>NC_070647.1:4444433-5765683 GCF_947347685.1 Pleuronectes platessa
AGAGAAGTCGAGACGACTGCCTCACAAACCTCTGCAGCATTTGTTTCGGGCATCCCTGGCTCTACTTCAAGGTACGTGCGGTCTTCTTTGTATTTGGGGTTGTGACTTTAACGCTTTAAGGCTGCGCGTAAAGCTCCGCGTTTGGCTTCTCGTCCACCATCCCGAGACTCCGGCGGTTAAACGCAGCCGCCGCCAGTGGGGAGGAGCGGGCTTCAGGGGTCCGCGCTGTCATTATATTACCTTATTATATACACAGACGCAGAGGGGGTTCGGGGGGGTCAGGTGCAAACATAACAAGCCTCTCCTCGTTCGCTCACATCTGAGGGCTTATGTGGAGGTGCGTGCTCCCGCTGGGCGAGGAGACTTGATCCGCGCATCCTCCACTTTTCACCGCGCTGCCTCCTGTCAGCATCCCCCCATTCGCACTGAGGATGGATAATACGCGGAACGCAGTGAGTGAAAGGAGAGTGGAAGGGCACCGGGAGAGACGTGGCAGGCTCACGCGCGCACACACACACACACACACACACACATACACACACGCACATACACCCCCCTCTCTCTCTCTCACACACACCGCAGCAAATTGCATGATTACCAAGATAGGCCGCCTTGAAATAATTCAATCCATGACAAAACCTAATTACTGGCAGGTAATACCCTGTCAACTTTAATGCATCTCATCACTCATAATGGCGCGGAGAGCATTTTATGACCCATCTCATTATCGCTGCATTTTAGGCTGGAGCCGCATGCCAACTATTAACTTGTCAGGCTGTGGACTGGAGCACTGTGAGGTGTTCGTGCGCGTGCGCGCGCGCGCGTGTGTGTGTGTGTGTGTGTGTGTGCGTGTGTGTATGTGTGAGCCATAGCAAGCCGCGAGGTGAGGCGGTGAGGGGATCGAAGGTGTTCGGCTAGATGTGATGGGGGGGCCCCCGCGCACTTTATAGGGTCGTGCGCGGGGGCCTCATCCAGTCACAACCGGGCGGCGCACTGGTGCGCACTGGCGCAATAACTGGGCGAAGTATAATTCTGTCCTTTAATTACAGGGATGATTTAAATAAAGAGTGTGCAGAGGAGATAATCAGGCCGGGCAGCCACAGTGGAACCCGGGACTTCACGAGGCGCGTGCGTGTGCGCGCTTGGAGAAATAATGCCATAGTAATAGGAAACAGTGTCCTCAGCAAAAAAAATAAACTTATAGTTGTCCACATTGTATCAACTTCGTGTTTGCACTATTTATATTTCCCCCAAATAGTTAATGAGCCAACATTTGACTGACACAGACAAGTGGCTTTAATGCGCATTACGTGTATTGATAGGTGTGTGTGTGTGTGTGTGTGTGTGTGCGTGTGTGTGTGTGTGTGTGTGTGTGTGTGTGTGTGTGCGTCGCTTATAAATCTGAGCCATTAAAGCGTCCGTCTGGCTGCAGTTTAAACCCACGTCATGATGTGGATCATCGGTCCTCGGGAGTTTTTTTGTCGTTAAACTCCGCCGTCTTGTGTGGATGTCCGTCGGGTGTGATGACTGGAGAGCAGCACCCAGTCCTCCGTCCTCCACCTGATACCTGGACTGTGCCGTGCGCGGAGTCCTGAACACGCGCGCCCCGTGCTTCTCTCTCCGTACCGTGCTAACGAGCGTCGTGCCCCCGCGCGCCCCGAAGATTGAAGGACGTTCGTTTGGCAGAAAAAAGAAAAGTGGGCGTTCCGGGAGCGCGCACGCGATCCATGCTTTCCGTCCTCGCATCAAGTGAATGACCTTATCGTGGGGGTGCGATGTCTCACCGTTGAAGGATTGGATTTTTTTTTTCTCTTCTGGACGTAATAAAGCTCGACTCACTTCCTCCCTCCGCCGCATGAGGACGCCGGCTTGAGCCTCGCAACAAGCTCCCCGGGCGGAAGAACACCTGTAGCTGGGTAGCATCCGGCCAAGTGGTCGCTCTGATCCATGCGGAGCTCCTCGTTGATCCAGCCTGACCGATCGGTGCGCTGCGAAGCGCCATGCCAGTTTGGTAAACTTTCCCGGGAACCCGGAGCTGCTCACCGCGGCTGGAGTTGTGGTTTCTGCGTAACTTGCTGAGAAAGGTGAGCCAGACTGTGGCACTCATGCATCCTGACACAAACCACCCGTAGACAAGTGGGCGAAAAAACGAGGCTAATGGTGATTAGGGATTTGAGTAACGCGAGGCTATGGAAGGTGTAAACATGTGCGAGTGAGAACTTGGAGCGTCGGAGGAGCTGGTCCCTCCTGTGGTGGTGCGCGCGCGGTGACCGGTGGCACGCCAGCGAGGCGCTAATGAGAGAAGCGGCGCGGCGCAGCGGGAGCCTCTGTGATTAATACTGTGGCTGTGCTGCGGGATTAAAGGAGATGGTCGCTACACGCGCCCGATGAGGAGAAGCATCTCCTTTGTCGCCCTGTCATCCGCCGCGTGCGTCTCTGCGCACGAGTGCGCGTAGCTCCGGCCGGTGAGGGACGTTCCCTCAAACGCCGTGTGACGCCCGACGGCGAGGAATCAGCTCTGTAGCTCCCCCCTCCTCCCTCTCTCCCTCACACACACACACACACACATACACACACACAGCCTTGCGTTTTGTTGGCCGGTGCTCCCCCCCCAAACCCCCCCACCACTACCACCACCCACCTCCTCCCCGACTTCTTTTCATTCGCCTCTGGTCGCCGTGCTGGATTGTTCCCCCTCCTCTCCGAACAAAAGCCCGATCGGCCCAGCGTTCCCCTCCCCGGCAGACAGAGCTGCTCTCCGGACCCGGCGGCTTCGGGTTGCATGGTGGTGCTTCGGCTGCTTCAGCGGCTCAACAAATGCAGAAAAGGGAGAAAAGTTTCGGTAAGACGCCTTTTTGCGCTTCGTTCCGTGTGTGCGCGTGTGTTTGTGTGTGTGTGTGACGATGAGCTCTGCGACGACCCAAGTTACAGCATCACCTCTGCTGCCCGACGCGTCCGGATGTGACCCGCCGCCGGATCCATTATCTGTGTCGTCGTCCCCCCTCTGATAACCTTTCATCGGAGCCGTGAGGAGACGGGCTCCGGTGTTGTGTGATCGTGCAGCAGCAGCTGATGATCATGTTCCGGTCTCCTCTCTCTCTCTCTCTCTCTCTCTCTCTCTCTCTCTCTCTCTCTCTCTCTCTCTCTCTGGGCTCGTTGAAAGCATGCACGAGCAAATTGAGTCTCCGCGTTAAATCCGTTACTGGCCTTTCCCCGGCGCCGCGCTGCCATGGCAACGGTAATTAAACTGATAGGGTGAAATGTCAGCATCTCGCTTTCACGCAGAACACGGCGACTGAAATAGCAGGCTCTCCTCTCCATCACCATCATCCCCATCATCATCATCATCACCATCACCCTACTCCTCCTCCATCCGCTCCGGGGCTGCGAGGATGATACATGTGGCCGGGGACGCGCGCGGCGGCGGCAGCCTCGGTGAGAGGGTGGTGAGGAGGGAAGGGAGGGTTCGAGCAAGGAAAACAGAAAGCACCGGGGCTCCGAGCAGCTGTGATTCCCCTTCCTTTATGGGGAAAGGAAGCTTTTGTTCGGGACCCTCCTCCTCCTCCTTCTTGGCAATCGGAAGGGAGAAGCGGCCGAATTCCTGCCATGCTTGTCTCCTTCTCCCCCCCCCGAGTTGATTGCACTGTAAAAAATAAAGAGGGATGAGAGGAGAGGGGTGAGTGGCGGTGCTCGAAACTCTTCCTCCCTCTTGGTTTGGTAATGAGTAGCAGGGACTTTGTGGTGGTAACGAGGCTGCTGGACGGATCAGTGCCGCTGAACAGGCGCGGAGGCGGCGGCGGAGATCAGCCGTGCGCGGCGCGCTCTCCAAATCCAGCCAATTAACAGATCAACAGCCAGGACGCACTGGAACAAATGAGCCGAGCTGCTCGCTGCGCGCTGCAACCTGTTTGATACCGTCTCAGACAACCTTCTCCTACCAGAATCAATACAAGATATCAGCCTTAAAATAATGTGCAGCAGGTGGAAAATCTATTTTCTTGTGTGGTGGTAGATGCTTTCATTTTCTTCGAAGCACAACAACCCTCAGTGGAATACATGTGCTGTAGTTTTTCCTTACTGGGTTAAAACTAAAAGTTTGTCCTTAACTTTTTCAACTTCCAGTTTATTCATTTACAAGAGGGAGTTACAAAGTCTGCTCGAGGTTGATGTTCATTAATGTCCTGTGGTCTGTGCAGACTGTGCACATCAGCCTGATTCATGCACACACTGAATCACTAAAACAACAATATATAACCTGATGGTTGAAGACAGCACACATTTCACTTGAGGCTGTGCGGCTTTCGAGTTCCTCTCAGTTCTCAGTGTTGAAATCATTTAAAGACTGAATTCGAGGAAGAAAGAGTGAACGTCCCAAACAGTGAAGCACCTTTATACAAATGCTGCAGCAGCATTGATCTGATGAGTGGTTTAAACTGTGGTGTTTAAATTCACACTGACAACTATCGCTGAAGGAGTTTTGCCGACATGTCTCAAACTAAAATACGGTTAAATGGAAAGTTTCAGTGTTTCCAAAAGTAGCTAAAGATAAAACCACAACTTCAGATATAGTGTGTGTGTGTCTGTGTGTTTGTGTGGGTGTGTGTGTGTGTGTGTGGTGAAAGGAGGACAAAGGGGAGTGGGGGGTGTGCCTGTCCTCAGGGAATAGTAGGAGAATACTAATTCCAGCCTGGTGCGAAGCCACATTGGGCCACATTGCCCTCCCTCTCCTCCCACCCCACCGGCCTACAAAGGCTCTCCCCAGTCAGCTCAGGCCCGAACAATGCAGGCCGCCGCAAAGCTCCTCGCCTGTAGCCACGCCTCCCCCAAACACAGGGAGGGTCAACATATATCTAAAAAAGGAGAGTGACCAGGAAAAAGGAGTGAAACTGTGGCTTTGTGTCTGTGTGTGTGTGTGTTTGTCCCGTAAACTGTTAAACAGTGCTCCTGTTAGTGTAGCGACCGACAGACAGCCTGCACGCTCTTCTTCTCCTTCTTTGTCAAAACCAGTGACTAGTTCCAGTCATTTACTGGCAGCTCTGGAAACAGACTTTGGTTCAGTTCGGTGTCGTTTAAATGAGACTTCAAAGCACAGGAATTATTGGTGAGTGTTTTCTACAGGTAACAAATTAAACAGCGTCCACAAGTGCCTTCGTTTAACTCTTTCTAAAATGAGTACGATAATATGATATGACAAGTCAGTGCAGGGTCCCTTCAAACTCTGTTCTTCACAAAGTGAGGGTGCAGAGGATGTGTCTCTTTTCATTCACGTCCTCTCTTCTGACCAACCTGCTCATTCCACCTGCTTCAATACCACAGCACGTTATCAGAGGAGACACATCCAAATGTTGGCAGACTCAAATCGGGGCTCACGCCGTTGTGCGTTCTCAAACGTAGAAATCGTTTTTGTGGGGTTTTTTTTCCAGGCCTGATCAAAAATGTTTACACCTTGCTAAATGCGTACCGTAAAACAGGAACTGTAACACACATGTCACACGACATACTCTGCACGCCTTTTCGGAGCTGTCTCTTCCCCATGTGTAATCTTGTTTTGATTGCATTGTGAGAAAATAGGTTTGCTTTAGAAGTGAATTCGAGAAGCCTACGCATGATGATCTCTTTTCTCAATGTACCTAATTTTGCTGTGTGTCAAAAAATAGTGTTTACCTTTTTCAGTGCACTTTTCTTTTTTACATAACAAGCCAATAATGTATAATGTATTTTGTCCAGTGCACAAAGGACTTTTTGATTTTTTACATGATTTTTTTTATGTGTGAACGCGCTCCACGTGTAAAAATCTTCTAAAGATTGTACAGTCACTGTGGGAAAGGTCTCCGCAAACTCCTGGCTCCATTGAGGGCTGCAGTTTATGATTTAATTCTGAGTTTTTTGTTTGATTACATTTAGCTTCACTCTTCACAGTTGTCTGCGTACAGTAAAGTGCTAGACCGTAATTTCAGACACGTTAGAAATGGAACGTTCCAGCCTGTGAATGCTCATTTTCACCTTTATTTCATTTTGTCGTTTAAAATGATAAATGAAGCTGAAGGCAGACAACCTGTATTTTACTCTCTGTGACAAACTGGGGAGTATCTTGCTGTCATTTTATGCTAAATGCTAGAAACTTGATGTGTCTTCATTCATTAAGAAACTTATGTTGCTATGCTGGTACAGGATGACAAGTGTCTAAATCCTCTCTCTTGTCTCCCGGCTTCTCCCAGGTATACAAATGCTCTCCGTCCAGCCGGACACCAAGCCAAAAGGCTGTGCCGGCTGCAACCGGAAGATCAAGGACCGCTACCTGCTGAAGGCCCTCGATAAGTACTGGCACGAGGACTGCCTCAAGTGTGCCTGCTGCGACTGCAGGCTGGGCGAGGTGGGCTCCACGCTCTACACCAAAGCCAACCTCATCCTGTGCCGGAGAGACTACCTACGGTAAGAGAGAGGCAGCTGACATTTCCACTGTGTCCGTGTGACGGTCAACGAGAACACGCACGGTCTCAGTGTGTGTGTGTGTGTGTGTGTGTGTGAGGAGTTAGAGTCACTGAAATCTACCCTGCACACATTTGGAGTTCCAGTCGTGCTCCTCCTTTATTTTGCAGGAAGCGGAACAGACAGATTTTTATTCCCCTCTCCGGTTTCTATCCTGTGACCTTGTTTTAAGGCCTCGGAATTTGCCGTAATCCAGCAATTAGACAGCGGCAAATTTGACATGTTTAATTATCAGATAGAGTTTAATCACTCCACAATTTTAATTAGCTGCATTTGTGTATATTTTGTTGTTATTTCTTTTATTATTTGCACATATCTGCGCAACTCTCTCACAAGTCTCATGTGACCTCATTTCCATAAATAGCATTGGTGAACTCTCTCTATTTGCGTTTCCTCACAAAGTCTCTAATTAGCCTCAGACGTGGCTGCTGTGGCACCTTGTTTTCCAGG
This sequence comes from Pleuronectes platessa, assembly GCF_947347685.1. Classification (NCBI taxonomy): domain Eukaryota; kingdom Metazoa; phylum Chordata; class Actinopteri; order Pleuronectiformes; family Pleuronectidae; genus Pleuronectes; species Pleuronectes platessa. The sequence goes on from NC_070647.1 coordinate 4,451,373, forward strand.
ATAAACAGTTATTTGAAAATACAGACACATTTGGATTGAGTAGTTGCAATCAATATTTTAACGGGTTATGTACTTGTGGAAAGTATATTTAAAAAAATACACGTTTAAATCATAGATAGTTGGTAACATAAATGTAATCGAGCTGATCGGTGAAATGTGTGGTTTTTAGTGTTGCTGACATCTTAACTGACAGTGTGTGGAACACCAGCGTTTCACTGTGACTCATTCATTTGTTATCTTTTATTTTCCTTTTTTCATTTATTATTTCAGTTCTTCCGTAAAGTGAACACTTGGATTGTTTTACAGAACAGAGTGAAGGAACTCTGCTCTCAGTTGGAACATTTATTTGCATCTTAGCTTTTGCTTTTACAATTTCTCATTGTCATTATCCATTGTCAGACGTTCATCGTTTATTTATTATATCAACTACTATGACTCCTTAAATGATCATTGTTAAACAAACTCTTATTTAGTTTGGTAAACATAAATTACAGTTCTGAGTACTTCTTATCTTTATAAGGTCAAAACGGTCTCATCGGCCCTTTAGAAAACAGCCACTCTTTGTGTTTTATCAGTTTCTACTGACACTTGCTTCTCAGACGTTATCGGGGGAATCATCGCTTCCTGTTGAGAAATGATGTGACCACATTTTTTTTTCTTAACATGACGGGTAAAATGTAGATCCGATTCTGAGAACCTGATCGCCCTCGTCCTCAGAGCCTCTGCTGTTGTGGTGGTTGCATGAGGCCTGCTAAGGGTTGTTGAATGTGGCACATTAAGGCTCTATCGATTTATGAAAGGGAAGATAGTGCAAGATAAAGGTTGTCTTGCTCATTGGATTTCACCGTAGTGTATAAACTGTTTATTGTAGGTATTCATTTTACATTTATAAATAAACCTCTATGGAGGACATTCACTCCCTGGGAATAGAGCTGATCAGAATTATAAATCTATATAGGCTTGTTGGAGTTTTTCTGCAAGGTGACAGGGGGATCTGTGTAAAGATATTGTGAGACATGTTTCCCTTGAGTGAGTTTCCTTCCTTCCCTCTCACTCTGTTTGTGGCTCGCTGCAGCACAGCAGCCCGGGAGCATGTACAGTAGCAGCTAACATGTTCCAGCCTGTGTGTGTGTATGTGTGTGTCCTGTGCACCTAACTGTGCTAACTGTGAAGAAGAGTGTGAATGAGCTGTAAGACACCTTCTCCTCACCTTCTTCTGAAATCTTTCCTGACATGCCGAATCAGAGAATGTGCTAAACGGAGGGAAATACAGTGCTGCATGTTTTTTGGCCTAAAATCTGTAACCGGGGTTTTAATTTGGAACAGTCCCCAAACTCTCTCTATCTTTAATTTTCCTCTATTCTCTCTATTTGAACTTCCTCCCAGAGATAGTGTCAGAGTCTAACTGGAAAGGCACATTGCAACTTGTGACCTGTTCCTTCATTTCCACCACCGAACCCCAATTACAATTGAAAATAGTCCCAAACAAATATCCTCTTTCCTTTTGTTTGAGTCTCTTTGTGAGACTCGTAGACACGTATGACCTTTTTAAAGATGATTAGTAGAAACCAGTGGCACCAGACTTATATTTTATCCGTATGTTTTTTTTCGTACATCCACTGCCCTGGCTAGGATCGTGCTTCAGCGTGTCGATGTGATGTAAATATACCAGCCCCGTCTAAGCATCTGTCCATCCACAGTCCAACACGTCTCAGAGCAGAGCTTCAGAAATGTGAATCCTTTCATCGACAAAGTTCAAGGTGATTGAATTGACTTGACGCTCTCTATCGCGCGCGTGTGGCCCTGCTAGCGAACGCACCCTGACATCCCCTTACTGCTGGCTAATGAATGGCAAGTGTGGAGCAGGCGGCGGCGATCCACATCTGGTCTGCGGAGCAACATAGAGAGCCGGGCTCCATCACTCAGCCAGTCAATTGCTGCAACATCACAATGCGGTTTTATACACACACACACACACACACACACACACTCCCTGACTAAAAAGGCGACCTGGAACATATCATTTCCACTTATGTTTATCTCCGTCTGTCAGCCCAGGTTAGTGACAGGAGCAGGGAAAGAAATGATGACTTCACATTTACTTCTTACCTTCCATTGGCTTAAAAAGGAAATTATTTGGACCTTCATTATCCGTCCCCCACCCTCTCCTCCGAGTCAATCCCACTCTGCTTAGCGGGGGTGGCATGTTATTAGACCTGGCATAATCAGGGGTAACAGAATTCTTCAGGGGTCTACAACCACGAGCGGCGTGATCTGCCAGCAGGGAAATGATAATCCTCGCAAAACGCGGGACAAAAAAGGTGAAGCAAATACAGGGAGAGGAGACTTAAAGCTTCAGCAGCCCCTGTGTGATCAAACACGATGCACAGTGAGTGTGTGTTTGTCTGTGTGTGTGTGTGTGTGTGTGTGTGTATTTAAAAAAAGAAAAACAAGCTGTCCCCTCATAAACCTGCAAACACAAACATAATTACAGGTATAATCTACGAGAGCGTGATTTGTGCTCCGCTCGCTTTTCCGAATATGGGGGAATTCAGCGAGAACATTTAATCAACAAATGATCCCCTTGAAACCAAAAGCCTCCATTGACGACGCCGGTAATGGCCGCGACCGCCGCTGCTTATGCTGATGTGTGATAATGTTTGTAAAAAGCCCAGAGGAGGACGGGGGGAGGGAGAGAGGGAGGGGGGCAGACAGACAGACACATTTAGGTAAAAAAAGGAAAAAGGCAGAGGAAATGAGGACTGCGGTATACAGCGGCCTGCTTGAGTGCCACACACACACACACACACACACACACACACACACACACACACACACACACACGTGCACACACGAGCGTTGGCTCCAAGGCCACGGTTTAAAAAAAAAAAAAAAAGCTGTTGGGCATCAGTTAATGAAAAACTGTAAATTCCAGACATCCATTTTAAAGACAGCACTAGGAGAACACTTATTTATTTATCTATCTATTCATTCATTTTTTTTTTTTTTTTTAATCCAACTTCAATTTTCCTCTACAGTGGTTTTTAGTAAGATTGTAAATGCAAGCAAACTGGCGGGGCTGTCAACACGGCTGGATTTATTAACGGAGAGCTGGTTATCAGCGGGAGATAACCAACATGTAGAGCACGGTTCAGTGTAATAACTTACAGTTCCCTCCTCCTCCGAGGATCAACTTTGTAGTCCACAGCCACCTTGTGTAACCATATGTGTAAATGTAAATGCAAAAAATGTATCTTTTTCCCCCCCGTCGCACATCGGGCTCCTGGAGCATTGTCAGTTTGTGTGTCGGCATCTGACGCGAGTGTGACATCAAGTCAAAGCTTTATCTCCGACGAGCGGCAGGGAGTGAGGAGAACCGGCTCGGGCAGTCTGAGGCTCATCTGTTCTTCCTCTGAAATCTCATTTAGATATATTCTTTCTGACGAAACATGTGTCACACCGTTTTAATAGAAACGACTGTTCGGAATGTGATTACTCTCAAAGGTCTTACAAATATAGTTTCCTGAGCTCAGGCGCGTTCCTATGAAGCGCTGATGGCCTTGATCCAGATTCGGAGGTGTTCGCCTCGTCTACTGATTCAGAGATCAGACCACAGCTTGTTTCCTTTTCCTTCTAGTCTGCCGCAGCTTTTAATTTCCTCAATCAATCGGTTTAATAGATTGTTTTAAAATGTTTCGCTATGTTGGCCCACACAGCTTCACTGTGAGCCTAATGAGCACATTTTCCTTTTACAACATTTAGAATAAAACGGCTAAATGTGCATTCGGGTTGAAGGGGAGGTGGAAATCGTTTCTGTGACTGCTGGACTGTGTTTGAACGTGTAACTACTCAGCCTCTGACACATCCCCCCTTACTCAAGAAGAGTCTATAGCTGCTTTCAAACGTGCACTGTACTCCGGCTAATCTCCTGAAATTATCCAATAGCACGCAAATGTCCGAATAGGTTGCTGCAGCCTGTCTCCTTGCGATTCCCCAGTCAAAACTCTGGATGATGTCCTAATGAGAAAAGAGAATACAAATATCTCGGGATGAAAAAGAGGAGCCATCAAGCTAAGCCAAGCATCCTTTGTGCATTGGCCTAACTGTATATGCTCAATTTAAAAAGTTGTCTCCCTCTCAGTCTGAACACTCCTTCCAAGTGACGCGGCCAAAAGCAGATTTTCCTTTATTTTTTTCACAACAGTCAACTTTGGATGTGGATGTTAGTCTCCACAGCAGAATAACTAAGCGTGTAACTGTCCACCGAAACTTCTCAAACCACTCCGGCAGCAAAACTCCCCACTCTGTCTGTCAGTGTTCTCATTATGCTCCACTACATGGTGAAATACAACCAGCCGTCGGAGCTCCGAGGAGAGAGTGATCGCAGCAGCGTCGTATTTAAACGGTGCTTTGAAACAACAACTGTTTGTTTCAACAAGGGAGGCCAGTGTGAATGTGTCCTTATTAGAGCCAGTTGGGAATGACATGGATTCAATTTGATCACAGCCACTAAGTGCGAACTTTGCGCGGCCTTCCTTTAAGCCGTTATTAATGAGGGTTAGCTATTTTTCGCTAAATCAACACTGACTCCTTCAGCTTCAGGATAATAGGGCCGGGGCATTATGGCCTATAAACAATATGGCGCTTTTTGTTTAGGCTCTATCTAGTTACATGATATTTATTTTGATACTTTGAAAATCTCCTCTTAAGCTTTTTATGAATGTTTGATTTAACTCTAATGGATACGATCACCATTATGACGATTCTATTAGTCACCAATTGACTATGGTGTTTTTAATCCTCAGGGATTTCTGTTGGAACGTTTTTAATAAAATTTTACAAAACACAATTTATTCAAACTTGAGTCTAGCTGCGGTATGAGTTGGCAAATTGTATTGCTTGACCAGCATATTGATGATGGCGTACTTTGTGTCCCATAGCTACTGATATGGAAACTTCGGTTTGTGAAAAACAGAAGCAGACAAAGATGCTCAGAAACGATTCAGAAATGATGAAAATGCACAAATAGATTCATCTCAAACAAAGAGAAAACAATTCGATTCAAGCTTATTTCCATTTGTAGTCTCCTTTAACATCTCCACTACAAATGGAGCAAATGAACTACCACTTCCTCACATAGGCTTTTAATAAATGAAAATGCATAATGAAAAGAAACAGGCCAACGTACTGCGGCCTAGTTCGGTAGAGGTCAAGCTCAACAAAGACCCTTGACAAAGACAACAAGCTCAAGGCAACTAAAAAGGACAATTAGCAAAAACCCCTGAGGAACACCAGTCAAAACAACACAAATTAAAGTGCAATTGTTGTACATGATGTTTGTGACACCAGGTGATTACTCAAACCGCTCGGTAAAAATAGCTTGAACCACAGAGGCGGAGGTCCAGGCCGTCACTGTGACAAACTGTTGTCCCCGAAAAACCGAACTGTAGGTCTTTGTTTGTGTTGTGACATCAAACAGCGAAACAAACCTGTTGTCGTGATACCTTCTGGTTTTGTTTGGTCGCTATGTTCTTTGCGATACACAGTCCACTGGCAGAAAATGGATCCTATGCTGATGTTTTTTTCGGGCTCCATCTGAATTGCCCATTTTCTGCACTTTGTGTGTGCGTCTGTGAGAAACAAAACAAGTCTTGTGCTAGCAGCTAAAAAAATTGTGCGACAACGTTAACTCATTGTTCGCGATAGTTATTTTCTTCATCCCAATACATCGGGTATGTACGAGATATCACACATCCTTAAAATGTAAAGTAAAGTCCCACCTCACAATAGTGACAGAAAATGTCGCAGAAGAGTCGGACTGATTAAGGAAGCGCTAATTCAACGGCCATTCAGAGTGAATGTGAGGCTAAAGATACAGCTTTTACACGCTAATTCCACAGAGCTGCCCGATCTCCCAGTTAGATCGGTCATGACTCGGGCAGTGATGGATGGGGAACAACGCCACGAGATGCTGAACACCAGTGAGTTCTACTGCAAATAAAAACCCTGCTCACATGACGATAGCCGTGCTCCTGGGAGACTCGCGGGAAGCTGGGTGTAGTTTGTCATAGCTCTCTCCTCCCTGATTCTCTGCAGGCTGAGAGATTCAGGGCAGCCTCTCTCCCTCTAATGACTACAGATGTTCGGCTGTTCTCCCGACTCACGGTGAAGGGCACGAGGACGTCGTCAGCCCGGCCTCTGGTCGGTGACACCCGAGCTCACTTCTCTCCAGCTTCTCTACTCAATAGCTGCAGCGAAGGAACTGCTTATGGTAGTAAAACTAGAGTAGTGTTTTTACTTTACTTTTATCTTCGTATTATTGTTGACCCAAACGATGTAGTTGGGCTAATGTTTTTTTATTACCCTTTACTTAAAGCTCGTCTGCTCTCCCGATGATTAATGTTCATGTTAGACCGTTAGCGACAGAGCTAGATGGGAAGTTTATCTCACTTTAATGCAGGAACACGGAATTCACATCCTGTAATCTCTAACCAAGTGTTTTATTGCCTTAAATTAACCACATCTAAAACTATATTGTATTGGCACATGACCAGCATCTTCCGCTGCCCTTTACCACACTATATAATGGTACTGGTTTCTCTTAAACATGGCGTTTGAAAAACCCAGAAGGTCATATAAAACACAACAAACACAATAGTATTTTGAAAGAGACAGGAAGGCCTTTTTTACAACAACCATAACCAGTTAATTATCTTCAAGAAACCAGTTCAGTTCAGTTCCGTCCATAGAGCAAAGTCCAAACCACCACCTTCATACTGTTGTCTACGATGTAACATGTGTGTGGGTAAACATGCAAAACAAGATGACATCCTTTCCCATTGATCGTAGAAGAGGGTGCCTTTCAGTTCCCCCCCCCCCCGTGAGTCATGTTCGACGTCACAAACTGAGAAGCTCTCTCACCTCGCTGTCTCGTCCGTGTTGCATTTTTCACCATGCACAATAACAGGTGAAGTAGTTGCGTAACGTTGTGCAGAAAAGATGCAGTGTCGAAACTGCTCAAACAAAGAAGACGTTAGCATGTTCACTCGTGTAGCATGTTTCCATCATCGCAGATCGGAGCAGTAGTCGATAAAAACACGTGTCTACTGCAGAATCATTTGACCTGGGAGTGGAAGACGATTGTATCCATTCACATTGCAGACAAAAGCGAGATGTTAGTGGGAGTTCATGTTTTTTTTTTTTGACCAGTGGAAAAAGGGCATGAGAGTCAACTTCAATTAATCAGTTCAACAAATCCTCTGCCCTTTAATACCTCATGGAGAGGCGCTGGACTAGTGGCAGAAACTTGGACTATGGGCAGAAAAGGTCTCTGGTTCGTCTCTGGTTCGACTCCATGGAGAAACAACAAAAAGACGAACATGGATTGATCTGTCCTAAAATCCAAGAGGATTCTCCCTACCCTGTCTAGTGCCCCTGAGCAAGGCACCTTACTCCCCCAACATCTGCTCCCCGGGCGCCGTACATGGCTGCTCACTGCTCTGTGTGTCCTGCACCAGATGGGTCAAAAGCAGAGGTTAAATTTCCCTACCTGCATGAGTGTGCCTGTCTGTGCATGTGTTTGGGACAAATAAATGCATCTTAATCTTAATAGGGTTGTTTGTGTAGCATCTGCAGACACCATTGTCATGTCAACAAATAATATGAACCTATAATATCGCCCTTACCTGTAGGAGCATATCAGTAGCAGGCATCGAAGGTAACAACAAGGAATACAGTTAGGGTTGTGGAACAGGTTTAGGGAAAGGTCTTGGATTGGGTTAAAAGAAGTAGAGATTATTATGGTTACAATTATTCACATGGTTAAGGTTGTAAAAGGGTCATGTAACAAACAGTGTGTTATTTAAAGGGACCTTCACCACCTTTTCCTAAAGCGGACTTTCCTCCTTTGTCACTGCCATTATTACTACGGCCTCGAGCGTTAACCACCTCATATCGTCTCCCAACTAAAGATGATTGGTTTAAACCTGGGGGAAAAAAGACACCCTGGAAAATAGGCATCACCCGAGAAAAACTAAGAATGGAACCGCAGCAGCAGAGGTGTCATGAAAGCTGCTCTCCAAATTCAAGGACAACGTTAATTTAGTTGGCGGAGGGACCTGTTTAGCTCCGTGCGTTCTCTTCACCTCCCTGTTTAACGGATGCGAGGTCGAACGCTTCTTTCTCTCTCCGCACCGACTGCACCTGGCTCTAATTGAGTCTCTTCTTTCCTGGAGAAGAGGAGCAGCGGCTTTCTAAAAGGTCACAGTGCCAACTGGGCCACTGAATGCCACCGTCATTACTTACTTTGTCCTTGCGCCGTGCCACATTTTTCGTTCATCCTTTGGCACCGGCCGCAACACAACCGCGCCGCCGCTAATGGCTGCAGTTTTGCGTCTATAAGTCAAGCCGGTCACACGCTGACAGAAAAACAAGGCTCCGGCTCGTCCACTTAGGTGATTCCCCACGAACGCTTTATTAACATCAGCATCATTAATTATGCTACATGACACATGTGTACCCGAAGGTTAAGTTGTGCGGTGTCGAGATGCTATCGTGTCGGGATCGTCCTCTTCAGCTCGAAAGATCCCTCGGAGGACAAAATGTTTTTACAGAGGCCTCGACAAGAAGCGGTCCTTTAATTTATTTGAATCCCTTGAGCACTCGGGGAGGAGGAGGGAGTTGTGGACAGGGGGGCGGGGGGTAGAATTTGCCTGGATTGCGTTAGTTCATTCAGGCGCCAGATTGAATCCTGTCTCCACTGCTTGTTATTACAATGGAGCACTCAGCATGCACAAAGGGCCTCTCCTGCTCCCCGCTTTTAATGGGACCTCTAGGTGGAGAGTGCAGCACTCAGTTTGTCAGCCATGCCACTTTACCTTCTTAGTCCTTCATCTTTTCCAGAGGCACACATACACACACACACTCACACCATACCTCTCCATCTCACTCTTAAGTCTCAGCCCTATTGGCCTTCTTTGATGCCGCTAATCAGACTCTCCATCACTTTGGAGGAGATAGATGATTACCTGATTCTAATTACATGCGGTACATGAGAGGGGGGGGGGGGGGGGGCACTTTGTTTGATGTCTTTTGTGTTTTCAAGCTCTTGCCTTCCTATAGCTTTCACCGTGCCACACACACAGACATCCTTCTATTCTACCCCCCCCCCACCCCCCCGGAGACTCCCCTGCATGAGACTGGATATACAGGTGCACAGAGTGGCGAGGCGGCCTCAGCGCTACAAGGTGAACTATTCCCCGGCACATGTTATTATTAATAACTGCCGGAGAGAGGGGTCACCTAAAGACTACTCCTTGAAAAGAACCCCGGGCGAGGCAAGTAGGCCGCGACAGGGGCTGTGTTGTAAAACAATACCCCCCCCCCCCCTCCTCTTTTCCCCCTTTGAGCAGACATGCTGCTTAAAGCAAGAATAATGCATGTAGAAGAGAGGGGGAGAGCCGCGCAGCCACATTTTGTAGACGTGAAAAATTAAGATGTCACCACCCGGTGCTTTTGAGCGGTACCTTTTAACCGCCGAGCTGACGGTGTTAGAATATGAGCAGGTTGGGGCTATCATTTTCAACACCCTGTCTCTCTCTCTCTCTCTCTCTCTCTCTCTCTCTCTCTCTCTCTCTCTCTCGCTCTTTCTCTCTCTGCACCCCTGCATTGTCGTTAAAATCCTGATGGCGGCATTAAATTCAAATGGCTGGTGAGTCCAGAGCCAGTGGGGGGGGGGGTGGTCTGAGATGGAGAACGGGCGAAATGCTAATCACCAGTCGAATTATGGGACATCTCTATAGTTAGTGGAATTCACGGGGGTTTTATAGTCATTTTAGCAGTGCAGCGGGGCAGTGTAGATAAATGTAGTTGGTGGCATACCTGGCAACCTTCAAAGTGGGACAGCGCCGGAATGCAGTGTATCTGAATCCCACATGCTCCTGAGAGATATTTCTTTTGACAGAAGGAAATTCAGTGCAGGCTGAAGCGTGTGGACAGTTGGACATTTCCCCCCTTTGAACATTTCCCCCCTTCTACTACATTTAAATTGAAATAACATAATGGATTTTGCATTAAAGTGCCAGGTCTTATTTATTTTTCTTTTGAGTTTATTTACATCAATATGGAACTGTGTGCCAGATGTAATCCTTTTGACACATGATAATTCATTTATACATGACGTCGTACCTCCTGGACATTTCTATGTCGTTGTGAATGCGTTTGAGTGGAGAATCTCCTGCTGCATTGTTCATGTGTGAAAGGCAAGCTCTGGAGAAAGTCCTGACCCAATTGTGCACAGTTCTTGTCTGAAAATGGCTTTAGTGTTGACAGCCTAGCCCTAATTCAAAATCAGATTCTCCCCTGCAATTTTGTAGTTAAAATTTGCTAATTTGGCTCAGCCAGATTCAGTTATTTTTCAGACTTTGTCTTGGACCCACGTCTTCCCCGGCGATTCCCTCCCAGCAGCCTCCTCCAGCTCCTCATCTCGCTGTGGGGTCTTCTCTGCCTTTAGTCCGGTCCCCACCAAGTGGAACGCTGCTCAGTCGGACTGAGATCATGTGACCGACTCGGACACTCCCCCCCTCGTGCTGAAAAGCTCTTTGGTCACCTCGGACGAATGTTTGGGCTCATTGTCCCGCTGAATGATGAGATGTGGTCCAACGAGTTCTGATGCATTTGGCTGAACCTGAGCACAGAATGCAGTTGTAAACACGACGTGCTGGCTTTAAGTCACAAGGTATTCCTCTTTTTCATCTCTTCACTTTGCTTTTTCCCTTCTTTTCACAAAGGTTTGATTTTAGTTTTTCGTTGAACCAAACACATACCGGTTTCTTTTTGTGCGTGTGTGCTTTTGTGAACTGCACCCCGACCTTGCTGAGTTTGCATCTTCATCAATCCCCCCGAGTTTCTGGAAGTCTTCTCTCTGTCATTGACAAGGCTGTACAGTCAAAAAGGTGTTTTCTTATATTATCCAGTCGACCTTAAGACTTGTGCTCCTCTCTCTACAAGGTTGTTTGCTATTTTCGACTATTTTCTGTCTGGACCTTCTTATATAGACGTTTCGATGTTCTCTCTGATGGATTTTTGCTTGTTTTCTTCACTCCTCTTATTGACACACAGCTGCACCCCAATCTGAATGTTAACTCTCAATTACCTCCGAGCCACATGTCAGCTCTTTTAGCGCATGCACTTATGTCGAAATCACACTCAGCTGCCCAAGAAACATCCTGTGCTCAAGTGATCTTTTACTACTTTGCGATTTGGGAGCTGAGTTAAAAGCTGTGTCTCACACACAGTTCTTTCAAACTAACATAAAGGTATTGAAGTTAAAGCTGAGATCTGTGGAATTCGTTATTTTGATTTCAAAATAAATGTGCTGCTCAGAGACTGAGAAAAATAACCCAGAATAAAATTGTCCAACTATAAATAGTAACAGTTTTGCTTCATTGTGTTTTAGAAACCTCATCGCTTCCACTGAATCCTCTGGATAATCTGCTGTTGTATTCTGAACATGGGCTCACTCGAACATTATCCAGAGAAACTCCAGCAGCTCACTCTGACATTTGCGTTCTCACCTCCATCCTCCATCCACCAGATGATTTCAGGAGTTTAACAAGTAATGAAGACAGATTTTTCCCTTCAGCCTTTTCGTGAAGTATCTTCTTTAGTTCACATGCATCACAGGTCCAAGCTTTAACCTCCTCCACACTACTATGGTTAAGTCTGTGGTGTGGAGTTAAAACACCTATAGTTTGGTTGTTTTCATGCCTCGATTCAAAGGCCTAAAAATGACTGGTCGACTTTAGGCTGTTTGTTTTTTGGGGATTTGATGTTCTGCTGCATTGATTCCTCCCACACGGTCAGTGAGGAGGGAGAGCGCTGCTCCAGGTTCTCACGTGAGAGGACGATCACAAAGATTGTCTGAGGAGGAAAACACTTTTTGTTCTGTTACTTCCAAGATTCCAGCGTAAGGTAGTTGATCCACTGTAAGACGTGTATTTGGTCTTGATAAAACATGTTGGCATGTACCCAGAGCGGTGCTGTCACCACATACTGCAGGTGATGAATGAACAGGCCTGTGTACAGTGGATCCTTTTTCTTTTTTTTATCCTGCATATGATTTGACTTGAAACTGAAAGTTGAACAACTACAAAGGGATTTTCAGCGAAAATTTTAGTAGACACTAAAACGCAGTGTTTATGAATTGTTGTTTTTAATTATCTTCAAATTTTGATGTATTCAGTTGCCTCCAAGTCAAAGATATTGACAGGCAGTGTTGAGACAACCCCATGTGCAGCGTGTGTGAGGGCAGCTGTAAGCTCTTACAGTTCTCACAGAGAGCAGATTGGAGCGATTAAATCCTGCCTCCAGATCACAGGAGGCTAGCTGTGACCCAGGGAAGGAAGATGAATTTACACAACGATCAATGCACATTTATTGTAATCCATACACGCCATGCCAGTGGAATGCATACAAGCAGTCGGCTATGGGCGAACACCCCTGGAAGAAAGGGAGGAGATATTTGCCTTCCTATCTGCGCAGTGCAGTTTAAAAGCAGCTGAATATCGGCTCAGAAGCACATGTGAGATCATTTTGTGTGACTCACCCACTCACAAATGAAAAAACATGTCGGAGCAGAGTTAACTGTCAGTGTTTGAGGATTTGTGATCATTTTCATTTGAACGGTTCACATGTTTTGTTGCAGAACTGTGAGGCATTTTTATGATAAAGGGCAAATGCGAGCTTCCATAGAGGACGGTGAGCAGGCGACTCTCTCGTATCTGTAAGCATTAGAGAAAGTTAAAGGACCACACGTGTCCACTTCCTCCCACTATCCAGAAATGAAGCCAAATATCGGGGAAGTGTGGTAGCAAATCCCAGCTGTTTCGTCAATCAACTAAATTTAAGCATTAAAGCCAAACGTATAGGTAAAATTAATACTGGAGCATACATCAGCTCATCCTGAGATTTGTGTTGCTGAATATTAATATAAATATAACAATATTTTGGGGGTTTTCTTGATGCTGTAAGAAAGGCAGAGTGATGGTGGTCAGCTGTGTGGTGAAGGTCTACTCACCTGCAGCCTTCATTTTGTAGCTGTTGCTGTTGTTGTATTCATTTCTTGCATGCCTCACATCTTCCGGTGGACTTATTTATGTTTCCAAGGCCTGAGAACCCAGTGCTTCACCAGGTTCACATCTTTTCTATCTAACAAGGCACAGGTAAAACCTCAGGGGCCAAAATCTACCCTTTAAGATGTTCTCATTCTTGTCACTGTGATGCTGCAATGTGGAAATTAAAATAGGGTTCAGGTCGAGGGGAAAGATGAGTCACTTGTTTTTCAGTGGAAGTTTGAAAGTCAACACGAATAAGCGAGCGAACGCGTTAAAGATCAAAGTTACCCCTCATGCGCATGAGGTGAAAAGAACAGCTTATTCCGAGAGTTTTAATACTGAAATATACTTGACGCTTGTTGTGCAGATGAATTAGCTTCATTTCTCGTCCTTAAACAAATGATTTCCCCCCAACGACACAACCACAAACAGACAAAAAGAGAACCTCAGTCTTTGACGGATTGAAAGAACAAATTAAACGCATCTGTTCATAGCTCTGCAGGCATTTAAAGACCTGTGAAAGGCAATCATAAAATTCCTCTCTTGACGGTGGGTTAATGGGTTAATGTTTACAACAGGGTAATTAGCCAGCGGTTCTCCAAACATTCTCTCCTTCCGTGTAACCATGGAGCCACATGCTTGTATATTATGGTATAGGTCATGTTTGCCTGCACATTTGAAGAGCACAGTGTTCGACTGACCTGAACCTGACCATATTCCCGTATCCTCGGAGATCCTCTGAGTGCGCTGCCTCGTGTATGCCCCTGAGGGCCGGCTGATATACATCCCCAGCTCTGTGTTTCATCAGCGGGCTTATCTAACGCCGTGTCCCAAACATACCCACTGGGGTAATGAAAAATTCATTGTGTCAGTTACTTTGTACAATTGAACACATCCATCATCCCCTGATACTTTGTAATATTGTAAATCATGCGGCCCGTCCCAGGCGTGAACCCCCCTCTGACCACGCAGACCTCTTTGTAATGAATATTGACTCGGCTTGCGTTAAATTCATTCAAGCAAATCAAGCCTTTTAAATGGGTGAAGCCCGCCGCGCCCCCGCTCTGGTCACGGGCACCCGAGTGTCAGCATTAAATTTAGTTCAAGGTTTTCTTCTAATTTTCAAAAAAAGTGTAGGACCTGATGTTGGGAAGTGTGTTACCTGCTGACTGGACTTGGGCTAAATTGAACTCCCCTTCCCAGTGATAGCCCATGTGGGTTTCTTTCCTCATCCCAACTATTTGATATCCTCTCTCCTTCCAGATTAACCTTTATGGCCCTAATAAATGGTCTCTATTGACATCAAAGGGATGGGAAGATGGCGCCGTGCCTTATGGGAAAGGGAACGCGGGCCCTCCGGAAGAGCCGGAGCTCAGCTCCCCTTCTCACCTAACAGTAATCATGGCTGTCCACTTCGAAATTATGCTCTTCTTTGTCTTTTTAATTAAACTCCAGTGCAGTTTGGAGGCTATTTGACCTCTGCTGACCCCTCTTCAAGGGGAGTGCTGCAGGTCATTTCCATGCATATATTAATGGCCCTTTCCCTCTCAGGCAATGATCCTTAAGGCTTTGCAGATTAAGGAGAGGGTTTGGTCTCGAGTATTACCCGTTTTTTAATCTGTTACGCGGGAAGTTCTTTGATAGAGAAAAGGCAAAAATGTTTCAGGCTTTAGTGGAAATGATTGAGAGGAGGTGGAGTTTAAGTGCTTGTGTTTTGTCTGTAGACGTGGCGAAGAACCTCAACCATGCTTTTCTTCTCTTTTTATATCTGTGCTCTGCATCTGCTTGTTCCAGTGTCAATCAAGGTGCAGTGTGCGATGCTTCCTTATGAGATAATACATTTCAATTCAAATGGCAGTTTCAGTATTCCATCAAAAGGACGCATTGTGCATCATATATACGTACACGCACAACCATCCACCCATCTCTACCACAAGAGGTGTTGTGGCACAAGAACAGCACCGTTCAACGGTAGGAATATATTAGAGCAGTACGTGTGATTATGAAAATACTCAAAACAATGCATACAGGTAGGTTTAGAGATGGAGTTAATGTATTACATGTGTACACAGTGTATAACGATACTGGGGATGTTGAAATTAGTGCAGTGCAGTCAGTGCTTTCAATAGAGGGTGTGTAAATTAATTTAACTGTTGAAATGCTAATACACTACCAGGATTAAATTCCATTGTCATCTTTATAAACAAATGTCTTTATTCTGAGAGTAAAGCAAAAACACTGAGGCATATTTATTTATATTTTTTTTAATTGAAAATTTCCAGACACAATTTATTTTGACAAAATATGACACATGTGCCGTTAGATGTCAATGGCTTGTATGTATTTAATTTAGTAGTATCACTGCTGAACTCTGACCCCATTAGCAGTCCCTGGGTGCTGTGATTTATTGTCACGTTGTGTTGTTTTGTGTGTGGGTAAGGGGCTCTCTGCGGTGCACTGCCTACACATCCCGGGCCCGGTGCCTCGCCTCCAACAAACCACTGGCTGCAAGCACCGCCACATATTTGGCCGCCGCCCCTCCTCTGCAGGCATGTGAGCGTGCGATAACGGCCCTGTTGTTCGACACACAGAGATATGCAGCGACTCCCCCCCCCCCCCCCCCCTCCTCCTCAGCACCCACAGGCTCTGGCACACGTTGGTTTTGTTTTCGGGGGGGCTATGTGTTTGGGAGTCATCCACAGTTTTCAGCCTGTGTGAAATAAATAAAAAGTCTTCACACTGCTGGAAAGTTGAGTGTGGCGGAGGGCAAGGTGAAGCCTGTCTGATGCCCGAGAGGAAAGTCGCCCCCCCCCCCCTTCCTCCCCCCGCCCCCTCCACCCCTATACTCCGAGCCTGCACCTCTTCTCTCCCTCCCTCTCTCTCTTCTTTCGCTAAATAGCTCCAAGTGACAAAAGCAGGTGTGTTCCGGCAGGCGTGATGCGTGTATGATTAATGTGCCCTGCCAGGGCAGATGAAGACAGACGAGGGTCTAGCTCCGTGCCCGCCAATGAGAGGATGGGGGAGAGAGAAGATGAGGAAGATGAGAAGAGAAAGAGCACCTGTTAGTTAAAACACTCCCCTTCTCTAGTATGACCTTTAACTTCTGCGTCTGTGTGTGTGTGTGTGTGTGATGTCTCTGTGCACACCAGCCCAGTGAGGATCCAACCAGCGGCAGCTTGTAGGGGCTCTGGTCTGGGATCAGCCGAGGCCACGGCGAGGCTCAGGGCGACGAGTGCTGCTGCTGTTGTAGACTCAGTCAAGCAGTCGACTGTGACCTGAGAACTCCGTCTCTCTCTCTCTCTCTCTCTCTCTCTCTCTCTCTCTCTCTCCCTCTGTGTCCAGGGCTCAGCCTCCACACACTCACTCCCAGTGTTTCCAGTCATCGCTGTGGGCTGAGGCCTCAGCACAACCTGGATTAGTTTGAACTCTGAGAAGAAAACGCATGTCAATTTACAGCAGCGAGTCCAGGCCCACAGCATTGTGGATAGATACGTGCTGTGACTGGGTCAAATAGTCCATATGAATCTAGATTATATAAAATAATATGATATAATATAATATAGCATAATTGCCTTCTCAAGAACATGTGACAAACAAGTTAAAACAAAGATGATAGATGTTGGATCTATTTAGGGAAGAAGAAAACACACAGACCTGTTCGATCTACCTCATCTTTTACATACCTTTCCACCTGCACATTAGAATTTGTGAGAATCATAGCAGTTGCTTTCGCCCTCGGAGTCAGAGGGGGCGTTAAACTTTTAACTAAGAAGGTCACCTCGTCTCGTGAGTGTGGGAGAGGGAGTCGAGCCCCATTATGGGAGCGTGAACGCAGCACGTCTGCATGTGTTGCACTGAATCTGAGCTGCAGTCAGTCAGCTCAGCTGACAGGTGGTGGTGGTGGTGTTGGGGTGTGTGTATGTGTGTGTGTGTGGTGGGCTTCAGCCAGGCCTTCTGTGCCACCCCTGGTTAATGAGGCCTTTATGGAGATGAAGTGGGGGGGTGCAGGAGAGCAGGATGTGGAGACGAGTGTTAGCGGGGGAGACTGGAGCTGGCTGCAGCTGTTAGAACAGTGAGGGGTGGAGCGGGCTAGGGGCAGCGCTGTGGAAAACGGGATTTCAAAATGCTGATTGGTCGGTGTCAGCCCCACTTACAGGCGATATTTGGATGGTATAGGCAGAGCTGTGAGGCCTGCGCTGAACCCCTGAGCGACTTCTCAATTAGTGGGCGGCCTAGCGGAACTGCCAGACACTATTGTGCGCCCCAACACCCCCCCATCCAGTCCTGATCCGGCCGCTGCCTCCATGGCAGCCAGATCTCTCCGGTGATGTAGCATTGGTTAAGTTATTCAAGTCACCAAAAGGCACTTTTCAGACTCTTGTTTTTTTTTCAGCGCCAAAGCTTTGCCAACATAATGTGATGGTTTTGATGTTGTTCTCTCCGTCCTGATAAGCCCGGTGTTCAGAATGGAGCTTTGTGTTTGATGCTGTGTGACGGGTCAAACCTGAATCTCTGTGATAAGACGCGGCGCAGCGAGGGAGGGAAGAGCCCGGCTCGTGTAACCGAGCCCGAGCGACTCCTAGCTGCTTGTGTAAAATGAGATGTAAATGCGGCAATTTTAACAGCCTGATTTATTCATGGAGGAGGCAAAAAGAAAGAGAAGAATGCTAATTCTCCACAACACTTTGCCCTTGGCCAGGGCACATCGACAAACAAGTCACTCAGGAAAGGAATTAACAACTTCATTAAGTTACCTGACAGCATCCGGCCCTGCATCGCTTCGTCTGGGCCGGCTGATGCAAGAGCGGCGTACTGCTATACCGGGGGAGCCAAAAATATATTTTCTAATTCTCAATATACAGCGTTAGTTGAAAGTGTTTTTAAAGCATCATCTTAGGATGTTTGTCCAAGAGCCTGCAAGAAATCAGTCTGGGTAAATCCATACAAAGACTCATTATTGAGAAGACATCCAATCTATAATTGGTTTTGGGGTTGGGGCGGGGGGGGGGGGGGGGTATAAAAGAATCAATGTGTTGCTGAGGTCACGTCTGTCTCTGGTATATCTGATGTGTATCTGAGCACATGGCTGTGAGAGACTGGAGCAGTGACTGCAGAGGGGCTGCTGGTGCTGCTGGTGCTGCTGGTGCTGCATTGATTGCGCCTTCCACCACTTTCCCATACGCTTTTAATCTGTGAAATGCTAAAGAGGCAATCAAAGCCGCGCTGTCAAAGCAGTGTCCAGGTGATTTCTCAGGCACCTGCACCGCATTTAGAAAGCCTGATCAGCGGGCGGGGGGGGGGGGGGGGGCGAGGGTGGGGCCCCTCCAGTTTACCGCGCACGGACAGAGGTGGTGGGCCGCGGAAATCCTTTCAGATTTTAGGAGCTGTTTAGAAGATCAATAATAGAATCGTCAGGGTTGATTGTTTGTGACCTTTTCCCATGTGTTGCTGTATGTATATATCCATATTTATTTCATTCTTATTTATTTATTTATTTTCTCAATGTGTTAACTGTTCATTGTACCCTCGGCACCATTGTAAACTAGGGTCTTATTCCTCAATGTGTTTTCCGAGGCTTAAATAAATAATCAATCAATCAATAACACTTACATTACAGTGTTGGCCAATGAAGACAAGAAAAAAAAACAAAGATCGTTTCTAAAATGGGCATGAATGAGTCCATTTAAAAACACCCACCACAGAATGTTAAAAAAAAAAACACCAGAGAAACTAACACAAAATAACAACATTGTAAATACATAATTAAATCAATAATAACTCATTTTAAATGGCGGAACTGAAATCACATCAGAATAAAAGTCTTTGGCATCGATTATAGTCGTCACTTTTCCCAGAGGAACAGGTATATTGACGCTGGTTATAAGCGTTTTGAGACCACACCCCTTTTTTTAGCTTCCTCATAATGCACATGTTGTCCTTGTGCTCTGACAGGACGAGTGGTTTCACCGGGGGTTTAGTCACGCTCTCCTCCGGCCGCTCCAAACCCAAAAAGTCGAGCGTCGCTCCGTAGCAGCTGCTAGAGAGAGCTCCTCGGACTTTAATGGTTTTCCATTTTTGGGTTTGGCCAGACCTTTGTAGGCTCTCATTAATTTAATTGGCTGCGCTCGGTCCCTTCATTACCGAGATCCCCTGCCTGGCTTCATATTCACAACCGTTTTGCCTCATCGCCACATTTTTCGGACGATTAATACCCATAATGCCGCAGGGTCTGTAGGTGTTCCTGACCGCGAGGCCTCATTGTCATACCTGAACCTACTTTTCACACTGACCAGAGTTAATATTTAGATTTTCTTTCCCACGCACTTCCTGATTCACCCCTAAAATGTCTCTGTGGCCATACGTACTTGTACATCGCAATTAACATAAGCACTTTGTAAATCACCTGATTGGTGGAGGGTTTTTTTTCCCGACAATTTACAGCTTTAAAGGAAAATCTACCTCCGCACTTATATGTCTTCCTTTAAAATTAAAGCTATGTTCGTCCCTAGCTGACCCAAGTCCCATTCAGGTGTACACATGTGGTGTAAACAGGAAGCAGATTGTCTACTCTGCAGTTGGTTGTGTGTTGCAGAAAATACTACAAAGAAGGTAATGGCCTGTATTCATGTGGAGCTTTTCTAGTCTTGACTCGACACTCAAAGCTCTTTAAAGAACCTGTTTTGCCATCCACCCACTCACATTCATACATTGCATTTATGTGGAGCTCTTTCTCTATCATACGCCTATTGATCGAACCACCAACCCCCCGGTTGGTGTAGGATCCGCTCGACCACCCTAGCCACCCTGTGAAGGAACAACAATGGTGATGCGTAAGAGCGATGTTTACTTTTCATGGATCGACGATGAGGTGGAACTCACATCAATGCTTTGCTGGTCGCAGAGTCGTGACTGACTAGAACCAATGAGGAAGCCGACATGGGTGTCTGCCTAGTGTGGATGTAGCCTCAGCGGACCTGTTCCTGGAAATCAAAGGTTTTTCACCCAATAATGATCAGGCTCTTGGCATTTAACTCGCATTTTACAGACTGAAAAAACAACAATGTATATCGAAGTTTAGCAGGAGCCCAGGAGGATGAGGGTCCCGCGTTCTGACACATCAGAAGTTACAGAGAAACTGAATGAAAATACACAGAAAACGTTATCAGATACTTTCACATATTTTACATACAGACTTAAGAAACAACAACATGATAGCGCCCCCTGGTTTATCAAATGTATGGTGTCACAATATGGTGGCATCGCAACATGGGTCAAACAGTTAAACAAAATTACTTGATCTATATTTTTATGTTTTCTCGTTTCTTAACTTTAAAGGTTATGAAAAGTTACTGTTGTCGGTTACAGGTCTACTGTCTACTACTCCGTAACCAATTTCATCACGTCAAGTCTGATTCAGTTGTTTGTAAATGTAGGAAATATCAGTAATTAAGAAACCTCAGTTATTGTGTTAAAACAGAGCAAATTAAAGTATTTGCAAAATAGTTTCTCTTGGATGACAGAAACAACCGCAGTGTTTATCAAAGAGTAACCGTTTGGGGGGGGGGGGATTGTTGACCTTCTTCTGATGGCGAGACGCTCCAGGTATTTCCCTCTGATATGTAGCAGATAGCGTAATAAGAGAACGGGATGAATATGAAAAGATGCTGCCGCTGACAGATTGTGACAGTCGGCGCGGAGGCTGCGCCGGGAATATTTATAATATTCTCATCCATGTCAGTGTTTCAACAACGTGTCAATCAACCGCATTTCACCTGATGGGCCATGTGTCATGTCGGCGCCTTCCGGAGGCTGATTTGGAGGTGTAATAACAAGGTTCCGCCTTGGGTGTTTAGGAGTGATTGTCAGGTGCGTTGCATTCATTTTCTGTTGAAAAATGGTTTTTCATTAGAAAGAAAATAAACAATTCAATGGGATTTGACCATCGCAAGCTACAAACATGAACAGGAAGTTCTCGCACAGGATTTTTTTTAAATACATGTTCATCACCCCCTTTCTAAATTATCCGTCATTTGTCATATTTTTTGTCCCCTACTAAAGGTTTAAATGGCAGAAAATATAATACAAAGAGGTTATTTATGTGTGTGTGTGTGTGTGTGTGTGTGTGTGTGTGTGTGTGTGTGTGTGTGTGTGTTTGTGTGTGCGCCTCTCTGCAACTTCCATCTCAGTTTGCCGTTTAATGAGATGGCACATAGATGTTAAAAGCTCTGAAAGCACACTGTAATTGTTATGTTGTGCTTGGGAAAGCTTGGCTGCCATTAACCTCCCAACGCCACAATTCTCTTCACACATCCAGCAATTACCGCACCAATAATGCCCGGCCTCGCAAATGCGTGTGTTCCGAAGTTCTGTAATTAAATAGGGCTTTTCACATGTAATCTGAAAATGCTAAGGGGTCAAACTGGGTGCCGGTAATCACGAGTGATTGAGTCTGAAGGAGGGTCACACGTACTGGAGGGTCTGTTTTCAGCCAGCACTTAATTGTCCCCGATGAGAGGGGGGGGGGGCTCGCGTTTCCTTAAGGAGAGGTTAAGGGTGGGGTGCCTTTGTTTTTTTTCTCAAAAGCACAGGAGGAATGTGATGTGATGGAAGGAAATGATAGGCCTTCAGTAAAAATATCATTTAGCGTGCATTTGAAGTACAACCTTTATGATTGGGGGAGAAAGCTCTTAACAAAAGCTCAGCAGCCTTTTGTCATTTCCAATATCCAAGTGAAGCAGCTTCTCCATTAATGGATTACTAAAACCCCCTCTGGAGGTGATGCACAAGGCCAAGCACTCCCAAAACACTGCACATTTCTGTTTGATGGGATAATACAAAAAATTCAATTAAGAGTTTTTATTTAACTATCACAGAAATATCACAATGTAGAAATCTGTTTGAGATTGAGGCTGCAAAGGGGAAAGAGCTGTTGTCCTCTAAAGCAGAAGGTCGGCGGTTTGATCCCAGTCGTCCCCATTCTGCTTGCCAAAGTGTCCTTGGGCAAAGATACTGAATCCATATTATCCTCATAGATGCACTGGATGGACGTCTGTGAACAGGTGAAGGGCAAAGCTGAACTGTAAAGCACTTCAAGACCACTTACCAAGTATTTTCTTCCATTTAAAGGTTCACGCTTATTCAAGTTTGAACTAAGTAAACATTTTTTGTTCGATTGGATAATAAATGCAATCATTTGAATTCCCAATCTTCTCAAAATGCTTAGCAGTAAAAGTCGCATTCAACCATTCTATTAACTTATAACTTATAACGTCGCTCAAATGAGGGAGATGTCGATGGCAATTTTTGCAATAGGTTCAGAAAGAGGTTAGACAGGTTGCGTGCAGCGAAATGCTCGATGATTCACCACTGAAAATAAACCTCAACTGTTTTCTCGTTTTTACTGAGCCTTGAAAAAAAAACTATCCTGTGTATGTGTGGGTTGTTACATTTAAGCCTGGAAGCTGGTGGCACAGACAGTCAGGAGGGTTTAGAGATGAACTCATGTGTTGTTGGATTTGGTCTTTTTCTCTGATTTGTTTTCTCTGGTAAATCATTGAGAGAGTATAGGAGGAGATGTTGAATAGGTCTCCTATAAAGTCTCACCTTCCTAATCCTGCCGTATTTTCCAAAAGCCATACATCAGTCTTTCTTAATTCTGGGTCAGGAACCTTCATGATGTTTTTATTGTTTTAAAAACCAGAATTTCCTCTCCACCATTTTGTCTCCACGCGGGACACGACAGTTTCATTTTAACTGAAATGCTTCAGCTCAGTCGGCTGGACACATTATTTTTTGGACCTTCCCCTCCAGTTGAGATTAGCTAAATTGGCTGTGAGGAGCAATGGCTCGTGGGGCCGCGTGTGTTTGGTGCAGATAATTGCGGGGCGGGTGTGCGGCACCCTGGCACCCAGCTACGTGACTGCAGGTGGGTTGGCGTCGGGGGAAGTGCCTATCGAGCCGCGCATCTGGCCCCGGCGGGGGTCAAAGTCTTTCATTACACCCATTTCCAAAAATGGACCCAAACACATGCGCTGCCAAAATCTCATCGTGCTAAAAGCCTTTTCCTGGTCACTTTGTTTGGAGTCACATTTCTCATTTGAGGACAGGAGAACAGGGGGACATTTTGAATTACGTGACGCTTGGAAGAGGAGGTTTGAGGGATAATCTCCTAAATATCTCTTGAATCTCTTACATTCGTCGATGCTTCACCTCACTTTAGATACTATTTGATCCCAGCAGCACAGGACACGAGTGCCGTCGGTAGTTTCAGCTGTGTGTAATGTGTTTGGAGGAGTTTCTGGAGGAGCTAATTAGGTGGCTCTCTCCGCGGGGCTGACAGGCGAGAGGAATGTTCCTCTGTATGGTCGGCACTCTCTCAAAAAGCAGGGCCATAATTCATCATTAGGATATCAGAGTCCAGGTGCAGATGAGAACTGATAGAGCCGGCAGCCAGGCAAGTCGGGGCACTCAAGGAGGAAAATCTTATCCCAGAGACAATTCCCAGGTCATGCCCGCGGTAATTGAAATAATTTTGCCCCCAGAGTTGTTTAATCACTGACAATCACACATGCAGGGCGGACTAAATTGAGCAACGCATGAGTCTGATTACATCTGCCACCCTTAACTGTCTCCTCCCCCCCCCCCGACTGCCGCACTTCGCATCAGCACCTCGGATTTCTGCAGCCCCACCTTTCGCTTTGTGTTCCCCCGCGTGCGTCCCCCTGTTTCCCTGTAATGAAGCATCGACGGCCAAATCAAATCAATTATTTCTCGCCCCTCTCGTCCCGTTTCATGGGTCAGACTTTTTGAAACTTTAGCTTCTCGTCGCCCGTGATTGAATTCCCGAGCGAGCCAGGGTGGATCTTTTAAATGGGCAAAGCGCAGTTCCATTAAAAAAAAAAGAAAAAGGAGACACACACACAAAAAAAATAAAAGGCCAGCGTTGAGATGCAGCAAATCATTTGTCCGTTATTAACCCTGAGCCTGTAATTATGCAGATTGCCATAGATTTTCCCTGGGTGCCTGGAAGTGAGATTCAGGTGTTGTTCTCGGCGTGGCAGGCAGACGAGGGAACGGCCGTGCATTACTGAACTTGCCACATTCATCATGTTGACTGATGGCACAGGGAGTCGGTCCCCAGGTCCCTGTGGTTAATGTAGTGGGTAATTAGCTGTCATTTGCCTAGTAATAGGCCGATGATCAATGGTTTATGAGGAAACAAATTCTAATCCAGCGGCTGATAAATGCACGCCGGGGTTGGAGCAATTCAAGTGGTGGGAGAGATGGAAGAGATGGGGGCTGGGGCCGGGGACAGGAGGGTAAATTGGTTCCCAGTGGTTTCAAAGTTTGTTCAATAGACAGCGTTCTACAGTTAGTTTTAAAGGGTCAGTTCATATGTATATGTTTTTTTTGTCTCTATTTTGCAGTAGTGGTATGTTTCCCTCTGGGGGAAATCAAAGGAAAGTAAGAATTTATATTACAGCCGATCATAAACCTTTCGAGAAACATATACATTTACAGTTAACTATTTAATTACTGTGTTTCAGATATTCCGAAATAATTCTATCATGATCGTCTACACATTTTAGTTAAGACTTTAATGTTATTCTTAAGGTATTTCTGTTTGTCTCTTTAATTATCTTCCACTTTTGATGCATTCAACGTCAACATCTCTTTCCAGAAGCAGTGTACCCGTCTCACCAAATAACCCACGAGACACGAGAGGAGTTTTCACCGGGACCATTTGTTCACAACTGAGCTCCGTGTGAAAACGTGCCACCAGTATTTGTCCCTGTGTCTGTAGAGCTGGGAATGTGTCTGTTCCAGTAACGTCCACACAAAAGTCTTCATGTAGCCACAGTGAAATCATGGCTGCACATGTCTTTCACGTGCTTTACATTTTCTTTGCAGTTGACAGAGTTGTGTTTTACTGGATGGAAAGCTGAGGTGCAGGTACCCCTCGTGCGATGTCAGAAAGGTGTGTGTGTGTGTTTGTGTGTTTGTTTGTCAGGGGGTCTCCGACATGATCCGACTACACGACATGCAGTCTGCGTTATAAATCCCAGTTTACCGGGGCTTAGGTGTTCTCTGTCGGGTGTGAAGGGCCACATATTTGTTTTCCCTTTGTCGGCTGAGCTGTGGTGTGTGATCCGGGATTCACTGCTGAGTAACTCTTTAAAGCTGCTGCAGCAGTTTGGGGGTTTCACGAGCAGTGTGTTATCATCACGTGAAATAATAATCAAAGCACAGATATAACTCTGTATATATATATACATATACATATATATATGTAATTTCTGTATTCTGAGAGGAGGCTTTGGGAAAATTCCCTCCACCCACAGACATGTTTGTGTTGTACAGTATCCGCGGCTCCGTGTACAAAGTCAAGGGTAATACATTTTATTTCCTACACCCCACTTATCACCAACGGGGGGGAGGGGGCGGCATTGTATTTTTTTGAATTAGTTTGACAAAGATGAGAAAAAGCTTTGGCACGACACCACTGCATTCTCCCAAGGCGGGCTGGGGGGGGGGAGGAGTGGGCTGGGTGGATTGGCGGCTGGGTTTTTGGGGTCCACTGGGCTAAAGCCTTGTGGAATAATTTAATTGGTGTCTGTTTTCCCCCTCATCAAATAGGTAGCACTGAGCTGTACCAGGCACAGTGAACGCCTCCCGCCTGAAACAAGGTGCTGGGCGCTGACGGCCCCCATTTTTCTTTCAAATTCAGATTTGAGCAAGGCATGAATTTTAATTCCGTGTTGTATCTTGAGCCTCTTTAAATATACATGCTGTCTTGTCAGCAATGGATATGAAGTGTATGTCAAGCCCGCTATTCTACATATGTTATTCTGTTTTTCTTTCTTTCTTCTTTTTTTTTCTCCAGCAGACCCACAGTTAGCTGCCTCCTTCTAGATATGGCAGACAGCTGCAGCAGTGTCAGCCTGAGACAGATGCATTTGACATTTATACATTTATTGCAAATTATAATCCCGAGCTAAAAGCCGCCGGCTCAACCACACAGGGCCTCCAAAACCACCATGCTCATATTGGGTTTTAGCCTGTGCCTTTGAATTCATTATAACCAAACCGTGCTTAATTTCCCTCCTCCCTTGAGAGCCATTAGCGTCTGTGGCATCAAACTGGCGGAACGATGAAAGACGAGTGGCAGGTACGCTCCATCTATCTTCCCCTCCCCACAGGGCGAGTCGGGGCTTCCTGTGTGCGGCGGTTTGAAGAGTGTTTGCCACACAGGAGCCCGGCAAAGCCAGGCTGGCTGGATGCTTTGGCTGTGCCGCAGATTGTAGTTCTGAAGGCCGTTATCAGCACTTCTACTTTTTTTTACCTCAGCTTGTCAGGGACGCTAGAGAAAATGTTTGATTTGAGGTAGCGATATATGTATTCCCATAAGTCAGCACAGGCTGGGACGCTTAATCATTTGGAGCAGTGGTTAAAGTTGCACAGGAAAGTAGGGGATGAATTATGCAGAAAACAAGTGGATGAGAAGCGGAAAGGAGTTTGGAAGTTCTGTTGAGGCTCTTTGGGAGTTTTATTTCATTCGGTTTCATCTCACTGAGTGGGACACCTGGATTCCACTGCCTTCTATCTCCTCATCATAACTGCCTGATGATCGTGGATGATGAGGTTTGAGGTGCCGTTGTTATTTAGACTTCTCCCGTTGATATAAATGGGTAAATATGGACAAACTTTTTAAACAATGACGATCTTAAACCTAAACACACAGCAAACAACCTTGTTCATTTTAATTCCTATCTTATTTGTTTTGGGACTTGCACTGATCAGCAGTTCCACCAGCACAACCGGACATATGTATAATAAAAAACAAATACATAAAGATGGATAGATTCTGAGATTTGGAGAATAACGTCTCAATAATATGAGAATTAAGCTGTAATATAACTCTTGTAATGTAAAGTAAGGTTGTAATTTAATGAAAATAAAGACATTCATACAACGATAAGGTTATAAAGTCATAATTAATTTGAAAGAAGTCATAATTTAACCCAGGCAACAGGCAGGTCTTCTGATTTCCCCCTAAAATTTCCCTCGGGATGAATAAAGTATCCATCTATCTTCTACAATGACACATAGCCTTAAATAATGACTGTATTTGCCTGATATTATACTACACGTGATGTTATGACTTTATTCCCATAAAAGTACAATGTGTTTTTTGTAACATTACAACTTTTACCTCATGGTAGAAAACACACCATATTTGAGATGTTTTTATTTATTTTGTGGTTTCTGTGCAAGCAGAGTTCTAACTGGTTCGAGCACTCCCTGGATGTTAACAGATGCGACCACTCTCACCCAGGATTTCTCCGAGGCCAAGTAGTGTGACAGTCCTTTTCAGCAGCGCGGGCCAGCTTAAATTTGCAAGAGATGAGAGAGGAGCGTGGACAGACACGGCGAACAGTGAAACAGAACACCCTTTTGATTCGAGCTGACAGGCAGAGAGCTTAAAACGTTGCTTTTTTACACAAATGCCCTCCATCATTTATAATCCAGGGCCTTGAGTGTATGCTATCTGAAAATGATTCAGGTTACGGGAAGACAAGGACACTCGGCCCCCGCGCGGCGAGAGGTGGCCGTGTAACAACTCTTTGTCCCGAGCTGCTGCACAAAGTGACGCTGTTGTCCTCAGACACTCATTATCTTGCACTAAATCTCACATTTCTTGTTCTTTTTTTTTTTCCAAAGAGATTTTTTTTAGATCAATTACTCAGCTTTGAAAGGAGAGAAATCATCATTTCATTTATTTCATGTGAGGCGCTCCAGGCAGTGCACATTTGTGCGGAAGAAGAGAAAGGACAAGCAGTAGCACAAATGTATCTAAATTTAGATTGCTCAAAGGAAAAGGCATAATTCTTTTAATTAAGTCAGCACTAATCCATCTAATTGGCCCTCTGTGCTTCCACCCACCTACCATGTTCCAAGAGATATCCCTCATTGTCTCAAGGTGTGTTGACAGTGGTCCTTAATTCTGGAGGTATTTATGAGGGCACAATCTATCTGCTTCCTTAGCCTCTGGGAAACATGCTTTCTGAAGGTTAATAAACAACCCTGCATATCCCGAGCCCTGAGATCATTTATCAGATCGCGATCTCTTACAGACTCTGAGAGTGGCATGGCGTTTTATCATTTTAACAACGACGGCTAAAAGTGCCTCAAGAAGTCTGCCTAATAGGTTATTTTGTTATATGATTTCGTTATCAGATATTTCCTTCCCTTGCTGGCCTGGTCTGGGTCCCTGTGTAGTAACAGCCCTGAATCCCTAATGAATACTCACATTAATGTCTCTGGAGCAGGCGAGGAAATAATAGGGTCCTCCCTGGGCAGTAGTGCCAGCCATGTCCCATCTATTTCTATGGTACAAGCTGAGGCCCACTGCGATTTTTTTTTTATAGTGTGCTCCTGTAGCCCGGCTCTGTCTAACCTATTTTTGAAAACTGATTCAGAGGCCCTACGCGTGTCTGCAGAGCCCGTTAGCGTGCCTGTCACAATCTCTATGACAGCTGCCACTCGCCCTCTCCGAGGCACCAAGGAGCCGCAGAAGCAGCAGCTGCACTCCTCCTCTCCTGGTGGGTGCATGTAAAGGGGTGCAGTGGTGGGTGGAGTCAACGTTGTTCAAAAGTTCCAATGTGCTCTGCTGAGACAGTAACACAAACATGCTCCATCCAGCCCAAAACCTTATAAATGGGTCAGGGTTAATCTCACCCTCTTCAAAGCCTCTAACCCTTTGGATTATTTTACTCGAGGAACTCCAGACCTAAACCATCTTAAATCAACCAAGAATTTAAATCATCTCTCAAAACGTACTTTAAATAAATGGCTTTTACTTGAACATTTATCATTTCCTTGTATTTGTTGTCCTTCATTTTAGATTTTGTACTTTATCATTATTTATTATTTTGTTGTAGTCTTTGATGTCGTTTTTACACGTCTACTTTGTGAAACACTTTGTGAAACACGTTGTAGTGGCTTTTTTTTAAATGTGCTATATAATAATAATTATTATTATAACAAGGTTCAATACGAAACATAGAACATACTCTTTAGTGTTCAAGCCCCTAAAACAGAGACAGAAGAGTCTCGACTCAATACAAACAGTGAAGGCCTCGTGGTAATTTGTGCAACTAAGCACCCAACAGCAGACTAGACAATCTGCTTCCTGTTTGCACTGACAAACGCATGACCTCTGCATGTGGTCAGTTGATCTGTCTGTTTTCAGGTGTGTTAGAATGGACAGAGATTATTTCTGATATGCAGCTAAAATGCTCAACATGATTGAGATTTTTTTTGTTTTAAAATGTCATTTTAAAATGAAAACACATGTGAGTTTAATCTAAGAAGGATTCCCACGTACTGCTGTGTACTGGGATGACTAACATCATCCGTCTTTTTTCTCTGTGCGTGTCTCTCAGGTTGTTTGGTGTAACGGGGAACTGCGCGGCCTGCAGCAAGCTCATTCCAGCCTTCGAGATGGTCATGAGGGCCAAGGAGAACGTCTACCACCTGGACTGCTTCGCATGCCAGCTCTGCAATCAGAGGTGAGCGATCGGACCACACCCCTGCTCCTCTCTCGTACCCGCGTGCAGGCAGACGGCTGGTGTGGGACTCTAGATTGCGGCGCGGTGAAATCCCAAGTGCTCCTCGTAGTTAAAGCAATATCCCACAGCCGGAATTTATCACTCTAACCGGTGTCCAAGCGGACACCTCCGAGGCCTTAAGGACGCCTGCCGCGCCCGGCGCAGTGATTATGATCCTGCACTACTACTGTACAGTGTCAGCCTCGAGCTACAGGTGCAGTTACACGGCCATACATATGCTTCCCATAAGTCTTCATTACTCAGGGCTCTGAGTGCATCAGGATGTGGACAGAGACTTCAGGACAGTGTTTCCTGACCACAGCACCAGAGAGGGAGCAGTCTGGAGGCACTCAGCTTCGTCATAGGAAAATACTTCTGAAAGAAACTCAGTGTCACCTTGACTGAACTTCTATGGCAGCCCCACAATGAGTTTATTATGTACGCTGATACTACCTATTACAATCCAACACAACAGCCCTGCAACACATCTGGTCTCAGTGCTTATAATATTAATTATTTGGTATAAAACAGTGCTGCGTCCTTAGTTCATTGTAGTGTTTTGAAATGAAAATATCTTCTAAACCAGTAGAGTTTAGTTTTAAATGCACCTGAGCTAACATGAGAGCCCCAAGATTTAGAACAACAACAAAACACTGACACAATTCTTCATTGGTCCCTTTGAGAAGTACAGTGCATGCAATGGTGGAAGAACTATTCAGATCAGATTTAAAAACACTATACTAAGAGTTAAAACCCTATTTTACTTA
Source organism: Pleuronectes platessa (assembly GCF_947347685.1). NCBI lineage: Eukaryota > Metazoa > Chordata > Actinopteri > Pleuronectiformes > Pleuronectidae > Pleuronectes > Pleuronectes platessa. Next base: position 4,481,862 of record NC_070647.1, read on the forward strand.
ATGTTTACCTTGCAAAAGGTCTCCCTCATCCACCTGGCTGAGTCCCACTGCCTCCCAGTTTCTGTATCTTTAGTTCTGTAAATATTCATAAAAATATTGTGATTTTTGCCATCACGGCTCAAAGAAGCCACGACCCTCCGAAACCATTCTCCATCTCCCAGGTTCTGAAAAGGCCTCACAGGATCCATGTTCCCAGACATTTTCGTCACGTTACTTTAATGGAACCACTGCGAACCCACTCTGGGGACATTCCTGGAGCTAATGAGCAAACCAGAATGTTATCAAAGTGCTTTTTCTTGAAGGTCAGATGAAATACTATCCATCAGAAAACCTTACAGGGGAACGTCAGGGAGGTTAAGTGTTGGTCTGGCTCCTGTTTTTCTCTCATCTTTTTCCCCCCAAATTCGACTTTGTCGCAGACGCACAGACACAAGCACCCACACACACCCATTGTGCATGCTCACGGCAAAGGACCTGGTTACGCACAATTAGCACTCGGTTATTGTCTTGCCACTTCAGCCGGCTGCACCAGACAGCCTCCCCTAATGGAAGAAGTCAGCTAATCTTCATCAGCCAGGCCCAGGCTGGCCAACTCTGCTCCCCGCACATTAAAACCCATTTAAGCGCGAGCAAATCTTTCTTTTTACATTAGGGCAGCTGCTGAACTGTTGAATAAAATCGACGTCGGTGTGTTCCACGCGGTCCGCTGTGGCTTCGCGAGCACCGTTCAGATGCCCATCACAATTTCACCGGGACCCGGCACCAGATTTATCATGTGGCACTGGCTTTAATTGAGGCTGCTCCCCGCCTCTGACCTTTGTTTTTCATTTTGATTCTGTACATTGATAGAGCTGTGCAGGAATATACGTTCAGAGGAAAATATTAAAGATGTTCAGACTAGTTCGCTTTCTTAGTGACGACATTATAATTTCAAAAGAAAACTAGTCCTCCGCAAGTGGGTGACTCCATATTTTCATCCTGATTAACAGAGTGACCTTTGCAGACTTTCTCAGCCTCAGCGGGCGATCTATTAGTAGATCTGATCCCACTTAAGAGTCCCTGAATAGTTTCTCAACATCTTGTTGCAGCCGTACAGGAAAGGGACTTCTGATCTTTGTCTGGCATGCCGATCTACTGCCTTGTTCATCTATGCCGGCTCTGCGCCCCCCCTCCCCCCTGCCGTCCCCTTCTTGTTTCCCAGCCTCAAACAAACATGAAAACCTGACAGCCCCTGCCCCCCCTTCCCCTCCGGCCCCACGGGCCCTCTTGATAAAGCAATCTAATCCATCTCACAAATGGCCCAGAGATTTCTCTGCGGAACGTTGTCATAAAATGTGAAATCTGATAAACAGAGCAGGCAATCATGGGGTCACCGGGGGTCACGCCGTGTAATTATCCGCTGCTCCTGCAGGTCAGCCGCGGCCTGTGTTGGCGTTTGAAGGTGGAATTGCTACAATCAAGTATGAACACACAGCCACCCCCGCCACACACACACCCGCACATATATACTCGCTCATGCATTAATGCAGCTTTGGATAGCTTTACGGGTATGTCTACACTACTGTAGCCCATTGAGCAAGGACAAGGGACCCAGAGCGAGGGATTATTCAGATTTCATCAGGGACTCGCTGCAGGACTCTAATGGTCAGTGCCTAGTGCTGCTCTTATTACGGGGGCCTTGCTTAAATGACAGACTAATTAGCCGAGGGTGGACATGTCAGTGCCATCACGACCCGCGACCGCTTTCTCGTTCTTTGTCATCACCGCCATCAAATTGTCCCCAGTCTCTTGCTCGCCACGACGGAAGACTTGAGAATGAGATAAATGGATGAGCCCGACCACTTATCTTACTTGTGTATCTGCCAGAGAGCAACAGCCTTTCCCCCCCCCCCCCCCCCCACACCTCCTTCTCCACTCTGTGCATGACTTTGAAATGGTATCAAGCTGAGGGCAGTGAATAGCTCCTGTCCCTGGTCCATCAGTGAAAATATAGGATCCTACATTGGCTCTGATTGCTCATGTCTGCACCCACTGTGGCCTTACTCTCTTAAACTGGACATAAATCTATCGCCGTGACCTTCCCACCACTCAGACCTGTTATTTTCCCTACCTGAGCTGAGGAAAGGAAGCACCGCCTTGGTCTGGGAGCCAAACGGGCGGGGAGCTGGTTCTAAGGAGCGGGGAAGGTGCTACTGAGGGTGGGGGGTGTTGGGAATAAGGAAAGTGATATGAGACTCCATCCAGCAAGCAGTTAGCCACAGATCAGCCCTGGGGGACAGCTAATCGATGGGGCTGTCGTCCAGCCTCATCATCTAACCAGTGCTGGCCCAATTTCCCCCTGATGAGCTGGAGGCCACAGTCTAGGGGAGGCTGGAGGAAGGTTAGAGTAGTGCGGAGCAGAGCGGAGCAGGATGGGTGACAGTGCAGGGGGAAGGTCAGTGCTGATATAGGGAGGAGGCTCCCCGCTGGAGCTCGGGAAGGGGAAACTGACACCAATTGGATTCAGCACAGCTAAGCTCAACCACTGGTGCCTTGTATGTCATGAGTTAGGCTTGTTAGACAGGGGCCTAATAGGCAATAAGGGACACAGTTGTCACTTTGTGTATGATTGGTGGTGAGGTCTCGGAGCCTGTGCAGCCAGCAGACTACAGAACACAATCCAACTACACAGCCCTGCACTGTGGAGAAAAGTCTAAATCTCATGTAACAATGACAAAATGTATAAGTAAAATAAATGTCAAAATCTCTACACCGGTGGAGCCTGTTCATATATAAGGAATTGGGGGCCACGTCCTTCAAGGCCTCCATTTTTTCAGACAATACTCATCATAAAGAGTTGACAAGCTGTGCACATGTTGTTAGTGTCTATTTGAGTTATGGATTCCAAGGGGCTGCCTTTTTAATGGGTTATATTTGCAGGAACGTTTGAAATGGAATAGCCTTGTCGCACCAAATTTGGTTCACTCCAGATAGCGAAACTCTTGTGGTGAATACCAGACCCACATGTGTTTGTTGCCCTCAAGATCTGCCTATTGCCTAATGTCTATACAGAGGGCATTTCTGATGAATCTTTCAGTTTCTATTGGGAAGGAAACCACCTCTTCTTTAGATAAGTGCAACTGCTAAAGAGTGGGTTCTACATGCACCATATTTTTGTGCCTTAAATCTATTTTCCAAAATGTCACGCGTATCTCAAATTACTGTGGCTGTGTACTAGTCCCTGAACCCTCTCCCAAATGTGCGTCTGTAGAATATGCTCATCAACTGCATGGGTCTAACACTATGGCTTCATTAAACCCACATCCACCAGTGCAGAACTTCTCAGATGGGGACAGAACCAGCCGTGTTCTTAAACACAACAGCGGCAGCAGACTTTTATCACCGAAGATGGAGACTAGATAAATAAATAATGTCGATCTCCTCCGTTCCAAATGTGAAATTGTATTCTCCGCGTTACATTCCCCAAAGAAAAACTCATCTTCGACTTGTCCTTGTGCCGCCGCTGGTTGCCCAGCAGCAATCTGCCGCGGAAGATTTACAACACACCGTCACAATTAAGCATCAGTGTCATAGGACCAAGTGTTTCTGAACCTGTATGCATCCTAACAGGAATTAGATTTGGTGCAGTTGAGACCATTTCCTCCCTTTGACAACCCTGCCTGTTTCTTCATTTGAGTGGAAAGTGAATACTCTCGTTAACACGAGCCCCCGAGGCAAATGGCTGGCATCGCAATACATCTTTTAAGTGTGTGCCCGTGGAAGCCATTCTTTCTCTTCCTCCTACAACAATAGGTCTCCAAAGACTCATTAGTCACAGTCACCTCTAAGTAAAGGAAGGAAGATGGAGGGAGGAAAGTGAAGGCAGCCCAGGTGCCGGGGAAGATAGCTCCAGCAGAAACCGAATGCCTTTAAAGTTAGAAACCGTGATATGATGGCACATCATTATATTCGATACTTGTGATAACAGATGTGGTGTTAAGGGAGACCTGTAACCCCCAAAAGGAGAGTGTGGTATCGATACAACAAAACATTAGACAACTTTTCGACCGTTTAGAGCTGAGCTTTACATGAGTCCTCAGATTCGCTGTGTCTTTACAACCACCATGGTGGATTTAAAACACGTGCAAACACATGTGGGAAACAGAGGCTTGTCAGTTCACTGGAGGGGACATTTACCAGCGTTCAGCCCCGTGTTGGTACATGTACATTGAGTGTATTACTGGGGCTTAGTGGAAATGTGCCCCCTCGTGTTGCAATCCAGAAATCTCTGATCTGTAACCCACTAAGGAAAAGGGTGTATTTTCACCAAATACAGCTTTTACATTGAAAACAAATTTCCTAGTTGACTATGGAGACTTTTTTTTACACTGGGCGCAGTTATATAGTATATTCACACAAAGGTGGTACACCCTCGTGACTGGAAAGAAGGGTAGTTTCCCCTTAATCATGTGATGTATAACACCGATAGTGAGAGAACAAGCTCAGAATCGGCTAATATGTAAAGCTTTTGTTTTGATGTGTCATGTAATATAGGAAAAATCTGTATCCGACTAAACAAAACTCTCAGAAGATTTCACACCTCCACCAAGGCCCTACAGTCCCCTTATGAAACCTTATTCAACTTCATTAGATCCACATTTTTACTTGGATCTGCACCAAATTCCATACACTCATAAATCAGTCCCCTAAACACGTCAACCTTTTTTATCGAGATCCATCTTCTCTTCAATGGAAAAGTTGCAAAAGCTCTAGCTCACAATGTAAAACAGAGAGAAAAATTGTTTGTGTATCCGCAACAGAATTTCATGGGTTCTTTTCATACCCAGACAACATCTTTCCAGCAAGTTACCAAGGTAATCTATCTTTTACCTTTTTGCAAAATACTGCTATCAGGCAGACAGACGAACAAAACCTCCATGGCACGAGGAAAACATTGAAACGATGAGTGTGAAATATGATGTCATGGCCTTGACCTTCTTCAGGTTTCAACCTAATTGCACATCGGTTAGAGATTTTCAAAACATGCTTCAAATAAACTAGTACACAACATCCAAATAACATGAAGAGTCTAAAGGGCAAAGCTCTCTGTACTGTATTTGCTTCCATCGGCAGGGTGGAAGAAGGGGGGGTGAAAAGCCTGCCACCACAAACTGAGTCACACACACATGGGACATATGAGACATTGTGTATTCGACAAAATAAGCTTTTTACAGCACCACACAGTCCTCATCAGTGTATATGTGTTGTGTTACATTTGCAGAACTATTCTGTATAAATCCTAATACAGAAAATGTGGAGCGGATCTAAAATAAGATAAAAACTCTGAAATGACTGGGTAGAGGAACCTTTTTAATTACATTTGGTCTGGTTATTTGATTTCCTGTGCAAATGCTAGGCTCAGCCCATGCCCTTTTTTGGTCTGAACATTTCTATTTATATAGGAAGCATATAACTCTAAAAGCTGGACTGAAGGTGAAATTTGATAAACAGCTTCTCAAACCAGAGTGACTCAGGTTTTGTTGCAGGTTTTGCACGTTAATAACGCTGAATCTAACCCAGTAAAAATGTTTTCTTATTGTTTATATCAGCACTGAGCAACATAAAACTAATAGAAGGATTTTAGATCTCTAGTTGCAGCAAACCAATACATCAACATACTTTACCAGAGAACTCTACACAAGATGTGCCCGGCAGATGTTTTTTAAGAAAGTGGGAACATGAGGGCATCACAAGGTCTTTTATTAGACATGCCTGTGATGGGCCCAGTGTAATATCCACATCATAATTGGTGCGCATATGTCACATATGCTGTTGACATTTCACCGAGCAGAAACCATTTGGCTGTGTGAAATGGGCGCAGATGACAGCGATGGAAGAGACGGTGTTAAAAATAAATAAATAAGATAAAGCTAAAGTGGGAGTCGGCCCAGTGTCAATAAAGACATACACTGACAGATACTGGGAGAGAGAGAGCACGGCATTTTTACTGGAGGGAATGAAACCCTCTCGTGAAACACACCTTCACCTCATGTATAATCACTTTGTCAAACAGCCCACTCTGCCAATACGTTTAAAGCTGTTGAGTTGCTGATTCGTGAGATCATCCTATTAAAAATTTAACTGTTTTAAGATAATTCAGGTTTTAGAGAAAAGTAACCTGTTAGTTACGCCATCGTCCTTTACAAGTAATTTTTTTGGCTCCACACGCTTCTTTTCCACCCAAAGTGGAAAACAAAGATTGGTTGGTCGGGTTAGTTAAGGTTTGATGATTGGTTAGGTTTAGAATAAGACTATCAGGGTGAGCCAATCAGACGTAGGGTAGAAGCAGGTTTTTGCGTAATTCGGGTAGGGAAAAAAAATAGCGCTCCCATTCCAAGCATTAAATCAGTCAAATTTTAACAAATATAGGTTTAAAAGGTTTTCTTAATAGAACGCTTTTCGGTTTCCTGGGACAAAGCTTCCAGAGAGCTGAATAAAAGGGCCACTTCAATCATTTCCAACAGTAATAGGGAGGTTGGATGGGCATCCCTAAAATCAGCTTGGAGTTATGTTTATCCACATTACATACGTCCATGAATTGAAAATATATATTTGAGACTGCATCTTTCAAAAATAAAAGCCACCTCGTTCTCTGAACAATTGGCTTTATTTCAGGAACCAAAACCAGTTTCACACATTTTTCGTGCCAGTACCTATGGTGGATCTGAATCCTGCTAATTGGTCCCAGTTGGATGGAACAAATCATGCTCTCAATCTGCCCTGCAGCCCCGAGTAAATGCTACACAGCTCTTCAGGTACCTGGGCTGCGTCGGCGCAGCTCCCAGCACTGAACTCGGCCGTCTTGACATCCAGGGAAGTCAAACGGGGGCCGAGCTCACTCTCGCTGCCCCGCGCCCCCAGCGCCACCCCCACCCCCCACCCCAGCTCCACCTCCCCCCTGGTAAACACCGGCCCCGCTGCTTCCCGACCTTGTCCAACCTGCACACTGAGGGAGATAAGCAGCCCTCAGGACAATACAGTGAGAGTTACCGCTCTTTACGTGTTCAACATAATCTCCGCTTGGTGCTGTGCTGAAAGGTCAAGCGTAACTGTGCTTCACCCCCCCACTCCACATGGCTGGACCAGTATAGGATTGCCGTGGTCGGTGGGGGTTTCTGTAGTAGCTGCAGGTAGAAAGGAGCCCTGGCCTGAAACACCGATAATTCTATTCGTATACACCAGAGCCCCCACCCCTCCACTCAGACTAACAACCACCCCCCCAAGCCCTGCATTTCCCCCGTGGTAATTGAGTTGACTGTTTCCTAAAGGAGAACTCCTTGTCTGCACATGGCCCCCGCTGAAGCCCAAGCGTGTGTGTGTGTGTGGGGTGTGGGGGGGGGTACGGTAGCTAAGGTAGAGATTTAGCACTGTAGTCAGAGAGCTATCGCTGCAGCCGGCTGGGCCTGTTAGCCTACAGCTCAGAACTAATGATCAGATTCTCGCTTTGATGCTTATGTAAACCCCCACCCCTCCTCTTCTTTCTCTTTGTGTGGTGCAGGTTTTGTGTGGGAGACAAGTTTTTCCTGAAGAACAACATGATCCTGTGCCAGACAGACTACGAGGAGGGGCTGATGAAGGAGGGCTACGCTCCCCAGGTACGCTGACCCTCGTAGGCCGGCACGGAGGAAGAGGAGGAGGAAGAGGAGGAGTGGGAGAAAGAGAGAGACTGACGGAGAGCTTGCAATCACACAACAAAAAGCACTATAGCCTCCTGTCCATCTTCTGTCCCCCACATGTACATAACTAAGAAAGCCTCCCTTGGAGGGGACACATTCTGCTGTACAAAATAGCCATAGAGACGCCGGCGTGGCAGAGAAAGGCCCTGGAAGCATACAACATACTACAACTATGAAACAACAGTTTGTCCATTTCTTTGTTTGTGACTGACGGATGCTGCCTCTTCCATTCAGGCCAACTAACACTGGCCCCAGAGCAATTTCTAACCAACTGGTGTTTCCCAGTTGTTGGAAGAAAAAAAAGTGAACCCACCCAAACCAGACTTGTCTCGTTTTATCTGACAAGGACAGACAGCGTCCCACATGACTGCACAGTCCAACAACTTATACTTGAATCTTAAAACACACTGAGGTATTGTCAATCAATGTAATTTTGCGATGAAGACCTTTTTACTGTATTGATATCGGATTAAAAAACATGCTGAATGTAAACTGAAGAGCGGCAAAACTAACGCCTTGGGATGAGTGATTTGTTGCAATGTGTGTGTCTGTATGTATGTGTGTGTATGTGTGTGTGTGTGTGTGGATCCCTCTTCAGGATGAGCACTTCTCTGCAGTGCAGTCTCACAAGGCTTGGTCTGGTCCATATAGTCGTTTCAGAACCCTCAAGATTCCAAAGCTGTTCCCCTTAAACAACCGAGTCATTGTACTGTCGACCCATGATGACTCGTGTCATGTAGGTGTGACTTTATGGTCGCACATCTCCAGAGATAACAATAAATGTGTGATTAGAAAGTCTGAATGTCAATGGAATGACCTTTCACAGGTCAAAACCGGCAACATCGGAAAACATGGATACATTTGCTAATTCTAATGTGAACATCATTATCCACCATTCGGCTCTGAGCTTGTATCCTCCTGCCTTCCCACCACCACACACAAGTCACACTGAGTCAGCAGCAACTAGCAGGTGACCGAAGCGGAGCAGATATTTATCACGGGAGTAGGTGGAGACCAAAGCGGAGCTAAAGTGAGAGTAAAGATTGGCTGTTGTCTCCATTGAGATGCTAAAGTTGCTCTCTGTCTGCTGGATGTGTAAATATGAAGCTCAGTATGTTCCTAGCTACAGTGTGTGAAACGTTGTGTCTTCAGCTTGTTTAAGAACGAAATAAAAGAATACATTTATAGCAGCTCTAAACGTTATGGACCAGACTTTATGCCTGTAGACAAACACCCGGCTGTGTGAGATCTTTCATGAGGTGACGAGAGTCGGTTCCATTCCTAAAATGCATTCCGTCAGAGCTCCTTTCAGCAGTGGGTTGGACTGTGACTCCAGGCTCTCTTCTCCTGCGGTGGAAGAAGGTGCAATTTCTTTTTCTGCCGGAAACAGTCTTTCTATTTATTGAAACCTCGCTTTCGCATTGGTCATGGAGGCAGGATGTCGTAGCGTCCGTCGGGGGGTGAAGGGATCGGTGTGGGTTGGAGGGCGGGTTGGTTACTTTTTTGTACACTATTTATTTGATAAACGTTCGATGCTTCACCAGTTGTCCGAGATTTTGCATTGTTTGACTTGCTGGTACGGAAATCCAGTCGATGTTTTCTCAATCACTGGCTTATGTTGAGGATGGCTCTGGGTTCAGTCACCTGCACTCTACAACAGGTCAGTCATCTCAGTCGTGATTGCCCCCCCCTGCTGCAGAGGAGTCACATCCCTTTCAAACGTTCAACAATGTTCATGTTTCTAATATTAAATATCAGCATCTGAATGTGTGATACGGCGCTCAGCAACATTTCTTAGCTGGTAAAGAAAAGATCCTTCTCTAATTTGTAAATTATGGGTGTACATAAAAGAAATATTCATTTTTGCTTGCTATTGTACAATGATTTCTTTTTATGTGTCATCCAGCATGAGATGTTTATTTTTAGGACAACGCTTGTAAATACTGTAATTGTAATAATTTTAAGCACAAATGTAATACAGTTTTATTGTGTTACCAGTGAGTGTGACGTCTTTTTTTTCCCTCCCTCATTCTCATGGATTTGACTGTTATTTCAAAAGAAGAAATTCATACTAGAAGAAAGTTTGCACTTTAATTTATAAGTCATAATGTTTACTGAGGCAGCTGAGGTTAAATATCCAGCATTTCATGGAAACCAGTGGACGGAAGAGCCGGCTCCCTGTTCATTAACCAAACCAGCAAAGCATGCTGCAGCCTATGATAGAGGATTGATCTGAAATCACATCCCCAGTTGTCTCTGCTGCTTGTAAAATGCCCTTTTTAGTTTTGTGAAAATGAAAGGGAGCTCAGAGTGAAGAGCTGTGGTTTCAGGGCTGAAATTTCCCTCATTCAAATGAGATCACAATTTCTTTCTTTTTTTTTTTTTTCAAATCCACCTTTTGTGCAGCTATAAAAACACGACAGGCTTTCATCTTGCCGGAGTTAAAAGTGGATTTTTCTATTTTCGTTCTGTCATGTGTCACACGTGGAACAAGGGGAAATGCAACACCTCATTTATACTTTGCCATTAGCGGGCGTCAAGAAGGGCCAAGCCATCCATCTCCTCGTGGGTTGTTTCAGCTAATTACCTGGATTTCAATTTAGAATCATCTGGAATGTCGAGGTAAAACATTTGGATTAAAGTTATTGCTCTCATTAGCGGGGTGCTTCCAAAGTGCCCTGTGAAGTTTGTCGACACCACATTACAGAGCATAATATCCAGGCCAATTAAGCTAATTGAATTTCCTTATCCACAGACACAAAGAGGGGAGAGAAACTCTTTGATTAGGCTCAAGCTGTTGAAAGTCCTTTAGTAGATGGAGATTACAGCCTCGTCAAATTAAAATAAAGTGTGGCAGCCATAAGAAGAATTCTCACTAACGGCAGACATGTGTCATGTGGTATTATGGCTCAGCGGGGTGATAATGTGACATCATTACCGCCGTGTTGTCTGTGGACAACAGGGGTGATGCAACACAATGTGAGGGCCGTCTGCACCATTACGACATATGCAGATAAGTGGGGGTGTTTGTATGAGCCCAGTGCAAACACATATCTGTTGTTGGCTCACATGGTAGAATCCTATAAGCACTTATCTTACCAGCACCTATCACATTCATATCACAGATGGTGTAATGACCATTATGGTGGGAATAAGGTTTTCATGGCTGGTTTATGGCACAGAGACTGGTTTATGGAAAATAGTGTGGCCAGTTTGTGAATAAAACTGAATACTTGATTTTCAAATTAATGTTTTCTACAAATATTATTTTATTTAACCTTAAATTGTAAGTAGAAATAGTTTAAATTATAATAGAACATTCAGACTAATGGCGAGGCTATAAATCAAAACCAGCAAAATAATCCCAATAAAAATACAACATGATAATGGAAATATGATGGAATATTTCAATATACAGCTTATGCATTGTGTAATCACAGTGACAACGTTCATATTAATCGTTCTACTACATTAATTTAGCAGCGGTGGTCCTTGTACCCTTTCCCCTCACCACACTCCTGCTGACCTGCTCACAATTTACATGTTAACAATAAACACGGACGACAATCAGAAGTAATTAGGAGACGTACAGGACTTCAAGTTTACTTTGTGTTTTTTTTTTTATTTGCTCCAGAATTTACGTTACACGTAATTAAACAAATTGAAAAAATTTGAATTTGATTTCCTTTGCTACACACAACAGGAGACGTTACGTCAACCAGGACACCAGGGTTAAAGTAGCCGAAACGATCCGGATTCATGATCCGACACCATTGATTAATAATTAAATACAGTTTGTGTGACGAGTGACAGAGATGAGCAGACACACACTCCTGCAGCACGGAGAGAATTTCCTCCTCGCAGATTATGATGCAACGCTGTGTTTTAACTTCATTGCTGCAGAAGAAGCGACGTCCCATTTATCCATGAACACATAAATATGAATTCAGCAGGTTGTTATAAAGATAAGTTCCACGTGTGAGTGATTGAAAAAAGTAAACTCTACCACTAAAATAATTGCACATTCTTAATAAATCACTACAACAGATTGCATGGCATTGCATTGTTTGTATCACTCCTGTGCTAAAGTCCTCACATGTTTCTGTTGTTGTACTTATATGTAGTACCCAGTGTAGACAACGTACTTACTGAAGTAGTGCATGTTTTTCGAGAGAGCGTCTCTCAAATCAAACACATCCATTGTGCCCTCAGTGAAAATTATGGTCACAACATTTGATACTAGCTGTTTTTCTCACTTGACATTTCCTCTCTTAGGTTTGCCCCATGGAAATGTAAATTATGCCAACATTGGCTCTAACAATGTGTCCTCATTCTGCTGATGCTATTTTCACAAGTTTTAAAATAACGATGACCCCTCTCCCTCTGCTACCTAACCAAGACGGTCAAATTTTAGCGAGAGAAGTGCACACACTCAACTTCTTGAACAGTATGAGCGCACTGTTCAGATAATTATAGTGCTCTGCAATATTCAGTGTGTACACACTGGTATACTCAGAATAACAAATGGAAGTAAAGAAGTGTTAGACATCATATTTATTGCAAGTCACTCTAACCAATTTATTCACTCCCAATTTCCTTTGAGTCCAGAAGTCAAAGGTATCGACAATATTACTGACTGTGGGTCAGCTCCTGTCAGCTGGAGGTCGAAGCTTGACGGGCCAAGGTAACAATGAAATGATATATAATTATATATAAATATATTTCTTTAACTTCCTCCCCGATCAAACCAGTCTCTGCCCAAGTGCTCCCCACCAGGCTGCTCACTCTGCACTGTACTTCCATGTGACGCCTCACTGAGAAAATAACTTGATATAGGTCACGATCTGTGTTTAGCTTTCCAGAGCGCTTCGAGGTCTTGATCAGCTTCACTAAAGGTTTGGGAAGTGGCTAAATTAAGACCCTTTTCTAAAATATGAATCTCCTTTATGATGAAACCTACTTTTGACAGAGACAGAACCCAAATTCCAGGTGGACACAATACAGATACAATACAGAGGACCAATGCTCTATACCACTTTTCCACTGTCTAGTCTTACAATTGAATGTGAATGTGTTTGAGCAGCATTTTGGATATTCTGTGATTGTCAAGCAGAATCCGCTGTTGCTACTCCCTGAAAACTCAAGTCTCACTGATAGCGCTTTCCTTCCTAATAGATAAAACATTTTTCATGATGAAACCTCTTCTGTTATGTCTTATTTTACGTTGGATACCTTGAGTTTGTGTTTCCACAATCCAGTGGGCTCCTCAGCTGTCAGATTCCCTTTGAGCGAGAGTTGTGGATGACTTGTTTGATCCGGGCTGTGACTCTGAATAAAGCTTTCACTTTCTTCAGCTTGATGTCTCTTCTGTGTTTGACGGCTTGATTGTGACATGGCTTAGCCCGAGCTCAGCCTTTATCTCCTCTTCACAGAGCTATTCATCAGATGACTCCGGCTGCACTGTTGAACTCAGGCATGAGGGCTCCTCTGACCACCAGAACCATTCCTCTGTGTTGAGGCTGTCTGACAACTTGTGATGAGATCAGATGGGTAAAGCCTTCCACTATGATTCCACCCGGTTCTGACAACCAAACTGTTTCCAACTTTCCTTTCAGCTGCAAATCCTCTTGATGATTATCATGGTATCAGACAAAGTGTGGATCTGGGGTTGACTGAATGGCCATTACCTTTCAATTTGTTTCCCCATTCTAGCTTAAAGACATGACATGACTAGTCTGATCATAGCTTTTCCTGAGCTATCTGTCCCTTGATATATGCTGCTGCTCTCTCAGGCTTTCTTACTTGCACTACTGAACGTCTGAGGATGACCCTCTGATGCAGCTGAAGGAGTCCTGTACACCATTGGTGTAACTTTTTTCAGCGCAACTTCCCATCCAGACGAGACCATGTCTTACTGTAAATGGTACTCGTAATATCTTGGATAACTAAGCTTTTATCTAATGGCCTCTTTGTTTTTAGTTTATCAGGCTGAAGACAGAGTTGTCAGTCTCTCTGGACACAAAACTTGACGAACTAGTAGCCTACCAAACACAAACATTCTAAATTCCCTTGCAGACATTCTCACTGGAGAGGAATTTGCAGGGACAAGATCTGCTTTGCACCGCTGGTTTGTAGATACATATCTTTTATATATATATATATAATATATCCTTTTGGGTTCAACTCTTGAAGCATTTTATTTTACTCCGGAAGTGATAGTGCAATGACACACTTGGACACCAACTCAAACTGTATGGAACTTGCTATCCTTGGCATCAGAGATCCTGTGAACCACAAGAACCTCAAGATGAATCTGTGCTTATCGGCAATATATACGTATAGGAAAGCCTCTGTGATCTGATTCTGTCTGCCATGAATGCATGCTGGAAACAGCCTGATACACCGTAGACTATTAGGAGGTTTGATCACACACACACACACACACACACAAACACACATATACACACACACACATACTCACATATACACACACACACATACTCATAATTCCTGTTTCGTGTTTTATGTCACTTCCTGTTTTACTTTAAAACTAACGTTTGCCTCTGTTCTCTTTAGGTAACTTCACTCCCGCCCTTGTGCTTCTCACGGATTCCTCGCCCCTCCCTAATGTGTTTCACCTGTGTGTAGTTAACCTGATTTCTGTTTAGTATATTAGGTCTGCATCACCCCCTGTCCTGTGCAAGTTGTCTGGTCTTGTACGTAGAGCTCCAACGATATAGCCATGTTTTGTTTTGTCTTGTGTTTTGACCACGTTTTTGTATTTAGAGACCTAGCCTTAGCCTCACGTCTGCTGGATTCCTCTGCCTTGTCTTTTGCCCTCTGTGTACCGAACCCTGACTGGCATAAAACAACAAATGTTTTTGAAAACTGGACATTGTTTCAAGAGTTGGCTCTTGGGTCCTCAGTTCATGTACTCCATCTTTACATCCGGGTTTAAATTTGTTCCCAGGTACTCTTTTTCTGACTCATAACTGGTTTAAAATCTAGCTGCTTTCCCCAATCCCGGTCTCTTGACAAACTTGAAGTTTCAGAGATGTTTTTCATGGAAACCGCAATGCAGAATATGTTTTCAATTGCGCCCGTGCAGAGATTCTGACAGTTTCTCTACTTTGCCAAACAATACTCTCCGACAGAGGTAAGCACCGATCACTACTGACAGCTCCAGTTCTTCATCACTGCCACATGAAACATCTGCTGAAGGCAACCCGCTTTTCTCTGGCTGCTGCTGCATTTGTTCTCCAGGAACCTGCATCACGGCAGAGCTCACTTTGGCATCAGTTTGTCTCTGATCACTATTGTGGAGTTCAGTTCACCTTTTTCCGCACATCGTGGGATGTTGTCTCCTTCCACATTCTCGCACTGCATGAAACGCTTCTACAAAATTTGGCAACATGCCATCGCCAGGCATACAAAACACCTTCCCATTTCTTATTTTAGTTTTCCTTTTTCGCATTACACTCCTGATCTATGACATGTGCTCTCACAGAATAAACAGCCTTGGGAGAAGTTTGAACTATCTGCATCGAGTGCTGAAGCTGATGGCAAGTTTGCCTTCCTGAACCTTGTTCCACTGACTGACTCTGCCTTTACAACAAGTGAAATGAAAGTCCTTGTTAAGCTTCTTCTTCCGGTTAAATGAGTGACACGATCTCCTCTTTCAACTTCCAGTGGTAAAGCAGTGATCTGAGGAACTTTAAAGTCATGCCTCAACTCTGTTTGGCATGTATATGCAGGAACGAGTTCATATGGAATCATCTGGAGGAGTATAAGGCACAGGAATCATCCTTCTCTACAAAATGTGAATCTGAAATGGAATGTGGATTTCACATTCTTCATGGAGCTACATTGAAAATAGGGTTGAAAGTGTTTATTGTAACCTTTTAAGTTTTAGTATTTTCTAGCCTTGATATGACTCGAGGTATATAAAAATGAGAGTGATAATAACCACGCTTTCCTTACAATGTACAGATGTCAAATCCGTATAGTACATGACTTCCTTTGTACACTAACTTGATATTCTTTTGCTGCACATTATCATATAACCATTTCAGTAGATACAGAATGAACCAAATTGTAACATTTCCTCTCTACAAGTTACTTCTGTCTAAGCTAAAGTCAGCTCCTTCTTAATCCCGTGGGGTGTTCACTCACATAAAAACTCAGCTTAACCAACGGGAAGGCTGAACTGGGAGACACAACACTGCGAAACTGTGTTTTATTTAAGAGTCTTTATAACAATATAGACCACTCACAGCTCAGTGGGGCCATGAGCCGTGGGGCCGTGAGATGTGTACTCCCCTCCCTCCAGAAGAAAAGAGAGAATACATCAAAGTCGAAGAATCCCTACGAAAAAGTAAAGAACATGAAAACGCAACAACTCGGCTGTGTCCCCGGCAGCTACAGGGAGCTGACAAGGCACAAAGAAAAGCAGAGAGCCCGAGCTCTCCTTCATTAGGGTCCACAGTCATTAAGACCATTTAGAAAAAGCATTAACTGCCAGGCTGTGTATCGTTAGCGTCTTCATCCCTGTGTCACAGCTGACCCCGGAGTAAGCGTCGGGTGTGCAGTTAGGCTTGCTCTCCTTTGCCAAACGGCTCCAGGGGCAAAAATAATGATCTTCACAGACATGCCAATGCTATCTGGACCAGATAACACTGCTTTAATGACTCCTTATCCTTTGGCCCTTTCAAGGAGATGGGCGCCCTGGCAAATATATTCCCCGCTGTTGGGCCATTAACTCTTTATTGCAAGGATAATGGACCCCTGTATTTTTGGTCTGATTCGAGTGGGCAACTGCGTGCAAACCTCCCAAAGATTAGCCAGCCCTCAGTAACAATATCCAACTCTCAGGTCACCATCACGGATTCACCAGTCAAAACAACCACAACATGCGAGAAGAGCGAGACATCAAATGAATATATTATTGTCTGGACAATGATTGCTTGTACCAAAGTTATGGCTCACTGAAGATTCTGTTTGAAGAACTATCTCATTGCTACTTATGTCGCTGTTCCATCTGTGGTGGTAATCTGTACAGTTCATTAAAACCCGGGTCCACTTTGGCTCCATTCAGGGCCAGTCAAAGTCATTTGGGGGCCCCAGTCACAATAAAGGAAGGGGTCGGGGAGCAAGGGGCAGAAAGTAAACTCCAAACAATGTTCTACAACATTATGAGGGCTGCTCAATGACAACAGATATGGTATTGTGAATGCAGCTCCGGATACGCCTCAGACATGGCTGTCAAAACAACTCCCGTCCATCACCTGTCAAAGTCAACACAGCCTCTTTGACATCCCTGAATGAAGTGCGGAGATTTCATTCCGATTTTGACATGGACATTTGTGGTCCTCACTAAATCTGTAGGTCTATTTATCCTTGTTCCACCACCATCAGGCAAAGTATCCTCAAAACGAATTATTGTAAAATTTTCTGAGGACATATAGTGTCCCCCAATGATGAAATATATGAAGAAGTACAAGCTTTTTTGTAATTTAATATGGCAATATAAATAGCACTTAACCAGAGACGTACCCTATTCCATTAGGCACAAAATACTTCACACAGATTGCACAATGTATGTCTTATAAATCAATTGGACAATTATTGCCATCATAGTTAAGTACGTCCATGCTGACAATAAAGTGAAAGCTTTTAACCCGTTGGGTCCTATATTACGCCCAGATGTCTTTACTGGTTTCACTCCGATGCATTAGTCATTTTCCTGTCCAGACCTCTTGTTAAAAAAAGCAGATGCACTTCAGCAATCAGTTTGTAATGCCTTCTCTCTGTTTATGCATTTCTAATATACTCAAATGTCTGTCACCTGAAAAAGAAAATCCAAATTGCAAATGAGAACAGACTTATTGTCAATTCAACTGCAGTATGACACAGTAGAGGTGATCATGAGGAGGAAGGCAGGAAAGAATACAGTGGGTCTCGTAAGTGATGCATGAATGCCATCTCTGCATAGAGAGAAAAAAATCCTTTGAAACATAAATCTGGAAAATGTCTAAACAATCGGATTCCAGGCTTCCTCCGGAGTTTGCCTTTTCACATATGAAGAATGCAGCGGGAGATTCTGGGCTCACTTCAACATTATCCTAGTTTTAGTTAGGGGGCTAGCAGGAGAAACTTTAGAGAATGTGCGCAGCAACTGGCGTGGCCATTTGCGTTCTCACACACCACCGCGCTAGATAATTTCAGGAAATGATCTGGGGTTCAGTACATGTCTGAAAGGAGCAATACATTAGGCTTTACACTCCCGCTATCAACGTGGCTGTTGTTGCTCCGTCACTTTCCAAGGTTTAATTTGCATGGTCTTGCCCTGACTGGAAGGAAAGTTCAAGTATTTGCACTGCCCACTATGTCAGGGTATCACTATATAAAATGCATGCTAGAAATATAGTTAATATGATGACTTCCTCCATCCTGGACCCTTCACTACTCCTCCTCTGACTACAATTGCTCAATGACACAAATTCACCATTGTTGAACTCTGCAAAAGCATGAGGCATGACTTGGCTCCTCGAATAGCAAAATCTGAATATTGTTCACTGTCGCAAACGTGTCTAGTAGGGTGTAATGAACAGTGAACGTAGCCTTCCAGGGTTGCCAGAGGGGCCATAGAATTTTTATGTTGTTCAAATTGCCTACCTGTGGTAGACACCATGCATCATAAACTCGCAAATGTGTCAAAACTGCTAATTTTTGCACAGGTTGTGGTACTTTTTGTCCAGTTATCAGGCTAATCTTATTTGTTGATCTTTTGGGTACCATGTTGTCTCTGCAGGAAAGCAACCCAACTGATTACTGACATCCTAGATAGCAAAATATGCCAATGTGTCTGCGACAAACAATTAGCACCCCATTGATTGTGTAGTTGTATCTCAAACACATGTTTGAGCATTAATCTGACCCAGTCCACTGATCTACTATTCAGAGAACGCATTAGGCGAGTTATCGCCACAGAGTAATCGGCCTGCCATTAGCCCCGATGCTGTCAGGACTCTGCAGCCATTCAGCTTCCCAGGTCTCAGAAATCTTTCTTTTGATGTAGCAGGTTAACCTCTAGCAGATGCCCTCTCAGGCCTCGGTCTACCATCTCAACCATGCGAAGAAAATTACTGCAATCTACCTCCCACACACGCACACACTCCAGCTGACCAACAGAGTTCATGCACTGCAATGCTATTTAAGTATCTTCGTGATAAAAGTCAGTCTCTAGTAGTGCTAAGAGAAATATTAATGTTCTTTTCAGATGACATCGCTGATGTCAATACTGTCGTATCTCAAACACTGAGAACTTGTTTGTTTGTTCAGATATGATTTATGTTGAATCAAAAGAAGCAGCTGAAGCTGTAGTCTGTTTACTGATCCAGCCACAAATCAAACATCCAATCTGGTCATGCTGCTTCAGGAGGAGGGCGGGGGTTCGGTTTCTCCTTTTCCCCCAGTTAGTAACAGAGATCTGTGGATTTCTGTTTGTTTGTTGCCCTGGTTTCTCCCACTGCCAGTGTCATGGCAATCAAAGCTGGATGCACCCAGAACAGGGGGGGAAACGGTGCCACCCACTCCATTCTCCATCGCCGGCACACAGACACTGTGTGTTTACGATGCGCTGTTTCCATATGACCTAATCTCAAACAAATTGGAAAGATGATTGTCATCTGCGGGGGGGCAGGAGCTGCATTATTCTCAACAATAACCTTCAGAAAACCTTTCAGGAGGAAAAAAGAAGAAAAAAAATCAAGAAGCGGATTATTCAAAAGGCAATTTTCGCCCAGCTCATTTGGCAGAGAAGCATTGTGTGATGAAACGTCTTATTTTGTTGTGTGAAATGGCGGAGGAGACTCAAAGGCACTGCTCCGTCTCTCTCTCCTCCCCTCTCTCCAGAGGATGAGTGTAATCAAACAGGGCAGATGGGGGATCTGAGGAGAAATGTGTGTATCAGCGATAAACGGAGGTGCAGTTTTAGAAAATACGGAAAGCAATAGGCCTCGGACATACACACACATTCACAAACTTTCAAGTTAAATGTGTGAGCAGACAATGGGAATCAAAAGGTGCTGGGACACAATATGTGGACATTCTGTGTACCTGCTCTTCTAGGGAAATGTTAATGCTTCAGTATACAGTGACATTTGAAACAGTAATGGGCTTCCATCAGTTTGAGGAACAATTTCACCATGAGGGTGACCTCCTGCACAAAGCCAGATCCATACAGAAATGGTTCTGCTTTTTTTATTTTCGCTAACTCAGTGAAGAACGCTTGATCTGCTTCTGCTATTCCTCTCTTGCTGATGAAATAGCAGCATGGCTAACTTAATCCCTACATAATTTCAGATTAAAAATCCATTTATTGTCATGATGACAGATGACAAATGCTACACGTTTACAATCAGCTTTGCAGTTTAGGATAAGATAATCCTTTATTAAATTTGCAATAAAAAACAGAGAGGGAAGGGTTGCTTGGCTCTGACCCGCCCACTCTGTTGGGGTCGTGGTCCTGCAGAATGTTGGAAGACAGGGAGTTTGACCAGGTTCTTCTGTGGAAGAGACATTAAGATATCTATTCACCATTCATTTTAACATTAAGATTCCTTTATTGGTCCCACACACATGCAACATGTAAATGGGGTAAATTTGTCCTCTGCTTTTGACCCATCCGTGAACACACAGAGCAGTGGGCAGCCATGGACTGCACCCGGGGAGCAGATGTTGAGGGAATAAGGTGCCTAATGCACATTGTAGTGCCATAGTGACTTAAGTAGGTACTGTTTGTCATGCAGCAGTGTCCACTATTGCATTAAAGTTGCATCAAATGTTAAGTTTCCACAGTGCATCAAAATCTGTGTAATTGATGGCAGACTTGTAATTTAACAACTAGTGGATCAAATCTTACAGAACAAGCAGAGAATAGGCTGTTTCCGTGTTAGCAGCATAAACTGAAACATGTAGTGTATCTGGTGGAATAATGCTGATCCAACTCTGAATAGAATTAAAATCTGGAATATGGAGTCTGCAAGGCTGCTGCCCAGATGATCTACCTGCATTGACCAATGCCTTGCAATTGTGCATAACCAAGAATGTTCTGATTCAACCAATGGGAGCGAGTCGCTTCAAAGCGTCAGCGGGTCACGTGACCTTCAAACATTGTTGGAGCGAGCCGGCTGCAGTCAGACCGTGCCGTTGCTCTCCTCCAGCTGCAGCATCTCGGGACCGCCTCCGTGACGTCACAACCCTGCTGATTGGCTGACGGCTTCAGTGACACGCATGATGTGTCATATGTTGTTATTATTAAGAATTAAGATGGGTTTTCTGCTCAGAATATATAGAAATGTAAGGTGTTAAAAGACTATTCCTATAATAATATTTACATACATGATTGTGTGAATGTATAATATTGAGTTAATATACAGTATATTCACTGGCAGTGCATATCTGTTGGTTTCTCATTGTTTCTATTATGTTATTTTACGTCTGCCTTATTTTGTAGATCTTAGATCGGTCCTTGTTCCCGTCTCATTGATGCTACGAGAAGTAAAAAGTCTTGACCAAGTCCAAGTGGAAAGCACCTAATGGTCACCTTCTAGCCTGATTTACAAGCAGCTGTCATGTGCCAGGAGTCACAGTTGCTCATAACCAAAGAACAAAAGCAGAACATATGGAACCCATCAGATTTCTTTATAAAAAAATGTTTGGGGAGGGGGACTTTCATTTAAGAAAGCTGTGGCAGCAACAGCTGGCAGTCGCTGCACTACAGGAGGCAGCTTAGAATATAATGCCACAGGACAGTAATGGGATCCATGTTTCTGAACCAGAAGGCCTGAGGTGGAGCCTTCCTCATGCACATACAGGTGAAAGGGAAACTTGTAGTCTGGCAAGTTCCCGGTTTGTTTCGATGTAAGTACAGCTTTCAAGTCCCTGCATGTAGCCGTCATAGGTTCAGCTAATTGAAAGGGGTCAGTTAGGGAGCAGGAAGGAAAAGGGTGCATTCCAGCTTGGTTTGCAGATCCAGTGTCGGCAGTAATTCTTCACGCCTAACAAAGTAGCTTTCTGCCCCTTTAGTGGAGGAGGCGATGCAGACGGCAGTTATACTCTATCTGAAGATACAAGAGGTCGTCCATTTCCCCAAATGTGCACCAAGTGAGTAACCCCGGGATGACAGAGGCACAGCTTGGCAAGCGATGCTATGCGACCTAGTCTGGCCCCACACTACAAGAGGAGAATGGAGACAATTTTGCAGGGGTCCTCTCAAGGGGAGGCCATTAGGAGATCATTGGCATATTGAAGCAATGCACTTCCATTAGGGGGCATGAGGTTGACAAGGTCCCTCCCTACCACTGTGGCATACATATCGGAAAGGAACTCCCGGCCACCCATTTCTGACCCTCAGAAGCCCAACACAAAAAATCCACCACTGAATACATATTTAGAATTGGGTATTAATTTAAGATGATGCACAAAGCCAAATTCTCCAGCTCAGTTGACCTCAGGGTTGGGTAAAACATTCAGGCTTAAGGTCTTTTCGGTTCACCAATGGACTTGCAAGATAAGACTGTTTAGGCATATCTTAGACTGCACTGTAATTTCGATTCTATTTTAGCTTATTTTTATCTTCTGCTTTATTTTACCATTTTAAATCCTATTTAAATTTGTCTTATGTAATCTTTGTTTGTTCCTTCTACGTTTTGGTGAAACACACGTCAACTTGTCTTGCCTGGTAGCTACAGAAGGTTGAAGCTGGAGCTAAAACACTTTGTTTGAGAAGAGTCAATGACGGGCCTGATGGCTTAACTGCTTCTTTGTGACAACTGATACTGTTTCATTTGAGACGTCACTGCACATGGTCACTCTGCGGAGGAATCGAGGTCACTGAGCCACTGCGACTTTAGCGCTTTGGGAATTTCGACAACTCAAGGGGAAGCAAAACCCCCCGAATGTGGAACAGGTGAATGTTGTTCAAGCGAAGTTTGAAGCGAGTCGGTTCGGAGATAACGAACATAAACAACCCAGTGGGGTAGCTCGAGGCAGTGTGTTTGTGTGTGTGTGTTTGTATGTGTGTGTGAAAAGGTCTTTGTTGTAAATTGCTGCTATTTGAGAGTGTGGGTCATTAATTAAAGTTTGTAGTGAGATTACAGTAGTATAGGTCTGCTATAAGTACATGTACTCAAGAACTTTAACAAATAGAAACCATCAAAGGAAATTGTATTACAAAAAATAATACCTCAGGTACAGGGGACATGTTTCTCCATTGAGTCATAGTATTTGTTGTGAAATATTTTTATATATTATTTATATACCTTACTCAGGTAAAGAAAATAAATACCTCCCTCTTTATTTATTCTTCATTTCTGTTCTACTCCAACTTTTGTTCTTCACAACTTAACTCTTGTGTCTACTTATTTTTCCTGCTTAAGAAAGGCTGCACCTCTAGTTTGAATGTAAAAGCTCGTATTCATCAGCTCTGCTTCAGAATTTCTAATCTACAAAGCATTCGCAATAGTTGCATCACTGCTATTTGCACTTATTTGATCTTTTAAGATGATCTTCCTCGGTTTTGCCTCTCACCTGTGAAGATGCACAGGGGGCGAGGGTGGCTTACACTTAGACTTTGGTGGACCATGTTTTGGGCTTTCCGGGGTTTTTTCCTACCCATTTGCTTTAACCTTAAAAACATGCTGGCAGTCACAATCCAGCTGTCTTTTTCAAAACAGTAAACTGCGGTTTCAAGGGACAAATGAACCCTCAATTGGCTTTTCCAAGTCCCTCTATCCATTTATAAAAGTGTATTTTATTAGATGGGACTGTCCAGCTAGATTAGTGGAACATATTTTAGGGCCTTAACCATGACAATCTAATATCCTGTCATTAGTAGAACCAACACATATTATGGCTGGATGATATCTTATAAATCAATTGGAATAAATGGATATTTTTCTAATATTGATACTTGTCTCTATTCCCTTAATATGCAAAACTGTACAGGACTCATTTAGGAAGCTTTTCAGCACATTTTCCTTTAGATCCTTAGCTAGTAGACAGAATTGTCTTCAAAACGATTAATTGATATGCAATGAAATATCTTCCCTCCACCCTAATGAAAATAAATACAGACTTGACTCACAAACCCATGTTAGTGAAACTGTTTAAGCTCAAGTCAAAGAATCCTGACACGGAAACTGTAGGGCAAAGCAGACAAAATCTCTTAAACTGTGGCCTGTTATTTCAAAGTCAACTTTAAAATCCCTTTTTAAAGACAATGTGCTGAAACCATCAGCTGTACAGCAAACAACTTCATTCACAGTCATCACTAAAGTTACTTCCATCCTGCAAGCATCACCACACATCTCCACAAAGTCAACACACAACATGAAACTTCTAATCATTGGTTGGACTGTTTCACAAATGCAGGAAAACCTCACTTATGATCAGTTCTTAAACCGTCAACATATTGTTACATGTGCCACAAAGCCAGGAGATACGGTTGCATCGTGACCAAATCACACACACATGCACACTTGGTGCTTCTTAGAGCTCATAATGATGAATATAGTATTTCCAGATCTGCTGCGATGGAAAAATAATACATGCAACAGATTCAGTTGACGTGCTCCCAGGTCCCTGACAACTTATTAGACTAACACGAAACACCGCAAAACAAACACTACATTAAATTCAATTGGAGACTCATCAGTAATGTACCAGAGGTGGGGTGTCCATCTTTCAAGCAGCTCCTCAAAAACAGTTAAGTATCTTAACATTCACTGTGTTAGCAGGTGATTAAAATAATAAAAAATGTCTCTCTTTGATCTAGATCTGGGTCCTGCTGTATTCGAATCATGTCCACACCCTCAGGTCGTTGTAATTCTGTTGTTGCTGTTTTTATTCTGGGGCCCAGGATGCAGACTCCACAC
The DNA here is from genome assembly GCF_947347685.1 of Pleuronectes platessa. Taxonomy (NCBI): domain Eukaryota; kingdom Metazoa; phylum Chordata; class Actinopteri; order Pleuronectiformes; family Pleuronectidae; genus Pleuronectes; species Pleuronectes platessa. The sequence continues at coordinate 4,506,514 of NC_070647.1, forward strand.
ATGAGGAGCTGCGTGGAATCATGCTTCATCATTCCATCCCCCCTCCCCGCCAGCCCCCTGGTACGAAACTGCAATAAGGACAAGGTCATTGTCTCCTCTCAGTATAACAAATTCCCTTAAGAACATGTTTTTCAATAAACATATGTCACAAACAGTGACACTACAATCTTCACGACCGGACAGCCTCCTGTCAAAGGTCACAGCGACCCTTGTGAGTTATTAGAAAATACACTTTGACTGTGATTCAGCGATTTCAACTATGCCACGACACAACACACGCATCTACATACATTTAACATGCGAGTACAGCCACGTCATTCACTTTTAGACATCATTGGAATGAAAGTATGCGAGCAAAAAATAAAAATATAACACCACTAACCCTGAATAACCTGTTATGTCTTCATTTCAGAGGTAAGACGTGCGGAACGTGCCCTGAATTGAATATTAACACAAACTATCCTTATTACAGAGCCCGCGGACTTGTTGTTTTTTCAGTAATTGGTCCAGTGCACCGCAAGGTCAGGATCTCTCTCTTCCAATCAAATCTTATGTAACATCACACAGAAGCCCTAACCCCCATCATTAACTCCCCCTGCACGTCCCACCTGGCTGACTGCCGGTCGGCCAAGTCTCGCTTCTGAGTGCGTTATTAAGGAGGCTGTGGACTGAGGAGACGCTAACAACAGCGCTGAGCTCCTCAAATGAGTGGGCCTAGCCGTAATTGTGCTGTGGGGGTGCACAGGGGTTGGCTTGATCAGGACACTGGGCCTCCGTCCTAATGGGTCCTCTGGAGACTCCCGGGGCTGGGTCTCCCTCCTGCCAATACAGCGCTGTCCTCCTGACACCGGGGGGGGGGGGAGGGGGACTTGACGGGGGTCACGGCCCTCGCTGTAATTACTGTTCACCGTCCCGTCATAGAACCTGACACCTCTAACACGTCGGGAAGCCCCAGCCTGAAAGGCCAAGGAGGCCCCTCAGAGGCCTGCACAGGCTGACGGAGCTTCATCTCTAATCCGCCCAAAAGCAGGAACAGACAAAAAGTCAGTTGGAGAGCGGGGCTGCCACGGAAATCACCCCAGCAACAGAAACTGCACCGTTAGCTGCATTAGCACCGGATTCAAATGTCATCAGGGCCGTTGTGACAGTTTGTGATTGTTTGCTGCTCAGGTACAGTCTCACAGGCAAGAGAAGCAGGCTGTGCTGCTGTTAAATACTAAATGTGATTTAGATTCCAACACTTTCATATTTTTGAACAGCTGCTATCAGCGTGACTCTCATCCTGTCCCTCCTCTGTTTGGCGTGATGTGTTTGCATCGGCGAAATCATGAAAGACATCTTTTGGCCGCCTCCACGGCTGAACCCCTGACCCTAGTTGCACATTTTGAAAGAGCCCGCCCACGTGCAGCACTCGTCGGGTGTAAATAACTTTGGGTTGAATACGTGGGCAGAGCGGGAGAGAAACAGAACATGAGAAGAAGAAGAAGAAGAAGAGGGAGACCGAGTTGCTGCTGCTGACAGGGACTGGAGTGCTCGTATTTGTCTCTAAAGACGGAGCAAACCGGTTGAGCAGGACCGTCTCTGGAGAGCGGCTGAGCCAAAGCCATCGCCCCGGGCTCTACCCCGGGGCCTCTCAGCCCAATACAGCACTACTGAGGCACCGGGACAACCCTGGGACTGCCTGCAGGGACAACAAAGACACCAAAACTACAGAGTATGAATTATCGATATGCAGCACATGTCTTTAGAAATACAGCAATGCAGGGAGCGAGTTAAAGCTGTAATCAACATGCTACAGAAAGGATTTAAAAATAAAATCAGCACAGCTCTATCCAGTTTTCAGAGAAAATACATGCTCTCTATTTGTCATAATTCAACTCAATGTCCTGTTTCTTCTGCTTCTATAATCCATGGAGCCAGTCAAGCTTCAACAAAGAATCATTAAGTACTATTATCTTGTTGTTGCAGGAAATTGATGCGTATACGGTAAAACATACATATAAATACATTTCCTTAGATTCTCCGTCCCTGGTAATTGTTCATGTCTTTCAAACTCCACATCCCCACTGCAGTACAGTTCAACCTGACATAACCCCGGTGACATCACTCCAGCACAGAGCAGGGCCACGGAAAACATTATGCAACTATTTCCACTGCCTGAGTAGAAACTCCTAAATACCAACTAAACTGATCTTTGTCTGTAAAATAAAGTCAAATGCAAGTCCAGGACAAATTTGAAGTTAAACACAAATCAAGTCTCAAAAGTAACCATCACGGTTCAGGCGTTATAACATGGATTCTCTTTTCACTGCAGTTAATTATCCCTTTGAGTAGCTGGTGAAGGTATGTAGGACACACAATTATGACGACTTTTAAAATGAGAAAGGAAAAAAAGAACAGCTCAGGCGGAACCTCGGGAACAGCGTGAGAGAAGAAACTCCTCCACACTGTAGAGACATGCAGTTAATTAGGGCTGTAACCGAGGCTAGTTTTAATTACTGATTAATGTGATGATTATTGTCTGGTTCATTTGTAGGACTATAAAATGAAAGAAAATGAATTTTTTTTTTTTTTGTAAACCGACCTCATCTTTATTAGAGGTGTTGAAAAAGGAGTTGCTTAATGGCCGAATTATCATTAATAAAGATAAATCTGAATTTTATAACTATCTGGTGCAACCTTAGTTCTGCAGTAAACCGGAGTGGGCGTCTCAGAATAAGTTAGGGAGTCAGCACTCTCGATTTAAAAAACACATTGAGAACAGTACCCACTGTTACTTTCTCCTTAGTCCCCTCAGATCAAAACATTCCAGCTATTTTCAGCCGGTGCAAACATCTTCTGCGCAGTCAGCAACCTGCTAAATTCATTACCATTGCTAATAAAGGTTGAGCCGGAACATCTGCCGCAGTAGGTCTCCGCCGATCGCGGTAGTTTTCGTCTCTCACGGGAAACTCTGGAGATTTTTGTTTTAAATTTGGAGTCGTCCCGCAAGACGGCACTCACAGGGGTACCCTCAAAGTACCCCAATCAAAGCAACTCCTCCCAGACCTATTTATTGGGGGTGCTTTTAAAAGGTATTCTTTTTTTTTTCACCCCCATTCATGCTCCCCTCCCTAAACTTAATCAAGCAATGGAGTGAGGAAACAAGGGGTAGTACATAAAAGTGTTGGGAATGGTAATGATGCCAAGTAATGATTTCCCTGGAGGAAATCTGATCTATTGCCACAGGGAAGAGATGGAGAAGAAAGACCTGGGGGAGGGAGGAGGGGAACCACATCAGCATTTTATGCAGGAGCACCTAAGCCATAGGAGAGGGGAGAGACCAAAATAATGGAGAGGAAAGCTTCATTAGCACCCTCTCTTTCTATTCTCTCTCCATCCCTCCCTCCCTGTCTGCCTCTCTCCCCATTCTCTTCATCCCTCCTCTGTACTCGGTGCAGATAGCATGTATAAAGACAATGCTCAGGGGGACTGAAGGTCTAGCGCAAGGTGAAATGAAGCATCTGAAAGGTATGATTTAACAATGCTCAAAGCTCAATAAGTGCAAGGTAAACAACAAATTAGACGTGTCTGTGTCAGGAGGACAGGAAAAGTCGGGGGACTGGAAAATCTTTCTATCGATTCCATCGTCAAAAAATGAATCTGCTCCTCCGCTCCTCCTGGCAAGGCTGGTGGACGCTAAAGAAACCAGTCCTCCTCCAAGCTGCAAAAATCCCTTTTAATTCCTCTCCGGATGCAGTTTGAGAATTTTCATAAAATGTACATTTAATTAAATCCAGTCACGACGAAGTGTGTACACACCATATAACCAAGGTGTGTGTAAGGGATTAGAGGGAATAGGATGATGATGAAATCAAATGTATCCTGCTGCTGCAAATTCTGTGTGCATCCAGACCCTGAAAGAGCTCATTGTTATCTAATAACTATTAAAAGTATATCACCAAGCTACACTGTTGCACTGGGTGACCCACTCCCTCCTGAGGATTTGAATACCCCACGAATATACTCAGCAAATATCAGGATCATCTGACTCATGCTGCACCAAACTAAAGACTCTGAACACATGGCATCAACAATGATGAGACCCAATTACTGTTTGGGCCATTATCAACCCCAGCGTCAGAAACTATGAATCTTTGATTAACCAACATGCATGTATATGGAAATAAAGTAAACATCTACTTCCCTTAATTCATGCCAACTATTCAGCTATAGAGGACAAAATCAGCTTGAAGTAACTTTTTTGAAGGGAAGTTATATAACTTCCCTTCAAAAAAGTTACTTCAAGCTGATTTTGTCCTCGTTTGCGCAGGAATATATTCATGTCCATACAAATGTCTCTAAGTCTCTAAAACAAATCCGAACATGCAACAAAAACTCCAGTGAGCAGCGGAGGAGTCAGGTCAGAGGAGAAGGATCAGACTGTTTTTTCAGAATAAACAACTTGTTCAACTTTGAGGTGGAAGTTCTACAACAGCAGAGACCATGTCAGGTTCCACTGCTGTCAGCCAAGAACATATGAGGCTGCAGTGAAGCTGGTGGTGGTGTGATGGAGTGAGGAAAGTTTTTTTAGTATAGCCCACGTTCATCCCTTTATGTTACACCATCTTCTACTATCCCTTAGGATAATATTCCATGTCACAACGCAAAAGTCGTCTCAAACTGGTTTAACGGACATGATCAGTGAGTTCAGTGACCTCCCCAGTCATCACATTTGAATCCTGTGGAACAGCATTGGGATGTTGTAGACCAGGAGATTGGCAAATCTGTGGAGATGATGTGATTCATGTCAACATGGAGCAGAATCTAAGAGGAACGTTAGCAACACGTGGAATCGTGTTAACCAGCCGCCACTGGTATTATGATTCATTATGAATGTGACTCTTGAGATACATGGTATCAAGATTTGACTACATCGCTCTTTGACTTTAAATCAAGATTTTAGGAAAAATATTTATTTAGAATTATATCCACGTGACACATAAGCAGCAGTGTGCAACAAAATGACTTGAATTTACTCTGGCATTAAAATCTCTGAGAGCAGCAGATCTATTCTCTCATCTCTGAATATTTTGGAAAGAAAAAATCGGACAAATACTGCTCATGAATCTACCTGTGTCCGTATTTCACAAAGTAATTATGGAATAACCGCAGTAAAGCAGACCTCACCACAGGGATGTCACCAGGGCTGTGTGGGTGTTCTGATCTGTGAGATGGGGGGGGGGGATAATGTCTCACATTTAAGACTTACTGTGACAGTCAGTGGGGGTGGGGAGCAGATGTGCTGTATATATGTTGGAGGACATGTAAAGCATGGACGGAATATCAGTATACAAGCTAATGTGTGCACAACAACAGCACTCTCCATCCATCCTACTGAGAGGAGACAGGTGAGCAACTCTGGACCATGAGCAGCAATTTATTTTGCCTCCAAATGAGTTTTCTTCACCATGCGGAGAGTGTGCGGTGTGTGTAGTAGCTATTATCCTCGCTCCGCTCAATTATTGATTTACAAGTGCCACAGGGTGAAAGCCAAAGCACACCGCGTACAGTCCAAATAAATCTGTTTGCACCTTTTTTTTAAGGCTTTGTCTCCATATGTCTCTCCCTCATGCTGCCGTGTCCAGATCCCAGATTGGCTGGTAGGCTCAAACCGCCAGCAGCACCAGAACAGTCCAACCCGGCTCTGACGTCTTTGCCGACCAAGAGCAGACTGCTAGAATGGCAGTTCCATCACTTTAGCACACACTGAACAACCTGCAGCCGTGTCTTCCATTTCTGATTGTGTATTTTATTAGGCATTCAAACCCAAGGAGCCCACTGCCTGTCAAAGGTTTCTGAATATAGCGGCAGTGTTGACAAAAATATTAGTAAGCTAAAGATTGCTAGACTGTGTAAATATGTCTAATTTGCAGACATCTGCAGACCGCCATCCCATTGTTGCCTCTTATGTCTTGTCGCCCCCCCCCCCCCCCCCCCCTACAGTCTTGCCCCGCCCACAGAGCCAAGAGTGTGAGAAAATTGTCGGTCGACTCTCAGAGAATTTGCTGTGTATGCTTTACCAGAGATTTTTGAAGGTGTTTTATTTGTGTTTTCTTATAATATTGCAGAAAATATATATTTCTTAACTTTTGTAATGATTGCAAACTCATGCATGAAGGTTACTGAGCTAAGCCGGTACATTATAGGACTTTGGCTCAGCTCAGTAACCTTCATACGTGAGTTTGGGGACAGGACAGGCCGGGTGGCAGAGCTCTCCTTCTGTAACTTTTTGTCCCACGCTCTGGGAAATGCAAGTGTGTTTTCTAGTAAAGTAACAGGATTTTTCATACGTTTAGTTTAGAGAGACGGCATCATTGCGTTACAGTACTGAGAGTAAAATGCCAAAATGTCGATAGATGTTGTTACAGGGTTAGGGTTAACCCACCCCACCCAGAATATATGAGTGAAGAAAATCAACAAATGCAGAATCGCCGATACACAATAAACAATCACAATGGCACTCAGTAGAGTGCATACCTCTGTCAAGGTCCCCTTGAATTCATTCAAGCTGCACCAAATGGTATTCCATTCAGTAGTTTTTGCATAATCTTTCTTGCAAATATACAACGATATATGTAAATAAACTAACAAAAAATAACCTCCTCCTAAAATGGCACTCAGCAAGGCTCAGCGAAGCTCATGCCTCTGCCAAGGCCTAACATTCCCCTTGAATTCAATCAAGCTGCACCAAATTCAGCACATATCAGTTTCTTGAATGTACCTGTTTTTTTCATCAAGTGCTATGAAATATGGCCAAACACTGAAGACGTTGAAATGTGCCGCATTGAACAAAGAAAACCTGGATCCGCCCCCTTATCCAGATACGCACCAACATTTAACGGGTTCTTCACTGACCCATATTACCAGGTTACAAAGTGACGAGTTATTGCAGCGATGCAGCATGTATTCATACTGATTTATGCTGAAAACGTGATGCAACATATGGTACCCCTAACCCTAACCCCCAAACATCTGGACATGCCAAGTATTTAACGAGATACTGAAGCTACTAACTGTTGCTTTTTATAGAAACAGACTTTGGCAGCAGCTCAAATGCTTTAATGTTTATATACCATTAATTTTGATGAAAAAGTTATCAATAGATAACTCATCATTAGCATATCATGTCTAGATATTTGACTGGTACCACACAAACACCCCGGAATAAATCAGGGCCCTATCAACATAATAAGTCCTGCAACAGGCAGTAACATGAGCATGATATTGTTCCTCTGACAAGCAAATGAAGGAAAGTTGCCAGTGGTGAAGCCTTCCATGCTTTCCCAAGTCTTTCCCTGTTATTATATTCATGCTTTCATCACGTCCATGTCACCACTTAGCAAGGACTCATGAGCTACTGTATCTCTGATATCTCCAGGAAGCAACACCTGGGAGTGGTGCTGCTCATACAGCAAAGTAACCTCTGTTAAGCCGGAATTATGAAATCACAAGTCAAAGTTCATCCATTAGCCAGAAGGTTGGTGGCTCAATCCCCAACCTCATTCAGTCTGGATGCTGAGGTGTCTTTGGAGTATTTTTCCCTGACAGTTGTGCCGGCGGTGTGTGCATGGTGTGTGAATGGTGTGTGGTGGGAAAAGCACTGTGCATAGTATAGTTGGCACTGTATGTTTGTGTGTGAATGTGAAATTGCTCTGTAGCTATTTGAGTTGTTGATAATACTAGAAAGGTGCAAAATAAATACACTCAATGTACCGTTCCATTCGCTCCTACATACAACATATACCAATTTAACTGTTGGATGGACTGATTTACTGGGGAAATGCGACAATAACTATTCAATTCAGTTTTATTTGTATCTCATCAAATCACAATTATTGGCACATCCAAAAAGAATAGAAAAGGTCCAGGCTTTGTGCGAATCCCTCCTCTCATTTCCCCTCATCACTCGAGCTGTTGTTATATCGATCAATGGCGTATGTACCATTTGCTGTAGTTTGTCTATCTAGCTGTACACATCGACTCCAGTTAGATACTTCCACATGTGTAATTTTAGGATCTTTTTAAAAAAGGATATTCTTTGCTAGTTTCCATCTCTTTAAATGTTGAAAGAAATATAGTGTACCGAATTTCAGGCATGCAGCCTTCACACCAGAAGCTCCAAAAGTATTCGCATTAAACACATTGATGTACCAAACGCCATTATTTTACTTTTGATATAGATTCATGTCCATACCTGAAACCTTGTATTTATACCTGTTTTTGCATCTTGTTTGAATAAGCTTTTATTTTGCTCATGGCGTGATGCTTACCTTGATTGCAACAACCACAGCAACAGATGTGAGGGAAGGACCCAAATTCAGATGACCAGGCAGAGTATAGAGTTTTATTAGTTCAATAAAACAGCAAGGGATGCAGCTCAGTGATTGGTGAGGAAAACTAAAGTAAAAAAAAGTCTGAGCAGGCAAGCAGATCCACAAGGGGAGCCAGCAGATATCCAGAGCCCGAAGGATCAGTCCAAAAGTCCAAACTGACGTGTGAACAGTACAACAAGCAAAACACAACCAAGAACACAGAATTAAACCACATGGCAGCAAACGCAACATTCTGGCAACTGAAGGTGGAAACAGAAGGGTATTAATGCACTGAAGATGGATTGACAAGACACAGGGAAAAAAGAAAACTGTAGGGAAAACAAACACACAGAGTAAGGTATTGTATCGTTATTGTAAAACTATGTGAACGTATTCATGACAACTATGGTGCCTCTGGCTTGGAAGACTGATCCGACCACCCGAACAACCCCCCCCCCTCCAAGTTTGTCAGGGATTATATTTTCAATACTCATTTCGTTTACTTTAAAATGTTGGTAAAGGTTTTGTGGGAGGATATCATGATGGTTCCATTGCTTCCAACAGCAGCTCATGGTCTCGTCTGAACTGCAGCACTCATTCCTCCAGCGTCCAATTTGGTTCTTCCATTGCTAGCATGAGATTTTGTCGCCAAATACATTTGATACAAACAGCCAGCCGGAGTACATCTAATAAAAACCCTATCTTGTGAGGGGACATGTCGAGCATAGTAAAACTGATCTATTCAAATATGACAAAAAAATAAAAATATATTACAGAATGAATCAATACACAATTTGATCAACTTTTATCGTTGTAACATCTAACTTTTCCTTTCTCACTGTGCCTCGCCGCTGAGGACGAGCGTCTTTGCTCCACTCGTTGCACTCCTCTCCATAACAAATGGAGGCGCCGGCGGAATGAGATGCGCTCTGATATTGCTGCGGTACGTCTCAACCCTATCTCAACCCTGTATTCCATGATTCTAGTCAACCGGGGGGATGACAGATGAGATAAAACTTTATCAATCCCCACAGGAGAAATCCACTTGTTAGAGCAGCTCGAAGAAAAAGGGTGAGTGAGTGATAAAAAACAATGCACGTTATATGCACCTTTGCAGATATAGGCTGTTAATAATACACACAATGTAGCAATATTGTATTAAATATTAGAGTAATCAACGCACTCCAATGGATGTCAGTCTCCTCTGCAGAGACGTCTTTGATGCTTTTTGTATGGGACTGGTCCAATTTACTGTTAAGGTCAACACCCGGGAGTGTTTATGCTCCCATCACCTTAATAACCAGTCCATGGACGTTTACTGGGTTAATCTGGGGAGTCTTCCTGCAGAGGTCTATCACCCTTTCCTTTGCCATGCTAGTGTCTATGTGAGGTTGGTTGAGCTCATACGAGTCAACAAAGCCCTTGACAACCTTTCATCTGTTCATCTATATTTGATTCTGATTTGCATCCAACGATGGCTGCCTGGCTCATGAGATCTTCTGAAGGAGACCGTTTCCTTGTGTCATATCTGAAGTCCAAAGTATATAGGGTGAATGGAGGAGGAGAGAGAACTGAACCCTGTGGGACCCCTGGAGTCGGGGTCAAACCACCACATCAGAAAAGACCATGAGACCTCATGTAATAGCGTCATCTCTTTTCCCCAAAAAATCTAGTTTTAACGAATTTGCAGGTCTGTTGTCTTTGAAGAGGAAAGAAGGAACACGCTTCTAGACTGTATATTTCCCTAATTTTGGGTTTGGTTTTTTGAAGACAGGGAAGCATAGTTAAGTCTCTAGGGATGAGGAAGAGAGGATACAGATGTGAGGTCTGCAGCTGTGATACTACAGTAAGTATGATTTCTAACATCCAGCAAATATTCAAAGCCCCTTGTGCAGCATGTTTCTTTAACAGTGATGTGGCCAGGGCTGCACAATCTATCTGTCGAAAACCGAGGTAAGTCGATTCAGCCAAGTCTCTGTGAAGTGCATGATGCTTTCGATACGTAGCCTGGACTCTCTCTGACTTTGCTTCCCCTCTTCCATCTCGTTATTCCCACAAGGATCTCTGGTCTCTTGAGACTGAGTATCCATGTGACACAGTTGTTCCCGAAGTAGACAATAGAGACCTGGTTGAGCGGATCTCCAGATGCAGTTGTGAGTTGTCCAAAAATAAGCAAATTTGCATCCATAATTGCAAATGGAGAAAGGGGATGAGGGCAGCAAAGAACAAAACAATATGCTTAGCTGCAGTAGTATGCTGCAACTCGTGCTGTGCCAGATTTACTGTATTTCCCCCTCTTAACAAATCTACTGCAGGATTGTGTATTCACACCACCAGATGAAAACAACACCGCTCAGTTGAAGAAAATCTGCACTTTCATAGTGACTCAAAGTCGCCTCGAGGGCCGGACACGGGTAATAACTCAGGCTGGGAATCTCATGTCAGTGCAGGCCAGCCTCCACACATTCACAGCAGTTAGTAAGCACACGGAATAACTGATTCAAATACATCCAAAACACCTAAAACTGTCTTAAGGTTCAAGATTGAGTGTCAGATGTACTTCTGTTATTGTGGCTACATGAAGGAATATGAATATTGTGTACAGTATTTGTGCAATGTAGCAGTGTAGGACTTACATCTGGCTTTACGTTAGAGTTCTACATAACTGGATGCACCTGCACCTGACATAAGGGAGTGTCTAGGCCTTTATTTGAAATATAATAATATGCCCCCTGCTTTCCTACATACAGTATCATGATTAAGTATTGTATTTTTTAGTAATAAGGGTGGCCCTGCTATCATGTAATATATATATATTTGTAAACACAAACCATGTCCCTGATGTGTGAACACATCTGTAATTTTGCCGCATTTAGCATCCCTCCAGGGCTTTTCTTGTTTTAATGAGCTCCCCCCTCTGCCCCACTGTTTCTTTCTCGAGCGGTGTCCATTATTTTCCTCGGCACTGCTCGACCACACACTGACTGAGCATTTTGTTTACGCGCACATGCGTTCAACCAGTGATGTGTGATGAGGGATCAGTGTCCCTTAATATGGGGGACAGAACACGCAGACCATTTGCCACTGCCTTGTGAAAGGAACCCTTCCAGACAATCATCATTAGCGTTTCGATCGCCAAGCCAGTCGGCTAGGTTAGACCGCAATGGCACGTGGCTAGCTGCTAATTTAGCGGCTAATTTACGAATGAAAAAACAATAAACTTGCACCTTTTGAGTAAATTACTTCTATATGGACACTAAAGAGAGAGAAATGCATGAATAAATATATAAGGTGGTGTCAAATTGGCACCAGGAGTCCTCCTGAATATGACATTGTTGAGGTATATTGGGCTAGACATGGAGTTGAGGACAACACTTTGCTACTTTCTGGTGTAGCTTACACATTATAAAGATGCAATCCTGGAATGTTATGACCTCAGCTGGGAGGCTAAACACTTATTTCCTGCAGCAACATCTGACCTAACAGCTTTTACTTCCTTATTAAAGATAATTAGATGTGTCTGCCATCAACTTGGCTTCTCATACTGGGCAACATTTATGTCTTGCCAAAATGGGGCTGAATGATTAGCAGTTAATTAGCCTCCCTCCAGGTTATTGATTTTTCCTCCCGCAGAACTCATTAACACCAAACGTCTGAGTGGCGTTGGTCGCGATTTTGCTTCGCCGTGCTGCACAATATGCCAGCGTTTGCAGAAGTTTCCGAATATTATCAATCACAGAGTTTGTGGCAGCTTGAATTATTTCACGTGGATGGAAATCAGGAGACCTCATCACAGCCAAGGGAGAAAGTTGCTTTGAAATGATTTTGGAATCTTTGACACCTTTCTCTCAATGAAAGGAAGCAGCCACTAGGACATATAAGTCATGTCCCTCGGAAATAAATACACTAACACAGACACACACACACACACACACACACAGACACACACACACACACACACACACGTATATGGGAAAGTGGTCTCTGACCCAAAAGCTACTCTTCAGAACCCCCAGTGGTTTATGCCACGCTGAAGCAGGAAGTGAAAAATGACACTGATACTGGGCAGTTTGTCTCCTGCACTAATCATCACCAGCGTTTCACATGTGTTTTAGCAGCAAAGTCTTCCTTCTGAGGGGACCCGGGGATGAAATATGGCACTTGAGTCTCTCCACAGCCCCAACCCCAGCTAACACTGAGGTGGGGCACCTGACAAGCATAAATTATGTTAATAGAATTTAATAAAAAACACTTTATTCCAAAGGTTTCAGTACTTTGAAATGTCAAGATGATCTAGTGTGCTACCTGGAGAGAATTCTGAAGCTTAAGTTAGAACACTAAAATATTAAAACAAGAAATTGTGATCCCTCATGAGGAATGGCAGCGCATAATGAAAAATGGAGAATGCACGAGTGTGTCTCCCAGGTGGAGTTTTCTCCATTTATTAATTGATCGAGTGCTGAATCAGGTCCTCCATTATGGCTCGGTATAATGAAGAAGATATGAAACAGATTTGGGAATATTTTAATGAAAGAATTGCCAGTATCATTTTTTTGTCAGTTCCACTCGGTAATTTACAATCAAGCCGTCCTTGTTATCTAAAAACAGCAAAATTGTAATTAAGTAAAAAAAAGGGGGCTTTTGTGTTAAAGTTGGTGATTAGTAATGATGGTCTATTGAAGAGAGGAATTATCAGAAAATGATTCTCATTAATACAAAAAAAGTTTTATGTTCTGCTGCTACTCACCCCAGCCCTGTTTAACACACACATATATACACACACACACACACACACACACACACACACACACACACACACACACACACACACACACACACAACCAACTAGTAGTGATGGTGAGACTGTAAATTATCAACTGCCGGATGTCAATTGAACATTTCCATTGTTACAATGACAGACTGCCTATTGATTGGCGATCGGTGCTTCCACCGCTTCCCTTGCCTGAGGATACAGGCTGACAGAGAGGCCTGCATGTTTAGCATGGAGACTAATGTGAGCGGGGGGGGGGGGAGAACCGAAGCAGGTGAGAGGGAGCTGGAACAATAAAAGAGGGAGCTGAAAAATGCTGGAAAGAGGGCAAGAAACAGCCGGAGTGAAGAAGAGAATTGGGAAGTGGGATATGGGTGAGTGGGGGTTACCTTTGGGTGCTTGGCCACAGTGTTCAATTACAGCATGTGGGAGGTTAAATCAATAACATTTAAATTGCTTATGGTAATCACCTGCACTCCAATCACTGGGATCAGCATAAGCAATCTGCTGACCCCAGCCGTGCTCAGCCACAGATTACAACATATGACGAGGAGTCAGCTGACTGGAGGGGTCAGACTCCAATGCGAGTGTGTATGTGTGTGTTGGTGTGTGTATACACGCACACATCCACCAGCCTGGACTTAAGATCATTTGTAAATGAGTAAGATGTCTCAAAATGAAAGTACTGGTTTGATGAAACCTTTTCTGAGTAGGTGTGGTGGTGGTTAGTACTGTCGCCTCCCAGCAAGAAGGTTCCTGAGTCGAGGGTGAGCCAACCGTAACCCTAACCCTAGAGTCTTTCTTTGTTGAGTTTGCATGTTCTCCCTGGGTTTCTGTGCATTTTCTCCAGGTGCTCCGGCTTAGGTGTAGGTTAATTGGAGACTGTACATTAACCACAGGAGTGAATGTGAGTGTGAATAGTTGTCTCTGTATGTTGGCCCTGTGATACGCTGGTGACCTGTCCAGGGTGTACCCCACCTCTTGCCCAATGTCAGCAGGGATTGACTTCAGTTCACCCCACAACCCTCAAAGAATAAGCGGTATAGATATTGGATGGGTGGATGGATAGATGGATTTTCCCTCCATAGTACAAACAAAGGAGGAAACCAGCAAGAGCGAGCAGCCTTAGGTCAGCATTAGACGTCAGGGCAGCTGAGATGTGTTGTTTTTCTACTTCCACTGAATCTCTGTCCTTGTGTTCCACCCGCATACTGTATTGAACGGTAATCATTACTGTGTTTTGAGTCTATAGACAATGATCGTCCCCCAATGAATTTATCCTTATCTGTCAGCAAGCTCCTCATCAAGTGTTCTTTGAACAAAATGCGATACAATCGATGGCAATGATCAAGTCAAACACAAGGCGATATAAATTAAGCGTGGTAGTCAATAACAGCACCTTCAAATTCAAGGCATATGTATTTTGGAATTTGTGATAAGATTTGTTTTTGGTGAAAAATAAAGAGCGGAAAAAGTACACATGTTATTCTGGTGTACAGAAACAGTGTCTCTTAATTTGGGGGAAGAAATGCTGTATCTTACTAGTCTGTATATTTTGTTTCGGTATGTGATATCTAGAATTATAACAGCTCACCATCTTTACATTTACTTTTATTTGTATTGCATTTGCACCCTGTGTGAACGGCCTATGTTGCTCTTTACACCCGGGTTCTGATTTCTCCTGGACCACACCATTGAGTCACATAGAAGAAGTTGTGGTAGACAGGCTTTCCAAGACAAGGTCAAGGTCAACCCAAATCATCATCTTTTGTTAATCAAGATATTTCGTTGCCTAAATTGAAGCAACTGGTTTAGCTGCCTGAAACTGCCTAATGAACTAAAGCTAGGGTTGGTAATCCTGCAACAACGAGAATGAGCAGTTTTTTTTTACTTATCGTAAAATAAACTCTGGTAGTTTTCTGCTGGCTGTTTATACAAAAAGTGACAGAAGCAGTAGTTTGACAAATGGAAAAAATAGAATAAAAAGAGAAGCTCGAACCCTGCACTCATCAACTCTGTACACCTGACCAGCCACTGTGTAAAAGTTACAAATGTTGTAGGATTGTTGGATTCAGAAAGTCACAAATTGCCAGACGGATCCTCCCCGGTGCTGTTGTGGATTTGGCTCAACATAGAGGTCTCGTTCGTACTCCATAAATGTTATGGGAAATGTTTGTGTGGTGTAAATCTATGTAGAGTGTAGAGTGGAGTCGCAGTCTATTGCCCATGTTTCGCCCGTGTTGTTCTCCCGGCTTTGCCACAGCGGAGACAGCTGGCAGAAAGTAGGATGAAAGCTAGCTGAGGTCTCTATTGCTGGAAATGCTCAGGAGGATAGCGCGCTGCATCTCCTGCAGAAGTGTCTCGACGCGGTGAGGAGAAGCAGAGGAAGGAAGACGTGGCCTCAAAATGTCCACCTGGTGCTACCCGATTGATTCATAATTGTCTTTGCCAGCATTGAGTCTGATTCCTCCTAACCATTAATTTTTCAGGACCTTGGACGACGTTGCGCGATATAAATATCTGGCTCACCTCGGCGCCGACGTGGAGCGTGACTTTGAAGTTGTGCCTAATTAAGCGGCTGTACAGTTAACCAGCTGAACAATGAGGCACAGGGCAGATCTCAGGTATGTGGATGACAGCTAATGAAACGCAGACACAAAGTGATGTGAGCAGATGCTCAGAGGGAACATCTTCAACCGGAGACACCACTGTATCTCGTCAGCTTCTCATCCATGAGTTTCTGCCGTACAATAGACAACCAGTGACTCTGTATATGCATCCATACTAACCCTACAAGATGTCACTTGCTGTTAATTTGCCCTGTCGTCCATGTTTTGATGGAATCTGCCTGGAGAATGTCGCAGGGGGAGGCTGCGGTGGAGGAGTGTGGCGTTCAAACCACAGCGCATCAAAATCATTAACAACAACGGAACAATTAGAAAACTTGTCTCCAATCTTGTGCCTGCAGACACGCTCAATGAAAATGTCTCATTATCTTGTTAAAAAGCACAATCAGAGCATCACTGGTAATCAAACTGAAATGCTAATCGGTGGCACTCCTCGCTAACAGTCTTATTCAAACTTGAAGCCATTTTCTGTTACTGTTGAAGGATGATATCTAAGTAACTCGTTACATCCGCTGCACTTACATGGTACTGGCCTAAAAACCCTTGATAGGTCAATTGTTTGTCAGTGGTGACAAGCAGAGACAGGACTTCACAGCTTCTGCTTGAACTCATCAAAATCAAAAAAAGGGGTTAGTGTTAAGTTAGGGCTAACCCTAACCCCAACCCTTTTTCAAAATGTTTTGCCTGTACAGCAAAATCCTTACTCATAGCTTTTTTGCCAAGAATGTGTACTGTAGGAACACGATAGAAATAAATGGTCTGTGAATTGTCGTATTTATACTGAGCTTTTCTAGTCTTGACAGCCACTCAAAGTGCTAAACACCTTCACCCATTCACACACACTCATATAGTGCATTTTTAATGTGCAGCACTTTCTCTATCAAACATCACTCATGCACCGCTGGCGCAGCCGTCAGGGGCAATTTGAGGTGCAGTGTCTTGCTCAAGGACACTTCGGCATGGGAGATGGGGGAGACTGAGATCGTACCGCTCAACTTCTTGTTAGTGGACGACCATCTCTACCTAATGAGCCACAGCCACCAAATACTTCACAAACACTTTATACAGTACAAATCCTTATAGTATTTAAAAAACAAAGTTTGATATTAGATTTTCTACATAAGGTAAATAAAAGACAAGCCCACTATTTTGAATATAAAGGGTAGGAAAAAAATATATATAGCGCCATTAGATTAGGCTTGAACCTTTTCAATTTGTATGTGTTGTAGTGTTTACGTAAAATAGCTTTTTTTTAAGTACTTATGACATCATGCACAACAGGGGCGTCATTAGGCCTGTTTTACAGTAATATCAGTGCCTATAGAATGTTGTTGTTTATAATCTGTTCATATTTGTGTTGTCAAATTTCACAATGACCCTGAAATTCTGTCTCTTCTGTTATCTTATACTGAATGAATGCAAGCAAAGATACAGAGAAAAATCACACTCTTTCTTATTGAACCAATCTATGAACTGTATGAAACATGGATATCCGCAGCCCCAAATGAGCCCAAAAAAAATTGGTGTGCGCTGCACGCGCAAACATTCAGCATCCTTAGGGGCTAAGCCCCCCCTTTCTTTCAATCCTAGAAACGCCCCTGATGCACAACAACATTTGGAGCTGATTTTAGTACAATTGTTGCATTAATAGTAAGCGGTGAGGCTCTTTTATTCCACACCTGGAATAGCTAATGGTTCATGAAGTCAACCTCATTAAAAAATGTTGGGCATTTCCTGAACTTCTTGTGTAGACGGTTGCGTAACACTTGTTTACATCATCAGCACATTCAAATGTATGTCTCGTGAACTCTCATTGTACCCTTGTATAATTCTGCCTCAAGTGATTACTCTCATATTGTATATATGTCCTGACTAATACAAGTCAAAACAAGAATTAAGAGATCTGTTTTTCAACAGACGCAGATTTAAGGTTGAAATGTGTTGATTTGAATTTGTCTGAATTTACAAGTGGAGATTAACAGAATATGTTGAAAAGCAAACATTCATTAATATCAACGTTAGTGTATTTTGCTAAAGGTTATTGTGCCTATACAAAATAGACGCCCAGGAGCATACTTGAGGGAGAGAGGTTGGTCCAGGCACCTGGGTGTGTCTGATGCTGGTAGTTATGGAAGATGGTCGAGGGTGTACCTGCTCCCTGCCTCCTCCTCCCCGCCCCCCCCGCAACCAAGCTGTGAAATGCCTGGCTTGTCTGAGCAATGACAGACCCTGGAGGGGCCAAGGGTCCCGAACAAATGAGCTCCTATAAAACTCTCCCCCCTTACACGGGGACAGGACACAATGCAGACGAGCAGCCGCCAAAAGCAGCCTTCATGGTAATTTCCCCTCCACTATTTACAGTGCCCACCCATGGGTTTCACTGCGCTGCGCCGGAGCCAGTCACCTTCATGTGCGGGTGCGAGGGCATTCATCATATCAGCGGGCTGACACCTCCGAACATGTCGCCATACTCTGGTTCCCGAGCAGCCAACCCAATCCGCTGATGACAATTACTCTGAGTGAAAATATTAGCAAATTGGGTTAAATGATCCTAAAGCTGTGTGCGGCTTCGAGCATTCAGAGTCTCGGCGTAAATATGCCGCACCTGGCTGTGTAAAAGCTGCACGGTGGGATATGCAGGGGAATGTTTTGGGCAAAGCTAATGAAGTTAATAGCTTGAGCTGAAGCGCTTTTATGAGCGGCACCTGGTCCATAAATGACTCCTAATGAGGAGCAACTCTGTTGACTTTTAAAATGCCTCCCTCTAGTGGAAGACACGCACACGGCTCCAGAGCGTCAGTGCGGCCCTGCTCTGCTCCCATCTCCCACGAACACAGAAAAAACTGAATTCAGCTTGAATCCTCCCACGCATCTGAATGTGGGACTGAATAAAACAGTGGAATTATGTGCAGTAATTAACACGTGTATATCACGGAATATAAAGAATCAGCTATTTAATATCTCCCAAGCTCTCACGGACTTGTTCTTTGTGTTTGTTTCATCCTTGGGCAGAACATTATTACACGTTACATCATTCATTCTGACATGAGCTGCTGAGGTAATCAAAATACGGTTCATTTAAATCTCTGTTTCAGTCTGTAAAGGAAATGACTAATGAACCGAATGTGTATTATAATATCACACAAACTGGAGATAAAATAAGACTCACATATTGGTTTTTAGTTAATTTTCTGCCATAATAATGAAGTCTAAATTAAATGTGGAGAATAACTTGGAATCAATACACAAAGCTATTATCAATAAGAAAAGACATGAACTTCTGTTTTTTGTCATATTAGAGAAATCATACAGAGAAGTGGACAATACAAGAAGAAGGTTCGATTTATGGAAACACAATATGGTAAATATATAATTGTGGATATACAGTACGATCTGCTGAAGGGGAAAAAATGTTAATGTCGTGGAAAAATGATATTGTGTGTGTGTGCGTGTTTGAATAACCTCAAACTCAAAAAGCAAGAAATAAGAGATATCTGTCTCGGGACTGATAAAAGTGAAAGGGACGACCAGGAGAAACTTTTCATTATTGTATCAATTCGAAAAATCAACAACTCTATATATAAGACAAATAAAATCCAAATAGAAAATAAATAAAAATATGCTTGGAAATATAGTTTTCTTCACATTATAAATATAAAAATATGCCCCTGCAGAGGTTCTTCTTGTTCCTGTAGACACATGCTGCTGCTGGTGGATTATGATTGATACAAGATAAATCAATTAAACGGCTCAAACATTAGGTTTCTATGGAAATGTGTTGTCCTCATTGTGAAGGATGGCAGAGTGTAACAGTTTATTTATTTAGAGAGAAAGAAACTCCCACTCCTGTATTTTTCCCTGTTTTTGCCATGACTGTTTTAAATGTTAAATTATATTTAAATCAATAATTAAATAATAACATGTTGTGGCTTTCTCTCTCCTTATATATCCTGTCTGTATCTCGACTGCCACCATTAAATAAAGGGAAATGTATTTATAATTAATGTGTCATAGCAATTTTACAAACTAAATTTTTTTATTTATGTTTCCACTGTCACAGGACATCACCCTCTCTGAGGTGCAGATACTGATACAGTACAATATCAATTTCTGAATATTTAGTGGAAATTTCCTGAAATGTTTTGACAAATAATTGAGGATGAACAAATACAAACAAGTGAACATGTGAATGTTGATCACTGAAACATGAGGTGTGAATTAATATTTAGTTCTTCACTGAATAACAGTAAATAATCAAGTTGATGGATTGTTTGTCTTTATTCACCTGTAGAAATATTGCAGGAGCGTCACATTAGGATATCAGACAAATAATTCAAAAAGAATCAAAGTTATTATTTCTGACTATCGTTGATCAGTCCGACAATAATAAGCTATTTATTAATTCCAAATCCCAAATTATTATTACAGCAGGGCTTATGTATTTAAAGGGACATCACATCTTATGTCCATATGATGCTGTGTTTCATATTTCCATTATTAGTAATGGGCCATAAAAAGTGGGGGTTCAATTAGACTGGCGGGCATGGGGGTCCATCCCTATATATTATTTTGAGATTTAAATGTCCATTATTGTCCATTACACTGACCAGTCCACCTACAGAGAGTATTTCACTTATCTTTAAAAAAATATGTCAAGGTAGAATTCACACAAATAGATGTATGCATGGTGGGAGTTATGTCATGTCTACAGGAGGAGAACTGTTCTGAGCACCCTGTAAGCCATAGAGAAGGTGACTGTCAGGCCCACTATAAAGCCCAGGGCCCGGCTGGGCTGAGGCAGAGCGCAGACGTAGGCCATGGTGTGGAAGATCCGAGCTCCGGCAAAGATTCGGAAGTGAAGCAGAGCAGCTGAAAGATCAGGTGCTGTCAGGGCGTAGAGGAGGCCGACCACCACGAAGGGAACGATGTTCTCCAGGTCGTTCAGGTGACACCTGGACACAACAACACATATGGAGCAAAGTGTTAGTGCACGATGTGTCTCTGCCCGAACATGTAACATGACCGACTGCCGGTTTAACGCTGCCCTCAAGTTATAAATGCTCTTGACAGGAGATGTCGGCTGCACCACTTCTAGGAGCCAGAAAACAAGTGTCTGTGTAACTTTGTTCTTTATTAGGGCCCGAGCACCGAATGGTGAGAGGCCCTATTGAATCTGTAAGGATTTTTATTATTATTATTATTATTATTATTATTATTAGGGCCCGAGCACCGAATGGTGAGAGGCCCTATTGAATCTGTAAGGATTTTTAGGGCCCGAGCACCGAATGGTGAGAGGCCCTATTGAATCTGTAAGGATTTTTATTATTATTATTATTATTATTATTATTAGGGCCCGAGCACCGAAATCGGTGGGAGGCCCTATTGAAATTGAAATGATTATTATTATTATTATTATTATTATTATTTTTCTTAGCTTAAATGAATTGGCTTTTTGAGGGCTTTAATGTGCTCAAAAAGTTGTAGGAGTTTGCAGTAAATTCGAAGGCGGCGAAAATTTACGTATTCTGGAGTATTTTGAAAAGGGCGTGGCAAAATGGCTCAAGAGCGCCACCTACGGAAAAGCCCCTCATTTAACATTCACCGATCCTCAAAAAAAACAAAGACTATTGTGTGTCATGACTAGATGCACAAAAAAGTCCATCAGTGCATTATGAATAACGCAACAGGAAGCCCGCCAGTTTGACTTTAGTGGCCATTTTGGTCATATTCGATATTTTTTGTTTTAAGTACTCCTCCTACAGCTTTCATCAAATCAACTTACAATTTAGACGATCGTCATCACAACAAAATGGAGATCTAAAGTTATTGAAGGATTAAGTTTTAGCAAAACCGTCTGACCGTGGTGTGGCCTCAAAGTTTGATTAAACGCCATCAAAACACGGGCTCCTGTATCTTGGACATATTTTGTCCAATCGAGTCCAAACTATACACATAAGACAAGAGTCGCGACCTGAAGACATCGGTACAGAAATCGTGACTTAAAATCACAGCGTCCCCTGGTGGCAACAGCAAATGTCTTGTTTTTCTATGTGTTACAGTTTGATTCACTACTCGTAGGGCCTTCATTAAATCAACGTAAAAATTTGATGCATGTGTTCAAAACAAGATGAAGATCTAAAGTTAACGAAATTGCAACTTTTCATAATACTGTGTGACCGTGGTGTGGCTTCCAGTTTGAGGTATGAAAACATCTATATCTGGCAGATGTGCTGCAATATTTAGTCACTAGATGGCAGTGTCAGACCATGCTTTGTGTTATCTATGCATTAACAGACTGTGTTTACAGGGTGGCCAACTTTAGAGGAGAATTAAACCTTTTACAGCATTGCTCAAACTTTGGTTTTAGTCTCAATCGCTAAGTTCTTCCTTCATGACAACTCTGAGGGGGGTAAATTTGTTTTTAACTTCCTTGTTTAAGCGATATAGATGTTTGAAATTCACGTGACGCCACAGTGTAAGCTGTGCTGTGTGTTGTGAGTTCGGCTTTAACCAGGTACAAGTGAACGCCTCATGAAATGGCTTACACCCACATACCCAGTAAATTACACACTTTGATGTTCTGCTCCTTCTCCTGACGGTCACGGTAACGATGTCTGCGCCTCCGTTTCTGTGGTAAGTCACGTTAAGTATTTTATTTCGATGTGATTCGCAGGGTGCCTTTGAATCAGCCGTGATAGCTAAGGGACGCTAATCCGAGAGCTACATACCAGCTCAGTGTATATCAACGGGTTCGATGCGAATGCCAGCTGTTACCGAAACAACCGCCATGAACCCAGGTCCACCAAGCAGAGATAAGCGTTCGTTTATAAGGATGAATCTGAGACAGGAGACTGTGTGTCGGCTTCTTTTTCGCTAGCGCCGGAGGCTAACTAGCTCGCTAACAAGCAAGCTAACAATATCTTCGCATGGGTGCAGTAACTGTTCTTCGACTCGATTGGGGTTATTACCGACAAACACCGACATGAAACGACATGAGCGGGTCCACCCAGCAGATATAAGCGTTACTTTATGCGGATGACTCTGAGACAGGAGACTGTGTGTCGGCTTGTAAGTTAGTTTCGCTAGCGGGCTAGCGATGCTAACTGAAACCTGAGAAACCTGAGTGTTTAAAGTCACATCTGCATTGCAAGAGCAGCTGTTCAAAGGAGCAGTACGTGTCCTAAAGCTCTTTCTTCAGAGTAGTGTTGTAACGTGTTACAGTGAAAAGTAACCGTGTCTCCCACCTTCAGTATTTAAATCGTTAATCTCAGACAGACTTCACTGAATTCTTTTGTTAAATATGAGTAAATCATAGCCTTGTAACTTTACTAGAACAGACAGTGTCATACAGAATTGTAGGCTAATATGCACTACCTATTTCCTAAGCTGAAATGATTATGATCTGATTAACTTTGAATTCATATTTTATTATTACCATGTAAAAGTCTGTTAAGCAGATAACATGGCACATGTATGACTTAACATATCTGTGTATTTGTGTTCAATGTTCCTCTAGGATGTCCAGCGTAAGACACAACTTGAATCCAACCAGACTGAACACTGACTCCAGGTACAGACCTGTTTTCATTACTTAGAAAGTATTGCACATAATACATAATGTGTTAAATTATAATGCAATACTTTTAATGTGAAATAGCTCCATACTAAACATTCATTGTCATGGTAGTGCACGTTTTAATCCAAAAGCATATTCAAATACATAGTTGAATATCCACCGAAAATAAGAATACACACTTTGTTCATATGTAACTCTTTCTCTATAATTATGACATACTTTCATGTTTCCTATCATTTCATTAGGGACGGACGAGCCTGAAGGACACAGCTGTGATGACCATGTTCTGTCTCTTATGACAAAGCAGAAATATAAAACACTGGGTTCTTATCTAAAGTGTATCAAATCAGATCTCCACCATGTTGCTGCTGAGGACATCAGGTGCTGCAGTTCTTCATCTATGAAGATGAAAAAACTCACTGTTAAAGAATGTTTTGTGTTGTGTATGAAGCACAACAGATTTCAGATAGAACCGTTGTACTGTGGTCTGGGTTTGTATCCTAATGGTTAAATGCACATATTTTAAGTCGCTTTTGATAAAAGTACTGAAAGAAATACAACATTGTAAAAATAGATAAAATGTCTTTCTACCTCATCTGTAATATTCAAGGTGATAATCTCCCACAGAGCTATTGATAACAGTCCACATCAAGTCTCTCCACTTCCCTCGGTGTGAAAACATAATTATATAATTAATTTGAGAACTGTTTACAACACTTATGTGTGGAGATTATACTCATATCTAAACTGTCATATTCACTGTAAAACTCCATGACAGGCTAAATAAACGCGGTGGGAATAGTAATGGTGGATATAATATATTGTAACTTTACTAGAACAGACAGTGTTCATAGAGAATTTGAAAATGATGTACACTACCTATTTCCTAAGATGAAATGATTATGATCTGATTATTTTTATGTTTCCTCTCATTTTATTAGGGACGGACGAGCCTGAAGGACACAGCTGTGATGACCAATTGACCATGTTTTGTCTCTTATGGCAAAGCAGAAATATTAAACACTGGGTTCTTATCTAAAGTGTATCAAATCAGAAAGCAAAAGATACACATTGTTGTAATAAGTTTCTATTATTTTAACCAACAATAATAAAGATAGAAATGAATTGTTATCCATGACATGAGCAATGACTGTTACCACTAAACAGTTGCAGGCCATCTTTATTTAAGGGAGGAATTTAGAAGTGTTGTGTAGCTTCTGATGATGATGCAGTCGTCCACGTGTTGACCACCATGTTGCTGCTGACGACGTCAGGTGCTGCAGTTCCTCATCTATGAAGAGAAGAAACGCACTGTTAAAGAATGTTTTGAGTTGTGTATGAAGCACAACAGATTTCAGATAGAACCGTTGTACTGTGGTCTGGGTTTGTATCCTAATGGTTAAATGCACATATTTTAAGTCGCTTTTGATAAAAGTACTGAAAGAAATACAACATTGTAAAAATAGATAAAATGTCTTTCTACCTCATCTGTAATATTCAAGGTGATAATCTCCCACAGAGCTATTGATAACAGTCCACATCAAGTCTCTCCACTTCCCTCGGTTTGAAAACATAATTATATAATTAATTTGAGAACTGTTTACAACACTGATGTGTGGAGATTATAATCATATCTAAACTGTCATATTCACTTTAAAACTCCATGACAGGCTAAATAAACGCGGTGGGAATAGTAATGGTGGATATACCAGCCTTCAACAGAATAATGGTGAAACATAGTTACTATCACATGCAACTTACACGTGTAGCATATTGATATTAACTTATTATAATAAAACATAAAGTCTCAACCAAACATACGACCCTGCAGCTAACTTGCTTCAATCTGTTCATTAGACGTGTTAAATAAACGGTAACTTTTATAACAGTTTTATATTAAAAAAGCCTTGCGGCATGTAAGCATATGATGATAGATAAAGCAATAGGTTTTGTTGTAGTATAGTTTCAAGGTTACTTACCTCTAGTTCATAGAGCCTCCTGCTGGCTACAGTAAGTGAAGCGATAGTCCTTGCCGCAGTGCCCAAACGCATGCAACGCAGAGACGAGCGCTTCTCATTGAACGTTCTCTCTTCACCGACCGCAACAGACTTGAAATTGCCTGTGCTCGGGCCCGTTAGTGCTACAACGTAGCCCTAGTTAGGGCCCGAGCACCGAATGGTGAGAGGCCCTATTGAATCTGTAAGGATTTTTATTATTATTATTATTATTATTATTTCCCTTTGGGGGGCTTTTTCAGGGTCTAGACATGCTCAAAAAGTTATGAAACTTTGCAGGAAATTCAAGGTCTGCGGATATTTTAGTATTCTGGAGTAATTGGAATTGGGCGTGGCAAAATGGCTCTACAGCGCCCCCTGGAACCAGCCCCTAGGTTTCCACATAACGGATTTTCATCAAAATCTGGATATAGGTGTATCGTGACCAGTCATGAAAAAAAGTCTCATGGAGCATTATGAAAAACGCAACAGGAAGTCCGCCATTTTGCTTTTAGTGGCCATTTTGGCAATATCCCACATTTTTACTTTTACGTACTTGTCCCAGGGCTTTCATCAGATCAACTTCAAATTCAGATGAGTGTCATCACAACAAGATGGAGATAAAAAATGATTGAGGGATTTTTTTTTTATCACACCGTGTGACCGTGGCATGGCGTTAAAAATTGGTTACACGCCATCAAAACACGGGCATCTGTATCTCGGACATACATGTTCCAATCAAGTCCAAACTAGACATGTAAGACAATAGTCCCCGCCTGATGACATCTATGCATAAATGATGACTTAAAACCGCAGCGCCCCCTGGTGGCAACAGGAAATGTCTTGTTTTTTGCTTGTCTTACACTTGGATGAATTTCTCCTCATCCACTGACCTCAACCATGTCAAACTGTATCAAATGGGTCCCAAGACATTGACAATGAAGACATAAGATTACCGTTACTTTTCGTCAAACGCCATATGAATGGCGTGGCATTAAAGTTCATCAACTCGCCATGAAACACGAAATTGCTGTAACTTCAGTGTTCATGATTCTATCTCTCTCAAACTACATGTGTGTAACAACAGCCCCCCCCTGAAGATATTCATATGGTTTTAAGAAATGGGCGTGGCAAAAAAACTGACCAGCGCCCCCTATAGGGCAACCCCGGCACTACGATGGCCGACATTTATACAAATCTATCGGGACATGTGTCGTTTCATAACAAACAAAAAAATATCTTGGATAGGTATGCTTGACCAAACAGGGAGGCCGCCATTTTGGATTAAGTGGCCATTTTTTTTCCATATTCCACATTTTTACTTGATGCACTTGTCCCAGGGCTTTCATCAGATTAACTTCAAATTAAGATCAGTGCCATCACAACAAGATGGAGATAAAAAGTGATTAAGAGATTGACCTTTCGTCACACCGTGTGACCGTGGCGTGGCGTCTTGAGTTTGATTAAACGCCATCAAAACACGAGGTTCTGTATCTCGGACATACATTGTCCAATCGAGTCCAAACTAGACATGTAAGACAAGGGTGCCATCCTGATGACATCTACACAGAAATTATGACTTGAAATTACAGCGCCCCCTGGTGGCTACAGGAAGTGACATGTTTTATACTTTGATGAACTGCTCCTGGCTGATTTACAATATACAGCTCAAATCAGATCAGTCAAGTCATTAGATCATGGTCAGAATTGTGACGTTTCCTCAAACCGTGTAAACATTGATGTGCGGCGAAGGATTTTCCTTCGCCAAAGGACACGATGTTATCATAACTCCACTGTGCATTGTCCTATCACTACCAAACTTCTGTCACATGGTCAGAGTCCAAGCCTGAACAGCTCTATGTGTCAATATTTCCTCACTGTCATAGCGCCACCTACTGATTCGCCAGGAAACAGGAAGTACTTTGTTAATCCACTCTGCATTATCCAACCGGCTCCAAACTACTGACCTATGATCACAATACTATTCTGAACAGCTCCACATATAAATATTAGTTCAGGGTCATAGCGCCACCTACTGATCAGTGTGAAAATTAAGTTGTGTTAACATTGTCCAATTGACACAAAATTGCTCACGCTACATCAGAGCGCCTACATGAACAGATATATATGTCTGTGCGTAATAATAGTGATGGCGCCACCTACTGGCAAACCTACTGCCGCAGAGCGCAAAACGCATTTAACGTGGAGAAGTGCATGCTCGATCGATGATGTGCGCTTGGTCATCGATCGCTCTCTCCACCGACCGCAACAGGCTTCAACGTGCGGGTGCTCGGGCCCGCAAGTGCTACAACGTAGCCCTAGTTATTATTAGGGCCCGAGCACCGAAATCGGTGGGAGGCCCTATTGAAATTGAAATGATTATTATTATTATTATTATTATTATTTTTCTTAGCTTAAATGAATTGGCTTTTTGAGGGCTTTAATGTGCTCAAAAAGTTGTAGGAGTTTGCAGTAAATTCGAAGGCGGCGAAAATTTACGTATTCTGGAGTATTTTGAAAAGGGCGTGGCAAAATGGCTCAAGAGCGCCACCTACGGAAAAGCCCCTCATTTAGCATTCACCGATCTTCAAAAAAAACAAAGACTATTTTGTATCATGACTAGATGCACAAAAAAGTCCATCAGTGCATTATGAATAACGCAACAGGAAGCCCGCCAGTTTGACTTTAGTGGCCATTTTGGTCATATTCCATATTTTTTCTTTGATGTACTTGTCGTACAGCTTTCATCAGATCAACTTCAAATTTAGACGATCGTCATCACAACAAATTGGAGATCTAAAGTTATTGAAGGATTACGTTTTAGCAAAACCGTCTGACCGTGGTGTGGCGTTAAAGTTTGATGAAACGCCATCAAAACACAAGCTTCCATATTTCAGACATAGTTTGTCCAATTGAGTCCAAACTAGACACATACGACAAGAGTCGCGACCAGAAGACATCACTGCAGAAATTGTGACTTACAATCACAGCGCCCCCTGGTGGCAACAGGAAATGTCTTGTTTTTAAGACGTGTTATGTTTTTATGTACTACTCGGAGAGCTTTCATCAGATCAACTTAAAAATTAGATGAGACTCTACAAAACAAGATGAAGATCTAAAGTTATCAAAATTTAAACTTTTCATCAATCCGTGTG
Source organism: Pleuronectes platessa (assembly GCF_947347685.1). Lineage (NCBI taxonomy): Eukaryota > Metazoa > Chordata > Actinopteri > Pleuronectiformes > Pleuronectidae > Pleuronectes > Pleuronectes platessa. The sequence continues at coordinate 4,534,991 of NC_070647.1, forward strand.
ACCGTGGTGAGGCTTAAAATCTTGATGTGCAAAATGAAAAGACCTGTTTTCATTTCAACCATGTATGTGTTTCATGGTCTTATACTGACCTCTAGTGGCTTTATATTGCCGGCACAACCTACTTGTACCGCAATATTAAGTCACTAGAGGGCAGTGTAGGATCATGGTTTGACCAAGGCACAAATTGTGTCACCTAAGGCAGGGGTAGGCAACCTTTACTATTTCCTCCACTCTTCCCCCAATTTAAAGCTGTCTGTTGCCGCACAACATATTTGATAACACAGGTTATAAAGTTATATATATATATATATATATATATATAGTCATGCAATATATATAAAAACTATAGTTTGTTGCATTTATTAAATAATAGAACGACAATAAAGACAACTGTTGACATTTAACTGCTATTTTTACCTGTTACAAAATAGGAAAACACCAAACTCTGACCATGGCGTGGAGTCAAAGTCTGATCACACGCCATCAAAACACGAGTGTCTGTATCTTGGACATATTTGGTCCAATCAACTCCAAACTAGACATGTAAGACAAGGGTCGCGACCTGATGACATCTACAAAGACATCATGACTTAAAATCCTAGCGCCACTGGCTACAGGAAGTGAAGCGTTTATTGTTGCTGCAGAGCTTAAAACGCACGCAAGGCAGAGACATGCGCTTGGTCATCGATCGTTCTCTCTCCCCCGACCGCAACAGACTTGAAATTGCCTGTGCTCGACCACTCTTCCCCCAATTTAAAGCTGTCTGGTGCCACACAACATATTTGATAACACAGGTTATAAAGTTATATATATATATATAGACATACAATATATATAAAAACTATAGTTTGTTGCATTTATTAAATAATAGAACGACAATAAAGACAACTGTTGACATTTAACTGCTATTTTTACCTGTTACAAAATAGGAAAACACTAAACTCTTACCATGGCGTGGAGTCAAAGTCTGATCACACGCCATCAAAACACGAGCGTCTGTATCTTGGACATATTTGGTCCAATCAACTCCAAACTAGACATGTAAGACAAGAGTCGCGACCTGATGACATCTACAAAGACACCATGACTTAAAATCCTAGCGCCACCTGCTGGCTACAGGAAGTGAAGCGTTTATTCTTGCTGCAGAGCTTAAAACGCAAGCAAGGCAGAGACGTGCGCTTGGTCATCGATCGCTCTCTCTTCCCCGACCGCAACAGACTTGAAATTGCCTGTGCTCGGGCCCGTTAGTGCTACAACGTAGCCCTAGTTATTATTATTATTATTATTTCCCTTTGGGGGGCTTTTTCAGGGTCTAGACATGCTCAAAAAGTTATGAAACTTTGCAGGAAATTCAAGGTCTGCGGATATTTTAGTATTCTGGAGTAATTGGAATTGGGCGTGGCAAAATGGCTCTACAGCGCCCCCTGGAACCAGCCCCTAGGTTTCCACATAACGGATTTTCATCAAAATCTGGATATAGGTGTATCGTGACCAGTCATGAAAAAAAGTCTCATGGAGCATTATGAAAAACGCAACAGGAAGTCCGCCATTTTGCTTTTAGTGGCCATTTTGGCAATATCCCACATTTTTACTTTTACGTACTTGTCCCAGGGCTTTCATCAGATCAACTTCAAATTCAGATGAGTGTCATCACAACAAGATGGAGATAAAAAATGATTGAGGGATTTTTTTTTTATCACACCGTGTGACCGTGGCATGGCGTTAAAAATTGGTTACACGCCATCAAAACACGGGCATCTGTATCTCGGACACACATGTTCCAATCAAGTCCAAACTAGACATGTAAGACAATAGTCCCCGCCTGATGACATCTATGCATAAATGATGACTTAAAACCGCAGCGCCCCCTGGTGGCAACAGGAAATGTCTTGTTTTTTGCTTGTCTTACACTTGGATGAATTTCTCCTCATCCACTGACCTCAACCATGTCAAACTGTATCAAATGGGTCCCAAGACATTGACAATGAAGACATAAGATTACCGTGACTTTTCGTCAAACGCCATATGAATGGCGTGGCATTAAAGTTCATCAACTCGCCGTGAAACACGAAATTGCTGTAACTTCAGTGTTCATGATTCTATCTCTCTCAAACTACATGTGTGTAACAACAGCCCCCCCCTGAAGATATTCATATGGTTTTAAGAAATGGGCGTGGCAAAAAAACTGACCAGCGCCCCCTATAGGGCAACCCCGGCACTACGATGGCCGACATTTATACAAATCTATCGGGACATGTGTCGTTTCATAACAAACAAAAAAATATCTTGGATAGGTATGCTTGACCAAACAGGGAGGCCGCCATTTTGGATTAAGTGGCCATTTTTTTTCCATATTCCACATTTTTACTTGATGCACTTGTCCCAGGGCTTTCATCAGATTAACTTCAAATTAAGATCAGTGCCATCACAACAAGATGGAGATAAAAAGTGATTAAGAGATTGACCTTTCGTCACACCGTGTGACCGTGGCGTGGCGTCTTGAGTTTGATTAAACGCCATCAAAACACGAGGTTCTGTATCTCGGACATACATTGTCCAATCGAGTCCAAACTAGACATGTAAGACAAGGGTGCCATCCTGATGACATCTACACAGAAATTATGACTTGAAATTACAGCGCCCCCTGGTGGCTACAGGAAGTGACATGTTTTATACTTTGATGAACTGCTCCTGGCTGCTTTAAGATATACAGCTCAAATGAGCTCAGTCAAGTCATTGAATCAAGGTCAGAATTGTGACATTTCCTCAAACCATGTAAACATTGATGTTTGGCGAAGGATCATCCTTCGCCAAAGGACACGATGTTTTCATAAGTCCACTGTGCATTGTCCTATCACTACCAAACTTCTGTCACATGATAAGAGTACAAGCCTGAACAGCTCTATGTGTCAATATTTCCTCAGTGTCATAGTTATTATTATTAGGGCCCGAGCACCGAATGGTGAGAGGCCCTATTGAAATTGTAGGCATTATTCTTATTATTATTATTCTTATTATTCTCCGAACAATGAATTGGCTTTTTGAGGGCTTCAACGTGCTCAAAAAGTTTTTAAACTTTCCAGTAAATTAGAGAGTGGTGAAAATTTACGTAATCTGGAGTATTTGGAAATGGGCGTGGCAAAACGGCTCAACAGCGCCCCCTGGAACCAGCCCTTAGGTTTCCACATAAGCGATTTTCACCAAAATCTAGACACTGGTGTAACGTGAATAATCATAGAAAAAAGTCTCTTGGAGCATTATGAAAAACGCAACAGGAAGCCCGCCATTTTGGATTTAGTGGCCATTTTGGCCAAATTCCACATTTTTAGTTTAATGTACTTGTCGTAGAGCTTTCATCAGATCAACTTAAAAATTAGACGCGTGTCATCACAACAAGATTGAGAAAAAAAATGATCAACGGAATTTTTTTCCGTCACTTCGTGTGACCGTGGCGTGTCGTCAAAGTTTGGTTCCACGCCATCAAAACACAAGCATCTGTATCTCAAACATACATGGTCCAATCAAGTCCAAACTAGACATGTAAGAGAAGAGTCCCGGCCTGATGACATCTACACAGAAATAATGACTTAAAATCACAGCGCCCCCTGGTGGCACCAGGAAATGTCTTGTTTTTTGCTTGTCTTACACTTGGATGTATTCCTCCTCATCCACTGACCTCAACCATGTCAAACTGTATCAAATGGGTCTCAAGACATTGATAATGAAGGCATAAGATAACTGTGCCTTTTCGTCAAACGCCATATTAATGGGGTGGCATCAAAGTTCATCAACTCGCCGCGAAACACGAAATTGCTCTAACTTCAGTGTTCATGGCTCTATCTCACTCAAACTAAATGTGTGCAACAACATCCCCCCCCTGAAGATTTTCATATGGTTTTAAGGAATGGGCGTGTCAAAATAACTGACTAGCGCCCCCTAACGGGCAGCCCCGGCACTACGATTGGCCGACAAGTACAAAAATCGATTTGGGCATGTGTCTTTTCATAACAAACAAATAAGTCTCTTGGATAGATATGCTAGACTAAACAGGAAGCCCGCCATTTTGGATTTAGTGGCCATTTTAGCCCTATTCCACATTTTTACTTTGATTTACTTGTCGTAGAGCTTTCATCAGATAAACTTCAAATTCAGATGAGTGTCATCACAACAAGATTGAGATAAAAACTGATTAAGGGATTTCTTTCCCTTCACACCGTGTGACCGTGGCATGGGGTTAAAGTTTGGTTACACGCCATCAAAACACGAGCATCTGTATCTCGAACATACATGGTCCAATCAAGTCCAAACTAGACATGTAAGACAAGAGTTCTGGCTTGATGACATCTACACAGAAATTATGACTTGAAATCACAGCGCCCCCTGGTGGCAACATGAATTGACATGCTTTATTCTTTGATGAACTGCTCCTGGCTGCTTTAAGATATACAGCTCAAATGAGCTCAGTCAAGTCATTGAATCAAGGTCAGAATTGTGACATTTCCTCAAACCATTTAAACATTGAGGTGCGGCGAAGGATCATCCTTCGCCAAAGGACACGATGTTTTCATAATTAGGGCCCGAGCACCGAAATCGGTGAGAGGACCTATTGAAATTGAAAAGATTATTATTATTATTATTTTTCTTCGCTCAGTGAATTGGCTTTTTGAGGGCTTTAACGTGCTCAAAAAGTTTCTAAAGTGTACAGTAAATTAGAAATGTGCGCAAGTTTACGTATTCTGAAGTATTTGGGAACGGGTGTGTCAAAACCGCTCAATAGCGCCACCTACGGAAAAGCCCCTCATTTAGCATTCACCGATCATCAAAAAAAACAAAGACTATTGTGTATCATGACTAGATGCACAAAAAAGTCCATCAGTGCATTATGAATAACGCAACAGGAAGCCCGCCAGTTTGACTTTAGTGGCCATTTTGGTCATATTCGATATTTTTTCTTTTAAGTACTCCTCCTACAGCTTTCATCAAATCAACTTACAATTTAGACGATCGTCATCACAACAAAATGGAGATCTAAAGTTATTGAAGGATTAAGTTTTAGCAAAACCGTCTGACCGTGGTGTGGCCTCAAAGTTTGATTAAACGCCATCAAAACACAGGCTCCTGTATCTTGGACATATTTTGTCCAATCGAGTCCAAACTATACACATAAGACAAGAGTCGCGACCTGAAGACATCGGTACAGAAATCGTGACTTAAAATCACAGCGTCCCCTGGTGGCAACAGCAAATGTCTTGTTTTTCTATGTCTTACAGTTTGACTCACTTCTCGTAGGGCCTTCATCAAATCAACGTAAAAATTTGATGCATGTGTACAAAACAAGATGAAGATCTAAAGTTATCAAAATTTAAACTTTTCATCAATCTGTGTGACCGTGGTGAGGCTTATAAATTTGATAAACAAAATGAAAACACCATGTCTGTAGTTAATGGTCCAACACTGCTCTCTAGTGACTTAATATTGAATTACACCTGTAGTGCCAATATTAAGGCACCAGAGGTCAGTGTAACACCATGGTTTGATCAAGACACAAAATGTAACTATTGAAAAAGCCATTTCGTCCCCTCTTCCCCCAATTTAAATCTGTCTGGAGCCGCACAACATATTTGATAACACAGGTTATAAAGTTATATATATACATATATATATATATAGTTATACAATATATATAAAAACTATAGTTTGTTGCATTTATTAAATAACAGAACGACAATAAAGACAACTGTTGACATTTAACTGGTATTTTTACCTGCTACAAAATAGGAAAACACCATACTCTGACCATGGCGTGGAGTCAAAGTCTGATCACATGCCATCAAAACACGAGCGTCTGTATCTTGGACATATTTGGTCCAATCAACTCCAAACTAGACATGTAAGACAAGAGTCGCGATCTGATGACATCTACAAGGACACCATGACTTAAAATCCTAGCGCCACCTGCTGGCTACAGGAAGTGAAGCGTTTATTCTTGCTGCAGAGCTTAAAACGCACGCAAGGCAGAGACGTGCGCTTGGTCATCGATCGCTCTCTCTTCCCCGACCGCAACAGACTTGAAATTGCCTGTGCTCGGGCCCGTTAGTGCTACAACGTAGCCCTCGTTATTATTATTTCCCTTTGGGGGGCTTTTTCAGGGTCTAGACATGCCCAAAAAGTTATGAAACTTTGCAGGAAATTCAAGGTCTGCGGATATTTTAGTATTCTGGAGTAATTGGAATTGGGCGTGGCAAAATGGCTCTACAGCGCCCCCTGGAACCAGCCCCTAGGTTTCCACATAACGGATTTTCATCAAAATCTGGATATAGGTGTATCGTGACCAGTCATGAAAAAAAGTCTCATGGAGCATTATGAAAAACGCAACAGGAAGTCCGCCATTTTGCTTTTAGTGGCCATTTTGGCAATATCCCACATTTTTACTTTTACGTACTTGTCCCAGGGCTTTCATCAGATCAACTTCAAATTCAGATGAGTGTCATCACAACAAGATGGAGATAAAAATTGATTGAGGGATTTTTTTTTTATCACACCGTGTGACCGTGGCATGGCGTTAAAAATTGGTTACACGCCATCAAAACACGGGCATCTGTATCTCGGACATACATGTTCCAATCAAGTCCAAACTAGACATGTAAGACAATAGTCCCCGCCTGATGACATCTATGCATAAATGATGACTTAAAACCGCAGCGCCCCCTGGTGGCAACAGGAAATGTCTTGTTTTTTGCTTGTCTTACACTTGGATGAATTTCTCCTCATCCACTGACCTCAACCATGTCAAACTGTATCAAATGGGTCCCAAGACATTGACAATGAAGACATAAGATTACCGTGACTTTTCGTCAAACGCCATATGAATGGCGTGGCATTAAAGTTCATCAACTCGCCGTGAAACACGAAATTGCTGTAACTTCAGTGTTCATGATTCTATCTCTCTCAAACTACATGTGTGTAACAACAGCCCCCCCCTGAAGATATTCATATGGTTTTAAGAAATGGGCGTGGCAAAAAAACTGACCAGCGCCCCCTATAGGGCAACCCCGGCACTACGATGGCCGACATTTATACAAATCTATCGGGACATGTGTCGTTTCATAACAAACAAAAAAATATCTTGGATAGGTATGCTTGACCAAACAGGGAGGCCGCCATTTTGGATTAAGTGGCCATTTTTTTTCCATATTCCACATTTTTACTTGATGCACTTGTCCCAGGGCTTTCATCAGATTAACTTCAAATTAAGATCAGTGCCATCACAACAAGATGGAGATAAAAAGTGATTAAGAGATTGACCTTTCGTCACACCGTGTGACCGTGGCGTGGCGTCTTGAGTTTGATTAAACGCCATCAAAACACGAGGTTCTGTATCTCGGACATACATTGTCCAATCGAGTCCAAACTAGACATGTAAGACAAGGGTGCCATCCTGATGACATCTACACAGAAATTATGACTTGAAATCACAGCGCCCCCTGGTGGCAACATGAATTGACATGTTTTATTCTTTGATGAACTGCTGCTGGCTGCTTTAAGATATACAGCTCAAATGAGCTCAGTCAAGTCATTGAATCAAGGTCAGAATTGTGACATTTCCTCAAACCATTTAAACATTGAGGTGCGGCGAAGGATCATCCTTCGCCAAAGGACACGATGTTTTCATAAGTCCACTGTGCATTGTCCTATCACTACCAAACTTCTGTCACATGATAAGAGTACAAGCCTGAACAGCTCTATGTGTCAATATTTCCTCAGTGTCATAGCGCCACCTACTGATTATCCATGAAACAGGAAGTACTTTGTTAATCCACACTGCCTTATCCAACCGGCTCCAAACTTCTGACCTATGATCACAATCCTGATCTGAACAGGTCCATATATAAACATTAGTTCAGGGTCATAGCGCCACCTACTGATCAGTGTGAAAATTACATTGTGGTAAAATTTTCCAATTGACACGAAACTGCTCACGCTACATCAGAGCGGCTACTTGAACAGATCTATAAGTCTGTGTGTAATAATAGTGATGGCGCCACCTACTGGCAAACCTACTGCCGCAGAGCGCAAAACGCATGCAACGTGGAGAAGTGCATGCTCGATCGATGATGTGCGCTTAGTCATCGATCGCTCTCTCCACCGACCGCAACAGGCTTCAACGTGCGGGTGCTCGGGCCCGCAAGTGCTACAACGTAGCCCTAGTTTTTAAATGATTCCGAACTTTTATTTCTTGTAATATCTAAAAAGATGGATCATCAGTTGATTTCAAGTCAATGAAAATGTTTAGTATTCCGTCATCTTCATTTCTTCTGATGAACCTTTACCTGATAAAATAGGCGTTATTATTTGTCTGGTCCTGGTTTGGAGGGGACTATGGGTTGTATATATAAAAGTAGGATTGGTTGGATTGGATTTGTTTCCGAAACACTGACCGACCTGCCTGTGCTCTCACTGCACAGGACCGGAGTCTGCAACGTGAGAGACATACATCGCTGAATGAGAGACGCTAGACAGAAGTTAGCAAGTGAGTCACAGAAAAGTTTGCTTGTATTAGTAGTCAGTGGCAGTGCACGTTCATGTGTTTTTCCAGGATCGCCAACCCTAACTTTAATTAATTCAGGGTTTCTTCTATTTATTGAAATAAGGCTGATTAAATTCCAATGATCAGAAGAGAGGAGAAAAGATTTATGAAATTTATGGTGTAAATCTTAAATTAAACAATACCAGTACACCGACAGAATTTGTGTTTGTCAATTTCAGAGTAGTTCTTGCTTCATGTCTCTACTCTTCATAGTAACAGGTGTTATTTTACCTGCGGACCCGTTCCACCTCAGGATCTGTGCCGACCAGTTTCTTGTCTAATGCCGGGGAAGCTAATTTTGTGTCCTCCAGGTTTGCAAACACCTGAGGGGACAGAAAGCAGGTCAGTGTCTCAAACTGTGTGAGTTCTTGTATGAAGCCACACTCTGTTCTGTGGCTGTTATGGTTGAAAAAAAATTCACCTTTCTTGTCAGACGGAAGTAAGATGTGAGAGGTGACATGAGCATCATCTTCAGGATGACAATAGTGGCGTATGTGAAATATGATCGGAGGACTGGGCTGTCCATCACACTGCTTAGCGACGACATTGCCCCTGTGAGAAACAGAAATACATATTTATGCCACTTTAGAGCGAAATGAGGAATGTGGAGCATCTTGTAAAGTTATACTTCAAATACTTTATCTTTTGTCACATCCACATTATCAGAACTTAAAGGTTCAGTGTGTAGAGTTTAGTGACCTCTAGTGGTGAAGTTACGTGTTGCATCTGAATACCCCCCACCTCGAATGCCCCTTCCAAACAGGAAGGACAACCTGTGGTAGCCTTCATTTGTGTTAAAAATCCAAAAGGTGTTTAGTTTGTCCAGTCTGGTCTACTACAAGAAACATGGCGGCCTCCCTAGAGAGGACCCGCTACCACATTAAATATACAGTATTTAAATATAAAGGGCCCATTCTATGGTAAAGAAAACAATTCTAACAATTGAGATGATTACACACTTGTGAGGACATCACTAAGATTATTTTATATGCAATACTTCTCTTTCACCTACATCTTACACACTGAACCCTAAATGTTTATCAGTTTACAACATGTTGTAAATATTTCAGTTACAGAGCTGATAGCAATGCAAGAAAAACTGACCAACGACCAGCTGATCAACATTAACCCACAGCACATTGTACATGCTCATGATTTCCCAAAACACATAATAAGTATGTACATTTACTCTCTGCCCTTGTTTCACACAAGCGGAGAAAGGTCACTGAAGCTCATCAAAATGCAGCAAATGGGTTGATATAGACCTGTTGTGACAAAAGGCTGGAAGACCACTTGGGAAGAGGGTCCTTCAGGCTCCATCCTTTGTATTATTTGTTGTAGTATTTTTTAAGGACACATATTTATCCTCTTTCCTCTAGTGTGTTACCGCGGGCAACACTGGCTACATGAGCGGTACATGTTCATTTCAGTATCCGTGGTTAGAGCGTCCACACTGCGATTGAGCTGCGCTGCTCTATAGAGATTTGAGCTGTCACCTATTTACTCTGTGTACCACGTGTGGGTTCATGGCAGAATAGACCGTGAAAATAATCTTTCGCCTCAGTTTTAATGTCTATCCGTCAAATACGTCACAACATGAATATCTGCAACACTTCCTGTACTTGTGTCAGAGTAAAAGCACTCTCTGGTTTCTGTTGACCGAATCCATTTCATTTGTTATAACCAGGTTTTGATCGTTATCACAGGACTATAACATGCACAGCTGCATATCGTAGAGTCCTGGCATTTGGAAACTTCAGATTGCAGACAAGCTATCTGCGTGAACAACACACGACCACGATACAGTTTGTGCCCAGGCGTTACATAGGTCTTTTGTGTGTGTAAATGGTTAAAGAGTTGAAAGGGAGCTCCTCTTCCCAAAAGGAAACTCTTCATCAGTAATAAGAGCCATATTTCTGGGGAGTATATGCCCAATATTTGCATAATGCACACTAAGAGGTTGGGCTGGCACGCCCCCCTAACAAAGCCATGTCAAGCCAGAGCAGAGAACGACATTTAATACACATGCAGGAAGTGATTGAACAATCACAACAAAGGGGGCCAGCTAGCCTATCAGAGCAGACTGGGCTTTATCAGGAGGCAGGCCTAAATGGGACAGGTGCGCAAACCAATTGTTTCAGACGGAGGCTGAAAAGAGGAGCTGCAGAAATGGAAAGTCTGAGGAAAGTGATGTGTTTCTTCAGAGCATGTGAACTTTTTCAAGTAATGACACTAATCACTATTGCTGTGCTGGTTCTAAGCCTGTGTCCGTTCAGCGAAGCTCGACTCAGCAAACAGAACCACAAACTGGAGAATCATTTGACGTTGCTCTTGTCTATTTCCTAGCAGTCACTGCTACAAAGTGACGGTTATCCTGTTCATTCACAGTTTATCGACATGGATTATATCATGTGTCCACATCACACCGAAATCACACACTGCAATACCTTGGGGCTTTAACCGTGACAAGTGTGAAACCGTCAAATGAACGTTTCTAGAGATAAGTGTCCCACATACTGAGATAGAGAGAGAGAGAGATGTCTGGAATATTTAGATGGATGAACCAGAATATGAACATAACATGTCTTCTTTAAAAAATACTATTGGGACCTGCACCATGCATTCTGCCCTGCTCCATTCAAGGGAAACAGAAACCAGCATAACAAACTAGATAAAGCTATCCCTCTGTGCAGGGGCGGATTTCCCTCGGGGGACAGGGGGGTCCGAACTCTCCCCATCTATAGAGTTCTCCCCCTCAATATCATTGCAAACATCAACAATAACAACGTTCAATAGTGATACAACATTTACTGAACGCATGTTTGCTAATTATAAATGTAATGTAAAGCATTCTTAATCGTTGACAGATTGCCCCCTCCCCCCCTTTCCTTGCCTCACAGTGGTTTGGTCCACTGAGCAATGCCCCCCCTTCTATCGCTCAAACACAAAAACACACTCTCTCTCTCTCACACAGATCTATGCAATCTCAGAGTTTACTGACTTTCTGAAAGTTGCAGGTCTGCAACGGTTCACTAAAAACAACGGCTGTGTCAGACACGTTACTTTTATTCAATAACTCAATAGAATAAAACATTTAGATTTAATCAGACTGGATATTGCTTGTTTAGCGTCTCACTTGAATCTTGAATCTAACTCGACCACTCTGGTACGTGCAGCTGCATCTACCAATGCACTTATTAGACAAACTTTGAAAAAAAATGAAAAGTAATGTAAAGAATAATTATTTCACACAATGTATCAATAAATCATAAACTCCTAAGAATCCTGAGGACATGGTGAGGTGTGCAGCTGAGGTCTTACCTAGTTCTTGTAAAGTCACAGTGAACAGCAAAGACAGTTCCAAAGATCAGCGGGACACAAATGGCTGGATTTTATCCTGGGGGTTGTGTAATCTGTGGGAGGAGCCCTGACCTGGAATAACACTGCTTGGTTTTACTATTACTGCCAAAGACGGATGGAATAACTTTGCCTCAGTAGTATTTTACACTGATCCTTGCACTTTACACCCATTTCAATTGGATATGGTCATTGTAAGTGGTTATTATTCCTTTATGCATTGGCTATAGTTCCATGTAAGTTGTTATGTTTAAGGAACCAGATGGATTTTACTGGATTCACATGAAGGAACTCATAGCAACATGTGAGCTTCACTATCTGATCAATTACACTGAGAAATTAATACCATGACACAAATTTAATAGTCAAGTTTATTAAAAATACATTTCCAATCCATAATTTTGGCAAGTCAAAGGGAATGCAATGAATAAATGGTAAGAATCGATAATAATGCAGCTCGTAGAAACATGAAGCAAAAGTGACAAATGGAAGAAAAGAGGTTCAGGTCCACTGGTCCAGTGTCATGTCTACAGGAGGAGAACTGTGCTGAGCACCCTGTAAGCCATGGAGAAGGTGACCAGCATGCCCAGCATCCAGGACAGACCCCTGCTGGGCTGAGGCAGAGCGCAGACGTAGGCGACGGTGTGGAAGATCCGCGCTCCGGCAAAGATGCGGAAGTGAAGCAGGGCAGCTGAAAGCTCAGGTGCTGTCAGGGCGTAGAGGAGGCCGACCACCACGAAGGGAATGATGTTCTCCAGGTCGTTCAGGTGACACCTAGACACCAACAGCACACGGAAGCTTGTTCGTAAGGAGTCCATACATTTGGTATCTTACAACATATCACATTCCAACTATCCACCCATCCACCCATCCATCCTTAACCTGCTTGTCTGGTTTTTCTTTAAAGAGGTATGGGGACGAGTCGACGCTTGTGCGGTGAATGTGTAATTGTCAGGCCTGTATCTAGCCTTGGAGCTACAGGATTACATGTGCATATATGTGAACATGACAGGGGCGAAGCTAGAGAAGGGGCAAGGGGCCCCAGTTGAAATCTGACTGGCCGTTTAATAGCCAATACATATAAAAATGTATATCTTATATAATATTATTTTAAAGCTATAGAGCAAACAGGGAATAAAGAATGACTTAACTGTGCACCTAGCTGAATCAGGAATTGTGTATGGATATTGGACGAGTAAATGACCCCTCTCTGTAAATTGTGGCCCCTTTATGGCCCCTGATTTACAAACTTTCTAGATCTGCCACTGGTACATGCAGAACATTTCAGGGTCAAACTGTGGTGGTTTGAAAATATGTTGTCCTCAAATGAAATATCTTTGGTATATGGGGGTATAATAAATGTGACATATGGGTTGTTGTTTTTCAGAGAGGACAGTCTGTTAATCTGATAAATCTGAATAATTGAAAGAACATGATTTCAAATATATCACACTGTTCAATGTATGTTATTGTTATATGTATCACACTGTTCAATGTATGTTATTGTTATATGTAGGGCAATGTCAGCCTTTTGTCATCTGGCATCACCTTCGAACACGCTCCACGTCTGGATGGGTTCTCAGCATCTTCTTCTTCTCCTCTGCAGACTTTTTGCCAACATCTTCCTCATTAGAGAAAGCCTACATGGCAGAGATAATACATGCATTGACTCAAAGTCTTCCTCTGCATACATATGATTGTTATTGCCCCTTCAGAACCCTAAGCCTAACCCTTTTTTTTTGCCTGGTCATTCTCTTTTACAACCTGGGTTGTGCCTCAGTTAAAGTGTATACGTGACTTTTGTTTTTGTGGAGCTGCAGCGTGGGAGATTTGTTGGGGGGGGGGGGGGGGGGGGGGGTGGAGTTCTATAATTCTTGCATCATCTTTCCTTCTGTTTACCAGGAGGAAAACCAACAAGTCTTGTTGACTTAAACCGTCTCACTTCTAAGTTAGACGGTTAAGTGAGGCTTATCCAGGTTGAACAGATCCAGGGACTGATCCTGGATGTGTTCAGTATAAAATCATGAAAATTCAAACCAGTAAAGGGCACTACTCTTGTTACCTACCCCTCTGGAGAAGCGGAAGTATCCAGTCAAGGGACCCATCAGCATCATCTTCACAATGACAACGGCAGCATAGGTGGTGAAAGCCCTAAATACCTCATTTTCCATTAGATCAGTCATCTCTGCTTAACAGCTGGACAATAAAAGAAAGAAGCAGGAGTTACTTCACGTGATTCTGTTCAACTTTGAGTTATATCTGTATAATCTACAGATCTCTATAACCTAAATAAAACAATTCAACAGCACATAAACTGGATAAAGAAGTCAATAAAACTCCAACACAACTCCGCAAAAAGTCTATCCATTAGTTGTTGTTCAATGTGTGTATGCAGCATTCTTAGGAAAATAAAAAGATACATGAATGATCTATTGTCAAAAACATGAAACGTAATTTATTGTTTAAGAGCTCAACTTACGTTCTGTCTTGACTCTGCAGGAGTGAAGCAAGTCTGGGGCTGTTGCGTAAGAAAGAAACTGAACTGTGGCCCAGAAGCTCAGAGGGGCGGGGCAGGAAAAATGACAGCGTCACACTCCCTCTGCATTTTTTGCAACTTGCATTCATGGAAATCTTGAAACTAAAACCCCTCACCATGCAGAAGACGAAGTTAAAAAAATATAATAAACATATGTTTAAAAAGTGTGAGGAATGTTTTGAAATGTTATTTATTAGATATTTAGCGCAGGTTCACTCTTTTTGTCTTTCCTCCATTGGGAAGCTCCTCTTGGTCTTTGATCGTTAACAGTTAGAAAATAGTACTATATGAATAATGATTTTGAATAATAATAAGGAATAATACATTTTTATCAATCAATCAATCAATCAATCAAATTTTATTTGTATAGCCCATATTCACAAATTACAATTCATCTCATAGGGCTTTAACAGGGTGTGGCATCCTCTGTCCTTAACCCTCAGCAAGAGTAAGGAAAAACTACTAAAAACCCTTTTAACAGGGTAAAAATATGTAGAAACCTCAGAGAGAGCCACATGTGAGGGATCCCTCTCCCAGGACGGACAGAAGTGCAATAGATGCCACGTGCAGGAAAACATCATCAATAATCAAAGTCTCTAGCAGCATTTGATGAGGGTAGACATCCCGAAGGACAACCCCAACATGACATGCCAAGCAGTCCCGCTGCAAGCACAGTCCATGCTCAGCAACCATCTAGACCACGATCCACCATCCAGACCAGACGCCACTCCAGTCCTCAGTCACCGTCCACCGCCGACCACCAGGACCCATCACAAGCCACCACGCGGTCCTGGTCCACCGCCCGTGCCCAATGCCAACGCGACACAGGGTCCGCCACCAGCACCACGATCAGCCCAGAATCCGCCACAATGGATCCACCACCGCGACCCCCGGTGTACGATCCACAAACCGCAATCCATGGTGCGGCCACAGAGGCCCTGGATCTGCGGGTGATAAAGCAAAGGGATTCCGGGGAAGGGGGATAGGGTTATCTATTTGATTAACATTTTTCTAATCAAAGAATTTCAGCATGGGTGTTTGCAATGGTGCAGGCTTTATATTTCTGCGCAGTACATTTGATAGGGGTGTTTAGCAGCCGTAACCGTGGTGACCAAACAGGAGAAAAGAAAAGTTTGTCTGTAATGTTCATTTATAATAATGGAAATATTGAACAGTGTGTGCATCATATTTCTTATATCAGAAATCAGAGCCTTTAGTTTATATTTATCATGTGTTTCTGAGCTGTCCTGATAGAATATGAGTAAAAGCCACTAATCTTTGTTGAGTGAAAGGGAAGCTATAATAGTTGTGATGTATTTACATCTTGTGATAAACTCTCCCTCCATTTGTCAGAAGCTCTTTTCTAAAACCAGAGTGGACAAATACAAAATCCGGAGCAGAAAAAAACGATTCCTCTCATCAATAATCTTCTGACATTCATTATTTCTCATTTTACTGTAGACTAAACTCTTTTGTCCCTGTCAGGTTCCTGTAGATCGATGACTGGTGGTTTCCCACTGATCTGATCCTTGACAGAATTTGATC
Organism: Pleuronectes platessa; assembly: GCF_947347685.1. Classification (NCBI taxonomy): domain Eukaryota; kingdom Metazoa; phylum Chordata; class Actinopteri; order Pleuronectiformes; family Pleuronectidae; genus Pleuronectes; species Pleuronectes platessa. The sequence goes on from NC_070647.1 coordinate 4,551,016, forward strand.
TTGTAAAACTGAGAGTTAAACATAGTTAGCTTGATACAAAACCCTGCCTCTTTTTTTACAGGCCTCAGATCTCTTGCAATTTCTAGCCCTTTGTTTGTTTTTAATGTGAATTCCGAGTAAACTATAACGTCCATCAGTATTCTGTGGGTTAAATTATTTTCAATTATTTTATTTCTGGACAGGATAGTCATCCAAGGGAAAGAATCTAAAAAGAAACAGAAAAAAACAAATCATGATGAGTATTATTATTGATCAAATCAATTTAATAAAAACACAATTTTATACACATTTGTATAAACCTTATGTGGAGCAGACAGTTGAAGGTTTGTATCTATAGTGTGAATATCTCCAACATTGCTATTTTACACCCCAGCAGTGTGTCGGTCAGTTGAAGACATATTAAGCTTTTGGGCAGTAACATTTAATTTCTCTGCACTAACCAGTTTACTAGTAACATTTTTGAGCTGCCGATGATCAATACATTATAATCGCGTGTCATGAAATGGAAGCTAAGCGCCTGGGATGGATCTCACACATCAGCAGCCGGGGTATCATCTTAGTGCAGCAGATTCCCCAAGTAAAATAATGTTGTGTGATTTCCCTCAAGGAATAGTAATGGCAAAAAAGCTGCATTGATTTCTCACCAGCCCTGCCAGTAATTGGGATGCTGGCTGCGATATGCTGCCATTGATTTCTTAAGGTAGCCAGGTTGTGCTGCTGGTGTAGGACAACAATGACTAAATAACAGCCCGGCCAATGATCTTAATGCCAGAAGCCAAGCACAGCTATTGATTTCATTACAGAATGCCTCCTAGGTTCGAGACACATACATTTTTTTATTGATCAAAGGTGGTGTCCACATTACTTGCAGCACTGTCACATGCATCCAATCAATGACAGCAGGATGCTGAGCACGTGGAATTGCATAGGCACAGTGGGGTGCAATAAATTTAGCAGCATGTAATCAGGGTTTGGAAGGTGACCCCGCGACTCAGAGAATTGATAAGTGTGAGCATTTCTGCTGCAACCTGTGGGATAAACTGTTGATACTGTGTGATTAACTTGTGTAATAGGGTTTCATTTGACCCTATTCACGTCTCTGTGGCCCAAGGGCGGCGAGAAAATAAGAAATCAGACCAGCACCCAGGGCAGGAGAAGCTGCTCTGATAAGGCTGTATTGATGATTGGTTTGCAGCAATTTGTTCAGCCCAAACCCCCAAAATACAGGAATCATATCAACTGGATGGACAAACAGCAATTTAATGGTTAAAGCCATAATACGGGTAATTGGTTGATTCTTGCTGAAGTGGAACTTGATGATAGAGTTAGAAGCAACCAATTTTCATGGGCTCTAAAGAGGGTGATGGTTTGGATTTCTGAGCGGGCACAGGAGGTGTGGTTTGTGATTTCATGATGAACACAAACACAGCTAGGTAAAATGATCCTTATGTTACACATGACTCCCTCACTGATGCATGCATCCCCCTAAACAGCTATAATACCCAAGTTCTCACCTGATTTCAAAGTAGGGTGGCTCTTTTATGACCAACAGTTTTTTCCTATTTTTTATTACAGCACTGGAAACTAAATAAGACTGGAAATAGCTTTTTAATGGCCTGTTCCTGCCCCCCAGAGAGTCAGACCAGCCTCACGGGATATGGAAGTGTGTGCGTGAAATGGTAATTGTCTTAATGATCGGTTTGATTGTTTAATGAATAAAACGCTTAAGATGGCTTTGGGTACCAAGTATCTTGAAGGAGAGATAAAGGAAGGAAGAGTGGTGTGTATGTGTATGTGTGTGTGTGTGTGTGTGTTTTGAGGAACAAGGAAGAGTTTTCGTAGGTGTAATAAGCTGCTGCAGTGAGACTTTAAAAGTTAGATATTTTATCTTATCTAACCAGGGAGTTTTCAGTCTGACCAACTGTTCAACACAGTTAATAATTAATCTTATCAAATGTCTGTTTATTATTAATCTGTGCAGGATATTGATTTTGCATGCTGGAACTGTTGGTCTGTGCTTTTAAACCTCAATGTCTCAGTATTGCATATGTGTTTCCTCCAGACTAAATTAAAACTCCACTGAAAGACATTCATTTCAGGTAATCAGCTCTATTGACCATATTTAATATTCGGTTCGAACAGCTGGTGTCTAATATTTGAAACTACAGGTTGAGAGAAACAATCGTTGGACCCACTCGGTTGGATCCGACGTGCACAGACTGCGGCCCCACACCCAACATGTCATTCAGTGACTTAGTGTGTTTGTAATGCTTTTCCCTGAGGGTGGGGTAGCCTGCCCCGGTGCTCCAGGTGCTGAGCCTGGATGTCTGCAGACGTTTCCCCTCCAAATGGCTCTTAATGAAGAAGCTCATTAAGGATCAGCGGTAGCGCTGCGCTCGTAATGATGGCCACACAGCTGCTCATTAGGCTCAGGCCGTTAGGCTTTGTCTTCTCACCCACCACTGAGAGCAGCTCTGCACCTTTTACATCCACCTTTTTAGCAAGTTACACTCTGGAGCCGGATGATCAAGCAGGCTGGTACATGGGCCGGCTCTTGGAAGTCTTGTCACTGGCTGTTAACAGATCAAACGTGTTTAAACATAGAGTGAAGGTCAAACAGGTCAAGCTCCACTGTTCTCTACATGCTAAGACACAGAAGTGTTGGATTGGAAAAACAAAACCATCTACAAAAAGAATGTGCAGCATATATGCTACTAATTTGTTTTACTGGAATACACTGCTGTCAATGAGGGGGGTCTCCTTTCATTGTCATGTCAAATGCCCTCACTTTCGGTTTGACCTCCTAATTTCAAACCACCCAAGTTCTAGTCCTATGGTCTGTGGTGGTGGTCGGTGGTCCAGACATCCTTCTCCCCAGCAACGCCTTCCACTTCCTCCTGGGGGAACCCAAGGGCTTCACAGGGCAGATGAGATGTGAAGTCTCTCCAGTGTGTTCTGGTTTTACAGCCAGGCCTATTACCAGTTGGATCTGCCATGAAAATCTCCAATGGGAGTCTCCCAAGAAACAACCTGATCAGATTTTTAAACCTCGTCAATGCACCCCTCTCTGATGCAGAGTAGATGAACCATCCTAACGTCTTCAGTCACTGCCCAGCTCCATCCTCACAACAACCCTCTAGTGCAACGCATGCATGATTTCTAATGTTGCAACGTTAAGGTCCAATTCACCCTCACTCAATATCAAGACTCTGAGATGAGCTAAACTCTTCTACCTTACACAACAACTTGCTCCCAACCTGAAGATATCTTCCTCTTGTAACGTTGGTACAAAATCGGATTCAACTGAGCCAGCTCAGCATTTTGTCTGAAAGCATGATGGGACGTTGACGGCTTCATTATAGCATGTGCTGCACATGTGTGGACACATCTGCATTCATTTTCTTTCTCCAGCCATTTGTTCAGGTTTCTTCCTCTAAACTGTCGGCAGTCTGCACATTGTGGAGAACGTGGGAGAAAGTGTCCTGTTCTCACCAGCGTTGCCTTTAAAGCCGGCTGATGAATCTAAATCATCCCTGCTTGAGGTTCTAAGTGATTCTGGATGTGTCATCAAGCCCTCCTTATCTCTGGTTCACTTTGGGCCCTCAGTGAATAATAAGATCTTACTTAGCATTAATAGCTCTGCTGCATGCTGGGAGAATGTGTCTGCCTTGTGAGCGGGCAGGACAGGCCTGTGTATGAATTCCCCAAGTGATCTTGTTTCAGAGCTGATTAGCACACTGTCACTATGGTCAGCGTGCTCTGCGGCAGGCTGGTGCTAATGGGTGTCAGACACCATTCACACCGAGTGATCCTTTCATCCAGAGACTTCCTTCTTCTTTTTTATAGCACCAAATACTGATGACCTTAATACTCACAGCCTCCTCATATACCCTCCGAGCTGCTATACTGCTGTGTTTAAACCTAGTTTTTTTTAGTTGGATTTGATGCTGCTACATCTTTTTGCAACACTCACATGTGTTATTATATTTTATTATTATTTTTGTCTTCATGTTGTGGGACTGGTTTTATTTAAGACCTCCTCCTACTTCCCCTTCGTCCTTTAGCTGCCCTGCTGCTTCCTGTGGCTCCACAGAATCTGTGTATGATGTTGATGTTTAAGTTAAATGTTTAGTTAAGTTTAGTTTAGTTCTTTCATATCTGTGTAATCCCAAAACTATTTTACAAAACAAAAAATAAACTTCTACAATTCTTTATATTACCTGCCCCTTTAATACAAACAATACTACATTTTGATTTCCTTTCTTTTTACGCATCACACAACAAATCAGTTATACTTAAACTTTAGCCACCATAACATAATATATTATAATATTGTCATATGTTAGAATTCAAATATATATTACCTTATAACTCTATTGATTATCTCACTCATGTCTATTGGAAACAGTGAATTACAGAACAGAAACTGAAGCCGTACTTATTCTAAATATACTGGCTCCTACTCTCTGAGAAAACTCCAATTCAGAGGGACTAACGGGAGGGATCTAGCTTTATTAAAGAAAGTGTTGAAAGGATGAAGATGGGAAAAAATAGCTTTTTAATCAAACATATATTGGCAGTGCAATACAGTACAATATATGACTTGTGCAAATTAGCTCCCACACTCAGTGGGCAAAAGGCAAATGAATGTGTGATCTACAGGGTGAAAACACGCGAGGAAACCACAAGTTATGACAAATTATTTCCCCTGCACTAACATGTGTTTTCACAGGCTTCCTAACATAAACAACACATGAACACGTTCTCGAAGGGCATACATTTATTCGTATCGTGTTTGGAGTTTAGAAACATCGCAATCAGGCCTTGGAAAATAGAACAGAATATTTCCAGTGACCTCAAATTATATTTTCACCATTAACTTGCTATTAGAAGTTGAGCTTACAGTAATGTGGGTATCGGTGTCGCCAGGTTTCCTTCACAAATGGAGATAATTAAACAAAAGCAATGCACACGGGGTGGTCAGGCCGGGCCAGGCTCCTGCGCAGCGGCAGGAGCTGCTGTGCCTCATTAGGGCGCTAGTTTAACAAAGTCCCTTTCTCCGCACGCTTGCAGAGGGGGCATGAAACCACGGCTCGACATCCCATGCATTCCCCTCTCAGCCCTCACAAAGGGACATAAATCTCCTTTTGGGCAGGATAATTACCGAGATAATTTTATCCATAATGATGCTTGTCAGTCAGGAGTGCTGATGAAATTAAAGAACTTCTTCTCTGTGAAATTTCTCCTGCAGATTTATGTGCCAGGGGAAGGGAGGAGAAGGAGAGAGAAAAAAAAGAGCGGAAAAACGAGAAACTGAAAGTGTGAGAAACTTTTTTGTCTATAATAGCCTGAGTCCATAAATCCACGCAGTGTGAAGGATGTGTACATTTCTCACTCGGCCCCAAGCCAGGGGTCAAGCCGGCATGAATTTAAAACAAAGGCGTTACAGTTAAGTAAGTGGCCATTGCTGATGTTGTATTTACATTTGCACAGTGACAAGCCTGCTGTATTCGCGGCGGAACATAATGTGCTCTCTGTGTGGCTCCTGTCATCATTCAACGTGATACTTAATTTGCTCTTTCACACACATGCTGGTAAATATGCAGACACATGTGCTGAGGGTAGATCTTGGGAATCCAGGACAGGATCCTTTTAACAAAACAGCACACTTGATCATCATGTACTGTCGCAGAGAGGAAGCTGGAGGAAGTCAGCCTTCGCTCTAGCTGCAGAGAAACAGCACACTTTGATCTCGAATAAGAATTCTTTTGACTTGTCTTTGTGTTTTTTTTATTTAAAAAAAAAAAAGGGGGCCACTTAAATTATTTCTGAGATGCTGTTATGAGGCTCGGTGGCAAAGGTAAAGGCCTCCTGTGGATAAGAGGAGATAAAAAGGCAAAAACAAAAGACATCACTGCCTGAATGTTATAATATTTAGCATAAGCAGCGGCAAACATTTCTTCAAGGAATACATGTCTTGTGCTTTCTTTTAAAAAATTAACATGGAGGAATTGGGACCCTGTTACCCACTGTATCACTCAACAAAGGCAACTGAACAATCGCTTATGTCAAAGTTTGACAATGACAGAATTAGAGCAGGGTTTTTCTCGGCTCCCTGTCCCCCACTGGGAACCTGGCACACACAACTCAGGGAAGAAGTTTACTTTCGTTGTCATTTGAAATTACGCTCATTTGCATTTCTCCGGAAGAGTGGGACCACATGAAAAACAACGATGCCACCACAGAGCGACGCCGTGACGCGCCTTTGAGATGGAACCTCGGAGCACTTCAATGAGATAAACTGTCTGGTGATCACCCCTGCAGGGTTTTAAAGAATCTGTGATTCGGGAGATGGAGAAACTTCTCCAGATGGCTTCCGGAGTTCTGCTTCCACCAACACGAGCGGCGGAGTCGTCACCAGAGGAAGGTGTTCTCTCCATCCACCTCCTCCACCAGTCAGTGTGAAGTACTTGATGATCTGTTACCTCTTCGGGAAGTATTGATTCTGAGGGTGAGATGAGAGGATGGATATCATGTGGTTAAGATAGCTTAGCATAAAGAGTGGATGCAGGGGTCGGCTTGGATTCGTCCAAATCAACACGGTTCAAGCTCCACCTCTGAAATGTGCCTGTGTCTCCTACATCCTCAACCAGTGTGCCAATTATGATTTACTGAAGAGACTTCACTCATAATTTTAAAAAATTGTATAGAAAAACTAATATTGGTATTCACACACCAACACAACATGCTACTTTTGATCATACACAAAAGTAGATCGATATTTGAGGTGAATGTGGGTAATCTGGGAATTTGTTTGCAATTTTGACCACTGTGACTTATTCTTCTGCGATATCTGTTTTGCTCATAAGGTCAGCAGATAATACCTTTCTGTAATCTTTAAGGTGTGCTCCAACCAGCAGAAAGATGCAGAGAGTGAAGACGTGACAAAGCATTTAGTGTGCTTTGTCCCTGTAGCGCCGTAAACCCAAGATAGGGATGGAGGAAGTCAAACATTTGCATTTTATTAACAAAAAGGTACGACAACAGAAAGATTAAATGACCCCTGGGAAATATAACAAAACTGAATTACACTAGAGAAAGAAAAAGATCATAAATCCTTCACTTCTGGCTGGCATTTACCTTTATAGCCTCACCTGCCTTGAACCTACCACCTGTGCTGGTAAGTATAAGGTGAGGTAAACAGAAAGACAAATAGAAACCACACCCAGGCAAGAGCAACTTTGGACTCTGGGTTACTGCTGACCTCAAAATGCAATCTATCTGCACAAATACAGCAGATAAATGCACTGGGTTGACTAAAATGTAATCTAATGCAGTGAACTTCACCCATTCTCTGTCACCTTGAGTCTGCCCAGCCCCTCCTCTCTCAGAGGCCTGATCTAACCTGTTGTCACTCTCCCGGATCGACGTGCACATATCAACCTCAGAGCAACATCTCAGACATAACAAAATAAAGTCTCTTCAGCACAGAACACAACCAACAACTCAAAAAAAGGTTATCTACATAATCTAATTGATAATCACAAATTCAAATAATAATCAAATTACCAAGCTTTTAATATATGGAGACAGGGCCTCGCGACAAAGGGGGAGAAAGCACCTTTTTCACAGCGCCTATAAAAGTCAATTCTGTCTGAATTTGATAATCTGTATTAGGCTCAGAGTAACGTATCTAAACAAATTGAAAAGAGTTCAACATTTTGCGCATAAGCAGTTCATCTAGTACATATAACTTGACGCGCACATTCAGGACATCAGAGTTAAAATGACTGGAAGGATCCAGATTTATGACCCGACACCATCGGTTAATAACTAAATGAATGTGACCGTCACTTTGTGTGAAGAGCGACAGAGACGAGCAGACACATCACAGATTAGGATGCAACTTCATTGTTGCAGAAGAGGGGATGCAACGTTTATCCATGAACACATAAATATTAATTCGGTATGATTATATTATAGAGAACAGTTCTACGTGTGAGTGCGGTTTAGAAAAGAGCAGAGGAGCAGTTTCTTGTCTGTGACGTTGCCCGAGTATTGAGCCTAAATGCACTGCCGCTGCCAAGAGGGGGCCAGCGGGGCCCCCCTGATACAGTCAATGCTATAGTCAGAGTGTTTATCACATAAGCCTTAGTGCATTGATGTAGAGATTATCAAAGTAATCCAAATAATGGCATCACTATTTATTTATATGTTTTGGGGGGGACCACAAAGCAATTGGTCCTAGGGCACCCACATGACTAGCAGCGGCCCTGGAGTCAGGTGTTCCATGCATGGGTAAAACTGACCCCACACTCCATTCCAGTAGGGGACAGTAGCGTGCAATAAGGTTGTCTGTCTGCAAGTACTCTCATCACGACCAAGCATAGCTGTGATTTCTCTGCCAGAGTTCACCGCCATTTGTGTTTTGTATTATATTCCTTCAAAGATGGGTTGTACAAATATTGGTATGGGATGTCCTCGCACAGCCTCTCTTCAAAACAAGTGTCCTTCTTCTTTCAATCTGCCTTAGGGGTCAGTGGGTACCGTAGCAGACTGGAGGAGGACATCTAGACACCAGCAGATTGACGGACACGGAAACTATGAATTGCTCTAACAGCTCTAGGAGGGTGTTGGCTGGGGTTTGTAGCCGGTGAATAAAGCACATGACTCTGTCAACACAGACAGGGATTCATGCTCTCTGTGTGTATGGCACGAAAGTGATACGTTTTTTTAAGTCGAGAAAAAGTCAACACATCCATCTCCTGCTTCAGTCTGTATGGACTCTTTTAATAATTCAACTCTCACTGCACAAAACACACAGACAGCTTCCTTATGCAGAGTCCAAACATTGTAGAGAATTTGATTTAATACTATACTATACTCTTATATTAACCGTTCCATACCCTACGTGTATCATAAGTGAACCTTTTCCAAAGCCTCTCCAGGCCCCATTCAGTATTTTCAACTGTTTTCTGATACTGTTCATTCTTTTCCTTTCTGTTTTTGTGAAGGAACAAGTTCTCCCACACACCTGGTTTCAAAATGACCCGCAGAACATGGCGGAGCACTTAAGAAGAACCAGACAGTGCGTCCACCCTGGTTTTCTCACACGCTGCCGGGTCCGGGCACATCACACAGCTGCGGTTGACCCGCGGAGCGTTCCTCGGCACGGATGACCTTTCCACAGAGGAACATTTTAGAGGAGGGGGAATGAAAGAGAAATCAATGAGGGTGGGGTTTTGTGCGAGCAGGTCACTGTTAAAGACACAGCGGCACGTGTCACATGCTGCCGGGCCTGACGCTGACCTCCATACAGTCGGCAGATCAATGGACGGGACAGAGGCCACCTGGATATTGATTGATTAATCAAAGCCAATTTCCCTTTGATCAGCGGGGCCGCCCAATGAACCGGCAATGGCACAGTGAAGCAGCATGTTTTATTTACTCGAGCAGGGTCCCTCGCTGACTCCCGCTGCACACTTCAAACAGACTAGGACAATCTGTCATAGCTGTGATTGATGAGAAAAAGTTTCCCTTATATTCCCCAATGGATTCAATTGGCCGTGTGGATTTGTCTGATCCTCAATTGTGCCTTTTGTGTTTGGAAATTGTGGGACTTGTGTTTTCTCTACTTGGCTTTGCCTCTTTTGTAGGATTTGTAATTTTGTGCTCAACGTTCAGCTACAGAAACAATATTCATTAAAAGAATCGTCTTTTTATTACTCATATCATTCACATGTGTTTTTTTGTCTGTTACTTAGCATCATAGCCCAAAAACTACTGTTCATAGTACATGAAACTTGGTGGGAGGATGGAGTACGGGTCAGGGGAAAACTGATTAAATTTCAGTATAGATCCGGATCAGGGGGAGGATCCTGGAGTTTATTTAACATTGTGATTTAAGATTGACATTTTCACTACTTACCGACGGGAATAATTCATGGATCTAGATGAAAAACATCCGATTGATATCCATGTGCGTACGATTTGGTGCAGCTTGGATTTAAGGGGACATGTTAGGCCCTGGTGGATGTACGTGCTATTCTGAAAGCTTTTCTAGTTTCTGTATATGTAACAATCAAGCTTGTGCAGTTTAATCCTCAAAAACTGTGAATGTGATGTTCAGTAATACATAATACATACATAAAGTGTGGAGACACAGACATTACTGATGGTGCTGAAAGAAAAAATCTGAGCTGAACATTCTTTGCATTGGGAAACATCCCACATTAAGAAATGGTAACAATGAGAAAAGCGTCAGACAGAGTTAAGCTAACCACGTCGTGACTCCAGCTGTGAGACTGATTCTCAGGTTCTCACTCTCAAAAAGAAACAAAGTGAATTTCCTAAAAGAATCGAGTGTTTCTTTGAACATGAGTGGAGAACCCAATGCTTGTTTAGAATCCAAATTAAAGGAAAAATGTGAAACTTTTCCACATTAAAATGTCTACACACGCAAATATATCTTTCACATATATGTTGCTGGGTCACAAATGTTTCCTGTCATTTTCAAATCTGGGGAAATCTGTCAGCGATCCCACCCCCTTTGTGCATGTGTCAACTTTCTATCCAGTTTTAAGCCAATTTAACAATAGACTTCATAGACATTGATGATTTGGGTCTCAGACGTCTGAATCTCAAGTTATTAATGAAACAAGCTGAGAAACATTAGCGAAAGCTCAGCTTCCAGCCTCTGTGTCCACCAGACAACACAGATTTCAGATTTTTAACATCAAATTACGGAGGAGGAGATCTCCGCACATAATTCTGCATCCGATAAAAATCTGACCAAATGTTTTGGGCAGCTGCTCTCAAAGCCCTCCTAGGATGATTTTTAATGTGGACCGGCTTTGTAATTATTGTTCCATGTTCAGTAAATTATGAGGTTTAATATGATCTGCGAGCAAGGAAATACGAGAGTATTTAAAAAATAGATTGGCACTGATCAGAGAGCACAACTCTGCCAAGGCCCAACAATCTCCTTAAATCCAATCAGATTAGAATATGATTGCAGCAGGACTGCTTGATATATCGTATTGAAATTATCCTTCAAAATGTTTACCCTCATCAATGCTGCTAAAAACTTTAATCTTGATGATGTTTTCCTGCACGTGGCATCTATTGCACTTCTGTCCGCCCTGGGAGAGGGATACCTCACATGTGGCTCTCTCTGAGGTTTCTACGTATTTTTACCCTGTTAAAAGGGTTTTTAGTAGTTTTTCCTTACTCTTGCTGAGGGTTAGGGACAGAGGATGTCACACCATGTTAAAGCCCTATGAGACGAATTGTGATCTGTGAATATGGGCTATACGAATAAAATTTGATTGATTGATGATGAATCAAGCTTCACTAAATGTCACACACTCATAGATATCAGTTCTCTACATGATTTTTGAATATAAAGATCCAGTTATTATTCCCTGGGTCAAGGGGGAAAATGTTGAAAAACGCTTGATCTTGTAATGTTAAAGGAATTGAAAAAAGATTCCTTTATCCGGCCCCTGATTCAAACCCCAACCAAAATGTAATGGGCTCTTCCCTGACTGACACCACCTCCTTCCACGAAATGTTCCAAATCTGTTAAGTAGTTTTTACTGTAATCCTGCAGTAACTAATGAAGGAACTTTGAGGGATGTAAGAATTCTCCCTCGATTGTTTACTTCGGTTTGTTTGAGTAACTAGTTTTTGCTCTGGATGTACTTTTGTTGTTAGCTGGGATTAGAAACAAGTAACAAGTTATGACTCAATAGTGATAAATAAACTGTGAAATACTTGATCTTCCAGCGTACGACTTCTCTAGCCTGAATGGGAGAGGGGTTGGTCACTGCCTCACGGCTCCATAGTGGAACTAGTTGAAGAGAGAAAGCGGAAAGAACAGCTCCGGTGTTTGTTGTGCTCAAGGCCAATCCAGTCCTAATCAGCCTCCCGACTGTTTCTCTCAGGATGCGCCGGGATCCGGAGCAATGCTGCTGACCACAGCCGGGCGATCAGCATCACACATTACGTGTTGCACGCTGCGGTGGTGGTGGGGGTGTGGACCTAGGCCATCAAGACATAATAAATTCAGGGTTAGTTAATGTTTTTTCCAGAATTCATCTCTCTCTCTCTCTCTCTCTCTCTCTCTCTCTCTCTCTCTGAATGTTTCTCTCTTCAACTTCCAGCTCTGTTTTGTGTTGCCTCTACATCGAAAGGGAGCGACGCGGTCCTCGGCTGAACCCGCGCGGTTCAGACCACCTCGCTCTCCCGCCTCGCAAACACAACCCGTTTCATTTTTAATGATCTGCTCAAGTGCGGATATTCAGGCCTTTCCCTTCGATACAAGGACCCCAGCCCACCTCTCTCTCTCTCTCTCTCTCTCTCTATCTCTCTCTCTCTCTCCCCTCCTCTCCACCCACACCTCGGTTTACTCTCGCAAACTTGACGGCGTCTTGAAAGCCCGCTGCTTATAATTTCAGAGGTGAACGCGGCTCTTTCTTCATTTGAGAGGCCCCCTCATTCCCTCCCCGCCCTTGAGTTCCCTCCAATGTCAGCGCGCACTTCAAACGCCTCCGAATGAGCTCTGAGGACTCCATTGAGATTTCCCATTGCAAACAATTATTCTGACCGCGGTTCTTTGACAGAGATTTCTCTAGATTTCTATTACCGGGCCATGAATCAAATTTCCCCTCTGTCTCAGCGGTGCCTCCTGCTTCACAGTGGTTATGCTATTGACCCGGCGCTTGAGCTGAATGTAGATTATTCTCTATTGAGGGATCCAGGAACTGATTTAATTCAAATCAGCTCGGTCAGGAGGGTTTAGGGAGAAGTAGGAGTTGGGATGTGGGAGATTCTTCATCTTCGCCAGGCGTCCTCACACCCACTTTTTTGGGGGGAGTCGAAAATTCATAACCCCGCTGTGTGAGTGAACTCACTATTTCTGGTCCAGTCCTCCCGACTTCCTCCTCTTTCCCTGGAACCCTGAAACCCCTCTGGCCTGCACACCTGACACATCCACCTGGGCCGAGCGGCTCTTTCACAGCGTGCGACTGCATCATCCAAAATAGATAAGAAAGCCTCTCTGTTGCCACGGGAAGGCATTGTGAAGTCTTCCCAGCAGTGGTCCCAGCAAAGGCCCCACACCAGCTACCGAGGAGAACAAGGGCTGTAGCTTTAAAAAGAAGCTTCGGCTGCAACACAGAGCAACTCCCTCAGGTGGCCGCCCCTGCCGAGGAGGCACACACATGCTGCACCTATGTCCTGGAGGGGAAAATGAATTGGAGTAAACACGGCTGAATAAATAAAACGCATCAACTTTCTTGAGTGTGAATTTCAGATGATTGCTGGAGGACTCTCGGGCGAAGTTTGAGACCAAACCAGGCCCACCTGAGATCTGCTGCATTGCAACTTTTTCGCCAGGTCCATAAATCCAACAGACTTTTTTTTACTGCTGTTTGTTTCTGTATTAGTGAAGCAAAGATTCCTGCTACAATCAAATGCATCCTAATGTTCCCCTTGTTTTTACTGCCGAGCGTTTGTCAAAGCACGATGTGCTATTTGAAATATCACACTTGTGTTTTACTACCTCTCAGCCACCCGGGTTTCTTACCTTTTTTAATGCGCGACGAAGATTGAGTTACACAGACCTGAAACTGGGCTGAGTTCAGGAATCCATCACCTCTGCTTTTATTGTAGTAAAAAAAAAAAGCATCATCTTCATCATGCGGCTGTAAAGGGGACGATGATCTGCGAAATGAAGCCAAACCAGCGGCTCCCATGGAAGAGAGGAAATGAAATCTGAAAAGTTGTAGTAAGATGTGATTTTATTACAAGATTTAATGCACTGATACACGTAGACAGGCTTCTCTTTCATATAGATTTTCAGGAGTAAACTTTAAAACACTTCATCAAGAGCAATTAGCTGTCATCCTTTATAGAAATAGAACTACAGGAATTGATCTTTTTTATGTGTCAACCACAAAGAGTTACATACACAAACAGAGGCGACAGATCAGTGCAATAAATAAAGAAATCAAGCAAATCATGTTTTACATAAGACCTTTACCGGGAAGTTGTTGTTTTCACCCAGACTGTGTCAATTTATCAGGTGAAGCACGTGCAGCGTGTGAAGGAGCATATCAAGAGCAGTTTATGTTTTATTCTATGTATTGTTCTTTTTAACTTTTGAGTCTTTAATATAGGCAGACGCTGTGAGTTTCAATTATTATGGTAATGTCTTAGTTAAAGGGATAGTCACCCAAATAATTCACTCCTTATCTATGCCGATGGAGGGGTGGGTGAAGTCTTGAGGTCGCCAAAACAGTTTTGGAGTTTCAGGGGTAAACAGTGTTGCAGCCGAATTCAATACAATTGAAGTTAAAAACTACAGAAAAATATAACATGCCTCCATGCTGCTCCTGTGGTGTTAAGTGTCCGTAAGCCCCAGGATTCAAATTTGACTCTAAACTGCGTCATGTACACCATGTACCTAAATGTCCTCTGATATCCTCGGCTACATTCACGTGCACACACCACACAAGCTCGAGCCTCTCTGCTCTCGCCAAAGCAGCACGCAACAACCTCAGCAATACTCGTGAGCCACTGCTGCGGTAACTGCTGCTATCACAAGTTCTCTTCCTCGATACCAATATGGAAGGACAGTAGGAAACCCAGAGTTGGTTTTGTCCATGGACAGCTCCCGTAAAGTTTATTCAAACAAAACAACTAAGTCCTCGATAATGTTGCCAAAAAGAGAGAAAGTTGGAAAGGTGCTGTACAATTCTACACTGACCTAAAGAAAGAGGAATAAGAAGAACAAGTACGGAGCTGCAGGCGTCTGCACGATGCAGATGAGGAGCTGTGTTCCTTGTGTGTCTGTTTGTGTCTCTAATTACTATCAGCCTGATTCCAAACCTAGTGAAGGACGAAAACAATTAGAGTTTAAATTGGGCTTTAATCTGTGCAGTGACTTTTTACTCCTACTTGATCTGGGATATTTCACCCCCCACTTAACCCTGATGTTGCTTTTTTTCATTATCACATTTAGTAACTTTAATTTGTACTTTAACCATTTTTTTAAATGGTAATTGTTTTTGTATTTATGTGGAGCTTTTCTAGACTTGACGATCACTCACACATCACTCACACACGATCGGCTCAGACGTCAGGGGCCATTCGGGGTCAAGTTTATTGCCCAAGGACATCTCGGCATGTGGATCGAAGGAACCAGGGATCGAACTGCCAACCTTCCTCTAAAACCTCTGAGCCACAGCCCGCCCTTTTAAAGGTAGATGTCCATTATATAAACAGTGTTTTATATGATACTCAACTGAACCAGCTTTTATAAAGAGATTTGCTAATAGTACAATAAAACACATTTAATGAGTCAATGATACTTTAAGAGGAATCCCTCCAACAATAATAGAGGAGAAGACACAGCACTGCTAGTTACAGCTGCATCTGTTGCTTTTCTCTCATCGAAGGTCTAAGATTATTTTTCTTTTCCCTCTCTTCCACATGTGATATCTACATTCTGGACTGAATGGGAGTCAGTGTACAGGGCTGCAGATATCACTGCTGGTAAATGGTGTCGTTTTTTCCGCAGCTGTGTCTCGGAGCCGGGCTCAATCGATGCTGATCATCTCTTGGAACGTGCGCGGGCTGTGAAAGCCCTGTGCCAGTATTTGTGGAGACAGGTGAGCCCGGACTGTTTTGATCTTTCAAACATGTATTCCATCTCTTCTCCCGCCACAAGGGAGCCTCCAACCAAGGTCAGTGCTCAAAGGCAGGGTGCACCATGGGAAATGAGCCCGAGCAAGTGTGTGCCAGCCTCCCACTTCTGTGGGATCAGCACGGCATCAGAGGGATCAGACTGACACTAGTGAAGTCCCCCGGCATCACCTATCACTACCTGTTTCTGCCACAGAGGAAACCAAAGGCCTGCTCTAATTGTATCATTAATATCATTGCAAACCGAGGGCCAATTATTCTCCCTTTAGAGTTTCACCTGCCTCAACCTTGAATCAGGCTCTGCTCCGATGTGTGAGCTCCGACTGGCTGTGCTAGCGACAGGCGAGCTTTCCAGCCATCTGTGATCAAAGCTGTGTGGATACTGGAAACTGGCCTGCAGACGCAGCCAAGTTCAACACACAACAATGCAACATGCCTCAAAGGGCTTCTAATAAGGAAACAATGCAGTTTAACAAAGCCTACTACATGCAGGTGCTGAACTGTGTCTGCAAACAAGTGCACACAAAGTGTCCAGGCGAATACACAAATGGGTGTGACCAGCATGACCAATCCTCCCAGTGCGCACCTCACTTAAGGGAAGAGGTTGAGTGAAAGTACGTGAAAGTTGGGATTTCAGCGGGGGTGCTTGTAGCTGAGCGAACAATTAGGTTACAGGCTAATTATTTAAATCTCCGTGTTTTCCTCCACCACTATCACTCATTTGCATTATCACAGACCATTAAACACACAGGATCTGAATTGCAAAATACTCGTTCTTATTTTAAAAAAATGTGATAGCATCTTCGAACACATGGACACACATTGGGGTTTGTGGGTTTGAATTCCGAGATGTGACATAATCTCAGTTCTCGCAGATTTATTATGGTCAAAATACATCAAAATACAAGAACATACTAATACATCCCTGTGCAACTGATGAGTGGGGACCTTCATTCGTTCTAGACTATCTCTAGCGACCCTTACCCAACACAGTAGTTGTGAATGTAGATGTTCTCCCTAAATTAAAAAAAATTGTTAGCCTGTGTGCGTCCATGTTTGCGTCTCCTCACAAGTTAATGTTGCTTTGTTGTGTTTCTCTATACATTTAAGGTCTTGACCATGATTTGGCTCTGAACTGAACTAAATACCTTTTATTATAATTCATTTCTCATTTTGCCGTGGAGTTTTTTGTGTGAAGCACGTTGTAACCTTGTTTAGATAAGTGCTATACGCATTAAGTTATATTATTATTATTATTCAAGTCAGACTGGAGGAAAAAAACAGACTCTCTAATCAAAATGTGTTGCATTAAATGGTTCTGACGGTTCAACAAAGAGTATACATCTCTTTCCAGCATTTGCATATTAATCAAGAGCAAAGAAAAGGTGATAAGAATATAAATATTTTAAAGCATAGGCACGTTAATCATAAAAATGTCTTTATGGGCATATAAAGTCTGGTGTGAGGTGCTTGGGAGAGATGGACGTACAATTTTACAAGTCACAAAAGTGAAACGTCTGATAAATTGATTTTAGAAGCTACTACTTAAAGCTGAAGGAAAGATTATGTTAATAGGTTCATGAGTGATGGCTTCGGCAACTTGGTGAATCATTTTTTCTGGTTCTTCTAACACCACATGGTGGTCTAAAGTCATTCTAACCACCAGTTCACGAGTTCCATCTGAAGGCAGCAGCAGGTCTGCGGAGCACTTTCCCACCTTCACTCCACATTGCACCTGACTAGGGTTGCAAAATTCCGGGAATATTCAAACTTGCCATGGATATTAACGGGAATATACGGGAATATACGGGAATTAATGGGAATTAATGGGAATTAACGGGAATTAACAGGAAATTGTGTGGTTAATTTATACTAACTGTATTTACCTTGTCTTATACAGACATAAATACAAACATTTGTTTTGTCATAGGCTGATTTGAGCCCTGAGGAAACTTTGGGCACTTGACTATATGCTTCTGGATCTGTGTCATTCTTAACATAGGTCTTTGCATCGTATATGCAAATGTACACAGCCTTTCCTTCTACATATGCTGGGGTGAAATGTCTCCACACATGAGATAGTGCACGTGGCATTGTGCTGTAGAATAAGATGAGAAAAAAGCTTGTAAAAAAACACTAAAGCAATGCCAGAGATATAAATAGTTGGCCAAACAATTGGAATCCTCTATAAAAATATTTTACAATTGATGGATAAATGAATAGAAAGAGGCTAGATGGACAGATGAACAATCCTCAATCAGCATGTAAATATATTTCCCCCAGTAATATCATCGAAACTTACCTGACTAGTCCTGCACACTACAGCAGTCCTCAATAGCCCTGCTGTAGTGTGCAGTATGCTGCCAATTATCTGCACAAGTGAGAATTGCACAGTGGAGGTTTTTTTTTCAAAATTCCCCAAATTCCTGAGCTGAATATTCCAATGGAAAGTTTCCGGAAATTATCGGAAATTGCTCGCCCCTTTGCAACCCTACACCTGACTGCTGGACACACGAGCTCCAGCATCAGCTGCCATGTCTTTTATTTTCTCTTCGCACCCCATTCGCCTGCATGACACCACAGGCTGCCGTCCTGGAGGCGCCTAATGAATTCATTTAGCCCAAAGGAAAAATTCATCACAGCTTTTTGTTCAAACTTTTACTACTTGTGCGAGGATGATTTATCTTTGGTGGCTCATTCAAACACTTCACATCACAGTAATATTTTAAAGTGGAGTGACATGAATGGGAAATTAATTTACATATCCCCTGGTGTTGAAGCTGTCGGGGGGGAAGTAAAAGTACAAATATGTCAAACCCATCTTTAACAAATCAGCTATGAAGACCAATAGCTGAACTGCTTGTTGGGATATTAATAAAAGCATAGATGGTGTGTCTTCTGCAGCCACTAATAGGATGACAAATCAGAGGCGTGTCTGATAATGGATAGTGAGACCATTACTGACACACTGTCTCCCGCCTGGCCATTTTTTCTCCATCATAAACTCCGTGAGAGGTGTTGGTGGTGCGGAAAGTGTTCTTTTTCTCACACCTGCTTCGGGCTAAAGGAACACTGATGAATTAAACAACAGGAAACCAATCAATCTGAGCGAGCCGATCTGTCAGGTATGAGCGACTGGACGAGCGCCTGTGACAAATTCTGCCCCGGCTGCTGCTGGGTGCTGGTGGTCCAAACCACTGGGAGCCGCTGAGAGAGTGAAAGTGCTAACGGCACTCTGCACACTGTCAAACAACACACTGTCCAATCCCCATCAAACAGCCGCCTCATGCTGCCCAGGAAAGTCGGGTCTGAATTTGATTTGAAAATCAAGTCAATTTTCTCTATTGAATCAAGTAGTGTGGCAGATTGTAAAATAATGCCGGCCCACTGTGGGTATTACGCTTTTTGTAGGGTGACGGAAAAATATACATCTAGATCGAATAGTAAGATACTTTATTTTCATTAACTTAGAGCAGTTTACTGTAGCACGTTTATTGTTTCATTCTTTTTTAATTTATTTCAATGCCCCTTTTATAAATCTAATTTGACTATTTTACAATATTCTCAAATTTATATCAAGATCCATTTTTAGCCCGAAAATTGTCGGTCAAGAGTGTGAGGACAAAACTGGTTAATATTTCAAAAGAATGAGCTGATTCATGAGAGGAAGTGATGTTTGCTGAATGTAACGGTATGTGTTTTCATAGATTAAGACAACCGCACAAAGGTTTTCGGAGTTTGGCTGCCCAGATAATACTAGTTTGTAGAATCAATTAATTCTTCACAATGGGGACTGGGTTTTCTGTTGGCACCAATTAAAACAAAAATGGAATTACTACTTTGTTCAGCAGTGGATTTGCAGTAAATTTGGTCCAAATCTCCCCCCAGGACATTGAATAATGGCCAGAAAACCTTTTGAAGTCACTCTGAAGTTGACCTATGACCTTATATATTTGTGTTTTGGGGTGATTAGACAACAAATTATAATCAGTTCATCTTGAGGCCATCTAAATGTTTCCGCCACATTTCAAATAAATCCCTCAATGTATTCCTGAGAGTTATTATGCCCAAAAGGTGTTTTATGAGGTTACAGTTACATTGACCTTTGGATTTTTAATCACCAATTTCTATCAGCTCATCCCTCAGCGACACTAAACATTTGAGACAAATTTGAAGAATTTCACTCTTGGCATTCATGAGAGTGGGATGGACAGAAGTACTGATGGATAACCCGGGATCAAAATGCCTCTGGCCAGCTGTCACCGGAATTATTAAATAAATGATCCTATCTTCTTATACTCTAGTACTACTTAAGTATTTAAAAAAAGATGGATGAATATCTACGGACTGGAAAATTGTAATGTTTAACTTTGAACACATTTTTAGCTTTTTAGTGATTAAACAATTAGGAATCCAACGCTGTATAGCCGTTTTCATGTGCGGCAGAGGAACTGCAGATAATTGAGAGCAGGCTTTCTCCAGGGTTTGCTTTTCACACATTTACAACATGGAGGGTGGTTCCATGCTCAGATGCATTGACAAAAGCCACAAGTTCTCCGCAGGATTCATGTCCGGTGTGGTGCAGCGGGCAGCGGGAGGATGTGACTCATTCGTTCTGAGGTGGAGATCACGTGAGTTTGTTTACAATACATCGACACCAGCCTCAGCTCTTCTAGAATCTCCAGAGTTCAGTGCATGTCTGATATCAGCTGATGTAAGTGTTTGCTGAAAGGTCCAAGAAAAAAGTGAATTGTAACATTTGTCAGGATGCTTCAAACAAAGTGCTTGGATTGTGTGGTACTGGCCACATGTGTGTAGCTGCGTGAGTAGTTATGTATGCAGAGAAATGGCTTAAATGTCCCAGGGACCATCTGAAGAAGTGCTTCCATTTGTAAAATTCATGGCGTCGGGACTATAAAGCATTTCTTTCCCTCTCTTTCCCCATTTCACAGTCACTCTCTGATCAACAAAGGCACAAATGCCCCCCAAATATTTTTAAAAAGACTATAAAGACTACATTTGGAAGGAGGTGATTGACGCAGTGAGAAGCAGCCAGGGGGGTTTTCATCCTGCCTTCCCTAACAGACTTCAGGTGAACATACAGCTAATACGCTTGTGGAATACCGACAACGTTTGGAATTGGTTTCCCCAACAAATTTGCAACCGTTAAAAAAAACACCAGAACCCACGGTTCTCGTCAGATGACACACCTGCTAAACTTTTAATCCCACAGCGAGTCTACTTCTGTGCTGTGACTGCGCGAGCTTGGGATCTTTATGGATGATCCCGGAGAATCAATCAGGCAGAATCAAGTTCCAGCCTCCGTGCCTCTGTCTTATCAAGTGGCAGAGTGCTGACCGATGGTCCAGATTTGAGATGATCTACATGCCTTTACGTAAGTGGGACTAATCCATCAAGAGCAGACTACAGAAGCTCACTCCATCATTCCTGGTTGCACACCTCACACGGGGTGGTAGGGTGGGGGTGGGACGTTCTTGTTATCTCCCAAGAGGAAACAAAAAGGAGAAACTATTTGTTGTTTTTTTTGCAAAGTTGAACAGCTCGCATCATTCTTCTCACTTTAGGATGTTTCATTTTACATAGACCTCAAACATTGAATTTGAGTAGCAATACAACAAGGTAAGCATTGGTGTAAGTCTAGTTACAGGTGGATTCTGCAACTCAGCGTGGATCCTTAACACGACAGTTCCTTATTTTGCCTCCACACTGGTCAATTCTGTCTTGTACAAGGCCCAGATATAAAAATGGACGACATGGCTGCTTCACAAAAGTGAAGCCAAACCCCACCCCCTTCAAAGTAAAAGCAAAATTAGGTTTTCCCCAAAAGGTCTGTTATTTTAGGTAAACTCTGTAGTTCTGTCCGAATATCAAAAAGATAAAATATAGTGTTTAAACAACTCACCAGCGTTACCTTTAAGTTGTCATAGGATGCTATAAAAGGGGTGAAACGTCATGCGACACAGCTGAGACTGCCTCACACGTGTAACGGCTGGATCTCGATTCATCGGCCTCCACGATCACTAAAGCTTAGACTATGGCTTCAAGTGACATTTAAAGTGCCCCCATTCAAGGTGCTGTGGACTCGTTTTTGTGGGAAGAGGTGGAGATGAGTTATCCATCTTTAATTACAGTCTATAGTCTTTTACAGGTGATTGGCTCCTGGTGCCGATGCTGTGGACACTGAACGTTCACAGCAAATGTCACAGGAATCCAACCAATTTGAGATACTTGACATCATCTGGCTTTTATAAATATCCATTGTAGATGTTGTGTCAATATGGTCCAAAGCACCATTCTTGTACTGCATGTAAAGTGCAGAGTACCGTTCAAAGTTCTGTATTCGACTTTGCCAAACCACCACCTACAGTTCCTAAGCGAGCATGGCCCCATTCCCAGCCCTTCCACCAACACCCCGCAGCCAACCTTCTCCCAGGAGTTTTTCCTTCTAATCCCACGTTTTTCCCCCAAGCTGGGAGCTCACATCTCCTTCCTTCCACAATTAATTTACTCATTTATCCTCTGTTCCAGTCAAGGTCAGGGCCTGTGATTTCTTAATTAAAGAAGGAAAGCAAGAAGAAAGTTTTCCGTCTTCAAATGAAGCCTGAAAATTTGTGAGCTGTTCAATCAGATCTTTTAAACTCACTTAACCCCTGATTAATCCCCAGCGCTCCTCAGTTGGACGAGCTTCCTGCTCATGAAATTAAGAGCAAAGGAAGCCTCGATAACAGATTCAGCGCACATTGCCGGTGATAGGTCGGAGACTTGACAAGTGTATGCAAAAATCAGACAGGCGGCGTGGACCAGAGGTTTCGCGGATGGGATCGAAGCTCTGCTGGCGTCCTTCCAGGGTTGATGTACAAGGAGGAGGGAAACACTGTGCAATCTCTAAGCAATCCAATGTGTCAATTAGTTTTTGTATTTGGAAGAACAAAGGCGTGGGAGACACATGTCCACATATATTATCTTTTATTTCCAGGGCTGGAATATATTTCAAGACTTTAAGGAAATAAAAGACAAAATCAAATTGATAAACGTTCTTTGAACTTGTTTAAACGTCGACTGTATATGAAGATGGATGACGTGACAACAATGACTCCTCCTTGTAAGCAGATGGGACATGAACCAAACGGAAAAGTCAAAAAACATGTCAAATAAATGTTTCTATAAGATGTTTTTTTGTCATTTTAGGTAGTTCTTATCACGCTGAGGTTGACTGATGACTGGTGGAGTGTGTGTATCAGGGAGACCTTGAGACAGTAGATCACCTCCATCCCATGATCACTACACACAGACACTGTTTCCAAGTGATTGAAGGAAGTGGAGACAGTTCCATCTTTATTTACAGTCTATGCTGTCAATTTTTGTATTGATGAGTCAGTGTGTTGCCTGGGCAACCACCAACAGGCTTGTGTGGCAGGTCTGAGGTTTTGATTGGTCATTGAAGAAGGAAGACCACAGCTTCAGGCCATAGGCAGCTCGTGATAGGCTGCATACTGTCCAGACACGTGATGATAGATCTGCACAAACAAGAACAAATGTAGCAAAACAAAGTTTCACAAGGTTTTATCTAAAATGTAACATCGTAACTTATAATTCCACAGTCATGTTTTGAGGAAAACTAAGATGTGATATGTAGTGTGTGTACGTCCTCACCTGTCTCTCAATATCAGCCAACAGGCTACTGGCTCCCAGGCGGAAGAGGTGAGGACACAGCCAATCGTTGCCGAGCTCCTCTTTAATCAGACTGAACCACACCAGAGACTCCTGAGCCGTCCGGATCCCCCCTGCCGGCTTAAAGCCCACCTGAGAGAACACAAGGACACACACTTCACTTAAAGCTCGATTACACTCTAAACCTAAATGGTTTAGTGGCTTTAATAGTTTAACTGCTCTATAGAAACGAGTCAAATCTCTAAAATGATTATTAAAAGAAACAGGCTAAAGGACATAATTATGCACACAAACTGCTCTGTGTAGTTTGCCAGAGAACAAAAACAAGGATGTTCCACTATAACGTGACAGAAAAAAAGACTCCCTGACAAACAATCTCCAATGCAACACTGTCAGATGTTAAACTGCAGCAGGAGGAGCCGTCACACTGTGTTCTCTACCGACTGGAACGGTTTGCTCAGACCAAATGCGGAGCAAGTTTATGCCTCAGTTTCTCGGGTAAAACCCAAGAGAATGTTTTCTGAGGAAAATTGTATATCATTTCTAAGAATGAAGGAAATATAATAATAAAATTAATTGGCAATAATTCCCAAGTTGTCAGTAATCAAACCCTTAGGACATAATTAAGGCTTGAAACAGAATACAACCAAATAGAACGTGAGGAAAATATTGTTTTATGTAAACATAAATACACACAACACACAGCAATGTCTTATTCAAGTCAACACATTTTCAACTTGCTCAGACACATATTCAAATCGGTTTTGGTTGGCCAGCGCAAATATGCGGCTATATGTTTCTTTGCATTGATTTTATATGTACCGTAGGAGGACGCATTGCTTTCAGCCGACAGCAGAACAATAGGAACATGATTATGCCTCGTTCTGAGATGTTATTTAAGAAAACAATGGCTACTAAAGGGGATCACTGTATATTGTGTGGTAGTAGTCACCCTGATTTATGTTTCGCTGCTGAAATGAGGTATCAACACGTTATCCTGTTTGATGAAGGAAAACTTTCTGCGTCTGCCAACAACACACAAGCCGCTGTCTGGCTCGGAGTAAAGTGGAATTCCTATTGTGTTAAGTAGAATACACCTGTGTGTGTTTATATCAAGCTGTATATGGTTATGTTTTTTGTCCCATCCATACCTCACATCCAATAATGGCTAATGGTGGAATTTTGCAGGAGTGACTTGCACAACAAGAGCAAAGCTTTTATAATGTGTTATAGCACAACATTAAATGTCCTTGTGTAAAGGTCTGAGTAGAGTTTTGGGTCTTGCTCTCTTCCGATGTTGGCGTCTCCATTTACTGAAAATGATTTACAAGTTCCTGCTCCTATGTTATAGAATCCTAGGTTAATGGAAGTAATAAATTAGACAATGCTGCTGGTAGAGGAGCCAACGTTCACGCAGCTGATCTACAATGTGCGGAGCCACTTTTCTCTTCACCTCATTAACCAGGAAATATTCACGAGCCACAGAATGGCAGGAGTTAAGTACTGTACCTTGTGGCCTGTACACAAGAAGTAGTCACGGATGGCTCTCACCATCACTATGGCAACTGGGTAAGTAGCGTTGACAGACTCCTTTCCCGTGGACGTCTTGATGAAGTCCGAGCCTGTCGGATTTAAACAGGTGACATGTCGTCTTGTGATACATTCCTGCAAATATTCACTCATCATTCATCCGTCAGCATGTTTTCTATTACGCTGCCTCAGAGTCAAACCTGTAAAGGAGGAATGAACATGTGACAAGCTGCTAAAGTGGGTGAGCGGAGTCAGCAGCACATTGTCGGTGTGAGGGCGCAGACAGAGGATGGACTGGGCATTACTCTGATAGTCTGGGCCTGGCCAGACAGGAACATATGCTGCTGCTGATGGCTAACAGAGGGCAGCTGCATGCTCATCAATAAAATCCCTTAATTTTCCCTTCCCTTCCTTCACAGCCAATTATGTTTTATCTGCTTTCCTGATAAAAATAGAAGATGAAATGATGCTCCTTAATAGATTATCCACAAACTGCAGGCAGCCGGAGAGAGAGAGAAAAAAAAAAAATCACCCCTTCTGCCACCATGGTGTATAATGACTGTCCATTACTGAACAGAATGAGATGAACATTTTCCATTTCATTAAAGACATGTTCTATGTATTCTTCCAGTCAGGTCTTTTTTTCAGCCGCTCTCCTCTCCTCAAACTGGCATAATCCTTAAGATTCGTTATGGGGAGTCTTAATTACCAGATAATGGATAACGGTTATTAAATGCGGGTGGCGGTAATGAAGCTCTATTCATTTGCCTGGGCAGGGGGATACTGGCAGGGAACAGCAGAGTAAAATAGCCTGCATCAGAGATTAATAGGTGAAATTATCATTCAATTTCAGGAATCTCATACGCAATTCATAGGAACAAGAGGAGATTAAGGAGCGAGTGTGGCGACAAAAGCAATGCATTTTAATAATGATCTCTATCAGAGCCCCTGACAATTTGGTTCTGTAATCGGCTTATTATGTGATGGCTAGTTAAGCATACCCTGTGTGTGTGCGCGTGCATACGTGTCTGCATGAGAGGGGGAGAGCAGTACTCATCAAGTTCGCCATTTGTGAGAGGTAAAAGAAAAAGCTGAGCAGCAGCGTCACAAACTGGAGGACAGCAGGAATTACACTCAGGCATCCAAATTCTCTGGACTATAGACCTCCGACTTTTTAAATCCTCTTTACTGCTGCATGACATGAAACAGGTACACGTTGGCAGAGCAGCAGCTTGTTGTGTAGCTGTGTCTCAATCTATGTGTCTGTGCGTAACCATATTTGTAAATTTGTAAAAGAATCTGCAAAAGAGTGCAGAGATTTGCGGCTGCATAGAGGAAGCCAAATATGTATTCAGAATCTGTGTGTGTGATCAGATTTGATGTGTATTGAAATTTGTACATGTGCAGACAAATCTAGAAATTGTGCATTGAAAGTGTCTACAAAGTGTAGTAATTGCACAAATAGCATGATTAAAACATAGGGCGTTAGAACCTGTGTGGGTATCTTGACTGATTGAGATAGAAACTGTTCTGTCACACGGCCAGCTGAAAAAATACGGCTTAAATTCTTCTTGTGAAGACAAGCTGTGAGTATCTGAGTTGTTATGTGACCTTTTTTTACCAGTTCAAATTCTGTGTGCCTCAAAGCCTAAATGTGAAATCAGTGTTTGATAAAAAAGCATATTTTGAGCGAAACAAACACCAGCAGCATGGCTGAGTATTGCCACCTTAAAACTGTAGTCAACAAATACCAGTCTGAAAACAAGGGATTCAAATGGCCGATGTGATGTCAAAAATCGAATGAAACGATGTCGTCAAATTGTGGGTGGAGCTCAGTGAGGGTGGTGAGACGGGGGCCCATATAATCACGTTAACAGATCCCAGTCACCAAATGAGGAAGGAAGGTGCAGAGTTGCATTCAAGCTATTTTTAAAGCCATGAGGGAAATTTATGTTTTGAATATGTAAATGTGAGCGACAAAGAAGAGTTTGAGGGGCTGTAATAAATAACTAGAGAGCTACTTAAATCTTTCTCGTGTTGAATGTTTCACATGTTAACAAATTTCTCATCAGAAAGAAACAAAATAAACATATTTACTAAAATGTTGAAACGTTAATTGCCAACAAACACTTTCTTCATAAAGTGTGCCTGTTAGTCTGAAACATGTGAGAAACAGGTTGTGAGGACACTGACCAGCCATCATGGCGACCATGCTGGCCTTGTAGACGTTGGTGAAGGTGCCAAGCTCGCCAATAGCCAGAATGGATTTCATGTGGGCGTCGCCACAGGCCTCTCGAAACTGACGGATCTCATCATACATGGCTGTGGAGGGAGACAGGAAACGTGTTGATGATCAAAAACCAAAAGTATTCAACCACCAAAGCACAACACACAGGGCGGTAAGGTGAGGACAGTTTCTAAACAATTAAAGGAATACAGACATTTAAAAAAGTTCAGTTGTGATGTCATTTGAGAAATATATAAAAAAAAAAAAATCAAACTTCTATTTCACAGACACTTCTTGTTTTATGAGCTGTAGCTCCCAACTTGTGGATCATGAGCATAGACATAAAGGTCTTCTGATGGCCCCATCTGCCCCTGGTGGCCTCTTTGACTCACTGCTCCAGGAAGCAGTCATCCACCTTCCCTCAGACTTGTGAAAAAGGACACGGCGAGAACAGACAGTTCTGTGCGTCATCGCAGACTGCCTACATCTCTTGCCAGCTACCTCCAGCAGCAGTCATTCAGCCTGTTCCACAACACCCCTCCCCAATAGCCGACAACCCCCCGTCAGTGCCTCAAGAAACCTGCCAGCTAAACCAACCAGCAAGGAGAAGCAGCAACGATGGGACACGGTGGATGTGTGTTTCTCTGCAGTGCACGACCGCTCTTTCATGAGACAACCACTTCCCTAACAATTGGTTCTTGAGTGCTGTCCTCTTCTCTGAGTGTTTTGCAACGGGTTCTGCTAATGTACAGGTTGGATCCACAGCACTTGCACGCTCCGTCAACTGTCGAGTCAGTTTCCTCTCACTCCCATACTGTCACAAGCAAAACTGATTTTCAGACTCAAGAGTACACAACAGCCTGTCCAAACTCCCGACAGCTCACCCATCTGTACATTTTATAGGTGGGTTCCCTCTTTGGCATGATTCAGATTCTGAAATTTACATCTTGACTGTTGTGCATGCCCCCACCTCACCCCGTGCCATAGGCTTTTAATCTCTGCCTTCCCAAAGGGTTGCGTTGAGCAGGCATCCAGCTGCAGTACCGAGGGCTCCTCAGTTGCGGTTCACATCTACTCACCGACAAGGCTCTTACTTGCATGTGCCCATCATCCCTAAACACAGGAAATTCTTGTGTTGTATATTCAGCACAAGAGTTCAGTATCAGTGAAACGGTTTGCCGTCAGTTGCCCTGTGGACATTCTCCAAATGTGAGGAAATGGCCCTGGAGCCATTACCCAGGAAGGACATCAGAGTTTTATTTCATCTGGACATCCTGATTCTGATGGCCTCCTCCAGAGAAGCAGCCCGCCGCTGCCATTCTAAGTTGATAAATGAGAGCAAAACCGTCCCCCGTGAGACTGGAGGCCTATGTCCCCTCACACACAGGTGATGGGTCAGCCACTCTCATGGTTCCTCTGGGTCTTCTTCTCATGACAAATCTCCAGAGGTGATTTGGCTTCTCCGTCAAGTGGGAAACCCCACTTATCCTGTCGATGGGGGTTCCCTATGGAAGAGCTACTTCACACATACCAGTATCTACTGGTGCTGTTAAGGTGTGACTTGCACAACAAGAGGTGGTATGGTATGTGTCTACTGGAAACGGCCAGGAGACTCCTGTTGTGGGATCACGCAAATCTGTGCTCCATCAAAACAGGGTAGATTGTTATTGTTGGGCGAGTTTGGCAACCCCCCATGATGCAAAGTTGTTCCCCACCTACAATAATTTGATCCAGCATTTCTACACTGATAGACCGGCGCCAGGCCCCCGAACAGGAACACTTGGGAGGGCATGGGTTTGCCACCTGCAGCAAAATGAAAACCCCTTACGCAGCAAAATGGCCTGCCTTTCAGCACTATTGTGAGGGGGGGGGGTATGATATGGGATCCATGCCTTTATCTCAGGAACTGACTCTGCTCCAGCCGTTATCTGGCTCCGTCCATGATGGAAACCTTAGCCCAGGCCATCTCATCCAGCATGAAGGTTTCGGACAAAGAAGTGTCTCTGAGCATCCGCGATTTAAACATTTAAGACAGTAAGTACAAGTAAGAAAACAGAAACCTGTGATGCAGAGTGGGAATTTCCCCTGGCTCTCCCCCCTCCAGAGACTTTGGAGCCCAAAAAGCAAATCACTCAAGTTTCTTCCTTTGAAAAAGCTGCTTCTCTCTGCCCCAAAACTCAGCTAAAGAAGTAAGTGAATTACAGTATACAACAAAACTGCCAGTCTTTCTTTTTGTTTTCAACAGTTTGAATGCCCATCCTTATTTTTGATCACAGATTCGATCCTCCTGGGCATGGCTGATACCAGTTTTACACAAATCTGTGGAGAGACGTTCATTCCTCACAGATGATTCTGTTCAGCTCCTCTTTGCTGGAGGGGTTTTGTTACGTTCCCTTTAAAGTATTTCAATTGTGTTCTATTGGATTCAAGTCCATCAAATTCTTTGCCGAGCCATAGTTTTCACATTTTTCTTAGAAAACTTAGAAAGTTCCTTTTCTGTCATGCCTCTTGAGACTGGGGGGGGGGGAGGGCATCATTTCAATCAATATTATGAATTTTTTTCTCACTCATGAAATCCCATATCAGCCTAATCATAGCTTGATGTCCTGACCGAGTCCATGCCAAACACTCTGGCCTGCATCTGATTATTTAGTTTCATCCAACCCAAAGAAGTTCTGCCAATGTTCACCAGGCTTCTTTTCACGTTCTTTGGCAAAAGTTGAATCTTGTGCAGCTTTGTATGAAATGTCTCATTATGTGACACGCACAGCAGCCTTCAGGCAGACCCCACAGCAGTCTGAGCATTACAGGGAGCATTCCCAAGGGAAGCCTCTGACAAAACAGCAGCTTTCTTTGGTTGTGCGAGAAAGGACCAGCGACATGGCAGTCATGCTCACTCTACGAGAGCCTTGTCCTCCTCCACAGCTCTTTTCATCTGTGCAGCAGCATCACAGACTTCCCCGTCTCTTTTAATCCATCCCTACCTGTGTGACATGTCTGGGTTCTCTTTAACTCAGCCCTTGTTGAGTGAGCGAGACACTGTCAGCTCAAGGCCCGTCACAAACACACATTTTCATAGAGAGGTTAATATGTATGCGTGCAGGCTGTCAGACTTGTTTGTGGGAGCTTCTGGTCTGTTACCGTGACTGTTTGATAGACTGTATATAAAGACAGGTAACATGACAGCTCCCAAAAAAGTAGAGCCAAAACATCTGGAAATCCCCCTGGTGGCTGGCAGCTGTACCGGTGATTAACACCACCTCCGTGTCTTGGGACATAGAGGTGGATAACAACATTTGTCAGAGATGACAAATCAAAGGATAACAGAGATGTATCTTATCATACATCTCCAAGTGTTAATGTTTCTGATTATTTATTTGATGCCAAAAAACTGGTTAAAACATCATGATTGACAGCTGAGAGTGACTTATGATTGGTCAAACATTTGTATCGCACCCACTCACCATGTCATATCTCTCAGTTGCACAAAACATCAAATGATCACATTAGTATTTGTTCTCTATTGCAGACTGGAGTTACATTGTGAGCAAAACATATATTTTTTACTAATTGATCAAATTCATCACAGTGCTAGTTTATCACATTTGATTTAGCTTTTTGATAAGTAGCCAATTGTTTTAATTTGTAATGCTAAATTTGAACAAAAGCCCCCCAGGAGAGGCAGGAATGGTTTTGTCAGTAATGAAGAGCCAGTCACATAAAATTTTGTTTTTTAAACTACACTTATTATCCTGAAGCAGATGCTTTTTCTTGTGCTTTACTTTCTGTGTCTTTCACATCATGTGATCTCAGCGTACCTTCCCACTGTCCTGTAAGAGCGAGCGTCCTGTTGATGACAATGTCGATCTCGGCGGCACCGTCAGCCACTGCCATACGGACTTCCTGCAGCCGGGTCTCCAGTGGAGTTTGACCAGCAGGGAAACCAGTGGCCACTGGAAGAGGAGGAAGAACACATCATCAGTGATAATCAAGTCAAGTTTGAATCTGTTACTACTAAAGGTACACAGCACGCACACAGTCACACACCTGATCAACTCAGCCATTCACTTCTTTCCTGCAGTAAAAGTCATTTTCAGGAGACTTACCTGAAGCAACAGGGAGGCTGGAGTTGGCTGCCTTCAGTGATGCGACAGCGTCAGCCACACGGGACGGATACACACACACCGCTGCTGTGGTCACTCCTGACACACACCACAC
This sequence comes from Pleuronectes platessa, assembly GCF_947347685.1. NCBI lineage: Eukaryota > Metazoa > Chordata > Actinopteri > Pleuronectiformes > Pleuronectidae > Pleuronectes > Pleuronectes platessa. The sequence continues at coordinate 4,582,391 of NC_070647.1, forward strand.
AACACAGACAACAGAGCAGGGAAGAAGAAACCATCATAAACTGGTCTGTGTCGCCCTCTGCAGGTTTAATTCTGGTCTGAACAAATGTCTCAATGGGCTCCAGAGCTGCTGAAGAGGAAAGTTCACTGTTCACTTTCACCATTAATGATTACCATTAATCAAAGTGATTTTTTTTTTTTAAACCATTCTTAATGCAAGTAAAATATCACAGTATGTTGACAGTTGCAGTGACTGAACCCTGGTCTGTATGTGGTGCTCCTGGCAGCAGCTGGAGCAGACCTTTGTCGTGCATATCCATCTTCCGCAGCAGGTCATATCTGATTGGCTGGATGGCTTTCAGACACAGCCGGTGGACGTTGGACGGTGTGTCGTCTCCAGCCAGAGTCGTCAGGTCAATACATGTCACAGCCTTCAGCAGCCAGGCGGCCTGAACGACACACAAACAACAATGGCAAATTTAAGTGTACAGAGAAAACACTTGTAGCTATTTGTTGAGGAACAATTAATTTGTCAGTGATATGTGTCTATTTAATTGTTTTTTACCCTTCCCTTATATTGTAATAATTGCATTTTGGAAGCCAACATATGTGCAAATAGTTGGTTCACATTACTGAAGCTTTGTCATACAGACTGTGCACATTAGTGTAAAATCTTTATTCATGTCTGTGCAACTGTTGACAAGTTCTTTACTCTTTTTCTATCATTCTCCAAGATAGCATTATCTGAGAGAGAAAATTGTGGGTGATGTTTCAAGTTCATTTGCAGGATCAGAGAGAGATTAATATGTCAAGATGTTCCAGGAAGCTTTACAAATCTTAATATACATCAGTAATGCAATATTGAGTATTAAGGCCGCAGATAACTGAGAGCATATTTCAAGAATAAAGTCACAATATTACAAGATGTTGTACAAGAATAAGGTCATACATTTAACAGAATACATTTGTTTTATGATAGTAAAGTCATCATTTTAGGCTGTGATATTTTAGAGAAGAAATATCAGATCAGCCTATCACCTGCATCTTGTTAAGATATACTTTAGCATTGGTTTAAATAATAACAAAGTACCACATTATCCTAGAAAAGATTGTGTAATAAACTGTCCCTTCTAAAGAAAGAACCACAGACTTTGAGGAAATTACCTCTTTTTTGGACAAGGAATGTGTCCACATGTTTGGTCACATCTGCGCCAAGGGTCACGTAGTTTCTCAAAAAAGTATAAGCTTGGTCCAAGATTGTGGATCCACAAGATCCCGAAGTAGTGGAACTCATGGGTTCTATTAGCTGATTATTTCCTAAGAAATATTTAGTTTCTTTATTCCTAAAGTATGACTTCTTCTCATTAAATTACAACTTTATGCTCATGATATAATTCTTGAAATGTCTTCAATAACAATTACATTCATTGTGTTGGAAGATTGTCTTTTGGCCATGTTTTCAGAGAATGCTTTTTGTTTTGGTGTTCCCAGTTGCAGAGAATAGATACATCTAAACAGGCAGCATTAATACATACAGGTAGAAAAGTATAAATCCACATTAAAAGGTAATCATTTGCTATCTTAGGGGGAGAAGGAAAGCTCTACCTGCCACTGTTTCTTGAGCAGCTTATGTCCTTGGATCTGCTGCGCTCTCTTCAGGACGGCCTGCGTGTTCACCCTCACCTTGGATATCCACTCCAGGTCTGCAGCCCGTTAGCAAAAAAAAAAATCCATCATTGTGTTTATTTTAGATATTTTTGGAAGTTGTCTTTGCTTGCTCTCGTCGTGGTGTGAGAGTTTAGGCTTAAACATTTGTGACACCTTTAAACTTTCTGTCTTGCTACATCCAATAGAGACGCACTTTGACAGGGTTAGCCTAGCTTAGCACAAAGCCCAATTTAAAAAAAGGATCAGAGGGAGTAGTATATTCTGTTTCATGCATTGTATTTACCCCAATTGGACAATGCTAACTTTCATATATTGTAATTGGAGTTTGGTGAACTCCATCAATGTGTTGTTGAGTAATTTCTCACAAACACACAATCTCCTGCTGCTCCTGGCTACACCGGCATGTTGCATAAATATACAATAGAAAGTATGTAAATTATATGGAAGCAGGAGGAGTTGGCAGCTTGTGGTGAGGCTGCAGGTTTGTCCAGTATTTTGCTATTTTTCTTTCTTTTGTATGATTTAGTTTTTATTTGTTTTTTGCATCTCCCTGGGATTATTTTCGTCTTTCTGTTGTTGTACCTTTTAGCTACTTCAGTATTGCTTTTTTGTTGGACCTTAATATATAACCTGGCTGTAGTTCAATGCTTTGAGATGTTATTGATGTCTGCTACTCATGGCTATTTTGAACTTTTATCTCTATTATTATCATTTATGCACTTTTGTTTCATTCTGTTGTACTTTACAAAATAAAGGTATACTTATTATTATTATTATTATTATTATGATGATATTGAAAGACACTGATGTGAGTTAGTTCTACTGAACTTAAGTTTACCAGGTCAGCTGAGCAGAGAGGGATGGACTGTCATGAGTTCTCAATTACACTGACGTGGAGTCTCTGACTGTACACAGCATCACATATAACACTATCTATTGTGCAGTAGTTAATGAGAGGATATAATGTTTTTACACAAGTTGTGTCTTTAACCCAGCAGAGCCAGTTTGTCATGTTTATTTGAGCTGATGATAAAGTGACAGTGCTCAGCAGGTCAGTTACCTCCAACACGTTACTGATTAAACTGAGTTCAGACTCCACCGTCTCCCCTGGATCTAGTTTACTGATTCACCGGCGTAAGGACACATGTGGCGAAACACTAACTGCAGTTATGCATGAGTCACGTGATGTGAAAATGAAAAGTTGAGGTAAAAAATGTATTCGACTCTACACGTGTTGTTGATAACGAGCTGAGCTGCACACACAGATACACGGAGGTGCACACATGTGACATATCGTGACTCACCGAGCTTCATGCCGGGGTTCCTGGCAGACATGTTGAAGAGCAGAGTTTGATTCTGAGCACAAACTAACAGAGCAGCAGCAGCAGAGGACGCAGCGGACCTGTCAACACGGCACTTCCTGACTACAAGACGGAAACGTGGGCTGCGGGCGGAAGTGGGATCTCTCCGCAGTAAAAGCCTATTTTTTTAACCTTCAATTTGATCAGTATGTTCATATTATATGAAATGATATAATATGATACTATAACAAATATATGTATATATATATATATATTAGTGGAAGTATTTTTTTTACCCTAAATTGTATTACTTGGTTATTATATTATATTATTTTCATCTTCTCAATGGAAATCTTTTTTACCCTCAACATTATAACTTTGTTAACGTATCATAACATATCAAATACATTTCCATAATTTTGTTGGGAGCAAAAAAAAATCTACCAATTAATAAATTTCTGTATATTCCTGCTTTTGTAAGGAAACTTACTTTTGACAAGAGCCTCGTAAATACAGCGGAGCGTACCCAATATTTCCACATGAGTTAGCTGTAGATACTGTAAAAGGGATAATCCAAAAAGAGGTTTGTTTGTGTTATCCGATGTGGAGAGAGTGGCAGAAGTTATATATTGCTATAGTGATATATTCATTGGTCCATTTTTACAAATATACTGACAAAGATAACTTGTTAATAACTATCATGGTGGTACACTGTTAACAATGAGAAAACCATAGTGACATATCTTCTGGTATTTTCTTCTTGACCTATGTATTGCTGAATAATTGTGTGTGTGAATGGGTGAACAGCAATAATCTGTACTGTTAAGTGCAGTGAGTCATCAGCAAGTCTAGAAAAGCTCAATAAACCATGAAATGATGGGAAATATGAATTGTATGAAATGATTGACTGTTTGATTGGTTTAACATCATCTTTCAAGTAGCTAAAGTGGGAAAATTGAGCACAATGGTTTTGAGTTGCTGCATTTTACTATTATTACAATTTTTTTCTACAGCATTGACATTAAAAGCTCAACCATACATATGCCCACAATGTAATATGCTCATCAGATTTTACAGTCTCAGTTGACAGTGGTCTTGTAAATGTAAAATTATTTTTGCTGGCCTGCATTCCACTAATAATTTAAGTTCGTCATTTTATTCAATCAATAATATCCACCTGTGCTTAACAGTTAAATTGCAGTCCGTTTTTTGCCTTTGAACCGAGCACAAATAGCTTAACAGGAAATATAAAAAAGTACAGAAATCAACATGAACCAGCAACATGTGATCGAATCTGCTGATGTCTGCCTGTTTGAATTGGTGAGAGCGACTGCTGGCTGAGAAGCAGAGGCCCATGTTTTTCCACTGTTCCTAAAACAGAGTGGAGAGAGATAAAAAGCTTGATAAAAGATTCAATGGTTTCGCGGCTTAACAAATCTAAATATTTTGAACGCAGGATCCAAAATAGAGACGATATCTGAACCCGTCTCTAGACCCCACTGAGGTCCACATCTGCTTTCAGCCAAGACCAGGTTGCATCATTTTGATCTAATGCAGTTGTGCATTCAAAGTGGCGGGGAAATGGTATTCTGTTAAGCATTAATGTCACTTACAATAAGTGTCCAACTCAAGCAAGTGTCAAGTCCTCAAATGAGTAAAACTAATGTAAAATTAAGAAATCATCATAAATCCAGAAAACTCTCGGTCTGTCTGTCTCTCTGTCTGTCCGTCCTTCCGTCTGTCTGTCTGTATGTCCTTCAACGACCGATCATGCGATTGGTGTTGAACACTCGTCAGGTTTGTAGATGGAGGCCTGTAAAAGTACAGTGTTGGCCAATGGTGACGTCTGTAGGAGTTATAAAGATGTAATGATAATAATAATCATAATAATCATAATATTAATGATAAGAATAATGATACTAATTAGAAAAAGAAGAAGAAGATGTGAGGGGACTAAAATGGGAAGAGGGAGGGGTCTAATGTTCAAGTTAAAGGACCATGATGTACTGACAGGCTTCCTGCCTGCAGGACTGGACCACAGTGTACGTTCACATGTTTGAGTAATTGTTACATACCAGACTTATGCACAGGCACATATCGGATCTGCGGCAGGGAGAGGCCCGGCCTGAGCTGAGTCCTGCCCCGTTACCATGGAGCTGCTGCATAATATTATGGAGACATATGTGAGGGAGGCCTTGCATTGTTGTGTAGTCCTTGTGAAAAAAAAACTGAAAGCAAGCAGCCACAGTATTTATTTTCAGATTTGCCTGATGGTGACTGTGAAGAGGAGAAGAGGTGAAACAATCAGAGAGGAAAGCTTATGTTTAACTGTGTGGTCGACATTTAACAGGCTGTAAGAAAACAGCATTTATTGTAAGTGTAGTTATTCGCACATGTGCAGTCTTATAATACATTCAACCAAACTTTTCAAACGTTAAAAATGTATTTTATTTAAAAACAGTTTTATTTATACAATTAGCTACATTATCTGTTTTTTAAGTATAAGCCTAAAAATAAGTTCCCTGTTTGACAGAAATGATTCACACAGGCACATGTGACGTTTTATCAACACATGTATTCTACACAATAAAAGGACCCTTTATTCTAGAGAACTGATTTGTAACTGTGTTTGCATTGTTTACTGTCGTACCAATGATGAAGTTCCTGACTCTCCACTAGATGTCAGTGCAGAGCTAGATTTAGTCAAATAGCACTGCAGCTTTTAAGGTTTTTAGTGTTAGTTGTTCTGGATGATTTGAGAAATGAGACTCAAAAACCAGACTTGTGTCCCTATTGACTCTTTTCTGGACAGATATTTGACCATGCAACCAAACTGTGCTCTAAACACCTTGAAATAAATCCAGTGTGTCAGGCTGAATTTAGGGGAAATTTGTCCAAAAATAAAGAACAATAACATTTCCAGCCTTAAAAATCTGCTTGATAAGGTTTGTGAATCTAAATTAACTTAAATGTATTTCTTATTACAAATCACCCTTTGTAGAATTTTCCCACAGTTTTTCTTCTCTGTTAGGTTTCAGGGTTTTTGACGATCCCCCCCCCAAAAAAAATCTAGAAGCACAAGCCTGGGAGTGATTTATGAGTTCTGCCTTGCAGAGGAATAGTTTTGCGGTGTAGATAAAGAGCTTCCCCGGTGAAAAACAGTGAACACTTCCTGGTGTCCCGTGAGTTTGGTCATGACACTGCCGAGGTGGAATTCCCCCGAAAGCAGCTTCAGGTTACCACTCAAGTTTTTTTCTTGCCAACAGAAAAAAAACTTTGTCTACCATCGCTGAACATCTTGTTGCAAACCAAACGCATTTTCCAAGAATCCACAGAAAATGAGTTTTTTTCTCTTTTTGTCTTATTTGAGCTGCAGCTGCCTGAGGATTTGCAGATGCCGAATCTGCATAGCTTTGATTCTCAGAGAATTGTGAATGGCGGGGCCACTTAGGAGTGGTTCTGAGTGGCAAGAGGAAGGGGAGGCAGTGTGTGTGAGTGTGTGTGTGTGTGTGTGTGTGGGGGGGGGTCTCTTCGCTGTTGTGGTTCGGTCAACCTTCCGAGTCTGTGCTTCATTAAACTGAGGTCATGCTCAAAGGCGAGGGCAAGGGGGGATGAGGAGGAGGAGGAGGTCCACTGTAAGAAGTGAAGCAGGGGGCAACGTGAGGCCCAAATGAATCACAGGACTGGGGAGAGAGGAGAGGAGGATGTGGGGGGGGGGGGGGGGGGCGCGGTTGTTCTTGGGCTGTGGTGAGAGTGACAGAGGACTGAGTCAGTGAGGGATGAGTGGAAGTGAGTCAGTGGCCTCCTGGTCTCATAGACGGAAACGATCTGAGGCTGGATGAGGAGAAACATGTCTCATGCCCCTCCACACCAGAGCTCTGCTTCCACCACACACACACACACACACACACACACACACACACAACAAACACTTTAACGATAATGTCAAAAGGGTTTTACTGGGTAGGGAGAGAATCTAGAACCGCTGTCAGACATGATCTCCAGAGGATGTGCCGAGGATTGGGTCTGGACTTTCTCTGGAGTTTGTCTTTCACACATGGACAACACAGCGAGAGATTCTCGTTTCAGACAGAAATCTCGGAAGTGTTGAGGTGGTGCAGCCGGCAGAGCCAGGATGTAATGTATAGAATTCCACTGCAGAGATCATGTGTTTTTGTTTACAGCACATTGAAACCCGTGTAAGCTCTTATCACCACAAACTCTCTTGACATCTTCGTCGGTGTCTCAGGACTTAATTGCATGTCTGAGAGAAGATACAGAAGATATCTTTTGCTACTTCACATACACACAGGTTTTTTAGTGGGGCTGCCAAGTCTTGCACTCCTGTATGCAAGGTATAATCGTATACTAAGTAAAACAGTTCCTGGGTAACAGAAGCTACTGTTGGACAGAGGTTGAAGCTACTCATCTATAATGATGAATAATAATCTATAATTCAGTATGACATTATCACATCGGAAACTTCAGTTGATGTTCAAATCAAACAGACTGAGGAAAAAGGATCTGATCTTTGTGAAGTTGACTGATTTGAGTGTTTCTGAAAACTGCTGATCTGGGATTTCCACAGTCTGTCATTAGTAATCGCCCACTTCATGATAAATCTATTTGCACTCTGCAAGAAATGTTATCATTGATTTAGATCTTTGCGTTGATGCTCAAGTGAGACTTCTTCTCTCAACTCAATAAACCTCTAAAATCAGATCATTCATGTCTCCCATTGAATATCATGTATACATTGATTTTCTCTCACCATAATTATTGTAACGCACTTGTGTGTGTGTGTGTGTGTGTGTGTGTGTGTCCGTAATTCTTTCTCAGTTGCAGTCCCCGGCCAGGCATCAATACTAACAGAATTATCCTGAACTTGCAAACTTGCACCGGTTGCCTTTAACATTCCGCATTGATTTAGAAATGCCACTCATCACTTAATAAATGGCCTCACTTCTAACTACTTTAAGGACTTATTAACCCTCATGTGCCTTGGTGTTCACTCAGATCTGTGAATGGAGCTCTGCTGGTCATTACCACATCACATCATAGGGTTGACCTTCACTGTGCGGATAGAGGCCGGTCTGTGGAACAGTTTACCCATAGAGATCAAACAGGTAACTTCCTTAGAGGCTTTTGAATCTCTTTGTAAAACATTTTCTTATCACAAAGATTTCTAATTGACATTTATAACTGATCATATTTTTCTTGATGTATTAGCAATTATTTTAATCTTCTTTTTAGTTTGTCAGGAAAAGTGCTGTCTACCTCCAGCACCCTACCTCTACCTAGAGTGTCGTTCTCCCTGCTGGATACAGTGGCAGCACATGAGAGATGTAGCTTTTAGACTCATAATAGAGAAATATCATGTTGAATACGCACATTACTACAGTGAAGGACACTGACAACATTTATGTTAAGTTTAATAAATATGATTTATACACTGACGCATTGCTCCCAGCTGGTTTAAAATATATGTCTGAAATGCGCTCACAAAAGCTATATGACCTTGATAATGTTTTATTGTGAAAAAATACTCAGAATGGAGCCTGAAACCTTAAACAGTAGCTAAGCTTATACACAACAACAAAGTTCAAGATTCAGCTGCATGGTAATGGAAATAAAAACGACTCACACATCTGTTATGGATGCCATACATTTTATTGTGCTGAATAAAACACAGTGAATATCTATAAAGACTTTGTTTAGGAAGCAAGCAAAATCTGTAGTGAAGTCAAGACAGTAATATTAGGTGGATAGAGGAAGCGATAAAAGTTAGACACTGAAGAAGACGTTTGAAACGATACACAAGGAGCGAGGCAGACGGGGAGCTGGGACATCTCTCCGCCCACCCCACAGGCTAACTACATAACATTGTATAAAGTAAGAAAATTCCTTTTCAAAGTGTAAATGTCCAGTCTTACCTAACGGTGACTGAGAGGCAGAGAAAAAAGCAGTCTTACAAAATGCATCCTCCACAAAAATAAACTATATATATGTATATATATATAGATATAAAATGTTAAGATGTTCTCCATACGCTCTCAGACACCTGCATTTTTTAAACAGTATTTAAGGTTGAAAACGAGGTAAAAGCAGGCCTTTCTGGAGGTAGTAATGTGTATTTGATTGTACTAGAACATGATATCATGAAGCAAAAAAGATCGACTCCCGGAGCTGAGGGCTCAACAACGGAGGCTTCTACAGTCATTCTGCCAGAGAACATGAGCTGGTGTTTTATACTCCACTGAAATCAAGTCCACATCTCTGAGGGGAAATGAAGAGCTCAAAACCTGGAGCTGGTTGAGCTCCGTAGATGCCTTTTACATCTGGTATTACCACGTGATCTGTATCTGGATACCCTGCATTGTGAGTGCAGGAGAGAAACTACAGCCTAAGTTGCCATTTTTGAGCTGCACACACTATCACACAAATCCTTGATGGCATAGGATGTCAGATTAGGTGGCTCAATATGAAAAATCAGTTCAGCTGAATTCTCTGGCCGCTTCCTGACCATGACGTAACTTAGTGATGTAAGACTCTGAGGAACAAGAGTACAAACGGTGGTACCACAGCCCGGGTTTGCTCTCAAAAGGTCAGAATGAGCCTCGAGCTGCTCACCTTTGTTTGTCAGTAGGATTTTTTGCAACGTCCTCTTAATGGATTTCCACAAAACTTGGATGAGACATGGACCAAGAAAGAACACCATACATTTTTGCACGAGTGGATCCAAGAATTCGTATCACTGTCTGTCGTTTCCCTTTAAAAAGCTTGAAAATGATTTGTACCCAGATACCTACAGATCACATAATGATACCACTTGCTATTTAATGATGAAATGTTAATATGATGAAGCCTGTCTGTGTCAAAGCCTTTTGTTAAAAGCTGATAAACCTGCCTCAACAGGACTCTCTCTATTTAGACTGTTTGCGTCGTTGGAAACAGTGTCACCGGCACAGTGTTTGGATTCTGTGATTTAGTTATTGAAGGCAACACAAATCTTTCTTGGTTTTGTCATCATTGATGCATATATAGTCCCTCCTAATTTACTCAAGTTCAGTTTTTTCAAGCCTTATTTATACTAGCCAGCCCTATCTTTGTACTTCTTGGATAATGGCCATCAAGAATACATTTATTATGATTTTATTATAAATGTAATTTTTATCTCGGATCTCAAAGAGGCGGCTACTTACTGTCTACTTCTTCACTAATGAAAAATAGGGGGGACACCATGCCTGTTACACGCCAGCTGTGTGGCCGCTCTAGCTTGTTTATATGGGTGGTAATAAGAAAATCAAGAGGTCCCGCGGCCAACACGCATGAGTGAGGTAAGCGGTGCGGCCCGGGCCTCAGCCAATCAGCCTCCGACCATGGCCATGGCAATTCAAGGAAAAACATGAAAGAGGCGGAATGAGGCCAGACGCTGTACTGTCGCACTATCACAGAAACACACTGTACTTACAGAGTGTCAGCAATGTTGTTATATTGACTGTTTGTGACGAATAAGTACACACAGTGATCAGAGTGAAAGGAAATTTGACTGAAGGCTCCTTAACAGTCCACAACACTGTGCAGGTGGTTGGTTTAGAGAGAGTTCACCACAGGCCGCAGCTCCTCTGAGGTTCTACCTCTGGCCACATTCAAAAATACCATGTTAACGTTTCAAAAAGGTCGCCATGATGACAGGTGAAAATATAATCTATCACTAAGTGAAAAGCAATTCCATATACATCTGGTTTAACCACATAACAAGACAAGAAAATCACATTTGTGTGAAGTACACAACACCGCTAATCAAGTATATTGATATCTACTAATTAAAAACAAGAAAAACATATTCATGAATGAAATATACAGAATCCAAACATATCTGTTATAAACCTGAAGGTCACTTTAAGGTTGAGGATCCACATGTACTGAGATTTTGAAGACTTGAAAGATCCGATACACCACTTGTTAAGTAAGGAGCTTCTGTAATCCTGATATAGATCATATCACACGTCAAGGTAACTCACACTGAAAGTAAACCGGCAAAATCGTTCCTTTTCAAGACTGGAGGTAGGTATTTGTCAACTGATGAGTCCATTTTTATCGGTCTATTTGAGGTACTGTACATATATAGGTAGTACACATATCTCAGGAGAGACAACTATTCAAACCAAAGAAAGACATCTGAAGCTATATCATGTATCATGTATACATACTCTTGATCCGTATTAAACCACTGTGTAAATCGGTACAAAATAAATTCAAGTTAACACTTTGTCGAACAGAGGTCCCAGTTTGCAAAGTTTTGTTTCATTAAAATGTTTAGACACAAATTAACATTGAGGTGAGAGAGAAAAATAAAACAGTACTTATATATCGGTATTAGCTGCGTTCGTGTTTTCAGTATTTAAAAAAAAATGTTTTTATCTATAGGCAGAAGGAAACGTCAGGTACGAGAGTGGATGAGACAAACTCTAAAGACTGCATCTTGAAGTCACCATTGAAGGTTAATTGGTAAACATTACATTTATAATAAATTCAACAATAGATTTCATATTCATTCAGAATTTTCGTGTTAAACAACCAAAGCTGAAGCTAAAACTATGATAAAAAGTGTGACTCACATTTGAAGCATGATGGAAACTTCAAATGTTGGAGAGCCGGCTTTTGAGTCTGTCAACAAATTAAAAGAAAATTCTTTTTTTCAACGTAACTTATTGTCACACTTTTGACCATAACGCCAGAAAGTTACATGTCAGTCATATTGTTACGTCATTTTATCAGAATTTTCGGACTTTCTACTCACTTTGTGTGAAAGCACTTGTCAGGCCGAAGAAAAAACAGAGTGTTCCTTTAAATGTTGACCCACATGACTCTGTTGTATTTGACGTTTGCCTCTTTGTGGATTATGTTATGTTTACCTGACTGATTCAAACAAAAACAGTTGAGGACAAATTGCCATTTCCCCTCCTGACAAGCACCACTGGCATGACCTCGCTTCAATGTACGGTATAATGTCACAACAGGTTATCAAATATCGGAAAACGCCCCCTGCCACCCGCCGGCGTCGGTTTTTGTTTGTACTGAGCAAAAGCGTTCATGAGCTGGTTGTGCTGAGTCAGAGGTAGTTGGAAGTCATGAGAAGATATTGCATATCAGTGACCAGAGAGCGCTGGCACGCCATCGGGTTTCCTCAAACCCGAGGCTCCCTAGGGTTACAGTGCGAGATGAGACGTTCAGTGTCACACTGCCGCTGAATCCAGGTATCAAGTGTGTCGAGAGGTAATGTGTGGTTTGTTCTTGTGGTTTTTCTTGAGGTTTTTTTTATTTTTCTCCAAGCCTGGGGCTTTTCTTTGCAGTGTGACATCAACGATGGAATCAAGATTTTAAAGCTATGTTGCGCAAACAACAAACTGAGTGATGCTATGTACATATGTGTGTTAATGTAAATCTGGAAAAAAAAAAAAAAAACAGTAGTCTGAGCTTGGTTCAAGGTATTGACAGGATGTGAAGAGTCATTCTGTTATTTTCTAGACGAATAAAAGAGTTTGTTAAGTCCACCAAGAACAGGGAAAACAAAGCAGGGCTCTTGTAGTGCTCTGATGTACTGGTCTACCAGGCTCAACTGAAAACTGACTCTTTCCTCTTGATGTTATCAATAGCTTGCAATCTTGGTTACCTCTTATAAAACTCAATGCAATGTTTACCTTTCAAATAAATGGGAGACATAAAGGGCTCTGGTCTAGGCTGTACTCAGTCTCTTAATTAACCATGGGGGCATGTATTGGACGTAACATGCCATAAACCAATCGTGCCTTCTCTTATTCCCATACAAAGCCAGGTGTGGTTGCACCTTGGCGGGAAACTGCCACTTGAATGAATCATATTTTTGCTTTGTGCAAGATAAAAGGAGTTATAATCATTTGTTAGCCTCAAGGGTTGTATTTTGTCAGCCTTGAACTGGCTATCACAACTATCATTTAAAGCTGCACTGATTAGAGGTAGTGAGACTTTTAGTTGACTGAAAAGCCTGATGCATTACTAACCTGTGATCTATATTCGCTGCTAAATTGATGTTTAAGATCTTAGACTTTCAAGCGTGGACACATTGTTTGTATTTTTGAGCAAATACATTAGTAGAATTCACCTGGACAGGATTAAGAACGTCCCATGATGAATATTGTAGTGGGGGCTGCAGGAAACATACAGGAAGATGGTGTATTTGTGAGATATAAAGATGGTATTTGGGGATCCTATGGGGATGTCAAACTAAATCTGAGTTAATGCTAACAACTTGAGCAAACTTTTGTCAAAATGGCCTTAACCCAACCGGAGGGATAAGCCACTGCCCTGAGGACCTATCTCTGTGTCTCCCTGTCCTTGGTGGCTTAACACCAGTTTGGTTTGGGTGTTGAGAGGGAAGGTCGAGGTCGCTCCTTTTGTTTTAGAGCCAACACTGCTGTATGGGAACAGCAGACATTTGTTCTTTCATCCCATGTATGACAAAACCAGACTGCCCCAGTTACTTTTCTACTGACGTCTGGAGAACCAGTCAACGATGATGGGGGATGTGATGGGGTCTGCTAATGCTCATTGTCATTTGGAGATGATGATGTGTCTGAGGGACCGCAAACCCCCACTGTCGGGGTGTGGGCCACACTTACTCATTATGGAGGTTTCTGTTTGTTTTTTGAGGATTCTGACTGAGGAGTGTAGGTTTGTTGTATCTGCTGATGATGTGTGTGTCCCTGCCTGCCTGACTATTTGGACAGGCGGAATGTCTGGAGACGAGCTTCTGATGCTGCTGCGCTCTGAATGACCTGTGTGAAAGAAACGCATCAAAGGGATTTAGAGATGCAGACAGATACTGAACATCTCCGTCTGTTCAGTGACCGATCAGTTTGGACGCACGCAAAGGCTGAAAACTGAAAGATTAACATTGGAAATTCTCTAATTGAAGTAGAATAATGTTGGGAAAAAGGCAAAAATAAGTGGTCAAGGCAGTCTTTCTCCTTAGAAAGACCTGACAGCTGATTTGAGGTAGAGGTTTGATGGTGTGGAAGCTTAGTCCTTCTCTTCAGCCTCCTCCTCTTCTTCTTCTTCTGTTTCTTCTTCTGTTTCGTCTTTCTGTGGATGAACACAAAATAATCTATGTCATTATAAACTCTTCTTTTTTTTTTTAAGTAGCTCAACCTCTCACCTAAAGATGAGGCACGACCATAACCGCATCTGCTCAGTGACTTGTTCACAGGGTTAATCGAGCAGCTAATTGCTCCATGGTCACCGAGTCAATGGTTAACCCCTGACAGGAAACGGTTGTGTGCATGACAAGGCAGAGTCGTCCCTGATGGAGAACCACCAGACTGACGGGGCAGCCATTCACAGTCCATAATGCAAAGTTGCATTTCAGTCAATTGATGCTGAAAATGCATTCATCAATTTAAGAACACAGATGCAATCAATACTGCAGGTGAAGAACGCGTCATGAATCTGACGTATTCTTTTTGGTTATTGGTGAATGAGGCCCAATCATTTTAATCTATATTCTAAAGAATGGATTTCCTTTCACTTTAAATGTTATACAATAAAATCTAATAATAATAATTGTTGACATTATGGTAATGGATTTGTGAATAAACTCACTGCAACAAGTGTTAATGATCGATCCCTACATTTCCCCAGAGACAATGTTGCTTGATCTTTTTTTTAAGTGCACGGTGACCACTGTGACAACAAGCAGGGATGTTCCTCCTCCCTCCACTGATGAAATGGATTTCATTTTCCACATGGCTTCATTTTATGATGGGGAGGGCTAACGGAGATACAATTTACAACCCACTTCCTCTCTCAGACCGTGGCGGTGCACCCATTCAGCAGACGCCCGCTGCCGAAGCCTGTCCGACCCTGCACCTCCGACTCCGTTCATTGGTGGTCACACACTGCAGCCCTGAGTGCTCCGCTAAATGCTACCATGTGTGACGAGGGCAAATGAGAGCAGGGGGGGGAGTTGGTGGTGGTGGTTTGGGGTTGGAGATGCCCGTGGATAAAACACCAATTTATTCAACCTATAGTGAGGGGGTCTACTACCAGAATGATCCGTCAAAGCATCATTGAGATGTTTCCGACTCAATCCTCTCTGGAGCTCTTCTTTAAATCTGTGATGTTTGTCAGTGCCAAAAAGCAAGACCTTTAACCATCATTGTTACAAAACAATCCCTATCAGCCTTTTCTGCCACTTCACGGTCAACGTTTGGGTTTAGGTTCAGAGTTTACACAAGGTCATAGACAAAAGTGTTGACACTTGTTGCAGGTGACACTAGAGGGTGAGAAGGGTTAAAAGGCAAGAGGTGCACACAACTTATACGACTTCCACAACTACTAAGAACAGGAACAGCCTGTCTTAAACAACTTGGACTCTTGGTCTATCACACATTCACACGTTCTTGACCAATCCAGCCCGACCTCCTCCAAACAAGGTTTTGACTCCTGTATCTCTCTGTTGACTCTCCTTTCTCTCTGATCTCATTAAGTAGACTCACATAGACTCGACCCCTGTTGCCTGGAGCCAATTGGCATCACTTTGCCTCTATTAGCATATTTCCATTCCCTCTGTACCCACTCAGGGCTGCAACCTTTACTTAGGCGTTGAATACAAATGGCCTCCTTCGTCATTCTCTAGCAATTCACTGATTTCTGGTCGATGACTTTGACCCCTTTCCTGATGACTGATATAAGCTGTGTCCCAAATCGGGGCCGTGGTCGACATGGTCCATGAAGGAAGTGGTCTTTGTGCGCTGCTTAGACCGCAAAGGCTGAAATGAAGAGAGACCGTCTGATCTATGGAGGATTTCCATGATCAGAGTCAACAGCTTGTCCACCCCTAAGTAATGCTGCCTAGCAACAGAGCTGTATGGACACGACTAAAACGTTTTGCTGCCCCTTGTTTTTTTTTACATATGTACCGTTCGGTTGAGTCGATGCCTGCATCGGACAACTCGTCTAGTCGGCCATTACATCTTTGAAACCAGGCGCAATGAATCGTGGGATAGGGTGGTCAAAGAATGATCCGTCCATTGTATAGACTTCGTTTCTCTGGGATCGAAGGAAGCATTTGTCCTCCACATTTGTGGGAGCTTTTGAAATGGGAAAGGCTTGTTCCAGTGTCCCACTGTCTTCAAATGCAGCCTCCAAAGAATGCAATTCCTGAATTGAGACACAGCTATAGTATTCCCCACAGCTGTCGCATGCCATTTAGCTATCAGAATCAGAACCCTATCTTACAGCCCCATCATCTTGAAGTGTTGAACGGTTTGAGCGAGTGCTGAGCGCTGACTCCTTGAAGACTGGGGTAAGAGGTTCTGACAGTACAGCCGTGTTAGGGCATTGACATCTTATCTTGGTGCCATGGCAGACATTGGTGGAAAGGTGGCTTTTTGGACCCCATTGTGCTCTACAGGATTTGATGAATATTAAGTATGGTAAGAGGTTTCTACCAGGGAGGCAGCAAAAAGTTGCTTTTCACCCTCCATGGAGGGAACCTTTCCTGCTAATTCCCTGCTCTATTCTTTTATTCTTGGACTCCACCAGAGCTTTGCATAGGTCACAGTTCAAATAAAGTAATTCAAAGTCCTGTCAGTCCCTATACAAACAGAGCAACTACTGCAAGTCAAATCTCTCCGTTTTTATAGTCATATTCAACAAAAAGGAAGGATGGGGTGTTGGTCAAGGAAGAAACAATGATTTTTGGTGCGGACTAAATACTGATTACTTTCTATAATAATACAAGAGAGATTTACATTGATTTCTCCAAGAATAATTAATGGTCCTTGATTTTAAAATGTTCAGGAAGCTGATATTTACTGATATTTACTTTCTACTGAGTGTGAGCAATTTAGTGCTGATCCAAATAAATGAATTTGGACACAAATAGATCTGTGATCAGTTCCTGGCATTGATCTTTGGGATCAAACCTTTACTTTATAAAGAGAGAGGGCGCTCACTGCTGATTTACATGCTCTGTGAACTGCTTTACGCTGAAAAGCACCAGAAGACTTAAATGGATTTTGGCTCTGTAGAATATAGACACTATTATTATGTCCTCCAATGCGGGAGAAGCACACCTCTTTCCTCTTATGAGCACTGTGGAGCATCTCTACTGAGTGGGTCCCGACGGCACTGCCAGCCAAAGGGTTACCATTCTGCCACTCTGGGATGAGCTGAGCAGAAATGAGGGTAGAAAGAAAAGGGACGGCTTTATGCTGTTCTGCCCTTATTCTCTTCATTTTGTCTATATCAATCGATTTTAGTACTCCAGGTTCTTAACGCCCCCTTCTGCCAATCACTTTGTTCATTAGCACAGTATTTTGAAGCAGAAAAGAACAAGGCCCTGGTAGCTACAGCAGTAGTTGTAACTTCATCAGGAGACACATTGCATGTGCAAGGTTTGTAGTTTCCGGCGGGGTCATGCATTAACCCCACCCAACACTGTGCACTGGAATAAGAGTGGTTTGAGGTTTCGTGCGGGGTGGTGGTGGTGCTGCTGCTGCCGGGGCCGATATAAAGCAGCCTATCAAAGCCAGAGAGAGCTAAATGACATTTTTATGGCTTGCAGCTCCCAGGGCCTCACGGCACCTCCCAACTACCTCAGCACCGTTCCCACACGGCCACAAATCAGAGGCGAGTTATGCATTCACACCAAGAGGTGGCCCGCACCAGCGAAAGGAGGGGGGCTGGCGGATTCCTGGAGTGTGAGAGAATGCTGGGTGGTGGGGAGGGGGTGGAGGTCCCTGTGTCATGTTTCACTCACTTATTACCAATCTGCTTTCGCGGGCCCTCTGATGTGCGCGCTCGCACCAATGACACAAAACGACATCTAATTATCTGCTCCATGTGAACGCGCAGAAGTGGAAGAACTGCAGCCGGCCTCGGAATTTCTCACCAAGAGCACCGGAGATAACTCACATCACGTTTCACCCCCCCTCCCCTCCTGTATTTACAAGACGTGACTTTTGCCACAGTTCTCATCGGGGCCTGAAGATTTCGTGAGTACTAGTGACAGCACTAGTGTGGTGCCACTTCAGCAGCCATGCACACGGATGTTCCAGGTCTCCGAGAAGCATCATTCCATTGCCTAAACCTACAATATGGCCGATTGAGAAACACAATAGAGACCCAAAATGTGAGACCCACTTACATAGGGAAAAAAGAAGCGGTAATATAAGGACCTGTGGTGGTGGAGTCGGTTGTGACTCAAGTGTCAGGAGCAAAGCTGTAAAACCTCTTTTAAAAGGGAAGAGCTTAGCTGGGTGGTCAACAAAGCATGGAACTTTACTTTGACACAGGAGCCTGTCTTTTTTACTGTTTGCCACTGTCAGCTTGCCAACGTTATATTTTCCTTAATACAAATCAAGTTGGTTTCACATCTAAACCTAACCAAGCCTTAACCATATCTCTGTAGATCATAAACCAAATGTCCAAATGCTACAAATGCCCTTTGTTATGGATCGAAAAACGCACTGACAGGCAATGCTAGTGTAATTCCGACGTTAGTGGTGAAACATGACAAGATTCTAGTGTGTGTGTTTGTAGGTTTGTGCCTGTGTGAGATTTTGGAGGAGGTTTTTCGTAACTTCCCAGCGTAACACAAAACACATCCACAGCGAAAAGCTAAGACATCTTTATCAGTATATGGCCTCTATAGCCTTTAGTAAACACCATATATTTAAAGTAAAAACATCAAAATATTGAAATAAAGAATAAAACAGGGCAACATGTAATTCATCCTGTATGTGTGTGTGTGTTGCATTTGTGTGGAGTTGTCGATGCACAACCCATAGGGTGTCTTACCTGAGCAGGCTTTTTCTGGACGACTTGCTGTGGCTGCAAGAGAGAAGATGGCTCAAGGTTAGTGATGTTTCTCCACTTTCTGTCATCATGGGCAACAATCAGTTCCACCATCAAATGTTTTATTTCACAGAAAACGTCACACAGTGGACCAAAAAGAATATCCTGAGAATTTAGGCCTGGCAGGTAAAGATTCAAGTGGAAAAGAAAGCCAGCACCAAAATAGCTTCATACACACAATGAAGAATGCAGAGAAAGTATAATTAATTGTATAATAATAATAATAAAATACAATAATACTATTAGGCCTTGTGCGTACTAATGCTTCATGTCTTTCATGGTGATTCATAAATGAGATGTGTTGTAATATGTGAACAATGAAATATTTGCGCGGTTCAGACGGAATAAGCTTTTATAGTGACATCATGTGACCTACTGACCCGTAGCATCAGCAGAAGTGTTTGCAAAGGTGTGTGATTACGGTATTATAACACAATTTTGCCAAAAGTAAAGCATCTCTGCAAAGCATTGTCTTCTCTGTGTACTTTGTGTACTTCCAGTGAGGTCCATGGTACAACATGTCAGTCATGTTCACCTATCATGAGTTAAAAATGTTGGCATGTACATGTAGTGTATGTTGAACTTTAGTTTAGTAAACAACACTTTTCCTGTAGGTCATAGACTTTAAGCGATCAAGCTTCAAAGTCACGCTCAATATTTAGCTCTGACAAATTGATAAGGTTACACTGATAAAGTCACATGTTGCCTGATCTCGTGACGGTCACTGGACGATTACAATATCAAATTGAAAATAAATACTGTAAATTTGTGATAGACTCCCATTGGTGCACAAAAGTATTGAGTTGGACTCAAGCTGATTTTCATACATGCACTGAGCTATGGATAATCTCCTGAAATGATCCAGAGGGGCCTGTATATGATAACGCAAATGTCTGAGTCAATTCCTGCAGACATTCTCCGGAGTTTGTCCTGCAGAATGAAAACTCCACAGAATGTCCAAGTGAGCCCATGTGAGAATGGTCGGAAAAGCTCTAAATAGAAACAGTCCTTTTACCATTTGATTTGGCCCCCACCCAACCCTAACTGGCAAATGCACAAGATCCACAAATGCGCAAATGATGATTTGTACTCACAATACTAGCCATGTACTTGAGTGTGAATATGTGCAAATAAACCTACAAAGGTACATTTAATTGAGTGGTGCACAAATAGGATTTATAAATCCTGTAAAAGTCATGCAACTAATATTTGCAGAATACTTTTGCGTTCAAATCTCTTAGATCCGCCATCGATGTAGAACAACATGTAGATACAACCTGGATTTGTATTTGACTGAGGTCCTATTTCCCTTTTGGCCTTTGACAGCACGCACAGGAAGTAGCTCTGGACCGGAGCTGAACAGCTGAGCACTCCAGCAGCTCCGAGAATGTAATAGGGAAAATTTGGAGTCCCTGGTGCTTGTAAGCCCAACCAGCTGCTGGCCTTAAGAAGAGAGTTCCATGTCCCTAATCCCCCACGCCCACCAGATCAGTTCAAACAGCTGGTGTTTTCTTTGCCAGCTCTGGCTGGAATGTCAGAAGGCTCAAACACAGTAATGGAGTCCATGTCAACACCGGATGGCCCATGCATTATGAATGCAAGCAGCAGTGAAGGAAAGACTTGAAAAATCTAGACACAGACAAGACGATTGGGACCCTCTGAGCACTGTCAGTCACTGCATCTCTTTCAAACCCCCCCCCAGAAAAAAACACAGTGACCACTCCTCATTTGAAGTTGGGAAATCTGATGCCTGTGCACTTATACCTGAAGTATTAATTCCTAAGTACTCCTATATACACACAGACACACACACATATATTCATATATAATTTACATCAAAGCAATCATCAATAATCACAGTTATGTCCCAGTCAAACAAAGAACATTAATTTCTATCAGTCCTAACTTGACATCAGTTTCTATTATTTTTATGGATGAATATGAGCTTGAACTTCAATATGCTTAAGCAGTTAGTGGAATCCCTTGCATATTTCCCTATTGCAATAGTGTGTTCACACTGACAAGAGTGGCAATATGCAGAGCACAACAATGGACCCTCCTCCCCCTCAACAGTTGCATTTCTGACCAAATAGTGGAAGGGGAGTCACCACCAAATTTGTGTAAATGGAGGCAAAGGAATGAGAACATGTCGTCTGTGCCAAGAGGGACATACTTGTTGCCAATGCTGCATGGCATATTTAAATCATTGTTTCTGTTGAGTGCATAATGGCAATGTGGGATTTGGGACACCATTACCTTGTCAGAATGAACACACTACACCAGTGAGTATACTGTGTACACAGTGTACTCAGATTTGAGACAAAGTGTACGTGAATTCTATTTGTGAAATAAATAGTACAGATCGAAATTTTGAGATTAGAACAAATACAAATACAAGATAATGGACATTGATGACCCTCTCTTCTACCTACAATGAATAAGGTTTGTCTACACCAAATCCCACGATGAAAAGAAGTCCTTTGGGTTATCTTTGATATCTGATGTTGTATCTCCCCAAATTTAAATAAACTATAAGTCACCCAAGTACCAGCAGCAATAAGCAATCCCTTTTTGACACATTATGCAATATAACAAAACAAAAATGATACAGCAGTCTGACCCAGACAGTCCCGGCTACAAAGTAAGTACGAAAGTGTTTAAGTCAATACTTCCAAAGTAACAACAGGTGTACGATGTGCTTTGAAGAGTCAAACTGAATGACCATGGAGACAAAGGGTGAAGAGTCATCAATGTTGCAGTCTGTAAGTAATAAAATCTAAAGGTGCAGTTGCAGTGCATCTGGGACAACGTTTTCCAAGTGAAACCTACTCTTTACGTACAGAAGCCACTCCTGCCAGTAAACCTCCCATTCCAGCAGCCCAGACCCCTCTTCGTCTGCTACACAAAAGGAAAAGCGTTGTCTTTCAGAGTTTCTGGCAGATCTTTGATGTTGCTGGTTCTAGTGTGGGCAGCTTCAACCACTTCAATGTATAATACAAAATTGGGAGCACTACGGTGGAAGCCAGCTGAAAGCCAATCCCTCCGTGGCTCCAAGAATGCGGCGCTGCAGGCTCTCGGCTCTGCTACCACACAGCCGCCTCCTTCCAGAAGTCTTCCTCTGATTAAAGAGAGAAAATTGCCTCCGCTCTGCTGAGCACCTTGTACAGACCACCATTCACAAAAGCCCCACCCATCATGGGAGGTGGGCCCCTCGCCCTGCTCCCTCTCCATCACCACAGTAGCTGTCCACAACACGTTCCACTGTGGCTGCAGGTGACTGGCTTACTTTATGGGTTCTCAAACTGGTCATATGCTGCAGTGGTGTCATCACAGCTTCCCATAGACCAGTACAATCCACAATTCAAAAGTGATGGATCAAAAGTACTGGATGAGCAAACAACTTGGTCAATAGGATCCATGGATGCTTTTGTTTAAGGATGGCTGTTGATGTCTTCCACGTCACAAAAAACTGTGTGAAGGCCCTCTTTATACAAGTGCACATTCAAAGAACCGGGACTTTACCACGTTTCCTGAAAGTGCCACTTCACTGCTCGAATGGGCAGGCGGGTAAAAAAAGACCCTGTACCTCACCACTTCACTTCCTCTGCTCCTAAATTCAATTCCTAAACCAATCAGCATCAGCGAGTAGTTTCCCCACTGGTCCTTTCCAGATCTTACCAGTTAATCAGACCAAAAGATGAACTGGTAAGATCCAAGCCCTTTGGGAGCTGAGCATTAAGACATCTTAATAATAATAATAATTATTATTATTATTATTATTATTATTATTCCTGGTCATTTGCTTGTGATTTCACAGGGTCCATAGTTTCATTAACTCTGAAACATCCATTCCTACCCACAGCTACAATTTTGCGTCAATCTCAAATGAGGCCATATGCAAGGACCCCTTTGTCTTGGAAAGTTTCCCCTGCCCCACTGCGTATATGGCCAGCCTTTAATTTAAGATCAGCGTAGGTACTAGAGGCAGCAGACTATCTCCCTGACAGAGTTTTGTGATCAGGGTTGCCATGTATTCCACGCTTGACAAATTTAGTTTGATTTCTCAACATCTTGCAATGGCATCTGTCAAGACTATGGAAGCAGTCTGCGTCGGTGCTTTAGGTTTAACTGCTGAATTTAAATCTTAATTCACTGCTGCAGCACAAGCTTGAACTGATTGTTGAGCAATTCCTCTTGTTCACTCAACCACTGTTTAATATCCTCCACAAATGTGTGGCGGTATTCCACGATGCTGGCAAACCAGTCATTTTGTTAGTTGGTTTCCCCTTTGGGATAAAAGAAGTCAACATATTATTTGACATGGTGGCATTCTCAAAACAATCAAATAACCTGCATCTTTTCTGCAAACACAAGCTTATATTGTTAAAAAATTCAAAGATTAAAACAATTAGCAAGTTACATCATTCTGAGTTTCATGCACCACAAGATCCTAGGTTCAACTTATCTGTTTGTTCATTCTCAATGTGAAACATAACCAGTCCATTCAACCTCTCTCTCGCGTCACTCCTCAAAGTTCAAGTTTCAGGTTCCTGAGGTGAATGACTGCTCTTGGGGTTTTCCAAAACAACACAGAGGTCGTTCAGTCATTAACGAAGATAGAACTTCCTGAATGAACATATTACAACCAACCACAAGCATTAAGCATTTAGCCGGACCATGCATGAACCTGTTGATCACACAATATTTTCTGGATGTGTTGGATTTGGTGGTGCATCAAATCAGTTGTGCAACTACTCGGCCTTTTTCAGTGAGGGAAAGTAAACATTTAACCTTCCAGCAGCTGCAGTCTCACCAGAAGCGTCTCCTCTGCTGCAGCTGCTGATTTGGCTCCTTCCTTTTTCTCCATTCACATCTGGTTTATCATGACAGCATCATTTGACTTCAGGTTCTGCCAAAATCATGACTTTGAATACAGCAAATATAATACTTGAGAAAATAAAATGATTCTGATAGTCACATCTATGGTTTATATGCTGTGATAGAAACTACTGTGCAGCTACTAATGAATAACTAAAAGACTAGTTTCGTCAAGGCTGGTGACTAAGCCTAAAATTTGTAGTGCCGACCCAGGAACCACACCAAGACTGATTGGGTCTCAGGGCCCTGATGTCTTGGACTAGAATTTGATTTCTCCACGTGGGTTCTGATGATGGTTCTCCAAGATGTAGGTTGATTCCACCAAAGCTGTCAAATAACCTGTCAGTCGGTGTAACTTTGTGTTTACTCTTTGTGGTTTGTTTGTAATAAGTCAGTCAAAAACAAACAATTGAACTAAGTGCTGTGGACGACAGTCTGCACAGGAGGCGTTTCAGCCAAGTCTCAAGTGTCAAGTTCTTCTGATGGAACAGATTCCTATTTTAAACAACCCTGCTGTCTACACAGGCCTTCTAATGGCTCATGTTTAATTCACACTCAAAGCACATAAACAAGATCTTAGGTGTATTTTCACACTTCAAGTTAACTTTTTAGTCTCTTTCACACTCATAACTACATAGAGGGTTTATGGTCCATTATTGTTGTCTGTGCCATCAGCTTATCTGTGCAGTATCTGCTCATTTAAGCCGCCTCAGGACACGTGACGTGATATCAGCGTGCATTTTGGCTGACAACTGCATGAAGATCCTATTAGCAGGGGATCGAACATGGTGCAGCGCCAAAGAGATGCAGCTTCATATTCCTAAGATCAAGACATTACAATGTTAATGTGCATATTGGGTATTCAATTCTATTGTGTTCTATTTTTCAAATGCTCACGTTGCTGTGTCGACACCTTCTATTGCATGTTTAACAAAGACAAAGTATTTGATCAAGCCACACGTGTACCTGACTGTGTAGACTATGTGCAGCAAACATATGTAAGTGTTCCCGCTCTGCTGTCCTTGCAGCCTGAGCATTAATTAGCCCATAAAATAGGCGCTGCTGCTGTTTGCTCGGGTTAACCGTTAGCGGGCCGGCTAACCTTTGGACCTCCTTTGAAGCCAAACGGATCATTTGACCCACTAAGTTCAACCTCCCATCCACAAACACTGGGCTGCAGGGAGGAGACGCCTGGCTGCAGATGAAATGCCGTGTAGAGGACGAGGCAGTTAAAACCTGGAATGCTTTTAACACTGAAATTGTTCAAATGTAACAACTTTGCCTTATAGAGCACTTAGGTGGGTAAACACGCGACTCCTCTGGCAGGTTTGTAATAACACATGGGAATTCAGCTTCTGCTGCAGTGAACTGTCAGTCTGCGAAACCAGGATGATTGAATTTTTAATGGGGGCTACATTGTGCCAATAGGATCATTTTGAATTGGTTATTTATATCACTCCAATATAATTACATAACTGATACATTTATAGCACCAAACTATGAAAGGATTAGAAACATTTATATTTAAATTACACTATTTAGAACTAATTGTTAGAAAGGCCAACTTCATGGACCAAAAATGTAATTGATTATTATAAAAGGAGCTGTCTGCCCTCAGACAGATAATCTAGTGTGGTGGGTTGTACGTTGTCAAAGGGGGGCAGAGGAAACAAGTAAGAGTTTTCATACTGTGTAATATAAAGTATTGTGATCTATCATTAAAGGAGTAATGTACAAAGAGCAACTGATTATTGATTAAATTAAAATAACAAGTAAAGTTATTCTTACTGAGGAATTAACAATGTGATTACATTTTCAAGGTTTAACAAATAGAGAGCAACTAATTACTGATTATAACAAGAAAGAAAATTCAATTCTTTGTAATGACTAATAAGAAAAACAATGTGATTACTTTTTAAGGATTAATAAATGAAGAGTAACTGAATAAAAGTGATGAAGTTATGAGTAAAATAAAGTGATTACTTTCAAGAGTGACTTTCACTACTGACACAAACTAAACACATGAAATGTGTGTTGAATTCAGATGACCCCATAAGACCGACTCTAACTTCAGCTTTTTTACACATAATATCTAAATTCTAAAGGGCCACGACATTCACTGAGCAAATCTATCCTCCCCACAGAAAGAACCTTGGACTCCAGCCAAACCTATGGGAGTTTTTGCACCATAATCATATGGATCATAAGTTGTCTCCTTCCTTCTGTCACACATACACCCACTCCTTCCATCTCTCTCGCTCGCTCACATGTGCATGCATTCTATTTCTCTCTTTCTCTTTCTCATTCTTCAAAGAGGTTCATTGGCACATCACGTCTTCTTCTACCCCCTGATTGAAACAGCACTGAGGAGGGGGAGGCGGTAGCTGACGTACTTTGACCCATTCCTACAAACGGGGGATAACAGCACACACCTTCAGACAAAGGCATTGGTCGTGTTGGTGCTTGGTGGTACGCGCAAAAAGGTGATGGAGGTAGTTGTGAAAATGTAGAGGCTGAGAGAGAAGTTCAACATCTGCCTACTTTTACACACTGAACCCCCCCGTTCCAGCGAGAGGCCACAGTCGCCAAGTTTTCTCAACCTTACTATGTGAAGTTGAGGTAGTGATTTGGCGCTATGCGAATAAAACTGAATTGACTCTGTTTAAGGGGACAGGGTTTTAGATGTTGTTAGAGAGTCCAACAACAACTTCGAACCATGAGAGATTTTGGTCCGTGAGTGGTCACTCTGATTGTAGCGATCAGGCACCCAACTTGTTCATGCACTCAGGTCTTCCTCTGAAGTTTCTAGTAGTGATATCAAAAGGTTATGTAAAGGTTATGTGTTAATTGTGGGGATTTATGTTGACTCACACGCTGCTTAACCCCAGAGGGCACACAGAGGGAAACAATCCGAGAAGAAGGAGCAAACATTCAGCGCAGTGGAAACTACACCTAAGCCCCACTACTGTGAAGAAGAACTGGGCCACCCAGTCGCTTTCCCCTGCAGCTAACCACAGTAGCACTGGCCTCATTATCTTCCTGAAATGATTTTGCTATTTTTCCTCGATGGAAGTTGCCCCTCTTCCACGTTGTCCACTGTGCAACACCCCTAACCCTCTCCATTCTCAGACTCTAACGCCCCCAACCCCCAGCCAATGCCCCACCGGAGTTATGAATTGCACCTATCAGGGTCCAACTAAATCCTGTGATTAGGGGGAATTTGCCGAAGGGAAAAATGTCTGTCGTTGCAAAGAATGTGGAAAATTCCTAGCAGACAAGCAGCCTTTTGTTGGGAGGGTTTTGGGGAGAAGGGGGGGGTGCTCTGAAAGAAAGAAAGGCGCAGACAAATTGGATCGGCTCCATTTAGGGAGTCTCTGCTGTTTGAAGTGAATCTGTTCCCAAGTATCTCAAAGGAAAAGCGGAAGAAAAGTTGAGGGGAAAAATGGCAACGTCTGTTCAGACTTTACAAATCCTCCTTTGCATCTTGGTTATTGAACTTTGCATTTACAGAGTTAAAGCACAAAAAACACAAACATTCTTTTGTTTCGTTCAGTGTGTGTTATGAGCACCGGAAGTCTTCAGTGCCTTGGAACCATTTAATCCAAATGCATGTGGCTGGTTCTCAGTGTGCATGTGTGGCTGATTTGGAACAGGATGGACTCTATCAATGGCACTCAGCTCTGCCTTGTTTTAACAGAGCGTCGCAGATGTTATGAATTAACCTGTGCTGTCTGGAACAGCTCACTTCCTGCCTCATAATAGTGGTAGCAGAAATACTATAATGCCGTAAATATCCACATCTATTTCAGGAATTTGAAAGAACTGCATTGTGAAAGGAAGAGGGGAAAATCTCACAAGCTACACAAGCTGCCAGGACAACACAGGACAGCCGTGAACCTTCCTGTGTAAAACAAACAGTGAATCCAGGGGTGCTTTAAGTAAGTGCTCTCCTGCTTTAACTACACTGCCATGTTTATTTTTAGAGTTTGTGAGCAAGTTTGCTCATTTCACTACAATGTACCTGCAGTCGCTCAGATTATAATTTGTTATGTCAGTTGCTTTTATTGGGCTTCTACCCATTTTTCGACCAAAAACCAGTTCACCTCCTGTTCCAAAACATAATTTCTCACCCACATATGATTGTGTCTGACATATGAGTGTTAAACCCAGTGGTGGTGGCCTGCAGTTCCTCCTTTTTTTCCTCCACATGGTTAATTCGCATTTTGTGTTTAAATTAAAGAACATCTTGTACAAAATGTACTTGTGTATTTGTTTCCGTTGAGAACACCCGGCTACTGTACGCAAATAGTGAAGGGACTGCTTGACCGCAGCGCTTTCTAGTCGACCACTCAAAGTGTTCCGCTACTTGCCTTTCACCCATTTACACACACAAACATCCATACACACTCGCACACCAGTACAACCATCAGGGGCCACTTGGTCTTCATTATCTTGCCCAAGGACACTTTGACATGTGGTCTGGGGGAGGATCAAAACCGCCAACCTTCCGATTAGTGTCGGAACCACAGCCGCTCATACAAAGCCCCATGTGTGCATGGAAATCGTCTCCCTAGGAATTAAAACTAGAGATTCTAGAGGAATGTCTTCACACTGTATCACTATAAAGAAAACGGCTAAAGTGTTTTTTACTAATTGGTGTTGTTGAATATGACAAGTGAATCTCCCGCTTTTTACATCCCCACCAGCTCCCTGCCATGTAATTATAGACGAGGACTGAGAGTGAAATGATTAAACACAGGCTGCAGTAGAAAAACGGGGGGTGGGGGCTGGGGGAGGGAAGCATAGGTGACCTGTAGACATCCGCTAACTTCCCCGAGAACTCCTGATGTTTGTCGTTGTTGAGGCCCGGTCTGAACAGAGGCCTCTGGTGGCAGGAATTCATCCCTTCTGCCTGGCAGCAGTCGTGGCTGGAGGAAGGTGGGGGGTTGAGAATGTAGGGAATGAGGCAAAGATGCTGCCCACCCCGCAAGCCCCTAACTTTGTGGTCTCTCGTACAACTAGCCTTAGTGGAGGAGAACAGAGCAGCAGCGGCAGCAGCATTAGCAGCCTAAAAGTAAATAAAGTCCAGTAGAACACAGACACAAAAACCAAGTCATTCCAATGTACTGAACCACGGTCTTAATACTAAAAACTCATCATCTACCTCACTCAAGATCATATGAATGTCTGTTTCATGTAAAACATGGTACAAATATGAAGTAAAGTAAAGTATTTCTATTGAGATCTGCAGCAAATTGCACACACTCGTAAATATCAGTACCATTAACATGCCTGATTCTTTTTAACCATGGTCCACTGATTATTATTAGAGAAATCTAAATCTTGAGAAAGATGTTCCTGGACCCATCTCCTGATCTGGATCTACACCAAAAATGTTTGGTTTCTTCTGTGACACATATCGCATCCCTTCACCAAATGTTGTGGTAATCCATCAAGATGTTCTTTGTGTAATGCTTCAAATAATCAGACAAGCATACAGACAAAAGGCAACATGAGGTCCTAAAATGTGAGACAAGCCCCACAGACTGAGACAGGATAAGAACCATGTTAAGAGAAGATCTATGCCTGGCTAGTGGACGTCCTGAATACTTTACTTGGCAGATTATACTACAAACATCACTAACCTCTTTTAGCAACTACAGAATAATCAATACGGAGAGTCTTCGGAGGAGAGCAACAATAAAACAGTCGAGTGCTCAAAACTGCCAAGCAATCATGAAGATGGAAGGAGGTAAGAAGTCCCGTTACAACATACAAAAAGACATAGACCGAATTAACCCAGTCGAGAAGAGGTTTGAGTATGTATCGCGATGTCGGTATATAATTATCTCTTTAAAATTACAAGCTTTTTCTCACAGGTCTATATCCTAGTGGGACATCTTGCAAGTAACAAGGAGTCGGGAAAAAAATCAGTGATCGCTGGTGTCTGTGGATGACCGATGAAAGATCAAGATGGATCAGGTTTTAAAAGTTGTTACATCAACAAGATTCATTTTTGTCAAACGTATTTAGAGGTTGAGCTTTCATACTCTTAAGGACTGTGCAAACAAACCCAGATCCGCCTCGTCTCGTTGGCGCACCGCAGACCTGATTCATCCCCTGACTCACCTAGAAACCCTTGAGCTTGAAGTTCCATTTTTTCCTTGTGACGCATGCCAGCCCTATAAAAAGCTTTTTAATGTGTGACGATGATCCCAATATCACAATTACGCCCGCCTTACACACAGACATATTTATCCTGCCACCCGTTTCTGAAAAGACTTTCCAGGACCTCTCACTGCTCTTTTAAAGCTGCTGGACAAATTCAGAATTAAGGTGCCTTCTCCCCAGAGCTCTGATTCCAATGCTTGGCACCTGTCTTCACTCTGACACGAAGCCAAGAGCGGCAAAGCCTTGAGAGATGGGAGCAAACCTCTCCCCTTCACACTACATCGACTCCCCCAACACATGCTCACGCCACAGCACTTGCGCTTCCTTGCCCATTCACTTAGTCATTTCCGCACATCTAATGCGGAGGGCATTAGTCTCACAGTGGACTCCATTTAACACCAGGGTTTGCGCCGACACAGAAAGGGGAGATGGGTATAGCGTGTCCTGGATGTGAGTTTCTCTCGGATGTGACTGCGGAGAATCCAACACAAAGAGGCAGCTGTGAGGAGGGCAGGGCGGACAGCCCGAGGGCGGCGAAACAGTTTGGCTTCCAAACCCTGGCGGAGAGGAAGTGTCCAGTGGAAAGGGCAAGGCACAAATAGAGGAGGGTGATGCAGAGAAGAATATATTCTCCTCTTTCCTGTCTCCCCCATTCTACGCTGGAATTCCTGTTTGGAATTTGTTGGAACATATATCATCCTTGTTTCCTTTGAGCTTTCCTAGATGTGCCATATTCAGTCAGTTACAATGGACAATACCCATCCAAATGTGGCTTTAATATTAAATATTTGCATTATTTGCATTATTCACGTGTTTATTTATGATATATCGTAAGTTGCACTTGGGTGTCTAGAAAGGCACTATGACACAAAATATGTTAATTATTATAGATTATTATTACTTAACAAATCTTGATTGAATTATGACTAAATTATCTCGATACATAAAGTTAAATAATTTGTGGCAATTTAATGTCAGCACAGGTGAGATCTGTCAGCAGATCCTCAGCCTCAGGAGAACACTCAGGACTCAGAGACACGCACAGGAGAGACACTATAGTGCTGAGCTGCAATGCTAACACGCCAGCAGAAACTGCTAGCCTCTTTATGTTGAGTTTCACCTTCATGTTTGCACCTGGTCTCTGAATAAAGACAGTGAAAATGTTAAATCCTGAGTGGTGTGACTCTGGCTGCTGTGGTGAGAGCCCTGTGGCCTGGTCAACTGCCACAGATGTATAATGAAAAGTAAATCATTAGACAGTTGAGTCTTGTGTTAACTTACAGAATACAATAATATTAGCAAAGGCAGTATCAAGACATGCATTTCTAAAAGACATTATAGAATATACTGCCTTGTGTGTGTGTGTCCTTCTGCTTATTTGAACAGGAAATTGTCCCTTTTGGGTGGCGAAGCTCTCAATAACCCTATTAGTGAAATGAGGAATGTCCCTGATAAGTCCCTGGTCCACGGAGAGCGTAGCCAGAGCATTAAGGCGATCATGTGTCATGGTGTTCCTCGGTAAAGTCTTGATCCTCTCTACTCACGTAGAGAAACACCTCCCCACGATTCTGCCTTTGTCCCTAGTGTGGCGATGGGAATCTTGAGAAGATTGTCCTTCCCAGTAATTGTGGCCTGAAGGTTGTTCTTCATGAAAAAGCACCACAGAGACAGCTTACTGCTGCACACCTTGAACTTCTGATCATGGCCTTGTTCAAAACAGCGTTAAGCCTCCGTTGAGGTTTTCAAGTGCTGCGTCAGGGAACTTTACACTGTGCTATGGGACGTCCATGAGTGGCATGATCTTGGAAAACAGAGAAATCCTCATCCTCCAGTACTCTCAAAAAGCCCCAACGTTCTCTGACAGCTGGGGGATCAAAGTTAAAGTCACACTGCAGGAGCTCATGCTTGTGCTCATATGGCCTTTATCGGCCCACAAGCTCAAATGTGGAGATTCCGCCTTGTTCTCAAAGTTCCTGGTATTGTAATGTGCTTGTAAATCCATCGCTGGATCAAGCCCAGGGATTCGCTTAAATAACTGGGAGAATATATCTCAGAAAACTCGGCCAAGGTCTGATCCTGTGATATCCTTATGATATTTCCTGCGAGACGGAATTCAACCAATGCACATAGCAGTGGACGAACAACACTTTCTGTAGATATCCCTACGCCTTATTCTGCGTTCCACCTGTGGTTCCACGCATCTCCTCCTAACATGTTTGAGCCATGAGGGGAAAGTGCTTAGCCTCTCCTAAAGCACTAAAATGGTTGTGTTGGCATTTGCTTTCTGAACTGGGATGAAACTTGGGAAAAATAAATTCTTGGACATTGACATAGATGTCAATAGCAATTCCCATGGAGGACTAAAAACTATATTTCATTTCATATATCACATTTTACTGTTCTATTTACTCACATTAAACACATTATTTTAAAGCACCTGCTTGGGATCCTTATTGAACTTTGTTCTTTAATCCTTTGGACTTTCTCCAGTCTGAGAGGAGATGTCCAATTCTCTGCATAGTAAGAACTTTTCTTTTTAATAGAATTTTAAATATATATCAAGCAAGAGGGGGAAATATTAGGTCATATTTTAAAGTTTATGTACATGGCAAAAACTCTGCACAGTATTATAATAGATAAGAAAAACTTGGCCTAGTGATGAGGATGAGCTAGATCCCGACCGATAAATCGATCCGGTCAACATGTGCTTATCACATAGTGCATGTATACCAATACCAGTACATCTATGTCCTCGTAGCGCACGGTCAGCTACAACAAAGCTGGCACTAGGAATTTGTGAGAAACGGACCTTTCCACATTTGCTTTTAGGTTTCTCAGATCCAGAGAAAGATTGCTTTGACTGCTGGAACTGGAGGGGAATAGATGAGAGCTGGATTCATTGAAATGGAGGAAGCACTTATCCCGCGGTTGCACAAATGTGGAAGTGTCCCCCTGTGCCGGACAAGGCCGCTATTTCCAGCAGTGAGATCTTTCCTGGGCCTGATTTTGTTCCAGGTTTTGCATTCACGGTCGATCCTAATTGAGTTTATACTGTGCACAGACCTCTATAACATACAGCCTTTGTTATTCCATCACTGACGGGGACACAGATGTTGGGGCAGTGACACTTTGACCAACAGAAGAATGAATGGAGGAGATGTTTACTGTGTTCATCGCAAGACAAGCACAAGAAAACTCAACAGGGCACCTTTTAATTGGAGCAGGCTCAGTGCAGTTAAGGGTCAAAGAGCAAATTGACCTCAATTATTACAAAACACAAGTGTTGTTTTCCCCTGCTACTAATTCATCAAGACTTGACACTATAAAAGCCTCTTTTGTCGTGGAAACAACAGGTTTTCATTGTTGCCTCCATGGCAAAGAGGGACAAGCTTGCCTGTTAAGGAACCAGCACATAAAATCCAATGGACGGCAGCCATTTGGCAGCAGAGAAGCGGAACTGTTGTGCACAACCAATGAATGCCATCTATTTGAGGGCAGAGTTACCCCTTCAAGCTTTTACTAGCAGAGGAAGCTGCTCAGCTGGTCGGCATCGCAGCACCTGCACATATAGAGGACAGGAACTACAGCCAAACTGTGGAGGTGCCAGAGGCCATACCAATGAGGCACTGACCCTGGATCAGCCAGGTCTGAGCGATCTGCGCAGTCCCTGCCAGTGTAGTGGTGGTGGCAGTGGGGTTGGCACAGTGCGTGACTTTTAATAAGGTCTATTGTATCTAAATCCAGCATTAAATGTAACCATAAATTGAAGAATGTTTGCCTGCCCTTCAAATTTCTTGAATCCATTTGACTGGGCACACAACATGGTGAGGTCAAAAAGCAGGTGTCAATGCTACTTAGATCGGTTAAAGTTGTACTTACAATTCAAAAATGTAACCTAATGTAAAAAAAAAATCTTTGTTCAACTCAATTTGGTTCCCAACATCCTATGGGTTATGGTTAGTTCAAAACAGAAGGTATAACGCTTCTATGGAGACAGAAAGTCGATGGCTATGAGTCATCGGCTGAGGGTTAAAGGTCAGTTTGTCAGTCTCAACTAAAATAATTGGTCTTTGACATTTACATTGATTTCAGACTTGTGTTCCCGTAACATTGCTGCTCAGTCCCTCAATGAGTAGCTGCGTTTAAACTACACATTAGCAAAAGCAGCAAAAGAGACTAATTCTCCTGATGACGGATCAATGCGCTAGTTAAACATTTCCTTCAGATATAGCAGAGAGCAGCTGTAAAGCAGCACCTGTGATGGTCATAGGGGTGTAAGCCAATGCATTCAATCATTAGCAGTATGGCCTGTGTGTAGTTCTTCCAGAGGGGCTGACATAAAGCAATGGTGGCTTAGTGTGTAGGTGAGTGTACCTGGGACGTGCAGGCAGCACTAAAAAGGAAACGCTGCAGTAAACCTAAACTTCTTTTATCAGTTTGAGTCTGAGGGTTCAGCAGCGGCCTGCAGCTGATTTGACCAACTGACTTGGTGTTGCTCTATATCGAGCATTTTATTAGGAACACTTGAATCTGGAGTTTTTACTCAGAAAAGCGTCTGACATACAACTTGTTAAACCATTTGGCTACAACTAGCAGAAAACCAGGTTCCACCTCCGTCAGCCAAAAGCATAAAAGTTGAAGTTCCTCCATCCTGGCAACTGTAGGCCTGCTGTTGAAGAAGGCCGTGGAGGCGGAGGATTCACTTGCCCTGCATGTGAACCCAGCAGCTAATTTACTTGCTTTAGATTTTAAAGCCGCCGCACGGAGCTAACAAGCCTCAGCATGAGCTCGTACCAGTAAACCAGCAGAGTGTTAACAATGGTGGAGATAGTAAATATGCACAGTTGATTCTTGGAATACACCACTCCTTCCAGGAAACTGGATATAAAGCATACACTTTATGACCCTCCACCTCAGTTCTTGCAGGCTTTCGCCTTTTTGTTCCCCCCCTGTGACACATAAAAACCCAGAAACGATATACGCAGGAGAGAGCTTGTGTTCCCTGCGTCCCTCCTCGCCCTTCCTGGTGGCACTTTGAAATGCCAGCTGCTTTTCCCCCGCGTTATCAATCAGCTCTGGTACGTTTGGAGCTGATAAACACTGAGGCCTTCAAGCTGTCAGAGGAATTGTTTAAGTATTCCTGTGCTCAGCGTGGAGAGTAAACATTTTCTTTGACTGATAACGCAAACATTTTGAACGCACACACACACACACCAGCAGCATAATCGGGCCAAGAAATGTTAGGACAGTGAAAAAGAAAACAAAAAGATAGGGAAAGAGTGTGTCTTTGTAAAATCACTTGTTTCTTTTCTCTTCACATGCACATTCACCTCTCGCCACAAACTGATTTGGGTCAACTGACACAGAAACCCTTGTGTTGTGTGTAACATGTGCTCCAGTGTCCGGCATGCCAGACGCAGACACACACTCGGACCTGAAGAGACACTCAGACTCACCCATTTCCTGGGTCGTCCTCTGGGTCTTTTCACCCCGGTTTCCTCGGCTTTCTGTGAAGACATAGATCATAGGTAAATGAGTCCATGAGATACACGACATTTAATATGAAATACCTCGGCAAGATAAAAGAAAAGAACACATGTACCCATTTCACATATACGTGGGGCTTACGAGTATTATACAAGTGATTGTGTGGTTATGAACAAGGTATTGTTTTAGGTACATTAGAACATGAACGGAACAAAAAGCATTTCACGATACAGCTTTTTTAACACTTACATTTTCTGAGGCTTACTATACAGTTGCAATCAGAAATATTCAACCCCCCAAAGATTTTAAGGATTTATCAATTAAAGTTGACAGAATCTTGCTCTTTGAGCTCTTTGAGCAAGATTCTGCTTCGGATGACTTCTTTATGAGTTGAGTGATACAGAAAATCAACACGGAAAATGCATGATGTAGTATTTGTGTGTAGCAGTATATTTTGTTAAGATAGCCATGTCACAATTATTCAACCCCTATATAATATTGTTGTTTTTAAAGCTGTCTGATAGTTTTTTTGTCCTAAAGTTAAGTTGAAACATTATTAAGCCTTTGGATGCGCCACAAAGTACTGAAGCTGGAGGGTTCAATAATACTGCACATGCACATGTGTTGAAAGAGTTCAATTTTTCATTTGAACTTCAAAGTTGACTCAACTTCTGTTGTCAAAATAACTATAATACACATCAATAAATATCTTTTGTTGTTTGATGAGTTTTTTTTGTCATTTATTGTCATTATCTGTCATCCACATCCCTATAATGTCTATTGAGGTGAGGGGGTTGAATATTTCTGATTGCAACTGTATATTTCTGATGAAATGATGGGATGAAAAAAATACCGTGGCCACTTTGTCAGTATCCCGGGGGCCGCACTTTTTCTGAAGGTTTCATTTTCTCTGGTTCGGGTTAATCTTGACATATAGTAGCTTTGGTCTTTTCTTCATGGCTTTGGCTGTTGTTTCCGTCACTTAGAAAAACAGTGTGCTCGCCAAATTAATTACTGAGGTGTGGGGAAAAGGCATGATCGCCACAACTAAGTCAAAAACCTCAAAAACATGATCCAGCAAGATTTTTTACCGACCAACCTATATCAATTGGGTATAAGAATAATGCATTTAAGTAAATAATATGATTTACTTCACCAAGTGTTCTATGATGACCGTATATATCCGTCCATTACAGTGGCCTGTAGATACTGAGCATTTTAAATAAATGGTTAAGGTTCCGTATTTGTATGGAGCTTTTCTAGGCTTGATGAACTCAAAGCGCTTCACAATACAGAAGACTGGGATCAAACCACCGACCCTCTGGTTAATGGACAACCCGCTCTATCTCAAGAATCAACACAATTTAAACGCATGTTTGGCCTTTTTTATATTCACCCCATCAGCAGGTGCCTACATGTTTGGAAGGCCTGATTCTGTTCACCTTATTCCTCTCAGCCATAGAGCATTAACAGCATTCAATGTGGATTCATCTCCAGCTGAATTAGTTCCGTAACACGTGTGCCACTTCTTTCTGCTGGACTTATGTTTGCTTAAATGTACAGCACCCACTGTTCCAGGAAGATCACTGAGCCTTTTGTCAAAACTTGTTAACATGTAAATAAAAGTATTTTCCTTAGAAAACCCACCGATTTTGACAAAGTGGCACAATGGTTGTATGGAAATGCAGCACAAACAAAACCCTTACAACAATGGCAACCACTCCTCTCTATTTGATTTATTTAATGTAGACTTTGTGGGAATACGTTTGGTCTCGGGCTGAAGGTGCATTTGTATTTTCCTGTGCTTGCTATTTGATTTTATGTCCCGTTATACAATTGTGTCAATACCATGGACTTCTGCTACAAATGTAATCAGACATTATCCTGTATTTTTAAATGTTAACACAGCCCATGCAAAGATAAAGATAATAATGTGTTAGCGAATATCTAAATACTGTGTGGGACAAAATGCATTACATATTGAATATTAAAACATAATAGATTAGAAATCTTGGAGTTTTTTTAAAGAAAGGGTTTAGTAATTCAGAGGCTGACAAGAGTAACCTTAGGAGTAAACATGCCAGACTAGACACTGCAGAATTTTTAAGTTAAAATGTTTTAAAAGGCACTTTTCTTAGAGAATATAGTTTATTAGTTAAAGGACTGTGGACCTATGTGGTAAGTCAACCCCAGAGAATGTAATAAACGTCCAAACCAATGAAGCTTTCAGATAAAACAAATTCTGTCCCATCAGCTTTGACATTGAGGTGCCAGCGTTGAGAAGACGTGGCATGATATAAAGTGACCAAAGTACTTATGTATGGACTCACTCTGACCTGCATGTATGGAAATGATAAAAGTTTGCAAAGCAACAAGTGTGCAAGTTCCTTTACTATCAAAAATGATATCCTCCAATAGGAACGTCCCTGTTTGTTTGGCCGGAGGCGACTGAATTACCTTTCTGACTGAGATAACAGAGCAATTTAAGGGAATCGAGAGAGGCTGGACCTGAATCTGTCCTCCACAGCCAGGAGTGAAGCCCTGCAGTCATCCACCATTAACACGAGCAGACGAGCGTCAATAATTCATGGGATTTATCCAGGTTCCCCGGTTCTTGGCCGGGAGTCAGGTGAAATCTTAGTCAAATTGATGAGCTGCAATGAATTTTGCAGACGATGACGAGCCGGAGGCCTGTATCAGTGATATGTTGGTGTTTGGGAACGAGTGTAGCTTTGTTGCAGTAAACAACACCAGCTCCTTTGTCAGACTGAAACTGAAGCACAAAGCCTAGTCACATGGCCGCAGGTGGAGTCTGTCAATGCCTCACCAGCACCGTCTTATATGGGTTTATTCACAGAGCAAACTCCCAGCATCTCTGACAGTCTTATTGTCAATGTTGTTTCTTTTATCCATGACCATAACCACATATTTATCAATGTAACCATGACAACAGAGGTCCTCTAATCTGAAGGAAGTACTTATACTAGCCACATGTCACAATCTTTCTCCAAACCTATCCATATAGCGTGTGTGCCCCATAACCAAAACTGATCGACCCTGACCACGTGTTGTGTTACTTTCACAACAAAGGTCCAGTGCACCTGGCACTGGTCAATCCTCTTGGTTTTATTTGAAGGTATAAGGTCACGCAATCTTTAAGGTTGTTAAGATTGAAGGACTCGTGAAATGCATTGGTGTCGACCTGAGGCCTCCACTAAGAAGCAGGATTTATGGATATCAAGGGGATTTCAGCTTTAATCCTGGGTTTTAAAGTTTTTTACGAAGGTAAGTCCCTTCTTACTCGGATAGGCTGCCATAATTCAAGGTTAACTGCTGACCAGTCAAACCGCTGGACCACCAGAGTCATCGATCAACAAATCCTGACTAGCACAAAAGACTGTAGAGTGAGTAAAATCACCTTGTTGTTCTAGACCATGTGTCCACTCTGGTTTTTAAACAGAGCTTCTAATAACCAGGGGGAGAATTTATCACACTAAAATAATGTTTCACAATTTATATATTATTTAAATTGACCAAAGCTTCTTTTGAACAATAATTTACCAGCAAGGACCAGCATTGCTCTTCATAACATCTGAAGTACTGTCTTCATGGTTTTGACAGTGTTGCTGGTAACAATTCTGCCTCATTCACATAAAGTAGGAAAACTGAACCAGTTGAAAACCAGCTTCAGAGTAAATGGTTATCCTCTGCGGCCAATGTTTGGTTCAGTGAGGCCAGATATTTAAAAGATGGATATGTTGAACTTGCTCTATAGTACAGCCCCCAGCTTGTATAGGTCAACGAAGCACCTTGGTTGTTATTGTGTATGTCCCATATTTGTTCTTGCTGATACGTTAAATTAACTTTTAATCTGAAATACCTGCTACTTTTGTCATCAAATAACAGAAACCATCAAGTTATGTCAAGCCAGGACAGGTGATGAATAGGTGCCTCCAATTTTAGAGAAGCTAAGGATCCTAGGACACGACAAAAAGATGTTTAGTCACGATGTCCCTTAGCAGTGCTTCATCAGAACACATGACCTTGTTGGCTCGCCAATCAGTGCACTGTAATCCCAGTTCTCCTTTTGGGATCCTGCATTTTTAATGTGGAGGTTTAATGGTCTGAAAGACGACACCCTGATCAATTAATCATCATTGTGTTTAATACGTCTGAGCAGGGAGACACCGCTTGTCTGCAGGAGCCCAGGATTCTTAGGGATCAGAGGGAACCTGCCATGACTCCCTTCTATTTTTACATGAAACGACTTGACCGGCTGAAATGAAATATTAGTCTTTTTTTATCAAACTACTCTTAGGTCATATTCTTTAAAAGCCAATTAAAATTCGTTCTTAATTAGGGGACCAAACTACAGCAACTGAATGCTTGATTATTTTATATTAAAAATGGCGTTTCACAACAAGCGCTGCAAAGAAAAGGTCACAGAAGGTCATTTTGAACTGCTTTCGTAAATATGACTCATGTGACCATTTTCTCGTCAGTTGTCCCTCTCAGCAGGATCACCTTTAAAAGCCACTCTGTAAGTGACTATTACAAGAAGATTGCTGT
The DNA here is from genome assembly GCF_947347685.1 of Pleuronectes platessa. Lineage (NCBI taxonomy): Eukaryota > Metazoa > Chordata > Actinopteri > Pleuronectiformes > Pleuronectidae > Pleuronectes > Pleuronectes platessa. The sequence continues at coordinate 4,622,343 of NC_070647.1, forward strand.
GACCGTTTTCTGATGTGGTTCTGGTTTGGTCAAGTTTAGGATGAAAAATGACTTGTCCAGGGTAAGAGAGGGTTTATGGTTTAGAAAAAAAGCTTTGCTAAGGTTAGAAAAAACATCTTACATCAAGGTTAGGAGTCAAAGTCTGTAAAGGAAATAAGTTTCTAAATGTGAAAATACTTTGAGCTAAGTTTCAGTTGTTCTGTTGATCATTTCCACCATTCCTTTTCCAAGTGCTTTTGTATTTTATTTGAATGCTTAAAGGTGACATATTATGCCCATTTTACCACAGTTGATATGGTTCCATGGGGTCTTAATGAAATGTCTGTAACATATTTTGGTCAAAATACCACAAGGATCATTTAAAACAGCACCTTTTTACCCTGTCTAAAACAACCCTCCTCAGATTGACCTGTTTTGAATGCCCCACCCCCCTCGGTGAGCCTGGCTGCGAGAGCCCCAGCTCCCCAGCGCAGCCCCGCAGTGGGAGCAGTGGGAGCTTGAGCTTGCGCAGCAGCAGCATCCTTCCACACTGTTGAGTCAACGTTTGGAGGTGTCCCGGGGGTCCCTTGCTTATGTGGCCACTTTACGCGTCAGCTCGCTAGCGTTAGCTCGCGAGCCCGGCACCCCGGCTATCATTAGTTTGCGAGCTAACCGGGCCGGTGGAGCCCGGCTAGCCTTAGCTCGCTCGTCCGTGGCCATGTAGCGAGACTCCTTACATGGGCATGGTGTGACTATGACGTTTATTTCGGTCGTAATCCCATTTGACGCACTCAAGCGTATCGTTTCTGACATAGAGGAACCACAACATCGCGGGAGTTGTTTTTTTCCCGAGTTTTTGGGACGGTAGACATGCCAGATACCCAAATTAACATGTAGAAGCACTACAAAAGTAGAATTTTCATTATATGTCCCCTTTAAAGCTAGGGTTGGTAATCCTGGAACAGCTAGCAAGAGACACCTGTTGAAACTGATACACCCCGCCCCCTCTCACCAGCACTGTCATCAAAGCCACGCCCACATGAAGGTGCACTGAGCTGCTAGCAGCCGAGTTTTCCGTGACCCGCTCACTAACTTCTGACCATCTTCTCTGCTTCAGCGGTGTGTGTCGGGGACGTGAAGAGGATTTCAACAAATAAGTGTGTTTCAAAAATAAATGACCAACCTTTTTTAGGTTTAGGGTTACAATAAATATGGCGACGCCTGCGAGCTAGTTCTGGCAGACAACTCGAGCTGCGCTGCGCCAATCATATTACATACATCATGTGACATACATCAATCTCCACAACCATCTATAATACACACCCACCTTATCAGGTGGTCTATTTAACCAGAGAGACATTTCCCATCAACCCCTCTTGCTCGCACTGCTGCTGGAGTATTGCTACCTGTTGCTTCAAACCCTCCACCACCCCAGCATCCACCTGTAGGCTCCAACGGGGGGTTACAAGTATTTGCTCATCACTCCCATCATTCCTTTGTAATCATATGGGGGAGTGATTAAGTTGGAGCCTAGACGCCAAACACTAAATCTGTTGTAATAAATATATTACATGATCGAACGTGAGTTGTCTGACTGAACTGAGCCTCCCAGCCAGTAAGGTTAAAGCAATTTCAAATCCCTTTGCTTAATTTGTAATTTTCGTTCATTTGGGTTATTTCAAAAGCTGTTAAGCGAACCCTGGTGTGGACCAAACAACTGAACAGTGGCCACCTGAAATTATTTAGGCTTTAGGTTACTGTATGTTTTATTTCTCAAAATTAAAACCTTATTTGATATAATCTTTACAACAAAATTGGAATTGGCTGGTTAATAACAGGTTTTCACATGTATAATTAAGTGCAACAGCATAAACGGCTGCAAAGTGCGACTGCCGGACAGTGTAAGCCTTTATTTCCATTTGTACGATTCATCAGGTTGGGACTGCTTTGCTTTTTGTTCTGCCTCCTGAGTGTGGCCATTCAGAACAGGTCAGAGCCCACCTTGTAGGACTCTGTTTGCTTTAGGCCGAGTGAAGTTCATCAATCCATCCACCTCTGCACCCTAATGGAAGTAATGATACAACTGGCTTGCCTTGTCGGGGGGGGTTATTTCTAAACAACCAACCAATCCTGCGACTGTCTGCTGAGGATGACCGCAGAGTTTAGGGAGAACTCCGTGTAAGAGTTTTCTTTAAATGACGCCTTTTTTTTTTTCTCGCAGTAAAAAGGTCATTAATATCCCATCGAGGTGCGCAGGAAGATCCTTTCTTCTTACAAGCTGCTGCGATATCTGTCAGAGATTGCCGAAGTGACTGATATGGGAAGGGGAAATGAACCTTTAAAGAGTATATGTTAAAGGTGTGGGCTGACCCTGGACCCCTTTCATCCGAGCAGACCGATATCGTCAGTGTTTATTATAACAGTGTCAGATGAGATTCGACTGGATTATGGCGAGAGCAGAGTGGTTCACTTTTCAAAGAAGTGCTGAGAATGTTTACAGTGGTGCGCCGCGGCAAGGGAGCACTAAGGCTGCTGTCAACGTGAGCCTATCACGGCTTTATCTGTCTCGTGAATGAAGAAGACACTGGGGGGGGGGGACTGGTAACAGAAAGCCGAAAGCATGGCGGGCTATCGCTGTAAAACGTCAAAGCTTTACTCTGGATCAGTTTGCGTCTGCCACTTTAACCTTTTTTCATCCATCAACTTTATCTCTAATGCACGCTGTCTCCCTCTTGCTGTGGAGATGTGTACACAAGTGTGTGAAAGTGCAGCTGAGTTATGACTGCATGTGTGTATCAGCACAGACGCACACAAATACATCGGCCTGTCCCTGTTTTCATGGGTTTTGCGTTTTCACAGCCACAGTGAGTGAGTTATGATCCTCTGTTGGCTGCACACACACAAAACTGTGTGGGTCAATTAGAGACATTCTCTAGGCCATTTCTTTTATACTTCTAATGAACGTGAACAGGTTATTGATATCATATCTCAGGTAATGTTTGTGCTTTTTCAATATTGGTGCCAACAAGATACACGATTGTCAGCACTGCTATAAACCAGAACTTTTTAAGATACCTTTAAGAATATAGACTTATTTTATTATTTTTTTCTAGGGAGCTAAATTCTAAACACAAGCAGCTCTATAAAAACCTGAAAATGAAACGGTCTAACAAATCCGAAAGTGTCGGATCAAAGAATAAGTAAACATGTCTACAAACGTCCAGATATTCCATGCCAGTCGGAGCTGGAGCCGATAAATACCCGTGACTACAGCACAGTCATTTGACCTGGGAATGAATGCTGATTGTAGTGTTTCCCAGCCAAGACAAAAGCCAGATGTTTGTGGGTGGTTGTTAGTGTGTGTGTGTGTGGGGGGGGGGGGGGGGGGGGTCGTCCAGTGTGAAAGATGCTTTAGTGATTGTTTTGTGCATCACGGCTCTTATCTATGTTGCTTTTCCAGGAATGACACTGCGACAGAAGTAGAGGTAAAGTTTGCAGCTCATGTCAAACGCTAACCAAAAGTCATAGCATGAATAGTTAAAGGTTCAGTGTGTGGGATTTAGTGACATCTGGTGGTGAGGTTGCAGACTGCAATCAACCAAAACCGTCATCGCTCACATCTGTTTTCTTACATAAGTCGTATACTAGTGGACTGGCCGGTGAAACTCAGACCTTTGCGTTTACCAGAGATTAAAAATAGCCCAAGTGTGTATGGTCAACTTCAGGTAACACAAAAATGTAAAAAATAAATTAAAAAAAAGGTCCTTCTAGAGCCAGTGGTTGCTTTGTCTGTTCTGGGCTAGAAACATGGTGGACCCTGCTGACAAGGACCCACTCAAAATGTTGTTATGAGGGGCTCATACTTTAATAACAAAACACAGCAATTCTGAATTTAAAATATGAATATGAATAATATCTACATTCTTCCAATAGATCCCCCTAAATATTATACACTGACCCTTTAATGACTTTCATTCAAAAAACAGATGCAGGAATAAATGTGAATGAATTGTAGATATGGAGAGACTCTTCTGAAAAATAAGACCAAAGAGCAGGGAATCTACTCAAACTATCAAAGTTTTAAAAGTTGCTTTAACAGTTAATAGTCCCCACACGTGTCCACTCTAAACGCCATGTGTTGGCTGTAGGGGACGTAATGAATGTCCTCCAGAGTGACATGAGTGGTGGTGTCTGTGTGTGTCTTTCCGAAAGGCTCCTCACCTTCTGCGCTGCCTTGGAGGGGCCCTTGTTCTTACTTCCTTTGGGACGGCCCCTTGGTCGCTTGGGGACAGGCTCTCCACTTGGCTCCTGAAAGGGAGGGAGGACATGACATGGGTGTCAAGGATGGGAAACAAAGCCTTGAACTTCCCCCCTTTGGCCACCGCATGTTGTGGGGACGCACTGTAAATCTGTTTACACAGCCACAACATGGGGAACATCAATCCTCACGCCTTTTTAGAGGAAGACTTGGTTTGAGGGTTAGGAAACGGTCTGGGTGAAGGTTGGGGGTTCCAGACAGGGAGGTGGCCGTGATAGAGGGAATGTTTAAGAGTTTAATTACATTCATATGTTTCTATATTTCTATTCTATCTATTAGTATAACATCTTACACGTCTTTTTGACTCTCCATTGTGGGACTTATAAAGGACTTGCAGGGGATTTATTATTGAACCCGCTTATGCACTTCAGCACTTCAGACTTTCAACTTTTTGATGCAAATATTTCTATCTCCTGGTGGTGCAACTTCACACTGTTTCAACATGTTGTACATCGGCAATCTGAGGAGGAGACACCCTCACTAACACTGCAGCCCTGACGTGGTGGTTCCTCTGGTGATCCTTCACTTCAACCCTGTATTAAAAAAAAGCCCCTAGTTGTCTCTGAATCCGAGTTACACTCATCCCCATACTTTCCTTCTTACTCATGTTGTCATTTAAAACCAGTGGCACGGAGCCAGGCCTGCAGACAGGCGCATTCCTCCTTATTTGTAGGAAATACTGGAGCTCCCTGGGTCCTGTGCAGACAAGAGACCTGCATGGAGGAGTCGTGGGTGGTTGGGTGGGGGGGGGGGGGGGGGGGGAGCTGCATCGCTGCTTCAGTGTCAAAACACAGCGATCGATATCAAAATCAGGTCAATGAATATAAAGCATTTATTGTCGAACTGATCCAAAATCAGAGCCACACTTCTGCAGGACTTGTGTTAACTCTGCAGCCTGAGTGGGACGCGGCTCCGCACGCTGACCACCGTGCAGCTCTCTGCTCTCTAACTCTCCCCGGGTGGATCAAAGTCTTTACCATTCACCACACACCCTCCACACTTACTTTCGGGGGCTTCCTCGGTCTCCCCGGCCTCCTCTTCTGGGGCTCCGCGGACCCAGTGGGCTCCTGGGAGCCGGAGCTCTCCCCGGCCTCGTCCCCATGACCGCTCATGGTTCCTTACCGTCCTCCAGGTGAACAGAACACACTTCTTTAAAAAATTTTAAAGAATCAAAAAAAAGAAAGCACCAGTAAAAAAAGAAAAAGAAACGAGGGAGCCAGTAAATTTCAGCGGGACTTTTACGCGTGTGTAGTCCACTTGGAGGAGTCCCGCGGGCTGGGCGACCTGTGGCGCTGGAGGAGGAGTGAGCCCGCAGGCAGCAGCTGGAGGGTTTGCCTCGGCGAGCAGGAGACAGGAGGACACCGGCGGGACATCGGACTCTGGAGACGCCGAGCAGCAGCGACCGGAACTCGGCTACAGCGCAGCAGCAGCACCGCGGCACCGGGCAGGACCATGCGGCGGCGGCGGAGGAGGAGGAGGCGGCGGAAGAGGAGGCGGCGGCGAAGCGTGACAGCTCAGTGGGCTGCGGATTGTGTGAGGAGCGCGGGCACAACAACCACAATCCTCACTCCCCGAGAACCGGACTCCACTCAGGGAGGAGGAGGAGGAGGAGGGGTAGGGGGAGGAGAGGGAGGGAGGAGGAGGGGGGGGTCTGACAAAAAAGAAAAGAAGGAGAAGAAGAAAAAGAAGAGGAGGAAGAAAAAAAAGAGAGGAATCACCTCTCCTCCCATGGGTGGATAATGCGGGGCGGGGGGGGGGGGGGGGTTGTGACCGCGGGCCAGAAACAACAGAGAGGAGCCGGAGCTGCAGGTCAGACAGGGCAGCACAGATTTATGAATTAAACTCACATTTCCAATGGGTTTCAATGGGTTTCACAGGGGGGTGGAAGTGGAGGTGGGGGGGGGGGGGTTGTGAATGAAAACAGTGAATGTGTTCAAACACCAGACGGTGTCACCTCTACTCTGCAACAAGGAGTGGAGCTGCTCCCAAGACCTGCACTGACCTTAGCTGTTTTCAGACATAACCTCAGGGTAAAGTACGGAGAACTGTATACAGACTTTAATAATCATAAACTTTATTCATATAGTATTGATCTGAAACAAGGTTACAAAGTGCTTCACAGTACATGGTAAAAAAAAAAAGAACACGTGTACTTCCTCCGCATAAAATTCATCTGTGATTCTCTTCAACATGATTGAAAGTGAAACAACAACTTGTACCTGTGAGGCCCTTTCATTGTCCTTTTAATTGAGGCTTGATAACATCTGAAAACAACAGAACGTCCCACCAGCAGCTGTGAGGTCGATCACAAAAAAGTGAAAATATAGATCGGTATTTATTTATTGGGGTGTGTTGCGGCTTTTGTCAATAAATACTATGAAGTATCCACATCCCGCTAATAAAAAACAATTGGGTTTCTCATCGTAGAAAGATGTGTCTGTATGCGGAGGTCAACAACATTTTAAAATACACATTTGAAAAGTGCGTTTTTATAAAGACAAACGTCCACACTCCTAACGCTCCCCTGTTTGCCTCCTGTCTGTTAATGTTTCTTTGACCTTCACGAAATTATTTGCTGAGTACCTGCACATGTGCTCCCCCCCTCTCATCGCAGAACACACACAGCGGTACACAAAGGAACACAAATCACAGCTTTATTAGGAATTATTGTGGGTTTCCCAAAGATGTACATACACCCAAAAACATGTCAGGCTGAACTTTTGGTAAGGTGATGCACAAGACATGTGGAATAAAGGCCTTTGAAGAGCTTCGCCGTGGCCGTGGAGTGAGATCAATTACACAAAAACAACAAACACAAAGAATAAAGTGCATGTTACGTGGAGGACCTTTCCCACGATCCTGCAGCCTGCTCCTCTCCCCTGCCACACGGTGAGCCGGGCGGCTTAATGCTCGCTGAACATCTGAGCTTTGTGGAATCTAAAGTCGTCATATAGCGCACATTGTCCACACAAAACATTTATTTTCATGCCTGCATAACTTCCTCCCACAGAGGCAGTCAATTTACTCGGTGTGTGGTTAATTTGTCGCCGGTATTCACCTCATTCATAAGCCCCCATTCACAGGCCCGAGACCCCCAAAGAAGGGGTTTCTGTGCAGACCCCTCCCTTTCAGACAGAGCGGCGTCAGCATCAAACCAATACAATCAATGGCTGCACAGATCCATTACCTCAGGGTGGGTTCATGCGCACGTCTCTGCTGGGCATGCAGCTCTGTTCGAGCTCGCGGAGGCACAAAGAAACAGGAAATAAATGTGTTATTGCACTGAAATGGAACGCTTTGTGTGTGTGTGTGCGTGTGTGTGCGTGTGTGACAGGGTGAATATTCATTTCAGCAGCACAGACACACAGACTGTGGTTCTTCTGGTTTTATTGCTCGAGCCTGTGACCTTTCACCTCATTTGGCTGCAGCTCCACTCTGGACCAAACAGACACGTCAAAGATACAGGCAAGTAACGTTTTTTATAGCTGTTGTTGCCAATATTTAGAATAATAATTATAGAAACTAATCTTTATCCTGTTCCAAAAGAGGGGGGGGGGGCATTTTCAGTGCCGCCATTCATCCTTTTAGAGACTGAGATGAGAGGAACTATTTTTCTTTCCTCCTTGAACAGTTCCTTCTGTTTCCTTCAGGACCGTGTGCTGTTTATTAACTTGGTTTGTACCTGTTTGTAAACATACGTTCTTAATGGTTCATTCTAGGTCAAGATAATGATAATTAGATTTTTGTAAAAAAGTAAGAAACTAAATTCAAATTTTTCATTTAACGTCCAGTCTATTTGATTTATCCCCGAGCTTCTCTCTTGAAACATAGTAAGTAAGAAAGAAAATAAAGGTTCATATGTTCTATGATGACAATGATGTTATATCAGTTTCCACAACAATAGAGAATTTAAATTAAATAGTTTTAATTAATATGTGTGTAAAGTGCAAAAACACTAACTACTACACTAATGAACTGTTAACATTCCTGCTGTAAATCATTTATTAATAGTTTGTGTGCTACTTATACAACGTAAACAAGGAAGTTAGTTATAAAAAGTGACCCCAGTTGGTAACATTAGGAAGAATGTGTCCCACAGAAGAGACAGACGTGTTGCTCCATGTGGTCACATGTCACATTCATATTCATTGTATTTCATTAAAATTGAATATTTTTCTTCCCTGTGTCTCAGTGTCACATCTTCTATATCAGCCTGGCAAACTTTTCAAAGCCGCTAAATGATAAACGATAATCTAAAGGAACTTCTGATTGAATATATGTGTAATCACAGGCTTTACTCTTACAGTCATCCTCCAAAAGAGAAATGAATGCATACGTCTCATCAAATACAATGATATATGTTGTTTTATTTTTAACTCTTCTCACGACAACACCCATCATTGCAAATTTTCATTTGAAATATTCCGAGCAAACCTATTTGTGAGCATTTTGTGAAGATGTACGTCTCCTGCAGGAACCTGTGGAGCTGAGGGCCACAGACAGGTAAAGTCAGGAGTGTGTTATCTGTTAGAAAAAACAGGGCAACGCCAGACTTATCCTTTAATTTTAGAATCACCTCCAGACATGTTCCTCCTGGTCTCCGTCAAAGCAGCGGCGGCACATGTGTGATGCATTTATGGTGCCGAGAGGCCATCTGCCAAACACTTTTAAAGACTGTTTAGAGATGTCTATTTCCATCTGCTCTCGGATTACTTTGTATTTTTTCCAAAATATTTTCGGGGGCCATCGCACCACGACGGTGCCGACTAAACACAGCAGACACACACTCGGCTCGTCTCTCCGCCCGGACGCCGCTCAGCTCCTGCAACCTGCTCAGGTCCTCCATGTGTGAGGCTACAGAGGAGCTGTCTCTGCCTCTCATCCCCACTCCCAGAGAGGAAATGAATAGATTAAATATAGAAGCTGGAGGGAGATCCACACGGCAGGCTGTCTGACACCAAGTGTGTGTGTGTGTGTGTGTGTGTGTGTGTGTGTGTGTGTGTGTGTGTGTGTGTGTGTGTGTGTGTGTGTGTGATAGCTTTGTTTCCATCTCTTTGCCAGAGTGAGTGCTGCACACAGATGCACTGTATGAATGTGTGAATGGCAAAACTGTGTAGTAAAGTGGGCATCACGACTAGAATGAACACAAATCATTTTCAGTTTTTTTTTCATGACCAAATAATTGTGGTGTAAAAAGGGTATAAAGGGCTTTTGTGTAGATAAAGGACTTATGTTGGGTGGAGGGCTAACTGGTGCCACACCACCCCCCCACCCTGTGGGCGCACTGAATACAACCCTGTCTCCTTGATGTGACATTTCAATAAAACGTTGACGCAGGAGCAGATCTGTTTTGCAGGAAACATTTATGCGACTGTGTCACAGACAACGTGTTTGTTTTCAACTCAAATATTTCATATATCTGCACAACATCCGCTGACGGCGACTCCGGCATTATTAATGCTAATGTTATGTTGGTGAGGCTCATGGAAAGATTGCGGTTTTGGATTAAAACTGAGTGACTTCACTCACAACATTTTTCTTATTTGCATTAAACTGAGAAACCGCAATCTTTCCCTGACGTTCACCAAAGGGGCTGTTGTTGCCTGAAGTGACCCCCCGCTCAGGACTCACACAGGATGTGAACCCCTGCCGTCTCTGGTGTGATTGTGAGTCATTCGGGTTTGAACGCCCGCCACCCGCCACAGCCGCCTCTCAGCGACTCCACTGCCGCTTATAAACGCGGCCTCTGAACGCGCTCCAGCCGGCGACCGCGTTTCATACGAAACACATGTTGCTGTTTGGTACAGAGACATCGGCTGGAGAGGCCTTTTAGTCCTCTGTGGAGGTGGGGCGGGGGGCTGGACCAGGATCAGCTCAGGTGAGAGCTGTTAGCGGATGGAGCCTCTGGTTTAAAAGGCAGCCACAGGAGAACACTCAGGTCCCAGAGACACACACAGGAGAGACACTGGTGCTGGCGCTTTATGTTGATGTTTATGTTTATGTTTGCGACCTGGTCTCTGAATAATGAAAGTGAAAATGGCGTCTCCATTTACAATTCATTACTTGGTGTGTGCTCCGTTCAAGTGACCTCAATTGCCTTCATGTTATTCAAATTTGACCTCCTATGAAAAGGCTGCTGTCTGCTCGCGGTCCCGACCTTTGACCTATTCGGGGGCGTGTGCAAAGTCAATGCTTCGACTGAGGCTTCACGCAACAAGCTCGGTTTGGGAGAACTGTCATGTGGGGGGAGGTTACGTGTTTGTTTGTTTTTCCAATTGGTGAAACGCATTTCTCTACACTGACACATGTCTCCTCTCAACCCCGACCGATTGAGGCCCATGCAACCTCAACACACATCTCAGGCTTGACTCAGAACACTGACATACATACTGCCACTAGTGAAGTGTCTGTTATTTATGTATTTATTTATTTTGAAGATAACAATTTTACATGATCCCATACCTCAAGCTGCACCAAATTGCACACACTCATGGATATGAGAACCCTTAAATGTGCCTGACAAATTTTCATCAAGATCCATGAGTTATATTTCTGGGACGTTGGTGAAAATGTAAAGAAAATAAAAAAAAATCAACCCCCCCCATTGTCCAGGCCAGCATTGGAATGGAATGGGTTCTTTCTTGGCCCACGCCCCATCCATTCATGAAAATCTGTCCAGTAGTTTTTGCCAGAACCTGCTGACAAACAAACTAACAGACAGGGATAGAAACACAACCTCCTTGTGGTAATGAAATTTATCGAATAAGAGAAAACTTGTAATTGGAAAAATGAAACACAAGTTGATCCAGGAATCCCTGAATACAAAATAAAGCTAAATTGTGTTCCCGTATACATATAAATAAACGCAACAAGGTGTCACTGCAATCCGACCATATGCGCTGGCACCTGAGAAAGAATCCTCTTGCATGCCTGATCCGGTCCTCTGCAGATATGTCTAGACATCCCGCGGTAATTGTGTCCAGGAGAGACGTCTGATCATGTGGCTGGAGGTCATAAACTTTCCACCTCCGCGAGAAGAAGAATTCCTCTGTGAGGCTGAGGAATGGAGGGTAAGGTGGAAGGAAACGAAACACCATCCTCCGGGAAGGGCCGAGAAACCGCCGGTGAACTGGAGGAGAACCGTTCGGTGGCCGTGGTATTTCTTGGTCAATGAACTACAGATCTGTAATTTGGTCGATGTTGTGACGACTGTGTGAAGAGATAGGAAAAAGTGATCTTAAAGAGGTTAATGATTGTAAAAAGGAAAAGAAAACAATACCCAGGTGGGGATGATAAGAGTCCATGCAGTAAAACCTGAGCACACAGACATGGCACTGGTCTCGAGGGTCACCGTGGTGATTCTCGAGTGACAGAAAGTGTGTTTTCTGTCATAAAGTGGTGTGTTTACTTCCTGTGGGAGATACCGAGGAAACTGATAGAAGGAAGAACAAAAAAAAACAGTGGCCTTTGGAAAGGGGTGCAGTTGAACTGCAGCGGATTGGCAGTGGAATCCAGCCTCCACACCCACAGAGGTTAGAGGTCACATTGCAACACACAAGTCTCTCCCAAGGGCTCTTTGTCAGGACCCTACTGGGATTTCTGCCTAAAGGTAAAACCAGTTTTCATCAGATCCTAAGGTGGTTTAAAAAAAACTGTTTTGATACCAACCAGTTATTTTTTCCTTCTGTGAGTGATGTAGTGACCTTCTGTCGCTGTGATGGAGCACTGCTGACCCAGTATCAGCTCTCACTTTCAGATCAGTTTGAAACATCTTTAAATTGACTCTGAGCAGGTCTCTTATTTTGTTGGGGGGGGGGGGGGGGGGATTCTCCTTTTATTGTCAGTAAAGGTGGAGCCATCCCTCATGCCTCAGCTTCACCGCCGGCAGGGCAAAGGCTCCACCTGCTGGCCTCCACACTGCCAGACTGAAGTTCTTTTCTCAGGCTTTATACATCCTTTTTGAACAATTCCCTATTTTGTCCTATTTAAATAATTTTTTATTTCTCTGTGCTCCTTACAGAGCATTGTTTGCATTTTTGTCACATTTAAAAAATACTGAATAAGCCGGACACAGACAGCAGTTTCAAAACCGACTGTAAAGGCTGCTTCGTTTTGTCACAATAAGGAACTCTTGAGGAAACTCTCGTCAGTTTTCTGTCATATTTTGTTCCTGTGGGGGCAGAAAAGACGACAGAGGCCAGAGACGATACTTGTTCTTTGGGGCAGACAGGCAGACATGTGGCCGCAGCAGCTGGTAGGACACAGTTCACTTCAAAGCCGACACGCTAAGTGTCTTTCTGTTCACATGCTCCAGGCCTGTCTCAGCCAGAGGATGTTTAAATTCTCACTAATCCACATAAAGAGTGTTCAGGTCATTTGTATCACTTTGGAACAACTTCCTAAACACACACGCACAGGCACACACACACACACACACACACACACCCATGACCTGTAGGATATAGTTATTTTTGCAGTGTTGCACAACACACCATATATGTTCCACATGCTACACATGTATGATAAGTCATTGCTATAGTGATATACTAACAGCTATATGTCAATCTTTACATTGTTAAATATGAAAAAGTGATAAATAAATATAATAAATGATAGAAACTATTTTAAGCACTAAAGAGGAAAGTGAATGTTGCCTTTTAAACTGACCCAGCCTTTAAAAATTGGTGTTGGGAAAAATCCGGACTCCTACACAAATGTAATTTTTATCTTTAAGTGATTAAACTGAACATTTTCACATCACCACCAATTAAAAATGTGTTTTTAGAAATTTACTTAAATTTGTCCAAAATCAAGACGTGAAATGTCTCCATTTCAAAAGTATTCCTACAAAGTTCAAGTTCAAAGCAAAACCTTAATTCTAATCTATCTAATATTGACAACACAAAATCCTTCACTTTACACACATCACAGCAGCATCTTTAAAGTAAATGAATTAAGACTACCTAAGATGACATTTAAATAAGGGGGAATCAGTTTATTTTTTCCAATAAATTATTTTTACGTAAAAAATTGACTTTCATTAAAAGTGGACAGTCCAAAACTCTGAGAGGTGTCTTCAAGATGATAGAGAAACTAGAGGATAATGACTCGAAGTTGTTTTATTAGCGCAGTTATATTTGAGTTATTTGGGCTATTCGGTTTTGCTCTTGTAAAAATGCTCTGTTGTGAATAACTGTCATATGTGAGCAAAATGAAAATTGCCAAGATGGTCAGACAGTGCATGGAGGATTTCGAAGGGCTTTGGGTTTCCATGCATTATCACCTCATTTGCCAAGAGGAAACCGGTTTGTTTTCTTAGAGTTGCTGTGAAGAACTTCCAGCGAGTCCCTCTATTTCCTGTGGAACTCTCTGCCAAACACATAAAGCCAGTGAATGGACCGAGCTATGGAGAGCACAGAATTACCATGGTCTTATTTTTGGCAGGCCCCACGGTAGCAGCATGCAATAAACCACAGGCCTGTGAGTTCTTCCTCGTAGAGTGTTTTTCCAAGAGAAGAAATGTTTCCAGAAAGGCAGAGATGTTTCCCAACATGCTCGCACACGGGCGTTCTCTCCCAGTCCGTGTCGCTCCCACAGTTTATCCTCAAACCACCGATGGTAAGACGGAGGAGGCCTCGTTTAGCCTGCCGAGACGTCTGCTCGGTTCCACTGAGCGGCACATGGAGGTCGTCCCTCTCGCAAGCAATTGTCCACGAGAGCTTGAAGCCTTGTTGCACATTCCTGACCACCCAAAACTCTTCAAGCCACACACACACACACACACACACGCTCACACGCTCACACACCTCCATCAAACCACAAGCCTCTGGAAATTGATTTGTCCAAACCAAAATGACAAATGTCCTATTTTCCTTCTGCCAACTTGTTTACTGCAATGCTTACTTCACAAATTGATATCCTCCTGCTCGTATTCATCGTAACGGTAGCTACAAGGTTGTGCTGAAAACTTTCTAACCAAACAACCACAGCCTTTTAAGACCAATGGCCATATTCAGAAAACACATCATATTTCTGCAGTATCTAATAGGTGGAACTCTTCAAAATAAAGGATTTCAGTCCTAATTTTAGCTCTGAGAATAATTTTTAAATAAACCTTCACGTTGCACTTTAAAAAAAGTTTTAAATGCATATTGCGTTGGCAAATCAACTCTCCCAACAAACTGTAGGAAATTGAAATGCTGTTCAGACCCACAGTTGCTTTCAATGAACATTAACTAATCATCAAATTAACTCATCTTCTCTAGTTATCATTTTATTTAATGGTTTGTACTTTTACAGAAGGTTGTGGGTTCGGATGCAGATCAATAACAACACAATTTAATGATAAACCAATTTTCCAAATACTGTATTTTAAATAACCTCTGAGTTAAACTGGAGGCTTTGTCTTCAGGCACATTTTATTGTGTCTTCTTTGTTTTGCTAATGACAATATTGTATCACGTAAGTAAGTTTTATATATAAAGCACTTTTCATAATCAGAGGTAGATTCAAGGTGCTGCACAGGGACATTTAAAAACATTGCAAAGACCTTTTTAAAAGAAAATATTTTTAAATCCAAAAGCCCAGTTTAAAACAATTTTAAAGCAAAATAAAAGATTTTAAAGCACAGAGTGAAACATGTAGAAAAATATTTTTACAAAATAAGTAAAGGGAAATAAAGGATAAATCTGTATGAAAATTAAAAAATAAGTTGAAAGCAAAAAATTATACAAATAAAATGTATAGAACTGTGCAAAAATAATAAAACAAAAAACTTGTACAATATTTTAGTTAAAGGTACTTGTGAATAAAAAAGGTTTCAAAATGGTTTTAAAAACGGTATGGAGGGATAAGACAAGAATAAATCTATTAATCTTGAATCTTCTCCAAGTCTGCTAACTTGTTGTGTTCTCACTGTGACAGTGTCGGCAGATCTCCATACGAATGCTCCAGTCGAGGAGCAGCAGTCACTACGTCCGCTGCAACATGGAGGCTTCACCTACCCACAGGAAGCTGGAGCAAGCACCTTGAGCAGCCTGAGAGAAGATGGAGGCAGACGAAGGCGTCCAGGCTGGGCTACAGGCCTCGCTGACTGCCTGCCTGCCACCTTTGGGAACCTGCCCCCCTGGGATATCAAATTGTGCTACCTGAGAATACAGAGGACTACCTGGCAGGAGATGAGAGACCGTTGTGTCTTTGTCTTTACGGAGACATTCTGGTTACCACCATTCTTCTACGTGGACTGTCTGAGTAGATAATGGACTGAATAACATCTCTGTCTGGTGAGAGGGGGGGTGGCCTGTGTGTCTGTATCAACAAAGCCTGGTGTCAGGATGCCGTAGTCGTCTGGAAGCACTGCACAGTACTCGTGGAGCTCAGGTTTCTAAATGGCCGACCATGCTATCTGCAGAGGGAACTCGCAGCCATTAACACAAAGGTCAAGGTTCTGTTTTAGGACCCGCTAAAGTCCCTTGTAAAATGCTTCTGCCTGAGATGACATGAGTGTGTGTGTGTGTGTGTGGGGGGGGGGGGGGTTGATCAAGCCAACTGAGGGTTTATAGGTGGGGGCCATGATGCCATTTGAGGCGGGTTGTAGATGGGTAAAGGCTTCATTGGGGTCATCAGGTGGGCACCCTGCTTCATGGGGGTTTCGATGACCCTAACCCTAACCCTAACCCCCCATTGGATTGTCCCAGTTTGAATGAACTGTGCAATGTGATCGGTGACCAGAAAACCACCCACCCTGATGGCTACTTCATCGAATTCATAAATTTCTAACATGCCAACCTGAGGGTTAGGGTTACCAGAAGATGAACTTCACGACCAGCGGAAACAACAAACTGGACATGGCTGCGATTGCGGCCTCTCCCACCCAAAACCAGTCCAATTACTTTGATACCAGCTTTAAAGTCTCGAAAACACCTGCCCTGGAACCCCCTCCACGGCCCCACAGGCAGGCTCTGTGTCACACCTTAACCAGCGTGAAGAGAGAGCCCCGTCCAGGATCAGCCCCTGCAGGATAACATACCTGGACACTGACACAAGAACTGTGCAGAGTGCGTTGATCCCAAGTGCCTCAAGTCTGCCGCTGTCTAAATCTCTATAAATAGATTCTGCATGTGAATATGTTAAATCTGTATGAAGATGCTGGGCTATGTACTTGATTTAATTTTGCTGCGTGTGTCTGTAATCCAGGAAAACTTCGGGTTTGAACCCCAAAAAAAAGAATAGCTTTCGGGTTTGGGTCGGGCTTTGTTAGTTTTCTCTCTGGCTTGGTTGGGTTCGGACAGAATTCTGTACAGATGCATTGATTTGGAAAAACTCAATAAAATAAAACTCCTGCTTTGAGATACAAATACATGATTGGTTTATCCCTTTAGTGTCGACCCGAAACCTTGAATCTGAACCGTTTCTATCAGAATGGAAAAAAAGGTTTGCACACAACCACAGCTGTTTTTATGGACGTATGCATGTTTGTCTTATTTTTGTCTTTTTTGGTATTTGAAGCTCAACAAATTGTCCCTTTCAACAGTTCAGCGAAGCTACAGGCAAACATGTTTACAGCTTCAGCCGAGGATTCGTAACATGCTACCTGTTCTTTACAGAGCAGCTGAGCTGAAAACATCTTCTATACCACCCAGGTTATGTGTGTGTGTGTGTGTCCAGCTCTACCTCTCTGGAAAGTGTGTGTGGGGGTGTGGGGGGGGGGGGGGGGGGGGGGGGGGGGGGTGGTAGTATGGGTCTGGGTCTGTGGGGAATGTGAGGAATGTGAGAGCAGACTTCTTGGAGTCAACGAGGTCACAACCCAAACAGTAGTAACACTCACCAGCCCAGACAGACATTATCAATACGCTGCTTCAAAGTCAGAGACATGTTATCAGTGTTCTCAGGTCTTCACTCAGATAGTTGAGGAAGCTGTGGAGGACCTAGCGATATCTTCTGTGTTGTTGAGAGGGACAGAAGCTCTTTTTGCCATATGGATTAATTCTGGATTCTACATCCACTTGTATTATAAAGATGTTAAAGGTTACGTTTAGACGCTCTCAGTTAAGTTGAGGGGAAGATGGCGGTCTGGTGTCGAAATAAGTCCAAAGAGACTTGTGACGTGTGGTTTATTAACCCAGACCACCACGTTTCCCTGCTCACCTTCGTCAGAGTGCTTTAGTTGGATCTACCTCAGACGCCAACCGAGGCTGAGAGATTCTGGTGCAGGGGGGAACTGCCACTCTCACAGGGTTGTGTAGGGGGCGCTAGTGAGGTAATCCAGAGTGAAGGGAGCTGTAAGCGCCTAAGGTCACGTTTATGGAGAAAGAACAGAAACTTAAGACAATCTTTCACTGGGTTAGATTTCTGCTCAGTCTGTGTTTGTTTTTCATTTTGAAATACTCTCTATAAGCGCTGGTGTGTGAATTTGTTTTGCACAATATTTGATACACACACACACACACACTTTCCTACTAGTACAAATGAATTCTACGAGTGCAAATCCCATAGAGCAGGTGATCAGTTGTTTTGCACCAATAATACCTTAATATAAACGTACGTCACATGTTGTGATTCTTCTGTTGATTCGAGATTATGGGCTTTATGAATCAAATTTGATTTGATTTGAAAATAACCTCAGTTTTTACTGCTTCTGCTTTTTGATTCTATGAGTCTTGGGTTTGAATTTTGGGTCTTACACAGTATTTTTTCCTAACCATCTCAAATGTTATTCCTCTTTTGATTGCGCTTTTATTAAAACTAAAGATTTTACTCTTGTTTCAAGAATCTACAGATTTAACTAAAGCCTCCATATGTGGGTCAGTCTTTATTTCTTCCTGCTATACTCTTGTTCTTTTCCTTTGCGGTTTTCCGACCCAACTGTCATTTGCACATCCTGCTTTTGTCTCCGTTTCCTTCCGTCTTACTGTCACACCCTCGTACCCTCATTTCTGTCCGTCTTACACTCCGTCCTTCTTTCCTTTCTTCCTTCCTTCTTCCTCTCCCCTATTTATCCTATTCCTGTGTTCCAATCACTCAGCCATGTGATTAGCTTCCTCCCTGACCTTAGTGTTCTTTGCGTCATTTTACTTTGCCCTTTCTGAGGATACAGGCCTTCTCCTTATCAGCAGGGACGGTGTGGAAAGACCCCCAGCTTTAAATTCCTGCTAAACCACATCTCTGAGGACCTCTTCTGGGCTGGCAGCACAATCGCAGTGGTCAGCCAGGAACCTCAGGCTCTCTACTTATTGAGGAATCACCAGTCATCTGCTGCTGGTGGTTTCAGGAGAGGTTGTCTCTCATAAAATCAAGATGTTGATAATTAAATAATGAATTACAGAAGCTACAAACTTTGCACTAGCAAGTTTGCGACAGTAGAAATTAAGTATAAACTGATGTTCATGCAGAAAGCATTCATCACACTCCCCACCTCCCCACTTTAAGAAAATGGTCACTAAACCAATCAAACTTAATTTAAAGCCATTTAAGCCAAACTATCGGTTAAAAATGCTATTTTATCTATCAATATTACACCAACTAACCATAACCCTGAAAGCTTCCATAGCTCATGCCATATGACACATAAAAGGAAATAAATGTAAACACCTTACAACAAAATATATATTGGGAAGAGGGTAGGGGCCATCTGCACATTTAGGAAATCTTAAATCAGAGAAAAGGCCTAAGTCTGAGATTAATTTTCATTTCCATCCTTTTTACCCCAATTGTGTTTTTTTACATGGCCCTAAACATCTTACAGATACAAAAACTAAGCCTATTCTTGGTTGAGGATTCTTTCACTGCAGTCACGACTATGATCCCACATTTATCTCATACTGTGTCAATCCATTCACTGAAGCTCCACAGAAACTAGTAAGTAGACATTAAGCTGAGATTGTTTCATGAATACATGTATTGAAAAATAGAAAGAAAAGTCACATGGTGCTTCAAGATATTTTATTCATCCATTAACTGTTTTAATACAAGCTGAAAATATTTCCTAAAGCAAAGGACTAAAGAAGGAACAAATACAGGAAGTGACCTGGAGGCCGCACTACATTATTTTCCACAATAAGATTCCTTCGGTCACTGCTGACGCTAGCACTTGCATAGGTGATATCGTTAAATTAACCTCTCAGTATCAAACAACACTTTAATATAGTAATATATATTTATTGTGTATACAAATTTGTTTGTTTGTCTAGAACACAACACTTCACCCATATATAAACTGGCAGAGCAGATGCTAAAACCCAGAACTGGATATGTAAAGGGAGGAATTTTGTTATTTGTCAATGTTGATGTTTTTCTGGGGGAAATGCATAATTCAGTCAGGACACTGTTACATGGGGCAGGAAGCAGAAGCTCATACCAAATGGAAACACAGGAAGTCGTCACTGAAACATGGGTGAAGGTCCTGTGGCAGTAACACAACCTCCTCCTGCTCCCCTCATGACGACAACGGAGAAAAGTTTGCAAAACCCAGTTTGACAAATACCAAATGATTATTTTAAGGCAACCAATTAATGCAGTGTGTGCGTGTGTTGCAGTTTTATGGCTGTTTAGGAAACATGCACTTTCCCATGTGACAGATTATTTGGTGCATTTGGTCTGTGTCTAGAAATAGAGGACTTTGCTTGTCTCTGCCACAACATCACCTCACTCTGTCTGTACTTTGTGAAGTATTTCAATGCTACAGGAACTTTTGGACTCCTACACACAGTCAGAAGGCCGGCATGTCCTTCAGAGCTCCGTCTTCCCATCGCTCGCTGAGCTGCTGGCAGCTCCGCCCTCGGCCGCAGGGGTGGGGGTGGAGGATGCCGTGTCTTTGGGCTGGAAGGCCAGTGAGGCTGAGTTTATGCAGTAGCGCTTCCCTGTGGGTCTTGGTCCATCATCAAACAGGTGTCCCAGATGAGCGCCACACTGAAACACATCAATGGAAAGTTTGATGTGTTCGATTGTAGACTTGTTCTGATGGGGATCTAGGATTTTTCCAAATCAGGGGCCATAAAGGGGCCACAATTTACACAGAGGGGCCATTTATATCCATAAGAAATTCCAGATCAGTAATATCTTTGAGCCAAGAATCATTGAATAAACATCTTCAAAACAGCTTCAGAAATAAAAATAATAAATTGTTGTATGTTTTATTGGTTCGTTTTTTCTAAGACTACTGACAGGACAGGGGCACTTTAGGGGCCAATCAAAGCTAATTTTTGGACATTCATCATTCAAGTTAATGAAGATTTTAGGTGGCACCAACAGCTTAGCTGTTATTTGCAGTAACTAGCAATTGTGTCATGTGATTACGTGCCAAAATAATCGTCTGCAATCTGTCAGTGCAATTTTAAAGTAAAAATAAACAAAAACCATAAATGAAATAAAGCTTATGAGCAATATGAGCTGGTACATCACTGGTCAGCCGGGCTTTGTGTTTGTGTTCTCACAGGAATGTGCACTTGCATGTGTTTAATTTGCCAAAACACTGTTGCTGGACGGCTTTGTGTCAAAGTTGGATCCATTACAACTTTTTGCTGGTTTACCCGCTTTGTTTTTTTGCCTGAATACACTGCCTCGGCACCACCGCTTTGTTGACACAGTGGCATCAGCGAAATCAATGAGTTTTTGAAGGCAGGCCTCATGTCGGTCTGAAAATGACCTTTTCAGAAAGAACAGTCACCAGACAGAAGGTGTGCACAATTTGGTGCAGATCTAAATAAAGTGTAATGTGTTTTCATAAGGGAACTGTTGGGCCTTTGCAGAGTTATGCGCTGGACTGAGTGACATCTTGTTAAATGTATTTAATTTGTTTTGTATTTTGTTATTTGCCTGTGAAATGCTACAGGCGAGCTGCTGCATTGGATATCTTCATCTGACGTCTTTGAGGTAAAGAATTAAATAGCAGTGTTTATACTGTACCTGGTTGCAGGTGGTCTCCACTCTGTGCATCCCATAGGAAAAATCATCGGTCACAGTCACAGACTCCTCCTTCACCAGGTCAAAGAAGGATGGCCAACCTGAACCCATGGTGGCAGGAAGGAAACGTGTCAGTACACAGGTGCCATGACACGCCGATGGGAATTGATGCGGGTCAGTGTTTGATTTTACATCAGGGAACATGGACAGGGCTGGAGAAATGATGTCAGCACCATGTAATGCATTTAAACTTCATCCAATAAACTGTTCCTGGTGTAAATACGTGCATCTACAACTTTTAAAAACTAGAGTGGGTCAGATTCAACTCATTCAGGAATGATTCAACTCTTTAAGTTGATGGTGATGTTTCATGCATCCGCATTGCTCCATGCTGCTGCTGCTGACTGACTATTACATGTACCTGGTCCACCACTCACTGCATATTCAATGCTTATAGCCATTACTTTAGTAGCATGCATATTATCTGCTTAATAAGGTTGAAACATTCAAATCACATGATACTGAAAAGCCACTGATCAATTATTAAAAGGACAATTATCAGCAAACACCAGCATTTTTATACTGCACATTCAAAACTGAGACCAGCTCCAGGAGAAATAGGAGCAGCTTGTAATGACAGAAGAGCAGGAGAGAAAATGGACAATAAGGTCAACAGTGAGTTAACTTACCTGATCCAGAGTCAAATTTAGTCTTTGAGCTATAAAAGGAAACAGTAATCATGTTAAATCCATGCGTAACAAATAAAAGCGGTTTTACATTGTAGTGGAAGACTAAGGCAAAGGATTATTTTTTAATTCCCCCCCCCCCCGTCTGATTCACTAGAAGGTGAGATGGTCCTACAGGAGACGGTCATATCAGGGAGACAATGCAGCACTTACCTGAACAGCTGATTTCCACAGACAACACACGTGTAGGTGCCTTCATCTTTATGATCTGTGAATTCACCAGTGAACGCACTGGTGAAAGAAAGCTCCATCAGTCAGACCAAAGCATGATGTACTAATTACTAAATACTGTTTATTAACAGAATGCACACATCATCATTTAAATGTACAGATATAGACATACATATACACACAGACATGGTGTGTACATACACAATTTTGAGTAATACTAGAGGCACAGCAGTTAAGAGTCATGCAGCGGTTCCCCTCACCTCTCAGTTCCTCTTTCCTGAGTCACATGGAACTGCTTGGGAGTGAGACGTTTCTTCAGCTCCTCCTGAGAGAAGCTCGCTGTCCATGTCTTCTTGGTCCTACACGCTCCTGAGGGGGGGAGGCAGGGACGACAACACATATTTACACTACAAGTCTGCTGATGACAGCGGCAAGACAAAGAAGAGCTGCACGTCACAACACTATTCCTTAGGTTGATGCCAAACAAAACGTTACGTCTTCCTCTCTCCTGACGTCGCTCTGAGACACAAGATGGAAACAAAACAGGCCGGCCAAAAACTGCTTGATTTAATCCAAAACTCAAAAGGAACCTGTGACAAAACCTTTCAGTGTACATATAGTGAACAGAACCACACACACAAAAGCCAAGCAGTGAATAGTTATTGTGTTAGCATTTTGAAATTTCACAAGTGAGAAGAGCTGATACATGGACCGTTGGATAAAGGTTCAGTGTGGCTATTTAAACCATTAAGGGCACTACTGTTTGTGTCTGAGTCAACGAGTCAACAGTGAGTAATGTGATGTTTCAGCCAACTGAAGAAGGGAGAGCCCTGATGTAAACACAGCATGTTCTGTTTGTGGGATGGATGTTTAGCTCGACTCTTCCTAAACGTCTGGATTATCATTAACCTCTGAGGTGGGGGGTTAGTTGTTTATTTTGCAGCCACACACAGACGTCAGCTTTGACTTCAAACAGGGGTGTTTATTTTTTAAACAGTGTTCCCAATTTCTTACAGTAGTTTTGTTTCATGAAACAAGACCATAACCTCAATAATAGTGCCCGGTTTGTGTCAGACATGTTGAGGAAACTGTTGGCTAAGGTGTTAGACAAAACTATTTCTAAAATGACAAGAATGGGTGTGCCCCTATTTGGACAATTCTATAAGACCTGAGGGAAAAGTGTGGAAAAATGATGTCAAATTCTAAATGAGAGCCAAAACATCCAAGATAGTACAGGGATCACAAAATGGTTATCTGTAACTTGTGAGGGATTTGTGCTAAGTTCTAAAAGAAACCTTTATAATTGTCCTTTATCTAAATATACATTTTTTAAATCCTCAACTAAAAACACATCACAGAAACTCTGTTATGTGTGTTTGTATATATATCATGATTGAATGAAATACATTTGCTGGCAAGACTATGATTAAGAATCCTGCCCTGAATGAATCGTTTCATTCTTGTTCATGCTACATATTAAAATCAAATCGCTCAACAGTAATCAAATTGGTGTACTGCTTTTCAGTGTAGTCCAGCAGGGGGCAGCACAGAACTGCCTATTCTTAAAGTAAAGTAATGTTAACTTTTCATCCAGAGGTGTCGGAGGCCCTTTTCCTATTTTGAGATGGAGAAGCACCTTCCAGGCCAAAATTCATCTGTGTAAAATAAATCTGGGCAAAATTAGACTTTGAAACAAGTTTATATCTGATAAAACAAGGAGTGACCAAGATTAAGAAACTCAGAAAGCATTCAGAACTATTAACTGCGGTACCTGGAAGTTGTTGATACTCACTGCTACAAGTTCAAATCTATTTAAAAAGGCACTGAGGTCCAGTAACCAGCCCTGTTCAGGTTAGGTCCAGTTTGGAGCGCTGAAACTTCATTCAGTGCAAACAAAAGGAGCTGTTCCGAATCAAATGGAAGTAAATAGCTGAAAGCAGCTTAGGTCAATGTAAACGCACACAGACGGGGACAGTAAAGACATGCAGACACACCAGCCAGGTGTTAAGGCTTTAGAGAGGCAGAGCACAGCAGGCACACAGCACCCAGTCAGTGGACCTGAGGGAAGACTGCAGGGCCTCAGAGTTACAGGCTGACTCTTGGTTATTAGATGCAGCAGATTGAAGCCCGACATGGCTGCTGGACAGAGGCTCGCCACCCACCACTAGAAACAAATGCCCCTCAGCAGGACTACACCGAGGACTGGGCTGGATGGAGGGGGAGCAGACAGAGGGAGAAATAACACACGACAACACAGGATTAGAGACAAGATGTGGAATGGGAGCAATGGTCGTCGGCATCTGTTTGGAGAGTCCCACTGGTGACACAGAGTTTGAAGGAGACTGGTTAACGGGCATGTTTAACACTGACACACACACACACACACCTAGAAAAACAAAACACATCAACGCCCTGTGCTGCACGGGGGACTGTACTTTCAGACAATGACGTCCCTATGAACTTTTAAAAAGTTTATTTCATTTTTTTCAAGATTTATGGAAATACGTTCCTTATCTATCTTGCTGACCAGACAACACAACATTCCAATAAAACCATTTGTTTCAAAAGACATCCAGTGTTCATATTATTATATTATATTATATTAAAGAAAAGATATATTTTGTACACTGCAGCTATGCGTATTTGAATCCTACTGCTGCATTCTTTTTAACTTTATTGCCCTTTGGGGGAATACCTCTTGATCTCAAAGTCTTTCATGATGTTTCAAAACCAAATGTCTTTCTACTAGGGATGCACCGATTTATCGGCCGAACATCGGTAGCGGCCGATAATCGCCTCGTTTACTGATATCGGCTTATCGGTAATAAACTTGACTTTCACCGATATCATTGGCAGATGTTCATATTTGTGGTAAAACCGCTGGGCACGTGCCTTGGTTGGGGGAGCAGTCGCCCTCCTCTCCGCGCCGCCGGAGGCTCAGTGTGCGGCACCGGGAGGTCCTCATCCGGTGGCACCTCACGGCGCCGGCGCGGAAGGCGGGGAGGGGACTGGGTACGCGGTCGGCGGCGGCCACTCTGGACGCGTGTCGGGCCCTTCTCGCGGATCACCTCAGCTACGGCGGCCGCTGGGGGAACCCTCCGGCTGGCGCCTAGCAGCTGACTGAGAACTGGTGCGGACCAGGGGAATCCGACTGTTTAATTAAAACAAGCATCGCGAAGGGCCACGGTGGGTGTTGACGCGATGTGATTTCGGCCCGACACTAAAAACAGGTAAAACTGAGGAGGGCTTGTTAAGTTATCTTGACTCACGCAGTGTAACTTGGTGTAAAAAGTATGAGCGTAGCGTCTGTTTAAGTACTTTATTCTCATGTGCACCGGCTCTATTCATCCGTCTCATGCACAGGTAACAAGGGAATTGACAACATACGTTATACACACAGAAGCCGTAACACATCTAATAAACGGGCAATACTGCTACCGTAAATCAATGAGAAGAGCGTTCTCTATAATGATACTTTAACAGGACTGTTTTAGACAGGATAAAAAGGTGCTGTTTCAAATTATCCTTGTGGTATTTTGACCAAAATATGTTACAGACATTTCATTAAGATCCCAAGGAACCATTTCAACTTGCGGTAAAATGGGCCTAATAGGTCTCTGTTAAATAAAGTTTACTTAAATCAGAGATTGTTTCATAAATCTGATTCAATTTATGCTCATTAAAAGATAAGAGTGATGAATAGTGCTTTTTAAATAATGATTTAATTATTTTTCTGGCACAAAAGGGTGAATGAATAACAACAAAAAGAAAATAAACAAATATCGGTATCGGCTATCGGCCAGATTGTTATTTTAAATATCGGTATCGGTCAAGAATTTCCATATCGGTGCATCCCTACTTTCTACTTCCATCTAGAAATGTGGAAACTGCTGTCCATTTGGTTTGTGTACAATACACTGCGATACCGTTAGCGGACAAGAGGCTGATAATCCTAAAACCCTAAATATTAGTCCCCTAAACACAGACGCCTTTTCTTCAAAATCCATTATGTATTCCCTGAGAAATCAAGGAAAATGCTTAAAAAAAACATCCTATTTTGTAATGTTAAAGTAAGTGAAGAAAAAAATGCCTGAACCAGATCTGCAACAAAATTGAATGGGTTCTTTCCTGACCCAAACCACATCCTTCCATTTAGATTATTGGTAATGTGTCCAGTAGTTCTGTGCATAGACCTGCTGACTAACAGAGAAACAAACAAACCGACAAACAAATACGAATATCCCTTGTGTCTTTATTGGACAAATCCCAAATTAAGACCATTCACATTATATTTGCAGTTTTAACACGCTGACTTATTTTACTAATACCTCAAGAGGGCAGGCAATTGGTTGAGCTGACAGTGATCGCCCTCCGCTGGATCAGGAGACAAACTACTTCAGACGGTCTACTTCTCTACGCTTCTAGACTGTCGATTTTGAAACAACCACACTTTCAAATGAATGTTTTTATTTCCAGTAAAAGTGACAGCACAATAATGATCATTAAAAACGCACACCACTGTGACAAGAACCACACAAAATGACACGTCACTGAGCCATGTCCCATCCACTAACATGGAGGAGGTGGGATTTATGACCTGTACCGCTGCCACCCACCGGTCGGCATTTGAGACACTTTTGCTTCAATTTGGGGAGGAGTCATGTCATCCATCTTTACATACAGTGTATGTTCTGATCCATCATCAGCACATGAGCACCCCCGATGTCCCACTGAGCCCCGTCTATTATTCCTCCACAACTTTCCAATTCTGTCCACTACAACCCTGATATGAAGCTCCAGACGTAGCCTCCAGAGACAGTTTGGAGCTTGTAAGTGAATAACTGATATGATATGTTGGGTGATACAAGTCTCACAATGGATGGATTACAACATTAAAAAAAACTGTGTTCCTTCAATTAGCACGTCAGCCTTCATTGCCCTGTCAAAGCTCGACATAGTAAAGCTAGGAAGTTACTCTACCTAGAGGAGCAGCACGCAGCGCAGGGCGGCACACTGAGCCGCTGACAGCACGAAGCAGGGCCACCGAGAGCCCACGTCTGAGGAGGACGGCCATGACACACAGTCATACTGAAGAGAGACAGAGAGACAGACAGAGACTGCCCTTTTTAATATATTTCATTACACCATTAAACATCCCCTCATCCCAGCGGTGGTTGGATTCTATTTAATGTCTCCGGATCAGCCGTTGCACGTCACCAGAGGGAACATTCAATCAGGAAGGAAAAAAAAGAAAAAAAATCCGAAGAGGAAAAATTCCCTCTGAGACGAGCTCTGATAAAAGCTGAACGAAGGTGCCCTTATATGGTAACGTTTCCAGCAGTGTGGCAGTATTCACCTGCAGGAAAACTGTCCTCTACACTCTCTCCTGTCTGGCTTTACTCAGAGATAGGATTTGACGCTGTAACAAGCTAGAAAACACTATGACAATAAATGTGAGTAAACTGTTTAGAGGATGAACAAGTGGCCCGCAAAATAAAATCTACTGAGAACGCAGCCACTTCCACGAAGCTGTGAACCTTTGCTCGCTCAACTCAGATTCAGTTCTCTCTCAGTCTTAGGCTCTGCTGCCTATAGCTCAGAGGTCACAGGTCAATCAGACAGATTCGTAACAATGTAAATGATTCTGCCACAGCTCCCGCTCCACTCACAGTGCTCTGCTCTTTTGCTTCACACAAATGTGACAGACAACAGTGTAAGAATTCCTGAAATGGTTTTGTAGCTCGTATGCACCATAAGTAAAACAATGACTCCAACGGTTTGTTCCTCTGCAAGGGCAGGACTTAAAGTGGCACTGTAAACATACTTGTGAGGGGCAAAAAGCTCCTACTTGCTGCTGTGCGTTCCTCTGGGTCGTAGTGTTTGTGACGTGTTGTCCTAAGGGCCAATCTGTTTAGCGATTTGTTGTTTAGTTTGAGACTACATGGGGTGAATTAATTGCCATTCCTATGTTGCTGGCCATTTTGTAAGTTGTGGTTGTCTTTTCCTATCTGCTGCTGTTTTCTGACTTGTTCGCCATTGTTTTATGCATGTTGCATGATTTGCGTGCCATTGTGTGATGTTGTTTGCCTTTGTTTTTCATGATTTATCATTCTTTTTACATGTTGAATTGAATTATTTGTTGTTTCATGACGTTATTTGCCCTCATGTTTTGTTGCATTTATCTGCTGCAGTCTTTTTGAAATTCGCTGTTGTGTTTTTTTGTCCACTTGTCTTTGTGCTCCGAGCGTCACAGCCACCGGGGCTATGGGCTGATTCCAGCAGCAGCTCTGTAACACAATGCCGTCACCTCGGTGGTGAAATAAAGCTGCGGTGAGAGCCACAGCTGCCAAGCGCCTCTATTCTGAGATCCACCATCGGAAAACACCTTCATTGACAAACTTTGCAAACATTGTAGATATGTGCTCAACACAGATAAAAATGTACATTTGTCAAAAACTGATCAAGGTAGAAAGAGGGGGAGACAGTTCCATCTTCACTGAAAAGTTGGTCGTACATTTGGATAGTTTTGTTGTATATAGTTGTATATTATTTGTATTCACATAGAAACACTGTGGAATCCATTTAAGGATGTGAAAATTACCAAAGAAAAGTCATAATTTAATCTTTAAAATACAGTCAAATTTAAAACCGAGATGAGGTTAAAACGTAACTTGTTTATAATTCTTCAATGAGTTGATGCAATGGTTCCAACCATCAGGGAATACAACTGGTTCTCTGACGTCATAAGAAAACACTGAATACGTCATGTAGAGTCTGGCCCCTGTT
Source organism: Pleuronectes platessa (assembly GCF_947347685.1). Classification (NCBI taxonomy): domain Eukaryota; kingdom Metazoa; phylum Chordata; class Actinopteri; order Pleuronectiformes; family Pleuronectidae; genus Pleuronectes; species Pleuronectes platessa. The sequence goes on from NC_070647.1 coordinate 4,651,242, forward strand.
AGTAAAGACGTACTTGACTCTGTCAGTTAACGTTGTCACAACATGTCATGTCTCCTGAGCTCCACTCCGAAGTGTCAGTTACAACACGGAGTTATTAGGAGCCCGCGGCCGCCGCCGCCATGTTTGACCGAGCTGTCCAAACTCAAGAGTCTAAAATTAACAATAACTGGCTCGTTATCGAACATTCGTGTGAATCCTTGTTGCCGATTGTTCTGTACGTCGCCCGTCAGAGGACACGGTTAACTACGGGCGCCATGTTACCGTTCATATGCAGAACTGTTCCCTGTTAACCGATAAACGCGACAGAGACTCACCGGAGAGAAGCAGCAGCAGCAGAGAAGCGGCGGCGGCGACCGGGAGGTGTCGGAACGGTGATGAGGTGATGACGGTGTGACGTCGGAACATTTGAGCAGGGGGACGTCGACCAGCAATAATGTCTATGTGCGGGTGGGGTGAAAGGGGACCCGCTCATGTCCTTATATGGTCTCGACCCCTCACCGTTTCCGTTCACCTCCGTCACATCCCACAATATCGGACTAGACATACAAACACAGCAGCATAGTTGTTCATGTATTGTGTTGTTTACTGTGTTGTTTACCGGTTTACACATGACTAAGTTAACAGTCATGTTAGCCCCCCTCACTTCATGATCGGTGACGCAGCTACAAGATGATAAATATTCTAATAATAAAAAGAGAATGAACAGCTAATTAATCTATAATATATAATCTATTAATAAATAATATAATGGCAGTGTTTATCAAGTGAATTGAGTTTTGTACTTGTTAGTGTCATAATGAGCTTTGAATGCAATATCTATAATGTTTATATATAGTAGTATATATATGTGTGCTTTAACAAGGGACACTTTTCACAATATGTTCAAGAGTTGTGTGGCTTACTGAATCCGGAATTGTGTATGGATGATATATATTCCCGCCCCTGGTGAAAATTGTTGCCCCTGATTTAGAGAAATCCTAGATTTTTGTATCTAATCTAACCCTCTATATATCCTATTACTAATTTCTGAAAGTTTATTTGTATGGCCCCTTACCAAGCACAGACTTTGGCCTCAGTCACAAAATCGGTTTCTACACCTGTAACTACTTATCAAACTAAATATGAATGATGCTTAATACACATCATAACCGTGTATATGCTTTTTTGTAATAATCTTGACTTGTGTTGTTGATGCTTCTTGGGGAACAGACAGAGTAAACAGGAGGTTTTTCTGTGAGGCACCATTAAATGCTCTTAACTGAGGCTGGTATTTACAACTTTAAACACCTAGTACTCCACAAGTAGATGTTTTGACATCAAATCCAAAACTAAAAACAGCCTCAACGCAAATTAATCAGAATGCTGTGGAGCTATTTCGCCCCCATGTGTGCGAAAGACAGAAAAGCACATCAAATAAAAAAAAACTCCTAATAACTCTTTAATTTGAGCCGTTTGTACAACTGACAAATTACATTTAGAACTTATCTATATAAATGTCTCTGGTCCACACCCTCCCTCCCACTCCCCTGGCTAGCAGGTTAGGGATGCTGGTAAATCCAAACATACAATGCAATGGAAATAAAGCTGCATATAACATAACAGACCACATATCAATGTACAGTGTTGACATGAAGTGCATCAGAGTAAAGAGAACGCATTCCATGAGGTTTCTGGGTGAAGCACGAGCCTTGAGAGGTGGCATCACATCAAACAATTGACATTCAGCCTCATGACAGTCAGCGTGAGGGGAGACGCCTTATGTGCACTTTTCCGTTGGGTGTACAAAAATAGTTTACAGTGATGCACTAAACAACTGGCTTCTTTCTTTAAGTGTTCACTTTATTTTGTTGTTTTACACATCCTGACATTTGTTTGGAAGTGGATGTACGGTTTGATTCTTGATGAGATAAAGTTTTGACACATATGTAACAGGTAAGGTGACATTAAAATAGTACATCACCATGGCTGTTAAAAAAAAATGAAATAAATAGAGAGAAGCATTTGGTTTAATATCAAAGGAAACTGCTACAAAATACCAAATCTGAAGATGTAAAACTAACAAAACTACATCTATGGCAGGCCTTACTCACCCTTTGAACTGTTTCTGTTTCTTAAATCCAGTACATAGTCCAGTAATGCAGTGCCAGTCTTTTTTATTTTTTTTTAAAAGCACAAATTTAAGGCACTGTTGGGTCGTCCGCTACCTAACGAAGCAGATTTTGAACATTTGAAATGTGCATCATTTGTACAATTTCACACTGCAAATACTGAATCCAACTTTCAATTCACTGCATTAAAAAAATTTCATAATTTCTAGCATCTCTTGGAGTTTAAAAAAAACAAACATTTTCTGAATACACAGGTGCTGAAAAACACACAAGCGATCAGGAATCCCTAAGTTCAGTGAAGACTCCTCACAGGGGGCTGGGGGTGTTTAGAATAGAGTGTTACAAACCCACAACATTCGCACAGTACTCCTTATGACAAAAAAGCGTGGTAGCATCGTGTTGTGTGATCAACAGCTTCCGTCACGACAGGAAACACAAAATGTTCTGACTTCATAGTCCTCGTCTGGTCTGTTGGTCACGTACACACACACAAAAAAAGGGTGAAGACACACACACACACACTGCTTGCATGAGAACAGGTGTGGAACTCCAATTCAATGCAGGAGGTCGCATCGGCAGCATAACATTACCCATCTTCAGAGAGGTAAATAATAAATGTAATAAGTGATAATAACTCTGGGATATATTGGATTATATCTGCAGTAGAAAGTTGCAGGTGACTGTTAAAGGTACACCCCCTGATTTTGTTACAATCGCTCAAAATCAAGGACAAAGGGAAAGAAAAGCCCGTTCATAGAAAACACGGAGCAAAGGAAACACACGGTGGCTGAATCCTCACTGTAACTGTGGCTCGGTTCTACAGCCCGAGCTTTACTGTGTGCATCTGTGCTACTGCAGCCGCTAAGGGACTCGTCGCCTCTGCATACACACGTACTCTGCTGAGGCAAATGAGCAGCAGCAACAGCAGCAGCATCAACAAAAAAAAAAAAAAAAATGACCTTATGGTTTTGCTTTTAATAGAAAATATGTAATAATAAAGCTTGTGCCACCATTCACGTGTATTTACAGGACACCCGCTGCATATCTGGTCATGCCTCCCTTGCTTAACTAAATAATAATAATCAGAGTAATAATAATAACAAGGAGTACATCGAACATCTTCAAGAAAAATCAACATCCACGCTGTGTTGTATCGAAAGCTTACATAGAGGCATACTCTGAAACATGCAGCCGTTTTTTTATACAGTGCCCAGATGAATTCCATCATGGGATGAGCTGGTTGCACCGTGGAAGAGAAGGAGGGAGGGCTGGAGTATCTGCACACATCTTAAATATTCCAGAAGAGCTTGGCTTCCTTGTTAAATCCATGACATTTCTAATACAATGATTATAGAAAACAAACAACTGCAACGAAGAACAGCTTTTCTTGCAATTATCCTGTGTTGAAAAATAAAAATAAAAATCAACAAACGAAAAAAAAGAACCAGCTCTCCCGTGGCACAGACTGAAGTCTTCCCCGTTATAAAGCAGCGAAGGAGCAGCAGCAGACTGGTGCTGTGACGCTGGGAGGGCACAGAAGAAAATGACGCTCAACCTAATGCTAATGGGCGTCTCATGAGAAGCCTGAAGAGTTGGCTGAGCCGTGTTGCTGCGGGCTGGCCGCAGTGTCCGTGGTGCCCGTGGCTTTCAGGTGGAGGATGGAGGCCCTCAGGGGCGTGCTGGAGCCCTGTGCCTGTGGGAAGCGCTGGTGGTATCGGTCCAGACGCAGATACTTTACCGTCACCAGTTTACCTGTCAAGATGAGAAGGAAACAGTCACTGACCACTCATCATAGTGTTCTTCGATACATTGAGCTTATCAGATGTCCATAGCTACATGTGGCATTTTGTTTACTGCTGTTTCACGTTTCTCCAAATACCAGGGTTCGGCGCTCCTGTCTCAACATGAAAGTTGTATCGCATCACTGCAGTTTTAGAATAAAAGGTGAAGCGGTTTCAAGTGTTTACGGCCCCCGTTGCCTAAATATCCTAGATCAAACGTAAACCCTAAAATAACAGCTTAAAAATCCGTTTTGAAGAAACATACTAATAATTGGGAGAATGTGATCTGTCATCGCTCCCTGGAGGCTTGGAACTGCACTATGCAACTCTGGTGTACCCTGCTGGAGCATTACAAAACTGCTTTCTGACAAATCTCACCGTCCAATACCCAGAGCTGCAGTGAACAGCTAGCTACAAGTCACAACTAGCTCGCTATTCTCAGCGTGAACATCATTGCAGAGGATGCGAAGGCAAGGAAAACAGAAATTGGCAGAATAAGAAACCTAACAAGAGTGAATGTGAAAGCATATTTTACTAATTTGTTATCATCAGAAGCAGGTAAACCCATTTCGAGGTTAAGCAAGTTAGCCAAACACTTGAATGTGATGGGATACACATCATGCTCGGACATCGATAACTTCATCTATTATATCCGCTTACTGTGTTGGCTGTTCTATTCCAAGTTGTGAATCTTGTAATAGGAACAAAGTTCAGCAGGCCCTCACAAACCATGTAACTAATGTATTGATCTATGAGCTCTACACTACAATGTTGTTATGGTTTTTGATGAATGAAATGAATAAATCATAAATGCTCCTCAAGTTAGTTTCCACTTGCAACAGGTCTGCACTTGACTGCAAGCATCTGCGGTTGCGTGCCATTTGACCGATCGGCGCTCAAAACTCATTAATTATTCAAACTGGATTTCCTGGATAGTATTTCATCTTCTCACTTGTACCTGTGGCAGCGCAGCATCCTTGTTTTCTCACTCTGTTACTGCTGATGTGCTGTAAATCTAAGTGTTATTAAGTGGGTGCTTTACCATCGAACCAGGAGCCATGAAGTGCCTTGAAGGCTTTCCCTGAGTGCTCTGCAGAGAGACACTTCACGTAGACGCAGCCCTGTGGAGAGAGCAAGAAGCACAGTGTGATGTTGCTGTAGTCAGAAGTATAGATGTCAGACATGAGGGCAAGTTGCTCATAGGACGGAGCGTACCTCTCGAGAGTTCTTGTCGACAGCGATGTGGACGATGCCGTCGTTGTCGCTGCACTTCTCCAGGATAGCCTCGTGGATAGCTAAATCCCAGTTCTCCCCGACCTCCCTGAAAAAAAGAAAACACATACAGGGAATTTACAAACGGTAAAATGAATGTGGGGAAAAAGGAATGAGCTCCCGACGGCTCATCGAGGAGGCAGCAGAGACGACTCAACTCACATGACTGGGTCAAACATGTTTCTAATCTTCAGACATGGAGTCAGGCTGTTGGGGGGGGAATTCCTCCGGTCCAGAGGGAAAGCTGAAGGAGAGAGAGAGACGAAGTTTCAGTGAGCGCGCAGTTGGATCAGTGCAGTCCACGGGTCCATGGTGATCACAGTGAAACGATATGACCCCGGATAAGAGCAATGTTTAGGTTCCCAATACATGACATGTTACCAGGGCCTATGAAACTGTAAGGTGCAGGGACCTAAGGTGGCAACATGCTTCATGCAGCGGCAATTTGAAACATCAAGGTCTGAAGCAGCACAAAAACACCTCATGTCCAAAGGCTGCATACCACTCAATCTTCCACCTGTCCACCTCAAGAGAAGAGACAAGAGAAGATGTCTGTCGGCTCATTGTCTGTACAGCATGTACTGAAGCCACTTGAATTTTTTTTTGCAGTGTTCAATATTTGGCAGTGTTCAATTACCCGGATAATCCACTCCTCGTAATAACGTAAAAGATCTTTGAGCGGTTTTGAGCTGTTATTGTAAAGTGTACAGCCTTCTGCGCCCCCTTCTCTGTATCTGTCTTTGAAACAGCCAGAACACTGTAATTGTCTTTAGCACCAAATGTCATCTTCCCTGTTGGTCCACTCTCCTCTCGTCGTGTGATATGACTCAGTTGCTCTGATGCGATGGAGCACACACTTTCACATTGCCAACTGGTGACCTGGGTGCTACCACTGATAAACAAAAATGGACCTTATAAATTATATATCTACCTATTTCTAACCCTCTAGTTGGTGTGGTCAGTGGGAAAGTTATGTGATTGGTATGTGCCTGAACACTGTGCAACCCCAGTAACTCAGACTACTGCAGCCACCCTACTGGTATCGTACACAACTCTTTAGCACTGAGAGCAAGACAGGCCAGAGGGATTTTATTCTCTCTACTAATTCTGAAGAGCGCTTCACACATTGGCATACACTTGACGTAACTGATTCAATTGGATTTTTGATTGTGAACTGATTCTGACAATCAGGAGATCAGTGCCGATATCCTGCTCCACTAATTATAAACAAGAAAAATAATTGTGCTGTGAATGTGTCAGCACCAAATGAAATGGAGAATTAACATTTATAGACAAACGCCTAAGGGAATTTCCTGCTTTCCTGGTCCAGTATAGTCTTGAGCAAGAAAAACAGTCAGTGCGAGTTACCTTTCCCCTGCCAGACTTTAGAGGGCATCAGTGAGCTTTTGTCACAATTGAGAGAAGGCTGTATCCACCTCCAGACCAGGAAGTCTTGCCCACCGATCCTCTGATTCTCTGTTCGAATGCGGGACTCGTTGGCTGAGAGGAACCTCTCAGCCCGCTCCCAAATCTTCTTCATTTTCTTTCTGTAAAACAGCAGAAGCAGAATGTCTCACAAATTCTTCCTCACCTGAGGCATCACGTTTTCTGATGTTGCATCCTAAATTGACTTTAAACATAAAGGTACAGAAGACAGCAGTAACTACACATCATGTCCCAAACCTGTTACACACACCTATCGCAGTGGTGGCAAAAAAATCTTGTCGCTTCTAAAAAATGTCCCTTTTTAAATTCACAAAAGAACATATCTAGCCGTTCCAGAAAAACTACACAACACACACAAACACATTCAATGCATCTCTTGTTCCACTTCCTTGAAATAGGATTTTAATATGGCTCAGATCAACCTGTTGCATGTGATTTCATTGAGGAAAAAAGAGCTCCGTCGATCTGTAATCAGCTCTTCATTACAAATCTGTCTGAGGCAGCACCAGCTGAACGCTGCTGCACATGACTCCAGTCCTCAGATCACTTCACTGGTTACCAGTCTCAGAAAGAATTAACTTTAAAATCCTACTACTGGTCAATAAATCGCTGAGCAGCTTAGATCCAGAACACTTATCCGATCTGCTGAACCAGTGTGAACCTTGGAGACTGCTCAGGTCGGCCGGTTCAAGATTACCAGCGGCTCCTGAGGTTAAAACTTTATAAGGTGAAGCCTTTTCAGCCTCTACGGAGCCCAAATTTGGAACCGACAACCTAAGAATAAACAACATGCTGAACAGTTTTCAGGGACATGTCTGGACCGTCGTCCGAAAATGATTGTATTTGATCCAGTTAGTTTTGGTTTCAAATTTCAGGAGTACACTGCCTGTCGTCCTCACCTATGTGGGCTAAGTCTGCATAAACGTGACCTTGATTGGTCTGTAGACGGGTGTGCGTCTGATGTTGGTATGTTGTCAATCTAGCTTTTGTATTTGCTAACTTATTTTCATGCAGTGCATAGAAAACAGTAGTCTTTTAGATTTTAAGGAGAAAATGAATGAATGGTTTGATCCAGACGAAAGAAAACCACCTCTTTTGGTTTGGAATAAACTGAAAAGTCAGACGGTCCAGGCCAACTGAGGTAGGTGTTAAAGTGCCGCAAATCTAAACTCAAGATTGACAGTGGGACAGGAGCAGGATTTATAATCAGCCAGTGATTTTACGCCTAAATATATTTGTTGTATTTGGATCGAACTGCGACAGCATTGGTACTGACCGCTCCTGAGGCTGAACCAGGGAGTCTCTGACGTGGGGGATGGGCAGATAGGGCTGCAGGTCCTGGTTCTCTTGGCAAGCCTCACTGTGGCTCCTTAATACGTCTGTACATGTAAAAAAAAAAAACAGTAAGAGTTACAGACTCATCTCAAACTTACAAAAGTATTCATTAATTCAGTATTTTTTAGAACCTAAGAATTTTGTCCCAGGGTATTCAGAGAGCTCCGCTGGTAAAGAGTGCCCTAGGGGAAACACTGTATTCAATTGGTTGACGGCCCAGTGACTGTGGGGGGTCCTTACCGATGATCCTCTCCACCATATCGTACATCTGCCTCGTCTCCTCCTCTTCTCTCCTCCAGCGATACTTGACATAGCAGACCAAACTCCACACACAGCCTACCACTGCACACACAAACACAGGATGCACAAATTCAAACACAGCTACTTGGGGCGTCTCGAGGCACAGTTAATGCACATACAGCTCTGTTCAGTAATCTAAAATACTAAATACGTTTAGTCATTTGTGACATCATGTTTTGGGCTTGCTGTGGTTTGTCTCACCAACTGCGATGAGGAAGACTCTGCTGATGACAGTGAGGAAGGCTCGGCGGAAGCGGCACGTGAAGGGCATCTTGGGATGTGTGGACTCCAGCCTGTAGATCTCAGACACGTCGGTCACTGGTTCATCGGCTACCTGTGCAGTCAGCCTACACACAGAGAGTGAGGACACATGTCACATACACAGACAGCGAGATGGAGCTTGTGATCAGCAACCATATTTCAATTGTGAGTTACCTTATCCCAACGTCCTGTCCTGTCCGGACTATCCACTCCAGAGAACTGATAACGAGGTACTCAAACTCCTTATTCTGGGCCTAAATAAAAAGAAAGAAGGGGTAACTGATGAAAGAGACAGCATCAGATTCCTCCACACTAATGCTTGTATCACGGAACATCTTGCTTTCATTTGGGCGGATATATTATCGGGGTTGAGCGGCCACACTGCTGCTCTTCTAAAAGTCAGTCTTGCCCATTTGCTCGCACACGGTTCAACTCAATATAAACAGTCAAGACAATTTCCCCCCCAGTTTCAGTTCAATATGTTACAAATATAAATATTTGCAACACTTTAACGTTTCAAAGTTAAATCCCTGATTAGATAGATAGATAGATAGATTACTTTATTCATCCCCGAGGGGAAATTAAGTCGTCATAGCAGCCGGTACATTTGTATACAATAAAATACAATAGAATAAAATATAAAATATTGCGGTAGAAAGAATAAAAACAGAAACACAAGATAAAATAGGTAGATAAGGTGCAGTGGCAGATGATGGTATAAGTACTGATGATATGATGGTAATGTTATTGTTAGACAGTATATAAAAGATAGTACAGTATATATAGTATATAATATATATGATAGTAATTATACCAATATAATAGCAGTATATAGTAATAATAGCAGCAACAGTATATATAATAATAATAATAATAGTAAAATATAATAATAACATGTACACATGTATAAATAAAATATGTGTATATAGACTTATATATACAAAGAATATACAAAGAGTATGATATAATATATGATATATAGTACGGGTATCAATATAAGTATTTGGCGATACAATAGATAATATAATATACTGTGAGTGTAAGAATATGTAGACAGAGTGTGCAGGTCAGAATCATCAGAGAAAAGATATCCCTGCTCTTACATTATATCATTGCTGCTTGTTCATAGCAAGTCAATCTTCCTTCTGTTTACGCAACTTTACAGAAATTATAATCGGCTGCGTCAACATAGCAACTTGCACTTTACAGGAGTTTTGTCCTTGTGCCTCTGCTGATTATCCTGGTTGATGTTTTGCAGGTGGGAAAATTCCCACAAACACAATATTCAGAAGTGACCCTTGACCCACTTCAGTAAAAACACTTATCAAGCTTCCAGTTTCTCCTTTCTAATATGCAAGTACCAAGAATCCCATGGCCTCTTGCGGTCTGTTTCTGGTTAATGGGGACGTACCTTTAAATATGCGGAGGCCTCGTCTATGGACAGACTCCTGTTCGGACACTTCTGGTCTCCACAGTCATGCTGGCCTGTAATCACAGTTTCAAACCATCAGTGACGAGAAAAAGACACACACCCTGGCTAAATTCATCTCAACACAATGTTTAACATTCAGTTTAGAGTAAAGAATAGCTCTCCGGTCTGATTGTATGAGAAGCCCAACCTCAAGTTATTAAATCACATTAGATTTTGAATACTGAACAGTATTTCATGTATTGTGTACTTCATTAAGAATATACTGAAATGGAATTATTGATCTCCTTGCTCCCTCAACAGCCTCTGTTCTTCAAGGCCTTAAGATTATGCTCCATGACTGCATCATACCCTCTCAACCGATTGGTCATCAGCACATTCATGCTGCCAATGTCCTGTTCTACCACATCACTCCATGGATTCATACGGTTGACTCCGTTTTGTGACTTCATCTGTCCTGTGTTGGTGAGTCTGTGTCACTGCAGCCTCTAATTACTCTTCTTAGCCTACACGAGAGGAACCTGATGCGGTCTCTGCTGCTGTAGAACGTCCACCTTAATGTTGATTGTGGTGTTCATTTGGAGAAGCTTTTCTGGTCACACAGTAAAGAGTGTTTATCTGAGTTGCTGTAACCTTTCTGTCAGCTCTAACCAGTCTGAGCATTCTCCTCTGACCTCTCATCAACACAGAGCTGCAGCTCACTGAAGTGTTTTTTTTTTTGGCTCTATTCAGAGAAATTGCTGACTGATCAATTGATGATTCATTAACTGAAGCTCCTGGCCTGTATTTGCATCTTTTTTCTGTTGCACCGCTGCACACGATCAGCTCATTGGATAACGCATGAATAAGCGGGTGTGCAGATGTTCCTAATAAAGTGCTTTATGAGCGTTTGTCAAACCACTGGATATTTTCAGAAAGATATAATCACCTGTCATTATAAGTTCCTCTATTTCCATTACAACATATGCTGGCGTGAGGAACTTCCATATCCATTTCACAATGTACTGCTTTTCCTTTGTCTGTGCATTAGATGCAAATGTTTATCTTTTAGTATCAGTCAGTGAAAAGGTTCACATGCAATGTGCACAAAGGTCCCTTTCACGCACAACATAGAGTGAAAGATTAGTTAACATTGTGGACTGTAGCTCGCAATAGCCTGAGCACATTGCAAATAGTGCTGCACAAACCAAGTTTGAGATCTCTTGTGTTATTATGAGAAGTATAAACACTTTTTGGTTAATTAAGAAGCTGTGGTGGGACAAATTACAATATGAAAGGCAGCTACAGTACAGATAATTAATGGGAACCACTGATATTACATAGAAACGTTTAACTATGCCAAGGCCCTGGTCTTATCAATGGTCAGAGATAATGTACCATCCCCACTGACACCTTTCTCTAACCTTGACCTGACAAACCTTTAAATTACTTGAAGCACATTAACTCCCTCTATTGGATTAGTACTCGTTAATACTCATGATTGCATATTGATACTGTGACCAAAAGCATGGCACGCTTAACAACGCATTTCTGTAGTGAAAGAGCTGTGAATAAACACACTCCATGAATATAAAGAACCGCTGCTCACTCTGTCATCGCAGCAACAAAAGAGAGAGAACCTTTCCTGAGAGAAAAGTCTTTATTCGACACATCGAACAGTCACTCAGAAGACACAGAGGGGTTATAGCTACCAGCGATGTTGGCCAGATGGTCATGTAGATTGAGCAGCAAGTTCAAGATCAGGTCCTTATCTGCCTTGTCCTGCAAAAAATAAACACACACCAACAGAAATACAGTTAATTTTTTATGTTAGAACTTTGTGGTGGCATTTTGATTAGTTGTAAACCTTAAGGGAGGCTAAATATAAGCAGGGGTTTCCTGCAGAATTCATACCGCCTCCATTTTCCAACAAAATTCTAGTTCAGTTGAAACCGCTAGGAGTGATCATGTTTGTCCTGGCTAAATTGATGCCTATAAGCGGTTGATTACTATAAAAGAATTGCCTAGCTTCTGTATGATAGTACCAGAACGTTAGGGAAAGGTAATGGCGCCACAAACAGACTGCTGCTCCCCTCTCGCTGTCTCTCCCTCACACACCCAGACGGAGCTGATGTCTCTGACCCTGTACAGCTTTAACGTCGCTCATCACGTAATGATCGATACTTTTCTTTAAACGAGTCAAATCTTTCTTCGTAGCTTCTCATTCATTCATAATTCAGCTTGTCTCTCGCGATGACACACACACATCGACACACGCACTCACACCCCGCCCAAACTTCGGCCAGGACCAACCCTGAATGCAAACTAGCAGTGATGTCTGGATCAATTTGTATGGCTCAAACACTGATTAGAGTCCTGTATCTGCAAAGTCTGAACAAACACCAGCTTCAGAACCGATATAAATCAGTTAACAGACAAGTTTATGTTCGCTAATGCTGGTCAAGGTACTCACTGAGTTAACATTACCAGGAGCATCTGTTTTAACTGACTGCTGCTATCTGAACGTTTTTGGATGCTGTTCTTTTGCATATGCTGGCACTAGGCAAATCCAGACACACTAGTGTTTGAACTTGGGAGTCACTCACTGGCGTGCCCATCAGACAATTTTCCACAATTGCAGACTCTATATTTTCACTCACATTTGCAGCAGAGTGCTGCACTCTAGAGGCTGGCTGTCATATCGGGGCACAGCACTGCAGCATGAGAAGGCTGAGGTGGAAAAAACACATCAGAGTAAAGTAAGGATCGTATTTTGATCTGCTGTATTCTTGCGGATGCTAATCTATTAAAATATGCCTGGTTCGGCTCAGGGCATCTGTATAATCTAGAACCTGGGATTTAGGGAAATCTTAAAATGAATTTAAAACCTAATGCGAGTTATGACTAGTATTCAGTTCAGTTTGACCTGGCTCTACAAATCAACATTTGTTGATGTAAAAACATCTGAAACAACTCCCAGCCAGACGTTTGGTTCTCTTCAGTTTTCATGCCAAGTGCACATCACAGAAAATATCCGAAGCTTGAGGGGTAGTGTTGTTTCTGGGACAGTTTGCAGCAGGGCCAGGAGTAGAACCAGTTAATTTCATTAGCATGGCAGCACTTCAACCGGGTCCACCACTCACATCCATCATGCTCATCTAATTCCAGGTTGTACACATCGCCTTTCCTGTGCTAAACATGTTGAACAAAAACTTTGCAACCTAGCTGTTGTACACAGAACCCGAAGAGGAGGGGGGGGGGTCAAAGGAAAATATCTACTTACATAAGTCGAGTCAAAGTCGCTGCCAAAAGGGTGGCTCCTAGCTGCAAGGAAAACACAGAAAGTGGTAGAGTCAGGACAGAAACAACAGCATGCTCATTAAAAGTGCACGGTAAACCAAACACACCAGAAGTGCAAAAAGCACCAGCTGGATTGGTGGGAAGGAAAACTTGTACAAGAAGACGGCGTGTTTGGAGACATGAAATGTGAGCGAGGCGCAGACATCACTTCACACGTGAGTCAGTGTCTGTACACGAAGCTCAGCCCTTGAGGCCTCACCACATCAGCCAGGCACTTTGGAGTCTGAACAGAATGATACTGTACACATTATAATGCTGAAAGAAAATGTCTGCAATCCCACATCTGGCTGTTTACTCACTGGGCGAGTGGGAAGCTGAGAAAAAAAACTATGATGAGCGTAAGTTAATAGTATTATTGGTTAAACACTAATGTGAGCTCTACCGAATAAATACACGTGTAGCAGTGTGAAAGTAACCTGACTGTCATGTGTGAAATAAACTGTTTAAACTGCTGAAAGTCAAAGCAATGTTCAAGGTTGTAAATTGAAGTGTTATCGTTTGGCTTCTCCTCCAATTCAACAACACTGGTTTTGAACATTGAGGGGAAATTGGTCACATTGGAAGAACGGATTCATACGGAGTTTATTACATCCAGGGTTTGGGGTTCAGTGAATCCAGTTCTTAGTGTGCAGCAGATCAGTGGGATCAGGTGAAACCGCTGGCAGGAATGTGCAACACATCACCTGTCGGAATTGGTAATGTCACAATTTTGCCTAAGTTAAGCTTTATTTTAATTATGAGTGCATAATTATAGTTGTTGACTAATAATAGCATTCCTTCTACCGTGTTATTGCTGAAACCAGTTTGTATTAAAGAGCCGGAGGTCTGCACAGGGAGCAGACCCACTGGGAGTGTGGAGTGTGTGAAAAGTGTGATGATGCAGGGCAGCCTGGACAGACCAGCTCTGAGCCAATGTCTGGAGACAGTTAGAAGTCATTTGCTTGAGAAGAAATGCATCAGATCGATTTAGAAGCCGTTTTAGACATTTTCTCGAAATTGGTGGTTTATGGTTGTCAGGTGTCTTGCTAGCTCCGGCCACCACAAAGCACAGGCAGCGACTGCACCTGCAGGAGGGACAGACTGAAGACAGGACCTGTGCTCATGGTTTGCACTTGTTGACAACAAATCAGGCCTCTTCTTAGTTGAAGCAGTGAAGGCTCATAGCTGCACTGGATGATCTGTTGCTTGTATGATAGTTGCTGACATTTGGAACAACTGCTTCACGTTTTACACTGGTGAAGAAGAAAATTGATTATTGATAGGAATCTCCTGAAGTTTGTACAAAGGACAAGGTAGTGTTTTGCTTGCAGGACAGGCGGGTGTAATAGTCCACAGCAGCTCTGTCTACATGGGGTACACCACTCTTCTGAAGCCTGACAAAAACTAAACAAACACACAAACCCAACAACCAGGCCACATGGGGATGGATTAGCCTGTCTGACCTAAACCAGTGGGCACATTTTACCCATTGAGGGGATGGATCATGGGAAACTTTGAGTGACACATCTAATCAGACACTTACTGACTCCATCCGCCTCCGAGGCTCCGGAGCCCCTCATCCTCAGGTACATGAGGCCCAGCAGCAGAAAGAAGAGGCAGGCGGCTGTGAGCAGGAACATGGACAGGTAGTGGGCGCTGAAGCTGCCGGGGGAGGCCACCTCTTCCCTTTTGAACTGCTGGAGCAGCTCGTCCTCCGGGCCAGACAGCTTCTGCTTCAGCGCTGCCTGGCTGTACGAGTGGTTGGGGGCGGTGTGGTTGGAGTGGTTGCCCCGGTACGGCTGGGACAGGCTGCTGTAGTTGGTGAAGCGCGGTCTCAAGCCGATGCTGAACCTGTTGGAGCCGCCGCCGCTTCTGGAGGAGCCGTCCTCGCTGTCGACGTGGTTGTTTTTGCCGGCGTCTCGTCTGTGGTTCTCGGCGAGGGACACGTAGATGGACTTCCTAGGAAAGTTTCGCCTCCCCGAGCTTCCCGGCGGGTCCAAGTCCCTTCTCTTCAGCTCGTCTTCCTCCCCCTCCTCCCTCCGACTTCCCACCATGTTTAGACTCCCGGGCGGGTTAACCTCTCTGGCGGCCCCTCCCGTCTGGGACCCTCGGGCGAACGCCGCTTTCGAGTGGCTCCGCCGAGTCTCCAGTCTGTCCCGCCGCCGGTCTTCGGCGGCAAGGGCCCCGAGCTCCTCCTCGTCCGAGTCTGAGTAATCCCCGGCTAACTTGCTAGTGACCGAGTGAGGCGCCCCGCAACCGTTTAAAGAGCGAGAGTTCTTCTCCGTTCCCCCCTCATAATCGTCCTCGTCTCCCGATTCGTCGTAATCCCCCCCTTCCGCCTCGGGGCTGGATCTTGCCCGAACCCCCCAGCCCAACGAGACACCTCTCTTTCCGTCCGGACCCGGGGAAGAGCCGCTGCTATTCAGCGCACTCCCGGCGCCATACTGACTCTTGTTCGCCCCGGTCGGCGTCGCGGCAGGCCTTATCTTCGGCTGCTGTTGAAACGCGGGGCTCCGGTCCGCCCTGCCACTGTGATTGAGGCCCTTTCTCCTCAGTGGAGTTTCGGCGTCAGACTCGTCGGAGCTGAAGCCGAGGACGGCAGACTTCCGGCCCGGTCTCCTGTTGGAGCTCAGGTGCGTGACGTCATGGCTGGCTGGCCTGAATCCCGCCGTGTTGCCGCCGCCAGTGCTGCTGTTGACGGCCGCGGTGCTGCGCGTCTTCCCGGCCCGGGAGCCCCGCTGCTGCTGCTCTTCGCGGAGCTTCTTCAGCTTCTTCAGATACACGGGGCGGGTGTTCTCGGTGACCGGGCCCGGCGTGAAGCCGAAGAGCTTCAGTTCGGAGAAAAGCTCCTCATCCGTTAACTGCACTGACGCCATCTTAGACAAAACTCTGGGAGAAGGTTGTGTGGCGGAAGTGACGTAGAGGTGAAGTGGCAGACGACCAACTGTGCTGCGTTCAAGGTCCAGCCTCCACAGTAACACTGAGCTGTTGACTGACCCTAATAATGCCCACATTCATGCTGAGGAGGAATTCATTACTGTTTCATTCAGGGAAGAACACACAGTTATATGCTTAACCCTGACCCACAACAAGGCTCACAGAAATCTGGATTTACCGTCTGTGTAAATACATGAAATCTACTTTATATTTGTTATATTTTAATTCAGATCCAGTGGCAGAAAACATGGCCTAAAATATTTAAACACATGTATTTATATTTTACCATTTCTAACTTTCTATTCTTGTGGTTATTATAACAATAGATAGATAGATAGTAAATCCCACAGATGCTCAAACAAAATATAGGTTTCATTAAAAAAAAAAACATTTTTATCTTAGACTTGACTCCATTTTCTGTATCCAATTCAAGCTAATTGAAATTGAGCAATTTGCATAACATCCATGAAGTGCCATTCAATGCACGATGAAGAAGACCTCTCTTCCGTTTGTGCTCAGCAACATTGCATGCGAATTACAATAATTTCATGTACATGTTTATACATCAGTCATAATAATGTAAAAATAGTTATAATTATAATAGACTACAATAATCAATGGAATATATATAAAAGTGAAAGGGTTTTTTCTGCCGCACAATCTCTTTTGATACACTGTGGTATTAAAACTACTTACATCAAGACTCAATGTTTACCTCAAGTATTTGATCATATTTGATTAGGAGATAGAAATACTCGAGCAGCAGTTTGGCTTGTCATGGTTTATGTTATCATGAAAAGCAACTCTCAAGCAATATCCCAAAGACCCTGTTCTCCTCGAATAAGCCAATGTGGTGTGTGTAGCATGTTCCCTTATGAGGCGATGAACAAGCCCTCGTGCAGAAAATCGGCAAAGAAATATAGCTCTGCTTTGCCGAAAGAGGTCAGATATTCTGGCAGCAAATCAATTGTCTACCCACCACTGTTCTAGACGTGTGCAGCTGTTCCCCCGCAGGCATTCAATAAAAGACCTAGGTTTGTGAGCGATATGAAAGACTAAGAAAACTGCCAAATTCCTGAATCTGTAACTTGGAGATGTGCAAGATGGTGTGGAAGGACAACCAGTGTCTGAATGACGAGCCATTTCTAGCTTTATTCTAATGCTCAATGTGGATCAATTGATTCCATCCATTAAAAAAGATATCACCTTCCCTAGGTGTGATATTGACAAGGAACATTTCAAGGATGAAATTCTAGGAAACAGGATTTTAACTGCGCTATTGTCACTGACATTAATATATAGTATTTTTTTTAAGTGTCTAAACCACATACACCTCACACCGTAGAGCTATCACCAGAACACGTCTGTAGCACTGATGCATTAACAGCAGTCTTTAATAAGTCGAGAGCTCTTTTGCAACACAGCGCTAAAGGCTGGCAGGCTTTTACAAACTGGTTGTGTGATTCAACTAGTTGATATTGAGTATTTAGAGGACTATCTGTGCACATTCTTATTGATTTTAGACATTTCTAATTGTCAGGACTCCAGACTGGTTCATTCTGATCACTCTGCTCCTCCCATTTTTTTTTATCTAGACAGATGTCCCCAACATTTCCCCCTGCCTCAGTCGCCTGACTCCCCACACATCATACACCTAACTCTAATAGGAAAGAATCACTGGAAAAATACAAATGTTCTGTGGATAAGCAGGATAAATGTATTAGCCCTATGAGTGAGGGAGAAATCTGATGATAAACCAACATGTGATGAAAGATTGCATTTAGTGTACATACAATGATTATTACAGTCTTATAAACCACTCAAAGTTTCATTCACTCACAGATTCATAGATAATCCATCAGCACAGTGAGGCTCAGTGTCTTGCCCAAGGACACTTCGGAATACAGACTGAACGATCTGGGGACCGAACCACCGACTTCATGGTTGGTCGACGACCCTACCCTGAGCCAAAGTCGCCCTTAAAAAGAAAGTCAAGACTTCAGACTGATTGAGCCGCCAAGTCCGTTTTTCAAGTAGAGAAGAGACGAGGAAAAATGTGGTTAATTTCATCTCTCTGAAATGCTTTTTATGAGTGCAGCATTGGGCATATTTTTTTCCAAAAAAAGGCATCAGAGGATTTAGTTTTTGTTTCAAATCATAGTCTTCTCTTGGTATTCTGAACTCAAGTGATGGAATAAGAGTATAAATGCATCACTGTCAGAGTTAAATTATAGTTGTTCAACTAACATGAAGCTGTATTAGTTGTTATATATTTATTTAGTGTGGTAATTTGGAAGCTCTGTTCTGAAACCAGAAAGCCTGGAACTGTTTACATCAGTAACTAAATTATAAACTGTTGAAGAATGACATCAGAGGCTAAACGAGGTTGAGCATTTGGAAAATTTCTATTCTACATTACTACATTATGTGAGGTAATTATCTGACTTCATAGTGATGTCACAATGACATAATTCTCACCGTTTGATCATAAATCATTAGTTCAGTCTATAGGAGCTTTAGGTTGTGTTTATAGTCCAACAAGATGCAGCGATACTGTATGTGGAAAAATGCATTGTTTGATCATTTACAATGACATCCTTTTCTGATTTCTTTATTATGTCACTTAATATACGCCGAAAATTATTTGCCGATATTATCTTGGAATGTGTGCTTTTCTGATATTTATTACCTTTGAACCTGAATGAGCACCTCCATAAGTCATCATGTGGATAAACCCTTGAGCAAATTATTAAAAAATATATTTTCTCCATTTCTCTGGATAATAATGTTTTGGATTCTCACGGTAAATAATTTATCATCACTGAAGAGATGCTGTCACAACATTCACCCATCTCTTGCTGCTTGAGATTGATACAATCAGAGGATAGAATCACGTAATATTCATGAAAAATCAACAGATTCAATTCTTCAATCCACTTTAATGCTTAACAATCAGAGTTTGGCTACCCGGGGTTACATTCACTTCATAAAAATACAATATCTACAATCACAGGAATCAAAAAACCCAGGCATGCACCAAACCTTCATGAAAAACCAGCATACAGTGTGTCATCATCTTCTTATATATTGTACAACATTAACATATGTGAGGAATTTAGGTCACTGGTGGAATATTAACAAGTTATTTATGACATTGGAAACATTCAACAATAAATTTAATTTGAGAATATATTAGTAAAATCCCTTTTGAGATGTACGTAATTATACTTAAGAAAAAGGCAAACAAAACAAGTTAAGCAGCCATCTGGCCAGTTGGGTGCGCTAGTGGGTTCTAAAATAATGTATACGTTTAAGTCATAGAGTTTTGTCATAACATGAGGAGTAAATTCTGGATTCAAAACAAATCACCACTGATAAGGACATCCTCAATTTAAATGAAATCAGCAACCACAAATAAAAAGAAGCAAGTCCCACAGCCACCTGGAAAGAGTTCACCAACCACTGAGTTATAGTTACTTTATTTCATTCAAGAAGATTCCTCCCTAAAATGTCACTTCTTATTTATGTCAGGACAGTAGAACTCACATGAACACAAGACAATCACAGCACGGCCGTATCTGTGGCTTTCCATAAAGGCAGAATATGGTGTTGGCGGCTTAGTGCTTCTTCATGGAGTCGAGGAGACGCAGGATGTGCAGGAACAGGTTGACGATGTCCAGGTAGAGGTTGATGGAGGCCAGGATGTGCTCCTCAGGGGAGAGCTGCTTCATTAGCATGAAGGTGTCATAGATGATGAAGCCGCAGAAGACCAGAGCCCCGGCAGCGGACATTAACAGCTCGGTGCTGTCGCTGTTGAAGAAGAACTGCAGCGACAAAAGAGTCAGCATGGAGCGGGGACTGATACAGAGCCAAAATGCTCGAGTGGACAAAGATCGGTTTAGTTTGAAAATGCACTTTTGAAACAAAGACCTAGTTGTATGGATGACGCCTTAGAGAGATCGGATTATTGGCAATGTACTGAGCTGTGTATCTCATCTGCCTCAGCGATGAAGATGCACAACTTGACCTCTCCCTGTCTTTCACTCTTTCAGTCTTTTTCTCCCCTTTTATTAATGTCATATGAAACAGACATAATCATGTCAGGACATTCCACTCACCCTCATGAAGCCTGCGATGAGGAGGATCCACAGGCAGGCGAATAGGCTGTAAGGAACAGAACAGACAGGATACTGTAAGTCTGAGGGTGTACCCCCAATAGAGCAGCATTGAGTTCCAAAAAACATTGGGCAACCAGTTGTAACGGGAGCCATGACGCACGCACCCAGCTCCCAATTTGCTGAAGTCTCTCTTGGACTGGAAGGTGTAGACGGTCAGTCCAACAAACACAGCGCAGGTCAGGCACAAAGCTTGCAGCACAGTGGAGTACTCATAGAAGGTCACTGTGGAGAGGAAACTGGAGTCAGGAGAGTCTGCCAACAGGCTCAGAGGATGGAAACTATCTAAATCCCTGAAAAGAGGTACTTACCGGCTGTGGCCACGGAAACCGCCTCCAGCAGGGTCTGTGAACAACACAAAATTAATGGTACTTGTAGTTTGTAAGTTAACTAAGTATTTATTAAAGTGTCAATGCGCACCTAATCCACTATCTCAAACTGGTAAATATGGACATAATTGGAAGGGGGTAAATATCCTAAACCTGAATGTTACGCAGACCCTCCTCAAATCTGGGATCAACATCTGTCCTTAATGATCCAATCACAACTTTTAAGGCTACCAAATATCTCCTGAATGGATACTTATTACTCAAATCACATTAGTAGCTTGTGGCAACACTACCAACCACATAATGATTAATATTTTATTCAAATGTGTAAACTCCTCTCCTGTAGATTTACTCAGCTCCTCCTGATATTCAGGATGCATTTCAACATCAGGTAAGAACAGACAAAGAGCTATGATTGAATCTCTCAGGACGGATGTTAATACCAGGTCTGACCTAGTGGGCCTTTCTCTAATACGAAGCTAGTGAGATAAAACAATTCAGTATTCAACATCCTGGAAACCAAAAAGAAAAGGCTTACAAACACAAGCAGCAGGTAGAGGTTGACTGGATGTTTGTGCCTGTACACGGCCAGGGCCACCAGGATAACCAGAGAGCCCAGAGCCGAAACCAGTACCACGGCAGGACTGAGGAAGGAACCACACCACAGTCAGACAACAGCACAACATCATCTTAAAAAGGTGTAACCAAGCAAGATATACAAATTAAATGTTCATGTAAGAACAGATGTTTTCATTAACATTAACAATAGGATAACATACATTCAAGTGTCTTGCTTAAATAACACATTATAAATCAAATCCTGCTCCTATGAAGCGGTAGGACCATCTCACAATCCCCAAAACAATCTGCAATATTAAGTGAGGGAAGGAGGATGAAGGAATGTGGCTAGGGATGAGGAAAGGAGGTAAGAGAGAATGGAGGGATGAGGATAGGGATAGGAGGATAGTGGAGGAAGGTAGGGATGAGGGATGCATGGATATGGTTAGGGAAGGGAAAGGGTGTGTCAAAGAATCTGAGATAAATAGTGTGGTGAGTTGACCAGGTATATGTGAGATTGACGTGTGGTTAAGGCCTGGCCCAGCTCCCAAATCTATCTAAACTAGTGAGCTTTATTTAATTAAAGGTACTGCTATGGATACAGAGTGAAAGGCCCATACAGTGAAAGGGCCGTGAAAGAAACTGTTGCATTGTCATCTTGACATTCAATGCTTTGCATCTGGGTTAAAAACTCTCTCACCTGGCGTGGACAAAGTCCTTGATGGGTTGGGAGAACATGAAGAGAGCGGAGGTGGCCGTGGTCAGAATGATCTGCAAGCTCAGGAGGCTGTACACCTTCCTCAGGAAGTCTGATCAGTGAAGACAGCAGTGGAGACCCAGCGTTACAACAACTTACATTACATGTATTTCTGAACCAGAGGTATACAGAGGATACCCTTCATTTACCCAACAACAGCAGTAGTTACAAATAGAGTGTGAGTGTGTGTATGTGTGTGTGGTCCAGGTATTACTCATCTTGTTTTTATTGTGTACAATGTGTATTGTAGTTAGGACTAGATTAGGGCTTGGCATGAATTGGTCATGTTTAAGGAAAAGGTTTGGTTAGTCTGTCCACAATGAACAGGAGTCAATATGAATGAGGTGTGTGTGTGTGTGTGTGTGTGCGTGCGTCTGTCTATAGTTATGGGGGGGATTTTGGTTCAATACCATCATTGTGAGGACATTCTGACTTTGTGAGGACATATTTGCTGGTCCTAACTGATTCAAAGGCTTGTTTGAGTGTGTGTACGTGAAAACATGTCTAAGTTCTAAGTAAATGGTCGTGTTGAGTCTGCACCAGTATAACCAGCTTGTTCTACTCAAAATGAACTTGTCCAGTGGGGATTTAAAGCTAACAACGTCAGGTACAGCTTTTACATAGAATGCTCGTTACGTAATAAAAACAAAACCCCAAACAGGAAACCACATGTAAACAGTGACAACGTTGAAACTATCATGGTGCAACTCTCAGTGTTAACTCCCAGCCACTGGTCGTCTATCCAGCTAACAGGGTCCAGTGTCTGCTAGCATGTGTGGCTGTTGACGCTATAACAACAAAACAGTGGTGGTCATATTCACTTTTTCCCGTTAACTATTTATATACGTTCTTAAAATCGGATTCCACAGCCGTTACCCTGCTCACCATCCTTTTACATCCATATACTCTTACTCTTTAAATTGAGTCCACTGCAGTGTTATTTTACTGTCTGCGTACATTGCACATTGCACGGATGTCATCAGTGTTTCTCTCTTGTTTCCAATTGTGACTCGATAATGCTCCATGCGCCTTTGAGTTGCACTCCGGGGACAAGCAATGTGGTTTGGAATAAAATAAAAAATTTAAGCTGTAAACGTAAAGCCTTGGCTAGCATAGCCTCGGCTAACGTGGAAAGATGCCGTGAACGCTGAGGACCTCCCACTTCTCCACTCACCCATTCGAATCTGGACACTCGCTGTAGCAACGTTGGTGCCATAGTTGAAGTCGTCTTCAATAGAAGACCGGGGGTACTTTTCGGCACTCATCTTGTCGCTCCTTCGTGTCTATCGCTCAGCTGGAAAACACTGGACTCAGCAGAACCCGGAAGCGATGTGACCCTAAAGATGACGACGCGCCTCTCCCTTGCCTCTGATTGGGTTAGGTTTGGGCCAGAAGAGCGATGATTGGTCTGATTGATGAATATAATATAAGTAGGAGTGTCATGATTAACGTGGTAATGAGTGTTGATAATTTGTGGAATTAATACATTAACGTTTTTTATTCATTAACGCATTCACGCATGCGCGGAATGACTCGCTCCTGGTACTCGCCCCCCTCTCAGAGACACACACGCAGTGAGATCAGAGCTCGCTCACGTGAAGCGGCCGGTCAGTGTGTTTTAGTTTGATTTTATTTTATTTTTCAATCTTAATAACTCATTGTCATCACATGGATTTGTCATCAATAAGAAAATAAAAATGTTAAATGTATTTATCCGCCCTCTGTTATTTATCATTCCGTTCCCACAACAATATAGAGAGGAAATGGGGATTTGTCAGGCATTTAGAAATGGTGATTAATCAGATTAATCACACCTATCTGACAAAACATTTTAATATAATACAATTAAGTTACAATGTTATATGATATAAGACTTTTGTTGGTGAATTTACAACTGTACATATGAAACGTTGCTCCACAGCAGCCAAGATGAGCTAATATCGTTATCAGCTAAATACTCATGATAATCAAAAGATTAGAATTTTAAGATTCAAAACTGGAGGCAATTCAATGAACTCAGCACTTCAAGTAATGCAAAACAGTTTCTGCTGTGATTAACTTGGTGAAACACTTCAAAGTCGTTTCAGTATAGAGAACAAATTAAAAAAAACATAAGATTTATGAAGAAAGAAAGAAAGAAAGAGAGAGAGAGAAAGAGAAAGAGAGAAAGAGAGAGAAAGAGAGAGAAAGAGAGAAAGAATATAATACATTCACATTATCCTTGAGTGGGTTACAGGATAAATTGTGAATGTGTTTAGGTGTTTTGTTTTTAGGATAATAAAAAACTGGTTCACCAGGATTGGCAAATAGATGACTCAGTGACACATGATTAAGTTTAAGGCACACCCATATTGCACCAATTAAATTATCACCATGCTCTATCCAATACAATATTCCTCAGGAGAAAAAAAAGTGCCTATCATTACACTTGAACTTGTTTAGGAAAGTTTGAATCAGTTTTTAACCAAAGGTTCAAAGAAAGGGAAGAAGAATCTCATCTTTTAGATAAACTACATCATCAGGGTGTATGTATACAGAACACAAGGCAGGGAATGAGGGTACAGTCGGTTGGGCTTATGTAAGAGTTGATGCATGAGTCACATGTGAAAGAGAAAGATAAAACAGGCCTTTTGTTTTTTAGAATCGATTGAATTCCCCTCAGCAGTCCAGATTTACTTTCGATTTCCAGCTCCACCATCTCTGCTGGGACAGCACCCCCCACTGGCTATAGAGTGTTTTGCTAGAAAGAAAATGCTGCCTCTACCATTGCTCCTTGTTCTGGTCACTGGACAATCAAATCACTCCAAACTTTATTTATGTAGCGCCTTTCAAACTAATTAATTGTAGTTCAGAGTGTTTAACAAGCGATTGACAAAATGTTTTACAAAAGGATCAATACGTTCATAGACCAATGCACTGTTAAACGTGTAGTAAATGATAATAAAATAAAATGTTAATAATGAGAATGAAAGAAATAATAATAAGAAACTTATTATAAATGGATTTAAAAAAGACCAGTCTAAAATAAGCCATAAATATTATACAAATTATAAAACACCACACGAAAGCCCGGCTGATAAGATGGTTATTTAGTTTACATTTCCAAATATCTACATTTCCAGCTCCTCTCAGATACACTGGTAGGTCATTCCATCGTCTCGGAGCGTAATGGCTGATCACAAATATAAATCAATAACTCAAGAGGGCCCCTCCCTGCTTGTGCATAGTTTCACTTCTATTTCAGATTTAGTTTTTATTTTCTCATATGCTTGAGGACAAAAGGCAGCTGTGGTCTCAGGAGCAGCTTCAGTGCCTGCTGACAGACATCTTCCAGAGTGGAACCCCTAACCCTAAACCATAACTGGGAGGATGAAGCTGGAAAAATACAAAATAAAGTCCCTGGTTAGGTGTGACGGTGGTGGTAGAGAGAGCCATCGAGCTCATCCATCCAAAAATCCCCCATGGGAGCTCATTTGAGTTGAGACAAGGCGACTGCAAGGGCCACAGCCATGTTATTGTTTTTCCTCTTCAACGACTCATTCACTGAGCACATGAACAGTGACTCTAATATTCTAAAAGAAATACAGATAATAACATATAAAGTAAATAAAAAATGATGTAGTGACCTATTAGATCCCTACACACTACACTTAATAAATTGTACCCAATAAAATCTCCAAAGTGTATCATTAAACTCTAAGCTCTTCCTGTTGTTGGGTCTGGAGGTCAGCTTGTGCAACTCAAAGTAATTCCCCTTTTCTTTTTTCTGCAGTCTCATGAAGGAGGTGGAGCAAGTTCCCAAAACAACCCTCTCCACACAGACCCAAACCTGTGTGATCCTATTTTACCTAGTAACAATGTGATGGGGATTAATGATTGGTTGGTGACCCGTTGTGGGCGGTCTCAGGGAGTCAGACACTTCATTACCCTGCTCCCGAGACTTTCACTTTAGTCCATCATATCTACCAGTGTGGATGCGCGCAATTTCTCCGAGCTCCTGGAAAACAAAGACTCGATCAAGCATGAAGTTTGTTCTGTGCCTGGCGGCTCTGGCTGCAGTCTACTGCTGCGTGGACTCCACATACAGTGAGTACCTGTTTTAATCTGTAGCATCCCGAAACTTCCACTTCGTCATTTCACCAAATAATTCCAGAAACCACGTCTGTGGTCAAACAGCCTTTGTGGCGGTGAACTACATCACAGATTACCATATCTATTATCGCAGATTAACCAGGATGTGCGTGTTTGATGGTAAATGAAGGGAACACAAAGGCAGGCGATAATAATGTGAGAATCTGTAACAAGATGCTCAGTCGCCCAAAGGATCATGTAAAGTTAGATTTATGTTGTAAAATATGCTAGAAAAAATAATAAAACATCATGGTTTTGAAGTGCGTGGAATTCCCCTCGGGATTTCAGTCTGCATTTAGTTTCGATTTCCAGTAAAATCTCAAAAGGAGAGCAGCACCCTCCACTGGCACACGAAGGCACTGCGGAGATTTGAGGGCTTATTTCTTAAGTTTAGATCCTTGTGGCACCATGTCAAATCGAGAGGGCCTCACTTGTGGGTAAAAAGAGAAATCGCCTTTTCCCTTCCCTTTCCCAAAAGACAAGAATAAATAGTAGAATCCAACCTGCGCACTTCAACTATCTGTGTTGTGATCAACCATATATGATAGCTCCGTCTTGATTTATGTGTTCTTATTCCTTTTGTAAAAACATTTTTCATTCTACTCTGTATGTATCTTTATATGAGTATCACCATTCTGTTTTGAGTCCCTCCCTCCCTGCAAATGTTTGCCCACACAAATATACTTGTATAACCGGTCGGTCAATAAACCTGGCGGAGGGGACT
Organism: Pleuronectes platessa; assembly: GCF_947347685.1. NCBI lineage: Eukaryota > Metazoa > Chordata > Actinopteri > Pleuronectiformes > Pleuronectidae > Pleuronectes > Pleuronectes platessa. The sequence goes on from NC_070647.1 coordinate 4,678,103, forward strand.
TCGTTCTATCAAAACATATTTCCTTATTCCGCCTTTTGGTGATGGCGGAGAGGCCGAGAGCGCCGCCTAACCTGTCAGTCCAAAATCCCTTATAGGTTGAGACGAGGAGACTGTGAAGGCCGGGAGTTGATCTAATTTCCTTCTCCTCGCTGCCTTCAGGTCCACCCAAGGTTGACGTCTACTCCACTGAAAAGGGAAAGTATGGAGAAGGCAACACCCTGATCTGCAACGTGAGGAACTTCCACCCTCCCGACATCACCATCGAGCTGCTGAAGGACGGACAGGAGATCCCTGACTCACTGCAGACCGACCTGTCCTTCAAACAGAACTGGCAGTTTCATCTGATGAGGAGCGTGTCCTTCACTCCCGACGATGGACACAAGTACAGCTGCAAGATCACCCACATCAGCAACGTTAAACAATACGGCTGGGGTGAGTTGGGGTCAGCCGAAATGTGTGCGGAACAGTCTATCTACCAATACAGCATGTGATACCACCAAAATATGCATACAGCACTTGGAAGATATAAATTATTTCAATAAAATGTAGGAGAGCACATGTTTATCTAGGCTGAAATGTGTTTGAGGGAAGAAAGAAAGAAAGAAAGTATGTCTTCATGTAAGTAAAATATAAGAAAGAAGAAAAGACAGGAAGAAAATAAGTCTTCATGCGAGAAAGAAAGAGAAAGAAAATATTTCTTCATGCAGGTAAAATAGAAAGAAAGAAAGAAAATATGTAAATAAAACAGCAGAATCCTCCGTGATAAATAGTTATAAATGTGTCCAGTCATTGGCATCAATAATCTAAATATTAAAATATAATCCAATGTGAAGTATGACATGTGAAATCAAAGTGTTGGCTCATGAGATGAATATAATCCTCTATATATGTTTATTTTTTGTTGTTTTACAGAGCCAAACATGTAAAATGGCAGAACAAGCCCCGCTTGGTGAGTGGACTTCTCCGGCGAGGCTTCTCCACCGGCAGGGACGTTACATCTGAACGCCGCAGCAGGAGGCCGATGCGTTCTCCTGCCCGGCGCCGTGATGTCTCTCCCCGTGGAGGAGCCTGTCCAGGTGATTTGGCTCCAGCTACAGTGACGTTTAATCTACACATCTTCAATCAAAAGGATCCCGGGCGCTGACAGCCTTTCTTGCTTTTTCTATTTGATCACAGAACCAAACCACAATATCATATTCAGGAAACTATTATTGTTAAATGAAATAAAAGGATTGAACAGGGCTGCTGATAATTTAGACCTGTGTAGCTTACCAACTTACTTTCCAGCCTTTGATAGTGACGATTGCGTGTATAGATTTTGATGAAGTAAGGAAATGTGCTTGTTTATTGATTTTATTGGCTAACATATATATTTGTTTGGGACCTTAACTGTTTTTATTTCCTGAATTTGGATATTGAAATGTAAACTGCTGAGATAAATGATAGATTCATGGGTTAGTCTTTCTGTGCTTGATGGTATGAGGGTGATTTCCTTTTTCAGTTAAGAGTTTTGTTTATTCTCATTAATAAATAAATGTCCTTTAAAAGTATATCTACGTCCTCACTTTTAAGATCCAAACCTCTACAACTCACACATTTTATTAGACAATATGTGTCATTATGTTAAATTTGTTTATGACCATTGCAGTCACTTATTATGATGTGTGGCTGTTTGAATAAAGGGTTCCACCTGAGACAGTTTGATGTACATGACATGTCTCATACTGATTCCATAGTTGTCTCATGTGTTTATAATTTATATGAATAATTGATGAATGCTAATGTTCTAGTGCATTTGAAATTGCTCTTTGAGTTTAACTATCAATATAAAAAACAAAATTAAACCAGGATACCAAGTGAGGGGCAACAACAAGTTTAGATATACTTTCCACTTTATGAATAATTTGACTAATAAAAGGATTTTGGTTTTATAATCACATCTTTCTTGTGTATCTTTCTTTCCTAAGGACAATGTGTTGTGCAGTATCTGTGTTTGTGTTCCACAGGACTAATATGACACCTAACAACACACCCATGGAAACAAGGGACTGTCAGGCCATGACAACTCAGGGAGGTCAAGTAAACATGGAGACAACTTTAATGGTTACAATCACACATTGTTAAGGACGACATTCACTTCCATTTGCTTCCCTTCACTCTTCACAATGAAATGTGTGTCAAGAGTACACTTTAATAGTATAATAAACCAGTTCTAAAACATGAAAACATAAAATTGCATATTTAGAGTTTGGGAAAAATTATTATATTATTTTAGCATTGAATTTCCTACACATTGTTTCCTCGAGAGAACCCCTCTTGTGTGTTCAAATGTCTCTATGTGTGTTTGTGTTTTGAATTATATATTCTACAAAGTCCTATTGTTTCCAATCACTTTTACATATTGTGCTATGTGTCATGATTTAGACGTCCTTTATTGTATGTTAATACATCCGAATTAGAGTAAAAGCAACATAAAGCAAACTTTTTTCCTTAAAAACACCTTTATTTTAAGTGTCCAATGATAAATTTAAAACCAAATGGGGCATTTAGCAATGACCGACATCAAAAACATTATTTCACAAATACAAAAATACAAACCCATAGAGGGGGGGATTTTTTTGGTGGTGGGGGGGAGTGGAATTTATTAAAAAGAGGAGTGAGAATACAGAAGTTCACAACATTCTTCTTCTCTATTCATTTCAGCGGTAAGAGGTTATGACACAGTTCCTTGTTATATATATTGACGTTTTTCAGAATCTGATCTATTGCAAAAATACTCTGCATAAAGTATAATAACGATATTAAGAGCGACGTCACGAGTTCTAAAAAGCAATCCATACACGACGTGTCCCCATGGCAAACACAGAGAAGCTGTTCAACTTAGGGAATCAACTCTATAAATATAAAAAAGGAACAAAAACAGAGAAGTTAATGTAACTGCGCAACAGCGAACAACATGTCGGGCGGACTTCTACCTAGTAACAGTTCTTTTTTTTCTATTGGTGTAGACGCGCCCTCTGTGGTGCGTGTTGGGGAGGGCTGTCCTGGTTTCCTGGTTTGACTCGTATCTCCGCCTCTAATCATAAAGACACATTTGACTTTCGGTTTGGTGGCTCGGGAGCGGTTTTTATCAACTGTAATATTAGAATAAAGATCCAACATCTTTTCCGGCATCGCTAACAACATGCAGGAGTTAGTCTTTATTCTTCTATCAGCTCTGATCTGCTGTTCGCTGGCCAAGGATGGTACGTACCTCGACTTCAGTCCGTGTTTATGTTAGAATGTACGTTCAGGTGTCTTCGAGTGAAACGCCAGCAAGGCCTCAGACACGTTTACTGCCTAGCACCGTGTCAGATACGAAGAAGTACATTTCAATAGAGAGATATAAACTTTGAGAAATATTGTTTCTCAGAGGAGCAAACTTGTTTATGTTACAGTTTCAGTGTGTACAATTTAGATGAAAGGGATCTATTGACTGTAAAATAATAATATAAAGTGTGTAAATTGTACAAATTGTGGGTTTCTTTACCCTCGAATTGCCCCTTTATATATAACACTATATAAGTTGACAGATTCTGTTGTTTGTATATGTTTGTATATGTGTGTATATGTGTGTGTTTTTGTGTGAGCGAGAGAGAGAGAGAGAGAGAGAGAGAGGAATAGAGCGGAAGAATGCGCTGCTCTCAAGACAGGTTGAACTCCTGAATAACAACATCGATCATTATGGGATGATCAGTGTTGATATTGTGGCGACAAACAAATCAACTTTTTAAACTGTAGCGAGTCGTGGCTACGTCGAATCTCTGTTTTCAAATTCTCGGTTTGCTTTACATTCTCTTCTTATGATTCACTGACGCTAAAACAAATTATCTAAGTCAACCTACCGTGATGTCACCCATTGGTTTGTGTGCTGCCAAGTTTCAAGTTTCAAATTTGCCATCTTGGTTTTCTTGAATATTGAAAATGTTGGTGCAACCCTGTACCCAATTCTCCGGATTTTACCCGCAGGACATGTCTGAAAACGGCTTATGAGTAAAATCAAAATAAGTTTTTCACCAGTTCTTCTATCTGTTTTCATTTTCTGTTTTTCGAAATGTGTGACATCTTTTCTTCTTCTTGGTAGCTAAACCCAAGGTCCAGGTGTACACCCGTGTGCAAGAAGAGATCGGGAAAGACAACATCTTAATCTGCCACGTGACTTGCTTCTACCCGCCACTGATCACCATTGATCTGCTGAAGAATGGAGAGAAAATTCCGGAAGCCAAACAGACGGAGCTGGGTTTCGAGGCCAACTGGAACTACCACCTGACCAAATCTGTGGCTGTCACCCTGACCCAAGAAGACAAGTTCGCTTGCAGAGTGAAGCACTTGGGGATGACCAAAGATCACACTTTGGGTATGAGTCTGTCTATGTCCGTCGCATGTCTTAATATTGACATCATGGCCATCATTAAGGGAATGGTTTACCAAAAAATGCCAATTCAGTCTGCCGATGGAGGGTCGGGGGAAGTGTTTGAGTCCACAAAACAGTTCTGGTGTCTCAGGGGTAAACACATTGCAGCCGAATCCAATACAATTGAAGCCAATTGTGACCTCTTCTTCAGACATAGGGTTAACAACACAACACACAACCATACTGCTCGTGTGGTGTCATCCAATTGTCCGTGAGCCCCGACACTAATTTTCTGTGAACTATCCCTTTAAGTAAAGCTATGCAAAATCAGGTTGTTCAAGGTTTACAAAGTATAATGGTTATATACGGTATAACATTAATAAGTAGGCAGCCACTTGCAGAATTTTTTAATTTATCCTTTGTATAGTTTCTCTTTTACTTCTATTCTTATTTAGATTTTTTATAATTGTAATTTTAAACACTCCCTTTCACACTTTTTTTCTCTTTTATTTCAAGTTAGTTTTAACTTCAATATATTGGAGTTATTATAGTTATATGAGAGCAACTGCTAATAACACTCCAAATTACTTAAGTTAATAACCCGGGGAAAGTTCCTGTGGTGGAAATGCAGCTGATAATGTCGTTGTGTTGTTATTTCTTTTGAACCATCCACAAGTACAGTGGCCTAACTGTCCAGTTTCTCAACATGTGCTCGTGTTTTCCTCTCTGCAGAGCTTGGCCTGTAAGCTCGGTGGTCCACCATGTTCCAGGTATGTACCTTAATTATAGTCAATGTATTTTTTCAATTCAGTAAACATGAAATCTTTTCAGAAACTATCTGATTGACTTTTGTTTATCTTTTGTTTCATAACCACAGGTCTGCTGAGTCTGGAGGAGGTGAAGAAGATTTGAATTTAAATTTGTTTTCTGCGGATCAGCGAAATCCACTTGATCCAGCCTTAAGTCGACTACGTTTACATTGACCCCAATAATCAATCAATCAAATATTTGGGTATAGCCAATATACACAATTTGTCTCATAGGGGTTTAACAAGGTTTGCCCTTAACCCTCAACAAGAGTAAAGAAAAAGTGACAAAAAAAACTTTTAACAGGGTAAAAAGCACGTAGAAACCTCAGAGAGCCACGGGTGAGGGATCCCTCTCCCAGGACGGACAGATGTGCAATAGATGTCACGTGTAATAGTCTGACTATTAAGCTTACTTTGGAGGGATAGTTCACCCAGAAATGAAAATTCACTAATTACCAACGCGCCCTTATGCCGGTGAGGGGGTTGGGTGAAGTGTTTGAGTCCACAAAAGACTTTTGGAGTTTCAGGGGTAAACAGCGTTGCAGCCGAATACAACACAATTGAAGACGTTAGTGACTTATCTCCAGACGTAATAAAACAACAGAAAAAAGCACAACATGTAAGGGTTTTTCTGTTGTTCTATTACGTCTGTAGAAGGACTCACCATTGACATCAATTGTGTTGGATTCTGCTCTAGAAAGTTTACCCCTGAGACTCCAGGAGTGCACTCCGCCCACCCTTCCATCGGCAAAGTGGTGAATGGTTAATGAGTGAACTTTCATTCACTATCCCTTTTAGTAAAGCATTATTGAGGTGACAAAAATACTCCATTCATATTGCTGTTCACGTGTTACAGCGCATTGTCTGATTACGACCTACATGTCAATGACACAGGATGCTGTTAAAACTCCAGAAGAATGTTATTATTAAATTAAGATGTATAAATGTCTACATGCGATTGGGATTGGAATACTTAATCGCAATAATCAAAATAAGACGTGGAGTGTTCCAAGTGGCCTTATGTAGACATGTATACGTCTCAATGACTATATAACATCCTATCGGAGTTTTTGCAGCATTTGCAACATCCACATTCAGTTGCAGAATTCTGGAAGTCATAATCTGACTATGCTCTCTATCATGTAAACGGGATAGTGAACCCAATATTCTTTTAGTTGCTCATGGGATCATCATAATAAGAATAATGTCCTGTTCAGAATAAGTGAACAGGACATTCTCCGTCAGATTGTTGCTGTCCATGTAAACAAAGTCGATGTGTTTGTTTGTCTCCACCTAGATAACTCCAAGAAAATTCTCAGGCATATTTAGGAGACCGATGTTTATGAGTATGTTTAATCTGGTGCAGCTTGAGTGAGTCTATGGATTTGTCCGGCCTGAAACGGGCAAATAGGAAATCTCTTCCTGATGCAATTTGAAAGACAACAAAAACAATAGTCCATCAAAAGCATTTAATGTTAATATAAATTTGACATCAGGAGGACATGAGTGTTTATTGTCAGACATGTTGTCTCGTGCTTGAGATTGTAATAACCTGCTTTTAAATTTTTGCAGTGGCCAATGTAAATATGATTTTTAGTCATTGACTCAACACCATCATGTAATGAAAGCTGAAGCACTATCATTTAATCACTGTTTTTTAATGAATCTCAGACTGTCAAATAAAGGAAAAATAATGATTTGAAGAGCTGTGTGGCACACATTTATGAAATAAAGAACTTCTTCACAGAGCCGAGTATAATGTTTTCTAATTGATTTCTTTAAATGACAAACAAAAATTCACCTGCCTGCATTTACATTTTTTTAACAAGGAAAAATTCTCTTCTGAAATTCTCCATGTCTCTGGATGCGTCCCATTAGGTAGATTTCTTTTCTTTACATCAATTTGGTGACACTATTTTGCTGTTTTAGTGTTGACAGCACAACGTAATGGTTGTAGAGACGGAGACTGAAACTGCAATATAAATGCTTGGATGGCACTTAATACTTTACTAATGTGAAAAAACTTTCTTTTCATTCTACAAAAAACCCTATAACACACCTAAATTAAAAAATATATATTGTATTTACAGATAGGGTAAGCTGTATATTTTGTGACAACTGCGTTTATTCTTTTGTCCTCCAATTGCACGTGGTAAAAGTTAGTTTATGGTTTAATGAGCTCAAGGTTCATAATAACCCTTGTATCACACTCAAGCTTTGTCCTGAAAACCAAGAATAGCAGTTCACAGAAGGGTTGTCATAAAGCACACAGGCTAGGTAGATAGTTAAATTAGTAGAGTGACTGGAATTTAGGGGCTTTCTTTCATTGTTGCGATAGTGTGAGTTGACTTGGTGACTCACAGACCAGTCATCTGGGAGGAGGGAGACTGCCCCCTACATTTGGAGTGAGCTCATATTCAAACTGTTGTGGGACATGTTGAAATGGCCCAAAGCTAGGGGGCCGGAGGTTGCCTATTTATTTAATTATTATTTGATAATTATTCATTTATTTTCTTAATACTGAATATATCGCCTGTCCAGATTACACTAAGATTACACATGACAAGCGTGAAGCCGATAAGATAAACAATTCATGAGATATATGCAGACAGACAGATGTTGGTGGAATTAGTAGGTATATGTAAATGTCATTGGGAAAATATAAATGTCATGTTACCAAACATTGGTTCAAAAGAAAACAATTATAGCATTCTGTTATACAAATGGGAATGTGTAAGAATTTCAGTCTGATATATATATTTTATCATTATTATTTTGGGATTTCATTTACGTCAAGAAAAGTGGGAGGAAACAGGAGAAAAAAACCACACTACCACAGTAGACAACACCAACATTCATGAGGCCTGGGAATCAAACATTAACGTTCTCAATTCAATTTATATATAATCATATATTTTTTTCAAATTTTATGTAAGTTTCTGGGTTCCTTAACATGTGGGCCTATATAGTTTGGTATATCATTGTTTTGCAGTTTTTACTTTTATGGCCAAATGTCCAAGAGGTGACTTCCAGTAAACGTGCTCTACAAGAAAAGTCAGAGCCACCTATTTTTTTCAGAAGACGTATCTCTTTAAATGCCTGCAGAACCATGCTGCTGATGCTTTATCACCCGGCGGTGGCCAGCATTATCTTCTAGTTGGGGCCGGGGCGGCAGGACGAAGGCTTATCAGGAAAGATGGTTCTGTCGTGGGAGTGGAACTTGGTTACAGGGATGAAGATGCTGAGGAAACTACACTCAGTATTATAGACAATGCCTCTCACATCATCCACGGCAAACCGGTTTCATGGTGGCATCGCCTTTAAATGGTAGATCAGACTAGCACCACAGAACTTCTTCCTGTGGCCATCAAACTGTACATCTCATTCACCTTAGACACTTATAATAGTAGCAAATAATACCAATACTAAATATAGTAGAAGGGAAATATTATATTATTCCACATGGTATCTGATGCGGATGACACCGTGACAGCATGGGTCAAATTTGGGCCAAAATAATTTTTTCTATGTATTTAAATGATCCGAATCAGGTTTAATGGCCAAGTAGGTTTACACATACAAGGAACTTGCTCTGGTGTATTTCTTCAAGTATAATTATAAAAGACATATAAATAGGGAACAAAGATTTAATATAATAAATACTATTAGGACCAGTGGATGGATTGTGCAATATGTTGTAAGTAAAAACTGTGCAAAGTACAGTTAGTTTGTTATTTGCCACACAAAGTGTCAATTATGATTTATATATTATTGCACACTAATTTCACTTACATTTTGAGTCTTAATATTCAATTGTTTTAGTCGCTTTATTCCATAAAATGTTTTGGTTCTGTAATCTTGAAGCAAGCTGGCCCGATAATTCCCTTATTTCCTTTACTTATTAACAGTGTTGGGAGTAACGCGTTAGTAACGCGTTACTGTGATTCCACTACTTTTAGCGGTAACGAGCATGTAACGATGTATTTTTTTTTAAATCAAGTAACGCAGTTACAATTACTGAAATTAAAATGAGTTCGTTACTCGCGTTACTCTCTTTTGCAGGGGTGCCCAATACGTCGATCGCGATCTACCAGTCGATCGCGACGGTAGTGTGGGTCGATGCACGACTGGACAAGAGGCAGTCATGATGAGGACGCTCCTGCGTACGTATACCAGCTCTTTTTTTTTTTCGCCGCCGCCATGGCTATTTTTACCTGTCACCAAAAAGGAAAACACCAAACTCTTATGAAGAAGAGAACATAATACATGTGTATGCCTACTTTGAAATAAATGAAACACAGAACTATGTTATTTTTGCTCATCTCCAGCTTGGTACTTTTCAGCAGATGCTGTGTGCTTGCTCTGGAAATGTCTTTAAACAATACATTTTTTTTGTGTTTGCTAGTTCCTCGCCACATAACAAGCATGCAGGTAAACCTGCATCGTTGGCAGTGAAGGCGAATTAATCTTTCCACGCAGAATTAAACTCTCTACTTACTTCCCAGACTTTTCTTTTTGGGGGCTCGCCCCGGCTCTGCGCCCCGGCTCTGCGCCCAAAAATATATATACATTTTTAATTAAATCAAATTAATAAAAAACCTGCGCACGCACATCCTGCGGCGCACATAAAAAAGATATGCTCTGCGCCCTGGCTCTATGCTCCGGCTTTGCTCTGCGCCCAGGCTCTGCTCTGCGCCTCGGCTCTGTGGTAAAAAAAACACTGCTAAATGACTGAGACAGTTATTTTGTATTAAGTCAAGTATTAAAAGGAATTTTTGAACTACTGCCTGATTTTAAGGCCTGTTGCCCTGTTGATTACAAAATATGTGTTTATTGTGTTTAACTGTTCAGTACTATTCATATTCATTACATTTAAAAAGCAGACATAAAAGTAACTTAAAAGTTACTATCCCTAGTAACTAATTACTTTTGATATACAGTAATTCAATTACTTTTAAAATAAGTAACTAGTAACTGTAACTAATTACTAATTTCAGCAACTTGCCCAACACTGCTTATTAATAAATATGTTCGGGTACGAAGCAGTTGTACCGTAATGCCGTGAATAGACGGGCATGCCATTTCGGGGGAGAGTGGGAGTTTCCGTGTTTGTGTAACCTCAGCGGGGTTGTCTGTGTTCAGGACCGAACTAGTGTCTGAGTGAGAACCCGCGGACGTGGACATGGACCCCGACACTTTGCTCTACGATGTCCCCCCGGCTCTACTGGAGAGCTTTCACCGGATCATGGACGGCGGAGGGGACACCCTCGGCTGGCGCGGACTGGGTGAGTGGAGCGTCTTTTTCACACCAGTCGACCGCAGCCACCATATTCAGATGGTTACAATTGATAAAGATTTCATCAGAGTAGTTCAACTTTATGGATAATACGAAAATGATGGTCGGTAGTCTTGACTTCTGTCAACAAAGAAGAGTTTGCTTAACTTCTACTATTAAAAAAAAAGGAAATCCTAAACAAGCATATAACCTTTTAACTGTGGACGTTACATTGAAACCATTTGGTTAATAAGATGAGGAGGATTTGGTTATTATGATAAAACTATCAATACACTTGATTTGATTTTTCTATGTTTTCTTTGTTGGTTAGTGAGCAACTTAAAATTATACTTCACCCCTGAAACTCTTCTACTCTAAATTAATCCATAAAAACCATGTTATCAACACCCTGGGATAATAACGTTATTTACATAGCACCTTACAAAAGAACCGCTACAAAGTGCTTCACAGAGGACTATTACAAATAAGGAAAGAACACATAGATGGCAAGAAGCAACCTCATACAGTATCATTTAAAATCATAGACAGCAAATGATATAGTCAATCAATCAATCAATCAATCAGCCAATCAAATTTGAGTTGTATAGCCAATGTTCACAAATCACAGTTTGTCTCAAGGGGCTTCACAGGATGCAGAATCCTTTGTCCTTAACCCTCAACAAGAGGAAGGACAAAATACCAAAAACCCCATGGGGAAAACTTAGAAACCCCAGAGAGAGCCACATGTGAGGCCACTCTCTCCCAGGACAGACAGAAGTGCAATAGATGTCACGTGTGACTGAACACATCAACAGAATAAGAATATTTACTACCGTGATGAGAAAAGACAGGTGTATTCATGTTTGAAGTATCTATGGAAAAGAAAAAGGGATGAAGGGGGCAGCAATGACTATTTGAATGATAGAGGTGAGGTCTGTTATACTGATGTGATGAGGCATTTTGTTTATCTAAGAGATCTAGTCATAAACATAATCCATGGTCAGGTGCCACCACGATCCATTAGCACAATCCATGATCCACAATCCACCATCTGCTTTCACATCCCACGATGAGAAATATAATACAAACTAGAGGAAACATAATATATACAAAATTGTGTTTCTGTATATACGGTGGGGTAAAAAGAAACTAGTCTCTCCTCTAAGCTTAATATGGCATCTTCCCTATGTCCGTCTTCATTCCTGGACCCCAGCTGTCCGAATCCTCCCCAGCTACTTAGAACTTCGCATGTTGGAGCGCTTGGAGGCGGCGGGCCGGAGTCCCAGCATGGAGCTGCTGTGGTCCTGGGCCCAGCAGAACAAAAGGGTGCGGGACCTGCAGAAGGTGCTGCAGGACATGGGCCACCTCAGGGCCCTGCAGCTCTTCCAGGGTCCAGCTCAAGGTCAGTCACAGACATGTGGATTTTTTTTATACTGTCCTTTGTTACAACAATGCTTATGTTTGATTACAAACCGCCTGAGTAAGAGGGAAGTGCAAATTACACACAGGAAATGTAAAGCCCCTTCTCCGTTCCTCTATTGCGGTGCACACCTATTATCTGATCTTGTCGTTTCAGAATCACCTTCGCCTCCCAGCGATCTACCAGGAGAGTCCACAGGGCAGACGTCAGCAGCTGAAGTGAAGGTAGAAGAGTTGTACTGTTAAATGTGGTGATCTGTGTGTTCCGTGTGAGCAAATGATCATCCTGTCTGTGCTCTCTCTGATAAGGAATCCCCCCAGCCAGAGGCATGCCCCTCAAGTCAACCTTCAATTCCTAGTAAGTAGAGGCTGAGGTGAATTGGCGGAATTTCCCTTCCCACGCTGATTCAGGCTGCTGCTGAGTTTCGACATACCCCACACGTGTCCTGATCTTTCTCTGTATTCCAGTGTGGTCGTCAGCAGAAAACCAGACAGCCGGACTCACTTTGCAAGACGTCATAGAAGGAACCCGAAGTTTTCATCCTGAAACCAGAATTGCAGAAGGCCACTTTGCTAACGTCTACAGAGCCCGGATTAGAAGTAATACATTTGCAGTGAAGCTTTTCAAGCAGGTGACTATTGATTCTACTACTCAAAAAAACCCACAACTACCCACTCAAATCTGTAATTTTGTCTGGGAATGAGTACAGTGGGTATTTACTACTGGGTCAAATGACTCTGCAGTAGGTTTTTATCAGATGTTTATCAGAGGTTTTATATGAGTCGGGAAAGAGAACATTTGTACCCACATAGGAAAGTTGTTTGAGCCCAGATATGGCCCACATTCCACATCACACCCTTGAGAGGATACCTATTGTTTGCCAGATCTAGGTCAAAAATAAGCCATGGCAATATATGTCAACCAAATGTGCCAAAGGTGGCCCAAATTCCGTTTTGTGTTATTTGGGCCATAGTCACCATATTCCACATGGGTCACTTTAGGTTCACATCCAGATTACACTTGCCTAGAACACTGCATGTTTGCCCAAAGAAGGCCCACCTTTGCTCAGCTGCACTGGTTGGCTGAGGGGTACAATGGCAGTGCTGTGTTTCTGTTTCACTTCCTCATGCAAAGAATTTTTTTATCTGCTTCTGAAGGAACGTCTTCAGTCAAAACTTACTGAGCAGTCGTTTCCCGATGTGGCAAGAGTTTAATCAGCTTTCCTTTTTTTCCTTGATTTAAATTCTCCTTGCTCATACTATAAATAGAAGAGTGTTTTATTTCTGTCTACTATGCTTGAACCCTACTGTACAATGGGCCTGTGAGTATTTTTTTAGTTTGGGATGTCTCACTGCTTCCTAATTTGTCATTGTCCAGATAAACGGCGTGTCCTGGAAGAAGCTGTGGGACGCCTTCAGAAAAGAAATGGAGGTTCATCACATGTATGTTCCAGCTCTCACTCTCCAAATACCCGTCTTGGTTTTGTCTGATAGGGTTTTGTCCAATATGTTCTGCACTGTTTGTGTTCCAGGTATCAACATCCAAACATAGTGGAGCTGCTGGACTGTTTCTCTGATGAGGACCACTACTGTCTGGTCTATCCATACCTCCCCAACGGATCACTCTACCACAGGCTGCACCCACAGGTACGTGTGGGGTTCACCTGAGGCATGCTGCTCATCCTGTCTCTGTGTGTAACTTCAAACCCGAGCACAGTGGTTGCCAGGTAACGCTTTACTCAGAAATCCGGAAGTGAAACAGGAAATGACGCAGCAAGTGATGCAGAACTGAACAAAGTCTTCTGTTAGAAAATGGTCAATGAATAGGACAAGGCAAAATTATTTATCCCAAACAAGACAATACAAAAGAGAATCAATTAAAACTAGACATATAAAAATATAAAATGAGACATAAGAGTTTGATATTAAGAGAACAGTCATTGTTGGCTCTAAACCATTCTTTGCTGTATACAGTGCCTTGCATAAGTATTCACCCCCCTTGGACTTTTTCCCATTATGTACTGTTACTAACTGGAATTCAAATAGACTTAAATAAACTTTTTCCCGTTTGATCAACAAAACATGCATAGTACTTTGGAGGTGCAAAATAAATTTTATTGTGACACAAACAATAATGAGAACAAAAAAGTTGACATCTGTTGGGTGCATAAGTATTCACCCCCCTGTGTCAATACTTGGTAGAACCCCCTTTCGCTGCAATTACAGCTGCAAGTCTTTTGGGGTATGTCTCTACCAGCTTTGCACATCTAGAGATGGAAAGGTTTGTCCATTCTTCTTGGCAAAAAAGATGAAGCTCAGTCAGATTGGATGGAGACCGTCTGTGAACCGCAATCTTCAAGTCTTGCCATAGATTCTCTATTGGATTGAGGTCTGGGCTTTGACTGGGCCATTTTAAGACATTAACATTCTTTAATCCAAACCATTCCTTTGTAGCTCTGGCTGTATGTTTAGGGTCATTGTCCTGCTGGAAGATGAACCTCCGCCCCAGTCTCAAGTCTTTTGCAGACTGCATCAGATTTTCTTCAAGGATTTCCCTGTATTTGGCTCCATCCATCTTTCCCTCTATTCTGACCAGTTTCCCTGTACCTGCTGAAGAGAAGCATCCCCACAGCATGATGCTACCACCACCATGTTTCACTGTTGGGATGGTGTGCTCAGGGTGATGGGCAGTGTTGGGTTTTCGCCACACATAGCGTTTTGCATTGAGGCCAAAAAGTTCAATTTTGGTCTCATCTGACCAGAGCACCTTCTTCCACATGTTTGCTGTGTCTCCCACATGGCTTCTGGCAAACTCCAAACGGGATTTTTTATGGATCCCTTTCAACAATGGCTTTCTTCTTGCCACTCTTCCATAAAGGCCAGATTTGTGGAGTAGACGACTAATAGTTGTCCTGTAGACAGATTCTCCCACCTCAGCTGTGGATCTCTGCAACTCCTCCAGAGTAACCATGGGCCTCCTGGTTGCTTCTCTGATTAATTTTCTCCTTGTCCGACTCTTCAGTTTGGGTGGACGGCCTCCTCTTGGTGGGTTTGCGGTTGTGCCATATTCTTTCCATTTTCTTATGATGGATTTTATGGTGCTCAGAGAGATGTTCAAAGCTCTGGATATTTTTTTATAACCTAACCCTGCTTCATATTTCTCCACAACTTTATCCCTGACCTGTTTGGTGAGCTCCTTGGTCTTCATGATGCTGTTTGTTCAGTAATGATCTCCAACAAACTCTGAGTCCGTCACAGAACAGGTGTATTTATACTGAGATTAAATTGCAGACAGGTGGACCCTATTTACTAATTATGTGACTTGCAAATGTGACTTGTGAATGCAATTGGTCGCACCAGATCTTTGTTAGGGGTTTCACAGTAAAGGGGGTGAATACATATGCACTCAACACTTTTCAGATTTTTATTTGTAAATAATTGTGAAATCCATGTAATATTTCCCCCCACTTCCAAATGATGCACTATTTTGTGTTGGTCCATTACATAAACTCACGATGAAATAAATTTTAATCTGTGGTTATACCATGACAAAATGTAGAAAAGTCCAAAGGGGGTGAATACTTATGCAAGGCACTGTAAGCCAGCCATAGGAATGTGAAGTCAATTATTCGACAGACAGGGAGCCAGGGTAAAGATCTCAGAACCGGAGTGATGTGACCCACTTCCTTGGTGTTAGATAAATTCTTGGACAAGTTTTTCTAAATCCTTCTGAGACATAAGTCCTTTAATGCTCCGTTTTCACTGTGTGTGTGTTGTGTTCTTCGTGCTGTGTTCAGACAGCTGGGTCAAAAGCAGAGGACAAATCCCCCCCCCCCCCCCCCCTCATTGCATGTAGGGTGTATGCATGTGTGTGGGAACAATAAAGGAATCTTAAATCCTTGATAAGTTCTCCCGGTGGTGATAAGATAACTTTGTAATTGTGTTAATGTGTCTTCATCATTCTTCATCATCCAGATTTCTGTCTTGGTTTGAGGGGTTTAACTCTGAAGACTCAACATGACTTTTAATCGTTCTTTGCTGTTGACAAAAACAATTTCTTCAGTTGTATCTTTGTTTTGCAAATTGTGACTTATCCAATCGTTGATTAGTTCAATGCACTTTGTCATTGCACGTATGCGATTATATCCCCCTTGTGGTATGGTTATGTGAATCTGTGTGTCTTATGCACAATTGTGATAACACATTTTTTTGTTTTCCTATATCTGAACGAGTGAAAGCATGTAGACGTACAGAAGAGGCCCTAAAATGGAGCCTTGAGGAACTATGTTTTCTCTGTGAGCAGTAACAGTGGATATTAGGAGTTGATTTGAGGGTTGTCATTTAAATCAGTGACGTTCATTCTGCTCCAGCCTGTTCCCTATGTTGTAAAATGCTGTGCCATCATGTGTCATTTCCACTCAGTGGTGTGCATCCGACTATGCTTGGCTCTATTAGCTGTTTGAAACCATTTACTTG
Source organism: Pleuronectes platessa (assembly GCF_947347685.1). Taxonomy (NCBI): domain Eukaryota; kingdom Metazoa; phylum Chordata; class Actinopteri; order Pleuronectiformes; family Pleuronectidae; genus Pleuronectes; species Pleuronectes platessa. Next base: position 4,694,475 of record NC_070647.1, read on the forward strand.
TGTTAAGTCTGAAGTGGTATGTTGTCACTGTTGCAGGATGGAGAGCCCCCTCTGTTTTGGGAAGAGCGTCTCACTATCATCAAGGGAATCGCAAAGGCATTGCATCACCTCCATATGGCCCGGCCCTGCCCAGTGATCTGTGGCAACGTCTCCAGGTACAAGCCATCACACACTTCATCATCACTTCGTCCTGCAGAAAATATTCTGTCATTGTGCACATTGCCAGGTTTACACTCCCGCCCCGATTTGGAAACATTCTTCCAAAACACTCATCCTTCTCCTTTCTTCATGGAATAACCATTTTATAAATAAATGAAAATGTTTTTCGATTCTAACAAGAATTAATTTTTTAGAAAGAATCATATTATATTAGAATTTTGTAAGGTCTTAACTTTGCTATGTAAAGTGCCTTTAGATAGTGCACGTTATGATTTGAATATGAAGGATACCTCAGACACCCGTGTTTGCTTTTTGTTCCTCATCCACTTCCTACTTTAATTTCCTCTCTTTTGTCTATTTTCATTGATGAAAACACTTCAATTTGTATCGTGAACAAATATACAATATACATATATGTCTGTGTGTGTATACATACGCACATATATACATAGATTATGGATGTTAAGTGATTAAAAAAGGAATCTAATATTATGCTTCACCAAATCATGCTGCACTTCAAGTGGTCTATGTTTAAATTTGGCAGAATGAGTTGTCTCTGTAAATGTTGGGCCACAGCAAGAGCAGTACACACAGGATGTGGCCGTCTTTTCTTTGCAATATAAGACATCCCATGCAAAATGATTTCCAAATTAAATTAAAAGCACAGGATGCTAGAGCTCTGCCTGTGGCTAACAACTGCTGTTATAGGCTGTTTCCAAATTGCCTACGTTTAATAAACGTTACTTTGTTGAGACTCTCAGATGTTCGATGTCACTAATCGTCAGGAGCTGTCCACCTTCTCTCCTCCACTCTGCTGGATTTGTGTTGTTTTATGTGCCATCAACACCTGGCATATGATTTGTTTCCATATGGTTGTGTTGTTACCTACCATTAGGTTTGTTCATAATGTTTGTGTTATATATTGTTTGCATAATGTTTATATATGCACATTCCAATTAAGGTTTTATTCAAACCTGCGTTAGAGGACGTTTTCGTTATAAAACAAAAAGCTTCTCTAACTAAAGCTTTCCTCTTCAGTGTTAATGTTGCAGTTTTAATATGATGTTGGTGCTATAATATAATTTTTATTGATAATAAATATATAATTTAAATAGTTTTTGAACTTTTTCAACACATCTTAACAATGCTGTGATAGTACTGATAGTACTTTCATTTCGAGTATGATCAATTATTTTATGCATTATTAATTTATAAAACTCAACCCATTCCTCTTACATTCCCAACACACATCTGTGAAGTTCAGAGTTTCAGTCCACATCTGTTTGCCTTCTCCTCACAGTGAGAACATACTCTTAGACGACGCCCTGCAGCCCAAGCTGTCTGACTTCGGGTTGGCCCGTCTACGTCCTTATTCAGCCAGTCAGCAATGCACCATCACTCTGGACACGGGCTCCCACAGCAACCCGGGATACCTCCCTGAGGAGTACATCCGGGATGGCAAGCTTTCCTTCAGCCTGGACGTTTACAGCTTCGGAATGGTAACTCTAGCAGGATCACATGAGCCTACAAATTCTGTGTCTCAAGTGAAAATTAGAGGAATGACAGAAACACATATTAGCTCTCTATTAGCTCTGTTTTGGGTCTCCACCAACTCCACAGGGAAATATCAGACTCTTTAGCGTTTAATGTTTCTATAACTGCGCGAATGTGGGATTTTAGGGCAGTGAGTGTGAATCCACAGCACATCCCATATTACATTTGATCACAGAAGTGTTACCGAAAAAATGTACTTGACGTTTCAAAAGCTTTTATTGCGTATATTTTTTTAGTACAGTCCAACACCAGTACCATCATGTCATATAAAGTTATCTCACTTTAAGAATAACTATAAGTTACTTATTTACAGAAGTTATTTACAGTTAAAGCCGTAATGTGGTGGAGGAGGGGAAGCACATTAGTAATCCCAAAACAGAAATCAGTAACTTTCCACCAGTGTTTCTCCAATCTAAATATAGAACTATGAAGAATGTTGTGTGCAGGAATTAGAACACGATTCCTTCATTTCCATTAATGCCTGTTTGCCTTCTCGCAGGTGATAATGGAAACAGTGACAGGACGGAAGGTCATAGACAAACAACAACTGCTGGTGAGTCCACCCTGAACAGCTGGAAAAGTGTTATTGAAGCCTTTATCTACATGCTACATGTCTTACAAAAAAAATCCAGAAAATAGCATCTTATTACTAATTATTGCAATTGGCAATTTTAGTGCAGTAACCACACAAAAGCTATGCAATAATCCAATTTTTCTACTGTTATCCTCAAAGACAGTTTTATAGCAGCAAAATTGCATGTCCCTGAGTTTACATTTTAACCACGTCTCTCATTCCCTTGCTGTCTCTCTTGTGTGTCCCTCTCCTCTTTCAGAGAGACTTGTTAGTCACAGAGGTGGAGAACAGTGGTGGTGTGGACTCCTGTCTGCGTTTTTTGGACGAGACGGCCGGATGCTGGCCGACAGCAATGGCCGTCAGCCTCCTGGCTCTGGCCTTGGAATGCACTGCAAGCCGCCACCGCCTCAGACCAAGCATGGAGAACGTGAGCACTGATGTGGTTCCTGAATGTGACTTCCTCTTTATGCAAATAATATGTCATCCTTCATCACGAAAGAACAAATTATGTTATTTTGACCCAGTCTGAGTTTAATGATGTGTCTGATAACAATGTGTGTGTGTGTCGACACAGAGGTTTTCCTCCTTTTAATTGGGTTTCTTTAGTTTTTTCTTACTCTTGTTAAGGGTTATGGGCAGAGGATGATACACCTTGTTAAGCCCTATGAGACAAATTGTAAATTGTGTTTACAATGATGATTTTAATTAATATTGAATAATGCTGATACATAATAGGGTAAGAGTAAGAATAAGAACTGGAATAAGAATAAGAAGAGTAGTTGGGTCATAGTGTCAGATCTGGATCCTGCAGTGCTGCAGAATGATACTGAGAAGGAGTGAAAAACATTATTATTATCATTATTATTATTCTGCTGCTGAAATCCTTGAAGATACTGTGGGTGAGATAAACTCTATAAATTGTCTCCAGGTACTTCTGACACTGAGCCAGCTGCTTCCTCCGCCCAGATGCCCGTTGGCCGACCAACCCCGCAGCCTGCACGATGAAGCCGCCGTTTCTGCCCCACAGAGCCCCTCCTCCTCCATACCTGTGGAGCACGACGAGCAGCGCAGCCCCCTTGCCTCCTTATCACTGACAGGGCCCTGCGAGTACAGCCAGTCAGAGGTGGCCTACCTGAGTGAGACTATGGGCGCCCATGGGGAGGCAGAACCCGACCTGTACGGCAGCTTGCCCGTGGAGTGCAGCTGCTCGGCCGAGGCGGCTGGCCAGGCCTGCGAGGACTGCAGGGCCAACAGGATGGCCTCCGACCTCGCAGAGAGTCCTCAGTGTAAGTCTGTTTTGAAGATAAGTTACCCAGGCACAATGTGAAAACATATGATCAGAGTTGTTTGTCTAAAATTTACTCAGTCATGTTCACCAATTTTTTAGGAAACGCCCCAAATACTTGCGTTAACCGTACTTTTGATTTCAGACGTCACAGGTTTGAGATGTGAATTGCAGCCGTAGAACTTAATAACTCAGATATGATTGCATTAGTATAATAGGTAGATGTGAGCAAATCAATTTTACCCCCTGTCAGAGCCAACTGGTGGATGCTGGGGAGTGATGTGGAATTTTTGCAGCTTTCTTTATTATTATTATCGAGGTTTGTGGAGAGTGAGATGTGTCACATGAATAGAGCGGCGCAACTCGAGCTGATTGGCTGAACTAGCTCGCAAACGTCACTCCATTTTGGAGGTGTCTGCACCTTTAACCACTAGAGGGGGATAATTTTCTCATCTCAAGTTTTTGCTATTAGGAATCACACAAATTGTCATGAACGTACAATATGAAACTAGATAATATATAACATAGTTTATCTATAGAACTTTTAATGAAAATTGTTACAAAATGTATATTTAATTTGTAAATTCAAATGTCCTTATTGTGAAGGCTTTGACAGTTTATTCACACTGATTTACATAATCCTATTTATTTTTCTATTTGTTTTATTAAATTGTTTCCTTTTCTCTGATCGTGCTCCATTGATTAATTCTCATTATTTATGTCTGTACATGATGTACAAGGAAAAAAGAAATATAAAATAACTGTTTCATTACTCTTATGTTGTAATCTCCGCTCTGGACCGCCATTGGCCTTATTCTTTAGATTAAACTGTCTTAAAATCAGACCTTGCTAATGGGGACATCCTCACATAAATGCAGCCCCTTACATTTATTCTAGTGCTTAGTGAAAATCAAGGTGTGTGCTTGTTTGAGAGGCGGTGGACTAGTGGCAGAAACTTGGACTATGGGCAGAAAAGGTCTCTGGTTCGTCTCTGGTTCGACTCCACGGAGAAAAAACAAAAGAAGAACCTGGATTGATCTTTCCAAAAATCCAAGAGGATTCTCCCTGCCCTGTCTAGTGCCCCTGAGCAAGGCACCTTACTCCCCCTAACATCTGCTCCCCGGGCGCCGTACATGGTTGCTCACTGCTCTGTGTGTCCTGCACCAGATGGGTTAAAAGCAGAGGTTAAATCTCCCTACAATTACATGAGTGTGCCTTTGCATGTCTGTGCATGTGTTTGGGATAAATAAATGTATCTTAATCTTAATCGTGTTTGTGTGTTTTGTGCAGATTCCAGCTTGGTGGAAAACGAGGCCAAGAGCAGGCTGAGGGACAAACTGAGTCTGTACAGCAAAGGGCTGGTTCACTCAGAGGAACTGTTCTCTGAGGCGGGTCTGCAGTAGAGGGCAGAGTTCCTGTTTCTGTCTGGACTGATCTGAGTGTGTGTGTGTGTGTGTGTGTTTGTGTGGTGTTTCTGTCCGTTTGCTACTGTAGCATCCTCTGTGCTGTAGCAGCTCATACGTGTTAATAACATGTTTTCACAGGTGATCTGATCATAAGCGCACAGCTCTGAGTTCAGCAGTTCAAACCTGGCAGTAGTATGTGTCTCCTGTGACTGGACCTCCCCGCTGTACATATAGTTACACATGTGTAGTAGTTCTGCCACTACTGTTATTAGCAATATTATTTTGCGGTTATTCTATGATCTTCAACAGGTCACTACCTCTATAACTTATTTTCTCAATCAAGAGTGGCTCTGTAAAGATCTCTGTTTGTACCTTTTCGTTAACTGACCCTGATGCATTAAACCATATCTATCTGTTTTATAAAGAGGACTGTTGTGATCCATCCAGGTGTATGAACCATGAGATGCCATGTACACAGTTTGATATGATTGTTTTATTTTTTAACGGACTAATCCACAGCCATATAGGCTACAAGCTTAAAGGACTTTTGTAAGGAAATAATTTAAATAGCACAACAACACACATTCGTACTCTATATCCAGCGCCTTTTCTGTCACACACCATTCATACATTGTCAGCACAGCCATTAGGGGCAGATCTCAGATCCGCAGAAGTGGCTTGGGCCGGTGTCCTTTGGCACAACGGGCCAATACTGGCACAAATCCGGTAACTTTAACCTGATATAAACCAAAAGTAACCAAATCCACACCGGATAATTACGTATTTGATAGCTCATTCACTACCAGGACACAGCAGACTGTATAAAAAATGGATTGGATGTTATCAATCTAGCAAAGTAATAATTGTCTAGAAGGCTCCGACAAATGCAACCGAACAAATGTGTCCTTCCATCCCCGGGGAACAAAGGCTCCAACGGGGGGGATCCTTCCCGGCCCAGCCTATCCCAAGATTAATTGCACTTCAGTGACAAACAGTTTTTCAAAGAGGTCATGGTACCAGCAAGCGACAAGACATATGATGCACGTATCACGCTTGAACTCAACTGAATAACTAACAATACAGGCAACAGCAATAAGGGGGGGGGGGGCTGGTAACACCAATCACGGAATCATCATCAGAGGAAAATGGCCGCCATGTGAATACGGTCAATGGCATAAATTGGGTGTTTATAGTTAGATGCCTGAGGAACAAGAGGGCCACTGGAAAGTTTAGCAGAAGTTTATTTTCACAATCAGGCCAAAACTTAGAGGGCGAAAATCCTCAATTTGAATTTGTTTTGTTATTTTGGATAACCAAGTCAAGTCTGTGTACATTAATACTGAAGAATACGCGAGTCTGTGTCTTATTTACTGTGCGGGTGGATGAGACACATAATTGCGACTCATAGTTCCACGGTGTGAGCGTGCAGCGGGGCCTTCTCCTGTATGAGGCTGACAAACTCGTGTTTCTCCAGGCAGCCTCGACATTCCTCCCCCCATGAGGCTAAGATGTTCCTCAGCTCCAAAACTCTCAGCTTCTTCAGCCCGTCGCTGCTCAGGTCCTTCAGCTGAGGCTCTGCACACAGAACACAGAATACACGAGAATGGGACTCAGGGCAGCGTAATAGCCTATACCTCTGTCAAAGCCCAACAGTCCCCTTATGAAACCCCATTTAAATTCACTAGATCCAAAAATTGCGCACACTCATTAATATCAGTCTCCTACACATGCGTGATTATTATCAATAAAATCCATGAATTATTCTCTGAGAAATAAAGAAAAAAATTTGTAAAACGAAGTGTTACAAGTTTAGCCTTTGTCGTGAATCTGAAACACAGATTTTACCATGACTGAGCTGACAGATCTGTGTGTCTGTGCTGCTCATGCGCTGACAGATCTTCTCAACGGGGACGTGAGAGGCCAGCGGGCGGGCCACTGATGCTGTGACACGTGTCGCTGAATCACTACTGGCCCCGAGGTAGTAACACTGAGGAGGTAACAGAAGAAACACACGACTGATCATCCCAGGGTTTGAGAATTAAGTTCATATCTGTCAAATGTGCAGCTGAAAACATAGATATAAGTAAGGTCAAATGTAAAGGTCACCTTGAACTCCCCCAAAACTTTTTGGGCATCTCCAAATTTATATCTCAAGATGGCCTTAAGGGAATTTCTTCATCTTTTGTTTTAGAATTTAGTGGTCAAAGTAAAAGAAAAAGTAGCCTGAATGTAGACAGCAACTACAGTAGTTTATAGGGACATACAACTTTTTGTTTTTTAATAATTGAATTTGAGTTTAAGGGACTGAAGTGTTTTTTATTGTTTCCACAAATATTGAATTTGGATTGCTTGTGTGCATATGAAAATGTTTGGCTTGTCTGCAAAGTTGTGCGACTGAAAACCAAAAGAGCCAGATGTTCTCTGTTGTCATGGTTACAGTACATCCTCACCAGCCTGGCTTCCTTCCCCTGAGCGACGGTGCATGCCCGGAGCAGCTCCTCCTCCACCAGGGCCGGGGTGAGCTCTGTGTGGGCTGAGTTCAGGCTGCCATACAATCTGTGGAGGAAGCTCACACACACTGAACACCAGTGCACTGTTAGTGGACAGGAGTCACTCATCCGTCACAGTGCACAGCAGAGTGAGTAAGTGTCTCTGTGGGCCCAGCCTCACTCCAGTATAAGTGATATGAACACAAATGAAAACAATATTAAAACAACATCGTTATGTTTCCAGCAACAAGTTATATTAGAAGCTTTATTTTGCACACTGTGGCCCCCTCAGAAGCTATATCCTGAAAGCTGAATCTGGGATTTTTGATTCATTTCCACAATCTGAAAGTAGATGTTTAGCTCCATTCCTTCTTAAATCACAGTTCAATCACTTGTTGAACGTTGCATCCCAGTGCAGCACGTGCAGGGCAGGTCATGGTACAGAGAGCTGACACGCAGGGCTCATTCTGACTCCCCACAGAGGTACCATGTGACTCCAGTGCTTGTTATTGATTATTATTATTACACACCATGCTGTCTAACCTTCACATTCGGCTGCGGAAGAGAAAGTAGAGCCTCTGAAAAACAGGAGAACGGCCAGTGACAGCACCGACATGGTGGCGTGAGTTATTATTAGCCACGGGTGTCTCGGCGGTGAGTAGCCCAGGACCCGCGTCACCGCATACGTCACCACGTGGCTTTCACAATTGGGACCCTATGATTGAGAATCGGGTCACTTTTACGTCCCGAATGAGAGTTTCTCACGATTCCCGTTTCTCATAAGGTCATCTGATCCGTCGTTTGGGAGAATCCGGTGACGCCGGCCCAAGCCTGAAGTTTGATGCGTGTCTATTCGTGGTGTTACGGTAAAGAGCAGAAAAAGGCTGAAAACCAATGTGTAATGACTCTTATTATGGACGTTTGATAAAAAAAACATAATCAAAGTCAAACGTAATGGAATATTAAATGGAGGTTTTTCTTAAAGAAAAGTCAGGAGAACTTCCGTTGTGGCACTAATGCTTACTTTAAAAAAATCCTTGTGGGGTGAAGAGAATTCCCCCTCCACACACTATTTTTCAGGGTGAACCCCACTGTCAGTATTTCAAGTTTCAAGTAATTTTACAATACACAATTAGATACAAGTAAACGTGGAAGTGAGCTAAATTTTCATTATGGCATTCATAGCTTGCTCTTATAAAACATTATAAAAAAAAATGTTGTTCAAAGGGAAAATCATCTAAAGACAGAAAGAAAGAAAGACAGAAAGAAAGAAAGAAAGAAGTTAAGAAGGGGCTCTTGAACACATAGAAGTTGGAAGCTTTTGTTTCGAAAGAGCGGTACCGGAAGTAGTCACTGGGAGCGGAAGCGGGTGGCGCATGCGTGGTTGATCACTTGGAGCAGAGAGATTCCAGCATGGCCGCTATCGGGGTTCATTTCGGCTACACATGCGCCTGTGTGGCGATATTTAAGGTGAGTGTTGACCAGACTCACTCCGCCGAGCCTCTCACGAACCCCGCGTCTTAGTGAGGTTGAGAAAAATGGCGACATATTTGTTGTAATACCCAGAATTCCCTCTGACACATGTGGCTGCTAAAACTGTGTGAACACTATCATGGTGTCATGGGAGTTGAAACTGTCTTTAACAATACACGTTTTCTTCTTTCTTCCGTTGTACACCTCCGCAGTGAAGCCTCAGCCAAACATGCTTTAAATGGCAAAAAGTAGAGCCTACAGCAAAGCTTCTCTTTCATTAATATTCACTGTAATTCTGTTTAAGGATATTTTCAGGAACAAAAAGGTCACATCCAGTGATTCTTGTGTGAGGGTCCTCTTATGTAAAGGAGCATGACGGGCCAGACTAAGTTCTAGAAATGAAACGGACTTCTCACTGCTGATACAGGCCCATTCCAAGTTATTGGATCTTCCCCCAAACCTGAGGTTCTGTATCAGCCTAACACGTCCCCGCAGCTTGTGTCTGCTTCCATATCACAGTTTGAATGATGTTCAGGCATCGCTGCTACTTTTAGCACTCCGTCACTCACCAATGTGACCCACACTTCCTTCTCCCGAGAGCTCCAGCTCTGTCCCAGCTGGGTGAACCTGAAACAGCTGCAGCAGGATCCTGAAGCACCTCCGCTGACTCCTCTCAAGGCAAAGGAGTGTTCGGTCATCCTAAATCCTCACTCTACCTCTCAGCAGGCCAAATCACCCAGGGGATGGTTGTTTGAAGATGGACATGTAGGGAGACTGTTAACTGGAGAACCTAAGTCTTCAGGTTCGGTCCTGTAACATCAACATGGCTGCTCACACGACCACTGCTGAGCGTCTGCTGCATCATTTCCTGCTCATGATCCTCTTCAGGGACACATGGATGTTTGGATTGATTAACTGTACATCTACTGTTTAATGAAATTAATGTGTTTGTGAATGTGTGTGTTTGTTGTACAGGATGGGCGGGCTGACGTGGTGGCCAACGATGCCGGAGACAGAGTTACTCCGGCGGTGGTGGGCTACAGAGAGACAGAGCAGGTACAGGATCAGCTTCACTTGTCTTTACATCAGTTTTCATGCCTGTTTCACTGTTGTTGTGCATCATTTACAGTGATGTAAAGGTTCACTTTATTAATTTGGATAAATATCTGTCTTTTTTAGTAGGAAATCTTGCTTTATGGAACTTTTGTTTTTGGTGATTATTTTTCCGCATGGCTGTTTTTTCCCCACCTTTTGCTGTTATAAGATACAAAGTCATAATTAAGAATACAAATGTAAATGCACAGATATGATTTTTATCATAACTCATCTGGACCTTATCTTCTTAACTACTACAACATAATTTCACGTAAAACGCAATTCAAACTTCCCATCCACAATGAAGGGTGTGCATCCCTTTACAATGTCTTTATTGTTTTCCATTTTGATCCATAAGCATGTTTTGCTGCTTGAATCTTAATACTCCTTCATTCCTTCACCCAGAAACATCAGTTTTTCACTAATTGGAGTTGAAGTTGGATTGTGTGCCTCCTATGCAGCTCAGTGGCTTCATGTTTGAAATGTTCTTACTGAGTGATGTTTCCTCTCCTTCAGATTGTTGGCATCGCAGCAAAGCAAGGACGAGTCCGCAACGCCGCCAACACAGTTGTTAAAGTGAAGCAAGTCCTGGGGAGAAGGTGACACGACATATTCACACTTAATACTTTTACTGGAGACCTAGTCTTATATAAGCTTGACTCGTGTTGTATATTGAAATTAAAGTGAAATTCTGGTCCTTTTAAACTTTTCCCTATGTTTATAAATGTGGGTGTGTAAATGACTGGTACAAAAACCTTTGGAATCGGTCCAGTAGATTGCCTCCACCGGCAGCTGCAACACTGCAGTAGTGGCTACAATGTAATCTTATGGTGCAACTGCAACAGTCCGAGAACTGCCCACTGAAAGTGCTTTTGTTTTTACCAGTAAAAGGCTCAAATTATTATACCGGCCTTGGTCCCCTATTCCAGGTTGAAAAATACCAGAACTCCCCCTTGAACTATGATATACATTAGTTTTAAATGTATATCGTCATAGAATTTCCCCCCAAAATATAACACTGATAATCCTTTTAAAATAGATTGTACCATCATCAGAGCAAATCTAGAAGAACAACTCTGGTGCCCTCTGTGAGGGAATTCTCTGTGTGCAGCCAGTAACCAGTGAAATTCCTTGTTTTTGTAGAAATTGTGTGTTTTTTCGCAAACAATGGGTTGCCTTGACTCTTGATTCCAAAGCTAAAGGAGTCATTCATGTTATAAAGAGCCTGTAGTCAACAAAATGAGTTAAATGGTGAGCCTCCCTGCAGCTTGAGACACTTCTTATCACTCTATTAATTACCGATTTTTTTCTTTCTCTGTCTCTCAATGAACAGCTTTGATGATCCAGAGACACAAACTCACAAAACAGAGACCAAGTGCCAGGTGAGTTTGGGACCAGATTCACTTTGTTGGTGCCATTTTAAATCCCCAAATGTCTGAAATAGGATGGTATATTAGGGACTCTCTGAGAAGAATAAGGTTGTAATTTTACGTGAATAAAGTCATAATATTAACTTATGAGTAAAAAGTCATAATTTTATGAGAATTAAGAAAAAAAAATTAGGAAATAAGCACTGAGGAACACAAATGCTTATTTGTATTCCTGTAAATAGAAAAGGCCCTTATACTTAAGTCACCGCTTCACAACTAAATATTTTTCCGTCATTACATTCTTTTATTTATCCTGTTCTGTTTATCAGTTGTCCTCAGTTAAAAGAAACGGCGGCTTGTCAGTTTTGTGTCTCAGTAATTTTTTTAATGCTTGTTCAACACACAACATTGGAGAGTAAAGCAGTGATCGCTGTTTTCAGGTGGTGAACAAAAAGGATAAGCCTTATTATGAGATCACAGCAGGAGATCAACCTGTGTATGCTGCTCCAGAGGACGTCGCAAAACTCATCTTACACAAAATGAAAGGTAACACACACACACGTACACACAGAGGGTACATTTACACTAATACATTTTAGTTTTAAAACACAACGCAGCTATTTACCTTTGTCATCCACTCTACTCTGGAGTTTTTTTCTTCCAAAAACATAGACTTTTGTAAACGCTGTTAGCCTCATTCAACTTTTAAAACTCAGGGGCTGCGTTTGAGTCTAGATTACCATAAACATAAACTTGGAAACCATTCTGCAGACATCCACATTCTCTTCCTGATTGGGTCTTATCAGTCACAACGTGACTAACATTGGTGAAGGCAAAATGCTGCTAATGCTGCTTTTACACCACAATTAGCAGGTATATGTGGATTTTTTTCAAAGGCAGGTAACCTGGTTATAAGGGCTGTTTTTTGTCTGGCATGCTTCATGAATAGTTGATTTATTGACTCTTTCCATTTCCACAGAAACGGCTCAGTCCGCTCTGGGCTCTGATGTAAATGAAGCGGTCATTACCGTCCCTTTTGAGTTTGCACATGCTCAGAAGCGTGCTCTGAGGTAGGTGGTGTTACTGACTCATCCACTCGTCTGTGCCATGATGTTGTGACACAGCGGTTATAAATAAAGCACTAACAGTTTTTGTTTTGAGCAGGGAAGCAGCAGAAGCTGCCGGGTTCCATGTCCTGAGGCTGATCCACGAGCCTGCCGCTGCTCTGCTGGCCTACAACATCGGCCAAGAAAACCACTCTGGAAAGAGGTAACACTGAAGACGAGGAAGAGCAGCGTGTTGACGTTTTAGAACGTAGGACAAGATGGTGATAATCCCTTGTTCGCTTGAAGGTCTTCTGCACTAGTTTGATGATAAGTTGCCAACCATGAGCAGATCCAGTGGATGTTGGGGACTTATCATCAGTTGTTTAGACCTCCTCTGCTAAGGATGGCCCACAACAGGCTGATCAGATCTGAGTGTGTTTCCCCAACATCTTGGAGCCCGGTTGGGGCCATCGCCACATACATAGCCTCTTCCTCTTATTTGCTTCATCAACAGCATCCTCAGGGTTCTGTCAACTCTACGACTCGCAGGGTCCAGAGAACCTTACATGTTACTAGTTTACACGTCTAGGGATTTTAGTCGTTAGTTCAGTAGATGTGTTACTGTGTTACTTACAAGCGTGATCCTGAACCTTGAGGTGGATGTTCAACAACAGCAGAGATCACGTCAGGTTTCACGTCTGTTTCCTGAGAAGATAAATGTGAGCCTGCAGTGACACAGACTCAAACACTGGTCAGATGCTTGTTAATCATGGTTTGAAGGCCTTGGTCGTCTCAAACTGGTTTCATGAGCACCACAGTGAGTTCAGTGATCTCCACAGTCACCAGACGTGAATCCAATAGAACATCATTGGGATGTGGTAGAACAGGAGATTGGAGTGAATGATCAGCTGAAAAATCTGTAGAGATGATGTGATGTAGTCAAGTCAACATGGATCAGAATCACAGAGGAAAGTTTCATCCATGCTACAAAGAACAGAGGCTGTTCAGGGAGCAAAGAGAGGCCTTATTTACTGTTAGAATTATTAACAACTCGATGCTGATTATTAATATACGTTAAGAAAGTTACTCCAACAGGTTTCATATCTGCTTCATGGTCCAGATTCGCACCAATATTTTATGGATTCTTTCTTCCCCTTCCTCCAAGTTTCGTGGTGATCCAGGGTGAAAACAAAACCTCCTTAATTACAGTACACAATAATTTTGTTATACAATACGTAAACAGATGTTTCTCCATCACCACCCACAGTCCTGTCTTTGGTTTTGTCTCCATCATCATGTGATCAGTTGCTTTAAATGCATGAGTTTCTGTTTGCTTCCTGTTGTTTACATCATTTCCACCTTATGGCAAGAAAGTGAATTGAATTCCACCCACTTTTCCCTGACGATGCTCTGCACTGTGTTGACAGCCACGTCCTGGTGTTTAAGCTGGGCGGGACGTCGTTGACCGTGACAGTGATGCAGGTCAACGGAGGAATGTTCCAGGTTCTCAGCACCCACACAGACCACAGCATCGGAGGAGAGAGCTTCACCGAAGCTCTGGCCCAGCACTTGGCTGCAGAGTTCAAACGGTAGATATTCTGTTCCACACGACAGTTATTGGGGCCAAAAGCTTCACAGTGAACAGATCACTTTGTTTATCATAATATTACACCCACATGTTTTAATGCCCCTCTAGAGGAAACACAAGGCGCTCTTTTGGTTACAGGCTTTTATTTCCTTCTAACATGCTGTCAGAACTAAAGCACATCAGAAATAAATACAGAGTATTATTATAAGCAGACTTCTTTCCTTTTCCGGACAATCTCTGTATGTGAGCCTCCAGAGTTTCTCTGGCCAGTCTCCAAGTAAAGACGCCTCATGTACCCTGACTCCCAAACCCTTCTGTTCCCTCCCACACACACCAGCACCTAAACCACATCTTAAATACCCTCCAGCTATTCTTACATTCTTTGTGTGTGTTGTGCAGCACCTATAAGCACGATTTGAGCAGCAACGCCCGGGCCATGATGAAGCTGATGAATGGAGCCGACATGGCCAAACACTCTCTGTCCTCGCTGGAATCAGCCAACTGCTTCGTCGACTCCTTGCACGACGGCATTGACTTTGATTGCAACATCTCGAGGTAAGACGTTAAACCGACCTGGTAAATGATTGGAAACATGCCACATATGTACAGATGGAGTTGAAACAGTTTTCCTAAACTCAGTATTAAAATATCTCAAACTCATAGTTCCATGGCAGAGGTGAGTGGGGGAAGATCGCAAGAAGTCAATTGCAAAAGTTTTATTACGTTTTATTTGCAGCTACAATAAACAAGCAACTAAGAAATGTTCTATGTTTAATGTGATTGTGACATATAACACAGACAAGGAATATCTTCACCTTTCGATCAGTTGTTAACATTTACTAACATTTCAATGCTCAAAGGACACAGTGACCTTATATGAATCTGGGGAAGAAATATGTAAGAATCTGTACACCGGATCTGCACTGGTTGGCAGAGGCAAACAACCGGTAATTCTAGTTTATCTGTATGTTTGGGTTTAATGGAATTAGACAGTCAGTGTGAATAAGTAGTTGTTAGCAGCGTGTTGACGTCAGTATCATGTTTCTTCAGAGCTCGATTCGAGCTTCTCTGCTCATCACTCTTCAACAAGAGCATCCAGCCAATCAGAAGTCTGCTGGAGAAGGCAGGGCTCTCCACCAGCAGCATCAACCAGGTAAAGTGTTTGTGAAAGATGTGTTTGGACTGATCCATCTGGGAACGCACAGTTTGTTCACCCTTTTAAAGTTCAAATTTTATTGCACGCAACATGCAAGATGCTGATGTGACGGGTGTGTCTTCAGGTGGTTCTTTGCGGCGGCTCGGCCAGGATCCCCCGCCTCCAGCAGATGATCCGCGACATGTTTTCTGACGTGGAGCTTCTGTGCTCGGCGCCTCCTGATGAGGTCATTGCGGTGGGAGCAGCGCTGCAAGCAGGCTTACTGGTCGGCAGAGAGAGACTTGCCCCCGAGGAAGAGTCCGTCACAGTGGACGTTTCTGCCACAGACATACTTGTGAAGGTAAAAACACAGTTGAATTTTTCAGCAGTGAAAATACAAATTTTAACTTTGAATTTACTTTTAATGTACTGACCGATTCTCTAAGTATTAATCGCTAAAAAATAAAGTGTAAAAATATAGTAGAGAAGAAAGTAGAGATATGTGTTGTGGAGTAAAATTGAGAAGTACCTTAAAATAAATGTACTTAAATAAAGTACAGATTCATTTAAGATATACTTACGTACAGTAACTAAGTAAATGTACTCAGTTACATCCCACCACTGGTTTCTGCAGGAGGTGGATGAATCCGGAGCGGAGCAGTTCACTGTTCTTCTTCCATCCGGCACGCCGCTCCCCGCCCGCAGACATCACATCCTGAGCGCAGGGGGGAAACTGTCCTCCCTCTGTCTGGAGATCTACCAGAGATTGGTCACGGAGCAGCCTGAAAAACTAGCTAAGGTACTGAAAAGCAACAACATTGGGTCAAATGTGGAACCTCTACACATGTCCTGATTCCACTGCTGGGAGGCAGATCCTACAATTTGTCGACCTCACTGGGAATTTGAATGATGTATCTCAATTTTGAATGTTTTAAAGTTGAAAACCAGACGACAAAGGCTGAGCAAACATCTGTACCATTTTACATTTACTGCTATATTGGTTTAATTTTTGAGTCTGTCGTCATCAACATGTCCACACGCTCCCAGTAAATTATGCAGAGGACTTGACTTTTCACCAACCTGCTCCATATGTGTGGTGACCTTCCAGCTATAAGGTATTATAAGGTTATGAGATGTTGCACACAGACAAAGGTGGAAATAATAATCAGGTTGCGTAGCTATACTGGCACACAGTGTAAGAATATGAAAGAGGAGTTGATGATTAATAATTGAAATGAATCATTGTGTGTATTTGTACAGATTATCTTGAGAGACCTGCAGCCCACAGAGGAGAACCACGACATCGACACCGTGGTGACCATGAAAAGGTATCCACCCTTCCACGATCAGTGCACGGGTCAATTAACGGGACCGCTTGTACATCATTAGTGTGTCAGTGTGAGCCCACTGACTGTGATTGTTGAGTTGAGAGTCCTTATGGCTGTGGATCAAAAACAGGGTGATTTGGTGGATAAGGATCTAAGTTTCTTTAGAATGATGTAACTCCTCTTTCCTAGCTGAGCGATTTGCCTGTGGGGATCGTCAATTTTTTCTGATTCAGGTTCTTTCTGTATGTTGCAGGGACGGATCCCTCCATGTTTCCTGTGTAGAGCAGAGCACTGGACGCACCGAGGCCGTCTCCATCGCGGCTTCCTCCTGAAGCCACTGAACTTCAGCCCAAGCACACATATTATTTCAGTGTAGCTGCGACATGTTTCTTTTTTATTTTCACTCAATAAACATGATAAAAAGCCCAATGATCCACTGTGATTTCTTAACTTCTGGATTCTTTTTTAGTCATCAGAATAAAGCTGAATATATTGTCTTTTTTATTTACAGTACATTCCCAAGCTGTAATTTCCCACTGATTTATACTCGTATGGTGGTGGTGAACGCTTTTAGTAACTGAAAAAAATGCATGTCAGAAAGCAGCCAAAGTTCAGAATATATGAAGGAAGTCATTATTTAGAGGAAGGATAGAATGGTCTATGGTACCTGTCTGTCCCTTTTATAGGAGGGTATCGGACGGTGGGAAGCAACTAAGGGCAGACTTTGATGTCTCTTTACTTTACTCTTTCTACATAAATTATTTTCTTGGCACTGTGGAATGTCAGTCTATCCCTGTGGAATTACTCTCAAAGCCAGAAGAGGGAGACAAAAGTTCCACATTCTTAAATTTAGGCCTCATTGTGTCTACAAAGAAACCGTATGTGTTTCATCAGTCTTGAAGCAGCAGCAGTGTTTGTATCACAGACTGTACGTAAAGATGCACTTGGCCTCTCCACTTCTTCCCACTGTACAAAAGTAAAGCTGATACATTGTGTATACGGGTGCTTTATGGCATAAAATAAATTAAAACCAAACCTATCAGTTGCATGAAAACCTGAACATCCCTCAGTGTGATGAGAACTGCCTAATTCAAGAGCAATTTAATTAATTTGGAATGCGCCTTTCAATTTTTTGCTAACATGGAGGACGTGGAATTTTTATGAATTGTACTGCAACCAGCCACCAGGGGGTGATCAGGATGTTTTGGCTTCACTCCACCTTTCAACGTCGTCCATCTTTAATTACAGTCTGTCATATATGGACCCTTCTATTCTAAGTATCTCCTTTTTTGCAGAAATGACAAAATACATTACATCTGGGTTTCTGAAATGATTTATATGATTTGACTGTATTTACACATGATATGAGGTCAACAGGAATATTTAATTACATGTATTACACTTATTCCGTCCATAGTTTGGTCGCACTCTTTGTGCTCTCAGGCATGAAGCGGTGGGTTGGGGTAGAGTCTTTGGGTTCCAGTCACACTTCATGACAGGAGTGAACATTATCACTTATTATCCCATACAACACAACAAAAGCTACAGCTTTTTGTGCACTTTCTGACTAAGGCATTTCCATCCCAACGCGTTGATGAGTCTGGAAGTCGAGCGTGGTCGTTAGTATTTCTGGCCCTCAGCATCCGTGCTCCGGAACAATGCGACACTTCAGGATCTTCAAGTAGTTCTGGACCTTGTTCGAGTCTCGGCGGAAGCAGTACAGGAGGTCGTAGTCTTTCATCAGGCGCCACTCAGAGCTGTCAGCCGGCAGCAGCGCCTCGGGAGAAGCCTGGCTGCTCACAGAGTCGCTCATCATGCCCAGCATCTGCATCTGGAGCGGAGAGGATTCACACGTCAGCTTTTCTTATCGGCCAATCAGGACATTTTAAAGCGTGGTTATTCTGTCACAACATTCAGCCATCAATGGGTTCAGAATCTGTGAAATGGGAGCAGCTGGGAATCGAACCACTGACACTCAGGTTAAAGGTCGACCCACTGTTGGTCTGATGTTTGCTTGACTCTCTAAATCTCATCAGCACTCTTCATCTATTATTAAGTAAAACTCAAAAAAACAAAGTCAAACAAATGCATTGGTTGGTTGGACGTTGTGTGTGCGTAGTTTTGCACAAAGGTAGGAGGCAAGCTAAAGAGACAGACAGACAGAATGGTGTCCTCCTCCCTCTGTACTTGGCCTCTGAATGTCTGAACAAAAGGTCATCTGAGGGTGACCAGGGCAGCGCTAGCCTCCTCTGTATGACGTCTGTGGTTCTTTGTCATTAACAACGATTACGCAAACTGACAAGACACTCCATCCCCGGAAGCCATGTGACACACCAGCTCTGCACACACACACACACACACACACACACACACACACACACACACACACACACACAGTGACGTTTCACTCTGACGTAAGACATACGTTACCTTCTCGGCCACCTTCTCTACGCCTCTGCGCAGCTCGTGCACCATGTCGCTCATCTCCAGGGCTTTGTTGGAGCTGAAGTTGGTGAAGTCGCGGTGGTGAGCCATGCTCTGGTGGAAATGCCACAGGGGATCTCTCCACGCCACCAGGAGCTTCCGAATCACCTCGGTCAGCTCCTCTCTCTGCGGGGACAGGGGCACAGGTCACATTCAAACCCAGGCCACGCTCTAGGTCACGGCACATGTGATGATTTGAAGTTCGGGATGTGGAAAGAACACATGTAGACATTGGGAGGTTGAAAATGAAAGGGAAATGCAGAGAAAGGGAAATGCAGAGAAAGGGAGAACGCCATATTTTAATTTTAAAAACGAGGAGGGAGAGTTTTATTTACCGCCATTCTCTGAGCGTTCTCCTTGCCGTTTGGCGTGAGGATGGTCGAAGTGTGACAGTTGCGACCGACCCGGCCGATCTGATTCTTGCTGGGCAGGAAGTATTGCTCCTGAGAGGAAAAAGATGAAAAAGATGAATGCAAGAATGAAATGTCAGAGGTCGGCGGTCCTCTAAATGTCGGCCGAGGCTCGAGTACAGAGGTTATTAATGAGAATAGTAAGAATCACAAGCGGCTGAGGATATCTCTCCCTCCCTCTCTTCTTTGTGAGTAAGTACAATCCAATTCACACGTTTAGAAGTATGTTTGACCAAATGTAAAAATGCCCATTGCAAAAAACTTACAAACTCTGAGTGAAGGTCGTTTGAAATGCCGTGCATCCTGGCTGAGTGTTGGATGACCCGGTCAAACAGGTTGGCCAGTGAGAGAGCATGGCACCCAGCCTGGGCATTGGTGCAGAGAGGTGCTGCGTCTGTGCTGGTCAGTGTCCTGCAGAGTACCAGACAGAGCAAGAGCACCCACACCACAGACACTGGGAGAGAGAGCAGCAGAAGGAACACATTATAATTTAACACAATACAATAAGTGTGAGAAAAAAGTCCAAAAGCCTCAAGATGAGTTAGATCTTATTCTTAAGAATCTGCTCTAATTGAGATATGTCATGACCTCGTGTTTGAAAAATTGAAAAAAGTGCTGTATGAAATGAGAGGTGAGCAGGATGGAGGGAATAAAGAGTGATGGAGGTTCTTCCTTCATGCAAAGAGATAGTTACCTGATCTGATGTTTCCAGACATCCTGCAGGGCGCAGAGGAGCTTTGGTTTCAGAGCCGATGGAGCGGAGGCTTCTCTTGTCAAAGACCCCCGCTGCTTCATGTGAGGGTCCCTGGCTCACCATTCAACTCTTACTCTTTAATATCCAAGACCGAGAGGGTGGGAGGGAGGGAGGGAGAGGGGGCGGGGGCAAGGAGAGACCTGTGAATCAGATGTCACCAATACACAGAGTGAGTTCATTTAATCCTGTGCTTTGTTCTCGTTGTCATGCACACATAAACTGTACATGACAACGAGTATGTTTATGTTTGTATGTGTGAATGTATGAATGAAGCTACATGAACAGTATTATACTGTATATATGTATGTACATATATATGTACATACATATATACAGTTTATTCATTTAACCTTAATTGGAGTCTTGAAGAAACATTGAAGACCTGCTCTTCATTTTCAATGATGTCAAGATGACACTTCAAACTGAAAAATTAAGAAAACCAACAACTGGACAAAGTCAATGATGACAATTGTTTAACAGTGCCTCAAACAGCAAAGCTCAGAATGATCCTATAGGGAGGGCTTATTGCAAGACTGTTGAGTTTGACTGCATTATAGTTGTATGTATCTGAAAGGACACACATATTTTGCACAGCTTACCTCAATAGTACTTTGCATTAACTTCCATTTATTATGGACAAACTTGTATCTAACCTGAACCGGGAGCTCAGAAATGACATTTGACCTCAATAGGACCAGGTTTTGGCCCATATGAGGTCTACAGGTCCTGACAAGGTTGGCGTTATGCTGGGAAACTTGGCTAAAACAAGTCAGTGTGAGATCTGTAGACTCCAGTGAACTATTTTATGGTGAATTTAATCCATTTTATCTATTTTATTTAATTCGATTATTTATTATAAATCTAAACACTACTTGTTTTCTTATTGATTCTCGACCTATATGACCTTAAGTATTTCATATATATATACTGTATATATGTTTATACTTTACTTTGTTTATTCAGATTTCAACTGCCTAGATTATGCTTATTTTCCCTGTAGCCTCAATTTTATTTGAAGTTTTATCTTATTAGCCACACTAGCAGTACTAGACTTAACTCCAATTTTTTGATGTATGACTAAATGTTGTTTATATACTGTATATGCCTTCATTTTCCAAAATTTGAATGTTCCAGAACAATTTGGAAAGCACTTAATGCTTTAGCTTTAAAAATGGGTGTATAATTATTTTTATAATGTATTTGCGTATTTTGCACTACAAGTAACCTCTATTCAGCAAATGAGTAGTGCTTCGGGTCCTTTGTATCTGTGCTCTGTGTGTGTTATGATGCAGACCGCACGAGGGATGACATCACAAGCGTCAGGCATCATACTACTACGTCATCTCTCTGTCCAACACATTTGTGTAGTCGACACTTGATGTTCACCCGGCAGGAGCTATTAATGTTCATATGCCGTCCAGGTTGAAATAAGATACTCAGCTGGTTAAAATGCCACTGAGAGCGCTCCAGGCTCTGTGTAAGTAGATGATGGAGCTTAATAGGCCAGAGGGATGAATCACTTCCTCCCTGTGATAAGCAGCTGACTCACGTTGCTGCGTGTTAGTCAGGTGTCACGAGGTGACTGATAGTTTCATAGTGGAATCCACAGTAGTAAAGGTTATGATTCTTTGGGGACAATGTTTGTGCTTGATGTATTTTGAAAAGGGTGAAACTCAAATCTATTAGTGCGAGTCGTAAAGTCTAGGTCAGGTGACTTTTCAGACGAGAGGTACTTACGGACAGCAAGTCACGTTGTGCCGCAGCTTGAAATAGAGTGACGTTGACTGTGACATTAGAAAAACCATATGCGTGATTTAACTGGAATATAAAGGCTCAGTTTGAAATGTTCTATGGGTTTAAGATACGTAAAAACAGGCCTCAAAGTCTGGAGCCATGTTAGTGGCCATGTTGTGCTGTTGTTTTCATTACACCAGATGAAGAAACTGAAAAAGAACCAGTAAGTGTAATGTAGTGATTATAACGACATTTCTGTTTTATTACGAGCTTATTACTAAAAGTGTGGGTGGTTGCTCATACAGGTATGTACTGTCATTATATAACATTATGTGATTTTATATGCTATAGAAATCTTGAGACTGAGCAGATTTGTTTGGGGCGGAGACAGTGTTACGCAGCAGTAGGTGTATGTGCACGTGAACATTTTCAGAGATGACCAGAGGCTGCTGCTCCACGTGATTGTGCTGCACGTTTTTACACACACACGCACACACACATACACACACACACAGTGTTGTTGGGCAGATGGTCTTGTGTTGTCACATTCAGACTGACCTGCAGAGTTACAGGGTGACTGTTACAGCCGTACATGCCTGGGCCAGCAACGTCACAGGCTTTGGCCTTTTACTCAACTTTTACAGCACAAGAACTTTTTTGAATAGACAACCAGCTACTACAATAACATGTAATTTCCTTTAGTGAAATTTTGTCTTCTTTACAAGATGGTGTAGTAAAGATGTAATAATGTCAACACAGTTTGTGGTGTTACTCTGTGGCACTGAAAGCACCTTCATGTGCAGTGTAAAGCCATTTTCAGACCTGAACTCCAGAGGAGGTCCAGAGAATTGGGTCGGAACTTTCTGTGGAGTTAGTCCTTCACACCTGCAGAATGCAGTAGGAGACAACAACGCAGAAATCTCCAGAGTGTTCACATGAGGGGCGGTGCACCAGGCAGAGTCAGGATATACCGTGTTTATTCTGCTGCGGACATCACGTCTTTGTGTTCACAGCACATTAACACAGGCATCGGCCTCATCACCAGAAACTCGCCTGACATCTTGGTCAGTTGCTTCAGGGACCCTTCGGCACACGTAATGGAGGAACCTCTACCTCCTGAGCCAAAGCCACCCACAGTTAAGGTCATAAGCAGTGAAGCCCCAGATTTCTTGGAAAAGTGTGACCGAGAAAGGAGAGGGGAGGAGGGATGGGCGGAAACCGGCGGAAACCCAGAGTGAACTGGCCTCGGGCTACAGAGAAGGCAATACGGGCAAATGTTAATTCAGGTCTGATGAGTCAGAAGTGGGAGTAGATGGGAGATTTGATTCATGTTTTTGGAGTGGAAAGTTTCTGGGTTTGTAAGAGCAGCAAAAAGCAGCTTTAAGGGCAGTAAAGTCAAGGTAGCGTCTGGAGACATAGGAGCACGTCTGAGAGTGAGGGCGGGAAGGAAAGAAGGCGACAGACAGTAGACAAGAGCATCAACGTGCTGCAGAATTAAAATTAAAACCGATTGTTCATCAATTTATATTCGCATATTCACAAATCAAAATTTGCCTCATAGGGCTTTAACAGGGAGCGACATCATCTGTCCTTAACCCTCAGCAGGAGTGAGGAAAATCGAAAGCGCCACAAGAGAGGGTTCTCTCTCCCAGGACGGACAGAAGTGCAACAGATGCCGCATGTAACAAAAGAACAATATTTACATTCATGAGAAAAGACAGTGTAACATAAATGGAGAGGTGTGTCAATGTATATTTATACAAAAAGGAAAATGGCAATGCAACTTATCCTGATAGAGGTATTACCAATAATGGAAGAATATGTGGGCAGGCATATTACATATATCTAAGAAATCTAGTTCTAATCATAATCTATGATCAGCTGCCACACTCTTGGTCCACGGTCTACAATCAACCACCATCATGTTCCACCATCAGGATCATGATCCATGATGTGGCCCCAGTAGCGATCCTGGATCTGCAAACGATAAAGCACAAGGACCATGGGCAAGAATTCAAGTCAGCCACATGTGTTGATGAGACATTAATATGGTGAAGAGGGAGAAGAAGGAAGAGAGGCTCCATTTGTCAAGTGTCCCCTGACAATCTAGGCCTATATCAGCATAAGTGGTCCAAGACAGACCTGAACCAACTGTAATCTTTAGCAAAGAGGAAGGCTTAAAGCTGACTGCTAAACGTAGCGAGGGTGTCTATTCACCGAAAATGGAATATAAACTAATTCCAGTGATGTTTTCACTAGTGTGTTTCATCTAAAGGACAAATTGTTGTTTGCTTTACCCTAGAATGGGCAATTTGTATTTAAATACTCATATTTACATCATTTTTCTCTTTCATGTTTGGAAGGGGAGAGTGAGGTGAGGGGTATTCAGCTGCAATATGCAACTTCACCACTAGATTTCACTAAATTCTACACACTGAGCCTTTACATGTTCAACAAACTGAATAAGGAATAGTGCGTGGATGTTGGCCATGAATTGTGGCCCCTTTGTGGCCCCTTACTAAGAAAGATCCTAGATCCGCCACTGTTGTGATGACGTGTAACCAGCGGTCTCTCCTGTGCCGACGTAGCAGCTTCAGAGAAGGGTGACCCTGGTTTCTTCATCGGCTTGCCCCGCGTGTACAGGTTGAGTGGAGCAAACAGAAAGCACGCTTAAGAAAAGACGGCGCGACCGCCCGCGGCTCACGCGTAGATATTAAACGAGCGCCTCCCCTCTACAAACCGGAAGTTTATTGACAGTGTCATCACAGAGAAAAGATGGCGGCGGTCTGTGCTGCAGAGCAAACTGCAAACAAACCAAATGACAGCGTTTCATCGCCAGCGAGCACGAGCAGGCGAGGCAGCGGCTCGTGTGCGGCCGAGTCGGGCGGAGCGGAGGACTTCGCGCTGGGCTTCCTGCAGAGGGAGGTGGGCAGCGACCTGAAGTCCCTGAAGAATGTCAGCAACCTGCTGCAGACACTGACAGAGGAAAACAAGCTGCTGGAGAAACAGGTGGGAGCTCAACTCCTTTACACGTCTTCTCTTGAGCTGCATGAACCCACTGGGAACGTGTACTTACTACACTTCTATTGGAAGTAAAGATGGAGCCTGTGAAGCCCAGACAGACAGAAACAGGTCTGAATTGGGGCTATTTTCATGTCACCTTCATGACACTTAATATACAGGCTGAAGATTGTCTGAGTTTGTTTTTCACTTCTCGACATTACTGACATGTTTGACCTCTGAGTATTCAGTGATGTCTAATCTGTGACAGTGCAACAAAGATACAGGATCATTCAAAACAAACCACAACGTTTTTACATCCAGCCAGAGATTGTGCAGAGTGTTTACTATGCCACAAATGTCCTACAACATCATAGATGGATAGATGGATTCTATTTAGCCCTTTTTAGGCACCAAGCATCTTCCTTAACCTTTCACAGTTCTTCATGACTCTTGTTGTGTTCTTAGGGTTGTCGACACTCCACAAGTTCAGGTCGGCAGGTACACTCTGTGATTGCCGTGTGTGATGTGACTGTTTGTTTGATTTCCGTCATCCAGGTTCTGACCGTATCCAGTGCTGTGCCTCCTAAAGTCTCTGCAGCTCTGGCTGCAGCTGAGGAGGCGAGATGTTCCCTGGACGACCTGCAGCAGAGAGAGCGACTCATCTCCAACATGCTGCACCAGGTAAAGAACCCAACAGTTCAAATATACCAGATGTTCATTTTAATAAACAGAGAAGAAAGTGTGTGTGTGTTGCCCCCCCTTTAATGCCAGATCCCAAATATTGCTAAATCTTTTAAATCCCTGCTATGTTCAACAATTCAATGTTTTCATTATGGTGGAATCTAGCTGTGACTATAAGGTCCTGTCACTTATACCATGATATGACATTAATGATCCTTTCTTTTAGCACCTACAGGGGGCCCAGCCGTGGATGGATAATCTTAGCCAGGTCCTTAATCAAGTGGACACCATTGAGAGACACATGAAATACCTTCGCTGCCTTCAACATATAGAGGAGCTCAGGTACTGTAAACACAGGGAAGGGAGAAGAAGTTACTGATTCGGTTCCTGAGAGAAAATCAAAATGACTTGAGCAGGTGGATAAAGGTCGAGAATGTAATGGAAAGCAATGCTAAAACAATTAAGAATCATTTTCTTTCTCCTTGTTTTTTTTCCTAACATGCAACATTTTCTTGTCGCCTCCATTCACTTATGAAGCGTTGTGTGTCTGCAGTGCTGCAGTCCAGCAGTGTCTGATGACCAGCAGTGTGTGGGAGGCCATACGGGCAGTCGACAGCATGGCTGCACTGGACGCTGGCCTCAGTCAGTCCGGATGTACTCACCTCCAGGACTTCCTTCGGGAAACGCTTCACTTCTGGCACAAAATCCTCAAAGACCGACTGACCAGGTTAACACAGTACCTCCTCCACCCAGCACCCACCCGCTCGACTGCAGGCTTGTCCGACACAATCACAGTCTCAGGACACACAACATAGCTGGTCGTGGTGCCAATGTGCAATGCTAGTTGCCAATGCCTTGCTAAAGGGAAGGACACGGGAAATGAGCACCACAACCACATGAACACATACCAGATTTACTTACCAGATTGATGTTTGATGTCAGGAGTGTGATTTGATAAGCGGGTGCCCGTGCTGCTGCTGCTTGAAAAGTAGAGCTTCTCTCAACTCCCACTGCTTTCCAGTGACATTGCAAAGCAATGGAACCACAAGTAGTTGAGCAAAACATGACATCACCCCATTCTTAATGAATGAGCAGCCCTTCTATTGAAGCCTCCAACACTTATGGTAGATTGTTGCATAACGTCACTGGGTATCTAAATGTGGCACAGCACAGAAATGCTATAACATACACAAGCATTGCCTTAGTATTCTGTGCCATTTCTGTTAAACGTATTCAGTCACATAGCGATTTCTATAACATGCCCATCGGCAACACTGTCTGTTTCACGATGTGAGCTAAATCATTCTCCTTCCATTCTTTCCCAGTGATTTTGAGAAAGTGTTGACTCAGCTTCACTGGCCGATCATCTCACCTCCGACACAGTCGCTGACGCCCATGGCTAATGGTCAGGAGATCAGCAGCCAGCTGGAGCTGCTTGTCACTCAACTGCTCGCCCTGCAGACCTCGTATCCTTCTACACAGCCACAGCTTATTACCTTCATGTAATAACCTTCATAGTTGCCCCACGCATGCTTTTTCTGGTCTCCACAGTTGTAGAGAGTGGTTATCTGAGAAAACATAGCTTCTCTGTCAGCTGTCAACCAGTCTGACTCTTCTCGTCTCCGCATTTTGAGGAGACACTCCAGAGACTCTTGTGTGGGAAAACCTCAGGAGATAAACAGCTTCACAAACACAAGAAAACCTGCCAGTGTGACGCCAAATCAAGGTCAAAGCTGCATGGATCACACCTGTAGCTGCAAGATTTCCTACATATTTGTACACTGCTGCCACATGCTTGATAAATACATAAATTTGCAGGCCTATAGGTGTTTCTGACAAAATGATCAGCGATTATAAATTCATGTACAGCTGATTTGCTTTAGTAGTGCTCTGGAAGAAACATAACTGTAGCTTGCAGCCTTTAGCCACACTAATGATTTTGCTTTTGGAATATCACTGGTTCGTCCACAAGAAAAGGCAAATGTAATGCTGAATACCTTTGTTAGATGTTTACACACAAGTAACAGTTATTTATACAATGTTCTCTCCTCACAAAAGAACATGTGTTAAACATTTAAATCAAGTCAAAGCTGCAAAAAACATTTTTCAGTATAAGAAGGGAGGTTGTGCCTCTTGTGGCTTAGCATCTTTTCCACTTGAATACAATAGAATATATTTATTATCATCATTATTCTCTTAAATGAGGAGTAGCTACAATAAAAGTTACACACATCTTACACTGTGTTTTTGAACAAACAGATGATTGAAAGTACCTGGAGACTAGATCATGAGATGAAGCTGGTCCACCACAGGATTCAGTTTCAAACTTAGGACAATGTCTGTGTAAAACACTGTGTGCTTGTTTCTTTAACTTCCCCCCTCCAGCGATGACATCATATCTCAGATGGCTCTGGCCTCTGGTCGGGGTGTAGCCTCGGCCCCGCCTGTGTCTTCTACTTTCACACCTCCGTCCCAAGCACCTCCCCTCTGTCTGCCCATCCAGATCATGCTGCTGCCGCTCAGCAGGAGATTCAGATATCACTTCTACGGCAATCGACAGACCAACTCTCCCAGCAAGGTCTGTCTCTCTTACCCAGGCACGCATACAGTAAGACATGTATGTAACATGTCTGAAATATGTCCTGTTATTCCTCCACTTAAACAGCTTCTTCCCTCCTTTTTATAATGGTTGTTCAGAACTTTTGCCTTCCATCGTGCTCAGATATATTGTACAAACTACTTGCACCTACTTACTGCGGAACTCTATCCCTATTCATCAAAGTTCCTACACACACCCCAACTTCCTGCAAGTTCTTCACCAACCCTCAATTCACGAAACTTCGCTCGCATGATAATTTTAACTCTTACAATCCCCACGGAGGAAAAAAAGTCTGGTGGTGAAGCTGTGGAACCTTCGACTCACCCTGTGTCTGTCCTTTCCAGCCTGAGTGGTACCTCACACAGGTTCTGATGTGGATGGGGAACAGCTCGACCTTCATGGACGAGAAGATCCAGCCGATCCTGGACCGAGCTGGGGCCACCATCAGTGCCAGGGTATATTACTCTATTTTCCTTCTTTTATCTCTTTTTTTTCATGGAACTAATCATGTAGCTTTCTTGAAATTCTTTCTATGGTAATGACTTTGCCTTGAGAGAAGGTACATAACTCAGATGTGTTCTCTACTAAGAAGCAGAAAGACACCACATAGCATTCTGTTAACAGATAGCAGATATGAAGGGATTCGCTTGTTCTCGCTGGAACGGAATTTTAATTCTCAACACCTAAACACCAAGACCACAGGAAGCTCTCAGGTTTTTTCAGATGACTCTCTGTCTGTGTGTATAGGTGGAGCTCTGGCGAGGCCTACTGTCTCTGGTGCAGGAGAAAGTGGCCAGCGACGCTTCCAGGCTGCTGTACGACGACATGCTCCTCTCTCACCTGGTGGAGGAGGTGCTGCAGTTCGAGAAGGAGCTCCGGAGCAACCAGTCGTACCCGGCGGGGCTGCCCGGTCTGCTCCACCTCCTGCTCGATGACGCAGTCCTTCAGAAGTGGCTCACTGTGGAAAGAAAGAGTAAGTTGTCAAGGATGCAGGAACTTAAACCTCAGAGTTTGAGCCCAGACTGGTGCTTTCCTTTCACTCCCAGTGTGATTCCTAGTTAGAAGTATACAGTAATTTAGTTATTCCATCATTATTATAACAGGTGATTTTGCCAACTGCAATTTACAGATATATTGATTTTGAATAAGTGTTATACATACAGGTTAGTGTGGGATTGGAGCAGAGAGATAGTGTTAAGGTGAACTGGATTGGAAGATACATCTAATGTCTGTGGTTAAACGACCTCAGGCCATAGAATGTATCATCCATATGTAAAGATATGGCAGCTCCAAATCCTCTTTATTTCCCCCTGGTGGCTGGCTACAGTATAGGTCATAAACCCTGTTCATGAACCTGGATTAGTATGTGTCGAATACATTTTCCTCAAATATTTGAATGTCATTTTAGGTTGTTTTTATCACACAAGTGTTCATGTTTCTTATAAGTTAGATTTGATAGTTAATTAATGCTATGAAAACATCATGATTGACAGCTAAGACTTCCAACTGTTAGAGCGCGAGCTGTCAGGATCCCAAAACTGCTTCTCTGCTCCATGATCCCTACTTTGCAGACTGGCTCAAAATGATGCAACCAGCACAAGAGGTCAGCAGCTGTATCTTAGACATTTAGGCTTCATTTTTTGTACATTGGTTGGAAGTGAAGATGCATTGTCCATCTTAATTTACAGTCTATGCCTCAGGCAGCACTGACTGCATATGATGATCTTATCTGACTTCATTAGTATCTGTCCAATCTTAAAACACCAAGATGGAATCTGTTTAACACAGGCAAATCAAAAGCAGGGGATCTCTTGAGCACAGGGGTGGAAGACCTTGCGACAAAAAAAGAAATAAACCAGGGCACTCCAGCTGTTGAAAAAAATTGAAAGCCTTTATTAGAGCGTCTAATGCATGACAAAGATTTAAAAAAAATTGCACCTGCACACTGACCTACATCAGGGTGACTAATCAGAAGTGAAGATTGAAACAGACATATTTAGGCCTGTGAGAGATCAGGAGATCACATTGTAGTTCATTACAATAATAGACTGTGCATGTGACTCAGACTGTGGAAAATCACCACATACAGACATATATATATATATATATATATATATATATATATATATGTATACACCACAGTACGGTGACAAGAACACAAAAACCCATTAAAAAAAATCCAGTTGTGGTAAGGGAGATGACTTTCTTTACCGATGTAAACCTGCACATCAGAGACGTGGTTCTTTAATGTTATCTGTACTATTTCAAACTAAATGAATTGAGCCACAAAACCTGTGCAACTTTCCTATATCTGTATATATTTGTTTTGTATCTTATATGTATGTATGTATGTATATGTATTGTCCGGATATTCATGCTGTAGACTGTAAGGTGTAACACTGGCTACACCGAAGACAGTCTGCAAGGTCTCAGTAAGTTTGCTTCAGAAGAGCGAGTGAGCATTCCTACTAACTCTGTGTCCCTCTCTGTGTTTACAGTGGCAGTGGAGAAGATGGACGCCATGCTGTCGGCCGAGGGAGCTTGGAGCTCTCAGTACAAAGACATCAGTGATATGGACGAGCTGAAGGCGCCAGATTGTGCAGAGACCTTCATGACTCTGCTACAGGTCATCACTGGTGAGACGACTGATCTTCAGATATTGTGTAAATGTATTAATCGTATTTGTTATTAATTGCCCAACATGAACATCAACTTAAAAATACATTTCTTCTCTCTGCGTTGGCGCCACCAAGTGTTGATATGTGAAAAGCAGTGAATCCATTAAATACGCATCTTTGCTACTAGTGAAAACTTCCCAGGATATCTTCAAGCCACACAGGATGTTTATATACAAGTTTTTTGTTGTTGTCTTGCTGTACTCAGAGCGGTACCGGGCCTTACCCTGTCATGCTGCACAGCTGAAGTTTCTGGGGCTGCAGAGAGAGCTGGTGGATGACTTCCGCATACGACTCACCCAGGTAATAACAACAAGAAACACTCAGTAGTGATGAAAGACACTTGGCTCATGGTTAACAGGAAAAACATTGAGGGAATGATGGACCCAGACTTGTGTAGCTTGTGCTAAACTCTCTTTCCCCATTAATTGTCCTCTGACTCAGACATTCTCCCTCCTGTGTTTTTCATAGGTGAAATGTAAACTTGCCTTTTGAACGTTGTCCACAGTTCATATCTGTTAACAGCTTTGGACTAGGTTGTTTTTTGAAAGAAATTGAATCTGTAAACAAGCCACAATTTCTGTCTTTATGCTCTAAAATATTCTTCTGCTGTGTCACTGTACACACTTTTACAGATAAAAAGGTTGAGAGGTAGATGGATGAACCAGTGGTGGTATTCTTTTTTCCCCCCCAGGTGATGAAAGAGGAGTCTCGCTGTCCCCTCGGTGCCCGTTACTGTGCCATCCTCAATGCTGTCAACTACATTTCCACCATCCTGGGAGACTGGGGAGACAACGTGGTGTGTGGAGTTTTAGTCATTCAATATATCTATTTTAGTGATGCATTTTAAACACTCGCATCCAAAAGGAATATTCTGTTTGAACTTAAGTTATATATTGTACAATTAGTTAATCAGAACACTGTAGATGCTGTCCCTTATTTCCTCAGGATAATACAGATATTACCCCAAAAATTTAAATGCCACCATACAGTTATACACCTTCGTCAACCAATCAAGTTACAGTTTACAGCCACATCTGTCCAAACTCATACTATATATATATATATATATATGACTTTATGCCTCCTACCACAGCAATCACCAGCATGGAGGTATAAAAAGTACCATGTCAAAAAACATAACAAAACTGAAGTGTGGCATTGAAAGACATTTCCTATTGAACCCTGCAACAGTACGTCACCATAAAAACAAACTCAAAGGATAAGAGTGAGCTATCTCACCTTTCGGGCCCTAGCAGGGGGAGGATATTTATTTAATTTGTGTCGTTGGCAAAATGAGAGTTAACATATTTTTCTGCAAATCTTCAATTTAATTAAAGAAGCCAAACCTTTCAAGTGTTGACTGTTTCCAAACAAAAACTGAAGTTGAATAAAATAAAGTCAGAAGTTTGTAGAATCTTCATTTGATACCAAGTTTTCTTGCTCAAACGACAACTTAAGAACAGGGTGAATCTGTGTATCAGTCTTTTCGATCTCTATGGAAACACACCCTCACATGATTGTTTTAGCTTAAGCTCTTCACTGAGATAAGCGTTGACCAATCTTTTTATTCCTTGTCCAGTTTTTCCTCCAGCTGCAGCAGGCGGCGGTGTCACTGGGAGACGAGGCGGTGCTGGGAGACCTCGGGCAGATGGAGTTGGGCCGTCTGGCCTCTCTGGAGGGCTCTCTGTTCGAGGGGCTGTTAGCGCTGCTGGATCGCCTGAAAGGAGATATGATGGGAAGACTCCTGGAATGGACCATGAGGGAAATCACAGAGAAAGCCAAACCATACTCTCACGACAGGTAAGACATGAGTACCTTACATATTAGTGTTGGGCGAAGGGAACGTTTCGGTTCATGCTGTTAGCGTTCTTAATGGAGTTACATCTAAAGGGACAGAAAGATATTTTTGTGATGAGCACTTTTAACACTTATAAATCAGAAGATAGATAAATGACCAGATCAGCTCAGTGTTTTTATTTTTAGCTTTGTGGAAAACCTGTTTTTCAGATCATTAGTTTATAGCCTTAACCCTGATTGTACTGTATTTTTGTTATCTCACTGACGTCTGGCCAAAAATAACAGATTTACTCTCTTCTCTTTTTCCTTTGACTTTTTTTAGGTGGCTGTCTCTACCCTCCCCGCATGACCAGTCCACCATGTCCCTGTCCAGTTCGGCATGTCCCATGATGCTGTGCGTGAGGGACAGACTGTTGAACCTTCATCAGGTCCTGAGTCTGACTCTGTTCCAACTCGCCTGGCAGGGCCTGGCGGATAGACTCGACAACTTTCTCTACCAGGATGTAAGAAATGAATATCCACTGAAAGTCCACAGCCCTGTCCGTGCTTTTATGATTTTAATGATTTGTATTTTGTGGCAGAGCATTTAACAATAAACTAAAAATGATGCGATCCAGCCGGACTGGAACGGTTAAGATTGTAGATGAAAGGCTATCGCAAGGGGACATGTTGATCAGAAATGTTATAAAGCTCATAAATCATGTTTAAATGTTCAGTAATAACTTTT
The DNA here is from genome assembly GCF_947347685.1 of Pleuronectes platessa. NCBI lineage: Eukaryota > Metazoa > Chordata > Actinopteri > Pleuronectiformes > Pleuronectidae > Pleuronectes > Pleuronectes platessa. The sequence goes on from NC_070647.1 coordinate 4,727,844, forward strand.
AGTTTGGCTGTTCTTTGTTAGAAATCCCTTTAATCTACCTGAAAGTACAATAACAAATCTGAAAGGAACACATCTGACTCAGGCTGTAACAATTCTGAAACCGAGACAAAAGCCATGACAAACATTCCACAATCTCGTGAAGCAATACAGAAGGAAGGACGCCCCACCTGCAAAGCTTAAAGTTAGGGCGAGCTGTTTCTTCAATATATGTGAATATTACACACTGGTATTGGAACTGCATGTGTCACGTGACCTTTTTTTCGTCAAATCACAATTGACCATCTGTTTTAATTAGCTCATTGTGAGACTGCTTTCAATTTGAAACATCCATCCCCACTGTTCACACCATGCTCTGTCCCTTTTCTTTATAACTTCAGATTATTTGCTGATGGCTTGACAGTCAGCTCAGGAAATACCTGTGTGATTGTTTTATCTTTTTGTAACAGTGGAATTCCAGCAGCCTCCCTGATGACACCTTGTGGTTATTGGTGCACACAACAATCCCATCCCTGACAGCCTCCCTAATATCAGCCACAGCGGTTGAGATGTGTTCAACCTCATGAACACAGACTTAAATTAAATTATAATTATTCCACAATTCCTCCATAATGATCCCTGTGCTTGATGAAGAATGAACAGTTTTTTGTATAAATCTAAATCTTTTGTATGAAACTGCTGATATGTGTGGTTTTCAGACTGTGCAGTGACACTGAGCTCATTATATCCATGTGTCTCCCTGCGTCTCAGGTGATCCTGTCAAATCATTTCAGCGATGGCGGAGCCGCTCAGCTTCAGTTCGACATGACAAGAAACCTGTTTCCTCTGTTTGGTCACTACTGCAAAAGACCCGAGAACTTCTTTAAGCAGTAAGTGTGTCTGTGTGTGTCATTAGAACACACAAATGCGTGTCAGGCTTATCTCTTATTTTATTAATTCTCATGTCTGCAGCTCTGATAATGGTGTACATAAGAAGGTATTTAAAAAGTATAACAAATTAAATATTAATATATATAGATATATAATATTAAAGTTGTAAATGAAGCTAGTCTTGTCAATATTTGATAATATAACAACATTTATTATAACAATAGATAACATTTGGTACTACTCATGCTCATATGGACAAACTATAGATTCTGCCGATCCCCACAACTAGGGAGTTGTGGCAGCTAAAGAACCAGATGCATTGCTTTCAGAAAGTGAAAATAGTCAAAGGAGCATGTGTTTTTAGTTTTTATTTCCTCTACTGTGTTGTCTATGTAAGTTGTGCAAATTTAAAAAGTTCATAGTCAGCAGTAAAGGGAGCTCCTCTCCTCCACAGAAAATACATACGCTGTTGAAATACCTCGTCAGAATCCCAGCCAATACTTCAGCACCGTTGTGATGTCATTTGCACAGTGTACGCCTTTTGGACAATCTTGCTCAGGTAAACCGAGGCTGGAGTGACATTTCCTACACATTCGTCTCATTAGTTCTGTCTCTGTCCGCTCTCTGTCCACAGTGTGAAGGAGGCGTGTATCATCTTGTGCCTGAAGGGGGGCTCTGCCATCCTGCTAAGGAACCTCCTCAAAGAGTCCGAGGAGGGGACGAAGGACTGGGCAGGTGCAGAGGATCCCTCGCCCGAGTCTGCGCTCAATGAGTTTGGGGTTTACTGCTTGGCACCGTGCGACGTGCTCATTCTCCTCAACCTCCGAGCCTCCTGGCCTGGACAGTGACATTTCCTCCGCCCCTTGGAGGTTTATATCGGTGTATATTAAAATATTTCTTATTAAATATTAACCATCTTTGGAAAGAAGACGTTTAATATTTGTCAGTTATGTAAGGCTGGGCTGTTCAGATAGTATGATTATTATGTTGCACTTTTTTTAAGGGGGGACTCACTTACTCACCTCAGCTGACTGAAGTAAACCACAACACAGTTATTATTAACAATTGTGCTTCGTCTGAAATATTATGTATTAAAACCCTGCAATAGTGGCATCTTCCAAGACTTACTGTTTTTTTATGTTAAAGGAATTGGTGGGATTCAACAAAGTAGATTGTTTGTTTATGTTAAAAGTAATCAATAGTTAATTATAAAAGGATTGGTCCACTAATAGACCAATTGCATACAATCAGCCATTATGAAGTAATACTGTAGTAATATTGTTGGTACATTTAAAGGCAAGAACTTGCTTAATCTATAGATAATGTGGTTCTTTTACTTTTAAGTAAACATTTTTTTACTTAGGAGTAACTCCTCTACAACTGGTAAATAAAAATAATAATGATACTTTTCATTTATATAGCACCTTTCAACACAGTTACAAGGGGCTTTACCAGTTAAAAATAATATATTGAAAGCAAACTATGGGAAACAAAAAATAAATTTGGGCAGGAATACAAAAATCAACCCAGGACTAGGAGAAAGCACACCTATAAAAAATGTTAGCGGTGTATTTGTGTATTTCTTCTATTTCAGCACATAATTTAATGTAATTTCCATCTAATTTTATTTGTGCCAAATCATAACATTATATTCAGGCACTTTACATAGGAAGGTCCAGAACCCATCATATGATATATTCTCATAATGGAGGAACAGTAGGCATTTGAAAAATCTGCGTCTTTAAATGGAATTTTTTTATTATAATGACAATAATGTTATTGTTATCTGACGTCATACATGGAGTAGCCCCGCCCATCCCCTCCGCCGCTCCTCCTCTGATTGGTCAGTCTTTGTATTTCCGCCATATTCAAAGAGAGTAGTCACGAGTCTCTGTTGTAGTGAGACTTCACGTTGTTATTCTCCACCTTCATTGACATAAAACCAGCGCTGCCCTGCGTCGCTGTGGTTTCAAATGGGCGAAACCAGCGAGGCTCCTGCTCCCGCTCCGCGTTGTGACAAGCTGAGGAGAGAGCCGAGCTGCTGGGGGCTGAGGGGGAAGTCCCCGGCCGATGACGCGTCTCCCCCGGGGAACAGCAACAGTAGCCTACGGCGGTGAGTCCATCTTTGTTTGTAACCAGTGAAACCACAGCAGCTGAAACCCGCTAACACTGTTAGCTAGCAGCTGTCAGCACGCGTCAGCTCATCACTGCAACGAGCTCTGTGTTGCGTAGTGGCGAAATTATAGCTCTTTAATGGATGGGGCGCACAGTTATAAAGTGATGTCATTCACGTGAGACCTGCGAGCGAATAGTTAAAGTACACACGTTTAGTTTTACTGTGATTTAAAGTGCACCTCATTTCTGCTGCTGCGTCGAATCTCCACAAGAGGGCAGCAAAGGCTCACAATGCGCCCCTCGAGTCCGGGAAGTTGTGTCTTCGCCTCCCCCCCATTTTTTTGGTCCTGTCAGTCCCATCAGTCCATCAGCATGTTGAGATATGTTTTTAATATTCTTATTTATTTTGCCAGAGCAGTCTTGTGTCTGTTTATCATTCAGACTCAGTCTATCCTGTTTTAATTCATCTGCAGACATCATGTTTTGGACTTTTAGAAGAAGTGTATGTGGATAACAGGTCCGATAAACAAATCCTTTAGTCAGTAGGTAGTTTATAAAGTATAATACATTTTTGTTTAACTGTATAGCGCATATTTGCGTAATTTGCCTTAGGGGTTTAATAATCGATTGGATGCAACATCCTCTGTCCTTAACTGTCAACTAGTGAGGACAAAAACACAAAGACCTCAGAGAGAGGGACATGTGAGGGATCCCTCTCCCTTGACTGGCAGGAGTGCAGAAGATGTTGCTTGTACCAAAGCACATCAGCACAATAACAATATCAACATGTACGAGAGAAGAGAGCTTCTAACATGAATGGAGACAAAATAAATTATCATAATAACAATAATAGAGTCTACGCTCCACAGTGTGGCCTTGGCAGCGATCCTGCAACGCTACGGCACAAAGTCTCAAGGGGAGAAGTCAAGTCAGTAACATGTACTGATCAGACATTAATGTGAGGATGAGGAGGAAGGAAGAAGGAGAGGTCCTATGTGTCCCTCCAACATAACTTAAGAGCTGGTCCAAGACAGAGCTGAGCCAGCTCTCACTTTAAGCCTTAACTAAAAGAAAGGTTTTAAGCCTTACTCTTAAACATAGAGTGTGAGTCTGCCTCCTGAAATGAAACTGGGAGATGATTCCACAGGACTGGAGCTTGATAGCTGAACAATCTGGCTCCTACTCTACAGTTGGAGACTTCAGGGCCAATTTGTAAGTAAAGTAACTTGTTAGACTTTTATAATAAAAGATAAAATGGTTTTAATGCCTGTCTCAATGCAGTACTCACATAACCACCCATATGTGCATTAACACTGTTATTACTTGTTTTAATATCGTTCCTGCCACACTGACAACACCCAGCATAAAATAAATACCCACTGGCTTTGACTAATGCAGACTGCTGATGTGTCATAGCTGCAGCCGAACTTTCTTTTTTATCCTGCACTGAGATGTGAATGTAGGAAGAGATCACTCGTGGAATGGATCAATTCACAGCCAATATTGAGAGGAGAAATAATCAAAGCAACCAATAACTCTTGAAATGCACAAAAGGATGTGAGAGTCTTGTTTTATGGGATTTACGTAAAAATACGTGATCTTGTTCTTTGAGTAAAACCATTCAAACTAATAAATAACGGTGCCAGTTTGAATATCAGCTGTACGAGTAACATCTGACTGATGTTAGCCAATAAGAACAGAATTTATTGGTGCATCTCTTTTTATGGAGAGACCCTTAAAATTCCCAAGGCCGCACTCGCAATCGTAAACCTTGCGTTCAGGCCGTGTATTCTCAATTTCTTTTTACAACTTTTGAATCTTTAATCAAATCAAAAAACTACATTCTACACACACAAACATTCCCGATGTAATGTCTTCAATGTATTGGCCATACATGTGACCAGGGCTTCAACCACGTCCCAGCCCGGAGCTCATTTATTCCAATAAAATTTGATATTTCTGCTAAATTCTCAGACTGTTGGCTAACGTCGTGGCAATCAGTGTGTTTTGGTATAATAAAGCCCTCTGAGCATTTATATTGCTTTCCTTTGAACCGCTTTCCATGCTGTGTGCCAAAGCGTCCCGGCCCTGCCCAGTGCCCAGCTGCACGGCTCCGCAGACAAACATGGAAAGAACATCACCAATATTTGAACTCAATAACAAGATTTACCGGGGCAAAAATAGCAATGAAGTTGAGCGAGCGAAAAATAGGGTTTGATTTTTCCCAAGTGAGACTGGCATTCATGTACAAGACGGGCACTGGATGTTTTAATTTTGAGCGGTCTTGCTGCCAAGCACGTTCAGAATCCAACTAACAGAAATAAACGAGGCTGGTTCAAAGTCTGTGAACCCGACGTTGTGGGTACATTGTTCATGTAAAGCCGCGGGGTTAAGTTTTCACGTTGAGTGGGCGGAGCGATGTCATGTATGTTGTTTAGCACGAACGTTATAAGGGTGCGGTTTGCGTCTCATAAAAATGGAAACACTCTCAATAAACATCACATCATATAACACTTCATATAACAGCAATATGAACATGCAGCCCCGTGAGATGATCTTAATGAATCCTGCTCCGTCTGCCAGCATCGTGAAATTGCTGCGAGGGTGCACAGAGTATCAGGTGGACGTGTGCGTGCAGGCGGGGTCAGGAAGCAAACAGTTGAGTTTCAGAGCCAGTTTTGACAAACAAAGGCAGGGCGAGCAGGGATGCTAATGCACTGAGTCACGGGGTACACTTCCCCTGACACACCAGAGCAGGTACAGGAGGAGAACCGACCTTTGTCCCCTGGCTGGTGGCGGCGAGGAATGCGTGGTGATGTCAGTCACTTGTGAAAAAGGTATACACACAGGGGAGTTATCAGCTTTCAGGGCACCATACCGCATGGGAAACTAAACACTGAAGTGTTTCCCTTGGGATTTTTCTCAGGAGCAGTGCTGTTGTGATACCGGATCTGTATTTATGTGCGTCAGTGGAGGCTTTAATTGACCTTAGTGGGCCTGGGCAATAAAACAATATCGATCATTTTTGCAGTGTAGTCTCTATCAATAGCATTATAACTATGCATCTATTTACTGCTTATGCATTGTGTTTTTTTGTTACTTTTCTGTGAATAGAAAAATATTTTAAAACACAGCCTTCACTCAGGATTAAAAATATGCCTTTAAACTCATAATAATAATATGACATTTATCGTGATTGACTAATGGGAACATTTTTATCTTGATTTATTTTTGTCCAGCCCTAGACTTTTTTAGAACTGGATCTTTTGACTCCTGAAGAGCCTCTGGGGACCCAGATTACCCTCATACTAAATGTCAGAGGATGAAATTCCTGGATGCAGAAAACTTTGCACACTATTTTTATTGAACATAAATAGAAATAGACAGTTATGGAGCAGGTCTCTCACAAAATGTGGACATAGTAAGTTGAACACTGGTATCATGTGTACCCTTATAGCATTAGTAATCATTTAACCTGAGTTAAGTGGCCAACTGCCTCACACTCAATCATTAATTAATGCACATGCACATCTAATGAGATATATATGACCTGCAGAGAAGATTGCACATGAATTAGGAAATCAAATCTGCCTTATATTCCAGAGATCGGATTCTCTTTGAAGAATTTAGTTTTCAGATGTGTAGTTGTTGCTCATCTGTCCACGGGCAATTTACCAAGGGTAAGCAAGGATCCAGTTTCTCACTTTGAAAGAATACAAAAGTGTTGACGTATCGACTTGGCTGGTTAAACATGGACCTGCCGCCTCATGGTATGATCTCACCAGCAGCCAGGCCAATGTTGGACTTTAAATATTTGGATTTTTTCACTGGTGAAATAGACGGAAAGTAGACATCCCAATCAGACCATGTAGTTGCTTCATTGTGAGCAACTTTCAGTTTAATCAAAAGTCATGAATACAAGAGACCAACTAAAGCCTTTTGTTTTGTATAACACTATTACACAACCGTGTGTGCTCTCCAAGGCATTAAGACAGAAACCAAACAATATTTATGTATTTTTTATTTAAAATGCAATATTACAGCTAAAGCTTAGAGCTCAGGTGATCGATGATATTGGCCTTTATGAGCATTTCAAATACTTGTATCAGTGACTTGTATTAACTTAAAGTTTTATGTGGGTCTTTGATTAAAATATTCACAAATTCAACTCAAAACTGGTTATTTACATCAAATTTGGGGCTAAATGTTCACTGTTTTTGCTCAAGCTATCGCCTAAGGGACGTGAGACGATATCATCAGTAACTTGCGAGTTCACACGATACTCGTTGCAGCCTACTCTCGCTAGACAGCACACAGTCAGCACCATGAAACTGAAGTGACTTGATCAGTTCATTTTTCATAGCTGTGCTTTTGTGTCATCTCAAAAATGTGATCCGTGGAAGAGGCCTACAGAATTCAAAATAACTTTTATTTAAAAAATACAGTATTGTTTGGTGGAACTGCCGAGCAGATACTTTATAGTAAACTGTAAAGTTCTGTTCAGGCAAAGTCCTGCATCTTTCCTGGTTCAACAGATGATTGGCGGTTTCAGGGGCGGGCGGGGAATCTTTGACCTAAAGAGCTTTGTCTTTCCATTTTATCTTCTCTGATCAAGAACAACTGTCTTTCCTTTCAAATACCCTTGTCTGCTTCAGTGCCACTTGCCTTTGAACAATTGTTAAGGCCTTAAAACCCCTCAAGCTCATTATGTTGCAAATTCTAAGCACAATCAATGTTATGTCAATATTGTAGAGTGAGTTTTTTTTTTTTCTGTATGTACACTTACGCACGAACACAAGCATCTTAGTAATATTTACATTTGTAATTTCTCATAGATAAACCTCTTTATTGACCTTTGACAAAGTCCATTTCAGACAAACACACCCTTGTGTATATTATAACAGAGTTGTTAAATACCAAACAATAGTAAGGTCTAAAATTCTTCTTCTCCCATCACGGCTCCATCTATTCACTGGTTAGTAAGAAACCGTGGACGTCAGTTCTTAGGTTATCAAAGTTTCAAATATCCAGCGTTATGGAGCATTTCAGCATAGATTGAGAAGACAAGTGGGTGAAAACTTCTAGAAGTGCAACTTAAATCATGTAAACATCGACATGTGGTTAGGACTGTAATGGAGTTTACTATAAGAAGTGTGTGATTAGCCGTACAAAAATTCTATTTTCTATTAATTATTCCGATTATGGTTTTATTTTCATAGAAAAAACAGGTAAAAAATGCCTGTCACCATATGCAGTAGCTCCAAGATATCTTGTTTACCACAGTGAAGCATGTCATACTCATTCTCTCATTACAGGAGATGTTTTGCTGGACAAAAACCTTTAACGATTAGCTTATGAACTTTGATCAGATAACCTGTGGCGTTTTAACTAACAGGGGCTCCTCCTGTAGAAGTATACAGACTCACATTATTAGTGGTCAAATATATGGCTTAGGACACTTAAACAGAATAACCTACCCGTGCCAGGGGTGTTAGCACTTTGACAGTTAAATCTAAACAACACCTGCAATGACCTTTGACCCCTGACTTGCCCCGGGGACACCCAGGGAGCGTCTCATTTTCCTTCCCTCCGTAGCTGCTGTTGTTCCCTCACAACACATGCTGTTTATTCCAAGCACCTTACAGTAGCATCGGTGCATTCTTTTCCAATGTGGGTGGTCCAAACAGGACTATCAACTTTTCTCTACTTTTATTTTATTGTCGATGATTGTGGTATCACAGAGTTTTGTAAACATCTCAAACCACTTCTGTACTGTCGGATTATTCTGGTTTGTTGAGAGCTTATTTAGTGGCATTCTTATGTACAAAGCTTCCCAGAAATCACTCGTTAACCATGTGACTAAAGGGATGACTTTCTCATTCCTCAGAATTTATTGCATACCGGATGTTTGGATATCTTACCCACACCTTATCTGACGTGGGTCAGATAAGGGGGTCGGGCCTGTGTTCATCCATTTATGTAACTCACTCTCATTGACCAGCTTTGTGGAGTGAGGCGTTATACTCCTCTCTCTGGCTCTTTCTTTCGTAGAACAATTATTTTTCGCTCTTATATTATCAAGGATTATAAATGTTTTTCGGCAGAAACTAAAATATTCCCGTCTTGTCCTGATCCTTAAAAATATTCTCCCTCCTCTCTCTGAGTAGGAGCATTTCACTCCATGTTTGAGCATGGCCTTTTTTGGAAACAACTATAAATGTCTGTAAACATTACTGTAAACAATTTTTTTTTTTGATGCACTCACCTTTTACCAAATATTTACCTGATTCATTAGGATTTATTTAGATTAGCTTGGTGAGGACTACCACCAGAAGGCAACACATGCATATGATAATAAAAAATAAATTCCCAGCCTTAACTGAAATGACCCTTATTATGGATTTTTATGAAAATAAATGAAACCATCATCACCATATCGTTATGCTTATTTCGATACTCTTTTATCATCCCGTCGACTACACTCAACCACTGTGGGTGCCATCAAATTAAAAAATATCACACCCACGTTGATGAGTCATGAGATGAATGTAGCTTATTGTCTACCCCAGCACCGCGCCATATTTAGGAGGTGTGAAAGGTTAGCAGGGAGTGCTGCCAGCGCCTGCAGTGCTGTGGGACAGTTGCTGTGTAACTGGATGAACGCCACCTGAAGCAACACTTGCAGGGCGACAGTATGACTGGAATGGCTCAGCCTTACGAGCAGCACTTGCCGGACACACACGCAGAACAAGTGTTTCTGAGCAGCTCAGCATTCTCCGCATGCTGATGGCCTCCTTAGGTCCCGCCATGGGAGCCCCCCTACCCCAAACCATAAATCTTCAGTATTATAAACTATCATTTACAGTCACTGCAACGATTACGATCATGGACGAGTCCCGGAACTGGTCATTAGATCTGAGCAGTGCCGGTGGTTTGGCTCCCTGTGCGGTCACTTCTGAATATGATGAGCCATCGTTGTGTCATCACTCTTTTAAACATGCTCCACCATGTCTTAACATTTCATCGTTTGTTTGAATGTTCAGATAATTACAATTACGGTACTTGGTATTTATTACAAATAGTTTTTCCTTGTATTTTCACAGCTAGAAACTTTAGAAATCTCCCTTCTAGTGGTGTTTTTTTAAAAAGGTCACAGTCTCTACCAATAAATACGATGATACAGGAGTCAGTCCCTGCTGTTTACAGGCTGCGTCTACTCGGTAGGACATAGCCTTTGTAATGTATTTACTTGTTGCACAGTCACTAAGCCATGTATGGCAGTCCGAGGCCCACTGCTCATTCAAAGTATTTTGTCGTTGTGAAATAATGCTTCAATAATAATCCAGTTTTATTGTTGGTACAAGACAGATCTAAGACGTTGCTTTGATGTTGTTCTTCTCGGTGTATAACCAACTATTCACTGAGCGGTAAGTGTTGTGTCATTAGTCGGCCTAACCTTGCCGTAATACATTTAATTATCACGTGGCTTGAAGGAAAAGTGGTTTGACACGAGAAGGACTTACAGTAGGCATGAATGGATTTTGGGGGGTGGGTGCTTTAGTACAAACAATCCCACTATGGAGTCCCAAAAAAGGCAACCCTCTCCTCTTTCAGAATATCTTAACAAAATAAGACATTTGAACCTGTCCAAATAATTGGGAGGGAGGAAGGTGTGGTATAAAGGACCCCCCTTCAAATGTCACAGGGGTCTTACATCCGAGGACAGCTTAGTGGCTGAGGAGGCTTCTTTGAGGAAGTAGCCTAACTGGGGTCATGTTCCCGTCTCCTCTGTGACTGGGTGGACTCCTATCTGTCAGTCCTGGTCTGGATTGGAGGGCGGCACTGCGACACCACCATGCTGAGGCTGTGGTAGGTAACGGGGAGTGGATGTTTTCTCAGGACACCACCAGTTTCCCCTCTTATCACCTTCTGAATTCCCTGATTACACTAAGTCACTGGCTTTGCTCACTCTTTGGCTGGGACTTTGGGTCACTGGTGGCTAAAATCGATCGGGTGCTTCTTGAATATTCTCATTTTGTGATTTGGTTGGAGTCATGTTTGTTCACAGCACAGTGAGGTGACCGCTTGAAGTGACACTGAGGGCATTCTTCAAATGAGAATAAGCAGTCATGATGAACAGGCTCTGTACTGTACATGGTGCTTTCTGATGCCCTTTATATTTGTTATCACACAGGTCACTGCGAAGAGGAAGCTCCTTCTCCTTCCTCACCCCTGGACCACAATGGGACTTTAGTCTGGTAAGTGCAAGTCTCATATATTCCAATCGAAACAACCTACAGCAGAGAGGGGCAAATAATTTACAAGGTGGCCCATTGCCAAGCAAAAATAAATCATATACCTATTCTATTTACTTCATATGTGATATACGGTGCAGAGTTGTCTTCTGGCTGACTTCTGTCCTGTCGTGCAAACTGGGAGTGCACGTTTAACATCATAACAATCTCTATTGGCTTTAAATCTCATCAGAGTCCAGGAAATGGTATCGCTGTTCACTGTCACAGCGATGAAAGGCGGCTCCTCGTTGGCCCGGGGCTACTCTAACCCAGATAAACCTTTCAGACTGAAGGACAGATGTTTTTACTTTTTTACTTTTTACTTATTGAGCTTTATTAAAAAGATATGAAAACTGAAACAGTTTAGACACAACTGCGACTGGTTTTGATGGTGATTAAAAATAAGATCCTTTTTTCCCCCTTTATTTGCTCAAGATTGTAAATTTTTTATAACTCATAATAAAATGAATGTTGGTTATTGGGATGTAAAAGAGGTGAAATGGCAACCAAACGTCAAAGGAAAATAGGTTAATAGGGAACAAACAGCTATTTTGTGCCTGACTGAATAATTAAGGCTAACAATATGTAGGCCAAAAATTATTATTAACAAATATAAGAGTAAATTATTCCATTGCAATTACAGGAGTTGTTACCCATGTAGAGCTGAAGTAGTTGTGTTGAATGTTGGTTGTAAACACAGGGGCGGACAATCTGAGCTGTTTGAAGTTTTTGTGACCTACGAGTTTATTGTTGTGAGAGTTGCAACCCATCCAGAATCTTGGCCTGGTTTTGTTCAAGGCTGCTGAAGATCTGGATCTGTCTTCGTATCCACAAAGCATCTTATGTTACCACTGGTGCTATTCACTGCTGTACTGAGAGCAGCCTTTAAGGAACAATGAGATAGTCCTGAGCTAACGCAAGGGGTTGACTGCACTCATGTTAGTATATAAAGTAGATGACATCATGTTTCGTGAGTGAGCTCAGTCTGTCAGTGAACATGTAAATATTCCTTTATACACAGTGTGGGCAACAATTTATTTATATGTACTGATGGAAGCTGATGATTATTAAATGTTTACTTAAGGACATGCTGAACAAAAATGGTAAAACAGTAAATTCTGCATTGGCTGCTTGTAATTTGTAGTCTATACCTCTTTCTCTAACTACCAACCAAATTATTCCTGTTTACCCGCTCCCGTCAATTGTGAGTGGTCATGTGATATAAATATTCAGGTGTGATAGTATCGGTGGGGATAAAACTGATACGGAATCTAAAAGCTTATGTTGAATTGTTTTAGTATTAAACGGAATTTTTTAGATAATAACATAGTAGTATGGATGTAGACTAAGTCGGCCTGTTAGGAGGTACTAGGTTCTTTCGCATTGTAAAGTAAACATCTCTTATGCTTCCATTTCTGCTAGCAACAAGATTATCGTCTTACTTATACTACATATGTGAATATTTGCATGAAGTTGACTTCACTCTGCAGGGTAGCAAAGAGTTTTTTGAGTCTGTCAAGCGTTGTGAGGGCCACAGAGCTGCAAAGCCATTCACTGCGATAGAAGCTGTCCCTGTCCCAATTTTTTGAATCTTTATATTTGAAAGACCTTTTTTAATGTTTTTTACACAACAACTGGCCTCTATGCTTTGTGTAAGTAGCGTGTTTATCCCTTTCATGGACTATGCTTTCTGTGTTACTCCCTCAGAGCTAAACTTAAGTCTGGATGTAGGACATGCAGCCTGCTCCGATTCCAGCCCGTAACAGAGGACCATAATGGCCTTCAAAGAGCTGCTGTCTCTAATACACTGGCCTGCTTGTGGTTTACAGTCAGACTTAAATGAAATGAGCATGACCGAAAACAGCATACAGATTAGACAGCGAGCAACATGAAGAGTGGGTGCGCATTCCACGGCTTTAAAGCTGCCTAAAACACAATCCATCCCTCGTCTGAAGGCAGGGAGGGAGAAATAAAAGCAATGAGAGAAGGCCAACAGCTCTTTATCTTGTGCCAGCCTGCTGTCTTTGATTTGCAGACATGGCACGCTTAGCTCTTCCACCAAAACCATGTGGACCTCATTAGGTCACCCTTTCAATCCACCCCCTCCCCCCCGCTTCCAATTTATCTGTCACTTATAAATCGACCAAACAGCAAACAATAAAAGAATCTTGGAAGAGTCTTTGTCTTCCTGCCCCTCATTGCCCTACCTCCCCCTTGCCACTTTAAGCTTGAAGGTTTTGCCAGGCCTTTAAATACAGTTTTGCCAGGTCTCCAGGCTTTGAAGTGGTTAGGGGGGATTTTCTTTTTCACTGCTGCCTGGAGCGTGGCCAGGTACAGGTGGGGGTGCATTGTCCCTGAGGCGAACTTGAGCGAGCATTCCCCTCCCGGGCACTTGGTGCACTTCTCAGACTACATCAGGCAAGAGACCTCCAGGGGCTTTCTGTCATGGCAAGAATGTGCATCAGATTTCCAGCCCAGTGCCAAGGTGGAACAGATCAAACCAGCCTGCCGTTTGGTGGAATGCGAAGGTAATTAACAAGGGTGAGAGTCAGATTCTGAGCTTTTTTGTCTCATCAAGCAACAAGTTCAGACGGCCAGCGATGTCAGCCTCAAGAGTGCCTCGACCGATAAGAAGCATTCCTGCTTTAATCAGATGATGTGATTTAATGTGGCTGTCAGTGGCTGAGTCACGTCTGGTGTTTCACCCAAACAGTGATAATTATTGTGGGAAGGTCTTGCCCAGATCAACAGAAATGTATATTGGTACTAACACCAACACCTTGCTGATTATCTGAATATTTCAGCGTTCCACAGACTGCTGGATTTATATCACATAACCTTTGATAACACAGAAAGCCTCTCAGGTGTTGCACTCCACTGGATGCTCATCCATGTCAGGGAGGGAACCCAGTACAGCTGCTTCATCACTCTGCAAGTAGACCTCGCTTTGATGTTGCATTGCAGTTGTCCACTAACTTGGATTCATGCCTCTTAATAACTGATAGCACGTGTTGAGTGAAATTAGGTTGTAGCCTGTTTTACTAGCTCTTTGTGATGTTTTACAGGCGCTCATAAACGTATCTTGCTGCAGGGATCTGATCAGTAGAGACCCAATATCCACGTGTTTTAAGGCAAAGTCAAAGTTCAATTGTCCTCACTTTAAAGGGATAGTTCACCCAGAAATGAAAATTCACTCTTTTTCTTCTCACCACTATATAGATGGAGGGGTGGGTGAAGTGTTTGAGTCCACAAAGACACTTTAGGAGTCTCAGGGGTAAACAATGTTTCATCCAAAGCCAATACAATTGAAGAAATTAGTGACCAAATATTTAGACATCCAAGTGTCCGCAAGCCCCGACAGTCATATTTGACTCAAAACATTCATTTCCACTGTGTTTTAAGCCTAAAAGTCCACCAGAAGTGGCTACCCTAGCAGACGTTATAATTTCCGATGGTCCCTGAATACACCAGAAGTTAGGCTCCTATCTTAACACATGTTTGGGTCAGAATAAGCAGGTTGGCAGGTCATACCATGGATTTAGTTTTCTCTGAACATCTGACTATGATGTCATGGTAATACGAAGCGTGTGAATGAACGGATGGGATATTGTAGGAGTTGTGGCAGGTAACAAACCCCCCAGCAGGCTGGTATCTAGAGGCAGAAGAGTAAAACCCCTCATTGTGTTTATCTGAAAGTGTGAGACGTGTGTGTATTGGCAGCTCTTCATCCCGGCTCTCTCTTTGTGTTTCTGTTGTGTGGACATCATTATCCCTTTGTGTGGATCTGTCAGTCGCTCCCCAGATGAGTAATGAAGTAACGTGTGTGTGTGTGTGTGTGTGTGTGTGTGTGTGTGTGTGTGTGTGTGTGTGTGTGTGTGTGTGTGTGTGTGTGTGTGTGTGTGTGTGTGTGTGTGTGTGTGTGTGTGTGTGTGTGTGTGTGTGTGTGTGTGTGTGTGTGTGTGTGTGTGTGTGTGTGTGTGTTCACCGGCGAGTGGGGAGGTTGTGTTTGTTGACTCAGAGTATTTACGTTGTACCCAACCAACCATTTGAACAAGTTGCTGCTTGGAGTGTGTTATTCTATCTGCGAGTTGCTGACGGAGGGATTTCCAAAGGTGGGAGGACCAGGATGGCTCATGTTTTTTCTCTCCTTCTCCCCGCTGTGTCTGTTTTTGCACGGAGATTACACTTGTGTCGTTTTTATCTCATATGTAAGACATGCGCTTAGGGGCAATGTTTAACTTGGAGAGGGAGCATTCACACTTAGCACGCACGCTCAGCAGACAGTGACCTGCTGACCTGCTGAAATGTACCCAACCCATTTACTGTGGCTTTAGTGTCCCTGTTCAGACAAACACCTTCATATCCCTTACAAGGCACTCCTATATGATGTGTGTTTTTACATAAGGTTTTGTGTGTACCCCTTCCTATGTAAATATGTATGTGTATATGTGTATAAGCGTATTGCCTTCAAACTGCATTAATATATGATGAAACGTGTGTGGCAAGTAGAGAAAAAAGTTAATACTTTATTCTTGGGTTGAGACATGATTAGATTTAGCTTTTATTGAGCACTGTGAATGACATCATGATGAGTATGCAGACACTAAGGAGGATTAAAAAATGCGTGGGGCTGTACAGTCTTGGTTAAGAGCCTCGACTTAATGATATGTAATGCAATGTAATAAAGAAGGAAGTAGATATATATTAACATGTTAAGCCATGTTAATCCATCAGTGTGTCAGTCAATTCCTTAGCGAGCTTTATAAGCTTTAATACTAACGCTGAAACTCCTTGTGCTGTAGCTGTAGCACTGAGTCTCCCGAGTAGATGTGAAAAAGACGATCTTTTGTGATTCACAGCTCTGTTCACAGGCTCGTATTGAGATGCAACTTTGAACAAACCAACCTATTCATTCTTATGTAAAGTCACAACTCTACTTGTAATCAGGCAGGGGAAATATTTAACAGTGTGGAGCTGAATTTGTTGAGCGGATAGCTCTTAGATTTTTATGGTTGTGGGAAAACAAACACTAAAAGAGAGGAAATGCCTCACAACACCACAGGGCTTTAACACAAACAAACAAACATCTCCAGCCATTCATTGTCAGCCACCCCTGACCATTATATATCCATTTTGGCCCTCCTCACCTCGCTGGTCTATCAGGTCTTGACATCCTGTGTGTCCAGCCAGAAGCATTCTCGCTTCCATGGTTAATGGAGCGCAGTAACTGACCCCAGGGTGTCCCAGCAGCCACCTCTGCTCTTCTGGGCTTTTACAACCCTCAACAGGCCAGACTACTGTTCTCACCTGCTAACTGACTCGCTGACTGACCGTCCACATGCAAGTGTTAAAGTGTCCCACTGCTTAATGAACCCTTTCCTGTTTTCTGCAGGACCTACAGCAGTGTATATTGTAGCTTTACAATAGAGCTACAGGGGAAATGAGCTTAACTCACCTGAGTTACAGGGGGATAATGGGGTGGCTGTAAATGTTTCTACGACAGTCTCATCATGGCACCCAGACAAGGATGTGTACTACATCAGAATGGAAAGAAAACACACTGCAGCATATTAGTTGTTCCAAAATGCAAGGACTCTCATATTTTCTTTTAAATTGAAATCACAGAAGTGTTGGCATAAATGATCCACTTCTGACATCTTGTTTATCTTGATTGTTTTTAACTTGAGAGAGCGCTCAACAATCTAACTGTCTACAATATCCTTGGGGGCGGCTGTGGCTATGGGGTAGATCGGTCGTCCTCCAACCAGAAGGTCGGAAGCTGGAACCCAGTCTGCATGCTCAAATGTCCTTGGGCAAGATGCTGAACACCGAATTGCCCCTCATTGAAAAAAAGTGCTGCTAATAGATGCACTGTATGAATGTGTGTGGCAAACTGTGATGTAAGGAGCTTTGAGTGGTAATCAAGACTATTAAAAGCACTATGAATACAAACCAAACCATTTACAGGTGCACAAACACCTGGATCAAAAACAAACTGCATCATGTGTGATCCAGACTCACCTGCTCCTGTACGTGTTTTTGGCAGATGTGACTTCTCACGCTATGCATCGTAATCGCTCCGGATGACACGTGCTCATTAATGACACCACTCATGTCTTTTTTTACAGAAGCGGAAGCGCAGGGAGAAGGATGACAGCGATGCAGTCAGCCTCTGCAGCTTCGACTTCAAGGTAAATCACATCACCAGACCTGATGAGGCGGATAACACCCACCCACACACACACACCAGAGTTTCTTACTCTTTCCCCCTTTCACAGTTTATTATAATCATGATACAATTGTGTATTATGTTATGCTAACATTTTGAAATATTGTGTTTCTGTTATGGGATTGTAGTTCGTTTAAAAGTGTTGAAGTATGAGTAACAATCACATTGCAGAAAGTGAAACCAGTGTTTTGGCCAGACAGTTTACTTGATTTGCCAGAGGCCCCTGGTACTGCTTCTTATACCCCTGGTGGTCAGTTGACCCCACTTAAAAACCAGTAAATAGGATCCACACATCTCCTCCTTTTATATGTCTGATCACACTCTTTACATTACACCCGTTCAGTTTTATAAAAATCATATAATAAGTCAAAAGCGTACGTTGATGTTAACAAAACACCCACACAAATGAAAGCAATACAGCAGAAATGACATTTAAAACGGGCCTTAATATGTAAGCATGGCATATTGATAACAGGCCAGCAAAACCAAAGGAAGAAATCAGAGAAAACAACAACTGCTGGCTTCTTACAGACGGTCTCAATCGAATATAACCTAGAGCTTCAGTCTAAAGTCCTCTCCCTCTGATGCTTTGGAAGTGTTAGTCACTGTGACACACAACTTCACTTTTGAAATAAAAGGGAGGTGCCGTATGTTGTCTGCACTTCGAAATAAACAACATGTTGTGATTCAGCTATGATCTTCGGTCCCCTGGTCTGGACCCACTGAATGATGCAACTATTCATATGCAGACTTGCAAGGCCAAGTCATTATAAACAAAGTTAAATCAAATCAAAAGTAGTATGTGACTCAGAGAGTACCAGTCCCTTCAGGAAACCACATTTTTATTCACTAGATCAGGATTTTTATTTAGAATTGCACACACTTTCAGTCCTTGAACATGCCTGATTTTCTTCATCAAGGTTCATGAATTATTCTCTTAAATTAGTCTGTTTATGGTGTCGTTCAGAAACATTCGGTGATGAAAGAAACACTAAGCTGCCTCACTGAAAGACAGAGTCCATATCTGATCTCTTGCTAAAGCCGGAGGTTCTGTTTCTCCTGTTTATTCAGAGAATATCATCAACATGACAGAGTTTTTCTTTGGAAGACATCTAGATAAAACCCGTGTTTGTTTTGTAAGGTCTGCTGTTAGTTACGCAAAAGCAGGTAGCTGGATTCAGAGATCTGACAGACAACCAAACCCGGGGTGGGAAATATATCCCTCAGTATGTGTGTGGGCGTTAAATGAGCACACCTACACGTTTGTGTACATAGTCTGTCAGTGCTTTAGAACACACTTAGCTTCAGGCATGTTTCATTTGTCTTCCAGACATGGGAGAGTTCCACATGGATTGCTTGTTTATACAGAAGTGGTTCAAAGTTTTCTAGTGTTTATGTCAAATCAGAATTTTGGATTCTTGTTACTTGTTTGACATTTTTTTGTACAAAAGTCCTCTTATCCCGAGACAAGCATCAAAGAACCGTTTACAATCAAGCCGCCGCCTCCATCCATCCACGCTGGTTGTTTTGGTCCTCCACCCACAGAAGAGAGATTAGCAGAGACTTACAGCCTGGATTTCTGGAACCAGTCAGATCAGTTGCAGTGGTTTAGATAAACAAAATTCAAACTGGGTTTTTGTGTGTTTTATTTTTCTAATTGAGCTGCTTCCAGCGCAGTCAAATCCCTGCACACTCTGTGGCATATACAGAGACATCTGTTGTGGAAATCCCTTGTTAAACATATGGCTGCTGCTGGTACATTCACTGCTGCCCTTTGGCTCTCACTCCAAATGGAGCTGTTGAGTAAATTCTGAGTTACGAGGAATGGTCTGAGAAAGTGGCTCATTTACAGTTTCTCTGCACACTGTTGGATTTTTAGGGTTTTAAATAACATCTGACGCCCATTTCTTGGATTCACAGCTTCTCTGAAGTTTTTTTAAGCTACATCAGTTAGTCAAATAATTAATTCGTCCAACAAAAAATGTATTAGTAGCTATTTTAGTAATGAATAATTTCTTTCAGTCATGTTATTAAGCAGAAATGTAGAATATTTTATACATTTCTCTATCGAACTTGATGGTGAACTGAATCTTCGGATTAAGTGAAATCTGAAGACTTCACCTTGGTTAACTAATCAGTGAATTAGAAAACATGATATTTAAAAAAAAGAAATACAGGCGCTCATTTGGTTGAATGTTCAGTGGCCACAGTTCTTACTGTAAAATCTTTGGTCCTAACCTAATTTTGGACTTTAATTCGTTGGGATCATGGGCTGTATTGAAGTGAAAATCCATAGCAAACTGTTCAGAGAGACACGTGCACTAGAAAACATGGTGACAAACCCTTGACAGCAAGAAGAAGCACACTTTTGTTGTACATTGCTAAACTATATCAAAATAAAGAACCCAAGTTTAACCGACCACTTTACATGAACAGAGCCCAGGACAGAAAATAAACAGTGCATACATATACTGCACATAAAACAAGCAGGGGCAGGTGACGTGATTTGCGTCAAACGAATCCACAGGCACAGGCTTGTCAGATGTTCTCTTTGTGTCGTATTTATAAACACACTCAGACCTGTTAAAGAGGTGTGTTGATTTTATATCAGCATAGTGATACAGTGTTGTATAGGATAAAAGAAATAAAGAAAAAAATTAAGAAACTGTTAATAGAAAAAGTGAACAGATGGGAATGTGCAACATTACCCAAAGTGGCCTTATACCTCCAGAGATATTAAAGTAATATCAACCATAGTTTAAGGCTTGTGAAAAACTACCTCTGATGACAATCAAACCTATGATGCATCATATCAGACAACATTTCTCTTGAGCTCGTCACACCAGCTTCACATCATGTATTTCCATGCAGGCGGTCTAGCCCCCTCATTGGGTTGGACGATGGCTCCGCCCTGCACATGCCTCGTCCTGCCCTCAGCTCATGTCTAGGTGCCCTGATACTTCCAACACAAATTGTCACCACAATAAGATCTTCAGTGTCAGTGACGCACGTGGTGTTTAGAGTTGGATCACCTTAGTAGTAACTCGGGCCCGAATTCCCTGAAGATCTCTGTGCTTGTGTTTAGATGAAAACACTGCGGTACAAGTTAAAGGAATATACACATAGAGTTTTGGGCATTACTACAGAACGTCCCTATGTGAATTGTCCAGCTGTTGCTGTGTCACAGTCAGTGACATATGACCTGATTTTAATATGGTAAATGGTGTTCCCCTGTTTGTGTCTACAGGCTGAAGCTCTATCAGTTTATCAGATTGTTCTATCCACAAAGCATTGGTGGGGTTTCACTGAGTCTTAGTTACCTCCCTGTGTTTTCTAGCAACCAGGGCTGTTCTGGGTGTGAACACTGACAAAACAAAACGTCAAGAAGAGAAACTAAAACTGTTGAGTAATCCAAGGATGGTTCGAGAACTGTGGTTTTCATTGTTTCTGCGGGCTGTTGTAGTTTCATCACTGTCTACATCGTCTGCATATCCCCCTCTTTATTTAATTATAGACACAGAGGAGTGGAGGTATTTATAGGTCCCTGCAGATAAACCCACTCCTTTACCCTGTGGAAGAGTTTTTATTTAATTAAATTTTTTAAAGACTCCCTCTTGATAATACCTTTTATTAGTACCGTTCCCTTTGATATTCAAGTAAGAGAGAAATAACACAATAAAGGGCATGAGGGCCTGTAAACAAATGTAATCAAAACAGCATCTTACTTGGTTTGACCGAGGAACACTTTTCTATCACTTCCTCTTACAGGTAGAAAGAATGGTTTTAAACCCTTTGAGATGGATCCTGTATGTTTATGTGTGTCTGGTAAACTTGAAGCTGTGAAAGGAAATGTTGCAGCCACTGATTAGTGTTTGTGCCGCCAATAGCACTGAATAGATTTAAACCGTAACTAGCAGCTCAACATGGAAAGTCATAAGGACAGCCGGCTCTCTGTTGTCGATAACCACCACCTTCAGCTACGCCCGCAGATTTAAACCATAGGTCCCTGTGCACCAGTTAAAATAATATGTCACATTGCAGCTCTTTCAACAGTCCGTGTGTGGCCATCGTTTCTGTAAGAGGCACTTGACAGTGTGTGGATGACTAAAGACGTCACTTTCATTGCAGACAGATGAAACCAGTAGTGATACATACTCCATGTCTGAAACAGGATTTAGACAGCGCTCCCGTCAATCATCAAAAATCGGATGAGGGAATGTTATCGGTCTCTCCCTCCGGCAGACTTCCACACTCCTTGGGAACCTATTATTACAAGTAACTCTGCAAAGTTGTCCATGTCCAGTCTCACTTAGAGTTCAAATATGGGAAATGTGGATAGAGTGACAGATCTGACAGGTCAATCGTTACGACCTTGAAAGATGGAAAATTCCGTGTTGTACTCCCTGTTTTCTGATCATGCTGACTTTGATCAGCAGAGGGCGGCATTACCTCCACCGTCCCCATGTTGTTATAGTTGGTCACTACTCGGCAGACTTTCTCTGCCCAGGGTTGCCTGCTCAGTGTCTTCCCCAAAGCTGTAATTAGGATCCGTGTGTCGTGCTCTCACTGCTGCTGATGTGGATGTTAAGTTGAGCCTAGCCCCTCGGGCCTCAGAGCTAAGTCTGTTCCTGGCACGGCAAAGGTTAGACAACGGTGAAACTCCGCCGCTCACTGCATTACTCATCCTCCTTCCCCACTCTGCTCTCGCATTGTCAAGTACTTGTGCGTGCGTTTCTGTGTGTTCAGGAGTGTAAATCATGGCTGCACTCCAGCTGCAGCTCACAGTGACTAGGGGGCGAACAGGCCAGGCAGGCCTAGCCACGTTACGCTGTAGTTTTTATAGTGGCTGGGCCAGATGTACAGCTGATTCAGCGCTAGGTCTCCCCATAGTGTGACTAACAGCATGGCTGCCAGGATCTTCTCGATGTAAGGACAGACTAAACACAGACAGATTCATTTTTAATTTAATCCTCTGACTCCTCAGTCTGCATAGTTGTACACTCTGCTGTTCTTTTTCGCCCCTTTTGTGTGGCTGACACTGAAGCCACAGTATTCCACTTTGTTTTGAATCCTAATGAGTGTACTCCAGACTCCGTGTGCTGTTGGTCTGCAGCAGATGAGCTTTCCAGACCACTCAGTCAACAAACCTAAAGAACAAGGTGTCAACATCCATACACCTCGAACAGCATCTGTGTTTTGTCACCCACGCACACACACAGCACCAGCATGAGGCCTCTGTCCTTTTTCACACCTCCATGTTGACCCAGGAGGATGAACTGGAGTCATGAACGGGCTTGTCCATTTGCTCAAAACACATTCACACACATTGAGACACACATTCACCTCTCCGGCAGACCAGAGCTAACACCTCCACTTTTTTGCTGTGGATTTGTGCACCAGCTGCATGGGTGTGTATGCTTCAGGTGTGGTTTCCATCAGCCCGTCTGCTGGAGTCGTCTATGTTGTGCAAACATGCACGAAGACGAGCCAAAGGTCTGACTTCGGCTTCAATTTGGACCTTTGTGTTTACTGAAATTGCCAAACTTTCGGCCCCCCCTTATTAGGCCAATCAACAAATGGTTGTTAGTCGCACCCTACCCCCCAATATACAGGTTTCACTTGAAACATCTGTCTGAACTGTGCCCCTACTATTGATATTCTAATTGATCACCTCCCCCATTTCAGCTGAAGATACTGATAAGGACGGTTGAAAGAAAAGAGCTCTTCCCTACAGAAACTGCTTTAAATAGCTAACAAGAAATGCCAAAATAAAATGACTTTGTAATTTACTAGTTTAGAATATGTCAACCAGAACTAGTCATTTAGTTTCAAACA
This sequence comes from Pleuronectes platessa, assembly GCF_947347685.1. NCBI lineage: Eukaryota > Metazoa > Chordata > Actinopteri > Pleuronectiformes > Pleuronectidae > Pleuronectes > Pleuronectes platessa. The sequence continues at coordinate 4,751,184 of NC_070647.1, forward strand.
CTGTAGCACCTGATACCAGTCGTTGTAGAAGTTGAAACAAAATAATCTCTCAATTGTGTTTGGGATGCAATGTTAGAAATACATGATGGTTTCAGTTTTAATGATTAACATTAGTCTAATAAAATCAGAAATGTTGCAGCATTGAATTTACTCTATAGCATGTGCAGTATTTTTAAATTTATAAATAGGTAATTTGATGTTATCGTGACGACAGATCACTATTGATCGTTAACTTTGCAATATTCATTCTGTCGGAGCAAAACATTGGTTTACCCTTAAACTTAAGTATAACATGTTACTAATTATTACTTACTGATGACTATTTTTTACTCTTGATGGCGTATTATAGCAAATTTCCCATCGGTGGAACTAATAAAGGATTATATTATCTCATCTAATGATCACAGTAATGTAGGGATATAAAGTCATAATTGAATCTGTGATTGAACTTCATTGACATGTTGACAGTTTCCTTAAATCAGTCTAATTCATAGATAAACTTTTCTAAAACTCTAAGTAACAAACCCTGCTGTCAACCTTACGTCTATATTGACATTTTAATATGATTGTATTCTTTATTGAATACTTATTTATATTTCCTCCCTTTTAATTATTTATTTGGCTTATCTGCCATCCAAAGTCTAACATCACTCAATTCATAGTGATTTTAAAGAAAAAGAAATTAAAACATCACAAAACATCATTGTTAGAGTATTGAATCAGCATTGGACCCATTCATGAGCCAGCTGTCACCCTGCTTCCCACTGAGAGCAGGGACTCCAGGCTGCAGTGTAGTTTCAAACACGCTACTGATAAAAAATTAGAATTACACTGATCATTACACTGAATATTTCGGGTTCAGTGTAATATTTTAACCAGTGGCTGTTCACCAAAAGCTGGGCAGATAAACCCCATAGCAGCTTTAACCCAGATCACTGTATCGTTTTGAATTGTGCTAGATAAGCTGGAAACCGAAAATATTTAGCATTTTGTCTAAATAAAGGATTTATATAATATTCTCTTATCTATATTAATATTCTTTAACTATAACCATTTCCAGGTAAGTTTGTATAAAAGTACTATTTGATATTTGCTCTTCCTCTCTCCTTAAATAATTAAATCTCAATGTTCAATTGAAGCATTAGTAGCATATATTTATTTCTAAATGTGAGGAATTATTGTCAGTACTATCACTGTCATATGTTTATCTCAAAAGCAGTATCTGGCAAAAAAGAACTACATTATTAAAAATATCAAAATGCCTACAGAACTCACTAATTCTTTGGTTGGCTTTACTGCAGGTAAGTTTCCTGAAGGAAAAAACCTGTATTATGTTAGACAAGGTTCAGTTCTTTTGCGACTTTTGTTGGACCTCATCGGAGTTTATTGTGTCAACTCTGTAATACGGAACTTTACCTCTGGTCTTAGTATTTCTCACTACTCTTCACTGAGTGGCTGGATCAACACAGCGTATAGGCAGCTTGTGCTCACTTCCAAGCAAAACCCATGCAGTCCCGCCTCATGTGCAGCCCCAGGGGCTGAGCGGAGGCTCCTCCCTGTCTGACTTTCTGGTATAAAGCCCTCTCCCCCTCAGTATACCTCAGACCAAAGTTTAGAAAGTGTGTGTGCATGTGTGTTTGAGGGGAGCTTTCAGAAAGCTTCATCCCCTGAGGAAAGAAGAAAACTACGAATAGGAGAAAAGCTTATTTATTTAAGGGTTTTTCCGCTCACACAACCCTTGATTTTCATCACCTTTTTCTCTAATGTGGATTACTTGGAGCTGACCCCGCTAGGATTAAGAAAAGGATATTGTGTTTTTACTGAAAGCTATGGTGGCTTACGATGAACTGGGTAGCTTGGTGCCTATCAAACGGACTCTGCAAACGATAGACTACCAGAACCAAGCCAACAAAGACTTAGAGGTGAGTTTCCGCAAGAAAAACGCACATGATGGTGGTGGTAGTGGCTGGTACTTCCACTTTGCTCAGCTGCTACCGGTGTCTCAGCAGAAACTGTTTGACTGGAGTTCATTTAGATGAAGTCATATATTTGTGTCATGTGTCAGAATGTGAGTAAATCAGTGCCTAGCCTTGTTTTTATCTAAGTTGGGTGTGCTGTGTGTGTTCTGAATTGCCCTGTTCCTGTAAGATGAGACTTTGAACTTTGTTCTTAGGCACTTAAAACTCTGCACGAGATACTACCTAATCTGGAAAAGTTAATCATTGGATCACATTGTACCTGAAGGAAGCTGTAAACAGTAAACGGCCTCCACCCCAGGAGGCTGCTCAGCCCTGGTGCAATACGCAGAGATCAGGTTGTGTCTGCAGACTTAAGGTTTTGCAAAGAGCAAAGCCACAGGGGGTGAAATCTCAGTCAACAAACTTGCTTCCATTTAACTTAGTCCCGTCTAGAAATACTTTTCTTTTGACCTCTGACTCTGAAGTCAGAGGTCTTTGATGTGAATTCAGCTCAGCGGCCTGAGAGCATTCCTTCAGCTATTAAAGGGACCCAGGTGTTGAAACCCAGGTGTGGCCTCTGTACTGAGAGTACTCACTTCAGCTGCTGCCTTCCCCTTTTGAGATCTGCATGGTTCCCTTTCGGAAGACGATTTGGGATGCTGTGGCTTCATTGACAGTAAACCACACGAAGGGGGAAGTCTGTGGTCAATGCATGAAAAAAGTCTTATTTTCACAGAAATTGCACAATTGACACACTTTTTAGCCTTGTGCAAGGTTTTTTTTCTCTCTCCCTGTGATGACCTCAACTCTATCATTAACGGTCAGGCTGTTCTGTTCTTAGCTCAAGCTGTGCTTTAATCACAGGGACACATCTGGGGGGGTTAAGCTCATAGCATACATTAGGTTACATCAAAGAGAAAGCACAGGATGATGTTTAGGAAGTTGCTATCTTAGATGAAGAGTTAAAGGAGCACACATGTGCATTTTCTAGAGGGTCATTGTTCCACTGATAAAAGTAACCCAAAGCAGCAGCTCAAACCCTGGCTCCATATGTTTTCTTTTTTTTAAAGTTCGCTAGACTCACTGTAATTCCTGGGTCAAACTGCCAGGAATAGCAACTTTCCCTGTCTGCACTGTTTCACTTTACAACTGATTCACAATGAGAGGTTTAGTGGTCTTTTGTTATTCTGGGGCCAGTCTCAAACAGACAGGAAGCGCATAATGGCCAACACACTTTTCCAATATTGACTTTAGGACCCCTCACCCTCCTCCACCTTTTTTCTGTTTTACTTGTTTTCTTTGTCTACAGATATTAAAAGGTCATAAACTAGAGGCAGGCAAACCTGATTTCCAAGGACGAATAAAAAAATTCTGGCCTTCCATGTATGTCAGTCAAAGCTGTCTTTTCGATGGCCCCCGCCACTAGAGGGCTTGTTGTGCTCTCTTGGGTGTCTGGCTGTTCCTATCTGATCTAATGTGGAGACCCGGGCCAGGCCACAGCACATTGGGACTCAACCGCAGCCTCACCAGCACTAAGGCTAGGCCAGAATTAAGTGTATCTGTTCCACAGCTGTGTCTGCAGGGCCTCAATGACTGCTCTGTTTCCCAGATCCGCTGAGCCAAGGCAAAATCTCATTTGGCCTGAGTCAGGAGAAGCAAGCAACTGCTGGAGTGCTGCACTCAATTTCAAAGAGCAGTGCTTCATTAGTGTGTAGTTTGTGAAAATAGTAGACTGTTCTGTGGGGAGTGCAAACTTTGGTAATGCCAATTATGGTTGTGGCTGTCTCATCCTGTCCTGTCTTTGAAGAGGCTCAGTGGGCCAGCATCATTACCTCAGATCTGCAGCACTTTGATTCCTGTAGTCTGTTGTTGTTGGCACGAGGCCAAGTACTTCTCCCCTTTCTCCCAAGCTCAGGGCTGGCTGAGGTGGGAGTGGGGGGGGTCACCTGGTCCAGGTGTAGGGCTGCTCTCACGCAAAGCTCTGTGAAGAAGCTTGTCTCGACTTGCAGCTATCAACACCGCCGTGCACCCCCTGCAACGCCACACTATGTAAACACTTGAGAAAGGACAGATTCTCTGTCTGCTTGCCCCCCCCAACCTCACACGGCTGGTCTGTTTTACTGAACAGCTCTGACAACACTGCCATTCTCTCACGTACCACTTTATCTTCCTGGGAAAGGTAGTTAAAGAGTTAGAGCAATCACTAGGCATTTATCTTACTCTGTTTGAATGATGGAAAAGCTCCATTCTCAAGTGAGACTGTAGCTGTTGTAAGACCAGATAGTAGCAGTGCGTGCGTGCGTGTGTGGGGAGGGGGGTGTTCAACAGCTGAGAGCTGGGTCTCGTGCATTCTTAGCATTCCACCAGACCCCCTTCCCCTCCAGATCAGCAGTCAGTGAGGGTCTTTGTGCTCAGTGGGCTGGTCTGGCTCAAGACACTTCACATGATGGAGCCAACAGCTGCTGGAGCTGCTTCCTCCGACTCAGTGTCTTTGTCTGTCTGCTGGTCCGCCAGTCTGTCTGGTTGCTGCTCAACCTCCACCCAAAGAAGCGTGTAAAGTCAATTATCATTATTAATGACTTGATGTGCTCTGTCACAAGGAAGTCACAAGAGAGCGAATGGGCTTACTGCTGAGGCATCGGTGATAATTTCACACTAAGCATTACTAAACAATTCATTTCTGTCATTGACGCAAGCTACGATAAAATGCCTGACTAATCTCTCCTTCCATTTTCTCTTGCTTCTGCAGGAACCCAGTAACAAGCGTGTCCGACCTCTCGGCAGGGTGACGTCGCTAGCCAACCTCATCTCTCCGGGGAAGCATGGGGCCGTCCGGCGCTTCGGCCAAACCATCCAGGTAATTCATCATGACCCTGTGCCTACGGACACCCCATTGCTGTTTTCACGTGTCTTGCCAAACAACATTGTTTCCAATTGCAACGTGCCTGACATCTGGGACACCCTCTTTTCCATCTGCAGGCCTCATTCCGAGGTGATGGCAAGTCGCCGGGTGCGCCCCAGAAGCCCTGCAGCAAGGCAGCGGCCCCCACACCGCCTAAGAGGAGGAACAGCACGCTGTGGTCAGAGACACTAGACGTCCACCAGAAGGGAACCTTGTCAACAAAAGAAATCAAGCGGCAGGAGGTGAGAATCAGCTCAAATAAAGTTAATTACAGTCGAAATGGTAGAACGTGGTTAGGAAGCCAAAGGGAAAAGTGTATTTGTAGCCAGGCAAGTATTGTAAGTCAGAAATCCAGACAGCAGTAAAATACTACCTAATTTATAAACTGGTTTCACAAATCCCTGCAGTATTTGTGTCATATAGTCTAAATGGGGTCAAAAGCAGTCCAGGAACCATTTCCCAGTCTATTTCCCAGTCCCCAGCCACTCCACCCCCCATTTGTCCTGCACATGCCAGATATCTTAGCCAACTGTCAGTCTTTGCACAGTTTTGTACACAGTGAGCAAGGAGAGGTAGAGAGCAGCCTGAGATTCAAAGTTGACCCCAGTCATTTGGCACCACTGCAGTTTTAGATTTAGTCTAATCACTGTCTTTAGCAATCATCTAACATCCTGATTCATGTGTTTTGCTAAGAAGGTGTCTTTCTTATCCTCTTCCTTAGGCCATACATGAGCTGTCTCGTGGTGAACAGGACCTGATTGAGGACCTCCAGCTCGCACGCAAGGTTTGTACTTTTAAACCTCCGAGGCATAGGGAGTACTTATAAAGCAAGCAGGTTAAATCAAAGTCTGGCAGGCATTCCACACGGCCAAGCCAGGAACTATAAAAAGACAAGACTTATTCCTCTGTCTTTCTGTTGTACCCTTAAAGCTCTTCATTGAGCTATTCATAGCATCCACCGCCTCTTAGCCTGCTGGGATATTGTTATTTGACAATTTTGGTTCTGCTCCCACCAACAGGCGTACCATGACCCAATGCTGAAGCTCTCCATTATGTCTGAGGAGGAGCTCACTCACATCTTCGGCAACCTAGATGCCTACATCCCACTGCATGAGGACCTGCTGTCCCAGCTCGCCAAAGCAACAGGGCCAGACGGAACTGTGGGCCAGATCGGACAGATTTTCATTAACTGGGTAAGTGTTTTTTCACTGAGTCATTGGTTCCTCGATGATTCTGTTGATATTCTGGTTTAAAAAAAAATAAAGCAAGCATTTAGTTAACGTTTCCCTCCCACTTTTCTCTGCAGCTGCCCAGGCTAAACGCCTACAAAGACTACTGCAGCAACCAGCTGGCAGCCAAGGCGCTGCTGGACCAGAAGAAACAGGACAGACGAGTGCAGGACTTTCTGCAGCGTTGCCTAGAGTCACCGTTCAGCAGGAAGCTGGACCTGTGGAGCTTCCTGGACATTCCACGCTCCCGCCTGGTCAAGTACCCACTGCTGCTCAAAGAGATACTGAGACACACTCCACCAGAGCATCCAGATGTCGGCAGGCTCGAGGAAGCTGTAAGTAAACATCAAAAAGGAACCAATGTTATCCTTTGACTGTTTCTTCTCAAATGTGTTGCAAGTTAATCATTTGGTTCCTCTTTGTTCTCAGATCACAATCATTCAGGGCGTTCTATCTGACATCAACATGAAGAAAGGAGAGTCTGAGTGCCAGTACTACATCGACAAGCTGGAATATCTGGACGACAGACAGAAGGACCCTCGCATCGAGCACTGCAAGAGCCTGCTGTGTCATGGGGAGCTACGTAACAAGAGCGGCACGGTGAGCAAATCAAACACACATACTTCCCCCTTGACAACCTATTGCTCATTTGGCTGCCTCTTCACACAACATCATCAACACAAGCTTCACACCCTGTATAAAGTAGTCAAGCTGTAACTGCTTACTCTGCGGACCCCCCCAACCATCTTTGATCTAACCATGCAAGCATGAGCTTTGATAACATCTTCCAGAAAACTGTGCTTGTGGTTTTGTGAAATATCACTGTTCTGGTTTTGATATTTATTCTGTTTGTTCTTGTCTGTCTTCCCAGAAGCTGCACGTGTTCCTGTTTACTGAGCTGCTGATTCTCACCCGACCCGTCACCAGGAATGAGCGCCAGTGTTTCCAGGTTTACAGACAACCGATCCCAGTACAGGACCTGGTGCTGGAGGACCTGCAGGACGGAGACGTCAGAATGGGCGGCTCCTTCAGAGGCGCTTTCAGCAACGCAGACAAAGGTAAGGCTCGTGTCCAACATTGAAGTATTTGTGGCTGCTACTGTAGCTTTGTGTCTCCTTGTTAAATATATCAAACAACTAATTTCATATTTCTCTTTTCTTTAACAGCCAAGAACATTTTCCGAGTGCGCTCTCAAGACCCGAGCCAGGCGCAGTCCCACACGCTGCAAGTCAACGACGTCTTCCACAAGCAGCAGTGGCTCAACTGCCTCCGCAGCGCCATCTCCGTCCACCGGCCCGTCAACGAGCCCACCACACCCAGCCCGCCCATGAGTGCTGCCCGCTCCAGGCGCCGCCCCTCCTCCGTTTCGGCCATCGTCCACATGGAGGAAGCAGACGAGAACTGCCTGCAGCCGACTTCTCAGTCAGCCCCCAGCTCGCCATGCACCAACACAACCCCCAGCCCCACCCCTTCATCTTGCTCCTCCTCGTCATCATCAACGTCTTCGTTGTCCCCACTTACCTCGTCACTCAAAACCAAAAAGGACAAGAAGTCTCTATGTTCTTTAGGGAAGAGAAAAGAGACCATGGTTTAATCTCCAGTTGGCAGGAGACAATGGACTCCTGGGCGGACATAGACTTTTCTGTACATATCTGTTAAATAACAGCGCAGAGAAGCGTGGGACTTGTATTTATGTGCGTGTGTGTGTATTATTACAACAGTGTTCTGTGTTACTGTCCTCTTTGGCAGCTATTTACCTCACCCCTGCTTCAAAGTGCGTCCCACAGAGAACCAGTACTCTGCAGAGACGTGCATGAATTCCAACAGCTTTAATAAGGGAAGCACAACAAGAAGCAAGCAAACATTTCACACATGAATCTGTGTGTCATGAGTGGGTTTCTTGAAGATAGAGGTGATGCATCAAATCCTGTTTACTATTAATTTGATATTTAAACATTATTTTAGACCGTTTATGGGGAGTTAATGAAAGTTTTACATTTTTATATTCTAAAATTAATTATAGTATTATTTTTTTTTTAGATATCATAAAGCAGCACTGTTTTAGCTTTTAGGTGAAGTTATTTGAAAAATTTGAGCATGTTTATGAGGCAAGAAAAGAAGAGAATCCCCAAATAGAAGAGATGTACTACACAAAGCTACAACTTTCTCTGTAAAGTCTGATTTTTTTTTTTAGATAAACGAGAGGATCTTATTTTTTTATACATTCCTTAAATGACAGATGTTTGGACCCAAACACTTTTTATTTTTTCATATACTGTAGTCAGAGGCATTAACTTAAATCCCCTAACATGTGAGATTTCATTTTCTCACTGTTAGAACAAAGACGACACTATGATTAACATAATAATCATCAGATGTTGACATCATGTCAGAGATGAGAGGAGGAGTTATCGAATTCAATTTTTAAACTGAGCCATGTTGGTTTTTAAGAAAAAGCTGACTTTTCAGAATGAACTTTTTCAGTGTAGCATCTTGCATGGAGCTGTTGGTTGTGGGCACCGCTCCCACCTGTTGAGGCAGTAATGATGTATGAACCTGTCGTGAGGGACGGGACGGGTAAACGTGTAAAGGACTTGCCAAAGAAAGTAGAGGAATGTTGACTGAAGGCAGAAAAGATGAAGTAAAGACAAGATGGTTAAAGTTATGTTTAGTAAGAAGAAAGATCTGTAAGGGCAAGATGTTTCAATCCAGTGATATCTTGCTCTGAGATGATAGAAGGTAAAACTTGAGTGGAAAAAGAAAGTAGGGGAAGAGATATGGGAAAAGAAGGTTTTCGTATGTGCACAAGATGTTGTCAATGAGATGGAACAAAAAGAAAGAAAGAAAGAAGGCATTTGTTTGCCTCAAACTGTATTTAATAAAGAACAATAAAAGTCTGTGTAAGATTTGCATCTGAACCTTTGCCTACGTGTCTTCTTCGCTCTGACTTCACCCTTTGAGAAATGCAGAGCCCGGACTGAGGGGTCAAAGGAGGTACCCATTGATGTATGACTGCTAAACTCTTAACTAAACAGTCATGGGCGCCAAGAGAAACATTTGCAATGTAAGAATTAGTCAGGATTAGCTTTTTTATATCAAACAGTGACATCCCTGCCTGGTCCCTCCAGGATTATAATAACTTATTGTTGATAAAATGTCTATTGGAGGAAAGGCCTCATGATTTCCATTAGGAAAGACTTTACACATGGTTCCTAAGAGCCTGTGAAACATTTGAACAAACAGATCTGAGCTGAAAGAGGTTCACACTTCACACTGGACTGTAGTTTGGTGATGATGCAAGAAGAATAAAGTGATTACCGGACAGAAAGTTTACTGACAGAGGCTCTTTTCAGCGAGCGAGCAGTTTAGAATCAACACATTAAGTATTTTGTCGTAGTGCAGCAGATTTTCTTTCTCTTTAATTTGTCTGCCGGGCAGAACCCAGCTCCAATCGTATTAAGTGTGTTAGTCTAAGAGCATTCTCCAAACATTGGCTCATGCTCCCCACACAGTCAGGCAACTTTAATAGAAGTTGAACGTGTACCAGGGTTACACATAGAGAAATGAATGTATCACAGCCTGTGATGCACATTAGACACCAGCGAGTGTGAACGATGGATAAAACTTCTTACCATCAAATCCACTGTACTTTATATAATTTAATGGCAGTTATAGTTGTAATTTCTGCTCCAACCTTGTCAAGGCCTTTAAACTTTTACGATAATGTTTTATTCTGGAGAGTCCAAGTAAATCCCTGTTTATTACAACTTTGTGGTTGTTAAAACATTACGCTCACCGTTGCTGAGATCTGGGAACACGCTGACTAGGCCACAACAAAGTCACCTAGGACACGAATCGCAAGCAGTCAGACAATCAGACCGGTCGTAGAGTGGTTCCATAAACTGCTTTATTTGGAGCTGAATCTCGAAGCTAGCGCAGCAGAACTGTGGGTGATAATCTATCAAGGCTAGTATCATATTGGCTGACTCTTAAATTTGGAAAACTTCACAATCAGAGGCTCTTCCGATGAGTTCTATTCCCAATGGAGGCGGCTGATGTACTTTTGGAATATCCTTCTCACATCATGCCTGCCTACACTGGGTCCGCACCTGTTGCCCATCCACAACACGGCCAGTCCCCACAAGAGTCTTTAGACTGTCAGCGTGGTGTCATGTATAGGTTGGGACTTTTAGACCAACCACAGGGACCTTCAATAACGAGATGTATCAGCCTGGATGTTGCCTTTTTTTCCTGTGTTTTGTTTTTGTTCATTCGTACCATTATTTTCATTATTTCCCTTCATTAGTATTCTTATTGGCTCCTCTACTCCTGTGATCCAGTCCGAAGGGGGAAGTGGGTACAGATTTCCCCCTCGTTAAACTGGAGATAGAAATGTTTTCTCTTTACTTGTACCATGTTATACCATTCTGCTTAAATATAATATTGAAAACTCAAAATACAGCAACAGGAGCAGGCCAGCTAACAGTTTAGCTTGATTAACCACCATTTTTGGACAATATACATGCCACAATACTATATGATAGGTCAAAGAAGAACCATGATGTTGGTCTGTCAACGGACGGACAGGCAAAATGTTTAAGTAAAAACCTTTACATCTTTGTGGCCTCTTCCAAATAAGTGAGACAGACTTGGCTGTTCGTCGTTCCTCTGACTTCTCATTTCTCTCCATTACTCTTCTTCCCAGTGATTTCGCAGCCTTCCCACATCTCAGCCATTAACCCAGTGCAGACAACGTTATTTCTATTGAAAAAGTGGCCAAAACCGCAAAAGTACATTCAAAGTTTGGTCCTCCTGATAGCCAAGTGGTACAGACTCATACCCTGTGATTAAGCCCCATTATCCCTTGGAAATACATCCTTGCAGGATGATTCCCCGCCTCCCAATCCACATCCAGGCTCTCCTCCCCATGTTTCCTGTCTGTCTCAACTGCCTCCTGCTGCTAATGAAGGCTGAACTGTTAAAACAGAGCAAGATCCAAGTTGTAGAAAAACAGAATTATCCTTGGAGTAAATCTGATTAATGGAAAAAGAAATGTCTTTTGATCAATTTAGTTAACCGAGCAGAAACATGATCTCTTTAACAGGATACTTGGACAAAATGGCACCATGAGAAAATTTAGAAAAACATTCACATAAATCTCCAAACTTTTTTTTTTTGAATGAGATGTTTGAATGTGAGTAGGCAGCGTTTCCAGACAAAGATCCTCTTGTAAATTCATTCAAGGCCTCGGTGCATAACAAGAAAATCCAGTTTGTCTGCTAGCTGTGCAGACTGAACACTGAGGATTATACATGTAGATGATCGGCTCTGATATCTGCCAGAAACAGGAGAGAGCAGTTCACTGAGGTAAACAAGAAGTTCACTGAGGATGACTCCATTACAGAAACCTATGAATCTTTGTATTTGTGTCCAGTTCACTTGTATGAATCACACCGAGGACTTCTTGTTCCAATATTCAAGATAACAGGGCCATAGACAGGGTCAATCCAAATGGTAATGGAAGTTATGATGCCTGCATATACACAGTATCACTATTATCTAAAAAATATGTCCGATGACTGAACAAGGTATTTCCTTGAAACAATGGGAAATCCTTTTTTTAAATGAAAAATTAAAATATAATATTAGCTTCAGTTTCTTTACAAGGTTATCAGTGTGAGTCGGAGGAAATCACTTCCCATACATCCATTTTCAGAGATATTTCCTCACAGAGACCATCCTTCACTAGCACATTGTCCTGCTTTTCATCAGAATTAAAATTACAGATATAAACATTACACTGGTTTTCACCATTTACACATGTTGATCATGTTTAATGATCTCAATTCATTACCAAATCCGATATTAAAAACTTTACCATGCACCAGGCATCTGATCTCAACACCGATTGGTCTATCAATCAATCAGTGTGTGGTTGTTAGGCTATGATGCAGGTGCTTCAGAGCATGTCAGAATACATTGTTTCAAGTCTCAAATATCAAAGCAGCATCAAAGAGATGTTTCAAGAGCAACATCCAACAACCGAGTGGTTCAAGGAGAACAGGCAGAAAGAGAATTTAGAAATAAGACGAGCCATGTGTAACTCTGTACTGTCGGTTTACAGATCCGCAGATCATTCACATGCATATGAAGTCCTTGCCGATTTAAATTAAAAACCATGGGCACTGACCCTGAGGGGAGCTCTGTACTAATCTATCTCTGTCTCCTTGTCCCTGAACAGGAACCATTGTGTAACTTAAATCAAACCATATGTAGTAGCAAACGTGCAGTTTTCAACCGGCATCATGACTCTTTCTTACAGCAAACCAAGCGAACTGAGAACCAGCCAAGACACAACCCATCAGGAACCTCTCAGTAGGTCACTTGTGCTCCTGACAGACCTGTGGGCCCGATTTTTGACGGACGCAGACCGTCAGGCCTCCTGTCAGTGAGTCGTCGTCACTGTCACATCATTTCCCACTCGTCTCCCTCCACCAAAGAAATTCCACAAACTCAGCCTGATGCAACTCAAGACTCTACACGAGGATCATGTAGAAAGTGGAGAATCAGGAACTTCCCAGATCGGTCTGAGTCAGACACCCAGTCTCTCTATTACTTTGACTATAAAGTGGAAGTGACACCTAACACTTAACATCAGATAACCTCACACGGTTGGTTTGGATATTCCAACTGACACCACAATGTCCACATTTCTGTCAAATGAACAGTTTTCGTTCTCTGAAATTGGAACTAAAACATAATCTGATGACTGTAAGTCAGATGTTGTGCCTTTTACCCATCCACCATATTATCTCACAGATCTTTTACCCTCTTAGAACATCATTATTTAAAAACTAATATTAAAGGCAGCACTATTTCATTTTTTAAATCAATACCTGGTCAAATGACAACATAGATCTATTAAGAAAGTATTTTGCTGTGCTGAGTAAAAATGCAGCGCAAAATACTTTTTATCTGAAAAGGCCTTTACCCACGTCTTCAGTCCTCCTCTGTCCCCTATGAAGCTTTTAGCATCTTTCTGCTCTCTGTTTTGGTTTTACGGCCACAACTTCAATGTTCTATATGGCTCAGGGGTTGGAGTTGGTCGTCCTCTCACCAGAGGGCTGGTGGTTTGATCCCAGTCACCATTCCGCATGCCGAAGTGTCCTTGGGCAAGCGACTGAACCCAAAATTGCCCCTGGGGGCTGTGTCCGTCTCTTAGACAAAGTGCCACAGACAATTTATCATTTACTACTGTGGCTCTAATCAACCTCATTTCGAGCAGGATGCTATTTTCTGCAAAACAAATGTTCAAACATTTTAACCTGAGCGAGCGAAGCAAAAGCTAAATAGATAAATAGATTATATTATAGAAATTTTATAAAAGCAAATGGAATAAATCTCTGTGACACAAAATTTGGGTCTATTTAACATTAACTTTGTATGTAGTCTCAGTCACTAGTGTTTGGTGTGAACACAGCATAAAGCTCCTCCCCAGATTAGGAAAATGGCGACAAAAACGTGAACATGCATGAACTGTTTTGACAGCACGGTTTAAACTCGAGTGTACATGATGTGTGCAGCATATCTGATGGACAACAGGACACAGCAGCCTGTCAGTGCTGCTGGACCACGTGGGCGATGAAGAAACCCACTCATGGCTCGTGCATGGCAAAAAGGTCAACACAGCCCCACACAGAGTTGGGATAATATAACAGTTTGTCTGTGAGATTACCATGCACACACGCACAGCCTTACCGCTGCTTCTTCTCATGCTTGTGGTTCACATGAACACAAGATCTATTTTATTACTGCTGGGTGAGACGTTGCTGGGAGGCACTGGAAACTCCCCGGATATGAGAGTTGTAGATCAGTTCACCAAATCCACACCCACAACCAATAACACAATAAGCACACGACTCAATCCGAGCAGCGTAGCGCTTGTGGGCAGCCTCAGGGGGCTGCAGGTCAAACAGGTTCACAGAGCTGCTCCCTGAAAACCTTGACCCCATGTTTGTGTGTCAAAATACCTTCTGGTCTGCTCGTCCTGACAGAGCAGCAGCATGTCCAGTCATCACACTTCCGAGAGGAGCTGTCAGCTCAATGTGTTTCTTTATCCCTCTGATAAATATCCCCCTGTCACGGGGGATCCTCTCTGCCTCAGGAGATGACAGGTGAGGTTGGGAAGAAAAAAAACCTTGAACAACAAATAATTGTTCACTCAAACATTCACCTAATTCACAATGGTGATGGACTTGTTTCCCTGCAGGGATGTTTTACACAAAACAAGAGTAGGGCTGAAAGCGGCGTGTCACGGTGACTATTTATTCTCTCCACTTGTTGCCTCTTGGATGAAGAGTGTTTTCAGTTTGATTATGGCCTCCTTGTGTTTCTTATCTTTCCTTGATTCTATTCGACCTGTACCTGTGTTTCATGGTGTCCCACTCTGTTTCCCAATCTGTGTTTCTTTCTGTGTTTAGATTTGTGTTCACCCTGTGTTCTGTTTCCTGTTTTATTTTGTAGTTTCTGCTCCTTGTGTGTTTTCCATCTGGACTTCCTGTCTTTGTCCTGATTCGCGCCCTTTGTGATTGTCTGCACCAGTCCTCATGAGTTCCACCTGTGTTCAATTACCCCTGCCTTCCCTGTGTGAGTAAGTCTCTGTGCTTCCCTTTGTCCTTGTCGGTGTGTCGTCATTCCTCAGCGTCATCCCCCTCTCTCCTTCACTCGTGAGTTCCTACTGTTTCCCCAGTGTGATCTAAGTTTTTCAGTTTAGGATTTGAGATCCTTTTCTAGTTGTTTTTTCTGTTTAGTCGAATTTTTCACCCAAAGTTCACTTTTAATACTCTTTATCTCATTATTATTATATTACACTCTTATGATGCACCCAAAAAAATGAGCCCTCATCAAATGGGCAGGATTATGTCACAACCGTTCCAGAGATGAAAGTCCTGATTAGTTTTCCCACAGACGATGTTATTGGCCACGTTTGTTTGGTTATGAAACATGTTATCATTAAATTCTCATTATAAACAATGTGCAGCTGCACAGAGGAAAATGAGTCTCTGGAGAAGTGGTTATGGAACTGTATAATTTTGAAATGGGAGTTACTATAGTCCAAAGAGCACCGCGGGTCGACGTTGCTTCGTTGGTCAGTCTTGAATTTAACTCCATTCCTTGTTCTTATAAGAACAAAACTTTCCTCAGTGCAGCAAATGGCCGGTCATTTATTAAACGTTAATTTCCTTCACTGCTTTTCTAATGATATATTATAGTTGGAGCTTGAATCTGTATTTTTCAAACCTCAGCATCTAAACTCTGTGTCGCCACTGCCTCCAGATAATATTTCATATCCAAAACACAGAGCGAGGATTCGTTTTCCATTTTTCAGGTTTGTCATACATGTTAAACCTTATCTTGCAACTTATGTAGGGTGTGCCCGCCATAGGTTGCATTGTTAAACCAGGGCCCGGCAGATTGTGCTGCTCCAGCGCAGGACAACGCACATGGTTCCACTAGAAACCAGGAGAACACATTCTGACTCTGTTTTTTTATGCACACACTGATTTCACTGGCTCAAGCAACAGGAGGCAATAATGCAGAACCTGACAGTGTCAAAGGAGAGGCGCTGCAACATGAGCAGACTGAGCTGGACAAAACACAGCAGGACCTGAAGGGCATACACGAAAGATGAAATTTTGATTAGCAGTAGAGATACTACTGATCCATTCAAATATGCCCGGATCGCTCCCAATACCGATCTGAGGCATTTCTATAAGCCAGTGCTCCAGATGAAAGAAAACGTGAAACAAATGCCAACAAGTGTGTGTGATATTCAGCGAAATGCCACTTATCCTCCAAGATATTACTTTTTGTTGTCGGGGGAGGTTCAAAGTTTCTTTCATTTCCTCTTGAAGAGGCCCAGGGCTTTGCAGATATGAGACGGTGACGTCTCGCTCTGAGCTAATGGCCGTTTTACTTGGATGTCAGCGATGCCAAGCTTTCCCTGTGTTGCTGCGTTGTGAGTCTGTGGGAGTGAGTAATCACTGCCTATGTGCTGACATTGGCTGAGGTAAGATGCAGCGGACAGCAGCTTTGCTTTAAGGGAACATGGCGTGCCAAGAGTGGTATAATAACTTACAAAAAAAAGAGAGCCATCAAACCCAGTGAGATGGATTTGTCCACATTGCAGCACTTTGAGTGAGAGCACACGCATGTTAAATTTGGGAGGAATGCCGCTTGATTTGATTTGATTTTTCTCCCCTTTGTCATCAAATAGCAATCTGCTCCACATATCAAACATTCACAAACAGATTAGGCATCGTCTAAAATAGCTTGGCAGCGTCCCTGCTTGCCTCCACACACTGACTCAGCCTGTCAGGTATGAATGCCAGGAGTGAGCTTTGTTTTCAAATCTGTCACCGGATTGTTTTGTGTTCTCGTCCCTGTCTAGGCCTCCAAGTGTTCCAAAAAAAAAAAAAAAAAGATTAGCCGAGAAAACATAGTTTGTTTAGCCTGAGGAAACCTGAGAATGTAGGATTATCTCAGGCCGCACCGAGACCTTGTTGCTAACTAGACCTCTTTCTCACTGCACTACAACCCATAAATGGTCCTGCAATTTTCCACGTTGACATCAGGAGCCACAGGTAATTTTCCAAGTGAGACGCAATTTTCTGTCTGAGGACCTGTTACAGTATTATTTCCATAAATATTCATTCATGGGTCTAGTGGGAATTAAAGCAACAACATTCTCAGATGAGGGTTTGAGGTTAAGAATCTCTAACATGTGACATCTCGGGATTTGGAGAGTGTACCGCGTGTGTGATCTCTCGTTTTGCAGTGGGGGGGGGGGTTCTCTTCACCAAGGAAAGGACCTGAATTTGTATGAATAAAATATAAAAACATAACCATATGCGGATTGTTGACCACGGCAAAGTTAGCAGGGTCTGTAGGGGAAAATGAGTTTGTGCAAAATGTTTGGAGTTGGCAAATACTTCTGAGCCTGTTGTTCGGAAGGAGTCTTGGCCACCATTCACTGAATAATATGACATTTTACTCAACGGAGCAATAAACTCTACTTAAAAGAAGATGGGGCAAGAAACAATAGAACTAGGAGATTTGTAAAAGTTACATTCAATCATGATCACTGCAGTTGTGTACGCACGGCATTGGCTGCATTTCAGGTGAACTCACTTTAAACTTTACTTCAAATAAAATGGATTTGATCAGTGTAGGGTGCCAAACTGTGTTGGCTAGTCGCCCCTTCAAACAAAGCTACGTCTACATGTAACCCCCCCCCCTTTAGTAGTGCGTGCTTTTACCAAAGATGTCATGCAAACCTCTGTGGGGTTCTGATCACCAGATTGGGAACCGAAGCTTCAATTTATCAAGCGAAACTTTGTGCTCTGTTTACAGCCAGTGGCAGTCACCACCTGAAGTACTGGGGCTTTTGTAATGTCAGATCTGTTTTCATGAACGTAAGCACACACAATGCTTTATAGTAGAGTTTTTGCCCACTAACACAAAAATACATACAGTGCATCTATGTGCAGCACTTTCTCAATGAGAAAGGGCAAATGTAGGATTCAGTGTCTTCCCTAGGGATACTTCAGCGTAAGAGGAAGACCGCTCTACCCCCTCAGCCACAGCCGCCCGTACAAAGCTAGGAAGCCTCTATGCCAATGGAGGGGTGGATGAGGTGTTTTTGAGAACTCGAAAGTTACTGCTGCAGTTACTAGGTACATATATCTTGAGTTATCCTGATACTCACGAGCTGCCACAGTAACTACGAGGATAACACAGGACATTTAGTCTTAAAACATGGTGTAAATGAGGCTGTTTTGAATCAAATTTGAATGTGGGGGCTTCTGGACACTTCCTAGGCATTTTCTCTAATCAGTTTTTTTTTAGTTTGAAGATTCGGTCCCCCAGTTACTTCAATTGTGTTGGATTTGGCTGCAGCTCTGTTTACCCCTGAAACCCCAAAAGTGTTTTGTGGACTCAAACACTTCACCCACCACCTCCACAGCATAGTGGTGAGTAGATGAGTGAACTTTCATTTTTGGGTGAACTATCCCTTTAAGGACTCAGCACAAGACTTGATCATCCCTAAAGGTGTTGAAGTGATTTTGATAAAGACATGTATGTGCTACTGATTGATTCCGCTTTCATTTCTGTTCAGTGACTATGTAGAGCAAGATCCAGAGGTTTTTACCTAAACTGCAATCTATGGAAAACATTTAGCAATGCTCTCTCATTGCAGGGCTAAGTTGTATCGCTTTCAAACATGTATAGACCATGGCAATAAATAAGCGTATATTCTCTACCTAAATATTTCTGGTTTGAGGTCCAACTCTTTAAACATCATATAATTGAATTAAGTAATCAGATGACCTAATCAAACTTGGCTGAAGAACTATAATTTGAGGTTGAAGTGGCAGCGTGCTGCTGCATCTTGCCAAGAAACAAAACCTTGACTCATATAGTATCAAGATGAGAGCGCACATTTCCCCACAGCATCAAATCTCTTGAAAGGTTTCTCCCAGTAGAGACTGAAAAGAAATGCCTGAAAAAAAAGGCCATTCCACCATAAGGACGACAGGAGGAAGGGGATGTGGTGATCGAAATGCTTTTTTCTCAATTTGTCAAATCAAACCTAGCCATCTGTCCTGCTTTTAAAAATATGATTCCACAGACAAAACACGGAGAACTACAGGGGGGAAGCTGGAGCTGAATTTACAGATGCATACAGGAAGTCAAGCCTCTCACCAGACCACAGATCCATATCTATGCTCTTTGACCCCGGAGGAAGTCTACAAGATTGTGCTATTTTTTTCTTCCTCTCCAACCTGTGTGGTCCTCCTCAAAATACTGAGATGTGTGACTAAAACACAATGTGACAATCATGAGCTTCAGTTAATATTGGTTCCTCTTGCTTGATGCCTACCCCTGTGTTTGCCAGTTGTCTAAACTGGTGTTGGGAGTTCAGGGAAAGAGGATAGAGATTTCATATAACCCAGGAGTTGTATATTGTTTGGGATACCCTGACACCTCCAGTTTTTTGTCTTCTTTTGCATTGGTGTGAGGAAAAACAAGCAAATTGAATAATTTTATTGAAACGTGTCTGAGCCGGCTTTTGTCCTTTTGTTCGGACTTTTGCTGCAGATATACTGTTTCATTTTTCTAAAGAGGGCGGTATTTGTAGTACTCTTCAGTTTCACACCTCCTCAGGCACCAGCGGTTGCCCGACATGTGATACGTGCTCTACGTCAAACTATGTACCCGGGCATGTCGATACAAGACATCCCTGTACACTCGCAATAAGGTTAACTATCAAATGTTAGCAAGACTCATCATGCTGTAAAGTTTTCACCTAGGATGTGATCAGCGTGCAAGCTAACCTAACTAGCTTCTCTCTGGAAGGTAGATGCTAGTTAGCCCAATATGATAATTATATAATCATTAATTACTTGTTAGTCATGTTATTTAAACATATGCTATTGGGGTCATACCAAATGACCAGATTCTCAAAACTCACAGCTAGTTCATTACTTTGTATGTTACCCATAGTTTGAATCATATTTTACCTTCAAATGGAACTGGATAGGTCTTTATTTTGACACAGGACAGAGTGTTCTCATGTTCAAGCTATGAATACACCACTGCTGGGGAACGGCAACATGGACGCTAATATACAGTAACTACTTATACCTTCCATGGCCTCCTCCATATCTGGAAACGCCAGAAATCTGTTCATATGAACTCTTCTACGGAATATGGTAAACATGCCTCCTTTAGAAGGCAGCGACAACACATCCCGGCTATTGCTTCAATGATCTATGCCTGAGTGACCATTGGAATCAGCCTTTCCTTTTTACTAATTGTCAATACAATCAGGAGGTAGGCAGTTCGATCCCAGTCCCCACATGCCATAGTTCCCTTGAGCTAAAGATACTAATCCTTCATTTCTGCTTCTATCGCATGTTAGAAGCGTCATCCACTCTCTTGCTGTAAATCAAACACGGAGGTCCCCTGCTGTGTTCACACATTGACTTTTCCTGGACTTATATGGACATTATCCTGGATAACCTGCAGAGTTCAGTGCATGTCTGAAAGCAGCTTTAGTAGAATTAGCCAGGCTAACAACATAGAATGCATGGCTGGTTAACTGCACACTGTGCTAGCTTTCTTAGCAAATTTCCGTTTGTCTTCAAAAGTTGAGAAGAGAATCTTATAGTGCCATGACCCTATTGGTCTTATATCCCATCAGATCAGACTGAGAACCCACAGATGCTGCTACATTGTAAAAAACCTGGAAACATTTTCAGGGAAATGTGTTGGAGGCCCCAGCTTCCCTCTTCTCCACCAACCCATTCCTCAGCAGCACGCAACAGTATTGTTGTTAGACTAAACAGGAGTTCAGCATTGAACCAGGGGGACATTGTTGGGCTGTAATCCCATGTGGCTCTGACCTCCACCGACAGCTTGTCTACTTATTGTCGTCTTTGCTCTTCTGTATAGACACGGATTTAGAACCTGCCAGCGTGACTGTTAAGGTCAGAAAGCAAAACACAGCAATAACAACTCCTCGTTAATCTGTTTTTGGATGAAACTTGAAATATAAGCTTCACAAACAAAAATGACAATATGAACCATTAAGAATGAGTCAAGAATCATTAAAATAGTTGTAAAAGAATATTCACTAAGAGACTATTTTAAAGGGCTTTAATTTATGAATTTAGAGGAGTCGTCAGGGCTTAATGGTTACTACTCATGGTGTCACATTTCTTGTATGCGTTAAAAAGACTTTGCCAATAAAGCTGATCCAAGTTATGATTCTTCCTCGTTTATGTGGCTCAGACACACACTGGATTTGATTCTGGATTCCTACATATGGTCATAAACGGATTCACACTCACAACTGCTGCTACTCTCAACATCAACTGTATGCACATCTGGTGAGACTGTCGTTCCGAGACATCACAAAAAGTCTCTTTAAACACACTGAAAACGACAGATTGATGATTCCTCATTACATTTTAGCACTTTTAGAACCTTCATGATTGCGATTTACGTAACTGAACCTGCTAGATGAAGGTTTTCTTCCTTTTTTAGAGTTAAGAACTCTGCTTTAATCAAAACAGCTGGGATAAGGATCAGAGGTATTGAATTGAATGTCACCCCAAGCCTTCTCCTTCTCCCAACCCCTTACTCTGCATCCCTTTTAAAGGGTAAATGAGGTAAGAGACAGTTACATAAAGTCAGCGATCCGATTCCAGATGGCTGCTCTACTTTAACATCAAAGCGAGTGAGTGTCCAACTACTGCATGTGCGCTCCGCCCTATTGAACAGAAACCCTCCATCAGACATGAGGATGTATTACCTCTGAAGACCCCACAGCGGGCAAAACTACTCTCCTCTGTGTCCTCAGAATGTCTGAATGACTTTCCTCCTTGAGCTGTTTCATTTTGTCCGATTTCCAGAGCAGATTAGTCCTGTGGCACAGTTTGCACTCGGGCAGATAGGAAATGAGGATTCCGAGTCAAAAGTATTTGCAAAATGTGGTTGAAGGTCAGTTCTCCGTCCTTAACCCTCAAAAAGAGTAAGCAAAAGCGACAAAATAAAAAGGTAGAAAGCCCTCAGAGAGAGCCACATGTGAGGGATCCCTCGTCCAGGACAGACAAAAGTGCAATAGATTAGGCCTCCTGCTAATCTGAGAATTGCATATGAATAAAAAAAACAATCATAACTTTTAGAATCCCTTGAAGTTGTTTTTTTTATCCACTTCTCAGCCACACATACAAGACATTAAAAGTAGCGCGGGTGAGATTGCTGGCCAAATGCCTGCAAATGAGATGCAGAGGGGAAGTCGTCATTAAGTTGCTTGCAAAAGCGTTCCCTGGAAAATGACACCTTGAAAAGTCACTTGTGAGTTATTCAAGCAGAACTGTCCCACACTGAGAAAAGTTTTTACATGGCTTGTTCGTTTAAATTCTACAATAAAATACTTTTAAGTGCGTTTACTTCAAAATGCCTTTTGTTTTTTATCTGCTACGTGAAGTTTGTTAGTAATTATGATTCATCATTTTGATAAGAATTTTTTAATCATTCACGCCAAGTAATATTTACTGACTGTAGTGACTGCACAACCCGAACAGTAGTCAAACTCGAAACCCTCTGCCTGCTCAGCCAATGACATCAGAGGGGAGTTTGCGCACTTGATGATATCCCAAGTAAAAATTACATAGAATATCTGCACACCCACAGGTTCCAAAGAATCCACTCCTCAGGGTGTGGATTCGCCTTATTTTTGATTAGATTATGGAGAGCCTGTTTCGATTCCACAGTGTGACCACAACAAAAATGCATTAAGAGAGTGTGTGAACCTAAATCTGGACCTACATCACATCCACACACAAAAACCTGTCTGAAAATGTCAAAGATGCTGACAGACTGGTTCCATAACTCCCAAGCATTAGACCGCAGGCCGTGGCTGCCTGCCGGCTGCAGCTGCACAGGTACGAAGGCTCCAGGTCAAAGGTCGAGGTGAGGGGTTGTAGTTTTACTGGAAATATGAGAAAGGCAGGTAGGTGGGCAGGTGCGAGGGCTTTTCCAGTTCTTTCCAATTTTATGGAGAGCTGGAAGTCACCGTGTCGGAGGTATAACGTTCTGTGATTTATTGAGGATGGTTTGACGAGGCAAAAAAGAACAATAAAAGAGAATATCCTCTGAGCATGTTCAAGCAACTATTGGTCGAGACACTTCAGGGTATGTTTTCATCCAGAGTGTGACATATTTTCTTTATTTTGTCCTTTTTTTAAACAAGTGAAAAGTTTCATTATTTACCCATTCATGAATCCAAAAGGATTTCTGCACAAGTGATTCCTCTTGAGGAAGGAATTTAGGAGTTTAAATAAGGTCCTCTATCAGTAACCACACTGATCTAAGCTTCGGGACTGTGACCCACTGGCCTCATGAACACATGTGGTCGCCTCTTGTGCCGTCGTCACATGTAGGGCTGCTTGTGTGTGTGTGTGTGTGTGTGTGTGACTGTGGGTTTGGGTGCTAGTGGTGGGGAGGAAACAAAACAAAGAGCATCAGTCATGTTGGTCAGCAGTTCAGAGTGTGGTTTGGATGAGAAGCGAGGAGTGAGTGTATGCGTGTGTGTGTGCGTGCTCTGCATCGGTCACACCCACAGTGTGTTTTATTTATCCGGAGTCTAACCATTAACTTCAGATACATTCCCGACCCACTTCACATTTTTCACAGCCATTTGTCCCGGATCTGATTACAGCGATGGGAGACACAAACACACATGGAAGGATAATTTCAGTGTAATCAGACTTTTCACAGTGGCTTTGATCTGAATGCACATTGCAGACGAGGCAGGTCATCTCAGTTTGCTTGCACTGAAAGCTCCTTTTCCTCCAGCTGATGTCTTCCAGCTGCTTCATTACTCCAGCCAGGCTCTGGTTGCTGCACATTGTGCTGATTTGGAAGACGTCTCGTCTCTTTATTGAATTTCTTTTTACTGTTATCTCTGACTTCCCTCAGCCCTGTGGATCTTTTGACTGAGAGGTCTGAGTTTTGCGCCGGTCTTTGTCTCATTCGTCTTATTTGTTGACTTGGAGTTGGCTGTTTGGACTCATCCCAAACTTATCGGTGTCTGTGTGTGTGTGTGTGTTTGTGGAAAAAGACAAATTCAGATAAGTTGCATTGAGTGAGTCAATAGCAAACATGCAAAAACCTCCTTTGGAAGGAGAAGATTTGTAGGCGCCTTGTTGTTCTTGTGGACCTGCTTGAACTAGACAAAGTAAAATTGCTCAATATGATTTTCTCAGAGAACCTTCATTGAGCAGATTACTGATATGGCACAAGATAAGATTTCTGTATTTCACTAAAATATAAAAACCAACTAGCCATTAGTGTGTGGGATCACTGGAGTCATTATTCCTCCATGGGAGTCATCACCATCACTACCATCTGACATCAGATGCCAGATGTATGTGTGAGTGTGTCTTTTTCATCAATAATAAGAGTCACACAGCAGTTTGGTCTTTCCATTTGCCTTCATGAGCAGAATAATTCAACGGGGTATTTTAATGTACCAGTGCCACTTCCTGTAGCTACTTCAAAATAATCTGCATCACCAGTTTATTAAGTGCAACTGTAACACAACAGCACTAAACCAGGCTTGTAAAGCACATTGTGTTTT
This sequence comes from Pleuronectes platessa, assembly GCF_947347685.1. NCBI lineage: Eukaryota > Metazoa > Chordata > Actinopteri > Pleuronectiformes > Pleuronectidae > Pleuronectes > Pleuronectes platessa. The sequence continues at coordinate 4,775,484 of NC_070647.1, forward strand.
TGTTAAGTCAATGTCCCAGAGGTGTTGATCAAACTTTATGGCTACATTCACACTAATGTGTTTTATAACTCATCAGTGTTGTTACATTTACACCTGGTGTCCTCACTACTCTGGAGTTTTTCAGTTCCGCAAAAAGACTTTTGGAAATGCTGACGGTCATGTTTTAGTTGGAATAGTCCATTTTGCTTTGGATGCTTCCTTAGTGAGTGAAAGGATTTGGAAGGATTTCAGCTGCCGCCATAACAAGAGCTGTTAAATGAGGAAAGGAGCTTCAGTGCTTCCTGACTTATCTCCTTTAGCATATAAAGCATTGAACTGTTGCAGAATACCTGACATTTTGTGAGTGTCTTCTTTTATAAATGAAGTCGTTTAAATCGTTAAATATTTTGTGGAGTTGCAATTTCTCTGCGCAGTCGTCCTCATTTCCTAACTCGTTGCAGCTTCTCTTTCACAATTTTTCGTGACCTTGACCCCCTTCCATTGGGGTCAAGGATTAGTGGTTTGGAAAGAAGTTTGGCACTGCATAAGGAGAAACTGCTACTTTGGAAATAGTGACGCAGATGCCGATATCAACTCCCTACATGGGTCTTTATCAGGTCCAACGTATCCGTCTCTGATTTTATTACGTGACCCTTTCCTAGAAGATAACCAGCAACATCAGTCTCAACCAAGACTGAATGCAGAGCCTTGCCGACACTAGAGGGGCGGCTGAAAGATACCGAGCCCAGAACTGCCCCTGGCTGTGTGAGAGTGATGTGTAACAGGGAAAGGGCTGCACCTAGATGCACTGTATGAATGTGTATGTGAATTTGACTACAAAAGCGCTAAATAAATACCAACCATTTACGTACTGCAGGTTCAACGTCGTCCTTGTTCCAAAAGAAGAAATCCCTGCTCCAGCTTTTCATGGTTGTTGTTTCTTCTGTGTACCGTTTCACTGCAGTCAGACAATCTGCTCCTTGGTTCCATGTCCAGTGCAGGTGAATGGTCAGATGTGTTTTGAGGTGTGTTAGTACAGAATGAGATTGTTTCTGATACAGAGCTGACGGACGGTCGGTGATGAATTTAATTTTGAAAGAAAAAGAGTGGATGTGGATGTAGCCTAATTTCATTTCAGAGTTCACAATCAGCATTAATCTTTATTTTATTTTTCGATTATTTCTCACGGTTGGTCCCCTTGTCTATATGAATAGTGTATTGCTTTGGATATACAGCACATACAAAGGTCCAATACAACCACACACACACTCCAAAGTGAGGGTTAGCCTCACCCTAACCCTGAATTATAAACTTTAATTGATGACTGAGCGCACTTTTCTTTTACTGACACTGCCACAGGAGACTTGAATCATGTTTTTTTTCACTTGATCAGATGAAGGTAAAAGTTTCTTCGCTCTTGGAATAACCTGTTCTATAAATGCTTGTTGCTACACCAACGTACACCACACGAGCCAACACGTGTGGTGTACGTGCAGCGGCACACGTCCCACCTGACTCCATCATCCTGACCTCACCTGGGTCGAGCCCCCTCCGCCGGCCCGTTGCGTGAGAGCCTCCCACAAGCCACCTGGACCATCTCCACCACGTCAGGGGACACGGCATATCTTTCGAGCTATTACTCATCCCAGCATTGAGTCACTCACACCTTCAGTCCCTCAGTGCAGAAACCCCCCCCCCACACTGCCAACACAGCGGAGGTAGATCAATGCCAACAAACACACCTCTCCCCTGCGGTGTTAGACAGAAGCAAAGCTCTCTCTCTCATCCCAGTGGGACAGACAGCACTGAACAAAAAAACGCATAAAACGATCCACCGACAAAGACGGTTGCATAACTTCTGAGACAATAGTGTGTGCTCCGAATGAAGGTGGTGCCACATGAAAAAAACTGCTCTGCCACAAGCAAAGCTATCGGGTGTCTAAATGGCTTCTCACACGAACAAGATGACAGAGACGGTGTGATCCTGACAACAAGGATGTCTGCATGAGCTGTACAACCGTCATCGTTGACTGCCTCTAACCTACTTTATACTGAATAACCTCAAATAACCCAGAGTGCCCTGCTTTGATTACAAAGAATGCTAAAGAATACTGGCTCCTGCAATTAGATACGCTGTGTTGGTATTTTCCTGGACTGCAGACACGATATGTCTCTCCGGGGATTCAGTTCAAGAACAAGTACACAGAAACGTGCCAAAACAACAAACATTAGGAACAACACAATGGAAGATACTGTTTCCATCTACTAATTCCAGAAATAGGTCAGCTGTTTTCAATCATTTAAGGAGATCTCGGGAGTGTATGCGAGAACCCAAATGTCAGAGTCGCTGCAGACTTTCTCCGGAGTTTCACCTGTCGGCCTTTGGATAATGTCCGAATGAGCCCATGTGAGCTTACAGCAGGAGATTATCCGAATGATTCACAGCGAGCAATTCGGCGCATTGATGATTTGTCTAGAAACAAATAAAAAGGAAGAATAGAATCTCAGGAAGAAACAGAGGAGCTGATGAAGATGTAAAATAAGGCAAATTTTTTCTGTTGCTAATTCAACAGCTTGAAGCTACACGGAGGCAGCTAGCTTCCCCCCAGCTTCCACACACAGTCAGCTGGGATTCCCGATACTAACTACTACCAAGTATTTGCTTCTAACCTGACGGTGTTTGAGAAACAGTCTCATGATAGCCGTGGAATTAAAGTCGCGACAGCATGTTTTTTCACAGTTACCACCGCAGTTAGCATGGTGGCTGGGACGCTAGCGCCATTATGAAAGTTCGTTATAACTGTATGTGATCGTACACACATGCCGTCAGGGCTCTAACCAGCCACCGTCAGTCGGACAACTCCGCTGGCTTAACACACTTGTCACATTAATCGTAGAATCGTAGTTGTGTTTGGGTTTATTGTGATATAGGAAATGAAACAGGAAGTTTGAGGTCCGGAAATGATGTTGTTCCGAAATACTGTCGTTAGCGGACCGATCACAGCCAAGGGCTATCCGTAGGCTCTCCGCCATGCCGACGTTTAGTTAGAAAAATCAGAGCTGCATGAAGAGCTCTCCGTGGAGCCCGGAGAGGAGGTTCTACGGCAAAGAAGGCGGTCCTATCTGTCTGTGTCCGTCAAAACGGAGAAGCATAAATTGGCCTTAAGAAAGACAAAGATTTGAGAGCTTTTGATTGGAGCCAAGCCGGTGTCCGTTTTATGTCAAGAAAAGCGATCTCTGCAGCAAAATGTCTAGGTTACATCCATTAACGGCCCTGAGATTTCTGTGTTGTTGTGAACGTGTCTTCGCGCAGGCTCTCCTGCTGCGTTCTTCAAAGGTAAAAGGAAAACTCCGGAGAAAGTCTAGACTCCATTACGCGGACATTCTTTGTGGGTTTGTGTCTGAAAACAGTTTCTGTCTGTCTGTATGTGTCTCATTTATATCAAGAACCGTCCATCTTCTCTGCTTCACACTTGCCATCTGTATTGTTTAAGGCCCAAGGAATTGCAGAGTCAAACTTGGAGTGTTTTGGATACATGATACGTTCGATATTAATACACTTTAAATTAACAGGAGACCAGCACCTTGAAGCAGCTGGGACTCATCCATGTAAAAAAATAAAATAAGAGCAGAATTCATCCATCAGTCTACACACACGACAGACTGGCATTTCACAATTGGGTTCTGGAATCCAATGAAACTCTTTAACTTAATAAACTTGATGAAACCAGATCATTTCATTTTGAGGACTTGTTCAATACTCAAAAAGGTAGTCACAAAAGTCTTTGTGTTTTGCCAAGGATTTTATAGCGGAGGTTAACAGACCTTTTGTCAGAGGGAAGTAAACCAGCAACTAAATGAAAAACATGACATATTTTCCATTAAAGAGAATAAAAAACTTTTTGCCAATATTCTCTGATCAATTTCAAAGCTTAGTTCACTGCACAGACTCCGCTGAGCCTTTTTTTTTTTTTTTTTACAATCACATCTGTGTTTTCACTGAACGTCTGTTTTCAACACAGCTCCCTAGTTTTTTTTAGGTCTAGACCGTTCCAACACGTTCGCCGCGAGCAGCTGTGGGACGAATGTCTGTGTGTTTTGATGAGATTACCATTCTTCTAGCTTTGAAATACAGATCTGTCGCTCCAGTCCACATATTCTTATATTACAGGTCCATGTAAATGGCTGAGAAAAGACATAACAACACTGTCGTCTGTTTATTTTTCCAATATGAGGATTATTAACTTACTGCAACGGTCGTCTGTGCACAGGAGAGAAAATAAAGGAGCCAGTGGAGGTATACTTTGGTTCAGATGTTTCACCTTTAACATCCACTGTCTGAGGCTACATCCATACGGCTTTGTTTTTGTTTGAAACTCAGCTTAGGGATACGTCTGGTGTCTATACTTCTCCTGATTTGTTTTGGATCCGCTATAACAGAGATTTTTGGGATCAGTACTGCATGGCCCCGAGTTTTGAGAATCTGGACAGGCAGTAATTGAGAAGTTTGGATACGATTTTTTTTTTTTTCAGTCACGATGTAGCCCTCATTCTTCAGTCAGGCTCATATCACATGACCCCCTACAGAAGCAAACAACCAGAATAATCGATAACAAGAGTTGCTGACCCTGTTGTCTTTGCTGACAGTTGCTGTGCAGTTAAATCCTGCATTTTACAATGAGAGGGCTGATTACCTGTGTAGGAGACAAGCTGTTATTCAAGCAATTCCTGTTTACACCTGTACGTGCACACCCAATGTACGTGAATGGTGATGATCTTATGTGAGCTTGCAGCTTTCAGTACTTGTTTTGTTCATGCTAAAGGTCATCAAAAGAGATTGAATGACGATGGAACTTCTGCAGAGATGAGGAGCTGAAATATATCACTTTTTAAGCTTTAAAATTCCTCAAGAGTTTGGCGGACTGGGTGGAAACTTGTGGTGAGAATGACTGATAGCTCCGAGGCCCTAAATTCTTGACAGTGACAGATTATCATCTGAGGTTTTCTCTATATTGATCGATTTAAGGTCATCGTTTTGATTCCTCTCCAGGCTGAATGCATGTCACCATGATTCCCAGATGAACTCTCACAGCCTAACCTTCTTTATTAACCTCTTCTTTCTCTGCTAGTGTCAAAAAATACCATTTTCCTTTTGTTAGTATTCATCTCCTTTGTAACTGGTAATTATTAGGAAACCTTGTAATTACATCGTTAGGGTATCTTTTTATCCACATGGAAGTTAATATGAGGCGATAACATCTCCTGACTGATTAATATGACTGATTATGTATTTGAATATGAATATATTTTATTCTTATCTGATCTTGGCCCAACAAAACGATCCTATACCCAACACACGTGTTCCAATGTAACCCTAGTGTGTTGAACACATAGGTACGCAGATGGATGTTATATCATAAGATATTATATGAAGCATGATTCTGCAACTGCATGACCTATTTCTGGAATTTGATTCAATCACAAAAGGATTGGGTGGCTATTTCAAGGGGGAATTTGTTTTTCATTATCTGCCTATGGAGTGTTGTGTTGAGTGCGGCCTATTTAAAGTTCAGGGGACATCTTTGTAAAGCAGAGATCTGTAAAACATTTACTGTGAAATACTTCAGATCACACGTCTGTCAAGAAGATGCCCGGGTTTGTTTGTTTTTCCAGCCTGTAGCTCTCCGGGTTATCGGCCATTGATTACTGTGAGTGTTCAAAACTGGAGCCAGCTTTTGTTTCGTTCCTCTGGAGGCTGACATCACAGAGAAGATCAAAGCCCGCGTGCGAGGTGAACTCCGCACCTGGGTCGGGTTGCGTCTCAGATCCGAGGCTCCTTTTTGTGTTGCGGGAGGTTTCTGGGGCAGGTTTTAACAATGTCTCCTTTGTCCACCGGCATGTTCATCCATTTCTCTGACTCTCTGAAGTGACAGAACAGGTGACGAGGTAAGTACCAAGAGGAAGATAAAAAGCCAGAGATTAGCTGGAGAGGAAGTGAGGCACACTGTCGTGGGACCTGCAGTTGGAGGGGGGTGAAGGCTCGGAAGAAACTACAGACAGAATTCCTAAAATATTCTCCTCACAATGTTTTGAAATATATAATTCTTAATCTTTTACAGAGGTTTTACGGTGCTCCTTGTTTCCCTTCAGTAAATATCACTCTTTCACTATGGATCTGCAGCAAACCCTGTGAACCATGCAACATAGACCAATACAACAACACTGCACAGTTACTACACAGTAACTCTGGGCCGACCCACCGTTGTGTTTGTTTTCCCCTGGGGAGTCATGTTCGACGCCACTAGCGCGCCAGAATCTAATAGGTTTGACCTCTCTGTCTTACCAGTGTTGCATTTTGAAAAAGTACGTATTTACACGCAAGCGCCCGGTAGTTCAATATCTGTCATAATGCCCCACAGAGAAAGGTGCTGTTAGCGTGTTAACCAGGGTGTCATCAGGATTTCCATCAATGCCGATCGGAGCTACAGCCAAGAAAAAAACAATGTCTACTGCAGAGTCATGAGTCATTTGACCCGGGAGTGAATGATGATTGCATCCAAGCCAGGTCTTGGTTGGTGTTTATGGTTTTTTGGAAAAAGGGCTTATATCGCGTTCTGTTGTAGCTCCTAGCTCGGCCCTAGGAATGATGTCAAACCCGAATAACCCCAGTTGATCGTGTTCCAGTTGCACAGGAACAATGTTTATGTTAGGCAGCTAGCCATTGTTAGCAAAATCAGTCCATAATACCGCATTTCCTGCATACTAACACTGTAGTAACACGTCCACAGACAGTAACTGGCTCTGTGTGGAACAAATTTAATTACAGAAGTGCTAATGGACAGTAACAGTAGCTTTCAGCTCTGACCTTCTGAGTCAAAATTCCATTCCAGTCCTGCTGTCACTGTACTGATAACTGAGTTTAAGAAATGATTGATAGCTGATGGTGTTCAAAGGCCATGAGCTTCTCAGGAGGATTGTTCCAAAGTCTAGCAGACAAAGACCGATCGTCTGGTGTTTTCCTTTTACACTGACACCAGTGTTCCTAATGGAACTGAGTTTCAGGAACCGTTGTGTCTTAAGAACGCCACTGCAACTTTTTTAATGTAAAGCGAATAACCCAGAACTGACAAGTACAAAAAAAAAATGTCAGTAAGTGCAAATGTCAAAGCCAAAATGAAAATATATTCTGGTACATTTTAACCTGATATAGTTCCATTAAATGTGGCCGTTGTGTTTCCACGGGTCACCTAAACTTGTCACTCGCCACCTTTGCTGTCGAAAAAGAAACGTCGACTCGCACAAACCACTTTACATCAGAGTACGCAGTGAGCAACTCCTACAGTTTTCAAAATAAACACGGTTTTTACACCAATCTCCTCAAACGCTCGTGTCGGAGCCTGATCCAAAGTAAACACAGAGAGCAGGCCCCCTGGAACAGCTATTATGGCTGACTGCCTAGGAGCTGCAGTTCACCGGGTTAAAATATACACGCATTTTCCTGGACACATTCTAAGTTAACCTTTTACCCCCCCCGAAACTGTGGCCTATTTTCCCCTTCACGTGGACTCTGGGCTTTCAGTTGAGCTCAGCAGCAGTGGTGGAATGAGTTTTTAGATCCATGTAAAGTATTAATGAAGATGTAAATTTGTTATTGAAATAGTGCAACGCCAACCCTATCATATTTAGGATTATAAAACTCTAAACACCAAAGCATCAATTTTCAAGGCTTTATCCACACTACTACAATAATTTGAAAACGGAATTTTCTGATTAAAACAATGTCCAGACGAGCATTTTGGCTCCTTATCAGTTTGTCTCCCTGTCTATACTAAGACTACAGGGCATCAACACATGTTATTGACAATCCATTTAGGTTTTTATGCTGGTAGCTGATGTCTGGGTCATGTGATGGGAGCCTGATGAATCAGCAAAGGCTGCTCCAATACCAAAAAGACCCAATCAGAGTGTCTATATTATGTCTGAAAACAAAATAACAATAAATACTGTATTATTAACAATTCATAACTTTAAAATGCTTTTATATTAATAGCATATTAATATATTGCTACACCATGTAATAATGTTAATAGCATTTTAAAAAGGACATTGCTACCTGTGGTCATATGTGTATCATGTACAATCTAAGTACAAAGTTAAGATTGATATACAGCTTCTTTCAATAGCTTTGCTATGTTTTTGGGCCACTTGCTCCCTTATAGCAGCACAAATAGAGAGCAGAGTAATTATGTACACAGGGAGAGTAATAGTAATAGCTGGAGTGTCATTTTTTTATTTGGCTTATTTATGTGACTGACCCTGACTCGCAGTGTTATTCTGTCTTTTCTCTCTTTTTCTCATCACAGTTTTTCTTGCCCGAGTCAATAAAAAGATGGCAGTGGCAGTATTTTTAAATATTAACGTTACAAAGGAGCCCTGGCTCAACATTTTTCCCTGTTGTGCTCTCAAGGAATATGTGCACATTACATATCCAAATACAAGGCTGGAACCGATACACATTTCCATCACAGCATCCACACAGTTTGAATAGCACAAGCAATTAGCTGCACAACATAATGCAGGTATTTAATCACAGTCAGGATATCTACTGCAACTGAGCCAACTTGGCAAAGATCACATGGACACGTTCGAGAGTTCCACATCGATTTAATGACACTGACCTCCCGTCTACCCAGAGAAAGCCAGCGTGTGCTCATTAATAACGGGTCCAGTGGGGGTAAGTTGTTTTCATAGGAGCCGGTTGCATTCTCATAAAACAGCGAAAAAGGAAAACAGCAGTGGAAGGTTAAGATGTTCATTTCTCCGCCTGCCGAGTGTTGTGTTGTTTTTCATTAAATGCTCATTAGATGAAGTCATGGCCAATGGGTGTTATTATTTTTAACTATTACAAGGTAGTCAATGTTCATTTCCTCTCGGTTGCAGCACGAGAAGAAAATGGGCAGCGGTGCATTCATTTATGTTTGGGGGGAGAGGAAAAAAAGAAAGAGGCATAGACCTTTTATAGTGAATTCTTATGTGATTTTTGATTGAAGCGAGCAGACATCTATCAATCAACTCAATCAAATTTGAGCTGCAGGGGTACATCTTAGTAAGATTTGATCCCACCTAAAAAGCACAAACAATATATGAATATACAAGTAAAACAGTGTCAGCATGAGCGAATCAGTGTAGAGTAGTTACAGGAAGTATTATAAGTTCTACTGTGTGGCTATGACTACTCAGCTAGTGGCTGATAGGGAAGCACGAATGCAGATATGGATACATATATTCAACAGGAACTGGTGAACCTGTGGTTACGACCTGGGAAGTGGGGCACGCGGTTGGCCCGGCGTTCAGGTCGTGAAGTAATGAGAACACCGCTGCTCGGCCACAGCACCAGGGACACTGATATTAACGTTTCTGTCGTGGCCAGGAGCCACAGAGTCTGACATTTTAGCACGCTGGCAGGTAACGTAATGCTTGAAATACAGAGGCGTAATGACAGGGGGGAAATATGAGCCCACTGGGAATATCAGAAAAGTTTCCTCATGAGTAAAATTGCAATCGTTAAACCATATATTTAAGTCTTGATTGCGTTCTAAATATTTAGTACAAATGATTTAGAAGCGCCGGAAATGCTCCAGCTGTGAGTCACAGAACTAATTCTATTCACCTTGCCCACTCTGCAGCTCTATTGCATTTTGCTGCTATAGGAAGAGAAGTTTTATCTCTAACCTTAAAACCTAATGAGTTCACGTTGCTATCTAAAGGCTTCAGTTAAATATGATGAAATCCATGTCTCGGCCATATCTAAATGTTATCATCTGAAAAACCCTGTTCTGACCGGGTAATAATATCCGTCCTGAGAGATCCAATCACAATTGCTCAGCGTTTAGCTCTTCTGTTTAGACCCGGTATTAAAATACCTCCTAAATGTGTTTCCTATGACTTGTGATTGGATCTCACTTCCCCAAATTATGTGGTTTTCATCCAGTATGGGTTTATAGATGTGTCTGATGACAATGTTTGAGTGTGTGTGTCTTTGTGTCAGCGCGAGAGAGATAGAGAGAGAGAAAAGTCAGGTGGGACTGAATAAATGAATGTGCTCAGTTAAGAAGTCAAATTAGACAAATTTAAAAAAAGTCATATGGTGATCAGTGTTGATATTATGATGGAAAAAAGGAAATGGACGTATTTATTCAGAAGCATAAACAGAACGCAGTGGGTCAGAGGACGTCAGCTGAGTAGATGGTCCTTCATATGTCTCCCTGAGTGAACATTTGTGTTCACCCAGATGGACCAATGTTTTCAAATGTGTCTCAGACCACCTCCCAATGTGGTTTGAGTGATCGGACCTCGAGATGCATTGAGGGTGTGTTCAGACTACTTAGCGCTGACCACATGTTACTACCAGGCCTGAGCGGGGTCTTGGTTCAAAAATGAACCCTGACATGCAGGGTGCATCACCAGTGGCTGTCCAAGAGCATAATGTCACTTGAAACATTAGCCTCTTTATCAGATTGTTTTATTGTCCTGTACATATTGCCCAACTTCGCCCTGAAGTGTTGCTGGTGTTCTACTTTCTCCTGGAACCTCCCCTCAGTGTTCTCCTTTGTCCTGATTTAGCTGCCAGCGATTGACCGGCGATGATTTATTGGTGCAGCTGAGGTAAAATAATCCCCTGTGCCATTGAAATGAGCGGCCTGAGAAAAGCCATGTGAAAAAAAACCTCGATCCATGGGAGCAGGTTGGTTCCGTCCTGCAGTGAGGGCAGACGTATACCTGTCAGGTTAGGGAGGGAGAATGTAGGCCCATTGTTGAGCTGATAAGGATTGATTGCTGATATGTTGGTGGTAAGGGGAGGTACAGGATATTGTGTCACCGCTCGACAGATTGCGGCAGCTGCAGCATGCACACCCTCTGTCAATCCAGCCTAGATATATCTTATCTCCCCCTCCGTGTTATGTAAGACTGACCTGGTATCTTTAACACTAAGTGACCTCAATATCTTGTTACTCTGGACCGCTTTTCATCTATTGTTCTGCGGCTATGACATTCTGCATTCATGATGCGGATGCTTATTAGTTCATAAGGAGAACGGTTGGGCAACTCATCCGTTGTTGCATGCAGGTTGGTGGCAGAGGTTGAAGTTCCCCAACGTCTGTGTTTTATCATGATTGTGAAGACAGTATTCCCAAAAGGAATGATTTAAATATATAATCAGCATGATTTCATATAATTTTGTTATAAACTGCCAGATGAAACAGTTGTTATAATGGCAAATGTTGCCTAAGGTTTTGCATATAATCAATTTCTTATATTAACTTTTTTGTTTTGGTGTTGATTCAATCCACAAGGCATACTGTGTCAGTCAGTGGGCTTTATGCTCTGTCCACGCAACTATGATTTTTTTGTAAAACAAACATTTTTGCCTGACCTTGATCCTCTCGTTCAGACACAAATGGTGTTTTTAAAAACTCTAAAAATTTGTTTTTTACAAATCCCTTTGGGACAGAAAGGTCTTGGATAAAGTGCATAGATATAAGTAAAAGAATAATGAGCTACTATTGTTGTGGTTTTTATCTCCAAAGGAGAATCAGCTTACTGGGCTTGCTCAGAATGTTCGGCTCTGGTATTTGACGGATCATTGACGCTGGCTTTATCAGGAAAACAGATCGAGTTGTGCAGACCAGGCCTTAGAGGTGCTGGTATGTGGATGTGGACACAGACAAAAGAGAGGAATTGATCCTCTCATCCACCACTTCCTCCAAAACAAAACCTGAAATGGACACTCCACCAATATCCTCAAACAGTTTCCAGTTTCTGGCATGTGTCGTAAATTTGCACCGATCTGTATGACTCACTCCAGTGCTCCAGTGTTTGTACTCGTGAGACACACTTTACAACTGAATTCCACAATGAGGGGAAAGAGAACTTGCTGGACGTGAACAAAAGCCTCTCACAGAGATATAATGCTGGTCGTTGTCATCTCGTCCACTAAAATGGTTGCTGAAGCCTGGGAAATAAATTCTCCACCAGTCCTCCATAAACACACCACCACCAGAGGAGACCCTGTACACGGGTACGTAAAAACTTAACTACATGGGGTGGTTAAAAAGGGAAAGGGTAAAGGTTATAAAAAGGCGATACAATTAAAATATATACCCGTTTAAGGAACTACCTTGAATTTCATGGAAAAACAGATCAAGTCAGTTCTCTCATGAATAACAGCGTCCCAATCGAAGCTTAATGCATAACGATTTATTTACCTGAGCCAAAATGACTTCTCTTGGAACATACCAAGTTTGCGGATTTAATCCCCTCCACCTCTTGCTCCCATAAAATGTGGTTTCCATACAAGCAGCCGTTCTAATGTCCAAACACCCCAACAACTGAGATATCACTGAAATGCCAGGATGGGCGAAAGTATTGAACCACAACTTCTAAACAACTATTTTACATGAGCTATCAACACTAAACAGTCTAAATGTGTCTTGGACATTGAATTCCATTATTGTGGGACATTGGGTATTAAATAAAATAAAGGCAGTCTAAGACAGTGGCTGAAATGTAGAAGTCAGCATGAAACAGCCTGGCCTTGCAGCTGGCCTTTGTTTTTATATGCAGTGATATTATGAATACAGCGTTAGAAGCAGGTGACACATGGTCCATACCTGCACAGTCAGTGATGTGTCAACACAGACATGGTGGTCTGATATTTTCACTCTGCTGATTTCTGAAAAACGGGACCAGCTAATGCTGTGGGAACTTTTCTCAGAAACCAGAAGGTCATCGGCTGCTCAGACATAAACATTTAAATCACACACGTTCACCATGATTCCAGCCGACAGAGCGTTCCCGCATGTGAGGCACATAAACACATTAGCAGCAGCGGGAGATGATAGTAAAAACACAGGCGACATCACCCATCATTTTCCTGAGAAGGGTTTAGAGCATTCAAAGAGTGACGCCTTTAATTGTTCCAGCTCATTAGTTTTGAAATCAAATATTGTCTTCGAGGTGAAAGAAGCTCAGCAGGCTGCAGCACAGCTTGGACAGAAAGTCTTCAAGCAAGTGTCTGTTGTGTCTGTTCACTGACGGCAAAGAATCCAAACCAAATATTACCCATGATAAGTGGGACACTGGTGCACCCTGGCCTCACTGCAAGAGGGTTGTGGGTTCGAACGTTACGGGGGACCACAGCCTTTCTGTCCTGAGTTTAGATAATCTTCCTTTGACTTCCTCCCACAGTTCAAAGACATGCAGCTTAGGAGGGTTGGAGACTCTAAATTGGCCGTTGATGTGAATGGAAGTTTTCAGCCACGTGTCATGTTTCTATCACTGCCAGAGCCACACGTGATAATAACCCGTGTCTACTGCTGAGTAATTTGACCTCGGAGTGAAAGCTGATTGTGACGAAGGTCTTGTGGACGGAGACAAATATCAGCACGAGTGCAGACCACCTTCAAATCATTGAAAAGATATATATTTTTTAACATGGATACCGTTAGCTAAAATAAAAGAGAAGTTGAAGAAATTAGCATGTTCTCCTGTGTGTCAGGTTTCCATCTGTGCCGATCGGAGCCCCGGCTGATAAAACCTGGGTCTACTGCTGAGTCATTTGACCTCGGAGGGAACACTGATTGCAGCCATTCCCAGTGCAGACAAAAACCAGATGCTGGTGGGTGTAAGTGGGTTTTTTGACCTGTGGAAAAGAGGTTTAATTTAGTGTCAGAAAATCATGCCCACAGAGTTCAGTTCTTCCTCAAATCCGTTGCGAGCTAAGATTTCCCAGAGTGAGACCAGAGGAAGGATGAGCTGTGGTATTCGCTGTGGTGTTGAAGACATGAAGACATAACAAGACTGTGAGACGGAGACAGCATGAGACATTAAAAGGCCTCAACTTCCATATCACCAGATAAGATAAACACCTCTCAGTGTGTTTCATTGTCAGAGAACAGAACAGTCACGGCCCCGGGCCAAATCATAATAGTCCTGTAATGTCTGTGTCGGCGGGCTAAATCTATTCTAAACTCTGCACTCAAATGATCAGCACTGTTTTTTTTAAGGAAGACGACAAACATTGAAAGGTAAATGTTGGTATCAGAGTTTCACAGAGAGGAAAGAACACGTCTAAAAGCCAGCTGGGGGCCTGGTGACCTCAACCTCCATATCACCAGATTAGATAAACACCTCAGCATGTTTGAGTTTCTTTACTCGCAGCCAACAGAACCAGGGGCCTGATCTTCGAATACCTGCAAACTCAGATTAAATGAATACCAAGCTGTGAGCTGTAGCTGCAGCTGCTTGTTCCAGGTTGTAAACATGTTAAATTACTCTATTGCAATGTGCTGTGTTGGTTGCACACGTGCTTGTAGTTTTGTTTGGGGCTTTCAGCAGCAAGGGGTTTTGGTGATGAAACCTAATCGATCTCTCAATAACAATATTTAAAAAGAAAAAGATACGTGATAGTAATAAATTACCAGGGAAGAAAATGAGATCCTACACCAGTCGTGTGGGTGAAAGTCATCTGTTTGACCTTGTCATCCAACACAACTTCCTCTATGTTTGACTTCCTAAGGGGTTCCTGGCAGAGAGGCTTCAGTACACCGGTGAAAACAGTGTGCATGTTCTCTGACAGCAGACAAACTCTAAACTGTCCTTCCTTCTGTTATTTGAGGATGTGTGCTCTGGGAAGGGGGGACAAGGTACTTTGCTGATATCAGCTTCTGAGAAAGAGGAAAGACATGATGATACAAGAGTCCACCGCTTAAATAAGACATTGATCCCGATTGTTATCAGATTAGATTTGTTGATTTCTGGTCAAAGGTCTCACCTTGTAACAAAGGGTGGCCAAGCCGACGCTATAAGAGCCCCCACATTATCTCTCCAATTGAAATGAGACAGAATGCTCTTATTTTCAATCCCTTATTAAAACTCTTCTTTTAATAAAAGCTTTGATTTAAATTAACTCTTATTTACTCTAACTAATCCTATTAATTGAATTAATTATTTATGCAATCCTTTCTATTTAATTGTATTTTTATTTTCTCTGCTCATGTTCGATTGTATTAATCACTGCACCGTTGTGCTATCAAATTAAAGTGTGATGATAATGATGATTATTATTATTATTTTTATAGATTTGTGGTCTATTCAAGCAACAATATATTTCATATTTCTGTGTTTTTAATTTTTAGCTGTCCCGCTTTTTTCATTTAAACCCCTTCTAGTGAGGACAATATGTATGTAGGGACTACCTGGAATCGATCTTTATCAAACCAGAAGACAATGGTCTGTATGTATGTGCACACATACTAGTTCATCATGTACAAATATCAGAGTCGTGAGTCGGCTGCAGGTATGAAAATGTCCTCCACCCTTTCAATGTATCACAGAAAACAATGGCACCACAGTGTCAGGGAGACAGAGAGAGCAACACATAGAATGAGGAAGAGAGAGAGAAGGACTTACTAGAAAAAGGAGGAAGCTAATCATTAGAGTTAGAGATTGAAGGAAGCTTTTAGCTGAACAACAAGTTAGTGGAAACAGGAAACATCCCTCAGCTTCATCTTGTGACAAGGAAATGGAAAGTCCTTTAGTAAAAAGTCAATTCATTTCAATATTAACACAGTAGATGATGAGCTCCCATGTAGGGAGATTTATTTAGTCTAGTTCTTTAAAAAAAATGTATTAAATCTATATTATATATATATATTGTATGAGATATGAACCAATCCAAAGTATCCCAAATTACAAAGTGTCATGATTTTAAAGACAGGCAGACTTTTTTTCCTTTTGCACATACAGGAGAATAATGTTAGGTGTGGCATGTCTCCTCTGGATATGATAACTAAATTCCTGTGGTGTGGTCGGAAGAACATCTTAGAAATTCCAGAACGTGTCTCATGTGTTGATCTAAATAATAAGTTACCATGAAAGTAAGAAAGATTCCGTGCAGTTCTATCAGCTGTTGATTGTAGGTCGTCATGACGATTCATCCTCTGTTTACCATGAATGTTTCACCAAATCAGTTTAAACTTATCCCAAAACTCGGAAGACATTTCACCAAAACCCCAAAATGTCAACTTTGAGATGGTTGTGGTCACGCCCGATCCAACAGTTAAACTTTAATTTGTCTCCAGCCAATATGTAAAAAATTAAAGGCTTGAATAAATTTCAATATATCCGTCCACGACAACACATGAAGTGTCTGACACGCAGGCAGTAGCACAGAGCTGATACTGATGAATCTCGATACGTAACCTTAAATCAGGGTAAAATGTCCCTCCAAGATAAATATATGTGTAACAGGGTGGAGCAAGGGTGGAGACCACAGGGTAAAAATACAGACACCACCATGTGTGTATCATAGCTTCATCTGTCATTCATCTGAACACACCCCTGCACATCCCTGTGGCTGTTTGAAACCTGTTATCTCTTCTACCCAGACAGTAATTAAGACGGCGCAGATAAGAAACTGATAATTAGACGCAACATGACCTATCACCTTCGACCACACAACTCCATCCTGTTTGTATGGTTACGTGAGCATTCAAATGTTATATAGAATGTATAACTTAACAGGGGTCAAGTGGACGGAGAAAATATATTTTTCCTCATGTTCACCCTCTCTCACATGTGTAACCACAGTCCTGTGACTAGTGCAGGAAAAGGGGGATTAGTGACAGACATCTTTGGTCTAGGGTATAATAAGGGTGGTGAGAGTAACTTGTGGAGTCTTTAAAATATATTTGGCATTACCTAGTAAAGCTGGGCTTCTCGGGTGATTAGTGATGATATTAACGCTGGTTGTACATTATTGAATATGTAATAATGTTAGACAATTGACTGTCTTAAACAGGTTTCTGGGCGTATGAGTGTGTGATTGTGTTTAGGAGCTCAGTGGCTGTTAAAGAAGTGGCTTTCAGTTCTCTTACCTGAACCAAATTCTCAGAGCATTTCAGTTTTAGATATGGAAGCGAGACATGAAACCAGTGGCCCCTCTGCATACCTTCACTGTCCCTGCGATGCTGGGAGGAAACCGAGTGTCATGTGTCTGAAAACCAGTTCATGGAGATGTGTGAGCTCATGTCTCAGTCAACAGTCTGACTATTGTTCCCTCTTGCCACATGAGTGGAGATATTTATTACTGATAATGAGCTTGTTAAACTGTGGTTAAATGTTGAGGCCAGAATGCAGAAGAATGCAAAACAATCAGGGCCCAGTGGGAGGACATGATAGTCAAAATACACCATTGCGATGAGACCCTTATGCAAAGTCGTGAGGGGGGGGAGATGTTGTCAGCTCTCAGGAACAGATTCTGACCATGTGTCTTGAGCATGTGTCCACCGGTGAACAACTTTGAGGAATCCAATGTTTTATTTTCTCAGAAATAGTCTTGTGGTTTCTCTTTCCCATTATTTTGGCGCTCGTAACCGATGTTCTCACTCAGAGACAAAAGGTCCCGGCGGCATTAAAAAACGGATAGATACACTTGTAAACCAGGATGGACTTTTTTAAAGTTCCATTTCTATGAACTTACCTACAAGCCTGTGCTGCTGATCACCAACTGTGACCTGTCTTCGTGCTGACCTTCACCAGAGAACACACAGTGGAGGAAGCTGTCGTACTAGGTTTGGCAGCAAGTGATGAGAAAAGGCACAACTGCACTCAGCTAAAGGAGAGTTGGTGAATCATCACCAGATCGCTGTGAGGGGGGGGGCATGTTTTGGGCTTTTATTTGTTAACCCCAGTGAAGGAGTAACAGGAAATGGAGAGAGAAAGAGAGTGAGTACGGGAATGACATGCAGTAAATGTCCCAGCCAGGTGGGAGTTGACCTGAAGACCTACTGATCAGTGCTTACCCTTGGCCGAACCACTGAGGTCATCAGGTCGCCCTAAAACTGTTGATCACAGCTGCTTTACATTTTTAGTTTCCATCTATTTTTGTAGTGATGTATGATTTTTGCTGAAAGGTATAATATTTAAAGGTCTGGGTTGGTAACTTGTTTCTGAAACACTTTTTCACCGAAATCCTCCTCATGTCCCAGTAGCCATAGATACATAAAGTCGTCTGAAATGAAAAATGGAAGAAGCCGGTGGCGGTGGCACTTGCAGGACTGTGATAAACATTTCATTTGGACCAAATGTACCGGTCTCTCATCAACCGACCTGACAACGGCTGAAGCACAGACGATAGCCAGAAGTCACGGCAGAGTTTGCCTCCAGCAGTCGCAGGTTCATGTGGGTGTAGCTTTGATGAGAGGGCTGATGGAAGAAGGGGCTGTTAAAGTGTAGCTTGCTCACGCTAACCTTTCCAGGATTACCAACCCTGGCTTTAAAAGTCACGAGCTGGTCTGGCTGACGTTAGACCCAACCCTAACTTTAATGCCAACATACTCTGCTTTAATAAAATCTGTCAAGACATGAAATAAAAGAAATATTGAATCATAAAAGAAATTGGAACTAAGGATGATCTTATTATACATTTCAAAAGGTTTCCATATTCCAGTAAGAACGGGGGGGTTGTGTGTTGGAAAGGTTTCTGAAACTTTTTCAAAATTAAATTAGCTGTTACGCAGTGAAAAAGAAAGACATTTGTCCTCCTCAGATCTGCTGCTTGCATAACTTTGTGAAATATACTTGTCCGGCCAAGACACTGAGCCTCTCGCAGCAGCTGCTGGAGGCATCACTCTTTCCTCTCTCCCTCGCTCCGTCAGACAAAAGAAAGGCAGTACAGGAAGCCTTGATTAAAACACTTCCTGTCTGACTGGCCCGGAGGATCAAGGAGCTCGGCGCTGTCTCTGGGATTATTTTGCCCCTGCCACTCCGAGTCGAGGTCGCCTCTTTGACCCCCCCCCCCCCTCCCAGTGAAGTGTACTGCTGAAATCAGAGAAGCAGCAGCTGCGGAGCATCGAGGAACTGAATGAAGAGGTGTATGAGTTGTGTCAGTCCGCTCGAACAGATGAGGAATATATGTCATCTGTGGATTTTTAAACAAAAGCAGGAAAATCTCAGACATGATTAATTAATGCTCACATCCTGACTTATTTTATGGTTCACTTTAATGAAACTAACGCAGGCCGGTCCTCATTGGAGTTCATTCTAAACCTATGCATCTCCACACTACCCCTTGTTGCCTATACTTATGTGAGGGTTGTGTAACCTTTATCGCTCTGACAGGCTTGATTAAACGTAGTGGGGGAGTGTCCACTGTCACAGGCCTGGCTTAGTTTTCCCCATAGGTTTTCCTCTTGCTCTCCGAGTCAGTAGCAGAAGTAGCAGTCGCTCCCTCCGACTGTCTGCAGCAGCAGGAAGTTTTCGTCTGGACCGTGTCGCTCAAGCCGCCTGGCGGACTGCCGGTCTGCCAAGGTGACAGATGCTCCTGTCTGGTTCTGTGTCAGTTTGCGCGAGGCTGTGAAAGTGTTTTTCTATCCTGCCTGTGATGGATGCGCAGTCCAAGCTGTGAATTCACCATTTGAGGAAGAGCAAGTACCTGGTGAACGCTCAAATTTCATTATGCTACACTACAGTTTTGTCATTCACCCATTAAAAAACACACATTCATACAGTGCATCTATGCAAAGCACTTTCTCTATTACACATCACCCACAACACACACCAACCAACACATGCTGGCGGCCGACTGTCAAGAGCAATTTGGGGTTCAGGATCTTGCTCAAGGACACTTTGACACATGGAAGAGATGAGCCAGGGATCAAACTACCTCTTGAGCCACTGCCGCTCCACTCATTTACTAATTTTAAAGTGTGATCTAGATACAATCCAAGTCTAATTCTTAATCAAATGACAATCCATCAAGTTTCTTTTTTATATTTTGGGGGACATTTTTACTGTAACGGATATCCATGATTATTGGTAATTTTGAGTGATTCCAAATAATAATCTGGATCAAGCAGATTTAAATGGTTTCACATGAGGTTGTTCTCCTTTCATTCACTGTGCAGTTACACATTGAGCAGAATGGATTATTGGGCCTTGGCTGAGGTTTGGCTCTGAGTGCCATTCTATTTCTGAGATGCTCCTCTGCTCACCATAGTTGTAAACAGTGGTTATCTGAGTTGCCTCATACACTTATTGTCAACTTACATGATCCGCAAATGCAGGATTGTTTGCATTACACTGCTACCACATGATTGGCTGCCTGGATAAATGCATGAATAAGCAGGTGCACGGACAAGAAGTGCTCCTAAACCTTTAAATACATGCAGGCGTGTCTACAACATAAAATAAATGCTGTTTGTTAGTTCTGATAGCAGGACGCAGGGTCTTAAAGGAGTACGGTCCCCTCGTATCACATCTTTCCACGGTCCGAGTTAGCAGTGGGGCGGTTGTGTTGGAGGAACTTTCAGAAAGCGGTCACGGCCACAATGAGCCGTTTGGAGGTTCACACAATGCAGGGATTTTGTGGCACCTGGAGGTCTGGGCCTCTCTGGCCTTCTTTCCCTGGTTGTTGATCCAGCCTCATGCAAACCCTGTTCAGACCTGGTATTAACATCTGTCCGGAGAGATTTGATCCCAAGTGGACAGCGTTGAGTACATGTGTTGACACCTGGTATTAAAACGTGTCCAGAATGGGTTTCCCGTGACCACTCGTGATTGAACCTGACTTCCTCGCGCTGGCTGCAAATGAGCACTTCACTCATTTCTATTCACAAAGAAGAAATGATGTTGTTTTAACCCAGGCTAAGTTTGCACGTGTGCCATGTCACTATGTGAATGTGCGTGTCGGCACAAGCGAGGTCGCGAGGAGTCAGGAGGGCCCGATTGAAAATCATGCAGCTCTACTGGAAAGAAAGATTTGACCAATTTAAGAGGTATCGGTCATTATGTGGCGATAAGGGTCCATTTTGTGGCGTGATAGTGATGTCATGGTTTTGTCTAAACGCCGGCGCATGCTTCTGCGTTTTCAGAAGCCCGCAAGCACCCCTGTGTTTATGTTTGTTTATGAGTTGTGTCTGTGTGTCATGTGTGCCCACTCACTGTGTTCTGTTCCCCGTTTTATTTTGTAGGCCCTGCTCCCAGTGTGTTTTCTTTCTTCACTTCCTGTCTTTGTGATTGCCTGCACCAGTGCTCATGTGTTACATCTGTGTTCAGTTGCCCCTGCCTTCCCTGTGTGTATATAAGTCTCCGTGCTTCCCCTTGTCGGTTCGTTTTCTTAATGTCTGACTTATCCCTGTAGTTATGTTTCATCTCCTGTGCCTTGCGTCCCCTGCGTTAAAGACATTTTCCCATTAAAAGGACACCTCTTGTTTAAACTCTGCATCCTGGGTCACCTCTGTCTAACCAAACCAGTGATGCAACGTTGTTTGCAATATATGCAGGATTTGAATTCCATCTTTAACTTCCAGCAGACGCCGAAAGAAACAAATGAACTTTTATATAATGAATAAAATGGGACAAAAAAAGATGGCAGCAGTGCAGTAACAGACAGAGAAGACACAGGCAGAGTTAACGCTTGGCTGCAGAGCTTTTAATGCCACTTAAAGCTGCTCCAGCACCACAACATGGCAGAAACACACTGAGGTCCACCAGCATGGGGCCTGAACGCCACAGATGACGATTCAGCATCTTGAATGTTACGAGAGAAATTAGTTATGTGTGTTTTTGTGTTTCTCAAACCTTTATACACAGTGTGCTTCTTTTTTTTTTTACTACTTTAATTTACATTTACTACTTTACATCACTCTTGGGTTTGGTTATGTAACTGGTGAGAAGGATGTCGGTAATCGGGCTGAGTCAGCGTCCTCACACCAGGACGCTCTGTTGTTGCTGTCTGTCTTCCGAGCCGCCCTGATGTAATGACACTAACCTCTCACCTGCACCTCTTTGACACCAACGCTTTCATGCATGTACAAGTCATAGGTGAAGCTATAGGTCTCCTGCAGCAGCTTATTTATCCCCCCCCCCCCCTGCTTTATGATTCACTCCACAGTTGTCTTTTCTCACACCAGGGAGTACCGGCCAAGTCAAATAGGCTACACTTAAAGTTGAGATCTCTACGCTCGCAGTGAGCATCGAAGCCCAGTGCCTGCCATGTCGTCACACTGGTGTTATTCAGTGGTTCGGCTGGACGAGCGGTGGCTGCGGTGGCGGTGATGAAGTCTGGCGGGGAGAAGTGAGCATACCGTTCTCTGCTTACACTCTGGGTTGCCAGGTAGAGAATAGAAACACACATGAAACCAAAGCTGCATATTTAATCATTTTGTTGTCATATTTGTCATACTGTGTTTTATTTGTAACATTGATTCGGTTACACAATCAATCATGTGCTCACCAACCGTTTTTTTTTATTCTGGCTTTCACATGAAAGACAATTTCCTGATTATTTTCACAAACAAGTTTATTTTTCCATATCCGACCATCATATTTTCTTAGCCTGTTTCTCACACTAATGGAGCTTAATAGCCCTTGTAAATGTTTACCATAATAGCTCGTGCATTTTGGGAAGCAGTGTGTGGGAAAACCTTGGCAAAAATGTAATTATGTAAGCTGACTGTTTGTAGAGGGCCATTTATTTATTTGTGGATACATATGTTATGTTACATATATGTTGATAATATATGGTATATGATCCCTATAAAATATGATCCCATTAATAAAACGTTTCATTTATTTTTATTTTATAGAATATTAATAGATGTTGAATATCCCATGCACGTTTGAAAGTCTATAGTTATATTTGTTTATGGTGTAAAGTGTCTGAGACAAACTTTGGCCGGATAAAGGGTCAGAAGAATTTCAGACTGATGAAAGTGCTTTGTCGACAATGTCCACAGCTACCAATCTACCCAGCATGTGTGTGTCCACTGGGTCCATGAGCTGGTGTCTATAGTGGAGTCCACGCCCTGACTACTGCTAGAAACAAACCGACTGCCCTGTGACTCTCATTAACTTCTGGCTATCGTCTTTGCCTCAGTGGTGTATGTCTCCCTGGCTGAAGACTCTGGTCATGCCTAATGAGAAAACAGGCAGGGAGTTCAGTTAGTGACAAAGTACTTCATTGGATTGATGAAATGATTGGCAGGATCAGGATTTGGGACGTGAGGAGGATTTCAGAAACACATTTCCGACCTTACCTTTAAGTGTGTATTATTGTCTGTATTTACTAGCAATTGTCTTACAATGGAAATGCTCCGTTTCAAACAAGTTTTTCTTGTTTGCAGTTTATGAGACGCAGAAGGCAGGAGGACGAGGATGTTGTTCCTTTGGCTGCAGCCGATTTCATCACATAGTTGTAGACAGTTACATGTCACTAAGATTTTTCCATTACTGCTGTTGCTACAGCAAAATGAACAAAAGTGCAAGTTAATGAGAGCAGCTGAGCTCTGGGATTTGCCATTCCAACATTAAAATGAGTGATGGCTAAGAAGTTTAGAGGCACAAATGGCTCTCTTGCAGATTAAATGGGTAGAAAACTATTTTTTAATTTACTGTGAAAGGTTAGACCGTCCTGTATTAATGTGGCTTCTGAGTAGCACAGAGCTCTGCTCCGAAAACAGAGGTGGTGGTGCTGCGAGTTAGTCTGTATTTACATAGTGCTCTTATTGTCTTAATGATCACTCATAGCTCTTTACAGTTTACAGATTTACCCTTCACCCATACAGATACACGCATAGTGCCTCACTCACAAACTGCAGGCACAGGTGTCAGGGACAATTTAGGAATCATTATCTTGCCCAAGGACACGTTGGCACACCGTGTGGGGGAGAGAGGGGACAAACAGGCAACCTTCTGGTTAGTGATCTATCCCCTGTACCTCCCGAGACTGTAGCTGTGACAACTTGCCCAGCCGATTCCTGTGGATGACTAGGGTCAGGGTCACCTTGAAGCAGAGCTGGACCCTGTCGTAGTTTTGTTGTTGACAAACCTTAAATGCAGCGTTTACAGTCTGTTTAGGTCGCGGAGCTTCATCATATCAGCAGCAGACGACACTGATTGGCTGTTACCCAAGATGCAACCTGGACAACAACGCGTTCAGGTTGCATTCTAATCGTGCCACGTCACAAGCTGTCTCCTCGAAGTCACAGAAGCCGATTGGGAGCACCAGGATTGGTCAGCTTATCCTGTGGACAGACAGTAGCTGCTCGCCTGTGGCTGTTGTTCCAGATTCCTGTTTGGTTACACAACCTTCAGTGTCTGCACGTGTTTATAATTGTTTGTCGTATTGAGTGACAGTACATAATCTACCTGTCTGCACAACAGTCTAGTCAAAGTAACCTTTTTATTTCATTGCAATGATTTCACATCAGGTCTTTTATTTTCAAGCAGCAGCCATAACTCTCCTTTTATTCACAAGGACTTGATAAGATGCAGATGTTCTGCGGTGTGGCTGCTGACTACACATCTATTTGCAGCCACAGTATATATTAAGTGTGTGTTGCTGCGTTATTTTGGAATCATTCCCTTGACACAACGTGACATGAGCAGAAATACACCTCCCGATGCAGAGCGCACACCTCATCTGCTGATTTTAGCCTTTCAAATGGCAGCAGGTGACATCACACTGGAAGCCCCTCTCGCTCTTTTTATAGAGTTTTAGGACAATAAACTCCCAGAGGGCTCAACACACATGACAGCACCGCTACAGTGTGTAGTTCGTTGTTTATAAATGGACAAGTTGTCCTGTGGCACTCCTCTGTCACCGTGCAGGATGTGATTCTGCTTTCTGTCTCTTATCCGCCCATCGTTCTGCTGTCTGCCGCTTTACAAATGGCCCGCTCTTGTGCTGCTGCAGGTACTCAGCTGCCCCCCCGTGACCTCTGAGTGCAGATGAAGTACAATGAGGACAGTCTGCGAGGAGATGAGGGGGAAACCAAGGAGCTGTGGTTGTCGCCCGTCACCGTCTGCCGAGACAGAAACAGCCCACACGTATTTCTGCGATGACGAGTTACAAGTGTTGTTCGGGTTGTGGTTGCTTGGCACCAAATGTTTGTCGACATTTTTACCTGTGGGAAACTGCCATCACGTACTTACTATGATTTGGAAAGAAAGGTCTTGCCACATTATATAACTTTTGTAAATAATAGCTTAAAAAAAACGGAATAATCTGCCCTTTACAATTCAGAAAGTGTAACATAACAATATGATCTATGAGAATTAACTTTAAACAATATATTTTGCAATTCCCGCCTCAAAATCTTTTCTTTTCTGATCTCTGCTGCTAGTGTTTTATCTTTTTTGTGTTTTATTTTAGACATTCTCCAGTCAGGTGACAACAAACATAGTATTCCACCACATTTTCATGTATTTTTGTAATTTTTATGTCTTAAAATATACCATGCCAAATCTCCAGTGTGTGAGAAAACAAACAACACTTATATGTCACTTACATGCAGCACTTTGTAGTTTGGCTTTCTTGAAGCTAATTGTACTTTCTTGATTCTTGTTGTTCTGGATTTGTACCCTCATGGTTGGATGCACTTATTGTAAGTCACTTTGGATAAAAGTATCAGCTCAATGGAATGTATTGTGAGGTAACAAGATTAAAAGATAAGCATCACAATGTTATGTTTTGCAAGAATTACTACTTAAACTTTTTTTTGCATTTCAATGGCAAAACTGTATTTTTTTAGAACAGCTTAAAATTTGCCCATCATTGGAACTAAACACATTTTACAGTGCTCAGCAAAAAGGTTGTGTATGAAAAATATGTTTAGTTTCTTTTAACTGCTGGGTGACAAAATCAAACTTACAAAAAGGATTTTAAGGAATGTTAAAATGCCCATCAAGATCATCAGACTATGTTCTGTAGATTTATTTTTCTGTTTTACATTTTCTTTGCATCTCTGACTAAATTATGAAAATAAATATGGTTATAATATGTTTTACAAGCAAAGTGCTGAGCAGCAATGCTAAAATGTCCTACAGCAATGTAACAGCATGATTTGTTTTCGCTGTTGTTACTACCATTACCATTCACCTAACTGGTTTTCTAGTAACGTGAACCAGACTAAAACTAGAAGACAGAACTTGTTGACCTGGATGCTTTCCATGTCTTTAGCACAGTGGCATACATTGCATGCATGCTGTTACATAAGCACCGAGAGGATGTCAGTTTCACCTGAGGAAAGGGGGCCGACCTCACTGTGGGAACTGAATGTGCAGTGGATTGTGCACAGCTGTGAACCAGAGAAATGTCATGTCTGGAAGGCGTCAATAAAGCCAGTTCAGCAGGTCCGGGCCAGAGGTGAGCGGCCCTCTTCTCATTAATCTGTTGCCTCTGAAGGTTCAACCTCCCACCACGGGTTAAAGTCTCTCCCACTTTGCTTCAATGCTCTTATCTCGCATCTTCAACGCATTTGTCACGTTGAAGATTTGAAAGTGTGGCCTCTCCTTTTGAGTGAAACCGACTGAACATTCAACCAGTTAATGCACATTAGTTTGACCAGGTGCATGAGTGTTTTGAGCACCTACTAATAAGCAGGGAACTGGGGCAAAGTAGTTTTTGCACCTGAGTGTCTGCGTTGGAGGGACGTGGCCCACTCTGTAGATCCAGGCCCCGATGTTCACTCATGTCTGGTTTTAAATGGTGATTAGACCCATTACAACAATCGGAAAAAAGCCTTAATGTATACAACAGGTTTTAAAAGCGGGGCCGGCCAGAGGTCACGCTGAAGAATGGTACAGAGTACATTAAAGTGTGTGTGTGTCATGGCAGGTCTTTGATGTGGGATCAGGGTGACTCCTGCTGAGTTACAGGCTGCAGGGAGTCAGAGAGGAGAGCAGCAGCTGCTGTTGTCATCAGGATCTTTACCGAAGCCCCTCTCAGCTCTGTGTAGCCACGGTGTACAGTGTGCTGTTCACCACATTAACATGCATGCTACTGTTTTCACTGTAACGTGATTAGGGCAACATTCCGCACTGTCACCGCTGTTATCTGACCGTGTAAACATTACAAGATTACTGTGACAAACCTGGGATACCCATCACTCTTTTGAAGTATTAGTGTTTCGTGAAATAGCTTAAACAGAAAAATATATATCCTGGTGATCTCAAATTCTGGACCAGTTGTTTGGTGCTGGTGCGTTGCTTTACTGGGAAGGCTCCCATCACGTTTTCCTGTAGCTGCTGAGGAGCCACATGTTTTTTTATAAGGAGTCGGCTAAAGGACGTTCAAAAGGAAGCCGAGAGGAGAGGGAATAACGAAGATTGTGAGGACAGAAACATGCCTTCAAAGATCACTGAAATAATCCCCAATGGTGAAACTCATCTGCCACCAAATAGGGACCAAAAACATTGGTAGATGCTCTGTATTTATATCCAGCTCTTCTAGTCTTGATGACCACTCAAAGAGCTTCACAGGACAGTTTTTGCCATTCACACTAATAATACAGTGCATCTATGTGCAGCACTCACTCTATGCAAAGGGGTAATTTTGGGGTTCAGTATCTTGCCCAAGGACACTTTGGCATGCAGAAGGGGGATCAAACCACCTACATTCTGTTGAGAGGACAACCGCTCTTCCCCCTGAGCCACAGCCGCCAGTAAACATTACATTCACAGTGCACATCAAAAAATGAAAAAACTAATGAAAATAAAAATTAAAGACATAATTGACCACTGCCCGATCCAGCCTCAACTAAAAATGTTCAATAATAAAGGCCAACCACTGTATCGGCCTTTTTAAACATCTTGATCCACACAGACGCTGCCTCACCAGTAAGGTACAGCCTAAAAAAGAACACTAGCCAAGATTCCCTGATAAAACACATGAAGAAGATTTGTTGTGAAAAGGAGATGTTGCTGCAAGTCTGTTCAGTGTTTAAAATGTTCACCATGCCAACTGTCAACAAAGTCGGATTAAACAGGTTGTATGATATCTTACGAAGCATCATGCACCAATATTTGTGTATAATACAGGAATCCAGCAATGCGAACAATCCGTGCATGTGTGCAAATAAAGTTTCTGCGTTTAATTCAATTTTGAACATATTTATAGGCAGAAATGTGCTTTTTAGTTTCATAATTTTCATCAAGTGAACCTAAACGATCGTCCAGTTATATCATTCCAATGTTGTGTTTTCAATTTGTTGTTCTGCCACAAGCGGCCAAAAGATACAATGAAGGCTGCTTTAAATTTACCGATGTCTCAAAACTTTGGGGGAAAAAAAAATCTGACGTGTGTGTGTGTGTGTGTGTGTGTGTGTGTGTGTGTGTGTGTGTGTGTGTGTGTGTGTGTGTGTGTGTGTGTGTGTGTGTGTGTGTGTGTGTGTGTGTGTGTGTGTGTGTGTGTGTGTGTGTGTGTGAGATACCTATCTGAAGTCAGATGATGTCATGTGTTGTGGTGTCACATGTACAGGAAGGACAGTGGCAGGGGTTTAACTCAGCAAACAGTGAGAGGTGACCGTGGTGAGAGAGATTAGTGTTGTGTTATTTGAGTAGTGCCACTGTGAGTTGTTGGTATGTGGCTCCTGTGACTTTCAATTCAGTTCAATCTAACTTGTTTTCTTTCTTTTCACTTGAAAAGCTTTTTTCTGCAATAATTAATTCCAGTCATCTACTCAACGAAACTCAACTAACTAATGATAAGTCAAACTGTTGACATGCACGGTTCATGTGGTAACCTCTGTCCCCCTTCGGGTTGGATCGTGTATACTGGGCGACCTTCCCTCAGCGGGGACTCCACCAACAGTGGGTGTGGCCTCCACCTTGGAGTGATTTCCCCCCCTCACCCTCCTTTGTAAATACGGTGATGAATAGATGGCGTCCAGGGAGTAAGTGGATCCTCCTTGCTCTAATTCTGTAGCGGGCCTGGTCTAGTTCCTGATTTGCCTTCAAACTGTACTATACACACATGTTTTGTTGTAGTTTGTGGGATGTGCACTGCAGGTCTCGACCCAGTAACCTCCTCCACAGGGTTCCTGGAGCAATCATACGCATACCACAGAGTGTGAGGCGAGAAGAAGCTGTGTGTGGTGTCTGTGTGTGTGTGTATGGGGGGGGGGGGGGGGGTGCCTGCAGTTCTCTGCAACTGGGATAAAACAACAAGTAACCTCTCAATCTTAGAATTACCTTTGTGACCCGTCCCACACTTGCAATTTCACACATGCACAAAATGTAAATATGTAGCTTTATCATAATCATAGTTCTGAAATTAAATCAATTCAGTTTTTTATAATACTTCTTTTGCAGATAGTAGCAAATTGTGCTTCGCATTCCGGAGCTGTAGTCTTACACTGTGTGTGAAACCCAACCTGAACCTGCTGCTGCTGCAACATGTATGAAGCCACATGACTGTGTTGTGAATACATGTGCTCACTCCTTTACCTGAATAGATGATGTGATCCTAACCCAGGAGCTTATCCCTTATGGTGGCAGTTGATATGTGCCTTTCCTTTATATTCTCATGGGAAAAATGACACACCCACACACACATACACGAACACAATAACACAAACACGTACACACACCTCCAACACATACGCACCATTAATCTTGGCGTCCCACAGTGGGACGGATGATGTCATTTACCTGTGGTGCCTTAGGGTGACAAAGGCTCTTTTGTGCCTGTGCAAATACACAAACTCGCGCACACACACACACACATACACACACACACTTTTCTTTCTGTGTGTGGCTCACGGGAGCCGAGCAGAATCAATTGAATGCACATGTGGCGTCCATTTGCAGGGGGAACGGGGCATTTATCACTCGTCTGCCATCTCATCCATCAGGGCTGGAGAACAGTCCGAGCTGCTGTGTCGTCACACTCACCTTTTAAAGCAAGCGGACGAGATTTATCAGGCCGAGTTAGGAAGAGTGACAGGGTTTATTTCAAACATTCAGGGAATTTGGGGTTTAAAGAAGACTTCTGTCTGTCTGAGAGCAGAGTGCAGCTTAGGGACAGTAAATCTGGACTGAGCTTGTGTACGACTGTGGTGGATCACTGAGAAAACACACAGTTTGTACGCAGACGAAAGATGATGAGTCATTTGTTCTTCTCACCAAATAGATGCAGATTGTCTAATGATTGGTCGTAAAGTTAATGGTTCCTAAATCCTTAAAACTAATCATTAAGCCACCATTAACAGTATGTTGATAATACTTAAGGACTTGTGTAAGACTCGTTGATGAGCCTACAGAGATCCATCACCAGAATGCAAAAACATTTAGAAACAATTTTAATAAATGCTAAAATCACTGTATTGAGTCCAGATTTCTAAATGTTTTAAGGTAGGCTGTGCAAAATGATCTGATCTTACCACAGTGTCTAAATGAGGGTCCCTGTATCAAGATGTAGTTTTAGGGATACATTATCTCAGGTCTGTGCTTACATGTTACATATATGATCAAATAATTTACCATTTTATACTGGTCATGTAAAAATAATTTTTACAGACCTATTCTCTCTCTTTCTCGCTCTGTGTGTGTGTGTGTGTGTGTGTGTGTGTGTGTGTGTGTGTGTGTGTGTGTGTGTGTGTGTGTGTGTGTGTGTGTGTGTGTGTGTGTGTGTGTGTGACTTTGCACGATTCAATGGATGATTTTATCTGTTGTTGATGTTACATGCAAGGGAAAAAGAAAAGAGGGGAAATGACCACAGCCGCTCCTGAACTCTATAGGTGTTATAAAACAAAAACACCTGCCCTATCAAACTGTGATATCACTGTAGAACACAGCGGGCGTGCAGATATGGATGAGATTAGCCTGTAATTCCGGGCACACATGCAGTGGGAATGTGAGCCTGCACGTACAACCTGCACACATGCTGCGTATAAAGCTGCCGGGTGTTATTGGATTTTAAATCCACCGAACACAGATTTTTCCACAGGAATGTTTTAGATGTGTATGTGTGGGGTTTAGTTTTTTGTTCCTAAAGTTGAAGTGTGTGTTTCACTTATGAGGTCATGTATTAATTTGAAAATACCTAAAAGGAGAGTTGTCACAGCTTCATCTCATCTCTGTGAATATCATCAGACAAAGACCCACTGAAGTATGGTCAATGCACCAACACTATTTGACACTTGTTGACAGTTAGCTGACACTAACTCTTTCGGTCCAGACCTTCTGATTTGCCCCATTGCATTAACCTGTATCTGTGTTTACAATATGAATGTTTTTCAAGATTGTCAGGCCCACGCTTGTGCACACGTTAGTTAAAACAAATGACTGCATGCAAAGTGACCAGAGTTTACAGTTGGCGTTTATAGTGCAGCAGGTGATAAGAGTGTGCAGTCAGCGAATATAAAATCACAGATGAGTCCTTCCTCTAATTGGGAAGAGAGCGTGAGCTACGTGACCTTCCCTTGGTTCCTCCTCTACCTCCTCCTGCTGAGCTCTGTTCATGTGAGCTTGAGATCAGCTGAAAGGTATGAGCTCATGTAAACCGCAGCTCCATCGCACTCTGTATATTAGCCTCGGCAGGGAGGTAATGGGGGGCTAATCCAAACACTGATAGGGGAGGACCACCAATCTGCCAGACCTAGTCCTTTGACTTTTGGGGGGTCAGTGTGTTTGTTGATGCGTGGGTATTGAGTGGTGTGTGAGGTGGTGGAAGCAAAAGCCATGTTTGGACCAAATTGTGTTCTCTCTCTTGTAGGGCAGGTTAATGGATCCACGACGCCTGGTTGGTTTCCACATACTAAATGCACATAGGAGCACCTGCAAGTAAATTTGACACCTACACCTAAATCTTCTGAAGTCTAAAAGACTAAAAAGAGACTCAAGTTTCTCTCAGTCCTGAATCTAACATTAGCAGGTACAGATAAATGAAATTTATTCTTATATATTGGAAAAGCTACTCACATAGTTTTGATTCACACTTTTATTTGAAGGCAACAAGACAATGTTAATATGGCTGCAAACAGCTTGTATGATGTTCTTAGAAATTATAGAGGTCACATTTTTATTTTAGGAATGTCACAATTTTCCAGTGGCTTTCAGGCCAAATCCAAACAACTCTACATCATTTGCCAATTGCATGTAAATCACTTTTAATAAGGAGCCACACAATAAAAGTACAAATCTTTCAAGTGAGCAATTATTTCGAAAAAGAACTTTGTTTGCAATAATTTTCACCATTTTCCAATCTATACGTTTTAAAAAACAGAGAAACCCCCTGTTTTGTTGTCTCGTGGTTCTCGGTGAAGCTCAAGGTTTCGAGGTGAAGTTGTTGTTTGCCTTGAAAGGGTAAAGTCAAAGTTAGAGCTGGGAGTCAATTCTCACAGTGCCAGCATGTGGATTGTTTGTTTTCTCTCTCTCGAGGGGAGGATGAGGAGGTTTCAGTGTTAGATGGAAACTGACCTGTGCGCTCTAATCTCACTGGGCCAAAGGCTAATAGGTTTTACAGCAGCAGAGCCAACAGAGAGCCGAGCTGAAGGAGACCAAAGACGGTTATGCTCTGCTACACTGCAAAGGAAACACCAAACCGAACACGACATTGTAGTACCAGTGATCACATTGCTGCTTACTGCTGCTCTAATCAATTAATTTCATAAAGTCTGACGTTGATGCAATGGCTCATTTAGTTGTACCCACCAGCAGCTCCTTGCTGGAACAATGGAACAGTTAGCACATTGTCAATAAAACCAATGTCCTTACTTATACTAAATAATGCATTTAAATAATTTTATACCAGTCATTTATTTTACTTGCCGGCACTTATTGTTCTGTACTTTCGCCCCGCATATGTGTTTCGTTTAATATGTCCTTGATTTTTATGAGAGTCTGAGCTCCGCTTGGCAGCAAGCTCTGAGGGAATGTGTTCTGATCATCACAGATGTTACCAGGTGCACACTCATTAATGATATCGGACTATGCACTGTTGCAACAAGTTATATGCACAGACAAGGACAATTTTGATGGTATACTGGCTGTACTAATGAAATCAGCTGAGATCATCCCTCAGCTTAGATTCTTACCTTGACAGACTCGCAGCTTGCTGCAGTATACGGTGCATTTTGATTTAAATTACAGTTCTTTTTATTGTTGTGACTTATTCTTATTGAGTTGTCCTCAAATGGTTGAAAACAAGCACAATAAACAAGTTATTATAACTTATCATCTTAGTTTAGAGCAATTAGTTTGCATATGTTTTTAAGCAAAGCACACTTAATAATATTTTAGAGCCTGATACTTATGATATTTTTTATTTTTTTCTTGTTTTTGACCAAAAGGAGCTAAAGGTGAAGAAAATCCTGGACTTAAGTGAAAGTTTATCAGTCATAACTACTTTATAAGATGATAATACATCAGTATTGTGATTCATTAACTAACTGCGCAGCTTTTTTAAGATAGTCCAGTAAATTAAGAGTAAGGTAACAGCGGTTTTCAAGATAAGGAAGATATTGCATTGTGCACACACACAAGATGATACATGAATAAACTCAGACTGAGTAAAAACAACAGAATTTGTGACCTGAGGGAATGTACGGAGGTGGAGGAGTTGGCAAGGCACGGCCATTTTGGTCCGATTCAGTTTGCAGTGCGCTTTCGCGAATGATAGAGACACAGAGAGGGGCGGAAAATTACAGAATTTGTATTGGAACGATTCTGTATTGACTTACTGTAT
Organism: Pleuronectes platessa; assembly: GCF_947347685.1. NCBI lineage: Eukaryota > Metazoa > Chordata > Actinopteri > Pleuronectiformes > Pleuronectidae > Pleuronectes > Pleuronectes platessa. Next base: position 4,808,992 of record NC_070647.1, read on the forward strand.
TAGAACTAGAACATAGGTGAAAGAACAAATGTTTGATCCATTCATCAGTTGTTCCTGTGGCATCGTTTGAGTCTGTGGCTTTTGGCCGACTGTACACTGTGGTTCATCTACTCAGACTAAAAACTTGAGGAGGGGAAAACCAAGTGAAGGGTCCAAGTAACTGTGGACATCACAGACACACCAGGTGGCATCTAGTTTGTTGTTTGTCTTTCCAATTCAAAAGTTTGCTTTCCAGCAGCATTAAAGAGTTTTTCCATTCACCTATATTAGGGACCATGAATAACATGTTGTGATCAGGGAGAAGATTTTGTACCGCTTCATTAAACTGGGTGAAGTTTGACAAATGGTGATGTGTTTACGATTCACAATTGCACACAAATTCAAATGGCAAAGCACGAGGCAATGGATATTTGTACTGTGGCGCTGCTAACTGGAGCAAGGACACATCTGTGCTAGTTGAAAACATTCATAGCAGTGTAATTGGGTAATGTTGTGATGCAGTGGTGCTCCAAATGGTGCAGCATTTCATTGGCAAGGGTTATGGTGTATAAAACCGGATTGTATGACACAACCTATATATTCTTTATAGATTCTCCTATTTAAAGTCCAGCACAGCCGAGACAATATGCATTCGCCTAAAGGAACTCAAGGTTTGTAAAAAGTTTGCACAGTTTTAGTTTACTTAACACAAAAAAATACTGTAGCAACCAGTATTGTTCCCAGGGAAATGAAATGAAGATATGATTTTTCCTTACCGATGTGACACAAACATACAACCAAAAGCCGAGTACTGACATTTTTGAGATATGTAAAACTGAGAACTCTCCTCTAGGGGTCATGTGACCTGACGTAACCCTTTATTTATAGTCTATTAGTGATTGGGAAAGATGCAGGTGTGAGAAATGTGGCCACAATTAAGTGGACTCGATGTGCTGACTCAGAGGTTCAGCACGTTTGGGTCGCAGCAGGTGCTCCATGTTTGTCGCTGCACCTTCACTGACATCACTCGCTGGGGGGCGTGGCCATACAGAGGCTCATACACACAGCAGCCGCGGTTCATTGCCCTTTGAGTCATCCATCCATCTATTCATTATCCACACTGCTTGTCTTTGCCTGTCTTCTATTAACCTGGCCCAAATCTGCGTGTCTTTGAAGTGTGGGAGGAAGCCGGGGTAATCCCACGCAGACACAGAAAGACCCCAGCCGGACCGGGATCTGAACCTGTAACCTTCTTCAGGGGACAGTGCTTAATACTGCTCCACACAGTGTTGGATTAAAACTCTCCCAGGATGTTAAAAAAGAAGTATGACTGCTGTGGAATTGTGTAACAGTGACACACTGCCGATCTTTATACAGCCAAAATAAAATTACGTTACTGCTGTTTGCTGATTGTGTCTTATGTATAAGTTGAATCTTATTATCTGATAAGCATATATACAGTATATTGTTTGTGCGTGTGCTTCTGCTTGAAACGTTTAAAGAAATCATTTCAGCGGGGGGTTGTACATACAGTACCGGGCCACTGCTGTGATAAATCCCCGTCTAAGCGTCGAGTTTGTTTTTAGGCACTGGGTTCACAGCAGCCCGCCTATTGATAGAAGCTGAGCACTTTGGAATTGAAAAGTGCATTTGAAGCCCCACGATGAAGCCGCATTCCTGACTAATCCAAGAGGAGATCTGCTCGGCGATCAAACCCGGGCCGGGCAGAAATAGCAAACAGGGAAGGCCGAGCCAAGGAGGAAGAATCTGCCTTAAAGAGTCATCCATTAGCCTTGTGTGCATATAGTTGATGTGAAGTAAGAGTGTTTATCTAGAAACTAGGAAGGAAAATACTTTTGAGTGAGGCTGTATCTGATTTGTGTCTAGCAGAAGATGATGCTATATGGGACCAGCGGCCTTCATCTCTATCAGTCACAGATCTCTTCACCAAGCAGGCAGGAAGACGGGTCATAGGTGCAATAAACCCTGGAGAGCAGAGAGACGGCGGACACCCAGACTGAATTTCAGATTTGCACAGTCTGCATGGAGTATCCCATCTTTACGCGAGAGCGAGGTCTTCCAGTTCGAGAGCAGCACTTTTCAAATGATGCCTTGCTTTCACTCAAAACCCTGCACGTCAACTCAGACAGAAATTCACCAAATACAGTGAAAGTGGAACCAGAACGTGACGGCAGGATGTTTCACATACAGAAAAACAAAGACGCACGTTTTCGGCAACAACAGAATGGCACATACGGCCAAGACAGGGTGTGTGTCTCTCGTTAGCATTGTGAAAGCAAACAAACTTTGACTCCTCTGACAAAAGCCAGACCGGTGTGTGGAGGGGCCGTAAATCGTACACGCTACAGCATTCCATCAGACCATTGACTTGTATAGTGTGAGTTCAAAAGAACAGCGTGTCTTAAATCGCAAGGTGTTTGTTTAGCTTCAGTGTCTTTGTGCGAGTGTATTCAGTGTGTACCGGCTCGCGCTTGGGACAGAGGACCTTTGTGCCAGGTTCTTACTTCGCGGTGATGCATCAAATGGAGGAAGAGAGAAGCTGTTTCACCGTGACAGTCCGGAAGCACACGGCTCACGTTGACTCATCGCGCTGCGGGGGAAAAGCAGGTGTTATTGACACCGTTAATGATCACTCTCTTCTATTCACGTGTCCCGGTAACTCATGAGGCTGTGACCGAGTCACCATGAACAAGACCAGGACGTCCAGCCATCCTCCATGTTATCGTTTGTACCTGAGATCTTCTTCCTGTGACGGGTCAAAATGTCTCCTGTGATAAAAGCCTGTGTGTCCTTTGCAAACATCAATCTATCACAGCGCGGCACTGATCGTTGATGGCGACGTCCCTCTGCGGAGAGAGTGCGTGTGAAGGGTCCGACTGATAGAAACGAGAAAAAAAGCAACATAAGAGTTTGTTTTACTGAAATCGGATCTCCCCACTCAACTGCTCATCTAAAAGCAGGTTTGGGGGGGAGGGGGGGGGGGGCTGCTCTTTTTGGTACAAACAGCCTCGTATGCCATGCACTCGAAGGAGCAGCCACCCAAGCAGCAGCAAACCTGGAGTTCTGCTTGATCCGTCCGCTCACAGATGTCAGCGCTGTAAACAAAGCCGGGGGAGAGAGATGAGCTCCTTTTAAAAAATCCTTCAGAGCCTGTAATACAAGGAGCTCACGTGAAAGCACTGTAAACGGTAGATGAGGCTCGCTCCAAAACACAGACCATAAACAGATATCCTGGCCTGCAGTGGACCCAGCCCGCGTGACAAGAGGCTGGGTCCACTGCAGGCAGAAGAGTTGGAACATGTAGAAAATACACTTACATGACTTAATGTCAACTCAAATGGATTTTTCCATTTTAAAATTGCTTTCTGTTGGATTACTATTCAATTGGACAAGAATAGAATATTTGATGTGAAGAAATCACCTCAGCTCAAAGCTGCTTTTCAATTGTCAATGGACAGGAATGAACATGAATACATTTCAGTTTAAAAGACAAACATGCAGGATTCATTATTTCATCTCACTATTTTTAGATTGTCGTGTTGTTGCTGTTGTCGTGAATTGACAACGCCACTCGCCTGTTTATTCAATTTATCAAGATTAATCATGTCGGATGATCAAATTGCACCACACCACAATACACATGCCAAATGTGAAGCGGATACAATGAACAGTTCTCGAGATATGCGTTCCACATACAGACAGAGATTTCTGGTATTAGTGGACGGATATGGCTCTTTTACTCGAGCCCGAAACTCACTCATGTGAGGCAGCGTGAGCCCCACTAATGAATGGAACCATTTCAATCCAGTAGTTCATCATAGTTTAGATCAAGTGTTTTGTTTTCAAAAGAATTTTAAGAAGTTTCCTCGACATGTTGGTTCCACAGCCGACTAGCCACTGCCCAAGTGGACCAACCAGCTCTCCTGTGTCACTAAAGTCAAGGCGCTGTGAAAAATAACGCGTTAACGCGTTATGATTAAATTACAGGATTAATTCGTTTTTTTTTTTAACGCATTTAACGCATGCGCAGAAGGACCTTCCAATTCCGCCGCCTCTGCATTACGCCAGGTTCACACCGGACGCGGAAGCGACGCCGAAGCGAGGCGTAAGCGCAGCGCCAATCCTCTGGCTCCCATCCACTCCCATGTTAAACCGCAGCGCTGAACACACCGGAGGCTGAAGCGTAGCGTTGTGCCGCGGCTGCCTAGCGCCGTGAAGCGATCGTTTCGGCGTCGAGTCTATTTTTTCCGCTTGACGCGAGCGTATCGCGACAGGAAACACACTGAAAAATGATTTTAAACGATATAGATGACATATTTTATGTGATATAAATGATCAAATATGCATCCCATACTTTGTATTCACGTTCTGTTGTCTTGGAGTTTTAATTTTACCACTTTTAACAACCACATTATTTAATGTCCCCCTCTGCCCATCCACTACAGCCACACAAGCAGTCATAAAGATAAAAAAGAGAGGGGGGGGGGGGCTACGTATTCTCCACATAGGCTTGAGTGGAGAATACATAATTTACCCTCGACACCCGACATTTACCGGAGCAAACAGCGGAGAAGTTCTTCAACATGGATGACATTAAATAAATCATTGAAGTGGAGAAGTAACTTGAGTTGTTGATTCTCAGCATATGTTGTATAAAGACAACACCAAAAAAGACACATGTTGGGACGCTGTTGCAGTTAATGTTGGAGCAACAAGTAAGTATATGCTTGAAAAAAATGATTAAATGCCGTTTTTACTGCAGGCTGATAACAGCAGAAGTATGTGATATTATTAGTAATGCGCGGCGCATCGGCGGCGCTACCGCGTCCGGTGTGACCAGCCAAGCGCCGGCGCGCCAGGGATTAGCGCTTACGCCACGCTTCGGCGTCGCTTCCGCGTCCGGTGTGAACCCGGCGTAAGTCGCCGCTCTAATGCAGTCAGACGGCAGCTGCCATTCAAACAAACAAACAACATGGATAATTCTGATGAACCTGAGGACCTTCTGGACGGGAAGATCGTGTTCGCAACGCGAAGCATGTGTTGGTCGGCGAGGGGCGTTCAAGTGGAATGCGCCAAACCAGACTCACTCGCAGGACACATTGTGCAAAAGAAGCGGTCAGCTTTACTGTCAGAGAATTTGAACAAGTTAGTTTGCCTCACCAACTGGCTAAAGAACGAGTAGCTAAGAGGGCCTTTAGAGGCATTAGATTGTATCATGGTGTGGTTAATGGTTGTGTGACAAACAATATAAAAAACGTCAACCATCCTATGGCTAAGAAGCTCAAATAATTTTTGATTTAAAAAAAAAAAGTTTTATTCAACCACACAATGGCTAAGGAGCCCGAATATTGTTTAGGATGAAGATTATATTAATGTTCCATATGGAAAAGCAATGATAACTGCTGAAGAACTGCTGAGTTGCAGCACAAAAGAAAAGTTAAATGTCATAAATCTTGTTTTCACAAAAATATTCCGCGAAAATCGGTAATGTGATTAATCATGATTAATCCATAGAAACCTGTGATTAATTTGATTAAAAATTTTAATCATTTCACAGCCCTACTTTAAAAACATTTAGTTGCTGATCGATGCTGTGAATTCACATTTACCTCATATGTTTCATCTCTGTAAGCAGATGCACTATTGCAGCAGTTCTACAAAAATACAGTAACTACGGTCTGAATTCTCAATGTAGTAATGCCAACATTATTAAACTGGGCCCATATGCACTGCTGACGTTTGAGCCTGCTTTTTAAAATCACCCAGTGTTTATGCATGTTGGTTTTGATCCTAACTATCTAAAGTGCTGGGAATGAGATGGGGTCCGGAGAACGCTGACACAAACGGAGTGTGCCAAATTTGAAAGTAGTTCACTTTGGTAAATCTCTCAACGTGTTTTTCCTCAAACCTGTCTCATAACGTGCCCGGCTCATGCGTTTGACCCCGACACTCACCAGAGCATGTACACACACACTCTCTCTGTTGATCCGTGTGACGGGGAAGCCTTTGAAGGGGGTTTCTGGAACAAAGGAAGCCTATTTAGAAAGTCATCCACCACGGGACTCAATTAGCACTTTGCAACCAGAGAGCAGGGTCAACGTGCAGCTCCCTCCCTTCCACTGTTTCCTGAGGAAAAGCTGTGAGGCCTTTTTCCACACTTCCTCACTTTTCACCACCAGACCTCAAAAGATGACTTTGACTTCTTCTGCTGCCGTTTACTTTCCTTTTTTCTCGGGTTCACACCATCATGTTGGCCTCACTGCGTCTCCTCCATCGTCATTCACTCGTGCACTCTAACTTCATGCACCCTGTCCTGAGAATAGCCCCCACTTGGCTGAATGATGTGCTGAGCCTCCGTCTGTCTTCACTGCCAGAAAATCTTGTGTGTCTGAGGACCACTCCTACGTATCAGATGATGACGGTGCAGTCTGCCTCTCCTTTGCTTTCACCCTCTATTTAATGTCTGGGGTTTGCTGGATTTTTGTCTGAACCCTGAGTGTAAACATTGTCAGCACATGTAGGAATCAAAACCCAAACTTGGATAACAAGAGTAAAACCCTGAGCACCGGTCAGAGGCTGAAAACTAGAGGTGTATTTATTTGTTTTGAGAAATATGTCAAATATGACATTTTCACTGATGTTTCAGCTACAGCTTTAGGTGCTATGTGAGTTTTAAATATACACGTGGTCCTTTACAGGCTCAGCTCTTGAATTTTTTTTGTCTTTGACTCTATTTATCTTTTTATGGACTCCTGTTTGCCCTCCCTGCTATAAAAATCAAATATACTTATCACTTATGAGACATGAAATACAATACATTTTGCAGCCCCTTTCCAAAATGGCAGAGGTAAGACGGTCAAATGGAGGAAACTTCCTGATCGGATCTCGTGAGACTAAACAAATATCATATTGGAGGAAGACAAACTCCTCTGTAAACCCCCAAAAAATTTAATTTTGCTCACCAGTACATCACCAGTCTGTCTTGATGGTGACGCTACAGAGCGAATTATCAACAGGCCACATGTTTTTTGTTTTAAATGGTTTGATTTGAGAATGTTTGGGGTAATATGCACACCATTAGCTTACACAAGCCTCCACTGTTCTATCGGTTTTGCATATCCGTTTATTAAGTTGTGTTCAACACGATGTCCACGCAGCAAATCTGGAAACAATAAAAGAGTCATTACGCTGTGAGAGGGGGTAATGGAGAGTCAGTGGGGGTCTGGAAGCTCAGTTCTGCCCCTCGGCACAAGATAAGTGTTGCATGAACATGTGCCAATTTTGTGAGTTCATGAGTTGGTTGAAGACAAAGCTGCCTAACCAGACGATCTGGATCTCAATACAGACAGTATGCATAGAGCTTTTGAAATAGAAGACAGGAATGGGCAAAATTCCAATAAATTATTTGTGTTTCCGTCATTTACACATTTCAAGATGGTGTCTAGGAGTCACCAACTTTCAGTCTTTAATGAGGCTAGGGTTACATATTGATCAGACCTATATTCATTTCAAAAATGAATGAAGGACACAGGCAAAAATTCATACAAGTATAGCAACAGTAATAAAAGCTGGCTAACCCCTTACCAACATTGTTATTCCTATAAAATATGAAGGAGCGATAGGGCATACCTTTATTTGACAGATTTACAGCACAGCAGTGGTCAACACGGTCAACAGCACTTTTTACTTTAACGTGAACCCAGTAAAGGGACATACAGGGTAAGAAGGGTGACGTGTAAATTAATATTACAAAAAAAAAAACTAAAGAAAAACCTGTCAGTCTCCAAACAAGGCTGAGCATTGTGAGGGGTCATTAAACAGCATGGAGTCTCAAAACGCTTCCTGATGGTGGAGTTCATTTCCCTGGGAAGAACGTAGGGGGGGAAAAAAGATCTGTTAAACTCAAGACAAAGGCACGTGTTCAGATATCATGCCCCGCAGATGAAGAGCTTGCCTAATACAAGCCGACAGGTTTATAACAACTAATTTCCCGTCATTCTGGAGTAAAAGGGTTGCATTCAAATGTAACACAACCGATTTATTCAGCGGGGACAGAGTTGCACAATCATAAGGTAACTGCTGTGTTTGTGTTGATGGCGCCCGGAGTCCCGTGGCACGTTTGCCCCCTCAGAACCCAGCTCCTCGCAGACCGGTGTGCTGCTCCCCTGTCGGTGTTGAGTTTCTCCAGATTCTCACACTCGGTGTTGTTTAGCTCTTTGTCTCTCTCCTTTGTCACTGCCTGTCATGTGTTTGGCAGCTTTAATCTGGCTAAGCTCAGCACGTCAATGTGTGATTTCTGGGATCGTCCCTTTCTCTCATGTGCCCCTCTTGTATCAGACGTCTTTTTACCTCCCGGCTACATGAGGAGTGTGTGTGTGTGTGCGTGCGTGCATGTGTGTGTGTGCCGTTGCTATAAGTAGCATCAGTTGCCTTCACTGGTCGAGATGATCTCTGCCCTGTACCCTCCGACCTTCCAACCTGCCACATGAACACATGCATCCTCCCACCCCTCCCTGTCCACACACATATACTGGAGTGTGCAGGTATTACAGGACCATGCACCCCCTTTTATCCTGCCAGGGTTCATCACAGGTCGTTGTTCCAAATTTAACCCCCCTCCCCCTTTTGCCTGCAGTTGCTCCAGTGATTCACAGGGATATAATGAAGGCCAATTACCTGTGATTTAGCCTTAACACGAAAGAGTAACACCTGCCAAACAGGACCCAGGGATAATAACAAGGCACAGCAGAAGCAACGTTCAGTTCACTTTCCTTCTTCTGGTGTTGCTCCAACCCTAAACTGCATAATAACATATCAGGGACTCGGTCTCAATCAGTGCCACTTGGGTACGAGTTTAGTAGTCAAGGTGTTTTGGAAAATCAAAGTGTTTGATTAATATAATTTATTCTTGGTTTGTTACAATTTATCCCCAAAGTATGGCATGATTTTTGAGGTTGTAGTCTGGTTTCTTAAAGGTACCAAGATGGTGAAGAAGATGAGGATGAAGAAACTGAAGTCTTTAGTACGTACACTTTGCAAAACTTGTTATTTTGTGGAATCCATAAGCTAAGAGTTTTTATTTCATGCAAGTTTTAAGTTTACGTGAATTTCAAATTCCCCTTTTCATGACCCTTGTGAGAGAACTTATCTGGTCTGATTGTAATCAACCCAAAAAATTGAAAAATGTATTGACTCTGAAATGAGAGTGGAGGTGACCATATTAGCTATAGCCCATTGGTACCATCTATAATTTGGGTCTCAAACCTTACTCTGTAATTCGATATTTTACATACTGTGTGAATTTGAATCCTTCACATTCCAGATGAATTGAGAATTAGCCTCTCAGTCATAAATTACAACTGGTCCCTCCTGGTTCTGACTGGAAAAGACAGAAGAGCCTCAACCGGGATAAAGGAAAAAAAAAAAAAGGGATGTCTGCTCAGTGCAACAACAGTTAATAAATCTGTATCATTATTAGCACTTCTTTGGCAGCTGTCCTCTAAGCTCATCCTCTAACCAGAGAGTTGGCGGCATAAAGAGTGGAAGTATGAGGAAACCGCTAACCTGACTTTTTAAAATTACAGAACAATCCTCTCTAAACCTAAATAGCATAATCTTTCTTAAAAAATGTGTATGTGTGTGTGTTACTTTGTGCCAGCAGTGTAATGACATGGCAGGAAAAAAGTCTAGTTTTATCTGATAAGCTGCATTACACCATAGCATGTCTTGCTTCAGTCTCCTAACTCCCACTTGGAGTCTGTAAACCAGGCAGGGAGCTCAACTCCTCTCACAAAATCCTCCCTTTGTGAGCAGCTGAAGCAGGTGAGCCAGATGTACCATTTGTCTGTCGTTACTCAGATTGTGACCTCCCAAAATACCTGGGCAACAATGGCCTCCTTCACAGAAAGCCTGCAGAGGTGAGGTTGGAATCAGAGCAGAGAGGCAGATCACCGCACACGGAACGGATCTCTGGACAAAGCTGTCATGTTTTGTGTGGCACGTTTGGGCTGTAAAAGGTCATGCAAACCTTTTTGAGGAGGATAAACACTTTCTGGTTTTACTTGGTATGGCATCATTTGCTCACAGAGCACACTTCTCTGTGTGTCCTGCACCAGATGGGTTAAAAGCAGAGGACAAATTTCCCACAATTGCATGAGTGTGTCTGTGCATGTGTTTCTGATAAATAAATGTATCTTGTATCTTGTATCATGTATTTCTTTTTTTAGAAAATGTTGCAAAAACATGGTCACCCTAAAACATGGTTCTACATCTGTGGGTCTGCAGACAGTTGTGCAGATCCTCAGAGGTTCGCATATTCCTGCCCATTTTCCACATTACATCGCAACAGAAATCTTGTAAGCCATGCCACTGTGCTTTATTCTAAACACATTTTGATGTACTGTGTCTATTGTTACAGGTATCCGTTGGTTTCTGTAATTTCCATTAACTGCGGAAAGATTAGGTCTGCACTACTCAATGCTTTTATATGAACAATGGGACAAATGACTGACTATTATCTGGAAATTCTCCATTTAATTGTCACCAGCAGTGATAATAATACTCGCAGCTAAGATGGAAAAACAGAACCAAGCAGCAGACAAACAAAAATATGTCTGCCCGGTGAGTGTAATGGAGTAAGTAACAGTAAAAGAGGCACACATTTTTCTCTGGAGTTGGTGGAGAACAAAAAAAAGCAAAAAGGAGATTGAATATAGTTCTAACATTCCTCAGGTAGACCAACAGGACTACAAATGAATGCCGGTGTTCCTCTTGGTTTATTCGACGCATGACTAATGCAACAATGGCAAACATGCTGTCATCTGTTTTCCATAACATTTGTCATATAAACTTTATAAGGTGATAAAATGTCAATGAAATTATATACTCTTTAAGATCACGCAATTACACTGGGTCCTTAACTTCTTAAATTGTTGATTTAATGCTCTTAAATTTATTTGAGTCTGAAGGGAATGCACAGACTAAATTACATTCACAAGTGATACATCACTGGAGCTAGCTTACATGGGGCTGGGTAGGTTTGATTGGAATAAAAGACTTGTGTGCCTTGGCATCTTCTCAGGAAACCAAGAATTCATTTTTCTCAGACTGTCTGAAAACCCTTTTCCTCAGTGAAACAAAATAACATCCTCTGGCTACTTGGAAGCAACAGGAGTCGGTAAGTTGCATTTATTGTGCAGCCCGATCCAAAGCTTGTCAGTCTGTTCTATTGCGATGTTGATCTTAAACACACGTGGGCCTGCAGAACGAATATCTAGGAATCCTCCCAAACCCCAGTAGGTTGGCGCTCTACTCTCATGAAGCAGAACTAATGCAGCCTTCCAGCACCACCCCCCGCCCTCCCCTCACTTAGTGCAGCTTGGCGCTCTGACAGACAGGGCTCACGCAACACCGAACAATGGCTGGCGTCCGAAAGGCTGCGTAGCTGTAATCACGGGATGGAGAAATCCCAACAGGCCTTTTTCCCCCCGGTGCATGTGTGTAAGCAGCTGTTTTAAAGCTACTGTGTGTGCTAACACGTGTTTAACTCCATCCCGTGTTGTTATATTGTTTTTTTCTCCGGCCGGGGGTTCAGTGTGACAGTAGCCAGTAATAACTGAAAACTCCAGCTGATGGTTGGTTAAAGTGATCCCTGGTGGCCCGGGAGGGGGGGCAGACAGCCGGCGCTCAGCGGATAAGCGACATGTTGGACTCCTTCATTAGCATCACCAGGGGACAGGTAGATTTATTTTTCCCTGGCTGTTTTCCGGAGACCTGTGGAATGACCTGCTTCCCTGCATTGATTGGTCATAAAATGTGATCTGATCCGCCGTGAGTACAGACTACCACAGTGTGCTAATAACACAAAAACAAGGATAACGTTTTGTGTCATTATTGGACACACCCATTACACATTCACAGCGCTGGTGGAAAAAGTAAGTGAACCCTTGGAAACAGGTCAAACCTGTATAAACCAATAACCTCATAGAAGCTCTTTGTGTAGCTGGGGATCTGAGCTGAACAATGTTCAGGGGGAATTTTGGGACCATTCTTCCTACATAACTGCTTCATGGCAGATATATACTCAGGATGTCTGCTGTGAACAGGTCTGATGAGAAGATTCGGCAGCATCTCCATTGGGTTAAGGTCTTAGCTCTGATTGACCCATAGGAGCATGACTTATATTTATGGTTTGAAGTCATTCTGTTTGGTGTCACCCCGATGTTGATATAAGTTGATAAACTTGGGAATTCACTCCATTTCCCCATTTGACCTTTTGTTTAACACCCGGTGCTGTGTGTTCTTCCTGAACAATTCAATGTTTCGGTGTTTTCACACCTACAAGTCAGGATAATAGTCTAAACCAAGGTTCATATCTTTGTTATATTGTTTACAGTTGATCCACCTGGTTTTGGTTTAACATTGCAATTTAGGGAGCGAAATGAAGACTTTTAAATGACTTACATGTTGTTAATTCAGCTATTGAATTAGCTAACTTTGTGCATAGAAAGAAGGTTGTCACACTCTGAGGTTCAGGATCTATCCCAAGGAAACTTCATCAGCTTTCTGTAATTGGTCCGAAAGTCCAAACTATCCCCCAAAACACTTTTCACACTGCAAATGATCTGAACTATGGTTCAGCAGGGACTGGACTTAAACCATCTCTTTTCATCAGACTAAAGTTTGGTCCATCGGTCCCGACCTTGGTCCGAGGCACCTTTCACACCTGTTGTTTTGTTTCGGAACTAAACTGAGAAGTTCAAAGGTCCAGAACAAACAAGGTTAGTGTGAAAGCCCTAGGGCACAATTTCCCTACAGGGTTGGAATGTCATGGTGCTCTTTGGCAAACTTCAGGCTCAAAGTGAAGTTTGGCTCTAATCCACACCTTATCTGGTTTCACTGATTCCAAAGGCGAGGAATTCACATCCTCATTCAAGCTGCCCTGTGAATGTATGAACGATAACAATGATTTGTGTTATAATAGATTGTGCTTTTTCATGATTGTATTTAATGAGCGATGAAGATTTGACCATATTTTAAGACAGACTCGTACGTAAATGCAGATGTTTCCAAAAGATTTATTGAGTTTTCCTTGAGACTGTTGTTTATATACGGACTCACAGCTCTCATATCTACGTCTTGTATCCGGCTCTCTTTATACAAAAAAAAGGACCTAAAAACAATCACTGTAAGCCACATTGCTGCTCTTGCTAGTACTTGTTTAGCTTGTACACTGAATTTGAACACTGGGCATGAAGTTGTCGGTGAATGTGTCCCTATATTGTAAAAACTACATGACATTTGCCAAAGACAAATAACCAGAAACCTCTTGTGTTTATTTGACAGAAACATAATTGGAAGACAAATGATGTTGTTTAAGTTCAGCATCACAGTTTGTAAACCCATTCTCTGGTTCACCTCTAGGATTTATAAAATGTGTGGATGTTTCAGTGGAGCTTCGGTCGTGCACGCGAGTCCTCCACACTGGGGGTTGCCACGTTCTACGAGTATCATCCAAACACAACAGCAGTTATAGCCTGTAAGAGTCTAGAGGCCATGCTGACATCCGTCTGTAGAGCATCTTCTTTGGAAAGCCCCTTACACAGCAGAGGATGACACACTTTTTTTTTTTTATTGACAAAATTCCTTGTGGTTTCTGCTCGACTCCTCATGAAGTCTAAATAAATGTTGGTGTGTCATTTATAGTTGCTGTGTTACTGTCTCCCTGCAGGCGATTGAAGCTCCTTTTCACGCTCCTCCTATTCTTTGTTTGTTCCAACACTCAGAATCACAAAGTTTGCACTAATAAGCCTAGTAGTTTAGCCCAACATGACGCAGGCCGCCTACTAGATTACAAACACACACACACACACACATGCTTGGCTTCTCTTGTACAGTGGTGACCTGCCACATCACAACCACAGCTGAGAACGTTCTCTTCTGTTTCTTACCAGTTTTATCTGGCTGTGTTTACCCCCTCTCCTCTTCCCCCTTTTCTTTACAGAATGCCCTTGTCTGCCTCACAGATATTCCAGCACCCGTAGGTGTCACATGCTGCAGCACCGGGTACGTCCATTCCAAATAAAAACCAGAGGACGGGCTCTTTTATTTTCTGCCAGCAGCCAGTAATGAAAACACTGTCAAACACCGGGGAGATGGACTGAATAGGATGAACTGTATTTGTGCTGTTGTTGATAAATCAGTTGAGGGATTTTACACAGAGTCCTTGCCACTACAGATGAATGATTAATAGTTTTATCTGACACTATAAACATTAGGTACAACCTAAATGGAAGAGATTGAGATGTTGGAGTTTCCCAAACAGTGTTTAAAGGTCTTGTGAGGCCATGAGGACAAAGATGCCCTCGTCGGATGAGACAAAGCCAAGAGAGTGTGTTTGGAGTCAACAAGGCACTGCTCATCACCTGGCTAACACCATGCTGCAGGGATGGAAGCGTCACCTCGTTGGGGGGGGGGGTTCGTGAGCAGGAACAAGAGTGGTCAGAGGAGAGGGAAGACAGATCACAGTCAAATACAGAGACTACCATGAAGAAAACCTGCTCCAGAGTGCACGCAACCTGAGACTGGGACGACAGTTCACCTTTCAGCATGACACTGACCCGAAGCACACAGCCACAACAACTCAAGTTTCTAACCCCTCAGTGGCCCGGCTAAATCCAACATTAGTAGAATTATCTGAAGGTGGCAGCTCATAGTTCTCATTTAATTTAACGGAGTTTAAGTAATAAAAAGTAATAAAAAGCCCAAATCCAGGAAACTGACCCAAAGCTGTAATTTCTGCCAAAGGGGCTTTTTGCAGAGTAAAACATCAAGGGTCGGAAAATACTTTTGTAGATTATAAATAGATAAAAAAATGTACATTTTAATTGATTTAATTAAATCTACAACATAAAGTATTGAAGTCTGAAAAAGTCCTGAAGACACTGTTTATATTCCCATTCTAGTCTTTTACCTATATTTCCTTGGGTCTTTCATGCACTGAGCAAGTATTGCACTTCAACACTCTCCTCCTCCCAGAAGTGGAGTTGCAGCCTGCCCTGTCCACGTAACCTTCTCCAGTGATGTAAAACCAGAAACTGACACCTACTGACATGGGGGAGAAAGATAACACCATCTCAAGAGACTGGTAAACACAGACGAGAGGAAGAAAGGGAGACGTGAGAACATCTTGCTTCATGTTTCATTGCAGAAAAGTCGGTAATTCTTAATGTAATGTGGTAAATCTGGCTTATATTGTTTAACATTCCTGAACAATAACATCGAAATGAATATATATATATATGAATTCAAATCAATTGTAAAACGTCGACAAAACAAATGAATACAAAAGACTATATAGACAAGTTTATTTTCAACAATGTTATCGAATCATATTAATATCACATCCTCTAACCCAGGGGTGTTTAGATGGGTCCCAATCAATAACATCCAAGCACATAAGGCAAAACAGCAATGGCTATGGCAACCCTTGGAAATAGCAATATCTGGTAACCCAGATCTGTATCCAGAGTCAATGTTAGCTTCCCCATAGTGAGCTTCTGCACCACAGCCATCAACATGTGTATGTTGAAAGTCTTCTGCCCGTAACTTTCCATCAAACTGGGGTACTTGGGTATTTTCCTTCCTGGCCTTTTACCTCTCACTGTCTGATTTTGTATTTCCACCATGCAACCCCCCACCCAACCCACCAGTGTGTCCACATGTTGAAGATGGAAAACAGCTGCCTGCAGCCTGGATTTCCCAGCATTCCGTTTTTGGAAGACTCTGCCGTCTGACGGGCCTCACCTGCAGCTTTACACACTTCGCTGTCCGGGCGGAAACAATGACAAAACGCAGACAGATCCACCGCTGTCCAGAGCCTTTGATCCGAGGTGTAGCACCTAATGCCTTACATATGCACAAGTGTTCACACACACACACACACACATACATACACACACACACAGATGCCTTCTTTTACGAGTCTCATTTGTTACAGGGAGCCTTTTTTGAGGGAAAATGATCTGCACTGACTCAAACAGTCCAGCCCCATTCATATCAGATGATTTATCAACAGCACTGTTTGACCTTTGGTAGGTTTACACTGATAAACCATTACTTTCCTTTTCTTTTTTTGACTATTACTCATTCTTTTTATATAATTTGATGAAGCAACTTTATGATAAATGGCAGCAGGATCTAGGTTAGACATGAATAGCCTGACTCTGAAATTGAAACCTTTACCTGAGTCGTAGCCCTTTCGTGGCTGGCATGGCAACCTGGTCCTCTCGCCATTAAGTTTTAAAGGAAACTCCAAACTTAATGGCTGGATAATGTTCACTGGGCGATGGTTTTCTGCAGGTCAAAGAAGGGTTGTACTCTTGTGCCATGTAGGACTGGCAGAGAAGAGGTCAGGCACCATAAGAGCTCAGGATGTGCAGTGGATATCAGTGAGTGGGGTTCACATCCTGAGTTATATGTCTAAAGCCTTGCTATAAGTCCCAAGAGGGTGCAAAATCCCTGACAGGATAAAGACCATCCCTTCTCCAAAATCATCCTCTGGGGGACATTAATATGTGCAGTGACCTTCCAGGACATTTGAGGTAATTTCATGGCAGTCGGTAGGAGCTGATATCTTGCTCCAGAACAAAGTGTTTGCCAGTTTGAGTGACTGTCTGGCATCACTGCCCCTCAGCTTTGTAGCTTGCCGACAAAAATGTCCAATTGGTTCCTTGGAGTTCCGAATCTCACACAAATGGATACAGACAAAAATAATCTCCAACACACATCTCACACCTCATTTTCTCTCCTTCGGCTTTTTAAACTTGTTTTTTTTTTTAAACTCCAGCCAGCCTCTGTGCAGCATCAGATTTTGGCCAGACATTTAATTTCACTTGTTACATCAGCAACACGCTCTGACTTCCAGGAGAAGCCATTAGAAACACGATGCCGGACAAGATCTGAGACCGCGAGACAAAGAAGGCTTTTCACAGCAGGTCTGGGCCTACGTTCACATCTGCAGCAGCACCACTGACTGGAGGTTAACATCCGGGTTATGACAACAATACTAAGGTAAACACACGCAGATGAACATCCCCTGCAGAACGTTTGTCATACAAAATGTTAGATGTTGCAGTCATTTGCCAAATGAACATTAGTCTTAGAATTCTAAAGGGATAGGACTTATGAATGCTGAATAGGTGGGGTTAAGTAAAAAGCTTTTGTCTGTCCCAGACTTTGAGATTGCTGATCTGGCTTTTCCCTGCAGGCAGCATGTACCAGTGTGAACTTTATTTGTATCAAACCTGTAAAAATAGTACAAAGTACAAAAGATTAGTTTGTTCATTGTTAGCCAGCACTGGTTTGCATTATGATCATTTAATGAGGCTGTGATCTGTGGACTGTTGCTGTACCACTGTACAATCAGTTCAGTTCAATTGCTCTTCTTCTGCTGATGGGACAGTAAAAAAAAGGTGTTGGCCATAAACTGAGATTTGAAAACAAGTGTCGCAATAATCATTGCCAGGTCTGAGCAGAATGATTGAGAATGGGAGCATTGGTGCTTTTAATGTGCTGTTACGCCCGGTTTGCCAAACCACTTGGTACAGTATGTTACCACTGCGAATAATAAAGTGAGTTCAGTCTGTTCTGTTCAACTCATTCTCCATAGATAATTCATGTCGAAAGTTTCGATATATTTACTAAAGCAAGATGTCCTACTGGAACACTTGATTAGGACCTGGGTTCTACAGAAGGGAAAATGTGTGTTGGGCCTTTAATCGATATGCAATCACAATTTGCGTGTGATTACTGTTTGATTTACGAAGTAGCAGCTCATTACAAAGTCAGGGCCTGGAGTTTCCTTCTAGAAATACTTCTACCACATGTTGCTCTACTGTTTCCATCCTCCTCAAGCTCAATAAAAGAGCCAAGTTAAGTGTTTATGTGGCCAAGAAAGCAAAAACCTAATCAGGCTTCCATAACCTATTAAGACTAATTTATAAAGGAAACTTAGGAACAAATTAAACCCTCCAATGATTAACAATGACGTGTGGGAGGACTTTCAGTACTAGAACTTCTCTTTGCATGTCATAGAGCTTAGCTCCCAATGTTTACTATGCCATAAACCCAGAGCTGACTTAATACATAGCACAGGCAACATGGGGGTTGCTTAGCATGCAGGATGTCAGAGGGGCACCATAAGAATACCATATACATAATTTAATTAATTATGGTGACAGGGACATAATGAACTAAACCTCTCGATGAAAGAAGTCTTAGTCATTCCGGCCAATCAGTCTCTCCAGCACGACCTCCACATAAAAATCCCTCCACATCAAAATCCCTAACCCCAACCAGTCATGTTTGATGAGCAGCTCTTCTTCTCTGAACAGGTTGCACCTGTTTCTCGGTCACGTAGCTTTGCATCATTGTTAGAAATATGAGGACTTGCCTGACTCAGTGTATCACCCAGCTCTTGGTACCGGCCGTGGTTATCTCTTGCCTTGACTACTACAGTGCCCCTATAGAAGGCCTCCCTTCATGCAGGGTAGAGCACTTATAGGTAGTCCAGAATGAAGCAGCATGTTTGCCTTTTGACCAGACACAGCCCCTGGAGATGATGTGAAAATTCACACTCCTGTTTGCACCTCTGGATGGTCTTTTGGACTAAAACACGAAGTTGCTGGCTTCGTCCTCCTCACAAATGATCCTGCGACCAAACTTTCTCGAGTAATTTGGGGCAAAAATTAACTGTGTGTGAATGTGAAGTATATATATATTGGTTAGGGTTACTCAGTCACTCAGCTCTGACAATAACAATCATTGACAAAGCAGTGACATCACATCAACCTGTCAATGATACACCATGAAGACGGCGTTAAATTTAACTTGGCTCTTAAGTGCTTCTTGGTCCCTATACTGTCGGTACCTGTCTAAAATTCAATCCCAACAGATACAACACTTTACATCCCATCAACCTAGACTTTCAGTGTTTCATCAATCCCCCCAAAAAGTTGTGTTGTATCTTAATTTATCAGATACACAGACTGTTGAATCAACATTACATCCCGTTGTTACAGAAATACAAGTATGAGATCAGACATATTCTCGGTATATACCCAATATTAGTACTTACATTAGGATCAGGGCCAAAAAAAGCTTGTATGGGACCTACTTCTCTTTGAAACAATGGGTGTCGGAGTTTCAGACGGTGGTGGAAAAAAATCTCTTTTCCTGCAGGTTCACAGCTGATTAAATAATCAGACTACTTTTAAAACTTAAAATTTCTTATTAAATACACAAGATCACACTAAAAGAGGCGCGGGCTGAACTGATATGTCCAAGACAAAAAAAGTCAGATTCCTCAGCAGCTTATGAACCACAATCGAGGAAATGTAAATAAAGGGACAGTATTGAATTTCTGCTTCTCAAATGAACCTCAGTATTACAGAAAAGATTGATACGGGTAAATTGAGGTGAACTGTTATTTCCTTACAAGCTAATCCCTCTTTGGCTGCAGGTAAAAACCTTTGGGTTAGGTTCCTTTTTTTAAACATAAAAAAACGTGAGCCTTACCCTCACCTAAACCCATTTCTAATCATAAAAGCAACTTTTCTTTTTTTTCCGCTTCATATAAGGTCTAGGCTAAAAATGGTCCTCACAAAGATATCTGTACAAGTGTAAACACACACACGCATACATTATGTGGCTGTCCATTTTTATGGAAGCTCCCAGCTGGTTTTAGCCAAAACACCATGCTCAAACAAATCCTGAGCTACATTTGGCTTATACATTATTTTTAAATTCTTGATCTGATTATACTTAATCTGTTAAGGGTAATCAGACAGTTCAGTTTCGATCCCCTTCTCTCCCATCCCATGCGCCAGAGTGTCTTTGGGAAAGATACTTGTCCCCAAATCCCCCCTGACGGCTGTGCCCACAGTGTATGAGTGATGAAAAAGTGATGTATCGACACAGACCATTTGTCATGTACATGGGATCATCTCATCCATTCTAAACTTTCTTCATGTCAAAATGAAGCAGTCCATGAAAACACAGCCATTCGTTCATCCACAAAGATGAATGCACATGGGCACTTTCATAAAGCCTATAGAGAAACACAGCAGTCTGTGCCAGGCGAGAAGACGTGTGTTCTGTCAAAGTGTCTGCGCAGGGATTATATAACCAGAGCAGCCAAAGATGGATGTTGGTTTCCAGCATTAAAAAAAAACAATAAAGTCTGTCAATCCAGGGGAGGTGTAATTCAATCTCATCTCCTTTTAAAAACCATTAGGAGCGCCAAGAGTGTGACCTCTCCCTGCAGGCATGACACATCTGATGGTGTTTTTGTTGTATACGCATGTGGAAAAAGTGGTTCCCTGTAAGTAGTTAATAGGTTTGAATGGTGTCACCTCATAAGAACTCAACCGTGCATCATCTAAAATGCTACAAGTTACGCTTGTTCCATTGGTTTTCCTCAGCCTGGTGCAATAAAAAAGCATATCCCACATACATTCTACATTAGGGAATTATTTCAAACAATCAGAAAAACTGCTCAACAACTAAAAAGGACCCACAAATGCCAAGAGCCATTTTAATCCTTTTGAAGTCTTTCCAGGTAGATCCCCCCCACCCCCCGACATTCACTTGACATCCTCAGTCCATTTAGCTACATTCAGCGGATGTCAGCTGCGCCAAGTTTGCAACTTTCTGACAAGCTGTCAACCCACCCCCCCCCCCCCCCCCCGACCCTGACTTGCTTTTTTAAGAATTCGTCCTTTGACCTTTTGTTGCAGGGCCTGAGGACAGCAGCCCCTGCCTGCCAGCCACGACACACACCTCCACTCAGGAGACACGCGAGCACCGCCACCAAAATCTCTCCGTCAACAGTTTCATAGCGTGCGAGTGATTTTCCCCCGAAACTGATCCACTTGAAAGGGCCTGAAGAATTTTAACCGTCTTGTAAAATATTCATAGAGGGTTTTCCGACAGAAAGCCGACACTCACCAGTAAACCTGCAGCGGGCCTTCAATGCTGCCAGATGACAAAATGCCCTTTTTTAAGGTCTTCTGTCTATATTCATGTCTCGCCCCCGCTCGCAATTTCAATGTAGCCTTACAGAAGCTATATATAGTCATATGTTTATGGATTTCTAGCCAGGTTCTTTTGTTTGCAAATTAAAAATGTGTGTAACCAGCTACTCTCTAAGTTACCAGAGGGGATAAAAGGTAGCATTAAATACATTCATGAATCTGCATAAAGTCAGAGTTTAACCTCTACAACAGGATGAGCTTAATAATGTTATTATCATAATATTCATTCTAATCAAGCATATCACATAATGAAGAGCTAAGCTGAGACTGAACTACACTTGACTGCAGGCCTGGATGCATTTCGTGCTGCCATCAAATTGTTAACTCTGTATCTCTATTTGCCAGGTCAGACACACACACACACACACATATCCTTAATCCCAACCAAGCTGTGGGACCCCACAAGAGTGGTGCGCTCCCAGGTTTTGGACTAGAACATATACACAGGCCCACTCACACAATCACACACTCCATGTCTCATTATATGGATCTGTTTTCCGAGCACTCGGCCCCTCGCTGCAGACGTTCTAAAAGCCTCTGATGGAAAACTCGACTCCATTCTCACTGTTTTTTTTTGTGTATTTTGGCTGCAATCATCCCAATATCTTTCACCACCGCGACGATTGCCTTACCAGACGGCCAGTACCACGGAGCATGGCCACAATGCACAGTCCAGACATTACTCAATATCCTGAGAGGGCCCGAGGGGGGATACATGCTGCTCATTTACACACATGCCAATAGGCCGTATGACTGGTCGACAGGTCTGCGGTTTGAAGTCCCAGGGGACGTTCATTAAGACAGATATGAATGACATGTCTGAAACACGTCAAAATGCCCTGTAGGAATGACTTTAAAGGGGAAAGTAACTAGAGGACATTTACACTGTTAGATGTTTTCAGTCTGTGAACGTCAGTGTGTGTCTGGAACTTATTTTGTGGTAAGAATTTAGTTTTCAAAGCACCAAAGTAACCTCCAGCCAAAAGAAGAGAGTGAATACTCAAGACCAAAGCAGGGAACATTGGGTCTCCTGGCCATGTATGGCCTGTGAAACAATTTGATCCAGCCTCAGAGGTAATATTATTATAATAATTCAAATAATTATTCAGAAAAACAAAAAAACACAGTTCATAAAAAAGTTTCTCGGAAATACAAAAAATATATATTTTCCTGCCAGAATTAAAACATTTCTGTGACAAAATAAAATAATATATGATAACACAAACATATCTTTCAGGTTGGTCCTTTCTTGAAGTGTGACCGTCATTTCATGACATGAATAGCTGTTTTGTACCATTGCTGATAAACATCAAGGCAAAAAGAGAACAAGTAGATTTCCAAAAGACAAACCAGTGTGTCTAATTTACAGGGATGTACTCATAGTGATGGAAAAGGCCAAACTCAGGCAAGTTGTGTTGAGTGAGTTATCAGCAAAGAAGCTTAAACCTCCTTTAGAAGGAGGGTTTCTCCTGGGGAGCCACAAGAACCAGACAAAGTCAAATAACACATTAGTGATATGAAACAAGATGACCACAGAAATCCAAAACACTGGATGACCCTGTTCAAATTGTTGCTTTTTACTCTTACAACAGAAATAACAAATACAGACCAACCAACCATTGTTGTGAGGGATCCCTGCAATAATTACTTCAGCTATTCCCCCCCATCCTTACCATCTGACCTCATATGCCTCTGATGTTTCCATAAAAGTGTGTGTGCGTGTGTGTGTGTGCGTGTGCGTGTGCGTGCGTGCGTGCGTGCGTGCGTGCGTGCGTGTGTGTGTGTGTGCGTGTGTGTGTGTGTGTGTGTGTGTGTGTGTGTGTGTGTGTGTGTGTGTGTGTGTGTGTGTGTGTGTGTGTGTGTGTGTAGGAATGTTAGATAAAGAGCAGATACCCCCCACCCATCACCAGTTCTGCCGATGTCTGAGCCAGCTGGCTAACTCACTTGCTCTCTCCACCTCACACTACTAACCTCACATACCTCGGGGGGGTCGTGCGAGAGCTCGATTAGCGATGGGTGGTGGTGGTGGTGGTGTGGACAGTTTTCAGGAATCGCTCCCATCCCTGCCCTCTTATCCTTCGCTGATTTTCCAGTTTTCACAGCCAGCCTGGAAAGTGTTCGTAAGCATTTCCTGTGGAAAATCGCATTTTCACCAAAGTCATATGGAATCTGCCGCCTCGCTACTGTTGACAGACAGATGAGGATCGGTAGAACTGAGGGGATATGGAGGGGAAAAGAAAAGCACAGTGTCAACTGGGGGATGACAGATCTGAATTGAACCTTCCTCAGTGTGTTAATAGAGAGGGGCAGAGGGAGATGGATGGTGGTGGGGGGGCCTGGGGCAGGTCAAATTCCCATCAGCTTAGGGTCAAAGGTCATGGTTTTCGAGGACACTGCACAAGGCTTGAGCTGTAAAACAGATATTTATGGAGCCATTAGTCTGAGTGAGGCATTGGCTTGCAACTCAAAGACACAATTAGCACACTCGGGTATTAGGACATTAGATAAAAGCAAGAGTAAAATATCCACATTTTTGTTACGATAGCGCCATTTGTTGTTTTTTATAAGTTACCACAAGTTTTCTTTTAATGGTTTTCAAACAAATGAGTCTCCTAAGTTCTAACAACCAGTGGTAATCCTTCCTTTTGAGAAACCAGTGCAGTGCCTACAGAGCCCTGATGCTGCACCCCCGCTGCTTACTTGTTCAAACTGCACAAAATTTGACATTGCACTTCCTTGGGTCCAACAACACACATTAAAGAAGTGGTCACCATTTACTTCAAGTGCATTGGATTTGGCTGCAACGCTGTTTACCACTGAGACAAACACTTCACCCACCCCTCCATAGGCATAGTGGTGGGCAGATAATGAGTGAATTGTCATTTTTGGGTGAACCATCCCTTTAAGACCATTTTCCTACTCTGAAAACTTGATTAAAATTACAGCAATGTATTAACCAACCATGCTACAAAATATGGACTTTTGGGGCCTTTGCTAATTTACAGGTCACAACTCGTGAACTTTTAGGTCATGATTGAAGAGGTGGAGTGCTTTTATGTAGAAATAATCTATTTGCATGAGATTATTCCTTACCCAGAATATATATGACATATTTTGAGAAAACATCAAGATTGTAACACACATAATTACAACAAGGCAGATAGTGCTGATACTGAGCTAACTTTGGTGGAACAGGAAACAACATGACAAACCTTTGGGGGTGTTATTGTGCTATCACTGTTTATGTGAGGGGGGGGGGTGCATTTTCCAGTTGTGTCAGTTATTTTTGGACACGCACAGCCCATTTCTCTCTCTTTTCTATGTAGCCTCATTAAACATGATCACTGCCAATAGCTGTTATTCATCACTGGAATATAATCTCAGCTGCCAGTGCTGCCAGATTTATTACAAACGGGGAGTGGGGGGTCGGTAATGATAAAGACATGTACGCAATGCAAGGATGCGTGTTTCAAATCTATCTTTATATAGTTATCAGTTATTGTAAACTCCCTCAATAACTGGTTATAACTAATATGTAACAATAACTAACAATAACAATAATTGCTATAAGCACTATTGATGTTGTAGAAACATGTTTTCTAATCCACTGTTGCACACATCCTTGATTATTGGAAAACAGAAATGCTTTGAAGGCTAAAATGAGTTCTACATTTAAAGTGCAGAATTCTGCCTCAGGATGTTTTAACGTATCATCAGGAACCTGGAGACGCCCCTCCCACTAAAAGTGCACTCTATGAGTTTACTGCTGACTCCACGCCTGTCACTGAGCTGCGAGGGTGTCGTACCTCAGTGCTTCCAGGGAATGCTCATCACCCAGCCTCACTGTGGTCCATCTTATCACCAGCTGATAAACCCACCAGACAGGGAAATAAGCAGTCTCACCTGCCAGCCACAAATGAAAGAGGCGGATGCACGTGAGGGGAGCGGGACAGCCACAGGTGTAAAGTGTTCCCCTCAGCTGCTCCCAGGCGCCAGGCTGATGTTTTTCAAGCCTACTCTCGTCCTCCTATGACCTATTATTTAGGGTTTAGAGAGCAGAAGTGATTTATCGTCACAGAAAAATGCTTTGTTGAATTAATTGTGAATCTGTTTCACGGCTGGTGCCTGGCGACGTACCTAAACACACACTTACACAGCCAACGCAACACAAACATCGCTCTTTATATAGCTATGAGGACACTCGATGTCAAAATACACTCCCCAGCCTCTCACTCTAACCTTATCCATTAAAACTAAATGCCTTGCCATAACCCAAACCAACCCTAATGCTAACCTGAACCTGGACTCACCAAAATGTCCTGAGGTCTCATGTTTATATCGTTCTTTTACATGGAATTAAACAAATTACGAACACCGATTCACAAAACAAACAAGGCCTTGTGCGAAGTTTATAATAACACGTCTCTCAGCAAAGGCGTTTAAAACAGGAGCACTCCTCTCTGGCTTCCCCCCCCGGTAACATCGCTGCTGTTATGCAGAGCAGTGTGTCAACATACCGCTGAGTCTGTTACATTCATGGCACGTCTTCTCTGAGGGAGAGGTCTAATTAACCGCTGTCAGGCAGAGAGCGGCAGGCTGAAAACAAATGACCTGCAGCACATTCTGTACTTCTGCAGATGTTGTTGTTGCTGTTGTTGTTGTTGTTATTGTTGTCAGGGCTGAGAAATGACACTTATTCTACAGAGACACTAAGTACAATGCTGCTTCGAGTTTATGACGTGCTAACACTCTAATGAATTCGTAAATTCTTAAGCATGATTAAGCTCATTTAAGTACTTCTTTAATGGTGCTACTCCCAACCACTACACAGTTCACCAGGGTATAATCAGAGCTCATCAACCTTGAGGAATGGAAATCACAATATTTTATTATGTCAAAAATGTACACACATACTGAGTTAATATAGCTGATAAGCAAGATATCAGTAAAGGTCCAGATAGTAGCTGAAAGTAAATTAATAAACAAATTAAATATTTAACTAAGACAGTAAATAATACAAATAAGCAAAAAATTCAATAATCATTTCAAAGTCCACCTTCTGCCGCCACGTGGTTATTGTAGTTTAAATAATAAATGTAAAATAGCATCCATCTTGAAATCAGCTGAAATCAAAGCGTTTGGAAAAGTATAATTGTGTTCATCTGACCGGGCTGTGTTCACATCAGGCAAAACCTATTGGGAGCTGCTGCTGATTTGTGTTAACGGCCTCAAAATAGAAAGGTATGAGCTGCTCATATCTAATCTTGGATCAACTCTTCATCCAGCACATTCAGGTATATTCTTTTATTTTTGTTTGACTGTTACAGATTTATATTCTCTATCCCATGAGTTGCTTAACAGTTGTCTCTGCTTAGTTTAACAATAGTTGACTCACATTGAGTTGCCACATAAATATTCGGTCTTGATGAAGTGTGAAGTGGAGCTGCAGTGGAACACTAAGTGCAGGCAGGCAGATGAAATGCAGTCTGTTCAGATGGGTTGAATGTGCTGAATGCTGCAGGAGCCAGTTGTACGACCTCCAGGATTCCAGTCTTCACACAGTGAAGAAGACCATGTTCCCTGGTGCTGCCTTCTCAAGGTTGGATAATGTCAAATCGTGGGCTGTGAGTTCTCTGCATTCAGAGCCAATTGAATTCGAAAGACATTTCAGAGAAGAGTCCGCACACCGTGCACCGAGCAGGCTTGTGTCCAGAAGGTTGTCAGTCTGATCCCTGAGCGTGCAGAAGAAAAACTGGTTGGAAGAATTCAGAGAGCAATGACTTCCACTCCCTTGTTACCACTGTTGAAAGGTCCTCGAGTCTACTATTTCATGTTATTTTCCCTATTCACGGAACAAAATGTTTGCTGCGGTCAACAGATTTCTTTTGTGAGATAAAATGCATTTTTTGCGTTTATAGTATTTAGAATTTAAACGCAGGATCAGTGTTTCTGTGGGGGCCTTAAAAATAAAAAAAAATAAAAGAAATTTAGGCCTTAAATAGTCTTAAATATGTTAATTTGCATGTAGCGCTACTTCTGTCTCGTTTTAAATTGAATTGGTTGCTGTAGAGAATGCTCTAGCGGCATGTATGGTTTGTAATGTCTGTGTGTTATTGTGTTTTTTCAAGAATACAGTTATTAGCACATTGTAAGAAAACTGCTAATCAGTATTCACTCTGGGCGAGACGTCTGTGGCTGTAGTTTGTGAGATAACGTGACGTTTCGAGGGTTATTCTCTTTTCAGCTGCTTCGCCTTATCATCAGTTTTTGATTCTGGGACTCCAATATTACTTTGTATCTGTCGTACATGACATAGGGCCTAAAGTTATTTCATTATGATTTTAAAAAGTCTTAAATTTGACTTGTTAAAACCTGCAGAAACCTTGAGGGTGTATATGGCAGGGAGGCCGGGGGTTCCCCTGCCTTACGTTTTGGGGTAAATGTGGCTGTGAAGCAGAAACGGAAAGAAAGTAATGCTCATTGTGTCAAGGTTTTGTATTTTTGAGTGGTTATTTTTCCGCCTCTTTATAAAGAGTGTTTTCTATTTAATTATTACCTAGTGTTTCTTGTACATCCTTGTGTTTGTGTTTGTATATGAGTTGTTTCGGTGTCGTATGTTCTCTGTTTCCTGTTTTATTTTGTAGGCTCTGTTCCGAGTCTGTTTACTTCACTTCCTGTCTCTGTTATCGCCTGCACCAGTCCTCATGTGTTCCACTTGTGTCCAATTGCCCCTGCCTTCCCTGTGTGTATATAAGTGTCTGTGCTTCCCCTTGTCGGTTATTTGTCTTAATGTCTGTCTTCATCTCTGACGTTATACTTCATCTCCTTTGCTTGTGTCCTCTGCTTCTTTTCATCTTCTCGTAAGGTTCCAGTGTTTTCCCCTGTGTGGCTTTTGTTTTGGACTTTTTGAGATTCTCCTTTGTTTGTTGTTTTTTACTGTTGGCCATTAAAAGGACACTTTTTGTTTAAACTCTGCATCCTGGGTCCATCTGCTTCACCGAACCTGACACAGTGAATCTATAACAGATTAAAAAAGCTGTCTTTTAGTTTCTGTGAAGCCGCTGAAGTGCTTTCAATGCACACCCATAGTACCCACATTAAAGCCCTGGAGCCTCATTCATAAAAGTGTGATTCTGGACTATACCAACAAATGTCAGATAGAATGCACATATTTATAAAACTCTGCACATGCACGTCAAGTGAAAAATGTGCACACATGCACACGCTTCATATTCCACCCACCTCACTCCCACAATGCACCATAAATGGTAAATGCAAAACCCCTAATGAATATTGATGTGCACACATGATGTTCCCCAGGAAACACAGCAGCAGTGTTAGCAACAAAAGAGCGTTTGAGAATGAACACGACGGCTGCAGCAGCTGTAGATGGAGTCAGCTCCTCAACGCAGTGCGGGCGTCATATGGCACAACCCACTGCCGGCACAGTTCAGGATAGACTGTGCAGATGGCGTCTATCTATCAAATACAACATAACACTGCTGCCCTGATTCTTACGATGTAATTAATTTGTTAATCATATTTTTGGTGTAAGGGTCATTAAATGTGTGCACATTTCGGCACCACCTCATCTTCACCAGTTTACACTGTTTTGAAAAAGGTATAAACAATCTCATCTTCGTTTTAGGGAGGGGTGTGAACGTATTTCAAACTCCACTTTGAGTGTTTGATCGTTATTTAAATTGAATGAAGAGCAAAATTAGGTGTTTTGTAAATATCAGTATTTTTTACCTGCTGGTTGGGTCACATATGATCTAACGATTAACTCAAGCTGTCTTTACTTTGAGACACATTGGGCCAGGTCTTCCAGGACATCTTATCTTTTTGCAACAGTTGTGCAACAGCTGTAATGACCACAGCCCTTGGTCAGCAGACGTAACACAGCAAAGTTTATCTCTGCGTCCTGAGGACACTGGTGGTCCTTGATTTGAGAATGAGATAGAATGTAGCTGATAGTAGTTTGTTTGTTCAGTCTCACAGAGAGATGTATTTGAACCATCGATTCTTGTCTCGTTTGACCTTTTCTTTTAATTTTAATTATTGTTAAGCAGTCCATGGGAGACCCCGTGGGTTGTTGGGGGAAACTACTGGGGGGACGCTGCCAAGGTGTGGGAGGACGAAGAAGTGCGTGGGCTGGGTTTATATATGTATGACAAACAAGTTACAGGAAATTGGATTGTAGTACGGCTAATGGCTGCTCTTTACCACTGGTTTGCAATGTCGAGACTGGGTTGCTGGGTTGGACAAAATATCGCTGAGGCCATATATTGTTGACTCATGAGATACGATGATCGATATGTATGGCACCAAATATCAATATTTAGACATATAGTTAAATATAGTTTGGACATTGGTCAGTTTGTTGATATCAAATATTGAAGAGGTTTTTTATTTAGTGTTAATCTCACATAATCTTTGGATTCAGTTTTGTGTGAACGGTCTAAACAAGGGTCTGGACTAAACCATTTTCTTCTATGCTCAGTTTGGAGGCTTCTAGCGGACGAAAAACAACCGTTCAGCCACATTGAGGACATGGATTTAAAAGCACTCTGTAGTTCCTCTGTCTCTCTTTGAAGAGCTGGTCAAAGCAGGTTTATTCTTTCACTCTCACCATAAAAAAAATAAGGCGGAACAAGAAGTTGATTAGAATTCCTCAGAACGACAGAAAGTCGTCCAGCCCTTGTGACCGTCTAGAACTTCACTGGAAAACAGAGAAATGTCCAGTGGGCCACTGCTGAGGAGACGTGCGTCACTGCAGCAGAAAAACAAGGACTGAGAGCGAAAGCAGGAGGCTAGGAGAGAGTAGGAGACTCTGCTGACTTCATTCACACTGGAGCGACGGAAACTGAGGCAGCGCTAGGACGGGGGACTCCCTTCCCAAAATACAACCAGATGGCTCGATCATCTCGCTGCGTTTGAAGTGTCCCTGTACAGTGTGTGTTTGTGTGTGAGTGTGTAACTCTGGGTGCAGACTTCCAGACATGTGAAGTATATTTTCTCAGACCCAAGCAGCCTCTTCGAGTGTAAGCGTGGGAGCAGACTGCAGGGTGGAGGCCAGACAGACCGACTGGGATCCTCTGGAGTCCTGCTGAAAACAATTAACTGCAGCACAGAAGTCTTTAATTTAGTGGCATAATCAATAAATTATTACAATTACAGTGTTAATCCCTTACATCTGCCTTCCCGCCGACATCTCTGCTGTGTTATAATTTACACTGTGTGCGTTGTATGGGTTCATGACGTCTGCTGTCCTCAGTTCTTTGTGTATTCTGCATCCTTCTTTCATTGAGAAAATGTATTTGCTTTAAGATATTGCGATTAACAATGTTAATGCTTTACAAACCAAGGAAGTACAGTGGAATAATTGAAAAGTCAATTTTTAAAAGTGGGCATCCTCTTTTCATCATCTCTTCACTTAGAGATGTCAGTGGTGAATAGAAATGCTCTAGAACGACAAGGCAGCATGCAGGAAGATTGATTCAAGCTCTTTTCCTGTTTTGTTCTTTTTATTTCATGTTTTTCTCTTATCCAGCATGCATCCTGTAACTTAATATACTTCCAAAAACACAAAAGAGCAATGATGTCTGCTTCAAATGTGGATTTACATTTACTCATCGTTTTTGGTGAAGATCTTCATTCAAAGACCAGAGGCTGTAAATAATCTTCCCTCAGCTTCACCGAGCTCTCTCTCTCTCTTTCTTCCTCCTTCTTTCCACATGGTTTCAGATCTAGCTCGACTTTATGACAGAGGCACAGCAGCTGCTGCGTCGGATACTTAACGTCTGTGGAAATCAGTGTTCCGCGTTCAAAGACTTCCTCCTTTCATTCAGCAAAGCGCCCGGAAGAATCTAATCCTGTCGTTCACGCTACTGGCTGCTGGCTCGGTCAGGATTCACAAAAATCAAACGCCACGTGTGGAAGAAGAAAAAAACTGTGGGTATGATACCCGACCATGTGGACGGATAAAAGAGGAAAGTCCAGCCATCATGTGATACTGTTAATCAAATCTAGAAGATCATTGAAGTCAGTGAATCTAAATTTGGATCTCATCAGTGCAGGTTTTAGATATCTGTTCAAATGGACACTTTTTCGTTTTTATAAAAAGTGTTATTTTGTGCCACAGTTTCTTTAAAAAACATTTTCAAGAATATTCTTTTGGTTATTTTGCTCCAGTCCTTTATTGTTAAAGCACCACAGGATTTCGAGGGATCTGTTGGCAGAGGTTGAACGTGACATTAAAAACTAAGAATCATTGTGTTTTCGTTTCCATGAGGTGAGCCCTTTATATCTACATCCGGAGGCAGGGAGGGAGGGAGGGGTCCTCTTCCATGGAGTCCACCATGTTGCACCATCATGTTTCTACAGTGGCTCAGAATGGACAAACCAAACAATGGCTCGAGAGATGACCTTTCGTACTTTTGTTATCTGAAGGCCACACAAGGTTCTTATAGGCTTTGAAGATAGGGGTCAGGTGAGGGGTATTCAACTAATTGCAGTCTGCATCCTCACCACTAGATGCCACTAAATCCTGTGTGTACCTTAAAGCATCACAGTTTTCCTTGAGAGCTGATGACAAATTGTGACATTAACAACATTAAAAGAACAATATTTTTAAATCGAAAGGCCTGGATGGACCCTGATAACGATTCTGCAAACACTCTGAGAACATATATGAATGTGAAAAATGCCTCTGGAGTATTAAGACCATTAAGAAATTGTGTGAGCGATAGTTGTGTCAATGTCAACTGGTGTTAAAGTTTATTTACATTTTGGGAAATTCTTTTTTTGAAACTTCCGTGTGAATGTGTGTGTGTGTGTGTGTGTGAGTTAAAAAGGTGCTGATATCAATTTCATGTCGGTGTGTAATACAGAGACTGTAAAAATAGGGAAACAGCCAGACTGGCTCCATGCAAAGTACCTACGATTTATGATTTTCAGGGGCAGGTTACATATGTGCTGAAACACACTCAAGCATTTAGGATCTCGCAGTTTGAGCTATAGATGGAGACACTGAACATTTGGATAATGGGTTTTCAGTGAATACTTCCTGGACGAAAACTGCAAATGACTGTTTCGCCTTTTGACTCGTGGGTGGAATAAATAAACAAGGTGCAACATGTTTGTTTAGAGAGCTTTAGAGGTCTTTGCAGGGTTCTTTTTGAACCGTGGACCGGGCTACCTGTATCACCATGAGAGTGATATGACTTTTTGTGTCACACTATGTCTCATTCCTTTAACTCATGGGCAGTACATGCCACCTTTACAGAAGGGTCACTGCATTTCCACCCATAAGTGAAAAAATGACAACTAAGGACAGGTTGAACTACTTACCTTCACATTTCCATGTAGCTGTGGTCGCTGAGGCAAGTGATGATTGGATGATATCCAATATTTGATATGATGTTTGGCCCAATAAAGCTTTTAATATGGCCGCTAACTTCCCATGTTCATACATGTATAATGTAGCAGATACTAGTGTAAATACCAGTGCAGGTTTAGACCTTAACTACTTTTAATCAGCATGATTAAATGGATTATTTTCTTTGGTGCTCTACTTTGTTGTTTTTGTTATTATATTGCTTTTAACTAGATTTCTGTGTCTTTAATTGCTTCAATTGATCCATTGTCTCCTGCATTAACTTGTTTAAATTTGTTATTGCACTGCATGTATTACCTTTTTACGTCCTTTGAACATACCTCCTGTGTTGTTGAAGAGTTCTATGTAAATAAAGTTCATGTATTTATTCATTTATTTATTAATAGACACGTTTCAGAGAACGTGAATCCGCTGTTTCCTCTGATTTCCAAACAAAGGCTTCCAGAGTTCCTGTGTGTTCAGCTCCTAAAATAAACGATCTACTCTCCTCTTCTTCTTTTCCTCCTTCCTCCTTCACTGCCAAGTTGTGATCCCCCCTCTTGTTTATGGTGTAAGGCCGAGGATGTATTTCTCACGAGACGGAGGGAGCTGCTGTTTCCTGACACATGCGAGTAAATCAACCGGGTCTGATTTATTTGCCACAAGCTGGAGAGGGACCACAATTACAGGGGCTTGTTTTCTCTTTGTCCTCTGGGCCTGAACAACACATGGTGATGGAGAACACACGGTTTGTGTTTGGCTCACTAATACTACGAGCATTTGGCTGGCAAGTTATTCCCTTATCTTTGGCGCAGCCTAGTGACGAATAAGAACATCTGATCTTAGTGAGAGGCAACTTCCAGAGGAAATGTGAACTCATTATTTCAAAGATACATGTTCATGATAAAAAAATACCATCTGATTTTAGCAAATGTCTCCATTGATGTCATAAAAGCAGCAGCCCATATCTCAGTCACACTTGTTTAAAATGATCATTGAATTCTCCTGGGAAAATATGGTAAAATGCTTCTTTTGTTTATTCCTTATAGTTAATATCCTCAGGGGCTGTCTATGATTTCAAAACAATGTATTAAAGTGAATACTGTACAGTTAATTCCTGAACTCTTAAGTTCCCAAAACTCACTTGAAAGTCTTAATGTTCAATGTTTATGACTAAAAAATAAACAAGAATCTAATTTAAAGATACGGAATATGAGGTCTCTCCATCAAAACAATAGAAAGGTTGCAGTTTGGTGATGAGATGTAGCAAGGCATCATGGGAATTGATGGCTTCACCACTATTACCCAGTTAGGATCCTTCTGTGTTTAGGATTCAGGAGTTACACTTTCCTCAGGTGTGTCCTCTTCTCCGAATCCAACAGACCCCCAGATTTAATCCAGTTCAACAAAATGTATTACATCAACAAAATATATAACATAGACATAGACACTGTAACAAAAGTGACATATTTTAACTTTAATGATTTGAAAGACATCCTGAAACATCAGGACTGCGTGGGCGTGGTTTAATCAGAATTGACTGACGGGTGGCCTGTCAACATAAACATACAGCCCAAAAGTTACCATCATGAAGTCAACATTGACTCCATGCAATGATGTCACCTGACAGAGGAGACAGCTTGAAGGAGAGGGAATATTGTTATTGTGTCAATCACGTCAACTTAAAGGGCGAGACTGCCCCTTAGTGGCAAAACAAATGTTGTAGTACAGGATAAAATAGAATTTACTAGCAATTTCTCTTTATAATATCAGAACATTAGCAGGTAGCCTCTCCCCTGCATAACTTACATTTGTGAAACTTAGCATCAGCCAGCATGGTCAAGCAGAAGTTGTTTAGGAATTGTAAATGGACTACTCAGTGCTTTTCTAGATTAATGAAATCAAATAAAATTAGATTTACATATAAACTATATTTTCAAAAATAATTGCATAATAATCCCTGTAGCTTTTTGGAAAGTTTCAATTTTATTTTCCATCTCTGTGCCACTTGTTCTTCCTACTATGTATTTATAATTCAGCTAAATGTCTTCAAAATATGAATGTCTAATCATGGACCTGTCGGAAATCAACAGAGTTTAATGCTTGAGGAAATGTAGCATCCACAAAAGCTTTAATATTGTATATGGTGTGTAGCGCAGTTCTCACTAATGACTCTACTGCAAAGGGAAGAAATGTTCTGAGGATAAATTATCAATCATGTGCTGTTCTTGGTTTGTGTTTACAAGAATAAGTTGGCATCAGACAGACTCTACCACAAAAACATGTATGTACTCAGGTATTTATTAAAGCCAGGTGAAAACATGACAACCGTAAACACATAAGTAGCGGAACAATTTTTTCAATAAAACAACTCTTCAGTACAGTTTATTCAGATAAATATTTATGATACATTTTGTAGGATGGTTTTTTTTTTTCACATAAATCAGTGCGCTCCGAACATCAGAGCAGATTAAACCTGAATTTATTCACTTCAATAAAACATTTCAACCCAGACAACTGCCAACAAACCGGCGACTCCATTGTTCATCCTGAGGTTCAACATCCCTGTTTAGGAGCTGGAGACATGCGTCCTCTTAGATAACCGGACATACCCTGCATGCCTGCCTGCCCTTCTCTCTGCTTTCTCCAGTCCCTTCTGTAGACTTCAAGTAAACTATTATTTTAGGCCTGAAGTAGGAGCCCCATCTGTATCGGGGTCAAACATTTCAAAATGTTCATAAAAGGAACTGTCCACATGAAAAGGAAGGATAAGAGGTGCGTGCTCCAAGCTGCACCACACGGTTAAAGAACAAAAACTAGTCCAGATATCGGGAAATGATGACTGATATGCTGTTAGGGATTTATATTCTGATCAAACAAACTTCCACATCTTGGCATGTTTATGGGGTGCAGCAAGACGATCGGCATGTTCAGGCCAGTATCGTGCAGCCCGGGCACGTTCAGGGAGCGAGCCAAGCGAGGGGGGTGAGCCGAGAGATTTGGATGCAGATCCGAAGGCATGAAATAATGTTTGTAAAGATCTGTTGGAAAACACGAAGGTGCAGAACGACGGCAGAACTGACAGGTGACCTCTCGTTCCTTTAAAGCTGCTCGAGGTCACCGCTGCGGCTGGCAGCTCCACGTAGAGGCGAGGGGTTTGAAAACTGTGCAATTACATAAAGAAATCCTGAAGGCTGATGTCAGCAAACTGCACGTGGCCTGTGTTTGATACTGGAAAGCAAGATGGAGCGAAAGAGGAAAGACAAGGTTGAGAGTCCAGCTTTCTGTAGAAACATCACTCGCTCACTGCTGTTTGCTTTGGAAAGACTTATATCAGCGTCTTTGCATATTTCATCAGATTTACTGCCAAATAGTCACTTTATATTTCCAAAGTGCACAATATGATTGGCTTGGACAATACTTCCCAATTATTCGGCTGGGTCTAAAGTTTAAGATGCTGATCATGAGCTCTCATCCCACATTTACAGTCATATCAGGGGATAATACCCTCAAACAATCACAGCTCTATGGATTTACAGTGGATTTACCCACTTCCTGTTTGTGAAGAGGTGTCTGTACCTGCCAACAACAACTAAACATGTACAGAGTAAGACAATAGCTTCGGTTTGCTCCTCGCTGAAGCAGAATCGCTTTGGGACTGAGGTTAATGGGACAGAATTGTTTTTCCCGTTATTGGGAAAGTTCACTGTAAAGATGGAATGTGAAATTGTTGTTTAAGATCACCAGGCTAGAAGGGACGTGGCCCCACAGATTGATTGACTGTATCCAGAGATAGAGGTCACACCTGAACTCAAAGAATAACTTGAACCCAGGAACAAAATTTATCATCTAATGTGCTGCCCAGTATCCTTCACATATCTTCCAGTGTGCTGCTGTCAAACTATTCAGTGCGTGTGGGTTTGTCCTGATTCAATTCAACTAAAGTTATGAAACTCTGAAACGGGGCATGTCAACACAGAGAAGAGCCGATGAATCAGTCTTAAGCACTCTGAGCAACTTGTACTGTAAACTACTTCCTGCGCCTCCTTCTACAAATACCAGGACCTGACTAAGCTCTCTCTGCAGTATAAGCAGATATAATGGAGCATCAGACACAAAGCTATAAATAGGCTTCCAGGATACCGCCTGCTTGGAACTACAGTGTCTGTCTCCGTGCTCGGGGCTTCACTTGCAGGAATGTGAGATGAAGCCAAGCAGCATCTGGAGAACTTCGGCCCGAGTGCTGCTGTGACAACATCACGGGGCGGAATGCCTCTACACATTACATTTTTTTTAAGTTTTAAGTTATTCTGGGAATTCTGACACAGCTGTCTGCTTTTTCATATTTTAATTGCTACTCAATATTTACAGTACACGCGTGAGTGTAGTGAGTTGCTTGCAATTTTCCGGGAATAATCCAGGCTTGATGGGCCCTTCCACTGACATCATCATGAATCATGTATATCTAATCCATCGAGGTCTACAGCATCGCTCTTCACCCCCTCAGCACAAGTTGCTATTCTCCACTATGGGGACTTCCATGTGCAGCTTATGGAATGACCACCCCTGGAGATAAGGAAATGACAATAGGGCCTAAATGCGAAGGTTTATAATAATAAATAAATGTTGGGTAAGTGATATTAATCCAATACACTTTTTATCCAATTCTGCTGATATCTCCTCATGGTCTGCTGGCTGGACGATCTGTGGAAGCGCTGAAAGAAATCAGGTTTAAATACACAGGCCTGGCTTTGAAAGCTGGACGACCCAAACACCACAACACTGTTCCCGTTGGCTTCTTGTGATCACATCCCAAACAAGATAATGTGATCCTTCCTCCGCCTTCTACCATAGAAGGATGAGAGAATGAGACACTGGACATGTAATGACTTGAGATCAGTGGTGCACCTTGGCAATGCGCGTGCACGTGTGTGAGAGGTGGAGCTTCTGAAGGAGCACTGAAGAAAGGAGTGTATATGTTTTGGTCTTGAGTTCAACAATTCCTCACCTTCCCCACCTTCAATCCTCTGTCTCCGTTAGTCTCTCCTGATTCCTCTCTCACTTGTTCTCTAGTTAAATACATACCCATCTACAGTCATCTCTAAAATAAGATGCTTATTTTTGTCTTGTTCTATTCTTTCTGTTTCCATTTACACAAATGTCAAACATTAATAGACGCTATTTAAGACTTTAATAGCTGAAACATTTAAATAATATTACATGTTGGCAGCTCTATTGAAAACAATACCCCTTGTTTCCTTTACCCAGGCAGTAAAGGAAACAAAGGAGCAGTGGTAAGAGATCAATAAAGAAAAGCTGCTGATGAGGAGTCATTTCCTGTTGTAAGGTCACTATAAATGTCCATATCTAACTAGTTTGTCTATACACACACACTATAAAGCGCTGACTTCCAATAAACAGATCAGGAAATGGTGCGACTGTGATCATAGTGTTTATATGGTTGATTGTGACCCGTGTTTTTTGTATGAAACACTTTGCATTCCATTCAGTCTGTGCTCTTTCTGTTAATGCAGCCAATCAGAGCCTAGAACTCAGAGCCTAGAACCCAGTCCTACAAATGTCGGCACCGTCCAACACTATTTCTGCCTCTCTCGATGGACACTATGCAAGAATAATGGTAAATGGTTTTGTATTTATATAGCGCTTTTCTAGTCTTGATGACCACTCAAAGCACTTTACAGTACAGTTTTACATTCACCCATTCACACACACATTCATAAAGTGCATCTATTCGCAGCACTTTGTTATTCTATGGGGGGGCCATTCAGGGTTCAGCATCTTGCCCAAGGACACTTCGGCATGCAGATGGGTCAGACTGGGGATCGAACTGCCGACCTTCAGGTTGGAGGACGACCACTCTACCCATCAGCCACAGCCGCCCTTAGGTGGTCGTATGTGGCACAAACCTTCTTCTACTTCTCCATGTGTACGGATGTGTAGAGGAGTACCTTGTGCTCCGGTGTGTCAGTGTCACAGAACACATCATCACATGCTAGTATTTTTGTCAGGATGTTTTTGGATGTCCAACATGCCATATCAGTTATCCTCGACTATGGCACAGTCCAAGGAATTAAAAGAAGCAAAAAAAACAGCCCCTAGCCCGAAGTATACGTTACTGCAGTTGCTCCTAAACTTGCACATTTAACTGGGCAAATACAGCACATAAATTGAATTTCCATCACAGAAGCTGAGATACGCTCCTCTGTCTCGACTGCGATCTGTGAAATTTTGATTCAAGTTTTGAGAATGCTGGGATTGACACTAACCTATGTTATTTGTGAGAATGTAGCAGCAGCTCTGTGAAAGTCCAGCCTTTCTTTTGAGCTTGGATCCTACTCCTCCTCCCGGTGGCTCTCACTGATAGCAGAGGTAGCTGATCAGGAGCTTCGGTATGTCCAGCTGATCCACGGCCTTCAGACCTTCGGTGCCGAGCGTCTGCCTCACCGCCAACCTGCCGAGCTCCTGCAGACTCTTGGGAGTGGCTGCAAACAGAAAACAAAGCATCAGATGTTGAGTAAGGCTATATTCACAATGCCTGCTATCCACACTACTTTGGAGTCCTGTTCTAGCAAAAACGGACAAGTATGGAAACGCTGATCGTCGAGTTTTGCTTTTTAAACTCCATGGGCAGCTTTTTAGTCTGGACGTGCAGAAATGGAGATGTTTGGAAACAATGACGTAGACATGATCGCTTGCTAACTGGGTCTTTTCGATC
Source organism: Pleuronectes platessa (assembly GCF_947347685.1). NCBI lineage: Eukaryota > Metazoa > Chordata > Actinopteri > Pleuronectiformes > Pleuronectidae > Pleuronectes > Pleuronectes platessa. The sequence goes on from NC_070647.1 coordinate 4,848,197, forward strand.
ACAATGTAGCGTTTGCTGATTCCTCATGACCCCCTTTCAGAGAAAACAAGCAGCATCAGCCTCAGCTGCCAGTTCAGAGCACTGAAGTCTGGATGATCAGTTACAAGTGTTATTGACCCTGTTGTCTTTGCTAACAGCTGTTGTGAAGTTCAATTTTCTATTTTACATTGATACAACTTCTCTTTAGTAGTGTAGCCCTTTCTGCGACTAACAACCAAATGCTTCATGTTTGCACTGGCACATGCATGCCTAGTGCACGTGAGTGGTCACGTAATATTCAATTTCAGGTCTGTAAGTATGGAAGGGGAATATAACGGATACAGAGCCAAAACACTTGTGTGGACAGAGATCGTTCTGGTTTGAAACAGAGTTAAAAACAAAAAAACGTGGTAATATGGATGCAGTTGAAGAGAAGAGAAGCGCCAGGGGAATCACATCTTTCATCAGCAGATGGTCAAAATATTAAAACAGTACTAATGGATTATATTGTGGCAGAATATTATTCATTACAAAGATGATGTGTATCATTACACTGTAAAAAAAAGCGATCTTTGCTGTAAAAGTATGTTATTAACGTGTTCTTTTAAAGATAAATGTGGGATTTTGGAAGCATTTTCAACCTTTCCAGCCTTATTTTCTTCTATTTAAAGACTGTGCTCCACTTTGGTTCTGTTACTGGGAAGTGTGTAATTCATCACCCTCTCATATGCATCAGTCACAGTGGCTGAGTATGAGCATCATGGTAAACAACAGGTGTCTCTAGCTGAAGTTTCATGGAAGTGAAAAATGATACTTGCTTGCCACCTGCTGGTGACACTCTGCACTGCTGTACTGGTTTACAGGCAGTTACACAGCCTGGTTGATCAAAACAAGGTAACGTGTGCTTTACATGCATCAGTGATTATTGCGAATGACCTACTCTCATAAAACTTTAAGCAGGCTGCAGAGGGAGAGCCTGGTGTGGTGTAGTCCACTGGTTTCCTGTCGTTCTGGTCTCTGGCGTAGATATTGGCCCCGTACTCCACCAGAGTCTGTATCAGCTCCACTCGCTTGTTTTTAGCAGCGTGGTGCAGCGGAGTGTTGTGCAGCCTGGCAGCATTCACTTTAGCACCTTAACAGAGAGGAACCTTAATATCAGGTGGAGGAGGATGAGGTTGGTATTTGAATTACATTTTTCAGATTGTGTCCGAATCTCATGTCAAGTTTTAAACCATGAGTATCTGAGTGTCGCCCGTTGGTTCCTGCAGAATACACAAATATGTAGTGTCATGAGAAGTCTATTCTACATTTTACATTTATTACGACAAAACAATAAAGCTTAATTGTTAACAAACGAGAAGGAAAATTGCTAAATTTAGCAGAATATCTATATGACACTAATGTATATTTCACTTTAACAATAATATAAAATGTGCTTTGTCTCTGCTTCAGTAGATCTGGACTCTGTTTATTAATTCACATAAAAAAAAAATTATCATTTAAACTGTTCAAAAATCACTTAAATGCAGACATTGCCTTATGAGTCATCACCTGATGCCAAATCATCTCAAAATGTCAGCACTATGAAACGCTCCATCACTTCAAAGTACCCAGTATAGCCACATGTAAACATGGTGCCTGGTCCAACAGAGTCAGATGAGGTCGCATTGGTATATTATTACAGGTCAGGTAACTTGTCCTTAAGTTACAAGTGCAATCAAAACACCCATCTACCATCATACTGGATTTAAAAGTGTGACCTCAAACGTCTGAGTGCAGTAAACATATAAGGAAGAGACTTATTTAACTTCATGCAATGGCTGGTCCTGCTCAGCACTTCGATTCACTTTCATTTCGCTGGAGGGAACCTCTAGAAGAACCAGATTCATCTGCCCCGACCAGTCAGGCTGCGTGAAGACAAATGGGGGAGAGACTCACCTGCATTAAGCAGCACTTTAACACAATCTGTGTGTTTGTTAACACAAGCCACGTGCAGCGGGGTCCCGAGGTAAAGGTCGTACGACTCCAGACAAGCACCCTCGGCAATCAGGAGCTTCACACAGTCCGAGTTACCTGAGATACAAAAAACAGTCTGTAAGTCATGGTTGTCTCATCAACATTAACTTGATTCCACAGAAACTAAAGAGGCATGTGAAGCGAGCTGAGGCCCACTCACCTGACACGCAGGCCTCGATGAGAGGTGAGGCTGTGTGCGAGGTGAGAGTGGGGTTGGCCATGGCCCCACGCTCCAGCAACAGACTGACGCAGTCCAGACTTCCAGCTGAACAGGCGTCACACAGAGGGGTGCCGCCGTCCACGTTCCTCGCATCCACCTGATCCCAGGGGCGTACGATTATACATATAGAAGAATAGAAGAACTGCAGCCTACTTCCAGAAAATCACATTTCATCTTCTAAAAATCACTCAATTTGTCAAATAGCCCTAAAAAAATAATCTCTACATCTTTCCCCAGTTGCTTTATTTGTTTGAGATATACTCTACAGATGAAGTAGACACACAGACAGTTTTGTTCCCAACAAAAACCCCTGATCTGGAATCTGTCCGTCCCTCTGCTTGTACCTGCGCTCCAGCGTCCAGCAGCAGCCGTACACACTGGGTGTGTCCCGAGAGACAGGCCTCGTGCAGCGGCGTGATGGAGTCCAGTGCCACAATGTTGACCGAGGCTCCGCCCTGGATGAGGCGCTGCAGCTTGGACGCCTGACCCTCGGAGGCCGCCTTGTGCACATCTGTCCTCTCCGACCAGCAGCCTGCAGCACAGCACATATATAGTACATATAGAAGTACAGTACATATATACGATACAATGCTAGTAAAACACAAGTACATATTCATATACGATGCAATGCTAGGATAAAACAAATATGTATATTCATATATGATAACTATGGTAGGACAACACAAATACGTATATTTATATATGAGAACTATGCTGGGACAACACAAATATATATGCATATATATGTATATATATTTGTGAGAACTATAGTGTCATTCCTTAGTATTAACCTCTGCTCTGTGTTGAAAGGCCTATTTGTCACACACACTTCTTTCATATCAAAACAAAGACTTTACACTTAAATGAACCGTCCATTATTTAAGTGAGTCTGATCACTACTTACGGCCTGAGGTGTATAATTACTGTAATGCTGCTCATCTGAGTTTCACAGGTGTGATGCTTTAGAACCTGTATTGATCCTGATCAATAAGCTGATTATTTGTTCTTTTCTTTTCCACATGTGAGATGGAGGTGAAACAAACTGATTGTGTGTCCATGAAATCCCTGAACAAGAGAACAGATTTTACTGATGATCAATAAACTCAGAGCGTCAACATGTCCAACGGATCAACTACAATTTGGTTTAACTTATAGACCATCAGTGTTATGGGATGTTTGGTCATATTTTAAATGTGACACCTGGACAGTTTAAGAAGCTTCTGTTGCTTATATATGTGTATACACATTTAGATCTCTTATGTATGAACCAGTCAAAATCAAATGTGTGAAGAAGCTGAAAGTTGAATTAAAGAATAAATCCAGTCTCTTCTTTTGTCTTCATTCCAGGATCTCATTCAAAGCTCATGGAGACAAAGTGAAACTAACATCATGGAGAATAACTGAAACACCATAAACAACAGTGTTCATTATCAGTCTCTGTCTTTACAGGGTAGATCACAAAAACACTCAGGTTCTAACAAAAAGTCAAAATTTCTACGAGTTCTCCTTGAAAATGACAAATTTTACCAGCCACATTTACCAGTCTGTAATTTCAGTTTTCTCTTTTCCACTCGAGCGTGATGAAAGATAAAATACTTCTTATTCACCATTTGCAGAGTTTGATCTCACACAACAATCATGAAACTTTCTCAGTAAACAGGCTACAGTGTGTTCGGAATTAACTCAAAATGAAGTCAGTTTTCTCTGTGAAGTGAATGAGTCTGATGACAGCTCAGAGACACTGAGGACAGACATGGTCTCAATGTGTTGTTGTTGTGCTGTCTGCCTGTTTCCTCATCCAGTGGCAAATGGGAGTTACATTTAGAACCAGCAAGTCAGATGAGATGAGCCTCTCACTGCCTCATTATCAGATCTGTATGAGCCCACAGTGTAAGATAAGATATAGTGGTTCGATCAGACAACAAACCAACGCCACGGAAGCAATTACCCATAATCCTAAATCGCACGTGGTGGTGTTGATGATTTTCTATGATATCAATATAAAGCGTCACTGGTGATGAGGACACAGCGCAGACTGCAGAGGAGGTGTTCGCTTACCCGCCGGTCAAACCGGGTCACAGAACAAAATAAGAAGTCTCAGCAGCCATGTTGTTTTGATTCACATACTCACCGATGTCTCCGAAGAAATAGGGCTGAGGGTTTTCGATCTCCATCCTCCTGCTTCTCGTGGCAACAGCAAGATGTTTGTCAACAGCCCGAGCGGCGCTTAAATGCGCCCGGCGGTCACGTGACACACCTGGCAGCCAAGTGCACCCTGGGACTTGTAGGTTTTTACTACCAAACAGGCAACTGCACCCTCAATGGAGAATGCAACCAGTTTTTATTCTTCATCTGGATACATAATGCGGTTACAGGGTTTTATATCATAATAATTATACTTGATAACTTAATAGAATTTTAAATTATGAGCAGATATTCAGTCCATGACGTGTAAATTCCAATGGGATGTTTGAAATAGAGCACCAGTCCCTCCTGCAGCTGCAGAAATCCCCTCATGTGTGGCCCTGCAGTGATGCTGGGCGCTCACAGAACTGGAGGAAGCTGTGGATGCGGTGGGACACGTTCAACTGACCTATGACCTCTGAGGCCTTGGTGCCCAGCGTCCTCCTCACAGTGATCCTACACAGCTGCTGCAGACTCAGAGGAAGACCTGCGGAGAAGCACATCGTCCACGAGTGTGAAATCTAAATCTGTGTCTCCTTTCAAACAGTGGATTATTAGTTAAAGAAAGAAATGTTCTGACCTGCAATCAGCAGCTCACTAACACAGCCCACGTGTCCTTCACGTCAGCAGGGGGCGCTACCCAGGGAGGCTTTTGCAAGCAAACAGAGGAAGTAGAGAAGTGTTGGGGTTGGAGTTTACAGTTAGTGGTGTCAAATGCTGCTACTCCAATATTCTCATGGTATTTAAGAGACCCAGGGACAGCCATGGTCACATTTAAGACAAAGCTTATCTCATATTTATATCAGTTCTATTCTATATATAATGACTTATTTCAGTTGAGTATTGTTGTCACTGTTTGTATCTAAAAACCATATCTTAAAGGATTATGTGACGGTGGCGAAGAGCTTTAACTGTTCTGTTGGGGCGCTGCGAAATCCTTGTAATAACAAATTGTAAGCTATTTATTAAGAATTAACACCATGGCTGCAACACTAAGCAAATGTTATTTTCACACATTCACACGAGAACAGTAAAAGAAATAACAAGTCAAACACAGTCTTGGTTTTTGACAAAGTTTTTCTTTTTTTTACTTTGCAGTACAGAAATCATTTGAGCCCAAGATGTTTTTATTTCAAACAGGATGACAAGATGTCACAGGGCTCCCATCAGTTCAATACTGCTGCAGTACACATTTGGTCCTTCTTAAGCAAATTACAGTTCACCACAATTCCATTTAGAGCTCCGGGATTCCATCTTTTTTTGCATAATACATGAACTAATACATCTCCACTTATGCGTTATATTAACTGACTGTTGAAAGCAGGTTCAGGTAGTTTATGCTGGACGACGTCACCTTGTGGCTTGGTTTACGGTTTCACTCTGCTGGAGATTAGACTACATTTTGTGGGGGGAGGGGGGGGGGGTTAGAGACACCATACAATAACAAGCCCACACACCCCTGAACCATTTGATATCACAGTGACAATCTGACTATTAACGATGGCTGCTGTTGATGGGCCACGTCACCACACCACAAGATTTTATTCAGACGCACAGAACAAAGCCACTTTTCTCACACCCTAAGGGAGAAATGCCTGCAGGGAAAAAAATAACTTATGTGCAGTATTTATAAATCTTCCAAACACCTTTTATAAAATTACAGAAAAAATGATATTGCCCTCAGACACACCCACTTTATAAGATACTACGGATTATGAATGATATTTTTATTTGGCATCTTTGGACTATCGATTAATGTGACGAAGCAGTGTAAATGCAAGTGTTGGGTTAAAACCTCCATCTTAATGTGATTTGACAAAGCATATCTCCTGAACCCTATCCAACAATACTATATCATATCTCTCTATATATCATGAATTTCCTCAGTGGGCAAACCATGTACTTTGATAATCAGCCAGCCCATGGATGTGTACATTTAAGAGTAAGTTTTCTATGTTTTGTAAGATTTGCGTTGTCGGCAGCGTTGTCTTTGATAATCAGAAGTGTTGCAGACACATCGCCTCTACTCTGCGGCATCGCCGAAGATGTCCTGCTTCTTGCGCTCCATCTCGGCAAAGTCAAATTCGGAGCCAGTCATCCTCCGGTAGATGTCCTTGATGTCATCACAGGTGGTCTCAAAGTGAGTTGTGGCATCATATGAACGGGAGATGAAAATCTAGAAGAAGAAAAAAAAATTAAAAGATTAAATGTTGATATGCACTGGGAAGATTCAAGTCAATTAGGAAGTAAACAGAACACATAAGTTAGTATGTTTGTGATTTCTGGCACAGAGCCAAGATCAATTAACAGTAGTTCACATTTAGTGAGAGAAGATTTGTTACTGGGATAACTTTTTATCCCGATGGCCACATTCAAAGACACTGTTTGTTTTAAAACAGGATTTAAAAATGTAACTGCGGTTAGACACTGACACTTATAGCTGACAGTTTCAGATATTATCTAACGTAACCATGCTGACAGCTCTCAGCATCCGCTTGAATGCTGAGCTAACGTTAGCTCAAGTTACAGTTTCACAGAGTCACCGGACAAGTTGCTGCTTAGCTTTGAATGCTCTAAAATATCTAGATTATAGTGAATCAAATATTGATGGACCAACACTGACAGTCAGAGCTATCCAGCAATGAGGAGATAATATTGGTACTTTTCTTTTTATGGAAAGATGGGGTCTGTCTATGATGCATTGAGAGAGATACTGAGTGGTTAACTCTGTTATAGCTTAGGTGGGATATCTACTACAAGAGGATCTCCTGTGTGTGTGTGTGTGTATCTTAGTACTTAACCATGACTGACATGATTAGTATTATGGTTTGACAGCCCTAAATGTTTCTTTGTAGAAATATTACTATTATATACTTTAAATATAGAGTAGATTTGCAGTTATCAATGAGCCCATTCCACTGCTGATAAATAGATAAAAATCCTAAACAGTATATTAATACTTTAAGGGAAGTTTGCAGTAAGGTCATTTTACGTTCTGACATTATTCATTCTCACAATAGCATGTTATTATATTCCCAGGCATTATATTTCCTAGTTTGTGTTGAATGGGATAAAACATGCAACAGCTGCAATGCGGTGCTTCATGCCTCATTTAAGCCCTCTTATCATACCTGGCTTTCAGAGCCCAAGTCAGTTGGTTCATACTGGTCACTGACGCTGACGAACTTCTGCTCGATGGGCTCCAGTAGGTCCAGGGCCGGCTTGATCTCTTTCTCGGGGTCGGCTGTCTCCACTGTAGTGCTGATGATGGCGATATATTTACCGCTTGCTGCCACGTTGTGAGCAAAGGAGACCATACAAACGTAGATGTCTGGGAAGAGGAAAAGCTACAGTAAGTATCTGGTGGTTTGACTATGGAGATGTTTAACATGTATTCAATGGTATCTGGCAAATCAATTCTTGTGAGACATTAGGGACGGTCCATTTAAGTCGCCACAGCCTGTCTATAAACATCTATTCATTGTCATAGCTCTGGTGATAAAATGATAATATGAGCATAACCTGATGAAACCAGAGATTCCACACTTTAAATGAACAGAACAACAATACAAGTGGTGAATACTTTTTTTTTCACAAGTGGGGCTTGCGGACACTTGGATGGCATCACACGAGCAGTATGGAGGCATGTTATGTCTTTTTTCTGTTGAAGGGATTACCTAGGATGCAACACTGTTTACCCCTGAGACTCCTCAAGTGTTTTGTGGATTCAAGAATGCACCCAGTTAGAGTTTTTTTTGCACTGAGATTACTGTCATATCAAGGCAAAAATGCTATTTTAAACTGAAATATGCCTTAACCAAATCAATATTCGAACAAATCAAATGGAATCGAACCAAGATTTAGTTAAGACATTACCTATGCATATGGGAACTGCCAGAAAAGGTATAATATCTGTATCACTGTGGTGCCAAAAGGGGCTGTGATATATTTTGGGCGCATCTAAATGAAAAAATTTGGCACATCAGTGCAACTTCTGAAAAATGAAGATTCAGATCCAGATTACATTCCTCCTCACCCATTGACAAAGGCTCAGTCGGTGAGGGAGAGGGGGGAGGGGGTGTCTCGGTCAGTCTCCTGGATGCATTGTTTTTACAAGTTTTCACAATGCGTGGGGAAATGGCAATTATTTACAAATCCAAATGTTTATTTGCTTCAGAGGCTAAGAAATTAAGTTTTTGCAAATGTTGGTATTTCTGTCACCTCTTCCGGAAACTGTTGGATCTTAAGGTTATCGTTTTCAAACAACACTTGCCACTTGGGTTTTAATAGGTTCATGTAAAGACATTCAACACTACGTGTGTGTTAATAATGAACTTCCACCATTTTATTCATAACAACTTAACATGTGAAAAACGATGCCTGAGGCTTTCTCAGGAGCTGCACATCCAAAAACTTTGTCTGCACTTCTTTCTGTTGCAACACACTCGCCAAGTTTAAAGTCAATCGTGTGAGCGGTTGTAGAGAAAAATGAAATACAGACAGACTGTGTAGTGAGATAAAGTGCGTTAACTTCCTGTGTGAGCTCACCGTGCTTCCTGTTGACCTGATTCTGGGGGATAATGATCTGGCAGGAGTTGATGTTGCCGGTGTTGCTGATGGTGTGATTCAAAATGCAGATGGCTCGGATCACCTGACCCACTTTCTTGGTGCGCTCGATGAGGTAACTGGGGTCGCAGATCAGCTGTTTGCACCTGGCGATCTGTTGAGGACACACAGTCAAAGCTCAGAGGACAAAGAACAGGTTTAAATGCTGGAGAAGTGGTGTAACGACTGAGCAGACATGTATTACCTTTACAGTACTGCATGATTATGCTATAGTATTAGCAGTATATCACAATTTTGACAATCATGACAGGCCTACCATGACATTTTAAATAATGCAACAAGTTAGAGTTTTCTTTGCAAAATTTGCAGCTCTAGTTAGGAAAGGACCGATGTATATGGGAACTGTCAATAAAAAGGTATGATAGGTGTGTAATTGCGGTCCCAAGAGCCTCAGTGAAACATTTGGGTGCACCAGTGCAACCAATGTAAAAAGTTAGTCCGGAGCCCTGCCAAAGTAAGAGCAGTGTTGTGTTTGAATCGATTTGTGCACGCGATATTCAACCAATACGAATAAACTTGAAATAAACAGGGGACCTGCGTTCTATCACCGTAAGTGACATTGTTGATTACAACAACCACGCGTTCACAACCAATCTGATTCACCAGTTTTGGGTTCTGTGTAGCGAGTTGGGCTTTACTGAACTTTGACTAAACAGATGAACAGCTTTGATTGACTATGTATGAGGGAGTCTTGATAGTGTAAAGTGATCTTCATCTGGAAAAAGATTAATAAAATCTTGTATACACAGATGGGTCTCTATAGAATTAACATGCCACTCAAATGAAAAGGCTTTAAACACACATTTTTTCTAAATGCTCACCTCTCCCTCAGACTTGACTCCCACCACCTTCCCATTTTCCACCACAATCTCTTCAATGGGCTTGTTCAACATATAAGTGCCTCCATAGATGGCACTCAACCTGGAACAGAAACACAATGTGGCAATGTTACGTTTAGTTATCAAAAGATACATCCTGAATGAATAGTGGGGAGCTATAAGATCCTAATCTGCTATTATTAATATCACAAGATTACAAACACATCATTACTGTAAATTGCTGGTTGTAAAGATGACATTTTTTGTTAAATGCATTTAAGAACAATATTTCTAGTTATAATAATTAGAAATTAACAACAATGCAGGAGGTTGTGCTGTAACATATCACATAAACAGTCATACAGATGACCCCTACCTGGCAAAGCCTTGAGGCAGTTCTCCCAGACCATACAGTGGGTAGAGGTATGGGCTCTTGCCATATCTGGCCAGAGACTCACTGTAAAGCTTTATCCTGTGTATTGAGCTGATGCAAGGTTGGTCCAGGTATCTGAGAGCAGAGAGATGGAGACCATTTTAAACTATTGAAATTGTATGATTCATAAGGTTGGGTCACATGGCATAAAAATCCAATGCATTAGTGTATTAGAGTGTATTTTAATAATAACACTGACTCATCTGTGCGGTAGAGGGCGAGGGAGTGGCCAGTGAAGTCAATCACTTCCTGGCCAAGGCCAAACTTTTTGTAAATGTCCCTCATAGTTGACTTGTTGGGGTCCATGCCTTCCATGGTTTTGGGGTCCTTCTCGTCAAAGGCGGCGATGTACATCAGGAATTTTCGGAAGCGTCGTTTCTCAAACAATCCCATTAGACCTTTCAAAGACAAAGGGAGACGACTTAGAGAAGAATAAAGCCACCTAAAAGGCAATGCTACATGCAACCAGGAAAACTAAAATTATAAAACCGGTGGACCGGGAAAATACTAAAATAATATAAATCGAAAACATTTACACAATAATAAAAACGGTCCACATGTTTCCTAATGATAATTTTTCACTATGTTCTCCAATAACTTACTAGATGACAGAGCCTCAGTCTCAGTAGAGGGGACCTTATAGATTTTATTCCCGTTGTACACGTAGCTGCCCTCAATCACTTTGAATTCCAGGTAGCGAGTCACCTGTGTGATCAGCAGCATGCGGACCAACTGACCTAAGAGCAGGAGACACAAACATCATCATTCGTGAAAATATTTACCAGATATGAATATCCTTTTTGACATTTTGACCCTTCATTGACATTTTTTCTTTCACCACTAGATGTCACTAAATCCTACACACTGAACCTTTAGAACAGACATGGATTTTGACAGTTTTCGTGAGCTATGTATGTAATAGAAAGACGAGTGATCCAAGTGTACCATTGGCCATTAGGAATTTAGGGATGAGGTCCACATTCCATTCCCGAGTTTTTCCCATTGAATCAGGTGGGCTGCCAGGAAGGTTGAAGCGCTTGTAGAGCTGTAGGGAGACAAAGAACCAGACTTTATTTACCATCTATAGCCAAGAATGTCCACAAATGTCCATAAGTCAAGGTAACCATTAAAGCTTACTTCAGCCTTATTTTCAAGGAATACCATTTCATAAAAGCATTTATCTAAACTGCAGGTAATGTTGAATCTATTGTCTTTCATAGCAACCAAAGTTTACATATAGATGTTTACAAAGTCAAAAGTCAGCTCACATCTTCAAGTGGTGTGATGGACGCGCTCTCAGCTCCATAGTAGGAGTTGCGGTCCATGTGCAGGACCTTCTTCCCCTTCACAGACATGATGCCTGATAAAATGCATTCCTGTTGAGAGAAACAAATAGAGAAATAAGACAATTATGAATTTGACCTATACGGCACCCACGATTCGATTATGATTCAGCTGTCAAGGATTGGAATTCAAAAGGATACATCGATGCATTTCAATGTATCACATCCTAAATATTCTATTATACTGCAAATGGGTGATTTCTCATCAGTTAATACATAAACCAGTCAAATATGAGCTTTCTTTTATTTAGATAATGCTTTAAAAGTATTGTAAACTGCCACTGTTGCATACATGTCTGTCTGTCAGCTCTAATTACTTTAAAAACAGAGGTTGAAAAGATTTGGGCTGGCCCAGTTAGATCGGAACTAAATCAGAAGGAAAACCTCTTGTGTAAAGTACGCTGCACAGTCCTAAATAATACTTGTTTTGGTCAGCAACCCATTTGGGTGTTAAATCTGACATTATAAAGAGCGTGTGGATAATCACTGAATCAATTCTGGTTTACATTTAGCAGTAATTAGAGATACTCCATGTCTAGTAAAGTTGTTGCAGGGGGGCATTTTATAATGGCTTATGAAAGGATTGTGGCTGGTGTCTATGTAGTCATTTCATTTCATTTTGGATCCTTTTAACACTGGTTCTCTGTTACCTGTCATGAATTGTAAAGTCAAATATTACAGAAGTGGCAACAAAGCTATCTCTTTTGTCTCAGTCTTAAATAAATAATTGAGGATAAGTGTAAGGCCACTGCAGACAACGCTATGAATCACTGAGCTGGACTTCCTCATAACACTTCTGGATATTGATGGGGTATCCTGATAGATGAAGGTAAGATGCATGACATATTAAAATCCAATTTTCTGTTTCAAACAGACATTTTTTTGCATGTCATGTAAAAGAGATTTTAAACATTAATATTGGGCCAACAACTATTATTATTTTGGTAGGTGCTCTGTTCGGCATATCCAACTTGCAGCTTTTACAAGACTGCTTTCTGACAGAGACAATGTTATAAGTGCAGGTTTTGTGGTGAGTGAGCTGATAGCTAAGAAGCTGAAACCTCAATTAGAAGGGGAATTTGAGAAGGAGCTCTGTTGCTGCTGCAAAGCTGCTACAGCCAAAATAAAATCCTTCCAAAGTTTGCCTTGAAGAGCCGAAGAAGAGCAGCTTGGAGGAAAAAAAAGTGAAGGACACAGCCAGAAATTTAGAGTTTTTCTCAATGGCCTCTGATGAAGAGACAGACATTAGAAACACAGACCAACTAGATACAGGGAGTGATGTGTTCAAAAGCCATTTGGATCACAAACTTTTCTAGCTAACACCAACTGTGAGGAGAATCATGAGCGCCATCATCACAACCAAAGAAAAGCAATTTCAGCCATAACAATACAAACACAAGCTTAATATAGAGTGTCTCTGACCAATGTTGCTGTACACGGAAGACAATTGGGTTCAAGATCAAAAGATGAAAATGTCCTGGTATTTAGATCTAGATGTGTTTATGTTTACATAAATAAATTACCAGCTGGTTACATAAACCTCATTTGCAATAAGGATACACTAACATTCCCTGACTGTGTCATTGGTCATTTGTGGCAGCTTCTTTCAGATCTTGTTTTTGTTAAACCAGACACACTGGTCTGTTCTTGGCCACCAGAGCCACAAAAAAAAAAATCTGAATTGTACTCAACACGGCAGACAGCTGCATTATAGGTTTTGATTTATACCTTAACACCAGATTATTGGATTAGTGCCACTGCAACACAAACACAAAGTGATGAAGGGACTACACACGATCTCATGTAAATTCATGTACAATAATAAATCCTGCACCTTTCCCTCATGTTAGACTGCATTACCCGAAACAAAGGAATGCTAGCCTCCTCAAACATTACAAAACTAAACACTAGTGGTGACCAGAGACCAAACAAAACACCACTTCTGAGTCAGGGTAACCAGACATAGCCAGAACTAGGAATTCAGTTCTGACACACCCAATGCACACATAATGACTGACATGCTTCTGTGGAGATGTGAGGCTGATCGCAGTTTTTTCAAAATGTAGTAGAACTTTCAGGGGCTTGGTAATGACGATGAACAATGTGCATGTTTGCTAGAGCCTGGAATTCCCAAAGGCCGTAGGCTTTAATACGATTACAGCCGTGGTGTTGTAGATGCAAGAAAACACTGTGTGCATCATGAGACTTTCACTACTGACTGAGAGCCAATAAACTCTGGTGGTACGTGGAATAACTTGTTTGTCACATGACAAAAACAATGCAAAATATGTTTAAATGAGTGATGTCACCTTGACCACAGACTGTGGTCTGATAGGGCGCATAAATTAAAGTTAATTAAAAGGCCCAAAAACGTTCAACATCCATTTCATTATGGTGAATTCAGTGTCAGAATCCTTAACAGCCTGTTCAAGTATGGTTCAACACTTCATCGATACAGAGCAGGAAAAAAACTGAAATCTTCCTCTAACTAAATTACTTTTTGTTGTGCTCCCTCAGACATAAACTGACAATTGCCAACAGCAGCCACTTTATAAGGTCAATGACCAGTGTCAGAGTGTCCGATCTTTTGAATAGATTTGTCACAATGGTACTCGAGCAATGGCTAACTCTTAGAAACAACAAAGTAAATCCTGTCCCGAAAGGACCGAGAATAATGTAGCAAATGTATGTAGCGGAAAACCGCAGTTAACGCAAGATCAATAAATCGGCTTCCTATAATCAAGCCCAAAAAAATATTAACAATCTCCGTTTCCAGAATCTCTAATCGGATTTGTTGCAACTCTAAATTGTCATGTCAATTTTTTATATTTTGTGACGTTTTTTTTACACTGGCCTACTACACAGTACAAAACTACACTGCAAACTATAGTTAACTGTACTTCTTTACAATGATCTGTTACACAGCAGATTAATGTTTTACAGGCAAAACATGTGATAAGCTTTTTAAAATGAGATAGGAATGTGCTGATTCAAAGGATTCTGTTAACCACGTCTGTACTGTAGTTAACAGCAACAATAGCTTCGTATAAAGTGAGTGATACAAGACTTGTTTTGGAAGTCATTTTAGCCAAGGTTCTACACACTGCTCCTCCTTATTCTTTATAGTGGGAGGGAAGGCCTCATTTAATTAATTTCCTTTAACACCACTTCCTTATGTTGACAGGCACAAAGCAGCAGTTGTAATCTGGTTCTGGGGAAAGGATTAGCAATGCTACTCTACATATTTCAGTATATTTAACTTAAGGTCTGTACCACACATTAATTGCATTGTGAAGTATTCGGCCAGTTGTGTTGTTAAAGGTGGGAAACACAATTTAAAACCAAAACCCTTAAATTATATTTAAAGAATATTTTTTTTGTCTTGTCTGACCACCAGTCCAAAATCCTAAAATATTCAATTTAATATCATGCCGGATAAAGAGGAGCAACAAATCATCATGGTGAAAGATGCTGGAGCCAAGGAAAGTCTGTCACTTTTTTCTTAAATTATTTAAAAGATCAAAATAATTCAAATAGATACAAAAATAATCACTCTGGTGATCGACTAACTTAGTATGTAAAAGTTTCAGCTACATTTAATCAACGTTTGGTATAATGTTATTACACTGAAACAAGGACATTTTTTTACTGGTAGAGGTAAAATATTTGCCCATCACTAGTTTTTGTTTATTGCAACACCTGATTTCAGCCGATGGTGTTGTAGTGGTTTATGCACAACTGTCAAAGTAGTCTCTGTATGGTCATCACCCTACACCTACAGCCTCCTCAGGCATTGAAATGCTGCACTGATCACTTTAAACTTTACAAACAAAAGGTTGATTATCATGACATACAGTAACAGGATGAGAATGCAGTAGACTATAAATAATAGCGGTTGACTTTTACATAGAAAAACCTTTTGAAAAATATTTTAAGAAGCTTATCTCAAAGAAATGTATTGCAGCATTGCATACATAGGTTTCTTTCCAAATAAACACAGAAGAAATGAATAAGGTTGATACTCCCACTAAGTGAATAATATAACTTAGAATGTAGTAAGATGAACAGCCCTGATTGGAATTTTAATTATAAACCTATTCGGATTGTATGTGACCTGTTGAGTAACTGGACTAACTGGTGTTAGTTAGAAACATGTAGGAGGAAGCTGTCTGTTTAGCATACGGGAACTTAAAACCATGCGGAACGACACTGTGATGCCTCTGTGGCTTTGCCAATTGCAGTCGGTGTAGCTCACGCTTAACAGAGTACTTCTACTGTACTTTCGGTTCCTGTCTTGGTAGAGCCACACCCAAATGTGAGCTACACCAAAACTCCACCCACCAAAATGTTAACCAACCCTCCTTTCTACTTGGCGGCTCCTGCTGTTATCTCTGCCTTGCGCTGAGCTTGAAACCAAAGACTATGACAACATGAGCCGTCATAATGAAATATTCCGATGCAAAAACTGATCGAGGCTGAGATGAGCTGCTGACAATATTTGCAGCACAAGTGTGCACCGAGGTTCTCAAGAGCATTCCAGGAGGGGCAGGGGAAGCTAGTCACTCGGATTTGACAGGAAGCTGCTCTTTGGCTCGCAGCGGTTGTAAAGACATCACGGGATTTCCACGACGTGCCTGTGCCATGTCGACCTGACAGTCAGGAGGCCTGTCAGAAAGAGCAGCTCCGTCTGCGAGGTTATGGCAGGCTTTAGAATAACACAGCTCATTTCCGGGGGAAAAAACTCTCACTTTAGCGCGGTTAGCTCATACACTGGCACCTCATATTATACGGGATTTTAATAGATTTGGCTTTTCAATGTCCAACTACGATTAAACAACAAAGTCAAATTTACATGTTAACAATCCATTGCTTAGGTTACAAGCTGCAAGTGGAATGAATCACATACATCTAGCAGTTTATGATAACTAGTAGGTCAGATCTTCTACCGAAATAACTTCTTGCTTATGATATTCGGGGCTATGGCTTCGTAAACCGTTAGCTTGATTCAGCCTGCGGGGAAACCCGATTGTTTTCTCGTCAGCCTGTTGAATCTTCCGTACGAACAGGCGCTCAACTTCAGTTCGCTTCAGTTAGTCGGGAAGCTAAAGTAGCTAGCTCTGCTAATGACACCCAGGAAGAGAGTCAACAATCGCGTTTCCCAGACGATGTTTATTTATCGACGGAGCTGTGACACGTTGACAGGCTAATCGGTTAGCATCATTTTTGGTCGGCTAACGGTAGCGGACCTCTCATCCGCTTTATAACCTTTTCTTGTATGACAAAAGCTGCCGGAAGTGGCGTTAGACATTTAAACGATCGGATAAGTCTCCATGTTCACTGCCCCCGGGGCCGACCCAATACTCAGTGGGCACAACAACAGATACAGAGATTGGACTCTTTTGTGTTTAAGTCAACCGCTGGTGTCGTGAACTCCCCCAGGCAAAGATAGCAGCAGCAGACAGCGCGCTGCTAACAGCTAGCATTAGCGACTACGCTCGCAGTTTCCATCGGGTGTCGCTCGTCGGCTAAGCTAGCTACTTAGCGCTAGTCCCGCTGATTAGGCCCAGTTAGCTCTGAGAGCAACTGTCAAAGTGCTAGCTGCTAAGGGCTAACTGCGCCGGTTAACAGCGTGTGAGGCGCCTCGACGCTGCGGAGCGCGACATTAGAATGTGTCTCACCGTGAGCCCGGTGCCCAGCACGATAACGTCGTATTCTTCATTCATTTTTTCCGAGTCTTTTTTCCTTTGCTCCTCAGTAGCGGGGAAAGAAAATGGAGACCAGCGGGAGTGGAGACGAGAAGAGGCTTCAGCGTCAGGCGCCTCGGGGGGCGGGGCTTCTCCGCTGTCAATCTGTCGTGGGAGGCGGGGCGAAGTGTTTGATTGACAACTCGACGGCCAATCCCGTGGCTCGCATGGGTTCCGTTACTGCCTGTGGAGGAGTGTTGGGTTAAAGGAAACATTAGAGGATGAAGGTTTATCTGACAAAGTCAAAATCTCAATTGCGAGGTTGGAGTGGAACTATTAAAGGGATGGTTCACCGAAAATGTTCCTTTCACTCATCTACCCACCACTATGCAAATTAAGGGGTGGCTGAAGTGTATGAGTCCACAAAACACTTCTGGAGTTTCATTGGTTATCCAAATCCAATCCAATAGAAATAAACGGCGACCACCTCTTCAAACAGAAAACAACAACAGAAAACAAACATAAAATACCTCCAGGCTGCTCTTGTGGTTTCATCCAAGTGTCTTCAAGCCCCGACCTTAGAACTAGACTCCAAACGGCATCATTTACACCATGTTTTTCCTCCTCTTAGTTACTGCTGCGAGAACTCATGATGGCTGCAGAGATGGACACTTTTATTTACCTGTTTAACACTGAAACTCCAGAGGTCTACTGAATGTGAAGAGCTTCTTGGTAGCAGTGGAAATTGCGTACAAATATACAATACAGTACAGTAATTGGCGTAATTAAATAACATTCTGTAGACCTGCAACTTATCTAATAGAGAGAGGAATTAGATTTGGTATGCGCGTGTCCTGAGCATATGAATAGTCATTGCTTACAGAAGAACTCATCAGGGGCACAGATTGGTAATGGTAAACCAAAAGCTAGCATTACGGCAACTCTTCTTCAGCAGAAGAGAAATGGAAGGAGAGAATGTCTATGGCTTTTTACTTGTTAACATCTTGACTTCTTAACTGGTTGTTGTGTAATAACATAAATCTTACTCCCAATGTTTTTCATTACAGCCCTAAAACTCTTCCATATGCTTCCTTTCTGCACCTTAACAAGACGGCCACAATGCAAACCATGCATTGCCAAATGGCATATTAAATGTAACAAGAGTTACAATTTAAAATCTTATCTTTAGTTCTTTTAAAGGTGAACATCTTAAATTAAGGAGCAGAAAAACCCATGCAGACACTCAAAATGGAGATACAATCTAAAGATAAAAGATGCCTCTTTAAAAAAGTTTTAAATAATCATACACGTCTCGTACATTTTACACATAGCACTATTCCAGTGGAGCTATCTGCTGATGCTCAAAGCTGAGGGTTCAGCTTCCTGTCCTGACAAGTCAAGAGGGTTTATGATGATATCAGAATACCACCAGATATTCAAGCTTATCTCAAGTGTGTCCAATCATGTCTAAACTCTTTAAACAAATAACTTATTCTCGTGGAGCAGTGTGGTTGGTGCTTCTGGCAAAAACACCATCATGGCTTTTTCCGCTTTGAGACGCTTGACAAATTATTGCAGTTGAAGTCAGTGTCACAAAAGCCAGGTCTGATATAAATATACTTAAATTCAAGTCATGTGATCCCCAGTCCTCTCACTTAAGAAAACACTGCACAACATATCACAAGAAAAGATTTAATGTCATCCGTACAACAGTATTTGATTGACCACAGGTTCTTTTCTTCACTAATATCAATGGAGTCTTTGGCAGATCGGTGTTTCGGTTTCATCGTGGTATCGTTTATGATGTGTCTGCTGAGCCAGATTCAAACGCGGCCATTAAGTCTGGTTTCCTGGCGAACTGCTGCGCTCTTGTGCCGGATGCATCCTCGGAATCTTTGAGTCCGAGCTGCTGAAGCAACCGCGCTGCTCCTGCGTGCTGCCCGATGCAAGCCATGTGAAGAGCTGAGAAGAGGAAACAACAGTAAGAGAGTGGTTAACACCACGCTGAGTGCCAAATGAGATTCTGTTTGTTCGATTACCTACCCTCCAGTCGACCACATTTAATTTGAGCACAGAGGGATGTTTTAATTATTTTATGTTGTATCACATCACAGAGAAGACAAGCATCTACTTATCTTTTCATTTTTCCTTATGGCTTGATTTTGAATGTTAATAAAATGCTGCTCAATATTTGATTCTCTGCGTCTCTGCTGCAACTTTCATATCTCACTTTTCAGAAACAGACCAAACCTTGTCAACAAAAATGACATTCATTGTCTTTAAAGGCCCTGAAACTCTTTTTTTCCCTCAGTCAGCTTTTCTTCTATGATGAAACTAGTCTGACACAAACATAGAATCTTCTGTCTGATCTGTTTTATCGATGCTTGCCTCCCCTGTTTTTACGAGTACATCTGTGCACCAGTCACGATTTGGCAAATTCAATTGACAGTTGTGGTTTTTTATTTGCTAAACGCTATCAAATCAAACCACAACAGAAGTCGTAATAAAGCAGACTAGCAAACATTAAGGATTACGCAAAGACAACATTTCCATGGAATTTTGTGGGGGGGAGGGATGGAGCATGAGTCAAAGATAAACCCATAAGAGTTTGGTGTGAATCCGGTCCAGGGTGCTGTTGAAGGATTTCACATTGTGAGATGGGGACATATGTCAACGTTTTCATTGATTTCTCAACGAAGAATAGATGAATCCTGATGAATCAATAGACATGTTAAGGAAACTGATATCTATGAGTGTGTGTAGATCTAGTGAATGTTAGTGTGGTTTCATAAGGAGACTTTTGGGTCTTGGCCCAAACTTCAACTTTAATTTGAATTGTATAGCCATAGATATTTAATGTTAGAGTCATAAACTTAGGCTGCGCATTGTTGCAGTGGTTACAAATGTCGCCTCACAGCAAGAAAGTTCTATGTTAGAACCGACCAGGGTATTTCTGTCTGGAGTTTGCATGTTCTCCCCGTGTTTTTCAGATACACTGTCTTCCGCCCACCGTCTAAAGACACGCATTTTAGATAAACTGAAGACTATAATCGCCCTCAAGTGTGAAAGTGTATAAGAATGTTGTAGTTATTGTTTTTCTCCATGTGTCCTGTGTCCTGTGAGCCCTGTGACTGGTGATCTGTCCAAGTGAACCCCTCCTCTCAACCCAATGTACGCTGTGACAGGCTCCACCCTCCATGACTAAAGCATTCCCCAAATTCACCGATGTAGCTGAAGTGCAAAACACATGCCGTTGCTCACCAGTTCTTCCCTTTGTGTCCCGAGCATGAAGATCTGCTCCCAACTCCAGCAGTGTTTTAATAGTGGACGTGTGGCCCTCCTGAAAAACAGTTTGAAATGAGGAAGTGGAGTTTACTTGTTTTAGTTGGTGTGTGAATATTTCCATATAGTAACGTAACCGCTGCCACTTCTTTCCTGTCTGTAAATTCAAAACCTATGGGCATGTCTGTCCATCGTAGAATATAAAGTTTGGTATGTGGTAAAGATTGTAAAGCGGTTGACATTAATATTTGAAAGCTTATAGTTAGAGCTAATTAGTGCGCCAGAACATTACTTGTTCTATTTTATGACACATGACACACGGAGCTTCTCTTTCCAGCTTCTCCTTCCTCTTCTCCATCCCTATCCCCCTTCCCCGGAATCCCTTTGCTTTATCACCCGCAGATCCAGGGCCTCTGTGGCCGCACCATGGATTGCGGTTTGTGGATCGTACACCGGGGGTCGCGGTGGTGGATCCATTGTGGCGGATTCTGGGCTGATCGTGGTGCTGGTGGCGGACCCTGTGTCGCGTTGGCATTGGGCACGGGCGGTGGACCAGGACCGTGGTGGTGGCTTGTGATGGGTCCTGGTGGGCGGCGGTGGACGGTGACTGAGGACTGGAGTGGCGTCTGGTCTGGATGGTGGATCGTGGTCTGGATGGTTGCTGACCATGGACTGTGCTTGCAGCGGGACTGCTTGGCATGTCATGTTGGGGTTGTCCTTCGGGATGTCTACCCTCATCAAATGCTGTTAGAGACTTTGATTATTGATGATGTTTTCCTGCACGTGGCATCTATTGCACTTCTGTCCGTCCTGGGAGAGGGATCCCTCTCATGTGGCTCTCTCTGAGGTTTCTACATATTTTTACCCTGTTAAAAGGGTTTTTAGTAGTTTTTCCTTACTCTTGCTGAGGGTTAAGGACAGAGGATGCCACACCCTGTTAAAGCCCTATGAGATGAATTGTAATTTGTGAATATGGGCTATACAAATAAAATTTGATTGATTGATTGATTGATTTGGGGATTTAGTAGTCCATTAGTCGAACTAATCCACAATCTGCCCAGTTACCCCAGAGTCACTGCAAAAGTTTCCCTGGGGTAAAACTACCAGTAGTTGGGGATCACTGGTTCTACCTTTGCAGCGTAATGCAGGGCACTGAGCTGAATGCCTGTCGCTCTCTGGTTGACGTCTACCCCGAGGTCCTTCACCAGGAACCGCAGCGCCTCCTCCTGGCCAGTGACAGCTACCTGGTGCACCAGCTGAGCCCCGACTCTGTCAGCTGCCGTTGGAGACGCCTGCATGCACATGCACACACGTCAGGTGGGAAAAGTGCATCAATATAATAGCTGGAACATTGATGACTTGACATTTGCTCTACCTGGTGGTGTTCTAAAAGCAGCCTGGCCACAGAGACGTGTCCGTTCCTGACAGCATCCATCAAAGGAGTGACTCCACAGCTGTCTGCGCTGTCTGGGGTGTAGCCACATCTGGAAGAAGGCCAGTGAAGGTGAGGATCAGACAGACAAGAGTGTGTGCTTCACTTTTCCCTACCAGGGTTTATCTAGACTAGACCTATCCAGACCAGGGATCTAAACTACAATATTTGGGTCACAATCAAATGATTAGGATTTTCAAGTGTACTTATTCCATTCCATATTATTTAAGGCCTTCAAACAGAGTTACATATACACAAGTTACATTTAAGACTTTGAATATGATTTGTTTTATGTAAGTAGTCCTCTCCTAAATGTTCTTCTAACCTCTCTAGCAGGATCCTGACCACCTCCTCACAGCCGTGCATCGCTGGATGATCAATAGAGAGAGCAGGAGTTACTTTCTGACCCTCTTTGGTATCAAAGCAGACAATCATCAAGATTTAACCACGCCTGAAAACGTTCTCACAATCTGAGATCTCTTTGGATCTTGTAAAGAACAATGTAAGAATAGTTAGATATCAGGAGACACTCCGCATTTATCCTCTGGATGTGTGTTGACTCAGTTTATCACATGATGAAAGTGGGGGACGGGAGGCGCTTCACCTGCAGTGTGCAGCGGTGTCCTCCGTGTCTTGCTCTCCGTCCTCCAGACTTCTTGCGCAATAAGGAGCAGGTGCTGCACGACCAGAGGGTCCCCCTCCCTGCAGGCGATGTGGAACGAGTTCCAGCCGTCTTTGTTCCTCAGTGCAGGGTCGGCGCCGTGACGCAGCAGCTCCTGGATCACGTCTAGGTTCCTCCGAGTGCAGGCCATCATCAGAGGAGTCCTGAGAGAGAACAGGATTCGGGAATGTGTCATCTGCTCTTTGTTCTACATGATGAATGAGTGAAGGTACAGACTTGTCTCCTCCCATTGTCCAAGTAGAATCCATTGAAGTTGGTAGTTACATTTCAGTCTTACAAGACAATACACAGTGGTATTTTTTAAATACCATATCTGGAAAACATACTGCAGTAACTATGCAAAACAAAATGGGACATATGTGAAAAGAGTTTGTGAAGTGATAATGATTTTAAAATAAAATTATGAAATGATTTTAATTTATCATTTCACTTTATAAAAGATCCAGTAACAGAAAAAGCCACAATCAAAATCTGTGTCAGTGACTGACCCTGTTTTGATTCCTGCTCAGTACTAACCTTTTGATTTGCAGGCGACAGTAAGTTGTTTTTGTAAGTGAAACATCCAAACACAACAATAAAGAAACTAAATAATCCAAACAAAGTGCGTGTTGGACATCCTGACAATCCTGTGTTTAAATTTTAAAACTTCACTGTTTTGTTCGGGCCTACACCTCATAAGACCTAGTCCAGATCGAAAACTACCCACATTTGACTGAGCTGAGGTGGTTTCAACCACAAAGGGAAAAAAACCTGTGAACTGCCATTTTTAATCAAACACTTGAGGCCTTGAGGCTTTTCCTGAAATGTCACAACAGTAAAGCACTATAGTATACAACTATTTAGTATGCTTAAAGGGAATTATACCCATTTATATATAAAAAAGCCATGTACAATTACCATTTTAACTGATATTCATATCGTATACCTTATCGGCCTACACACTTATAACAAAATATACGTAAATCCTCATGCAATCCTCCTGTAAGCACTTCACTCAAGTTAATTTCTCTACAAATAATATTTTTGTCTGTAATGACAGCTGTATATTATGTATATCTTCTCAGTTTTTTTTATTTCTTTGCCTATTTTATATATATACATTTCCTTGTTATCACATCCTTTCTTGTGTAAAAAACTGCAAACATGAAAAAGCAATTGCTAAGCAAATATCTTTAGCGTTTCCCTTTGACTGGTGAAAATCATAATCATTTAACGTCAATCACGGCTTTGAGCTGCGGTTATTTAGTTTTTTCTTTACAGATAGTGTTCAGTGATTGTTTAGTAAAAATGTATTCACGTTCGTCTGCAAATGAAAAAGTTTCTCCTTCGAGCCGGATTCGAACCAGCGACCTAAGGATTTCAGCATGACGCCACTACAGTCCTCCGCTCTACCAACTGAGCTATCGAAGGGAGATGAAACGTTCGGGAGTGCATTTCCAATTTAAGCCACAAGGTAGCGCAACCCCCCCACAAATTGATTACCCTGTCTATTGATCGATAGGTGCTCACTCTCACCAATCCGCCCTCTTCAGGCTATCCACCGCAGCGCCCTCCCGGAGCAGGTAGCCCACACACGCCCGGTGACCCATGGACGCAGCTTCGTGCAGCGGCCGCTTGTAGTCGTTGTTGCTCAGCTCCACGTCCATCCCCACGCCCTCCACCAGGTACTTCACCGTGTCCAGGTGTCCGTGTCGGGCCGCGTAGTGCAGCAAAGTGTCCCCGGAGCGGCCCAAGTGTCCCCGGCTCACGCTCCGAGCCGCCGCCGAGCCGCCCGGCCCGATGAGCTCCTCCAGGGAGCTCGTGTGTCCGTCCTGAGCGAGCTTCACCAGCAGCCTCTCCGTGTTGTCGGCGTCCATGTTGGCTGCACGTGAAATACCAAACCCCGCCGCTACAGAGCAGAGGGAGCGAGTTAGAGAAGCTGAAGAAAGACGAGCTGCAAACTACTGATCACTGCTATTAACGCCACAGGCACATGGAATGACATGGTCAACCATGACCTTACACGGAGCCGGCCCCACACACACAGCAATACAAAACACACGCCTTCGATTCTACTTTATTGCAGACACACTAATTAATTTATCAATATAAGATAAAAACTTAGAGCAGCCCGTAAAATACAAGATAAATAGATTATTGTGGCGACACAATCATTGTTCCAGTGTTTCCAGAAACAAGAGGAACACCTTGTGTCACTCGAGGCTCAGTTAAGGACATTATGATGACATTTGTTCAATCAATAAATCACACATAAATGTGTAAATTAAATTCATCAAGACCGCATGGAAAGTAGTCAGGTTAATAGTATTATTATTAGTAGTAGTAGTAGTAGTAGTAGTATTAACATTTCCATGTAAGACCCATGGGTATGGATTTATCTAAACATCAACATCAAAATGAAATGAAAACGTATCTAAAATAACTCTAACCAGTTGTAAGACAATTAAGAACCTTATTAAATATGAAAAGGTTATTGTATTTGCTCATTGTAACATTAGTGCGGCACATATGCAACTATGAATACAATATGTGTCTTTGTGCACCTACTTAAGGAAATAATTTAAATAAGATTTTAGACACATAAGTACTTAGACATTACACATTTTATTATACACACATTTTCTTAACAAATACAACTACTTAGTGCAAGTATTAGGATCGGATAGATTTAAGAAATGTTTTCAACTTTCAAAGATGAAAGGGGTAATCTTTAGTTGTCCTCTGCAGCAGAGCGACGCCGTAAGCATTATGGGAAATGTAGTTTTTTATCAACCATTTCTGATGAGTTCCTTGTGACAGGATAGAAGTACTTTTGATTTGTGTTTGCTTAATCGTTAATCTACCACTGTAAGTATTTGCTTAAATTTAGCCGCATCAGTGTACTTTGCAATGTTGATCATGATGATTATCATTGTTTTAATTCTTCCAACACTGGTTAAAGCTTGATCCACATCTGAATTCCAGAATATATTGTCCTGTGAGCACTTTAGTGAAGAACATTTCTTTACAGATATTAATTTGGGTCTGTAGTGACGGCTGTTTATAATGTATATCTACTCTGTATGTTTAATGCATTAACAATTTTACTTTTAAATGTCTTATAAGCTGAAAAGTAACAAAGACAGATGCTCAGCAAGATTTAATATGTATCCCTTTGACCATCGAAAATAAGAATCATTTTCACAATAATAAACTTCCTTCATACCGAACATACAATTTCACAAAAGTAAACTATACTTTCTGTGTAAGAGACATTATAGCAGCGCAATGGTATACATTTTATTTTCAACAAGGTTAGGGGGGGTGCACCGTTCCTGGAGGTACTGCAATACCAGGTCGATGCGTGGAGTGGACGGAGCAAGCCCCTATTCCATCTCCCAGTTCCAAAAATCAATTTAATATATGGTCCCCGGGTAGGGGACGTATCAGATATTAAACTGATAAGAACAGATACTACACTTGATCTTAGCCAAAAGGCCGAGAAGCGATACTGAAGAAGAGATTGAGGAATCAAACCACTTCTCCTCCCAGTCCCCTTCACTCAGAGGTCTGAAAACACGTTCTAAACACAGTCCGTCAAACTGGAACAAAATAAGTCACTGAATCACTGGGAATCCAAACATCTGACAAGTGAAACAAATAGAGAAATAAATGTTTCATACAAAGGAGGACAAAGATTTTTCACATTAATTCTTGTTGTAGATTTCCCACCATGCAATTCTCCATTTACATATGAAAGGCTGAACCAAAATCGTCTCTTTTATCTAATTTAACTCTGAAAAAAACACACAGCACCTCAACGGTCAGTTCAAGTGACTTAAAGCTGAATCAGACTGAAACAAATGTGGTTTGATACAAATCTGGAAATTCTGAGAAAAGAAATAAAAAACTCAAAGCACATTTTTCAGCTGTTACCTGAGTTCTCCTTTCATCAGCTTCCCCAAAACTCCCGTCACAAAACCTTCTCAAAAAACTATTAAGGCTTTACCTTAAATGTCCAACACGTTTTCACAAAAGTAATGCACTAGTATACTATTAGGAAAATATCCCCATTGATATATACATATATGTAAATAACAAATCCCCTTTTACTACTAACAATCTTATGATATACCTTATCTGCCAGTGTATTTCCAAAATATCTAAATATCCTTAGGCAACTATCCTGTAAGCACTTTACTCAAGTACATTTCTTTACAGATATATTTTCTGTCTGTAGTGACGGCTGTTTATTATGTATATCTAGTCTGTATTTGTATTAAATAGCCTATTCTATATTCTTACATGTGATCTTAGCGTGTCCTAAAGTTGCAAACAGAAAAAGGCAGTGGCTCAGCAAGCTTCTATTTATATTCCATTTGACTTGTCAATAAATTGATATTAATAAAGTATATTTGTAAAAAACTTCTGATACAAATAACGCAGCGTAAAATGGCCAAATATTGCGCCACATAACGAACAGCCACTGTATGTCAGTAAATAGAAAATTTAAAATATATCATCAAGCATTCCTGTAAATTGTTGCTTAGTTTTAAACAGAATTAGGGGGGTGCACCGTTCCTGGAGGTACTGCAATACCAGGTCGATGCGTGGAGTGGACGGAGCAAGCCCCTATTCCATCTCCCAGTTCCAAAAATCAATTTAATATATGGTCCCCGGGTAGGGGACGTATCAGATATTAAACTGATAAGAACAGATACTACACTTGATCTTAGCCAAAAGGCCGAGAAGCGATACTGAAGAGGAGACTGAGGAATCAAGCCGGTTCTCCTCCCAGTCCCCTTCACTCAGAGGTCTGAAAACACGTTCTAAACACAGTCCCTCAAACTGGAACAAAATAGGTCACTGAATCACTGGGAATCCAAACATCTGACAAGTGAAACAAATACAAAACTGGTTCATACAAAGGCTGACAAAGATTGTTCACATTATTTCATGCGATATATTTCCCATCATGCAATTCTGCATTTCGATACGAAAGGCTGAACTAAAATCGTCTTTTGACTCATTTGACTCCGAAAAACACACACAACAGCTCAACGGTCAGTTCAAGTGAATCAAAGCTGAATCAGACTGAAACTAATGTGTTATGATCTTCGTCCAAAATTCAGAGAAAACGAAAAAGACTCACAAAGCGACCCCGATAGAACCACCTCCGGTTTCTTTGGCTACTGGTTTGTGGATGACTAACATCCTGACTGCTGCCACCTACTGTCCTGGAGTATGAACAACACGTTGACAATAACTCCTCAGTTCATTTGTCATTGCTGCTCCCTTCATCTAAGACATTTTCTTATGTATAAACACCTCAAACATTGACACACCTCTCCATAATGTAAAAAATTGTTTATTCTAATCAATATTGTAAATTGTGTTGTTTCATTAATGTGTTCAGCTACATCTGTTGCACTTCTCTCCGTCCGTCAGTTCTTTGTCACAGGATGTAATCTTAGTAGTATTTCGAATTGTATTTGCTTAATCAATAAGCTACCACAGTAAGTATGTACTAAAACAGAGCCGCTTCAGTGTATTTGCAATGTTGATCATGATGATAATCATTTTTTTTTTCTTCCAACACTGGTTAAAGCTTGATCCATAACTTGAATGTTGAAAAAAACGAAAACCTTCATAGCAAATTTTCCAGTTGCTGCTGGTTCTCCTTTCTACAGCTGCCCCAAAACTTCCCGAACAAAACGTTCCCCAAAACTATTAAGGCTTTACTTTAAATGTCCAACACATTTTCACTAGAGTAACGCACTATTGTATGCTACTAGGAAATTATACCCATTGGTATATTCATATTTATACAGCGGGTAAAATAAGTATTGAGCACATCACCATTTTTCTCAGTAAATATATTTCGAAAGGTGCTACTGACATGACATTTTCACCAGATGTCTGCAACACCCCAAATAACCCACACATACAAAGAAAACCAAACAAATAAATTCAGAAATGAAGTTATGTGTAATAAAATGGTTAGCGAAG
This sequence comes from Pleuronectes platessa, assembly GCF_947347685.1. Classification (NCBI taxonomy): domain Eukaryota; kingdom Metazoa; phylum Chordata; class Actinopteri; order Pleuronectiformes; family Pleuronectidae; genus Pleuronectes; species Pleuronectes platessa. The sequence continues at coordinate 4,876,884 of NC_070647.1, forward strand.
GATTTCTAAACTTCTGAATGTTCCAGTGAGCACTGTTGGTTGTCACAATCTAGAAGGTGGAAAGGACATCCTTCCACCATAAACCAGCCACGACCAGGTGCTCCTCACAAGATTTCTGAGTTGTCCAAGTGCCAAGGACCACTTGTGGAGAGCTTCAGAAAGACCTGGAATTAGCAGGTACAATCAATTTCAAAGAAAACAATAAGTAATGGACTCAACCGCCTTGGCCTGTATGCACGCTCACCACGCAAGACTCCATAGATGAAGAAAAAGCATGTTGAAGCTCGTTTAAAGTTTGCTGCACAACATTTAGACAAGCCTGGGAAATACAGGGAGAATATCGTCTGGTCAGATGAGACTGAAATTGAACCCGTTGGATGCCATAATACACACCATGTTTTGAGGTCGAATGGCAGTGCACGTCACCCCCAAAACCACCATACCAACAGTGAAGTTTGGAACTGGGAACATAATGGTGTGGGGCTGTTTTTCAGCATACGAAACTGGCGAACCTGATTTAATTGAATGGAAAATGTACGGAGACATTCTTGATATACGAATCTGCTGCCAACTACCAGGATGATGAAGATGAAATGAGGGTGGACATTTCAGCAAGACAATGATCCCAAACACACAGACAAGGAAACTCTCAATTGGTTTCAGAGCAAGAAAATAAAGCAGCTAGAATGGCCAAGCCCATCACCTGACTTGAATCCAATAGAAAAATCTAACAAAATAACTAAATGTAATAGAAGTGAAGATCAGAGTTCATAAAAGAGGCCCTGGGAACCTTCAAGATTTGAAACATGTTTGTGTGGAAGAATGGAACAAAATCACACCCTGAGCAATGCATGCGACTAGTTTGTCTATACAGGAGGCGTCTTGAAGCTGTCTTTACCAACTAAAGCTTTTGTAGGAAATATTAAACTAATTTCAGTAAGCGTGTTCAATTCTTTTTCCCTGTGTCATTCCATTCTTTAACACATGACTTAAGTTCTGAACTTATTTGTTTTGTTTTCATTGTATGTCTGGATTACTTGTCAATAGCACCTTTAGAAATATATTTAATGAGAAAAATGGTGACGCCTTCAATCCTTATTTGACCTGCTGTATAGATAGATAACAAATGCCATTTTGCCATTCACATTAATATTTTATACCTTATCTGCCTATATACTTCCAGAAAATCTAAATGTCCTCGTGCAACTATCCTGTAAGCCCTTTACTCAAGTACATTTCTTTACAGCTTATATTCCTGTCTGTAGTGACGGCTGTGTAATATACACTCCTGATCAAAATCTTAAGACCAGTTAAAAAATTGCATGAATTTGCATTTTGCACTGTTGGATCTTAGGAAGGTTCTAAGTAGAGCTTCAAAATGCAAAAAGAAGAAATGGGAACAAGGGACCAAAAGTTGTGAGCAGGCAATTTATTGAAAACAACAATTTAACTCAAATAGGCTGTTCATCAGCTGATCAAAAGTTTAAGACCACAGCCTTTAAAAGCCAAATTCTGTGCAAAAATTTGGATTTCATGTCATTTCCTGTCAAGTAATCACACTGTGAAGATCTCTTGATGGCAAAGGCAAAAAAGCTCACCGTCTTTGAACGTGGTAGGATTGTTGAACTGCATAAACAAGGCCTCTCACAACGTGCCATCGCTGCTGAGGTTGGACGCAGTAAGACAGTCATTTTGCATTTCTTAAAAGATCCTCAGGGTTATGGAACAAAGAAATCAAGTGGTAGACCCAAAAAAATCTCAGCAGCGCTGAGCCGGATGATCCGAATGGCTGTCCGTCAAGACACGGGACGATCCTCGTCCCAAATTAAGGCCATTACTGGTGCTGACTGCAGCCCAATAACCATCAGATGGCCTCTGCGAAGGAAGGGCTTCAAAAACAAGAAACGTCTTCAAAGGCCACGTCTCCTTCAACGCCACAAAATTGCCCGTTTAGACTTTGCAAGGGAGCACCAAACATGGGACATTCAAAGGTGGAAGAAAGTTTTATTCTCTGACAAGAAAAAATGTAACCTTGATGGTCCTGATGGCTTCCAACGTTACTGGCATGACAAGGAGATGCCACCTGAGATGTTTTCTACGCGGCACAGTGGAGGGGGCGCCATCATGATCTGGGGTGCTTTTTCCTTCAATGGAACAATGGAGCTCCAGGTTGTGCAGGGGCGTCAAACAGCAGCTGGCTATGTGGAGATGTTGCAGCGGGCATCCCTCATGACTGAGGGCCCTCGTCTGTGTGGTAACGACTGGGTTTTTCAGCAGGACAACGCTCCAATTCACAATGCCTGTCTGACCAAGACTTTTTTCCAGGAGAATAACATCACTCTTTTGGACCATCCTGCGTGTTCCCCTGATCTTAATCCAATTGAGAACATTTGGGGATGGATGGCAAGGGAAGTTTACAAAAATGGACTTCAGTTCCAGACAGTGGATGCCCTTCGTGAAGCCATCTTCACCACTTGGCGCAACATTCGCACTAGCCTTTTGGAAACACTTGCATCAAGCATGCCGAAACAAATTTTTGAAGTGATCAACAATAATGGTGGAGCTAATCATTACTGAGTCAGTTTTTGACACTTTAATTTCTGTTTTAGGTTTTTTTTTGTTTTTTTTTTAGCTGTGGTCTTAAACTTTTGATCAGCTGATGAACAGCCTACTTCAGTTAAATTGTTGTTTGCAATAAATTGCCTGCTCACAACTTTTGGGCTCTTGTTCCAATTTCTTCTTTTTGCATTTTGAAACTCTACTTAGAACCTTCCTAAGATTCAACAGTGCAAAATGCAAATTCATGCAATTTTTTAACTGGTCTTAAGATTTTGATCAGGAGTGTATTTATATATATATATAATCTGTATTTGTATTACATTGCCTATTCTATACTATTTTATACTTTTACATGTTATCTTCCTCTGTTTTAAAGTTGCAAACATAAATAAGCACTTACTCAGCAAGCTTCTATTAATATTCCTTTTGACCTTTGAATATAATAATAATGATCAAATATATTTGAAAAGCTCGTATTTTTCAGATAATTAGCTGGAAATGATTCGATATACTGACAAAGAGCAAATTGCTAATTTGAGTTATTGCTTATTATTTGACAAAGTTAGGGGGGTGCACCGTTCCTGGAGGTACTGCAATACCAGGTCGATGCGTGGAGTGGACGGAGCAAGCCCCTATTCCATCTCCCAGTTCCAAAAATCAATTTAATATATGGTCCCCGGGTAGGGGACGTATCAGATATTAAACTGATAAGAACAGATACTACACTTGATCTTAGCCAAAAGGCCGAGAAGCGATACTGACGAAGTGACTGAGGAATCAAACCGGTTCTCCTCCCAGTCCCCTTCACTCAGAGGTCTGAAAACACGTTCTAAACACAGTCCCTCAATCTGGAACAAAATAAGTCACTGAATCACTGGGAATCCAAACATCTGACAAGTGAAACAAATAGAGAAATAAATGTTTCATACAAAGGAGGACAAAGATTGTTCACATTATCTGTTGTTGTAGATTTCCCACCATGAAATTCTGCATTTACATATGAAAGGCTGAACTAAAATCGTCTCTTTTATCTAATTTAACTTCGAAAAAACACACAGCAGCTCAACGGTCAGTTCAAGTGAATCAAAACTGAATCAGACTGAGACAAATGTGGTTTGACTTAAATCTGGAAGTTCAGAGAAAAGAAATAAAAAACTCAAAGCAAATTCTCAGCTGTTACCTGAGTTCTCCTTTCGACAGCTTCCCCAAAACTCCAGTCACAAAACATTCCCAAAAAAGTATTAAGGCTTTACCTAAAATGTCCAACACGTTTTCACAAAAGTAATGCACTATAGTAGCCCATTAGAAAATTATACCCACTGATATATACATATATATTTTTTCCATATATATAAATAACAATTACAATTTTACTACTAACATTCTTATTGTATACCTAATCTGCCATGATACTACCAGAATATCTAATTGTCCTTGTGCCACTATCATGTAAGCACTTTACTCAAGTACATTTCTTTACAGATATATTTTCTGTCTGTAGTGACGGCTGTTTATTACATATATCTAGTCTGCATTTGTATTAAATAACCTATTCTATATTATTACATTTGATCTTAGTGTGTCCTATAGTTGCAAACAGAAAAAGGCAGTGGCTCAGCAAGCTTCTATTTATATTCCCTTTGACCTGTCAATAAATTGATATTCAAAAAATATATTTGTAAAGCACTTCTGATATAAATAACGCAGCGTAAAATGGCCAAATAACTAACAGCTAACGCATGTCATTAGGTAGAAACTTAAAAACATATCTTCAGGCATTTCTGTATATTGTTGCTTAGTTTTAGACAAAGTTAGGGGGGTGCACCGTTCCTGGAGGTACTGCAATACCAGGTCGATGCGTGGAGTGGACGGAGCAAGCCCCTATTCCATCTCCCAGTTCCAAAAATCAATTTAATATATGGTCCCCGGGTAGGGGACGTATCAGATATTAAACTGATAAGAACAGATACTACACTTGATCTTAGCCAAAAGGCCGAGAAGCGATACTGACGAAGGGACTGAGGAATTAAACCTGCTCTCCTCCCAGTCCCCTTCACTCAGAGGTCTGAAAACACGTTCTAAACACAGTCCGTCAAACTGGAACAAAATAAGTCACTGAATCACTGGGAATCCAAACATCTGACAAGTGAATCAAATACATAAAGAAATGTTTCATACAAAGTAGGAAAAGGACTTTTTAACATTATTTCTTGTTGTAGATTTCCCACCATGCAATTCTGCATTTACATATGAAAGGCTGAACTAAAATCGTCTCTTTTATCTAATTTAACTCTGAAAAAAACACACAGCAGCTCAACGGTCAGTTCAAGTGACTTAAAGCTGAATCAGACTGAAACAAATCTGGTTTGATACAAATCTGTAAATTCTGAGAAAAGAAATAAAAAACTCAAAGCACTTTTTTCAGCTGTTACCTGAGTTCTCCTTTCAACAGTTTCCCCAAAACTCCCGTCACAAAACCTTCCCAAAAAACTATTAAGGCTTTACCTAAAATGTCCAACACGTTTTCACAAAAGTAATGCACTATAGTATGCTATTGGGAAAATATGCCTATTGATATATACATATATATATATTTTTTTTTTTATATAGATATATCTATATAAAAATAACAATTCCCCTTTTACTACTAACAATCTTATTGTATACCTTATCTGCCAGTATACTTAAAAAATATCTAAATATCCTTAGGCAACTATCCTGTAAGCACTTTACTCAAGTACATTTCTTGACCGATATATTTTCTGTCTGTAGTGACGGCTGTTTATTATGTATATCTAGTCTGCATTTGTATTAAACTGTCTATTCTATATTCTTACATGTGATCTTAGTGTGTCCTAAAGTTGCAAATAGAAAAAGGCGGTGGCTCAGCAAGCTTCTATTTATATTCCCTTTGACCTTTCAATAAATAGATCATAAAACAATATTTGGAAAGCACTTCTGATACAACTAACAAACCGTAAAATGATCCAATATAACGACAAATAACCGACAGCTACTGCATGTCATGAAAGTAGATAATTATATTATTAGGCGTCGGCGTAAATTGTTGCTTAGTTTTAAACAGAGTTAGGGGGGTGCACCGTTCCTGGAGGTACTGCAATATCAGGTCGATGCGTGGAGTGGACGGAGCAAGCCCCTATTCCATCTCCCAGTTCCAAAAATCAATTTAATATATGGTCCCCGGGTAGGGGACGTATCAGATATTAAACTGATAAGAACAGATACTACACTTGATCTTAGCCAAAAGGCCGAGAAGCGATACTGAAGAAGTGACTGAGGAATCAAACCGGTTCTCCTCCCAGTCCCCTTCACTCAGAGGTCTGAAAACACGTTCGAAACACAGTCCGTCAAACTGGAACAAAATAAGTCACTGAATCAATGGGTATCCAAACATCTGACAAGTGAAACAAATACATAAAGAAATGTTTCATACAAAGAATAACAAAGATTGTTCATATTATCTCTTGTTGTAGATTTCCCATCATGCAATTCCTCATTTACATATGATAGGCTGAACTAAAATTGTCTCTCTTATCTAATTTAACTCTGAAAAAACAAACAACAGCTCAGCAGTCAGTTCAGGTGAATCAAAGCTAAATCTGGAATTCAAATTCCTTTTTAAATAAACTTCAAAGCACATTGTTCAGCTGTTACCTGGGGTCTCCTTTCAACAGCTTCCCCAAAACTTCCGTCAAAAAACTTTCCTAAAAAACTATTAAGGCTTTACCTTAAATGTCGAACACGTTTCCACAAAAGTAATGCACTCAAGTATGCTAATAGGAAATTATGCCCATTTTAATATGTATATATGTATATACATATAAATCAACAATTGCCATTTTTACTACTCACATTCACATTGTATACCTTATCTGCCTATATGTAATGGGGTCAATCCTTAATAAAAAGATTTAGCTAAAACAGGACAGTTTTAGCAGTGTTACTTTCCCAGTTATGCTTGTGTTCTAATTTACCTGACAGGACGCCGATGCCTATAGGATACGGGTAGTCTGCGAAGTTGATTTAGGTGCACCATAGCTCTCTCCCTCTCTCTGTCTCTCTCTCCACTGTCGGTCCTGTGAGGAAGTGTAGCGTGGGCGCAGCAGGTGTGGACGCCAATTGTTCGTTGCGGTCAGTTTCATTAACTTACAGCAGAAAACGTTCCGCTAATATTAAGCGCATTTCTGTGCATGGTGTCCAGCCTACAGCTGTGTTTGTGAGAGACGGTATCAGCGGTTTTCATACATGCACGTTGCAATCTCCTCCAGTCAGCGTGTACCAACAAACTAATGGGAACAATACTTGTAAGTAATGCTTCAGAACATTTATCCAGAGTCTGTGACATTAAGTGTAGTTGTCTTTTCCTGTTTTGGTACTTGTCGTCAAGACAATAAGGACAGTGTGGGTCCCTGCTTTATTGTTATGAATTGAAGGTATGGCATAATGATGTCTTGTATGTTTGTTAATGTTTCCAAACATTTTGGTCAAACCTATTTTAATAATTGTGTGACCTAATACAACATGTTTTTTTCATAGGGCTGCCTTCAGGCAGAATATTAACGGTCACTGTTTTTTCCCACATTTAGATTTCATTTAGATTATTTGATCTTGTTAAGATTTAGTTTCTTTCTGATTAATTATTTTTATTTCTGGTTCCTTTGTTTTATTTTATTCTGTTCTTTGTTCTATGGGCAATGTGCAATATGGTTGACGGTTACTGTGCAATCCTGTTTAATTGGCTTGAATATTGGTGAGTTATTGGCTCCGTAAACTAGAGGCCCTCTTCTGTTATTTCATTGTATAATATCGCTTGCAGTGATAATCCACTGGTTTAATCACACCAGTGTTGGGATTCTTAAAGTGTGCTGTGCTTGTTTTATGCATGGTATTTTAGCTTTGTTAAATTGGGTCTGGAGCCTTTAACTTCTCTCTTTTTAATCTGTTATTTATATCAGGTACAGTCCAGTACTCCATCCTTTGCATATATTCCTGTGCTGTTTGATCAGTCTTTTTGAATCATTAGTACGAATTGAATAAATTGTCTATTTCTGGAATCCTCAGCCTCCCGTCCCGTTTATTCTGGATATATGTGGTGAACCCGTTTGGCATTCAACTGTCACCCTAAACCTTTGACCGCTACATATACTTCATGAAAAAATCGATGGCCTCGTGCAACTATCCTGTTAGCACTTTTACATGTTATCTTACACTGTTTTAAAGTTGCAAACACATAAAGGCAGTTGCTCAGCATGTTTCTATTAATATTCCTTTTGACTAGTGATGAGTCGTTCCGTGTCGAGGCTTCGAAGCGCGTGTCGAGTAATCCAAGAAGATTTTTGTGAAGCGCGCATCGAGACTTGTGTTGATGACATATGTGGTGACGTTCAGAGCCAGAGGAGATAGTTCGCGGATTTGGTGTATGAATCGAAATATAAGGGGCAGCAAAACGCAATGGACCCCCCCCCCCTTCATATTTTGTGGATTAGGGACTTTATTGCGCGTTTGTTTACTAGGAAAAGACTCCGCCAGAAACCCAGCACTGGAAAAGTTGTAATTTTTAAATAAAAATTATTAAAATGTTCTGCATATTTCACGTGTTACATGTTGTCCCTAGTATCATGAGAACAGTCACATCACAACCCTCTGCCCAATTTGTTTCCACTTTCCCTTTTGACCCTGCCATTGTATCATAGTGACAGACACCATATTAATGAGTTCAAAATGTATGTATTGGCTTCACCAACATCGTTCATTCATTTAATCAATTCAAAACTTCACACACCAGAGCGATGGTGTCATTGTAATCACTCTGCCTGTTTTGCATTTATTGTCCACTTGACGGCGCAGTAGAGCAAATGAAGTCCCATGAAGCTTCGGCCCATAAGTGAAGCGATATGGATGGGGAGCTTCAGTGCTTCATCACGCCGGAACTATAGCACATAAGTTCTTAACCCTAAATCAGATTAGTTTACCTTTTAGTTGCATACTTCTTTATTGCATTCGCATTAGGTAGATATTATGTTAGACAAAGTTAGGGGGGTGCACCGTTCCTGGAGGTACTGCAATACCAGGTCGATGCGTGGAGTGGACGGAGCAAGCCCCTATTCCATCTCCCAGTTCCAAAAATCAATTTAATATATGGTCCCCGGGTAGGGGACGTATCAGATATTAAACTGATAAGAACAGATACTACACTTGATCTTAGCCAAAAGGCCGAGAAGCGATACTGAAGAAGTGACTGAGGAATCAAACCGGTTCTCCTCCCAGTCCCCTTCACTCAGAGGTCTGAAAACAGGTTATAAACACAGTCCGTCAAACTGGAACAAAATAAGTCACTGAATCACTGGGAATCCAAACATCTGACAAGTCAAACAAATAGAGAAATAAATGTTTCATACAAAGGAGGACAACGATTGTTCACATTATCTGTTGTTGTAGATTTCCCACCATGCAAATCTGCATTTACATATGAAGGGCTGAACTAAAATCGTCTCTTTTATCTAATTTAACTTCGAAAAAAACACAACAGCTCAACGGTCAGTTCAAGTGAATCAAAACTGAATCAGACTGAGGCAAAAGTGGTTTGACTTAAATCTGGAAGTTCAGAGAAAAGAAATAAAAAACTCAAAGCAAATTTTCAGCTGTTACCTGAGTTCTCCTTTCAACAGCTTCCCCAAAACTCCCGCCACAAAACATTCCCAAAAAAGTATTAAGGCTTTACCTAAAATGTCCAACACGTTTTCACAAAAGTAATGCACTATAGTAGCCCATTAGAAAATTATACCCACTGATATATACATATATTTTTTTTCCATATATATATAAATAACAATTGCAATTTTACTACTAACATTCTTATTGTATACCTAATCTGCCATGATACTTCCAGAATATCTAAATGTCCTTGTGCCACTATCATGTAAGCACTTTACTCAAGTACATTTCTTTACAGATATATTTTCTGTCTGTAGTGACGGCTGTTTATTACATATATCTAGTCTGCATTTGTATTAAATAGCCTATTCTATATTATTACATTTGATCTTAGTGTGTCCTATAGTTGCAAACAGAAAAAGGCAGTGGCTCAGCAAGCTTCTATTTATATTCCCTTTGACCTGTCAATAAATTGATATTCAAAAATATATTCGTAAAGCACTTCTGATACAAATAACGCAGCGTAAAATGGCCAAATAACTAACAGCTAACGCATGTCATTAGGTAGAAACTTAAAAACATATCTTCAGGCATTTCTGTATATTGTTGCTTAGTTTTAGACAAAGTTAGGGGGGTGCACCGTTCCTGGAGGTACTGCAATACCAGGTCGATGCGTGGAGTGGACGGAGCAAGCCCCTATTCCATCTCCCAGTTCCAAAAATCAATTTAATATATGGTCCCCGGGTAGGGGACGTATCAGATATTAAACTGATAAGAACAGATACTACACTTGATCTTAGCCAAAAGGCCGAGAAGCGATACTGAAGAAGTGACTGAGGAATCAAACCGGTTCTCCTCCCAGTCCCCTTCACTCAGAGGTCTGAAAACAGGTTATAAACACAGTCCGTCAAACTGGAACAAAATAAGTCACTGAATCACTGGGAATCCAAACATCTGACAAGTCAAACAAATAGAGAAATAAATGTTTCATACAAAGGAGGACAACGATTGTTCACATTATCTGTTGTTGTAGATTTCCCACCATGCAAATCTGCATTTACATATGAAGGGCTGAACTAAAATCGTCTCTTTTATCTAATTTAACTTCGAAAAAAACACAACAGCTCAACGGTCAGTTCAAGTGAATCAAAACTGAATCAGACTGAGACAAATGTGGTTTGACTTAAATCTGGAAATTCAGAGAAGAGAAATAAAAAACTCAAAGCAAATTTTCACCTGTTACCTGAGTTCTCCTTTCAACAGCTTCCCCAAAACTTCCGTCACAAAACATTCCCAAAAAAGTATTAAGGCTTTACCTAAAATGTCCAACACGTTTTCACAAAAGTAATGCACTATAGTAGCCCATTAGAAAATATACCCACTGATATATACATATATATTTTTTCCATATATATAAATAACAATTGCAATTTTACTACTAACATTCTTATTGTATACCTAATCTGCCATGATACTACCAGAATATCTAAATGTCCTTGTGCCACTATCATGTAAGCACTTTACTCAAGTACATTTCTTTACAGATATATTTTCTGTCTGTAGTGACGGCTGTTTATTACATATATCTAGTCTGTATTTGTATTAAATAACCTATTCTATATTATTACATTTGATCTTAGTGTGTCCTATAGTTGCAAACAGAAAAAGGCAGTGGCTCAGCAAGCTTCTATTTATATTCCCTTTGACCTGTCAATGAATTGATATTCAAAAAATATATTTGTAAAGCACTTCTGATATAAATAACGCAGCGTAAAATGGCCAAATAACTAACAGCTAACGCATGTCATTAGGTAGAAACTTAAAAACATATCTTCAGGCATTTCTGTATATTGCTGCTTAGTTTTAGACAAAGTTAGGGGGGGTGCACCGTTTCTGGAGGTACTGCAATACCAGGTCGATGCGTGGAGTGGACGGAGCAAGCCCCTATTCCATCTCCCAGTTCCAAAAATCAATTTAATATATGGTCCCCGGGTAGGGGACGTATCAGATATTAAACTGATAAGAACAGATACTACACTTGATCTTAGCCAAAAGGCCGAGAAGCGATACTAAATAAGTGACTGAGGAATTAAACCTGCTCTCCTCCCAGACCCCTTCACTCAGAGGTCTGAAAACACGTTCTAAACTCAGTCCGTCAAACTGGAACAAAATAAGTCACTGAATCACTGGGAATCCAAACATCTGACAAGTGAATCAAATACATAAAGAAATGTTTCATACAAAGTAGGAAAAGGACTTTTTAACATTATTTCTTGTTGTAGATTTCCCACCATGCAATTCTGCATTTACATATGAAAGGCTGAACTAAAATCGTCTCTTTTATCTAATTTAACTCTGAAAAAAACACACAGCAGCTCAACGGTCAGTTCAAGTGACTTAAAGCTGAATCAGACTGAAACAAATGTGGTTTGATACAAATCTGGAAATTCTGAGAAAAGAAATAAAAAACTCAAAGCACATTTTTCAGCTGTTACCTGAGTTCTCCTTTCAACAGTTTCCCCAAAACTCCAGTCACAAAACATTCCCAAAAAAGTATTAAGGCTTTACCTAAAATGTCCAACACGTTTTCACAAAAGTAATGCACTATAGTATGCTATTGGGAAAATATGCCTATTGATATATACATATATTTTTTTTCCATATATATATAAATAACAATTGCAATTTTACTACTAACATTCTTATTGTATACCTAATCTGCCATGATACTTCCAGAATATCTAAATGTCCTTGTGCCACTATCATGTAAGCACTTTACTCAAGTACATTTCTTTACAGATATATTTTCTGTCTGTAGTGACGGCTGTTTATTACATATATCTAGTCTGCATTTGTATTAAATAGCCTATTCTATATTATTACATTTGATCTTAGTGTGTCCTATAGTTGCAAACAGAAAAAGGCAGTGGCTCAGCAAGCTTCTATTTATATTCCCTTTGACCTGTCAATAAATTGATATTCAAAAATATATTCGTAAAGCACTTCTGATACAAATAACGCAGCGTAAAATGGCCAAATAACTAACAGCTAACGCATGTCATTAGGTAGAAACTTAAAAACATATCTTCAGGCATTTCTGTATATTGTTGCTTAGTTTTAGACAAAGTTAGGGGGGTGCACCGTTCCTGGAGGTACTGCAATACCAGGTCGATGCGTGGAGTGGACGGAGCAAGCCCCTATTCCATCTCCCAGTTCCAAAAATCAATTTAATATATGGTCCCCGGGTAGGGGACGTATCAGATATTAAACTGATAAGAACAGATACTACACTTGATCTTAGCCAAAAGGCCGAGAAGCGATACTGACGAAGTGACTGAGGAATCAAACCGCTTCTCCTCACAGTCCCCTTCACTCAGAGGTCTGAAAACACGTTCGAAACACAGTCCGTCAAACTGGAACAAAATAAGTCACTGAATCACTGGGAATCCAAACATCTGACAAGTGAAACAAATACTTAAAGAAATGCTTCATACAAAGTAGGAAAAGGACTTTTTAACATTATTTCTTGTTGTAGATTTCCCACCATGCAATTCCTCATTTACATGTGAAAGGCTGAACTAAAATCGTCTCTTTTATCTAATTTAAATCCGAAAAAACACACAGCAGCTCAACGGTCAGTTCAAGTGACTTAAAGCTGAATCAGACTGAGACGAATGTAGTTTGACCCACATCTGGAAATTCAGAGAAAAGAAATAAAAAACTCAAAGCACATTTTTCAGCTGTTACCTGAGTTCTCCTTTCATCAGTTTCCCCAGAACTTCCGCCACAAAACATTCCCAAAAAAGTATTAAGGCTTTACCTTAAATGTGAAAAACCTTTTCAGAAAAGTAATGCAATATAGTGGGCTATTCGGAAATTATACCCAACGAAATATATATATATATTTTTTTCATTTATATATACAACAATTGCAATTTTACTACTAACATTCTTATTGTATACCTAATCTGCCATGATACTTCGAGAATATCTAAATGTCCTTGTGTAACTATCATATAAGCACTTTACAGATATATTTTCTGTCTGTAGTGACGGCTGTTTATTACGTATATCTAGTCTGCATTTGTATTAAATAACCTATTCTATATTCTTACATTTGATCTTAGTGTGTCCTATAGCTGCAAACAGAAAAGGCAGTGGCTCAGCTGAAGTCTATTTATATTCCTTTTGTTGCTTTGTTTTAAACAGAGTTAGGGGGGTGCACCGTTCCTGGAGGTACAGCAATACCAGGTCGATGCGTGGAGTGGACGGAGCAAGCCCCTATTCCATCTCCCAGTTCCAAAAATCAATTTAATATATGGTCCCCGGGTAGGGGACGTATCAGATATTAAACTGATAAGAACAGATACTACACTTGATCTTAGCCAAAAGGCCGAGAAGCGATACTGAAGAAGTGACTGAGGAATCAAACCGGTTCTCCTCCCAGTCCCCTTCACTCAGAGGTCTGAAAACAGGTTATAAACACAGTCCGTCAAACTGGAACAAAATAAGTCACTGAATCACTGGGAATCCAAACATCTGACAAGTCAAACAAATAGAGAAATAAATGTTTCATACAAAGGAGGACAACGATTGTTCACATTATCTGTTGTTGTAGATTTCCCACCATGCAAATCTGCATTTACATATGAAGGGCTGAACTAAAATCGTCTCTTTTATCTAATTTAACTTCGAAAAAAACACAACAGCTCAACGGTCAGTTCAAGTGAATCAAAACTGAATCAGACTGAGGCAAAAGTGGTTTGACTTAAATCTGGAAGTTCAGAGAAAAGAAATAAAAAACTCAAAGCAAATTTTCAGCTGTTACCTGAGTTCTCCTTTCAACAGCTTCCCCAAAACTCCCGCCACAAAACATTCCCAAAAAAGTATTAAGGCTTTACCTAAAATGTCCAACACGTTTTCACAAAAGTAATGCACTATAGTAGCCCATTAGAAAATTATACCCACTGATATATACATATATTTTTTTTCCATATATATATAAATAACAATTGCAATTTTACTACTAACATTCTTATTGTATACCTAATCTGCCATGATACTTCCAGAATATCTAAATGTCCTTGTGCCACTATCATGTAAGCACTTTACTCAAGTACATTTCTTTACAGATATATTTTCTGTCTGTAGTGATGGCTGTTTATTACATATATCTAGTCTGCATTTGTATTAAATAGCCTATTCTATATTATTACATTTGATCTTAGTGTGTCCTATAGTTGCAAACAGAAAAAGGCAGTGGCTCAGCAAGCTTCTATTTATATTCCCTTTGACCTGTCAATAAATTGATATTCAAAAATATATTCGTAAAGCACTTCTGATACAAATAACGCAGCGTAAAATGGCCAAATAACTAACAGCTAACGCATGTCATTAGGTAGAAACTTAAAAACATATCTTCAGGCATTTCTGTATATTGTTGCTTAGTTTTAGACAAAGTTAGGGGGGTGCACCGTTCCTGGAGGTACTGCAATACCAGGTCGATGCGTGGAGTGGACGGAGCAAGCCCCTATTCCATCTCCCAGTTCCAAAAATCAATTTAATATATGGTCCCCGGGTAGGGGACGTATCAGATATTAAACTGATAAGAACAGATACTACACTTGATCTTAGCCAAAAGGCCGAGAAGCGATACTGACGAAGTGACTGAGGAATCAAACCGCTTCTCCTCCCAGTCCCCTTCACTCAGAGGTCTGAAAACAGATTCTAAACACAGTCCGTCAAACTGGAACAAAATAAGTCACTGAATCACTGGGAATCCAAACATCTGACAAGTGAAACAAATAGAGAAATAAATGTTTCATACAAAGGAGGACAAAGATTGTTCACATTATTTCTTGTTGTAGATTTCCCATCATGCAATTCTGCATTTACATATGAAAGGCTGAACTAAAATCGTCTCTTTTATCTAATTTAACTTCGAAAAACACACAGCAGCTCAACGGTCAGTTCAAGTGACTCAAAGCTGAATCAGACTGAAACAAATGTGGTTTGACTTAAACCTGGAAATTCAGAGAAGAGAAATAAAAAACTCAAAGAACATTTTTCAGCTGTTACCTGAGTTCAACAGCTTCCCCAAAACTTCCATCACAAAACCTTCCCAAAAACGTTTAAGGCTTTACCGAAAATGTCCAACACGTTTTCACAAAAGTAATGCACTATATTATGCTATTAGTGAATTATACCCATTGATATATACATATGTATATACTTTTTTATATATAAGTAACAATTGCCATCTCGCTACTAACATTCTTATTGTATACCTTATCTGCCAGTATACTACCAGAATATCTAAATGTCCTTGTGCAACTATCCTGTAAGCCCTTTACTCAAGTACATTTCTTGACAGATATATTTTCTGTCTGTAGTGACGGCTGTTTATTATGTATATCTACTCAGTATTTGTATGAAATAGCCTATTCGATATTCCTACATGTGATCTTAGTGTGTGCTAAAGTTGCAAATAGAAAAAGGCAGTGGCTCAGCAAGCTTCTATTACTATTCCCTTTGACCTTTCAATAAATTGATCATTAAACAATATTTGGAAAGCACTTCTGATACAACTAACACACCGTAAAATGATCCAATATACTGACAAATAACAAACGGTTTATACATGTTGAAGTAGATACTTAGATAATATTAGTAGGCATCATCATGACTTGTTGCTTAGTTTTAGACAAAGTTTAGGGGGGTGCACCGTTCCTGGAGGTACTGTAATACCAGGTCGATGCGTGGAGTGGACGGAGCAAGCCCCTATTCCATCTCCCAGTTCCAAAAATCAATTTAATATATGGTCCCCGGGTAGGGGACGTATCAGATATTAAACTGATAAGAACAGATACTACACTTGATCTTAGCCAAAAGGCCGAGAAGCGATACTGAAGAAGTGACTGAGGAATCAAACCGGTTCTCCTCCCAGTCCCCTTCACTCAGAGGTCTGAAAACACGTTCTAAACACAGTCCCTCAATCTGGAAAAAAATAAGTTACTGAATCACTGGGTATCCAAACATCTGACAAGTGAAACAAATACAGAAATAAGAGTATCATACAAAAGCTGAGAAAGATTGTTCACATTATTTCATGTTAAAGATTTCCCATCATGCAATTCCTCATTTCCATACGAGAGGCTAAACCAAAATCGTCTCTGTTATCTAATTTAACTCCAAAAAAACACACAGCAGCTCAACGGTCAGTTCAAGTGAATCAAAACCGAATCAGACTGAAACTAATGTGGTTTGATACTAATCTGAAATTCAGAGACAACGACCAAAAGCAATCCCAGCATCCGCATCGAACCACTTCCTGTTTCTTTTGCTGCTAGTTTGTGGGTGACCAACGTCCTGACTGCTGCCACCTACTGTCCTGGAGTATGAACAACACGTTGACAATAACGCCTTAGTTAATTTGTCATTGCTGCTCCCTTCATCGTGATTAATTGATACATTGCCTTCATTTTTCCGTATGTTACTCAAAACAGGAGGAAATAAATCAGATAAAAACAGGAATTCAAGTAAGGAGTTGTTAGATTCCCCATCATGCAATGCTGTATTTCCTTATCAAAGGCTGGACTAAAATCGTCTGTTATCTAATATAACTCCTAAAAAGAGCTCAACTGTCAGTTCAAGTGACTCAAAGATGAATCAAACTGAAAAAAGTGTGGATTGATACACATCTTAAATTTAAAAAATAAACAACCTCAAAGAACATTTCCCACGTTGAACGGAACCCCTTCCTGTTTCTTTCTTTACCCACGTAAGTGACTGACGCCCTGACTACGGCCACCTACTGTCCTGATGTGTGAACAACACTTACATCTATCTGTTTCTCTTACACTAAATCTTTATTTTGTTTTGATCGGCGAAGAGAAAACAAGCTGAGAAACAGCAGCAGTAGAAAATATGCAGAGTGGATTTTCACATTATGAGAATGACCTGCAGTAATAATGAGACTGAGGATTATAAAACTAAAGCTAAACATACAACACTGTCAAACAATTTCTCCCCATGTCTCACTCAGCTGTTACTAGATTTAAAAAATCTGATACATGTCACAACTTTTTCCAGTAAAATCCAATTATGTTGAACAGCAGCTCCACAATGTACAGCCTCCAAAATGACCATTGAAATAAACCAACCTACTCTAAGAAAGATTCAACTAGAGTGGTTCTCAATAGAGAGCAGACCTCCGCAAAGGCCATACAGCCCCTTTCCATTCAAGCTGCACCTAATTTCACAGATAGATAATACACATAACATCAAAATTCTCTCGGAACAAAAAATTCAGAATGACTGTGGAACAAGCCCTCTACATATAGTTTTAGAAGGTGTCCCAGTATAAACTGTAATAACAGATGGTTATAATCGCTTTAATAAAATTCTGAACATTGACATGCATTGACAAAACACAGCATTACGGCTGAAGTGTATTTGTAATAATGAATATAAACCAAAGTCAGATAACAATATGCATAAAAAGGTCCTATTAATTTGAATTAAATTATAATCCTTATTAAACCAGATTTTTTGTCCCACCCCATCCTGAGATGCTTTAAAGAATGTGTAGAAGGTTGAAACAATACATTATCAAGACGTCAAAGAAAAGTAATTCCTTTCTCCATTTAAAACGTGTGTTTTAACTTAATACTACAGTTTACTTGGGGGATATTGAAGAAAAAAATGTAGATTATGAGAGGAAAGTCTCAATATTATGAGAATTAGGTCGGGAATAAAGTCGGTCTTGTGTCTGAAGCCGCTCATAAACAGTTACATATAATACATATAATTACGGAAGTTTATAGTCATATAATAAATCATGAATTATATTAGCTGAGTATAACGACACACACCGGTAACAAATGAACACATTTTCACAATTACAAATGCGATATCATTATAATATGAATTATTGTCATTAATGGGGCAGACAGGAACCAGTAGTGGTCCTAAGCTACGACTGCCCAGATTAAAATACAAATCCTACCTGCTCAGTTACTGTGTGTTACTAAGTGTGTTTAGTTACTTGTAGGTGAGTTTTCCCAAAACATTAGTGTTATTGGATATGCTGGTTTGACCAATAAACGCGTTTATCATCTGAGAGGTAAACTAAGAGCAACTTCCCTGACCTCAGCATCCATGACACATAACAATGGCGGGTGCAGAGCCAGTGAGAGCCAGGCAGACATCAAATCAGAGAGTGCAGATGAAATTATGACCAATCAGAGGCTGGGTGCACTTATTTCTGTACCCCTATGGACGGGCAGACGTCCAATCAGAACACGCACATCAACTTTTGACCAACCACAGGCGGAGATTGTAAGGATAACCCAAGTTGATCCCAAGAGGAACCGAACATCTGCCTGCTGTTAACGTTCTTCCACTTCCCTGAACGGTATCGACCCCCGGGCTCGCTGCCCCGCAGGCCTTTTTCCCGCCGAGATTCTCTCTTATGCAAATTAGCCACGCGGTCTCTCGGCCTGCAGTGGGCGGATGTAAACACACTCCTTCCTCCCTGTCGAGTATCAGGATCCATTCATGAGATGGATCTATTGGAGAAGCTTGTCTGACCATGTGTTTTGCTGCAGTGATGTCAAGGAGTCGCCATGTTGTTTAGCGCACCAAGCCAGTGGCACCAAGGTTCAATCAAAGAAACAAATAAGCAGTCTGAGAGGAGCAAAGTTCAAAAAGGCTTTTTATTTAAATATTAAGAAGATTCTCCCTCCTCCTGCTCCTCATCCTCATCTTCCTCCTCATCCTTCTCACTACTATTTTGTGCCAGCCGGAGGTTCACACTGATGCCCTCATAGGTCACGTAAAAATATGTTTTTTTTATATCTTTTACATCGAGTTCTCCTCCCTCATCTTTCTCCAGTACAGCGAGCGGGGGTAATGCTGGGGGAGGCACCGGAGGTGAAGGTAAACGGCCCAAGTGCTGTCATCCAAACTGGCAGCTGACCTTTCTTTCTTTCTGTCGAGGCAGCCAAGGTGCAGGCAGTCTGTTAGGCTGCTGCTGTGCTGACATCTCCCTTTATCGTTTTCCTTGGGCACTTTTTGTACTACATCCTTCACAGGATTTTTTGGTTCACACAGGCAGTACACCACAGTACATTGAGACATTCAGCACTAACCTGGGAACGTTTTTGAAGACTGCAGTTGTCAACACCAGGCTTCCTTCAGCCTATCAGAACTGTCCCCCTGCATTTTTACAGCAACACCATTGGCAGGACTTTACATGGTCATTTGCATGGGGACGAGGCGATGGACAGTGAAAGGGTTTCAAACGGGGCCTGACCATGGGGCCTCTCCCTCATAGCCCCCCAAACTTTGCACGATGCTGTGTGTCTTGGCAGGAACAAAGTATAGATCCAAGCAGTGGAAGCAATTAGAGCCATGCAACAGTCATGTTTTTGACAGTTTCTGTTAAGGTGGCGTGTGTGCGTGTGAGACAGACATCCCTCACATTCATATTATTACAACATTTCAGTCCTATACGTTTAATTGTCATTTTCAATTAAACTTGCTGTGTTCATATTTCTTGTGAGTAACTGAAAGCATCTTTTCATTGAACTTTCACTGTTTCAGACAGGAAGCTCTTGTAGCGGGAAGTGAAGTGAAGCAGGAGATGAAATACACCTAGCATCTAATGTCAACATTTCATCTAAAGCTATTTTTATACTCACCGTTTTGTTTTCAATATGTAATTGATTCATGTCGTCCTCTGTGTTGTCACGTTATAATTGTGTCCTTGCTCAGGACTTAGTGGTGGAGATTTAGGAACAGAAAATAATCCCTATTTGGAACACATGGCCTGGTTTTATTGTAAACAAGCAAAGCTCAACACTAAACATTTATACACAAATTATGAACAGAAAGCATTGTTATAACCATACGTGGTCTCCACTCCATTAACAAATTTACATGGGGCTCTTCGGACCTTTCTCCTAGATGCCTGGGGGACTGAGGAGCAGGCTGAGGGGTGGTAGCCTGGGCCGCAGACGGCAGAAAACAAGATTAACAACATGGTTAACAAACAACTGTCGTAATGTAAAAACCTTTCTCCCAGGCCTGCTGTCGCTGTCCCTCTCTAACATTCCTCTACCAGGCAGTAGATCGAGGGACGGCAGAGGCAGGGTTGGAGGCAGAGGTGATGGCAGGGGCTGAGGCGGAGGCAGGGGCAATGGTGATAGTAGGGGCAATGGTGATAGCAGGGGCAAAGGTGATGGCAGGGGCAAAGGTGATGGCAGGGGCAGTTATTGATGAGGAGGAGGCTGCAGTGGCTTGGGTGGCGATGATGTACAAGGTTGGCGCCAGGGGCCCTCTATGTGTAGCAGCCTGACCAGAGGCCTCCTCAGGGAGAGGGACAGGGAGAGGTGGCCAAGGAAGCCCATGCAGCTCTTCCTTGCACCATCCGGCATCCAGCAGCTGCTCATCATCCCGCTCATCTTCCCAGTCCTCTTCAAGACTGTCTGTCCCATTGGAGGCATCGGGATCCCGGCCCACGTCTTGCGGCAGCACGGCACCTCTCTGCGAGTACAGGTACTCCAACCCAATGAGCTCCCCTGAACAGAGAGTAAAAAAAGAATTGTGGTTTCTACAATTGGCCTGTGACAGCCTGTGTGTGCCTGTATGCAATATGAGCTCTTAGGTTACCTGTGTACTCGCTAAGCTGTATGTAATCCTTAATCACCGTCCGACCAAAGAGCTTTTGGCTGAGCTGGTTGACTTGGTTCTGCAGCAGGGTACTATTGCCACACAGCATCGTCTTTGGGTTATCCTCCAGGGCTGCTCTGGCACAGTTTTCATTCCACCTCACCAGGCCCTCCAGCAGGTAAACCTGGAAGTTGAGGGCATGGGCAAACCTGCCTGTTACAGGACAGAGAGAGGGAGAACAATAGTTATTTAAACCCACACATGCGTGTGCTGTGCTTCAGGTGTACACATTTCGCACTCACGTGGAAAGAACCTGCACATGTGGCGGTGGAATGACTCCAGGGAGGTGGAGCCGCGGGCACAGCGGAAGGCAGGGAGCATGACACCCCCCATGCTCACCTCCCCTGTCTTCACATACAGCTCCACTCCTGGTGGGTCCTGGATGCAGCGGAGATGCCGACGCTGCGTGCTCCACACCTCTTCCATCTTGGCATGGTCAATGAAGGGGATGCCCATACCGTCAGTTGCCACCCAGAAGTAGTCAAGCACTTCCTGAATGAGCGGCTCTGTCTCCAGCGCACCCCTTGTGCGGCGGCGGCAGTGGGAGGCGAGCTCCTTGGACGTCAGCTGGACGCAAGCGTCTCCTTCGTCTTCAGATTGCTTGGCCTCCTCCAGGCGGAACAGGTCGCTGCTGTCCCACTCAAAGATGGCAGTGGACAGATGTGCCATGAAGAGGCTGCACAGCTGCTGGTTGTCGGCGTTGAAGCCCTTTTTGAAGCCCTGCATGAAGTGCCACACATCCAGCCGCACGACCAGCTGCTGCCACTCGCCAAACATGGCTGCGACCTTAAAAAACGAGCAAAAATACATTTAGAGTAATTAAAGTGGGTGGTTGAGTTAAGAGGTGGGCATCTTCACTAGCATCACGATTGGATTACTATTCAGCAGTTGACAACTATGCATTTCAATGTATCACAGTCACTATTTCCTATATTAAAGCACAGGGCTGCTTTTTCCTCAATTAATACAATCAGTCAGAAAAACATAAACTTCAAGTTTTTTTTAAAGTATTATAGACTGTTACAACAATTGTGCAATTGACTATAAAAGTGTGTGAATAACAGTGGTCAGTGCTCTCCCCACTGATTTGAAATTCTCTCAGTTTACACTTGTTTGCTGCAACTAAGCCCCCCCACTGGCCACCCCTTAGCAGAAGCACGGCAATAAGGGGCAGTACTCAGCAGGTCGACAAGTGACTCTTCTCCGCTGATATTTTCTTATCCCTCACACTTAGAACTGATCCTCATAAAAATCTGTTTAATTAATATATATGTTCCTGGATAAACGAGGCATCGCTTCTTCTGCAGCAAAGAAGTTGAGACACAACGTTACGCTGTAATCTGTGGAGTGTATGTGTCTGTCTGCTCGACTCTCTCCCTCCTCACACACAAACTGATAATCACATGTATTTTCACACACGCAGTACCTTGGACTGTCCAACGGTTGCACAGCAGTCCCGGGTCACGTACAACACCCGAGGAGGGGCCTTTCCGGCGTCTTTGTAGCGCTGCACAAGTCCAGTCGCCATAGGCAACAGTCCGGCCCCCTCGGAGTCAGTGAGAACTGACATGAGCACCTGCCTGTGCTCGTTGCCCACGTTAGTGAACCAGGCAGCATCTCCCACAAGCTTTGTCATCTGAACAGGAAAATAAAGAGACATGGCCATGTCACATCTTGTCATAACTCTTAATAGTGTTATGTAAGTGTATGTCACGTAATCATGCATTTTATGTTTTTCTATTATTCATAATAATTCACAACATCCACAATAATCAAAAGCTTGCCTTCTTGGTAGAGTCCATCTTTAGGATGTCTCCGAAGATGGACGTGGCCCTGGCTTTAGTCTCCTCCAGTTGATTGAGGCTCTTCCTCACATAAAGGGAAATCAGACCAGGCACGCTGGGTAGCGGGTACATGGCTGGTAGAGACACCTGCTGCTGAGCTGCACCCGGTACTTGAAGCTTGACGAGCGTGCCAATGTAGATCACCGACTGCCGCTTCCACTCTTCGGTGTGCTGAACCTCCAGAATGTGGTGGAGGCCAGACAAAGTGTCGTATTTCAGATTCCTAATCACCTTCTTGTCGCAAGACCACCTGTGGGGGGGGGGGCGGCATATTGTGGCTACGGTCAGCTCAATTAAAAATCCATGACACTGTGTGAGTAAAACTTTCCTTTCATTTAAAGAGTGAGAAGACCAGGTTTTCATATATCTCCTTACTTGTACGTGAGAACAGCTGGAAAAAGACTCCTGTGTGCCATGTCCACCTGTCCTAAGATGTCCTGCGCCCACGCTGCATACTTCCTCTTGCATGAGCCGCATTCCAGGAGCTCCGTACCCATGAAGTACCAGCTGTCCAGATCGAGGACCCTCCGGACAGTCTTGTAAAGACCAGCGGCGGTAAGTTTGCACCCACAATTGGGGCACGTGAGCTTGCATGCCCACATCTGGTAGGGCGCCCACAGGAAGAACCTGCACTGGAAGAAGACATGGGCGGGGGGGGGCTCCGTGTAGATGGGCTGTTCTTCCGGGGGGTTCCACCAGAGGGCCAGCTCACTGGTGAGGACGGGCTGATTGTCCGCGCCCCTGGTGAAAAGAGCCTGGCCCACCCAGTCCTGCTGTTCCTCCGGCAGCGTCTGCCTCCAGCCCTCAGGTAGCAGCTTCAACAATCATATCACATATCAAGATTCAAATCAAGCAGTCAGTATGGACAACTACAACCAAGTCTGCACCCATGTCAAAAAATTCCCTTTTACCTGTGCACCAGTGGGTGGCGGTGGAGTGTGGGGCAGACCAGGTCCATCGTCTGCATGGTGGACAGCAGGCAGTGGGGGTCGAGCCACTGAGACTGGAAAATACAGACTCTCAGTTGTCACACTGTTACAGCTGATATACTAACAGGGATGGATAAAGACAAATACACTCACGCTGAGTGTTGACCTCCACCGTGGCAGCGAGGAGCACATCATCCGACACTTCTGAAGAAGGACCAGCAGATGCGGCGCCTGCGTCAGTGCAGAAGACCAATTAATGCTTGTATTAACATTTGAAAACACTACTCGTGAGCTGCATGCAGGGTTCATACACATTCTGACCAACTGGATTTCCATGACCTTTCCATGACCAAACATTTTGTGAAATCTCGGTGTATAAATGAAAGTGACAATTTAGTACTTAAGCTAACAATGAGAATTCCAAAGCATACAGTATACCTTAAATGACACAAATGATTGAGAGACACTAGTTTGTTGGATGTCTTTGTCTGTTGTAACCGATGACATGTACTTTTCCATTTGTAGCCAAGCATGGTTAAATCTACACTTCCCTGGCATAGTGCTTTATCCCGCCTGCTTCCCCACTGAACTTTTCAATTAGTATGAAAGCATATGCCGGCTTATATTTTGAACGTATTTCCTTTAAAATCAAATGAATTATTTAAAACTCGGCGTAAATGAATGACATGAAAATATGAATATATCAAATTTCCATGACTTCTCCCAAAAAAAAATTCAAGCACTTATCAGGCCTGGAAATAAACCTTTTTACAATTCCATGACTTTTCCAGGTTTTTCATGACCGAAGGGACCCTGTGCACGTGAACAGAACAACAGATCTTACTCGATGGAGGCTGTGGAGCTAGCTGCTGAGTTGGAGGAGCCGCCGATGGTCCGGCTACTTGCTCCTCGTTGTCCCGGCCGAGCACGTACACCTGCAGTGTGTGCTTCAGGGTCCCCCCCTTGACTTCCACTCTCTTTAGCCGCTTCAGGTAGCTGCAGACATGATAACAACCAAAGAAAGCATTAGCAGACGTGTCCTCTCACGTGCTCACCTGGGGTCTCATTCATAAAACAGTGAGTAGGATTCATACTAAAAGTGCACGTACGCACAAAAGCCGGAAATGGCGTACGCAAAAGAAAATCCCAACTTATAAACCGAGGGCATGACCCCTGAACGCAATGTTCGCTTTATAAAACACAGTCCACCTGAAACCTTTGTGTGTGGATCTGCCTCCAAATCCGCCCTCCACACGCCCACTTTCAACCATAAATGGTCAATGCAAAGCACGAAATGAATATTAAATGATGATGCTGACCAATGGGTTTCCCCCGTGAGTCCTTACCGAGTCACGGCATCAAGCGATGAGAAGAGGAAGTGAAACTTTCTGACACTGACATTGAGTTGTTTGTTAGTGAGGTGGAGGTGAAGAGCGACTTTATGGGACAGCAGTGATGTCACTAATAAAGAAAATACACTGACAATCTGCCGCTGCTGTTGATAACACAATGTGTGAGAGTGAAGACGATAAAAAGAACGGAGCCGAACTTGGTATAGATATTGATGGGGATAAGTGGTCTAAGATATGGACTCAAACAAAGAAAATATCTGTGTGTAACCGTGCCAGATTGCTGCAATTTAAGATTGTGCACCGTTTACAAATCTCTCCTAACAAAAGACATAAAATGAACTCTCAACTCTCACCTGCATGTTTAAAATGTAAAATCTCAGTGGGCACCTATAGTCATTGTATCTGGTCATGTCCTAAAATACAAGCATATTGGATGGGTGTTTTGAAAGATTTGGAAAAAATATTTGGTGTGGTGTTGCACATGGACCCTCTTTCCTTAATCCTGGGTTACACCAGTCAGGATAGTATTGTGGATGCCAACGCTGCCAGACTGTATAATATCCTCACATATGCAGCCAGGAAGAATATCTTTTTGTCCTGGATAAGCGACAAACCCCCCACTAAATCGAACTGGCACAAGATAATTATGGAATGTTTTCCCCTTGAGTACCTGACCTGTCTGCTTCACTCTTCAGAGGGACAGTTTATGAACATTTGGACTCCATATCTTCACTTTTCCAGCTCTACAGTGGCTTCAGTGCTCTCGAATGTTGTCCTTGGCTAGCCTTAGGCTCTTTGTCTTTATCTTGTTGTCATTGCACTGATTGGGTGAATGTAAGTATGTATAGACTGTCTAGACCAATGTTGTACTGAGTGTTGTTTTATTGTTGTTATGTCAATATATAAAAAGTTCAATAAACATATTTGTAAAAAAGCTAACCAGCTGATCAGACATCACCTAACCCTCACTTCCTCCTCGTCCTTCCATTCACATACACACATCATGCAGGACCCCGCCCCACTGTCACAGCAGTATTGATTTATTTAGAGCATCAGACCGATTCCCTCACATCAGTGGATCCTCACCTCCACTCTGGGATATTATTTGGAAAGTTTCTTCATTTCTTGTAAGTTATCTGCAGTGGGCCCTGTGCGCCTGATGGCACAGTCACGTTCACTGCAGTGATATGATGATACACGCACAGTGTTTGAAGATATTATTTAAACCTATTAATGACCTGGCTCTGTAACTCCAGTTAAAATGGAATGTAAACGTAATTTGCTGCAAGTTGTTTTATATATTTTTAATTAAAATTTCCGTGTGGAGCAGATATGTCGCGCGAGCAAAACTAAGCTGTTGGTTTTAATGTAAACGATGAATTGGATCAATAATCTGCTTCAGTTCACCACCTCACGTCTGCGTCAACACGTTCCCGTCTCCGAAGCGTTCGTTTGTGAGAAGTGGCGTATGCCCGCTTCAGGCCCCGTTTTGTGCGTACTCAGCGGTTAAAAATGAGACCCCTGAACAGGCAGTCGCAATACTTACCGACGACAGTCCCTGCTGGTCGACTCGTACAGGTCTCTGAATGTCCGACCGGCGAACACTCCGAACCCCACCAGCGTCTGGTCCTGGCCTCTCACGGACAAAGACCCCTCGCGCATCCTACGCCACTGTATCACCTGGGTGAGATCTGGGAACAGTTGGGCGTAGGAGGCGAGGGCATCTTTGTTGAGGGCGAGAGGCGACTGGGAGGTGTCCCCGGCTTCCCTCTCTTTCTGGTGGGACATCAATACACCACAGGCGTGGCCCACGTCGTGGCTGAGCAGCCACTTGAATGTCTGACCCTGGTACTGGCCGAACTGGAGCTCATTCTCACTGAGCACCAGCTGCCAGCTATCAGGGTCTCCACCGGCCAGGAGGACACGAGCCTTCGCCTCCTCCCTCACCGTCTCGGGCCTCTTTATCTCATACGCCACAGCTGACCCTCGCCTGTGGTAGGCTCGGGCCACCGCCGTCGCATCGGGTGAGGGCTCGAGGGTGAGATGAAAGCGCTTAGCCTGTTGGCAGAGCTCATGGTCGGAATCCATTCTGTGAATAAAATTAGTAAAAGAAGCAAAAGTATTGTTTAACGAACCATCAGACAACCCTGGAAACCCCACGTGTAAACCTGCCATCTGACTAGCATGTTTAACGGAGATGCTAAAGCTACAGTCGACAACGGACACGATTTAACGTTCACGTCCTCACGTTGAAAAGTTCGCAAAACACGAGAAAAAACTAACAACAATAGTTCTAAGTAAATAACCAACAACTATCAGTTACATCGCCAAACCATGAAAACGACAAATATGAAGGAAACGGACATTAAACGTTAGTTACTCACGTGTCGCACTTGGGCGCTTTTCGAAGTGGTCTGCACGGAGCGATGCCGCCGAATCCCTAATGACCGGAACTGCGCAGGTAGCCGAGCGACACCAGCCAGTCACAGAGCGAGAATTTCAATCGCACAAGCCAATCGCGCTTTGCTGGAATCTGGAGCCGTTCGATTCGCTGAGGGTAATGTAAGACAAGCCAACAGGAGAAATGTGGGCGTTACGACAAGCAGGGCAACGGTAGGAGGAGGGGCTTAGAGGAAGCTGTTCACGTGTTCCGGCTCCGCGACTCCCGAGTTTCCCGCCCCGACGAAGGGACGATGTCCCTCTCGTGCAAAAAGCTGGGGATGCAAGATTTGTGGATCCGATGGTGTCTGTTTGTGTGACTCGTGTGTATGTGAGTGTGAGTGTGTGAGAGAGAGAGATATCCCTCACATTCATGTATTATTACAACATTACAGTCCTGTGTGTTTAATTGTCATTTTCAATTAAACTTCTTTCACTCATATTTCCTGTGAGTAACTGAGGGTTTGTATGTACAGCAGTTTTTTATACCCACTAACTGTTTGAAAGTGTTTTGTTTTCAACAAAATATGTAAGTGATTCATGTTGTCCTCTTTGTTGTCACATTGTTATTGTGTCATTGCGGAGGTCTTGGTTGTGGAGAGACAAAGTTCACAATTTGGCAAAGTTGGTATGGTTTCATTGTAAACAAGCAAAGCTCTGCAGTCCACACTATACATGTATACACAAATTATATGCAGAAAGTATTGCAATCACTATCAGTGTGTAGTTTCCACCCTATTTACAAATTTACAAAGCACTCCTCTCCTTGATCTACTTCTGTCTAGTCCCTGACTAAGATGTCTGTGAGATACAATGAATCATTAGGGGCTGTTTACAGTAGGTCCAGACAGTGTAATGGCTGAGCCGCAGCCTGGGTGAAGGTAAGGGTGAGTTGTGCAGCCCTATACGTTAATTAGTTATTAGCCACAAACCAGTATTTCACAGCAGACCTGAACTGCTCAGTATCACTGCTATGACAGAGGATGAGAGATGATCCGGCTCATGGCGTCATGACAGAGAGGGATCAGAGCTGCTGGTGAACAGGATAGGGAGACACATCTGGAGGAAGAACTGAGAGAGAGAGAGAAGGAGGAGGGGGAGAGAGAAAGAGGAGAGGGAGGGGAAGAGGAGGGAGAGATAGCTAGAGAGATAGAGAGAGAAAGTTTGGGGAGAGAGAAAGAGGCGTAAGAAACATAGGGGGAGGGTAGGGTGACGGAAAAGAGAAAGTGGAGGGGAGAGAGACAGAATAGGGAAAGAGAAAAAGAGGAGGGAGAAAGAGGAGGGGGTGAGCGAAAGAGGGGGGAATGAGAAAGAGGAGGGGTAGCGAGAGAGAAGTGGGAGAGAGAGAGAGAGAAGGAGGATGGAGAGAAGAAGAGAGAAGTGGGAGCGTGGAGTCACAGTCCTCCTAGTTTTACAACATGGAGCAGCAGGAGTGAGACTGATCTCTGGTGAGTAACCACATGTTGAATGTGCTTGCAGCTGTGGCCCATGACAGTGACACACCCTCTTCTTACCTTATCTCTGTCTCTGTCTGTTTTCTAACTTAACGTCCATTTGCAGGTTATGCATGTTGTGGCGTTGGTGTAACTCTGTTGTGCAGTTAAACAGGAGAACATTTTGTCCTATTTGCTCTTAAACTAGTTTCAAACATTTGTAGCTTTACTTCTTTTAGTGGCTTTGCTCTTTTTGGCAAGTGAAAGAAAAAAATTGGAAGTAATTATATATTCTTGAAAAAGTCAACCACGTTTTTTCACATTTTTGCAGTGTGGGGTGCTTTGGGTTTGGACCCCCATCCCCCCACTCACTCAAACACACAGCCTTGCACAGCTATCCCTATAAGCACTTGGCATTCTCTTCCATTCTTTGTCCACACCCTGACTAAAACATTATCCTGAGCATTAACTGACCAGTTTATGCCTAAAGCTAACCTTAACCTAACCTCAATACATGTATCACTAACTTTAACCAGGGCCTCAGAAGCAAAGTGCTGCCTCATTAGGACCAGGCTTTGGTCCCCTTTAGCTCTACTGCGCCTGACAAATAACTCACTCTAGAAGTCCATGGTTTTCATTTAGGGGGAACTACTTTTTGTCCCCAGTGACGACAGATTCATGTGCCCACAAAATCTGTAACAGATCTACTCACTCACACACACACACACACACAAATACACACACACACAAAATAATTTGCCAATGTCTAGGAACTGTTTTTCATGTTTTCCACCACAGCTTGTTTGCAGCTAAAAAGATTCCTGGAGCAATATTACCCAATGATATTTTTGTATAAGTTTCCACATTGGTGTATTTTTTTTGTTGAAGATTTCTCATAAATAGAGATTACGAGTGCTATAAACAAATGTGAAGTCTGTATCTCCTTCTACAAAATGTGCAGAGCATTGACAATGTGACTGTATGGGCCATGAGATTCGTGGTCATGATAGATGTAAGACAGAAACAATGTTTGAGTTGAGTGATTCATCAGTTGTTGGAAAGCAGGCAGGGGACACTACGCTGGAGCATGTCGGGCCCCGTGGATCTGAAGCTAAGCAGTTCCAGATGTGGCCGGCTGCTCTAAACAGCCACAAACAAACCAAACTGTTGAAGCTCAGGGTGAGTCTGCAGGTCTCGGAGGACACGGGGGAAGCAGACGGTCTGGGCGTCACCCTAAATCTGAGGTGTCACCACTTCACGCTTAATGCCCAAACGATGAAGTTAATGGAACCCACAGTTTCACAGTGATCCTGTTAAATTAACCTTCATCACAATGAGGCAATAGAGATGGAGTAGGAAATCAGAGGAGGTTGTTTACAGTTGGAGCCGCTGGGATGGGCTTTTGTCATTTCATTGTGTAAGCATCTCTGTTTGGGCAGTTACGTAAAAGTTTAAACAATCCCGCCGGCAGTTGGATTCCTTCTTGAAAGCCCTGGCACCAGGAAGTGGTGAAAGGCTTTGGACTAAATGCAGCCACGTGTGTTGTCCAGTGTCTCCTGGCTCGGGGCCTCAGTCAGTTAACTGCAGGTTGTGTTGTTCTGGGGTGGGGGGTGGGGCTATCATGCACCTTTGCTGATTGAACGGGCCTAACTTTTACTGCAGACATGAGCCGTTGTCATACATGATCTCTGGAGAGAGTTCGCTCGATTGGGTCCGGACATTCTCCGGAGTTTGCCTTTCACACATGGACAACGCATTAGGAGAATCTCTGCTCAGACGCATTCACAACAGCACAGACCTTAGTGTTCAGGTAAGAGGTGGTGTAGTGATTCATTCCGTACAACTAAAATCTCAGTTGACATGTTCTTGTGTGGAGCAAATTTTCATTATAATGACATTTTTGCCTCTGTCGCGTGTTAGAAATGCCTTCAACACTTGCTTCAGACATTCTGCTGAGATTTTACAAGGGGGCGGATTCTCATATAGAGCCCCTATGGTGAATGTCTGGAGATTATCCGGAGTTCGGTGCCACTTCCTGAGGTGGCTGGGGATATTCAGCATGTCACCAAAGATCCTCAGCAACTTCTACAGCTGCATTGAGCGCATCTTGGTGGTAAAGGCCGCTGAGAGGATCACCAGGACATCACTACCCTCTCTGAAGGTCATGTGAGTCCACAGAAGAGCCTGCTCCATTGTGAAGGCCTTTACCACCAAGATGCTCTCAATGATGCAGCTGTAGAAGTTGCTGAGGATCTTTGGTGACATAAAGAATTTCCCCAGCAACCTCAGGAAGTACAGCCGCTGTTGTACTTTCTTGGCAAGCTGGGTGGTGACTAATGTCCGGAATAAGGTTTAAGGAATCATATCAGACAGTCAGTGTATTTAGTATTCATGTTGTCAGTCACCTGATCCCTTGAGAGTCGCTTTTCCAATCTCTTGTATGGAGGAGGATCCTGGTTTGATTTATTAATGACGCTCAGCCAAGTGCTTCTTAGCGGTTAAGTCTGTAGTTAAGTCTGTACTCCGGAGACTTGTTTGTGTCATTCGTCTGAGGAATTATGAGACCTGTCATCTGTCACTTTCAGCTGTGTTGGCAGATTCCTTCTCCACTGAGGCCAAATCCTTCATTCATCCCACCAGACATTAGTGTTACTGTAACGCCAAGACATATTTCATCTCCTGTTTGTCAAGTTAACTTCTCTCCATTTTGTGTGTGTGTGTGTGTGTGTCTGTGTGTGTGTCTGTGTGTGTGTGTGTGTATATGTGTACGTGTTTGCAGATGCTGCTGGAAGCAAACATGAAACATGGCTCTCCTGAGAAAAAGTAAGTATAAACTGATTTAGACTTTCATCCGTTTACACGAGACAACAAAAAGTGTCATGTGTGTATCCTGTTTCTGTCCACGAGCAGAGGCACTAACAAGGTCAGCTAGTCGACTATAGCGTGAGCTTTGTTGAAGTGAGGTTTAGTTGGTGAAGCAGTAAAGGAACCCCTGACTTCTTTCTTGGCATCGTAACAGGAAAGTATCCAGCTTGCATGTGCACCACATGTGCACGTGTGTGCTGGGGGAGGTGGCGTGATGAGGTGGCCAGATGACAGGCTGTCAGGAGTTATAGAGTTCATGATTCCATTCAGGGTGTGAACAGCTGGACTGAATGCAAATGGCTTGTTTAGAGTTTGCTTCCAAAATTAAACAATAAAAAAGATAAATGAGTGATATTAAAGACAGTTATTTGTAAAAAATTATTTCACCCAAATCTAATTTGTCCTTGAACATATACCATCTTTTGTCTGGTGAAACGTTCAAGTTCAGGTTATAATAATCTTAAACAATGTAAAATGATTTTTGTGTGTCTCACAAAGCACATCTGTGCAGGTCTTTGTTTGAGTCAAATATTTCAGAGTGAAACATCTTCGCAGGTAGGATATTGTCCAGGGTTAGTTATGGAACCTGGATCAGCAGCCAGAGCTTTTAAATTGTTTTCAGGTGGATGTTTGATCTTCTGTCCCTCTTGTCTGTCTGGCAGCTGGTGGACACACTCAAACGCTGGATTGAGATACAATGTGCATCTCTGTGGCTCTGTAAGAAAAATAATTAGAGCAAACAGGGGATTCAGGGATTCAGTGATGCGCTGATTCAATAAGAGAAAAATATTACCTTTATGTTTTTAGCTTTGACTTTAAGAAGATGGAGCCAGAGCTGGGAGGCAGTTGGCTTAACCTTTTACAAAGGCTGGAATCAGTAGCTAAAAACTACAAACACATATAAAGTTAATCAACAAATTATATTTCAGTTGTTTAATCTGCACTCTGGAGGAAAACCAGCAGTTTGGTTGAACAGCAACATGTTAATAAGTCAGGATCAGAGTTTCCTGTAGCTGTTTTTAAATTTGGAAAGAACTAAGCATAATGTTTGCCCTGCTCCAAATATTAATGTTACACTAAGCTAATAACCTCGTGCCAATACTTCCATATTTAACATGAGCCGTTTTCAGACATAACCTCTGGAGATGGCTGCATAATTGTGTCTTGTGGAGGCGACTTCCAGTATCAGGAATGTCTTCTGGGAATAAAAGACCTGAAATGAATTTGCTAGTCAAAGTTCACTGTGACCTCACAATAGTCGTCTTTGGCTGTAACTCATAACTAAGAATTTGGAAGCCAATTGTGTGTACTACCAAGAAGTTATGAAGTGATGCCAATTTATTTCCAATCATCCAAAGGTCAACGTCACTGAAACATAAAAATGTTCTTCAAAAACATTTTTCTGGCTATAGCCTGACTGCAACTTGAGTGGTTGCCGAACAAGTCAATCATTTTAGTTGAAATTTTTTTGGTGATTCAAAGAATTTAAAACGTGCGACAATCATTTTATATTGACCCACTAATGCTAATATTTAAAGGGGAATTTCCTTGAAGATGGTCGGGATTAAATGTGAGAAATTTCCCACTGCACACTGAGAGAAACCTTAGAATCTGCTATCCCTGTGTTTCAGTTAATCATGTCCTCCTGGTGCTGGTCGTACTGATGTTGTGTCTGCTCCTGCACAACACACTGTTCAGAGCCTCCACTCCGCCCAAGCTCCCAGGTACATCCCCACAGTTTGTAATCACATAATTTATCCTTCATTTTAAGTATAATTTAGTTGTTAGTAGACTGCTGTCTGCTTCCTCTCAGATCACTGGAGGGGCCGTGGAAGCGCTGCGAGAGTTCCTGCACTGAAAGTACCAGAGGCAGATAATGTCGTCCCTGTAGTCATCTGTTCATCAGAGGAGCGGATGGGTGGAACCATGGCCACCATCAACAGCGTCTACAGCAACACGGACGCCAGCGTTTTCTTCTATATTGTTACTTTCCGGGATGGTGTGAAACTGTCAAGGTCTGTTTTTAAAGATGCAATGATGATTTCATATTTCAGGTGATATGTTAATTTAAACTGTAAATGTATTGGTCTCCACTTTAACTGTTTCCAAATATGAAGGGGACCCGATGTCCCAGTGTTATTGCTTATTCACTTTTCACTGTGATACTGTGATACACAGTCCCAGAAATATTGTATTGCCTAAGAATAACCTTTGCTAAAAATTGCACTTCATTCACAAAGTGACACATGTAGAATTTTTTACTTTACCATTGTGAGATTGCCAATTTTCAACATTTTCCTTGATTTCTCAGAGAACAATTCATGGATCTTAGAAAAATCAGTATCTAGTGAATCTAAATGTGGTTTCACAAGGGGGCTGCTGGGCTTTGGTGGAGGTATGCAGTCTACTGAGTGCCATTCTGGTTTTGTTATTAGATCTATACTTCATTTTGGCCTGGCAGGGGGTTCTCGTTCCCTCTGTATTTTTATAGAGCTAACCCTACATGTTTATCTACCTCTTCTTTCTTTCCTTGCCTCTCCGCAGGCAGTACATTGAGAAGACTAAACTGAAAGGCATCAGGTATAAGATACTGGAATTCAACCCCATGGTTCTAAGAGGAAAAGTGAAGCCAGATTCCTCCCGACCTGAACTGTTACACCCAGTGAGTTGTGGGTTTGCTTTTGGTCCTGCAGCAGAACAAACATTACACTGTGCATGCTCATTTGAAGTTCTCGTGATCATGAAATAGTGACTTTGCTTTTATTTTGCAGCTCAACTTTGTGCGCTTTTACTTACCCCTGCTGGACATCAACCACAATAGAGTGATCTACTTAGATGATGATGTCATTGTGCAGGGTACGTATGCATGATCATGCCTGAAGGAAATTTCTTGAAAGTTAATACAGTTTAACCACAGAACGATAGCTCCTACTTCACTTGAAAAATATGTTTGCAGCCTGGGTACACTGCTGGTTCCAAGATGGCCCATCACACTTGTGTCAGCATGTCGTAATTATATACCAAGAAAGTTAAAACCATAGGCCACCGGGATGACAATTCATATTTTATATAATACATTCAGGTACTGACTTATTTATTTTAGAAAAGGACAAGATGGTGAATATCCCTTACGTATGTTTAAAGGACTCCGGCACTAGATTGATGATAATTGATGATTATAATTGATGATAATTGATAATTGATGATAATGATGATAATTGATGATAATTGCCAACTACTGGCAAATGTTAGCTGTGTCATCAATCATCAGCTGTGTACCTTAGGGTCTTCGGGTGTTTCTTGCTTTTTATTACAAGACATCAAAAGGATCATCAGAACTGGGTGTGTCCCTAATATTTTGGGGCCCAGTTGGGGTCTTTCCTCTTGATCCGGAGCCATTTATTTATTGCTTCTCTACTTCTTATCTTGGGTTTTCATCACAAATACACCATATATACTACATGTTATTATGTTATAATGAACTCTGGTTAGGGTGTTATGACATTTTTTGTGACTGTGAGGTTGCACTATGTATGAAAACAGTTCATAGTGTCACTTACTTAAAACTTAACTAATGGAAAAGTGCTTTTTAAAGCGCTTTTTAATGCAGATCCAAAAGTCCTTCGAAGAATTCACATTTTTCAATATTGTCTAATGACCAATGACTGAAGATTCAGACTGAGATGAACATCCCGTTTAAATAACTTTAATGTGACGGGTAGAGTGTATTTGTGAATGATGTATTTTTCCACCTAATTGTTTGTTCCTGCTTTCAAGGAGACATCAAGGATCTGTTCAACATCAAACTGAAGCCCGGACACGCTGCTGCTTTCGCCACCGACTGCGACCTGCCCTCCACGCATGAGATGGTGCGCAGCATCGGCATGCAGGTGGATCTTTATTCCTTCTATCAGATCTCTTTGTACCTTAAACAGTCAGTGTGAGAGTAATACCCGAAAACCAAACCAGACAAAAACAATGTTTCTTAAGACTCTGCATCTGAAAATCCGTCCTCTCCTCTGAGCTCGTCTCCTAGACAACCTACATGGGCTTCCTGGACTACAGGAAACAGGAAGTCAAAGACCTGGCCATCAACCCCAGAGACTGCTCCTTCAACCCCGGAGTGTTCGTCGCGGACATCAGGGAGTGGAAGAAGCAAAAGATCACCAAACAGCTGGAGAGATGGATGGAAGAGAATTTCAGGTCAGATCTGGTGTGAATAATCAATTCATTAGTATAACTGTAGCAGGCATCTGCTTGGCAAGAACCCTTCATTACAACTGTAAGATCAGCAAGGAGTCAATGTCAATCAATCAAATCCTATTTGTTTATCCCGTATTCACAAATCACAGTTTATCTCATAGGGCTTAACAAGGTGTTACATCCTCTGCCCTTAGACCTCAATAAGAGACCTGTTTGTGATGACAAGAATATAGGTCTCACAGTACAGATGTACAGATAGATGATATATAATTATAGGAGCGGCCTATACTACAGATATGTATTTGTCTTCAGGTGTGTTCTGACTTGAGTCTTTATCACAACCACACCCTGAAGCAAAGTCTGCTCCAACTGTCCAATCTTTTTTACCCGTTTAAATCTGTCAGATAATTACATAATTTATTTTTAATGGAATTCCATTTTTCCAGGTATTATATAATCTACTGTATATAAAAACCTGTCTCACCAGAAACGCTTTCCTTTCTCGCCACCAGGCAGAACATATACAGCAGTGCCATGGCGGGAGGTGTGGCGACCCCACCCATGCTGATCGTTTTTCATGACAAGTTCACCACACTGGATCCTCTGTGGCACGTCAGGCACCTCGGTGAGATAATGTCTTTTTTTTTCATACATAGAAGAATCTCAATGAGAGTTCCTGAGGAGTCTGAAAACGTATACATGAAATCGTACTTCTGAAAATATAAATAATAAAACAATTCATCCTCTTGTGGGCATACTATGATAATTCAGTGTTATTTTATTATCAGTGTATACATGTAGTCATTGTATCTCTAACTACCAAATAGAAAACGGAACAAAATCAGCAGTCCCTAAAATTGGAAACATGTAAGGAAATGCATTGACAGTTCTGGATGGCCTCCTGGTGGCAGGTTGCAGTATAGTTCATGACATGGACCAAACTACAAAGTGCTTGATAAATACATTTTTCACATGTATTTCACAGTTTTTCAGGTATATACACTGCTATATGTGTCTGATGAATATGGTTTTAATTAGTTATTTGATGCAATAAAAACATGTGCATTGTCATGATTGACAAGAAATACAACATAGTATATATATACTGTTTAGTGATTTTAAATAATAAACACGTGTTAAATTACAACCATGTAGCTCTTAATCCTTAATAACTACCCGAATTGCTCATTGTGTCATGACATTTAAATGAATCATTTAAATGAATCATTTAAATGTCATCACAGCACAGACAACCAGGCAACGTGTATTTACCTTCCAGTTTTGTCCAGCAGAGGGCAGCGTAGACTTGTCAAAATGAAATACAAACTTATATTTTTCATGTAGAGGTGCAGCACACATTTTTCTAGTAATGTTCATGCTAACGTTACTCGATATAACAAACTGTCCAATAACAGCTTTGGGGTGGGAAAAGGGGAAGAGTTAATTCACATTGACATGTTCACATATATTACACTGACAATGTGACACTTGAAACTTAATGTAACTAAATAACTTAATAAAATAGAACGTGGATGAGACACCATGAGATCAGGTGATGAAGTGCAGTTAGAGCTAGTTACAGATGTTAAAGGGTCATTTATGCAGCAATTAATATTAAAAAAAGAGATACTTCCATCACTGTCCACAAGCTTCTATGTCCTTTACATTGGCACAGCTATTGAGAAAAACATTCCCCTAGAGAGCAGCACAGAGTCGAGAGTCTCTGATAACAACCATCATGGCAAAAGTTGGGGTGGATGTGTAAATGCTTTTAAGAAAGAGGTCTATAGTTTCCTATCAACTCCAAAAGTCCCTCCTCCGAAAGTTCCAATATTTTTGAAATGGCTTCCTCGCGTCTCATGGTCTTCTTTCTTCTACTCACCACTATGTCGATGGGGGGGAGGGTGAGTCTACAGAACACTGTCAGAGTTTCAGGGGTAAATAGCGTTGCAGCCATATCCAACAATTGGAATAACGGAGCGACCTTGTGTTCAAACGTAAAGAAAAAACAAGAGAAAGAAACACATAACATGCCTCCATACTGTTCCTGTTGTGTCACCCAAGTGTCTGTAAGCCCCAACATTGAATTACGACTCGAAACTGCATCATTAACACGGAATTTTAAGCCTAAATGTCCTCTGATATCTTCACATCTGCCGTGTTCACATTCGCACCTATCCCTTTGTTTGTATGATTGTGTTCAAGTAATAGATGCAGACCCAGAAGTTGCTCTGTCGGCAAACACCCTTCACCTGAAAATGCTCTTGACATGGCTGTAGGGCTGCTGACACAAACTGATGATAGCCATGCTGGTTGTTCATTTAAAGAAACAATCACGATCTGATACCAAACCATCTTCTGCTGAGCCATTAAACTCATGTGCTGAGCTTGTATAGGCCAACGTTGTCCTG
This sequence comes from Pleuronectes platessa, assembly GCF_947347685.1. Taxonomy (NCBI): domain Eukaryota; kingdom Metazoa; phylum Chordata; class Actinopteri; order Pleuronectiformes; family Pleuronectidae; genus Pleuronectes; species Pleuronectes platessa. The sequence continues at coordinate 4,915,327 of NC_070647.1, forward strand.
GACTGAACGTGCTGTATCAAACCGACTGACTAAAGAGTCTGAGTCAGCACACGACATCACAGCTGCATTGAATGCTGATGTGTTCACTCTTGCACGGCCCAAGGAGCCTTTGAACGGTGATGCGTTCACCTGCTGTTGTACAGGGAGAAGCTGCTGTGAAGTGTACTGAGGTCTGCTTGAAGTGAAGGGTCAAGGGTCAAGGGTCAGGGTAGCTGAGCTTCGCTTTATCTGTGACTACGAATCAAGGCACAGAATTGAAAGAGATGATTCTAATCGATAGATCAATAGATAATCGTATTATTATTACGTTTGAGTAATAATGTAAAGAGGTGATGAGGGGACTCATTATTTCTGCTACATATAGACATAGAGAATCTTATTATATTGTAGCACTGCCCTCAGGTTAATTTTAAAAAACATTCCTGTCTGTCCAGGCTGGAGTCCGGATGCCCGCTATTCCGAGAGCTTCCTACAGGAGGCACATCTGCTGCACTGGAATGGCCCTTTCAAACCATGGAAGTATCCTGCTGTTCACTCGGACCTGTGGGAGAGGTGGTTCATCCCCGACCCCTCCGGAAGATTCACCTTGGTACGACCTGATAGTGAGAGCTGAGGTCTGTGGAACGTACCTTGTCTGAGCCACAGGGGTGCGGGGCATGATGCGTGTGAAGTTGACGGCTTCACTGCAGGGAGGTGAAGGGGTAATAGGAAACAGACAGTGAATGTAATGCTGAGGAATGCTCTTTAAAATGAAATTTGCTTGGTTCAACATTGTATGAGAAACAGTGTTAATCAACTGGGTGCCACTGTATTGCTAAAGGCAATGTGACTACTCTGGCTTTAATGGATATCAGATGCAGGAACGTGTTCAAAGTGAATAGATATTTGGTCTGTGTCAGATTTATTTGCAGAAAATGTGCTTCCTTGATAACTTGAAATAAAATCTCAGAATTCTGACTTTTTCACATTTTGTCATCTTTTATAGGTCATTAATACTTTACAATTATGGTATTGAAGTGTTGAAATAAAGATAATGTCCTGAGAGCTCTGAGACTGGGATATATTGATGATAAATTACTATAAAGAACAAACTTGTAGACTCCTTGACACTGTTGGAGCAAGAAATTAATTTAACTCAACCGTTATAGCCATGATGTCAAAGTTCAAATCTCTGTTGATCCATATTTCATCTTGGCTCTCTGGATGGCATTTATTGGTCAGTCTGTCGGTCAACCATTTTTTTCCATCATCTTACCAGTTGTTGAATGGATTTCAGAGACAATTGATAGTTGAATATTATTTACTTTAAAATAATAATCATCAAGCCTCATCCGATATTCACAGATCTGAAAGTGAAAAAGGCGACTAATCCCAGAACAAGCATGAACGTCTGGATGTGTAAGAAGCAAGATCGATTACCAGGTTACAAGAAACAGAATCATATTCATAAATCAATTTTCCAACAAGCTAGTGCAAAGTAAGTCTATATCCACTTACCGGCGCCAGAGAAAATATCAAGATCGGCCCTGGAGTTCCAGAATCCGTTCACCTTCCAAAGAATTTGATATTTTTTTCTTAAACTATATGAAAATCTAAAAATCTGTTCAGAATTGGAAACTCTACATGATAGTAAAATGTATTTCAGTAAATAAAGACATGTTCATACTTACTCAACTTTTCTTTTCGTTACTGATCACTGAATTGTCGTCTGTGTAGCTTTTGAGAGGGATACACTGTTGGCACACAATGTGTTATTTGTTATTAGCCAGGGGAGTCCTCTCTTATGTTTATGCATTTCAGGAATGTTGTTAATGACGTTATTCAAGCTGTTTTGACCATTCACCCTACGTATGTGTGTGTGTGAACAGAGACTTAAAAGTATCACTCCCCTTTACCCCTCTTGGAATCTGTTGATGGAGTTCTGGACTTTGGGCCTGGCGTGCATCAGAGGTGGAGGTGTGTCTGCTTTCACTTCATCATGACGTCAGAGTTGCACACCACTTTGGGAGGATGCCAGAGCCTGAAAGCTAAACAACCAGGTCTGTCCATATCTTAAGAGGGAGTATCTAAAGATGATACTCTTTATACATATTTCTCTCTCACATAGCAATCTAAGTGTATCTGCTGATTGAACTGAATACCACTAACTCTAATGTTAACTTCTCCTGATTTTCAAAACCCGCCCCCCTGATCCGCCCTCAGGTCAAGGCAGAACGCCTGCACACTGTGGCAATCAAACAAGCCTCTGTTGGTTCTAAAGCAATTATTGCACAGCTTGGGGAAACACACGTTTGATTTCTTGCCAAGAGTCAAAGGAGAAGATCGATCGCACACATGTTTGAAGGACACGTGAGGATACAGCCAGCAGCCGGCTTCGTGTGGAATCAAGAAGAATAAAGGCTGAAAACAAGAAGGAGCAAACAGCCGGGCTCTGTCCGAAAGTCACAAAAGCCAGTAAGCTGCAGGTTTCACAGGGAGTATCAGACAGTTTCTCTGCCAGCTGCAAAGTCCTCCTGGAGTGGAGAGTGGAGAAGCACCACCATGTTGTATGATCTGCCAAAAAAAATGTCATTATGAGTGTGTGTCATTGTGACCGAATGTAATTTTTACTTGACATCTAAATGAGACAACAAATGACCTGTAGTTAATACCTGAGTTTTCGTAGCAGCCATCTATTACACCACTTACACTACTGTTACTGTCAGGAATCAACATTTTTAGTAGATGGTAAATGGTTTTGTTTTTATATAGCGCTTTTCTAGTCTTGATGACCTCTCAAAGCGCTTTACAGTACAGTTTTACATTCACCCATTCCCGCACACATTCATACAGTGCATCTATTCGCAGCACTTTGTTATTCTAGTGGGGTCATTCAGGGTTCAGCATCTTGCCCAAGGACACTTCGGCATGCAGATGGGTCAGATGGATCGAACTGCCGACCTTCAGGTTGGAGGACGACCCCTCTACCCCTCAGCCACAGCCGCCATGGCAACATCTACACTGATAAATGAGGAATAAATGGCGTTATTGTCAGTGTCCGAACGGCCAGTGAGCAGCAGTTCTGTGTTGACGAGTCAGGTCAGAGGAGAATGGTCGGACCGGTTGGAGCAACACGTCTTACATTGAGGTGGATGGTTCTACATGAGCAGAGATCAGGTCAGGTTCAACTCCCGTCGGCTGGGAAGAGAAACGTGAGGCTGCAGTGACACAGACTCACCAACCACGTAGCCAGGTCTGAGGAATCAGGATTTCTGCTGAGGCTGCAGATGGAAGAGTGACTCACTCTCTGGAGTCGACAGTATGAATCCCTGGAGCCAAACTGACTTGGTGGTGTAATGGTGTTTTCTTGTATCTATTTATGGTCACAGTTGACCCATATTTGAATGGATAATTCTAGCAAAAAGAATGTCTCATGTTTTAAGACACTGTGGCTGTAGTTCTTCATCCTGCAGCCCTGTGATGTCTGGTTTTTTCATGAGCTGGCAACATTGGCAGGTTTGCTTGGCGTCATCATGTGCACCCATCATTAGTGATGCGTGTAGTCAGAAGTGTGCGATGCTGTGCCAGTGAGCACACCCCAAACAGTGACGCATGTTCTAGTGAAAACTTTGTTTGGTTGATCGCCCTGCATTTACTGGGAGCGATGGACATATGGATAAAACCAGTGCAGTTCCTATATAGAAAGAGAAACCCAATTGCCCACAATATAACTTATCACCGTAGAGACAAACAGGGTGACTGTCATCCAGGTCTGGTGTCAGTAACTCGTGTGAGAGCAAGGTTTTGGTCTCTGTGAGCTGTGAGGAGACTATGTGTGAAGCTGCACGTATGCTGTGTGTGTGTGTGTGTGTGTGTGTGTGTGTGTTTGTGTGTGTGTGTATGAGAGAGAGAGAGAGAAGCATGGTGAGGAGTCACGTTTACCTTCGAGTTTCAGACTGCAGACATCACCGCCCTTCTCCACAACTTTCCCACAGATTCGTTTCCAGGCCAATCTGAAGTTTAGTGACAACACACACACACACACACACACACACTCACGCAAGCACAGTAACTCACAGAAATGCACACTCAGAGTCTGGCAATTTTTTGATTGTCTTATTGTCAGTAAATCAAACCATTGAATAATATATCCTGTCAACCAATGTTAATTATCATGTCTGGATTTTCTGCTGGATGAATCACATATAATTCAAATGGTCTGTAAATGTTAACTTCAGAAATGTACCTAAAACTTTACCTGTACCTTTAAAGATGTGTGTCTCATACTTTACTAAGAGTTTTATTGATTGGCATCTACTGTATAAGTCCTGGTCACACCAGAAAGTATTTTTCCAAAAATGTCCGCCACAGCATGACATCCCTTCCAGGATTTAACCCAAGCGGGTGGGCGAGTTGATGACATTTCTAACATGCGACAGGCGCAAAACTAAATCCAAATATCTCAGGATGAAAAAGCGCTACCATACATGCAAGAGACATCGGCAAAGACTTCAAGAGAGCTTTTGGTGGAGGCCAACGCCAGTGTCTATTTGCCGTAAATGGTAATATGTTCCCCTCAGTAGGATTAATATGTGCCCTGCCTCTTCCTGCTGCATCACCTCTCACCTGAACACTCCAGAGATTTCTGTTTTAAATGAATGATCAAAGTGTGAAGATAATAAACCACAGCCTTTAAAAACAGAGTGGTTTCTGCTGACATGCTGTGAGCAACACAAACAGTTTGGTTAAGGCTTGGGTAATTCTGGTGTTGGTTAGATGTTAAGAAAGTAAACACGTATCTCGTGTTTCAGGTCATTTTCAATTTTCATCAGTGGCTCGAAGAACCAATTCCTGTTTCTATTCAACTCGACCTGGTGAATTTCAACCCACGTTTTTGTGTGTGCTGACCTTCTGGGAAGCAGGACCTCCAAAAGGAGGAAGCTATCATAGCTCGCTAGCTGTGTCACACCACACAATTATTATTAATCCTCTTTTGGCTACAACAGACTCTGGCCAGTGCTAGCATGAAATATAAAGCAGTCAGGGGGGAGGCATGTGCGTGATTATAAGTTACACGAGTTATGTGTGTAGCCACATGAGACCAGTCATGGGATATACGCAATTTATCTCCAATTTGACAAAATATTTCCGCCAGTTTGTGGGAAATACATTTTTGTGAATGGGATTCTTATACATATAGTTCCATTGTGCGCCTGGAACAAGTATTATGCAAATCTTACTGTACTAAGACCGTTAGCTTGTCTATAACGTACCTTAAGGTGAACTGTATATTAAGCAGGAACAAATTAGCTTTGAGCTGAGGTTGTGAATGTCATAGAGTTTAAGAGATGACCAAAAATGTTGCTGGGGTTCCTCTTTTCATAGCTGACAATTTGAAAAATCTAGCATAAAGTCAGCCTCATCCTTTAAATGCGATTATTATAGAGTGAAAAGGGGACTTCCACCAAAACAACTCCACACACAAACATGATGATCTTCCATACATTTCCCCATCTAGTTGACTATACATTCTCATGGCTGCGTATTATCTCTCATGTAATAAAAAAGTCTACGCATATGACCTTTGAACGCTGCGAGCCCTGTGACCCGGAAAACCTGCGTAACCTACAGAAGGTCTAAATGTACACGACACTATTACTGTCAATCACTGTCCAGCTGCAGCCATGTGGAGCTGGCGCTTCCCCCTCACAATCTGCTGACTGCGTTTGACAGGACATGTGATTTCACAGTCATGTCCTTAACATAGGTTGTATCAAATGTTCTCCCGGTGGTGGATAAGTGATGTGCATCCCAGCTTTGCTTCCAACCAACCACACATCCCATTTGAAAACAATCTGTTCTCTGTCTGTAAATTCAACACAAATCCAAAACGACAACAGGGATCCTTGTGCGTTCCTCTTGAATTGTTTATATATTGAGTCTCCGCACTGCCACTTATCTTTAGCACTTTAGATACTTATAAAATGTTCTGTCTGATCTTCTATCCAGGTGCATGAGGCTTTGCATGGATCAGTATAATTGTACTGTGGATTACCAGGGACTCTAGACTCCTTCTCTTTTCAAATGCCTTGCCTCGGCTATGACGCAGAGTAACACCTCTTTGCACAAGCCAGTGACTCACCACCATATTCCTGTCTCAGTGAGAAGCATCTGACACCAGATAACTGCACAACGTGACTCCTGAAAGCAGAATCTGAATTAAAGTAGGTCAAAGGGGCAAATACTCGCCTCGTGGATGATAAAGAGAAATTACACTGAGGAGAGTTCAAATGTTGACATCATCATGTTGTGTTTCTAACTATATGCGAAAAATTGGGGTTGTTGGGGACACAGAAATAAGTTATATTCTCTTCAGCAATTACTTGTGCACAATTGGAAAAAGAGTGGGATGTGCTGTATTAAGATATTATAAAAGAAAAGATGTAAAAAACATGGTTATTCAATCTTTTTTGTAGAGAATTAGATGTAAAGATGTTTACCACTCGACTCTGTGCGCTCAATACATACATGACTCTCATGGCATTTCAGAAAATAAATGGTATAGTCCACACAAAGTGAAATCCCTCTGGAATACCTTCCACATTGCAATAGAGTTTCTCTACCGACATTACGCAGAGCTTGACTGGAAACACTGTCGACCACTTTGGTTTGACTTGTCTCCAACATTCAGACGTCCACGGCAGAAAAGATCGACTTCTACACCCACAGTGCCTGAAATCAACCAGAATGCATAGCAGCTACAAAATGTGATGGCTTTAGAATGAGGGGTGCAACACAGACCTTGAACTGCACATATGTAAGTATGGTAAACCTCTAATAACTGAGGAAGAAGCACATAAAGGAAGTTTTAGAGAAGATAGGTAGACCAAGATATAAGACTAGACGCTCATCTTAATAACTTGTAAGTTCCCGAGGCAGGAATTTAGAAATATGTCAATGACATTGGAGATATAACCCGAGCAGCTAAACTTGGATCCTATAAATCACAAACTAGAAGCTGAGAAGACGCGGTGTGCTCCAAAAACCTTGAAACCTATCAGTTCCTCAGTTATCTTACTGCTACAGCCCAAACCCTTGTCAGCTGACAGATAACCAGCGTGCACACTGTTCTGTGTGTCTCCAGTGAGCGAGTCAGTAGCTTTTGATAGAGACAATGTATCAAACCATAGCGTTTAGTCATAGAGTCAAAACAAGCAGGTGCATACTCTATCTCTTATCCAGGCTGTGCTGCTGATACAGAAGTTACATTATGTGTTGTATGTACGGCTAAGTTCCCACCGCACTTCATCTTAGAGCTCATCAAAAGTAACTGGAGTTGTCTTTTCAGTTGAAAGGATTTGTTTCTATCCATGCTGTGAAATCAGCTATGGCTGTTGAGGAGTTAAAATTATGTTAAATTATGGATTATGGTGGTATTCAGGGCCAGTTGAATCTCAAAGCTGTTTCTGAAGACTTCCAGAACCGCCAACCACATCAAAACCGGCAAATGGAAGATCTGGATCACAAAGGCACTTCAGACTCCTGGAAGAAATTCATAGTGTTTCATCAAACGAAAGAAGAGGGTTAGAGTGATATTTAATATGTTTGGTGAAAAGCTTTTTAATGTAGACATCAATTTTTTTTATTGCGTGCAAGAAAAACTTTCTCCAACAGGGAATGTCTAATGAAAGATGTCAATGACCTGACTTATATGACTAAGTGGTAGGAGCCAGCCAATGTGAGCATCTCCACCAATGCTTTACTAATTCTGACCATTCGCTACGGCCCAGTTTTCATGGAATTGTAAAACTTTCAACTTCAAGGACTTCTCGTCTGTCAGTTTGAAAGCGTTTTTAAAGGCTCTTCAAAATATGGCTTCAAATCAACACTGGAAAAACTATAGGTATTGTTTTTGCCACTAGGAATACTCTTCACAAAATATAGATAATCAATTACTGACCTTCTTTCCTCTTTAAATGTGGCTCTTGAAAGTTTGAGGGATTGCTCTTTTAAAGACGACAGCTGTAGTCAGTATGGATCCATGGTGATAAATACTGGAATCTATTGACAACTTAAAATCAAGGCAAAAAAGTGCTGACCTGCATGTTCCATATATAATGATATAATACATTGTTAAGTACGATATAGGTATGCTGTAAGGAGGCGATAGCACGGACGTGGTGTATTTAGCTTTGTATTTTATTGAAGTGAAGTGATTTAATCGCTCAGCAGGGAATACATCCACGCTGATAGTTTCTATGGGCATTTGCTTTTCATCAATCACATCTTGAGAAGAGAATCACCTAGTGTATGTATGCTGTAAGCTGTACTCTACCCAGAGCGGCTAGCGACTCAGTCTGCCACTTTGCTTCTTGCGAGAGACACTCTCCCTGTGAATTTTGTCTGAATTTCATCAAAGTCAGATGTGCATTTGAGCTTAACAGATGCCCCAGTCCAAAGTATGTGTCTGAGTGTGTGTTGGAGATACAGTAGCCTATATACAGTAAGTGTTGTAGTTACGTAAAGGTTAGCCCTGTGTCATGTTGTGTGTTGGAATGTGAATGTTATGGCATTGGGAACAGGTGTATACGGAAAAAACGGGGTCTGCTTTCTGTGTTTTAACCAGTGGCTCTTCTCAAATACCTTGCCGCCATCTTGTATAGTGGTCGTCCTCCAGCTTTCCTCTGATAAAAAATACAAACAGCTCAGCAGGAGATCTTGCCCGTTTTTACTCTTCTTCTTGTCCTATAATTTACCTGTGAGAATCTCTAATAAAAGAGTGAAACATGAGCTACCTGTCTAAAAAAAGGAGGATTAAGTGTACAATTGCTTGAAATGTCTATCCTGAATATTAATCAATATATACCCTGTAAATTTGTAAAAATCAATTGTTATTGTCGTACCATGAACTGCTCTGATTAAATAAGCTACTATTATACAACGTGAACCAGATCTGGCCACATGTGAGGTTCCATCTCCAGTCACTTTTTGTTTCCACTTTGGGGTTAACAGTTTTTCTTGTGGTCTAGAAAATGACACACGAATTCTGCACCCTCTCATTATATGCGACTTTAAGACCGTGAAAGTCAACCCAACTGTACATTTTAATGTGAAGAATGTGAGGAGGGAACGTTCCCTGGTATGTGACACCGTTTCTGCTTGCTGACATACAGTACATCAGCTGCAGGCAAGATGGTATGACATAACTAGCGCTGGTTGACATTTGGTATTTGTTGTTTACCTTGTGATAAAACAGGAGCAAAGTGATAACGGAAAGGCACGCTTTGAGGGACCTATTAAATCCACAGTAGTAGAAGGCAGCATTCTTCCCCTCAGTTTTGGGATCTCTGGTGATTTAGCATCACATCTCCCTAAAGTTGGTGGGACTCACCAGATAAATACAAATTTAAAAAAGGGGTCAAGCTCCAAAAATGCCAGGCCCTTGCCCAGAATTTCCAACTCAGACTGTAACTGAAATGTTCTGGTCACGCCAGAAATGGTATGTGATATTATGTTCACCAGAAAATACATGTTTATTTCCATATAAACCAGTATGTCAGCTAGTAAGTGGTTGAATGCTACCGTTAGCTGTCCATGAAATTGTAGCTAACCCTAAAGTAGGGTGGCTGTGATCAAGGGGTAAAGCGGCCGTCCTCCAACCAGAAGGTCGGTGGCTTGAATCCCAGCCCCTGCCAAAGTGTTGCCCTTTCACGTCTCCTTTACCTTATGCTAAATGAGGCAATGGCTTGTCTGCTGTTGACCAAATCGCCTGGCACTCATTAACTCTGGCCGACCATACGACCTTTACTGCTAACGTGGCGTCTGTGACATCACAGCCTGATCGTAGGTTTCTGGAGGTTTGATTCACCTTGTGCCATGTTCGACATTCGACAGTCCTGTCATGTAATGATTCACTTCTTTGACTATTGTGTCACAGCAGTCTGGCCAAGGACATAGTATCATGGAAGAGGGTGTAAAAACCATATAAATGTATTTATATATGTGTGTAAGGCTGAATAATAAATGCTATCTATTAGCAAATTTGAGTTTTTAAAGCCTTTACTGCTTATATATCTTTATTTCCTTAACAAATGGACACACACGTACTCTTAAATCACAGTCTATACTCCATCACACTACAGTATAGGTCTTTATTTTACAGAGTGAAGGACATTGTCAAACAGTAACATTTTAACTACAGTTAAGACTTCCTCTCCTACCATAAGGTCATGTTTAAGGAGCAGTGGAAAATAAGAGACAAATAGTCTTTGGTGACATACAGATATTAACTTAAAAAGATAACTTAAATACATAACTTTAAATAATTGGCTGAATATATATATACACACACACATATATATATATAGGTATATATATGTATAGATATATACATACAAACAAACATTCACAGGGGCACATGACAGTCACCCTTCACAGTCACCGTGATGACACATTAAGTGCACTGACATATTCAAACACATCTCAAATGCAACATTTACAATAGGAACCAACTTTCACAGTGAAATTCAAGCTGTGGGAAGCTATCGGCGACCACATTGATGCATTAAAGTGCTTTCCTGTGACTCAAAAGCAGATCATGTGACTTTCAAAAGGCAACAGAAAGGAAAAAGTAGATCCACTGAGGTCTTCCTATATCGTACAACTCTAACAGAAACATTTGTTACATGCCGACACTGCTGTCATTTTTACTGTACGTCTTTGCAATACTGAGCTTTGAAATCTGTACACATGTCTACGGGGAGGTATTAGCGGTCGTGCACAGTTTGCTCACACAACTAGACATGAAGCAATGCCCGATGTCATAAAAACGTACTGCGGGGGAAGAAAAAAAAGAGTCTGGTGGCACAATGGTCCAGGGCACAGATCAAACACGGGAGATAAGTGTCCTGATAGGATGAATACCTCAGCTCAAACACATACAGACGTGTGAAACAGTACAGTTCAAAAAGAAGAGAGAGATCCACCAGCGTTTTTTTCAGCGTTTGAAAAGCCTTTTAATGATTTGTCACGAGATAATGATTAGCTCCATTACAGCTAAGAGGATGGCATGTTTCACCTCAGCAAGACTATGAACAGATTAGATTTAGGAACCAGTGATTATTACCCTGTGACCTCCAGGCTCCAATGATTACAGATAGAAGAGGGAAAGAGAGGCAGGAAAGGGCTAAGAGACTTGATATAAATAAGCTTTTGATTAAGGGAAATGGGGCAAATATCAAAGAAAACAGAAGAAACACAGATTAAGATGTAAAACACATTAATATATGACGTCAAGTATTGCCAGGTATTTGGTGAGTTTAAACTAATGGTCTCAAGAATACAGAAATTTTAAGTTCTAACAAAAGCTCAAAAGTTTCTATGATCAAACAACTAGATGAGTAAATCCACTGCTTTTCTACTGAAATAGGAAATATTCAACAGCTCTATCTAAGTTAAGACTGGACTATAATAAAGTAAACTCATGGAACAGATGCTTGGAATAATGTAAGTAATATGTAATATAGATGCTTCTCAGATAAAACATGTGGGTTTTAAGGCTTAGGTTGCATTTTGGGGGGGAACTTTGACTTTAACTTCAAATTTGAGCATGCACTATGAGGAGAGCTTGACCTTGTTTAGTCTCAGTCCATCATCTGTCCACCGTTCCAAAGATGGACATAATTAAAGAACAAGAACATGTCAGGGCGTGCATTTGTTATGGTGCTACGCTATTTTGTGTACTTATTTGAAATCGGGCTCTCGTACACCTAACATTTTGGTCACCGTGGTCTCTCATTAGAAACCCGCATTGTAACAGTAGGACTTTTATGGTGCCGGTGCTGCCAACGAAATGTTGTAAATTGGTGCAAAGTGCTGTAAGGTATTGCCAAGAGGAAACATAAGGAACAATTGACCTTTTGTCATATGTTCCGGGAATAAAATCACTTTCGTCTGCCATACACAGTATTGGTGGATTTGTCTGTTTTAGAACCTCATTTTAAGATTTTTGTTTATCTAATTCCTAGTTAATGTTGCCCCAAAATATTTCATGGGCTTACATCCTCCATTTGAACACCTGAGCATAGAAGGGAAAATGTACTAACTTGTAAGAGCACTATGGGATGTACTTGAGAGTATTGCTCTATTCCCTCAGTCCACTGTGCTTTATTGGTCCCTTGCTGTAAAAAGTCAGCTCAGTGTATGTTTATAAAAAGTAAGTGGATTCTTATTTGTTTTGGCACATAACCATTTAAAGGGCTACTTCAACCTCAATAAAATAAATGTCTATACAAAGTTAGTCTGAATTTTATTTGACCTACACTAAGAACTCAAGCTACTTTTACTAACCCCAAATTGAACTGACCCTTTAAGGCTGCGTGTGCACAGATGTGTGGAGGCCAAACGCTTAACTCTTTATATTTATGTATACGTGTTGAGTGTGCAGACCACTGGAGGCTCAGGGCCCCCCCTCCCCTGCTGTGTCGGTATATATGACTGAAGTGATTAAGCCAAGTATATTAAACTCCTGTCATCCCAAAGGCCTGACTTGGAGGGGGAACTTGTGAATCACGTGAAGGGGCTAATATTTCAGACTTGGCCTCTGACAGAGAAAATGCCAGCAGTGGTACAGCGGAGTGCTGATCCATGGCTCCAGTCTTCACTACTGCGTCAGCCAACCAGCACACTATAATGCAACAAAGAAACTGATCCTTTGGGCGCTGACATTCCTCCCAAAGCAGTGGCTTCTGAACCTTCTTCTTTAATCGTTGTCAACATGGATTTTATGTGGTTGAGACCTGACTCCGAGCGCTCTAAACTTGGGTATAACTGAAGTGCTGTGGCTGGTTTCAAATGTAAACCCTGGTTGTGAAACACAAAGTCTTGCTGAGCGATGAATTCCCAGTTCAGCTGAAAGCTTTTGGACTGTTCCAGGGTAGTCAGTGGCCAAATAAGGAGGTAAAAGAGTTCAATGGGTCAAATTACCAGGTCTTTGGGAATACATTTCGACAGGGCTCCAGCTCAGAGTGCAGGTTGAAATCCACATTAGGGGCTTAAGTGTTTGATCAATGGGCCAAGGGATAACCACCACTGGGGAGGTCAGTTGGCAGACAGGGCCGAGCCACTGGATGGTGTTGAAGACAAGCCTTCATTCTTACATTAACAGGATTAAGACACCAAACGGGGGCCTCTTGGTTTCTTTTGAGCATTCAGGAGGGAGGATCCAAAGAACTTCAGAGTCTTTCAACAGTTCCCAGGATGGCGGGAGACCTCAAATGAGGGGGTTCGAATAAGGATTCAGACAGCTATGATCTTGAATTTGAATCTTCAAATCCATTAGTCAGCACAAAAAGTAGCGAGTCACGACATTCAGTCATTTGTCAGTATAATTCTCATTTTTGAGATGGATAAACACAAGTTATGGACTACATCAAACGTTAATGCAAAAGACTACCAGTAATACATTAAGAGATAAATAAATGGAGATATAGATAGACTTGCTGTGGGTGTTTGGAGGAGTCTAACTCATCCATAACTATGAGGGCTTCTGGGATTAATGGGGGACGAGTCTTCTCTGCCACTCTGACCAATGAGCTGATGGAGCCGGTGGCTAAGGTTCTGCACTTGGCAGGTTCCCAGGACGCAGCCCACTCTCATCAGCTTGGCATTCTGAGGGTAGTGGTGACCCCCTCGCAAACCCGAGTGGGCGTGGCGGCGAACTCTCAGTGCCCTCGTCTTGAACTGCGAAGCTTGGGAAAGCCATGCCAGGCTTGGCGAGCCTATTCTCGCTCCTGAAACCGGTGGGTGCCTGAGGAAACCGGGCAGCCATTTTGGGGATTGGCTGGGGGCTGAAGAGGGCATGGCGGTGTTTGGCTGGTTTCCTGACGCCAAGGCTTCATCCTCCCTCGGGCCGAAGAGTTTGCTGAGGAGGTCCGACCTGAGGAGAAAATAAAAATCAGGTGAAAATCGAGACAAATTGTCTGGGTGTGTGATTCTCATTCATTAACTGGAATGTAAACCACATGTCTAAAATGTGATTTGAGCTTTTTTTGCCTGCAACCATTTTCACAGACAATGTTAATATTTTGATGTTTAGCAAGTACTGTTTACCATGTTCCACATCGTACAATTCATCCAGCGAGTTCTCCGACTTAACAACCGTTTTGGTTGCTTCATGCGTCATGGAAATGTCCCTGCACGTATTGTTGATATAATGTTGCAAGGTGGGAATTGTGCAGAAATCCGATTAGCTGCACAAAGCAGCTTTGATCAACAAAACATTTTTGCCGCTTGTCTGAAGACAGACTGGCTCCCTGCACACTCGGCCACTCAAGTGGACCCCGTGCTCATCTCTTAATGCCCAACATAAAGGTAAATGGTTTTTCACATAATGCCTGACGCGACATCATTCTATCAACTCCATCACCTGTGTGCATTTGAATGCTCAGCTGAGTTTCAGCAAACAGTTTGGGGATCTTATGTATCTTATGATCCTATTTTCTCACTAACTCCTTGAAGTAAAGAGGGGTTTATGTATCCAGGTTTTCAAACTACACAGAGAAATCCTGCACATATGATTACCTGTAAATATGTAAAGTAATAATAATAATAATAATAATAATAATAATAATACATTTGATTTGTAAGGCACTCTTCATCCGAGAATCTCAGAGTGCCACATAGTTAAAATCAAAGTCATAAAAATAAAAAATAAAAACTCAACTCAAAGTAAAAACGCCTTCTTGAATAAAAAGGTTTTTAGGCCAGTCTTAAAAGAGTCTAGGGTCTGTGTTGCCCTCAGGTGGTCAGGGAGACCGTTCCATAGGCGGGGCGCAGCTGAGCAAAAGGCCCGGTCGCCCATGGTGCGGAGCTTGGTGTTTGGAACCCGAAAGTGAATTAATATGTCTGCGAAAGCCTATATAACTGATCTCAGAACAGCGGAAGTCAAGGGGAGTCGAGCACCCTTGTAGGTGGCTAGCTGGCTAACCACATCTCTCAGAATTATCCACATTGCCCATGCACAAACACCCAAAACCTGCTGCTTCCCCTCTGACTTTTGTCTTGTCAATGGACATGCCTACAAAAATGACAGATATTCTAGATACAACAGCTCACAGTCAATTCAGAGACAACAACAAATAGGTAAAATAATCTTTCAATTGTCACGTTTCAGTGCTTCGATTACCAATAACAAATTCAGTTTACCTCAATCTAATCAGGGTGGAAAAGACTGACACAAAAACAACTCTCACTTGAGTTACATAAGCAAGTGTTTTCTAGGTTGGGTAAACAGACTCATTGTGAAAAATGGGTTTCTAGGAACACACATCAGACTAAATGACCTGTTAGAGATGGACATTTTCTGCAGGCCGTTCAGCAAACACAGCAGCAACTGACTCACCATCTGCTCATTGTTTGACAAAGACAGTCCCGTCTCACAGAGTGACCCGGCAGCTCCTCACTGAACTGTCTCTGCAGTGTTTGTACAGCACATCTATTCTCTGAGTGCTCACCCATCACCACTGATGAGGGTCCACAGAGAAATAAACAGCAAAGCAGCGTTGCACCTGGCAGCCAGTGGATTCAGAATGTCAAAAAGTTCACAATATCTTCTTGTTTTGCAAAGAGGTTTTTAAAACAGCCCCAGGGAAAAAATATCTGCCATGTTTGCCTTTCGGAGTCAAAGGGGGGGAAAGAATCTGAATAGCAGGTTTGGCACTTTTTTCCCCATGTCCTTCAAGGCAAAGGCCACAGTTGATGTAATTATAAAAACGGTGTTCTATTTTTGAATTGCTGACTGGTGTTATTTCACTTTGGACGCTAAATCCTGACTCACGCTGAGGGGTTGAGATGTGAGACGTCGCAGCCGACAGCTCCTCCGTGAAATGAGAAGCTTTTGGTTTATTCAGCCACTTCAGCTGCAGGCTCGCTGCTGGCAGGTTTGGTCGCCTGCAGGGGACCTGCCGCCCAACAGTGGCAGTGGCTGAATGAACGGTTGTGTGACGCCAGGCCACAGACAGAGGCGAGCACTATTTCCAGGACAGTCTCGGTGTGCTGTGGTGCCACATCACCAAGTCACACCCACCTTGTCTGCAGAGTTCTTTACGTGGGCCAGAAGGCAGAAGTGGCCCTGCACCAAACTGCACTATTTGTGCTCTGTATGAATGTAACACTACTGTCATGTATATCCTAGCCTCAACGTTTTCATTTTTTCCCCATATGTATATTAATAGTGGCTGCACAGCTTTTTCCCGGATTTAAACTACTTAAAAGTTGGGCCATGCTTTGATCTTTCTAGACGAGGTATTCAAGCCAGTACCTGACCAGTAAGTTATTTGTTTTCCTCTTGAAGATCATCAGCTCAGTCGAACAGCTGAACGTGATGCTCAGTCTCCGAAATAA
Source organism: Pleuronectes platessa (assembly GCF_947347685.1). Taxonomy (NCBI): domain Eukaryota; kingdom Metazoa; phylum Chordata; class Actinopteri; order Pleuronectiformes; family Pleuronectidae; genus Pleuronectes; species Pleuronectes platessa. The sequence goes on from NC_070647.1 coordinate 4,931,707, forward strand.
CTTTTCCACAATGACATACAGTAACACAAGCCCTCCAGCCTTCGCACAGGACTGGACTTTGCAGGTCTGCATGTTAATCAGCTTTAATTAAATCCAGAAACCAAAAGGCTAGTAAGGACGTCTGGCTGGCAGACAAGAACCTTGTGACTCTGATACAATTCCAATGGAGACCACTTCCTGGGAAAGTCAATTAGGAGTCTAATCCCACAACTCAACAGTAACAGAGATCGCTATGATTGGCAGACAATCAAAGATTTCAAAGTTACTTTGTCTTCAGTGGTTCCTTCAGCCTGTTTTTTCTTCTGAATTGACAGCAGTCCAGTCTACTTTTAAGGGTTGGAATGAAGTCTCCCCAGTTTGATGGCACGCTTTAGCTACCATAGCCACCCATAGAGAGGGTAAGACCTCTCAAACCAGACTCTATTAAAGAAACCTGCAGAGGGTACACTGTACCCTCCATGCTGTTGATACACAACATGATTACCAGAGAGGTGGAAGCTTACCGAGGTCGGCCTTAATCAGCAGTAAATGTGGTGCATTCATTTGTAATCTTCCACCATGCAACAGTGGGGAGATTGTTGTTAGTGAAAAATAGCACGAAAATACAGGATTGGTGGTTTATTTCCCATGAAACACCGGAACTAGCTGTTTAAGAGCAGCTCCGCTTTCACAACCTCCTCAGCGGGATGTGATTTACTCTATGCAAGCAACAGTGGAGTTGAACATTCTTAAAACAGCCAATAAATTACATGGAGACCCAGGGGGCCAAGTTAGAAACTATCATTGCGTTGCAGAGTAGACACAGCAGGTCTCTTCTGCCCTCAGTTCCCTTCATCCATTTAATCTTCACTATACAGCGAGCTGCTCCTCTTATGCAAACATATGTATACATGCACGTTCATGCCTCCACAATGGTGTGGCTTTCTGTGCGCAGTGGAAACTAGCTCTTTAAAGTTCTGGAGGGTGGAATTTAGGTCTTAGCAATTAATCCACAGTGGAATTCTCTTGCTCTTTGGTTCGCAGCTTTCAGCTTCTTCAGCTTCAGCCTGGGTTTTGGTCAAATTGACCCTGACAGAGCCATACAACTGTTTAATAATGTGAATAGCCAGAACCAAAAATAAGATATATGAGAAGAGCAGAGGCAATCCGGCTTTCAATCATTCTGCCGGCATGTATACATGATAATGACAAACTAACGTACTTGTTGTTCCTTGATACGTTGTAAATATGTCAGCACAGAGATAGCAAATCAAGAGGACGGACCCAAAGCCAACTGCGTGTGCAGAGTGGCTCGGAGAAACCATCTTGTGACACATGACTTCAGTCAATCTCAGGTAAATATTATGCTGAGAGAGTCGGCATTGGACGTCTGAACCCCATGCGGTTCAAATCCGCACATACAAGAGTGAGTTAATGATTTAACAAATCTTTTGAAGAAAAACAGGACTTTATTTGCCCTTAAAGAGTTAGAACATATTTTCGCCCATGAAGTAAACCTACAGATTGATGTGTCATCATCATTATCATCACCATCCAGACGGAGAAAGATTGATCGCAAATCAGCTTAAAATCTCCTACGTCTCAAAAGCAACAAGCCTTTTCCCATTTATGGAATCTGTATTCTAAAGCCTCTTCGCAGCTAAAGCCATATTTAAATTGTTGGTGACCCTGGCTTTTTCCCCTTTAAAAAAAACCCCTCCATAAACATGTTATGTAAATCGACACTGAAAGGTATGTGCTGCATGTGAACCATGGAACCATGTCATTTCTCCATGTTTGGAAAACGCCCATTGGCCATTGTTACAGTGTCTTGGTGTTTGTCGAGTCCTTAACGGGACATATGGGGACAGCGTGGACACAAACACAGAACGGGGGGGGAAGGAATGACAGACATCATCAGCCCAGACACACTCAGCTTCCAACGGGAGGGGAAATGTTTCGTGTCTGTCAGTCCTTGATGGTAACAGAACAGTATGTTCTCCATGGCGTGAGAAGAGAGGGAGGATTTATTGTCCTAGTTAAAGCCCAAAGCTACATTTATGTGAGATGTGCTAAGTGGTAAATGTGGAGGCTTGTGAAGCAGAGGGAATTATCAGGGGAGGAAAATCATCCCCCATGGGTTGTCAGACTGAAATATAGTTGTATAGACTGTGGTGGGCTTCTCTGCTTAAAGTCTTCATAAAAAAGACACTGCCCAATGGCAGACCTTCAGTTAGAGTATTTACATGCCTTTAAGTCAGTTGGAAGACTCAGCTTCAGGCATAATGTGTTTTCTCTTATGATTAATTTGCCAAACTAAAGGAGGTCTGACCTATAAGAAAGGTGTCCAGCTGGTTGCAGAAAATGGATGGGTGCCCAATGAGCGCAATTTGGTTCACATGTGGGAAGCCAGCGAGGGATGATGATCTTGTTGCTGCTTAAGTGACTTCTACTGGGAGGTCATGGTATCTCCGGGGGGTTGGTCCTCATTTTATCCTTCCAGGTACCCCAGTTGATAGTGACAGGAACAGCAGGGAATGGGGCAATGGGGGGAAATTATTATCTATAAATGAAATGATCCTACACTCATGATGATAACAAGGTAAACATGATCAGATTGTAGTTCAATTTCACAACATTTGTGCATGTTCAAAAAGGAGTGACCAACGTGTAAAATACAAAGGATCACAACAATATTAATGATGGATTGGAAGCCAAAGTTTGGATTGGGACATTACTGAATGTTACTGGTGAGACACAGGAAGGTCGGTTTAACCATAACCCTCATTTATAAAGAATAACCCCAATCAAACCCTCTTGGACTGTGAGCAGAAATGCAGTGATGACGCAGATGCCACCGTCATACAGAGGTGAGACTGAAGGGTGATTATGGTGCGGGCAGGTGTAGTGAATGAGGCCAGACCAACACAAACAGAGAGTGGAAACAGGCACCTCGATTCCCAGGGTAACGATTAGGTTTCAGCAGCAGGTGTTTGCCGCGGTTCTGAACACGTGAGTTTGGTCACACACACACACACACACACAATTCCGAGAGGCGGTTTAAAATGCATGCCAGGAAATCTACACTCTGAGATCTTCCAATATTATTAAAAACGAGCAGAATTCAACGTGTCTTGCTTTTCTTCCAGCCTCCTACACTCCTAGGGATTTAAAATGTACTCATTTCCTTTACTATTGTGGTATCCAGTTTATTTAGATAAAAAAAAAGCACCAACAACTGATGACAAATTGCCCACGGCCCAGAGTACCACCTTGGTTGCTTCGACCTTCAAAGGTCACGACATCCACTGGACCCATTTCTAAGTGGGACCTTCATAGGCCCCATGCTTGCCTCTGACCATGGCCATCATGTCACATCCCTGAGCCTGCCTCTGGTTTACATCAGTGCTGGTGCTGAGCCGGTAACTGTGGGTCCAACATCCTCCAGAAGAGGGCATCCACACACCGACTCTTCCACATTCCCCACTGCTTCTCGCCACGGCAAATTCTCACGTGTATTGCATCGCTGACAGGCCTCCCTCCCTCACACACCAAAGCCGGCCGACTGTACTGTACGTGGGTTGGTCTGTGAGGAATAGCACTGGCTCTAGTGCTGTTGTCCCATGTCTTATTCAGAGCTATTCAGAGCTCCGTCACTTAAAGGGGTGGAAAAGTACAGGTGTCACTCAGTCACGGGATCCTTTATGATAGTCCATTCTGGTATTTCTGGCTGGGCTGGAGACAAACTGGTTTTCCAAGAACGGACGTAACAGTTTTCCCATATAGAATTACAAGGAGATTATACCAAACAAAACCTTTATAAACAGTTACTCATGTGACAGCAGACTGAAAGGTGGAGGAAGGAGAAAAAAGGAGAGAAAAGGAAAGGATTGTATTTCAATACAATCAATACACAATGAGTGCAACTCTGAAGCCGGTGTGATTTGGCGTGTTCGTTGGCACAGTCAAATCTTGGCCACATTCACTGCTGTACTTTAAAATAGAGAGTTTTAAGTACATTTTTACCCTTGAACTCTCCTCTCAAGCCCTGATCACAGAAAAACCTACACAGGAAACTCACGGTAAGGCCCCTGTAAATATGCTACTGATAACAAATACTGTTAGGATACCTTATTCAAAAATAAAGGAATAAAATTGCCATTTGCTTGGCTTGGTCTTTAAAACTTTTCAACAGTTATAACTAAATATCAATGACAAACACTGTTACTCATTCCACAGCTGACATGCTTTTAAACAGGGATCATTTCCAGGAGAGAGAAGTATTTTTTAATCTTTTTTGTATCCCTTTTTAGTTAACATTGCAACCTATAGTTCTGTCTATCTGCCAGACACAACAACACAGCACATTCACTTTTACGTACAGTATCGCTGACTTCTTACACGTGCGCTTATGGCTTTGATTCCACTCAAAGATCAAAGGTCAACTAAAATTGTAACGGTATTATGTAAGAAGAAGAAGAAGAAGAGGAAGAAGACACAGTAGATGGCGGTAATGCATCTTGATGTTGGTGGCCAGCCGCCAATAAACTGTACAAAGATGAAGAAGTCATGGTCTCTCACTGGCTTCCCACTTTGGCTGTAGCAGCCACATGCAAGCTTCAATTAAGAAGTTCACTGTGAAGCATTGTAGTGGGGGGCACACTGACACACTATACTGTAGGCTGCTGCTATTCAATACATGTGTTATATCGCTCAACGACATTACCCACAAAACCAAGTAAATCAAAGTAGCAAAAAGAGTAATAGCAACGCAGTAATATTTGGATAAAGTGTACTGAGAGTAGCCCACAGTCCAGCCAATCAGAGGACTGCAGCGGGCCATGATCTTTCGCCTAATAAAGTAGTGTCCTTGTTGGGAATGGTCGCGGTGTGTGCGTTTGCGTGTGTGCGTGTGCGTGGGTTTTTACCTGGTGCCGCTGTCGGGACGCTCCTCCACCGGTGCAGCCTGCAGCTGCTGGAGGGAAACCAGGCTGATGCAATACACGGTGAGCGGGAGAAGGCACCGCATCTTGGGCCAACTTTAACCGTACACCCGCTGTGCAGGGGACGGGGCCAAGTTTAAATCCGGGAGGGGTGTGGAGTGGGGACGACGATAAGAATACAAAATAAACGATGATAATAATAATAAATAAGGAAAACAATTATATAGAAATGTTCTCCAAAAAAAAACTGATTTCTGGGTTCAGGTATCCACGAGGAGAAGGAAACCTTTGAGGGGGAGAGAAAGGAGATTATAAGTAATCAATGATTAATTAACCTACCACTTAATAATCCATAATAGCAGAAAATAGATTATCTGAATGATTTTTCTAACTTTTCATTCATTTAAAAATGTCTCTACATGTGCAGCCTTTTACAACACTCACACACACATACACATACACACACACACACACACACACACACACACACACACACACACACACACACACACACACACACACACACACACACATATCATCTATTATCAAAGACTAACTATACACTTCTACTTCATAACACTCTTTAAACTCAAGCACCAGATGAAAACTTGAACTTCCCTCTAAAAATACATATTATGCAAATTAGTTAGTAAAAGTTCGCATTTCAATGAATAAAACCTGATGTCATTATTCCAACCTCTTACCTTTGAGTCGTTCCCAGGTCGGGGTCTGTCCGTGAGTTTGTTTGTTTTGTCTCTTTCCCCGTGAATCCAAACGTGTCGGTCAAGATCAAGTTCTCCACTGAGCAGCTGAGTGACATAGTGGGTTTAAATAGGGAGTGGGCGGAGTTCACTGCTGCCTCATGTACCGGTGCATGCAACTTTCAAAAGGAAAGGTGCAGTAACCCTGAACGCACACACACACACAAGCACACGTTGTGTTTGAGGCAATTACAAGGTTATTGATATGTATATATATATATATATATTATATATATTAGATTTCTGTGAATCAATATCATCTTTGATTTGAAATGATTTTACTCCGCTTCTTGTGTTTTGTTGCTTGGTTTGTGTGTACTTTTAGTAAAGCACTTTGAAACGGCAGTTTGGAAATATGCTATATTATCATTACTATTATTATTATTACTGCTTCTATCATAATTATTATTATTCATAGGGTAGCATGTTGCTGCCTTGGAAGCTTAAAATCCCCCCAAAATTAGATTAAGTTTTGTCTTGCTATAAAACTGAATATTGAGCAACACCAACCCCTTTAAAGCCAAAAACTCTATTACAGTAATATTGTAGTGACACCATTGCTTAATAAGCATCATGACAGACTTTAACTATCACTGTAAACTTAGTATAGAATAGTGCAGCATCTGAGGTCCTTGTAGTAATAACGCTAAGTCTGGTTTAGTATAGTTTGGTTTAGTTTAGTTTATACAAAATATATAAATTAAATTAAAAGACACATGTGGGGTTTGGTACAAACCAGTAATGGCTTATATGAGACCTACACCGAAATATAACAAAAAAGATAATACTAAACAAACAAAAACTGCTATGCAGGTTATATATTAGTATATAAAGAGGAAACTGGACATGGACCCCCCTTTAAGGTGTGTGTGCTGCTTCAACTCCACCTTTTTGCTGTTGTATATTAAAGGTACGTGACATTTTGGTCAGACAATCGTCTCTATTTTAGCTCTACGTTTGTCGGTTTACTTGCTAGCTTTAAGTTATCATGCTACTACTAACATATTTCTGTTGTTTAATTTGTGAAGGGGGTCTATTTATGTATAAAATACCAAATTCAAACTGGACTTCACCAGTTAGATCCATACGCATATCACCAACAGCTAACAGGGAACCTCTAACTGTCATTTCAGTAATCCTCACGAATTTCTTGTTAAAGTCAAGAATACATGGGAAAACAGAATTTTCATGAATTTCTCAAGCATTCTCTCTTCCGGGGCCAAACCCTCTTCATATCTCTTATCTTCGCTGTCAGTCGGTGTGTTTAACATAGATAGAAAGTGACACGGGAACCACAGACTCCTCAGAACTCTGCTTTCGAGTTACGCCTACTGTCTCATCGTGAGGCATCACGGATACGTTTCCTGTGCCCCCAGTTCCTCAGAAGCTGCTGGTGCTGGAGAGCTCATCGTGGCTAGTCACGTCGCTGTAAAACGTTGCAGAACTTGTCCTAAAAGGTGTTTCCTTTGCTTGGTTGCCAAACTTACGCAATCCCTTTCAGATGTGTTGTTAATCTGTTATAACAGGCGAAGGGCAAATGTCACAAGTCTAAACAAGTATCTTACAACGATGTGTAATGACTCAGAAGAATCAGCTTATTCCCCCCTATTAGTAAGAGCTTTTGTACTGAGTCCAAGTTTCCTTTCCCCCTTTCCTATTTAACCGACGGACACATCGGTACACCAGTAATACCTGCACCTGGTGTCAACTCTGATGCAGTTAAGCAACATTCATTTCCATGAAAGCAACCCCAAATGGGTTGTCGGCAGTCGAGTGGAAGAGTCCTTCCTGGTATTTGAAAGAGAAACAACAACAACAGAGCTAAACACAGTCTCCACATGAGGACTTTTAGGGATTTAATGTTTGTTATTTGTGTCTTTGCTGATGCAAAACTCATCTCAGTCTAAATAAACATCAGTAAACAGAAAACTTCACATGTACGATATGTAAAGACACAATTTTGTTATTAAGGTAGATAACAAAATTTAAAGGTGCTTTTCGAGTCACAAAGCTAAGTTTCCAATTTTCCGAGAAATAGATGCATTTAGTCCTTAAGATATTTCTAGAAAGAATCTTCAAACATCTGGATAACAAAAATGTTGTTCTTAAAAAGCTTCTGAACTTTGCTCTTATAAACACAAGCAAAATATGCTTGTGATTTTTAATAGAAATATACAGTGTTTGGAAAAATCACTAATAAGTATATGTTTTGCTCATGTTAGTGTCTAGCTACTATCATTGATTGGGAAAATACAGTGACCTTTTTATTAGTTGAATTGCTATATGTTATTCTTCCAAAAGGATACTTTTTCCATTTTCCATACAACTGAAAAATGGGTAAAAGTAGTTTTTAGCTTAGTCAATCAACCTATATGGATTTTTCAGGAGGATGTATTGCTTAACTCTGTGATTTAAATGTAAAGATAATACAAGAGATATAATGTAAGACTCAATCAAACTGAGAATTAGATACACGTGGCTTTAAGATCTTTGAAAGAACTTCTGTTTAAAGAAGCTATTGTTCTTGTCAACCACCAAAGTCTTAATTGTTGTGTAATATTGAAAAATTACTACATATTATTTAAATCAGAAAATAGCCCTTGGATCTAACCTATCAGCAGTAAGTATCATATTTTCAGACAAACAGTAAATGAGACCAAGTCCATTAAAGCAAAAGCCCGAAGCCCAGTTTCTTCGCTACTGGTTGCGTGTCAAGCCAAAGAGGTAGATCAAGAAAAAAAAGCAATTAATTTCCTGGAAAGCGGTTAAAGTTTCAAATAAATGATAAGTAACAATGAGAACATGCTAGAAGTCATTTGTACATCACAATTTGGGCTGCACAGTTACTGCCAACTCAGGACTCTAGCCCTAATGTGCTCTGTGATGCCGGCCTTTTGTTTAATGTGAAGCGCTGCGTGAGCGATATTCACTCAGACAGATTTGTTACCGCCAGTTGCCAACTTCTCACCCTCACTGATATCGTCTTACAGCTCAGCTCCGCCCGGGCCTTTCTTTGATCCTCCATCAGCTTCAAATGTTATCATTCCATCAGAGTGAATGCTCCATCATGACCTTGGAGAAAAACACCAATGAAGGTCTCGATGCGATAGAAAGATCCTCTAGTCTTTGGCTTAATAGAGAGAGTTTAACCAATTCTCAGGCTTTATTTTTGTGTTGTTATAAATTAAACCTTCACAGCAGAATGGGGTTCTGACCTTTGACTTTCTCCATAGGTTCAGCATTGATTCAGTCATATTGTATATTTTCATGTTTATTCCTGACCCTAACCCACAATCTGCGGTTGGACCTATTGATTTGGCAGCGATGGCACAACGCAAACAGCTGATCAGAACTCATTTATCACTGGGCCTTGGAAACAGGTCACCTTCTCACCGATTCTGACCCGTTTATGTAAGAGATCTCTTTGGCCTCTGACAGCAGCCGGTGAATCTGGCTCCGAAACACAGGCTTCCCGACTGGTTTTGATCTCTCAGTCATGTACTGGCTTTACTTTTGTTGCAGCCGGCAATTAGCGAACACAAGTCCGTCCTCTGTGGTGCCGCGCAGGACGTCCTTCAAAAGAGCCACCGTCTGTCAGGCTTTGAAAGTCGTCCGCAAGGGAAAAGTTGGGACGTAGGCAACAGATCAAAGAGCAGAGGGAACTTCGCTGGATTGTGTGGTGTTCTCTGTCATGTTTTGAGTGGGTGAGACTGGGCCACTGCCTTCTTTAAAGGTTGTGTAAATACAAATAACCAGTGTTTTCTTGGTGGGTGGGACAGAGGCAAGACACTGACCTTAAGTGAACTGTCTCATTCATTTAAACTCACTTTAATCAAACATTCTGTCGTATTTTGGTGTGGAGGTAGATCGTCAAGTTCCTTCTCCTGAGTGATGATCTGTCGGACTGGTGTGTACTTGTGATCAGCCTTAGAAAGCCAGTTGCAAGAAGAAGGCATTGTTCTTAATTTTTCTTATTGACAACACATCCCTGCTCGAGTAGTAGGTGGTTAGCAGAATTCAGAAAGAAGGGAAAGTAATAGAAATGAAACATGAGTGAAAGTTGGTTTTACTTTCACATTCCCCCACTGGAGGCAGCTCTTGAGAAAAGGAAAGAAGATTGAAGCAGAACCTGTAACGTCTTTCTGAGGAAACAGGTGTTAGTAGCAAAAAACCCTTCAACCAGAAACAACTTAACCTCATGTCTACCTAACCGCCACTTAATAAATCCACAGTTGGCCTTTTTTTCAATTTTACAATTTTAGGTGAACTGACTCTTTAACTTTGTAGTAAACACATCCTTAAGTGATCACATCTGTGTTTTGGGATCATTGCTGTGAAAAGGCCCATAAACAGCAGGTGATGCTGGTGGCTCTGACCCGAGGTGTCCTGGCATACAAAACAAATGAATCATATGATCTGAAGTGGCTGAGTTAGGGGATTTCCTATACAAACACTTTACACGTGCAGGGTCGAAGCAGAACTTCTGTCTCCTCCGGGAGACGGTGTGGTTCCTCCTGTTTGTGAGAAAATAGCCGCTCATACCCTGAAATATCCAAACAACAGCTTGTGAGCATGTTTTGAACTTTCTGGCAGAACCTGATCTGGCTGACATATTTATATTTTCTCAGCTCTCCAACTAAGCAGAACACAGTGTTTCATCCACCGTCTTTCTTAGTTTTCAACCAATATCCTTCACTGTTTGTGTCATTGTTATTCCAAAACAGCCCATACCTTAGGAAACACCCATCTGCTTGCTCCTCACTCCTTTTGCAAATAACAGCCGGAGATAACTGACACACAAACGTGACTGTGATGTTTCTGTTAAAATAGGTGTTGTGTTTTGCTTTATGGGTATTTTTGAAGAGACCTAAAACCAACTTTTTTCTCACTTTGTCAGGTTTAGTCCATCACGAGCTACAGTACGGTAGTCTAATGATTGCTGCCCCCTAGTGAACCTCACGACACATCAGCAGAATACACTGCACACCGGCCGCTGCTTCGAGTGAATCTATCTTGATGCATCCCGTCAGTTTCAGTTAATCTCCCACATGAAAATATATTTCACCAGTGTGTGTACAACAAAAAAAAGTTCTTGGCCACTCTCTCCAATTTTAGAATAATTGTGAATCCCTGTCAATTTGGAGACATTTTCTCACTGCAGTTTGTTGTTGTCTCGGTCAAGTTTGTTTAGAATGGTTGCTTACCAGTGCTGCACTGTGTGGGAGGAGGATGCTAACAGGACAGTGTCCTGCCAGTTCTGCGGAGAAGAGAGGGATTGGATTTCACTGTGGGAAAGATGATGGGGAAGGACCGAGGTTGCTGATAACAGCAGGGCTCCAAGAAATCAAATCACGTAATGAGGAAAAAAGGTCAACAGGAATGAAAATACACACAGGTAAACAAGTCGGGTCTTTGAAGAAATGGTTTTCCCAGTTTGATAAGGAGGAACTTGCCTGGCCTGCACACGGCTGTGACCTCAGCCCCACCCAACACCCTTTGGATGAACTGGAACATGCTAGTCAGGATCTATTGTGACTAAATGTTGCCAACTGTGTATCGGCAGCCAGGTTCCAGTATCTGGAGATAAGTCAACACTTTAATTCCTGTATAGGTAGGGAAGTTATTTGACAACCACCCGGTGTCATTGCAGGTCTCCAAACACTTTTGGCTATCTATTGGGATTCAGTGCTTTGCTTAAGGACACTTCAGCAGAGTGGACGCATGTCAACACAGGGTTAATACAAATAACACCAGCTCAAGAATACAGATACCAGTGATTCACATATCTTGTGTTCATCAGAGTGTGTTCGTTAACATGGTTCATACCCTTCGTTGCACCCAAGCATTATATCAGAAAAGGTGTCAGTTTGCACACCACCTCTACTTCCCTCCTGTCTGTGTGCTCTGTATCATAGTGGTCCCCAGATAGGACACATAGGTAATGGTGAATGGTTTTGTATTTATATAGCGCTTTTCTAGTCTTGGTGACCACTCAAAGCCCTTTACAGTACAGTTTTACATTCACCCATTCACACACACATTCATACAGTGCATCTCTTCACAGTACTTTGTTATGCTATGGGAGCCATTCAGGGTTCAGCATCTTGCCCAAGGACACTTCGGCATGCAGATGGGTCAGACTGGGGATCGAACCGCCGACCCTTCAGCCACAGCCGCTGAATCGTTACTTTTTTATTATGGGAGATGTTTATAGATGGAAGCTTCTCATAAACTTGTTCTGTTTGCATAATTATATGTATATAACATGTTCATGCAGTTTGATGGATGTTGATTCATACGTTACCATGTTGATTTGTCTGGAAATCCCTTTCCCTTTATTTATTAACTTTTTACTTCAGTGGAGTTTGCATTTTCTCCCTGTTTGTGTTTTCCTCCAGGTTTCCTCCCACAGTCCAAAGATATGCAGATTGGGGTTCAGCCTAATTGAAGATTCTAAATTGACCATAGGTAGGTGAATGGTTGAATGTCCCTGTATCTTGGTCCTGCAATATGCTGGCTACCTGTCCAGGGTGTGCCCCGCCTCTCGCCCAAAATCAACCGGGATTAGCACCAGCCCTCTGCAACCCCTGAGAGGATAGATGGTACAGATAATGGATGGATGGGCTTCCATCTTACTGTAAAATAAATCTTTTCTCAGTTGACATTTCAAGGTTTTGATGCTAAAGCCTGCAATTGTCGGTAGGTGGCATGCTGTCCTGTTTGATGCCCACTTCTTGTGGTTGTCTCTACTATGTGATCCTTCTCTACATGTGCAGATGCTCTTCATGTTAATTGTTTAGGTCCCACAAGTCAACCAATGTTGGCACCAGTAAAGCAAATTAAATAAATTTTAATGAGCCATATTAATTACCACTTGGGGCCACTATTCAGCAAATATTGCATACCCTCGCTTTACTGTAAATGCTTGTTGTGGTGTATGTGCTGGGGATGACTATGCAGGGAGGTTGCAAAGATACTTCATGAATGAGCTACACTATGGGGCGTGTCGTTTTTGGAGTTTCACCAACACAACAGCCTCAACTGCTTCAGTTTTAATCACCTCTCTTTAATCTGTCTGTCCTGAAAGTGAATCACTTCAGAGCTGGAGTACCATGAACAACTTCTTTTTTTTTTTCAGCTTAAACTTGCATTGCAATAGACATGTTATGATTTCACGCCACAGGACACATAACAAATGCTTTTCTATCTGCGATCATCTTCCCTGATTGTTACCGGTAAAAACACAAGAGCTACAAGTCCAGATTTACAACTGTTTACTGTACACACAGTCTTTAGCTACACTGTGTTTACTCGTGTGAAAACAGATGGGTTCCGATTACAGCAGAGGAGAGACGGTTTATTTGTCTATGATTTAATGGTCAGCACAAAAACCAGTTCAGCTACCTGCACGAGAGAAACTCAGTTTAGTGAGTGTGTAAAGTGACAACATCTCTGAACACATCTGCTTGTCTCAACTCAGGGGAATTTAAACTTATGGCTCCAATGAATGTTTAATGAAGCGTTTTCATGTGCCATGCTTCACCTGAGCTGAGGGGAAATTATCTGCTGCAATGGCCCAATGAAGAGCAATGATGTGCATGAGGCCTTCAAACCACTTCCTGTCTTTTGGTTAGTGTACAGGAAGTCACATGGTTGTTGCATCCTGCATTGACTGGCTTTGAGCTCCGATTAGACTAAACAAGTGAATTACAGAGAATCAGAGACAGGTGCATATCCTGCTCGCTTCTGCTTCTTTGTTCATATCAAATGTGACAAAAAAGAAAAATACATATTATGATGACATAACATTAAAATAGCTAAACCGCAACATATTCCTAATATATAACCTATAAAAGTGAGTGTGGCTCTAAGGTCAACTGAAACACTTACCTCAAATCAAGTCAAGACAAGTAAAGTTTTTGTAAGTACAATTAAAACAACAAGTTAAGGACACTCAAAAAGAGAAAAAAAGTTTAACTTAAAATATGTCTTGGCTGGTGAATACCTGGTGGACTGTTCCAAAGCTTGGAACATCTTCAGTGAATGCTTGAAGAATCATTACACTATTATATGAATAATCCAGCAAAATCATTCCTCTGGACTCAAGTGAGGTCAGAAATTTTTAAATATGCTTCTTATTATCATTATCATTATTATTAGCCTGCATTGGTTTTCACTTTGACCATCATCTGTGTATTGGAAAAATATAATTTATACAGTTATTTATATCTTTATATTTTAATTTTGTATCATGCAGAGAGCCTTATATTCATATGTTTAAGAAATTCAAATTGTAAAAGAAAAATTACAACTCGACCTCAATCGAAATATTTTACCTTTTTACCAAGACCTCAAAAATGTAAGTTACTTACACTCAAAATTAACACACTCATAGATATCATGGGCCTAAATATGTCAATTTATTGGGTTCCTCCTTGGTGAAGCCTTAGTTTTTGCTTAGTCCTGCTTAGAGACAAACAGACACTACAGTGAGAATATTAGCTCCTTGGCAGAGGTAGAATATTCAAAGTGTTTGTCCTGGTCATAGCTCAGCTGTTGCATTGTGGAGCATCTCTCCGGCCAATCTTGGCTGCGTCCGGCATTTGGTTTAAAGTTGAGTGGTGAGTTCATTGAAAGTCAACACTGGAGCTGAGGGTGTCAGATGAGTCAAAAGACACGGGACGTGTGCAACTCTTCCTGAGGCTGCCCTCAGTTTCCACCACCAGCTTCTGCTTGCATCACAGTTTTATGGTTTGGCCTTATTTAAAACAGGACTTGGTGGTGAGTTGACTTCAGAGGACAGTCCTAACATTCATGCCTTATGAGAACTATTGTTATCTTATTTTTTATAGAGATAGGCTACCTGAAACCCTAGTTTCAGAAGTTGTGCCTGAGCTGTATTGCTTCTGCTTTATATTAGCTGCTTTGCAGATATGAGAGTGATGTTAATCTTTGTAACCCATTCTGAGAAAGAGAGTAAGCGTACTTCTCTTTCCCATGATACTGGCTTCACTTTAAGCTAGCTGCACAAGATATGCTCTCTAAATGGTGTTGCAAATACTTCAGCATTTTAAAAGAAATATGATATGTCGAAAAAATGCTAAATATATCTTTTGCATTGTCTCATTTCTAAATGAGGAACAGAAAAACCACACTAGACACAAAGAATTGCACATTTTCACTTCATTTTTTTGGTCAAAGGGAAAGTCTTTGATATCCCAGCACATGGACAGTTGCAGCACGTCTAGGAGAGACGGTTTTCTTACGGTGAGTATTCTTGTCCTGTGTGGAGCGTCTGCAAGAGACTGAGCTCCTTTTGTCTTTGTCTCACCTTCTTTCCAATCTGCTGCGTATCTCTGGCAAGTGTAGCTCAAGGTTAGGATGCAGTTAACATCAGCTGTGAGAACCAAAACCACCGCTGACCTCAGGACGACTTCCCCTGGAACAAGCGCTCAGGAACCGGCTTGAGAGCCGCGTTATCTCCTGTTAACAAAGCTGCGGTTGTCAGAACAGCCGCTGTTTACCAGAGAGCGGCCAGCGCTGTCCTGTAGCCACCCACCCTGGGTCTCAGATAACTGTGGGAGAAAAGTGGGAGACAAGTTGTTTCTGAGTGTTGGCAAAACAAAGCCCTTGAAGAAAAATGTGACATCTCATGCTCGGGATTGTTTTCAACGGGGGAACGATAAGCACTTTGGGTCAAAGGTCACAGCACAGGAAGTGTCGGACTTCTCTCAAGGCTGTTACAGTGCTGACAGCCAAGGACAGGCCGCATTGGCTGTTGGCCCTCTGGCCTCTCTCACCTCCCTCTGACACGTTATCTGCACATTGAAATTGACACCGCAACAGCACGACAACGTTTCTGCAGCTGAAGCCTAATCAAAGTAGTCCCACAGACAAAAGTTCAACATTCTCCATATTTATGTTTATATTTTCCTCCCTGATACCATTTGCTTTCAAGTTAAGGCTGCAGAAAAATATGCGAGATAAAAGAAATGAATGTTTTGGGAAATAGCTCAGTTGCACATATGAGGATTTAAGCAATTTATAAAAAAGGGTTTGGTGAAATTGATGTTGTTGAGATTTTGTTCTTCTCGGTCTGGCAAGTAGACGGAACTTTAACGGTACTATAAAACCCAAGACTGACTCTCCTGACTTGTGCATGTCCATGTGCAGGGTTGTTTCAACACTGACTTGAAAAAAAGCGACATGTCCTTTAACATCAACCAGTACACTTCATTCTTTTGTAAGCACAAACATCAGATTGAGACAATACAGCTTGTTCTTCATAGAAGAGGGTGGTCAGACTTATAAAAGCCCCTCTGATGGTTTGGCCCTTTGATGTGGCAAATAACGCATGAGGTTTAAACTGCACCTCAGCAAACTGCCAACTTCGGTAGTACCTGTGGGTGAGAGAGCTTTATTCATTTAACACTGTTTTGTTAACAGGCCACGATCATAGGGGGTGGCAAGGGTAACAAGATTTTACTACAATATGTCAATAGGACTTTTGTGTTATCTTGGCTTATTCAGTTTGATATATGTTGTAGTTTTACCTCTTTAAGCATGTAAAACTATATTAAAACAAAGTAATTTGATCGATCAATCTTTGTTTGAACGCTGTGTATGCAACTTTTTACATGGGAAGGTAACTCTACATTTCATCTCTTTAAAGGGCCATACAGTAGTTAAGTAATATTCATTAACCTGTCCATAATCTTCTCAATTTCCTAAAGCCAAGGAGGACACTGTTTCAAATTTCCTTAAATTTTCCTATAATCAACATCACACATCCTTGGTTGACTAGGACGTCATACTAGGAAATGTGTACATCACACACCTCTCTCTCTGAATTTCCCACGGGATTAATAAAGTATCCATCTATCCATATATCTATCTATCTATCTCTCTTTTTGACTGTGTTTCTGGACTGTACCCCTACAGCCACTGTCAAGCAAATATATAAATAAATAATTTCATATCAGCCAATCACTATAATTAGTGCTATAAGGGTCAAATCATTAGTTCTTTCATATTTAAAGACCCTTGCATTGTCAATTATATTCAGTACAGATAATGGATGAATGAATGGAACAATGGATATTTTAATTGAACGATTTTTGCTCCTGATTCAACAATGAAGAAGCCTGACAATAAACTGTGGTTATATAACATTTCATAAATCTGTTATATGTCCTCACCAGTATGTCCAATGTCTATTAAACTTTTGTAATATCGCTTATGAAGAATAATTATATCGCAACAAGGATTGTGATCTTTTTATTGCCTAAACCCAGGTGAGATTTTGGAATTGTGCAGAAACAGTTTACTCTGTGCATTCATATTAAATATGGTTTGATAATCTGCAGCAGGCCCGTGTTCTCTGGTGATAATCAGGGGCAGAACAAATCATTCTGGGGCCCGTGAACGAAAATCCCCATTTTAAAAAGAAGCATTTCCACTGGATGTTTGTGGACTCCCTTCAGTTGAGGCCTCCTAATCACTGTTTTTTTATCCGGTTTCTGGTCAGACTTCTGGTCCCCGGGGCTGGTTGGGCTCCTCGCATGGGACATTCCTGCCGAGCGGCCCCTCCCTAAAGTCCCTCAGTGCGCAGACTCCGGCTCTGCGCTGTCAGGGCAAGGCAGTCTGACAGTATGGCGGCGGGGTGCAGCTGGAAGGATGCTACTGTCGCCCGTGATGCGTCTGTCGCCGGCAGGACGTGAATGGACCTTTGACGGCAGAGAGAGCAGAGGACCCAGCGCGAAAGGCCTGTCGCCGTGAGCTCCGAAGATGGCCAGGCTCGCCGACTACTTCTTAGTGGTCGGCTACGACCTCGACAAGCGAGGTGGGTGCTCTTGAGTTAGCCTGCCCTGCTAGCTCGTTAGCCTTAGCCGTGTGGAGCGGTGGAGGCGGGGACGGGGCCGGTCGCCGCTCAACGCCCGCAGCTGACCCGCCGCCGGGATTCACTGTAGGCCGGGGACGCGCAGGCCTCGCAGGATTAGTGCACTTTAATGCTCGCCTGTCAGCTGGTGTCCCGCATTTTCCGACGGGGGTGGGGGGGCGTGCTGAATGCTAAGGCTAACCGCAGCCCTCAATGAGCAGACTTGTTTTAGCTTTAGCAAAACAAACAGTTTTGTGTTGACAGCAAAGTGGCTACGAGCTAACGGGAGCCGGGCTCAGGAGGAGGCGGGGAGAGGAGGAGGTGGGGGGGCTCCTGCTCGCTCCACTGTGACCTTAGCACGGATTTATTCACCCGGTGTCTCATTCACGAGTGTTACCGGTGTCGGCATTTGAACCCACTGCTAGTTAGCGAGCTGTCAGCGTTGTGGCTGCAGGCTCCGGAGCTCTTGCTGGGGGACAAGTCAGCACGATGCAAAACCTGCTTGGTTTCCTGCTCGGACGCGAATTAAAGCCTTTCAGAAACAGTAAATCTTTGCTTCTCGGCGCAGTCGCGGATTGTTTTCTTTGTACGTGTTCTGTGTGGATTAACCCAGATGGCTTTGCCCCTCCCTGAACCCCCTTGGACCGGGGCTGCGTTCCCTTGTGCAGTTGGGACGGGGTTGGGACCGTTATCTGAGCCCCCTCCTCCTCCTCCTCCCTTCAGCCTGAGCCTTGGCCTAGATCTTTGCAGTATAATGGCCCATTTAATCATGAAATATTCACCCTGCCTATCCGAGGGGCGCATACTGCTTGTAACGTGCTGCAGCCTTTTATCTAGAGTGGGTTTTTACATATGACTTATTCAGAAGTGGCAAATTGTAACATGACAAGCTCTCTGTGCAGCAGAGTGGCCGGAGACCTGGCTTTTACCTCGATGATGCTGGTGCAGCCTATATCACTTTTCTGATTGCATGGAAGCACTTATTGCCTCTTGTATTTTTCTTCAGAAGGGGCTGCATACAGGATGTTATAACGTGGACACTGCATACGCTGCAGAAACACTCCTTCCTGTTCTACCGTGCCTGAATGCAACGCAGAGAATCACAGGCCTGTAAAAAGCATCTGGGAACCAGACATTAAAAGCCACAATGGCTTTAATGGATCAAGGCTTCCATGCCTTGTAAAGCTAAACATTTAAGGGCGATGATGATTGCTAGCGTCGCCCCACTACTGCTGCCACACTGTTTGCAGCCACTTTATTCTGCACTTCTAGGTGGAGGCGTTTTCTTCACCAGTCACTTCAATGAGACAGCTCCCATCATTTTTGTCATTACCGTCATCATTTGATGCACTGACAATATTAACTTCATTACCAACACAAGCTCCTCCTCATAGGTCAGATCAACATGCTTCTGCTCAGTCTTTGCATTAGATGCTGTCTTTTGCTCCTGTAGTTTTGTGTGGTTCCTCACACATCATCGCAAAGCTCCAAAATGAAATAGAAAGCGATTGTGATATTGCTTATGCAGACATGTTTCACCAATTATTAACCACTGTCTGCTACAGTATCAGTAGTGGATGTGAGGGGGGTGGGGCTGAATTTACAGTCTGACCCTGGTGATTTCCAAACTTTAGTTTCACACTTTCTTGGTCGCATTTTCACTTTTCCAGCTGCGGTTCTGCTGGCAACGGGAAATGAGAAAACACTCTGCCACAATACTTGGCAGCAAATCAAGATCCTCAATCACAAGAATACCAGGAATTCTGCAGTACAGTGGAGTTTCCTCTTGTGTCTAAATATCCCAAGCATCCTGTCTACGTGTGTGTGTGTTTGTGTGCATTTGTGTGACTGTTGTTGCTACTCAGTCAGTGGAATGCTTTGCCAGCATGGGCACTGACAGGTTTTCGGTGCTAATGGCATCCCTGCACATCTGCCTCTCAGAGTGGCGTCACCGAGAGACACCTCGTGGGTGTTGACACCACCTGCTTTTTTATGATTGTTAGATGGAGTTTTGTCTCAGTTTTGTTTTTAAACAGCCACTGATGGAATCTAAAAGACACGTACCCGAGGGCAGAGCCTTGAATCTTCCATTCACCCTCTCCCATTGTCTGCTAAGGTTTCAGGTTGCTCACATTGTGCTTAACCTAGATGCTAAGTTGTACTATTAGTGGATCTCACTTGGAGCCAAAATGGCTGCTGGTGGGATGCAAAGAGTCCATAGTTGCTGGGGTGTGGTCCTCCTAGCCAGGGTCTCTTGAGAAACACAGCATGACCCCATGTTTTGACAGGGGTGCCTTCACTGCACCGCGGGTCAGGCAGCCAATTAGATACACAGTGTAAGGCCCACACAGGAAATAGAGGAGGGGTCCTTAAAGAGACTTTTTGGACTGTTTAGTGCAAGAATCCAGTTTGCTCCCATGTGCGTGTGTGAAAACCCGGAAAGGGACTTGTTTGGCTTGTGTGTGTCTGTGCTAGGCGGCCTCATTCAGGACAGTGAAGAGACACACACACAGACGCTTGCATACAGGCCCCATTGTAGCTCCATCTGTGAGCCTTTGGCGCGGCAGTTTGAGGGTGTTGGTCATCGCTGTGGCTGACTCTAAACAGAATGCAGGGCGGTTGTTTTCAGGCTGGAGTGACAGTTCTGGCATACGCAGCCTCCAGCGAAGCCCGGCCTCCCCTACACACACAAAACACATGCATAAACCCCGACAGCTTGCAGTCAAGCTGGGACCATTCACAACATTAGAAGCCGGTGAGGAGACAAAGAGGTGCTCACAGGGCAGACGGAGCACGCCTGGAGGCTTTTGTGTTTACAAAACTCAGGTTGTTACGTGCTGTTATAAAGTGTTGTCATGGTCGGGAAGTTGTGACATTGCGATTTGCTTATAATGTGTAAGCCTTAAGGGAGATAATGTAGTAAATACAAAGTCTGAAAGCAGTGGGACAGTGTAGTGATTGTGTTCTCAGTCGGGTTGTCAATTCAAAATTTCCCTTCTGGCACCGGTTTTATTGCCTGCGTCAGTTCGTGTGACAATATTCGACTGCATTTATCATTGGAAAGCTCTGACACCTCCAAAAATTACTTTACTGTGAAGTACTCTATGTTTTGTCTAGGCTGGTCGGGGTTTTGCTGCTCAAATATCTGTTAAAGTTCACGCTTTCCATGTGTGTTTGTTTGATTGTGTTGCCTTTTGCAAATTTCCTGCTCGAGTGTGTGCTGTGTTCAGTAACAAAGCTTTGTCCAGGTGATGAGAAATGTTGCTGTAAAGAGTGTTTTGCAGGACAATAAAATAAAGTAGTATAATAGGAAATTTGATGAAGTATATATGTTGTCATTTACACAGCCCTATTCTGTAGTGTTTAAGATGGGGATATTTGTGGCCAAGCCATGAGTAATTCATGTGGTAGTCACAGGTGCATTTCCTGCTGAGAGTGTGAATGCAAGGGAAGATCCAAAGCAAGCTTCTGTACATAGAGCTCAGTGGGTTAATAGAGTCCTCTCGTGCTGAAAGCCAGATGAAGTAAGTGACTGAGCATGAGGAGAGAGGAGTGTGTGTGATCCTGCCAGCGGTGCCTGCCTGTGGGCAGCCACTTCCTCCATCCTTCCAGAGCTGGCCTGCAGTCTTTCAGGCCCTCCAGAAATAGCCCGCACAATCTGCCTTTCATAGAGGCACAGAGTGACGCTCGGTCATGGCAGTGCACTGACGCTTGTGTGTTGGCGTGACCCGCTCTCCGCCTGCCACTCAGATGGCTGCCTGAATGTTTGTGGCTGTCTCTCTCTGTTTGCCGCGTTTCCACGGCAATGCCTAGCCCCCCTTCCCTCATAGACTGTGGGTTGTGATGAGAATACTGACCAGTACGCTCACACTTTTAGTTTTGGGCACAAATGAATATGCAATAGCATTTTATGTCAGCTTTTTAAGCTGGCATTAGCAAGATACCAAAACACTTCACTAATATAAGTTGAGGAAGTTATTTTAGATTTCAGCTTATAATGCTATATGGCAGTAAAATAAAAAATAATTTCATAAATCATAATTCTGAGATCAACAAAAACAGAAAACACTTTTGTAGCTTTTGCTTTTGAGCTGTGGTTGGGGAGAAACCATCGCACATCTCTGTTGTTTTACAACAGTCTGTCTGCTGTGCTGAATGCTTTTTATTCATGAGGAAATTGATGGCCCCAGGGTCACAAACTTGCCCTCATTCCCTCATTCAGACTATGCAGATATAGGGGAGTGTGTGCGTGTGTGTGTCCAGGCTTAGGGTAGGGATGCACGTGCATGCTTCTACACACTTCTTCCACGCTTCTTTTACACAGAGGGGGCATGTAGATCGCTTAGTAGCCACTTCTTCTGTCAGACTGCAAACAAACAACAGCAAATTGTGATCCGAGGCTGTGTAGGTCGACTTTTCATTTGTTTGTGTGTCGGTTGCTCAGTAAATGTGATCCGCACCCCGGGGGGTCGGGTGGTTGGGTTGGGCAGGCAACAAATGGTATGGTATTTTGCCCCAGATTCAATCAGTCTGCACATTTAAAGATTAATTGCATTTAAATATCATAAATGATCAACAAGGGTGTCTATCAATATAAGTAATTTTTGTTGAAGATAAATAATGGAAATAACATAAAAAATATTCATGTAAACATGGTCTGTGAGTGTGTATGTTTGTGTGTGTGAAGGGGGTGTTAGGGATGACCTCCTGCTTAGCGCTTTGATGGCTTCCCTGGAATTCAGAGAATTTCTCTGTCCCCTCTTGTGACAAAGGCTGAGTCAGTGCTGCTCTCAGTCAGCCCGTAGGTGCTCGAGAGAGCAATCATCCAAATCCCCGAGGGGTGATTCCAGCGTGTCCCGAATCGTTTAGATCTGAAGATAAGGGGTTGGCAGGATAGTTGTGAGGCTGGTTGGCTGCTGTGGTTACTAAGATAAGATAAGAAGTTCTTTATTAGTCCCGCATTGGAAAAAATTGCATCGTTGCAGCAGCAAGAGTCCAAAAGACATCAGCAATTATTAAATAACATGCAATACTTAAGCGTATGAATGCAACTATATGCAGTACTACATCACTGGAACAACCTGTGTTTGCCATGTTAACTCTTAGGAAGGGGCTATGGGTGCACAGTTATGTTAATGTTTTTATGCACTTTTCCATTATTAAAAGCTTTTTGCTTCATGTTCATCAAAAAAGCATGGAAACCTTGACTGACAATAGTCTTTCTTGGAGAATTCAAAGTCGTATTACTACCAATTCTCGTTTCCGGTAATTCTCATGTTCGCAAAATATATGCAGCAGAAACCCTGGGGGAGTGACTGGTGGTAGAAGATTAAGTCTCATCATTATTAAAATGGCCTCCAGGTCAAATCTGTCTTGACATTTTTTTTGCCTCCCAGACGCCCACTGTGCCAGCTCTAATCTTATATGTAGCCTGTGATTGGGTTGAATACACAGATTAAAGGACTTTTACTGGTCCAGACCTAGCTTGATGTTTACACTGTATTTATGGTGCACGTTTGCTGCTCTCCCCTCCCCCCAAGAAATAGGTCTGTGTTATTTAATGGTTATTTAGATTATTGTCAAAGCCCAGGGACTTAGATTGGTGGCACACTCATGGTCGTTTGTTGCTAAGACTGGGAGATATAACCAAAATATGATATCATGTTGTTTGGAACATGAAAGGCCCTCTCTAGAGTGTGTTATTCCATTCTGGGCTACTGTAGAAACATGGCCGTCTCTGTGAAAGAGGACCTGCTCCCAATGTATATACTGTATAAAGGGCTCATTCTACTGTAATGAAAGCATCACTCTTAGTTTCTGGTAATAACACAGTAATGTAAAGTAATACTACTTTCAACAGATGCCCCTAAACTCTACACACTAACTATTTTAATTCCATTTTCACAGCATGTTTCACATCTATTGTACTGGTGTACAGAGGCAATAGTACAAAATAATGTTGAGCTGACTGTAAACCGGAGAGGGTGGGGTCAGACCTAGTTTTATTTCCGCTCGATGTGACGTATGCATGTACCCTATGGTGTGTGTATATATGGGCTTTGTGTGTGTGGTTTGGGTTGTGGTAGAATATAGGAGCATTGAGGGTTCATTTGCAACTTAAAATCAATCTGACTCATGAATATAGTCGGAACTGAGGGCAGAGGAAAGACGAGTGTGTGTTTAACATGATTAGAGGGATGTGCAGTGCACTGCTGAGAGAAGACAAAGGTCTGCCTGCCAGAAGATAAATTGTGATTGAGGACGCAGCTATCATGTTTCCTGTTGCAGTCTTCTGGTGTAGCGCACGGAAGTCTATTCTGCACTGTGCACTTGAGAAACTGCTTTCAGTTATACTGTGTTTCCTTCAATTTATTGTGTCGGTGGTAGGGCTGCAACTAACGACTATTCTGATAATTGATTAGTCATCGATTATTGAAATGATTAATCGACTAATCGGATTATGAATGACACAAATTCTCAATTGCTCATATTTAGCCAACAGCTTTTAAATTTAGCTTGAGGTTGTTCGAGTCATGTGATGTTTGAAAATAAAGACATAAAGATCGTATTTTAATACACTTTGCTACATATTAGGGTACTATTGATACAAAAGAAAAGAAATCAAGTTTTTGTCTATTTAAAACCAAGGACAGGCAAAGTGCTAATATTAAAAAAATAATTTAAATTCAAGTTTCCCTTTTTCCTGTTAACAAAAAGGACAGGGAAAGTATCAGCAATAAAAACATCAAAAAACTACAGTCTTCTTCGGACTGCATAATTGTAATTAAAAAAAGACGTTTGTCAGGTAATAGGATAACATTACGCTTTTAAACTCGTTAAAAAAGTTTAAACAATATTTTTGTAATGGATTCTAGAATCCTGCGCACAGGTATATACATTTATATACATTTATATAGCAAGCTGGCTAACAGGCTATCTTACCGAGGCGAGTCTACATCATCTACGTTACGATGTCAAACGTGCCTCCTCCTCAAATGCGCGTGTCCTGCTTCCAAGGAGAGCAGTCCCGCTGCACAGATATTGCCTTTAGTTTTTTTTTCGGGCTATGTTAAGGGTGAAATTCTCCCGAACTTTTGTCTTCCTGGTACACGATGCTGTTGCAACGGTCCCGGCCATTGTTCCATGTTTTGTCGCTTTTGCATATGCGCGACTTTCAGAGATGGGAAGGAAGCGAGATGGCTCACTCCTCAGCTAATTCCATCAGCACCTCCGGTAAATCTACGTTTAGTTCAGCTGCACGGCACGAAAAACTAACGCTATGACGTAACCAACGAATCATTGACGAGTAAAATCGTCGGCGAAATTTTTTTGTCATAAATTTGTCGACGACGTTGACTATTCGTTGCAATCCTAGTCGATGGTGGATTACTTTATTATTCCAGTTGTATCCTTCTGTTGCTGTTAGCGTCCTTCTATTAATCCTCCTCAGTTCTTGATGTTTTGGTAAAAACTGTGTCTGCTTTGCATTACAGTAAGGACAGGAGTAATTAATGATGCTGCTCTGCGACATTCTTATGCTACTGCTCCACAATTTAATATTTAAATATTTAAACCATGTTGCTGACATCCTCCATATCCCTTAAGGCCAATGTATGCTTCTCCGAGTCCGTTACGGACGGACGGACGGATCGGACGGACACTTTTTGATTTATAGTTCTCCGTTACTGAAAACAATTGGGCGCCAGAACAGTAGGTGGCGCAACGGAAGACGAGCTTAGAGAAGCCTACCTCATGAGTTCTCAGAAGAAGTCCACGTTCATTATTTACCTGCTTTCGGCTTTTCACACACACAGTGTACGATGACAACTCAATAAAATAAAGTGACACCCAGCGGGTCATAATGCTTATGTTATCGCTTCTTAGCGCAGCGGTTCCCCGGTCTTGTTTCCGAACTGCGTTGCTAATTCAACAGCTTGAAGCTACACGGAGGCAGCTAGCTTTCCCCCCAGCTTCCACACACAGTCAGCAGGGATTCCCGATACTAACTACTACCAAGTATTTGCTTCTAACCTGTCTGTGTTTGAGAAACAGTCTCATGATAGCTGTGGAATTAAAGTCATGACAGCATGTTTTTTCACAGTTACCACCGCAGTTAGCATGGTGGCCGTTATGAAAGTTCGTTATAACCGTATGTGATCGTACACACATGCCGTCAGGGCTCTAACCAGCCACCGTCAGCCGGACAACTCCGCTGGCCTAACACACTTGTCACATTAATCATAGAATCGTAGTTGTGTTTGGGTTTATTGTGATATAGGAAATGAAACAGGAAGTTTGAGGTCCGGAGATGATGTCGTTCCGAAATACTGTCGTTAGCGGACCAATCACAGCCAATGGCTATCCGTAGGCTCTCCGCCATGCCGACGTGTAGTTAGAAAAATCAGAGCTGCACGAAAAGCTCTCTGTGCAGCCCGGAGAGGGCGTTCCACGGCAAAGAAGGCGGTCCTATCTGTCCGTGTCTGACAAAACGGAGAAGCATAAATTGGCCTTTAGTCCACTTAAAGCTCCTGCAGAGTCAGAAGAATGCATCACATTAGTATGAAGGTTGTATGTTTTCCTCCTCGTGTGATTTCCATCCACAAATGAGTCCTAGAGGCTGTCCTTGATTAATGTCTCTCGTACTGTCACTCTTGGATGTAATGTCAGCCTCAGTGGCAGTTTAACATGCCTTGCACATTGTCAAACATGCATAATCCATGTACGTTATTGCCTTGTGTTAAAATTAATTTGTGCTCATTGGACTATTTTAAAGCCATATTCTGAAAAACATTTTTTACACAGGATTTTGCTGTGGTTTTTAATGAAACACTTCTATGAATAGAAATGAGTGAGGGGTAAGTGGTGTTTGGTCTGTTACAGACTTAAGCAGAGCTTGTGGTGGGTTATGATGGTCAGCTCTGTATAAAGTCACTGTGCTGTTCATTGTGACTCACATTGGGGGATGGGCAGTGACAGTCAACTGGCATCAGGTCATGAGCTTCAAGTCTTGTTTCTGTTGCTAGATTAGCTGCAAAGACATGCCTTTACCTCACTGTTAACATCAGTGTGCTCAGGATGTCATTTTGCAGAAGTATTGAAGAACCTTCCCCCGCTGACACAACTGTGTGAGGTGATAACATTTTAATGTTTGTTCTTGCTACACATGACCGTTTGGTCTCTTGATCACATCAACCTAAAACAGTGATCCTCCGAGTTACATGCAGCCTCTTGACTGGCTGGCTGTGATACTGCATTAAGCCCAATTCATGCTTCTGTTGAAGAGCAATTGTTGCACGTCCGGGTTTGGCTTAAGGTTCTGGGTAGGCTACACGTCTATTCGTAGGCTTAGCCAGAGCTACGGCGTAGATTCGACGCAGAACCCTAAGCCATACCCTGACGTGCAACAATTGCTCTTCAACATATGTCAGCTCCAACTCCAACATTATAACACTCATCATTGTTTTGAAGTAAACAGAGATGCCAGAGAATTTGCAAGTAAGCAGACCGGAGACTGGAAGAAACTCAACACAGTGGCATAGAAACTCTACGGCCACTAGCTTTTAGGCTCCATGCCCACTAGCATTTCAGTGGTGTAGTTGCAGAGCGACGCACACAAACCCCCCCCCCCCCCCCACTCACAACTATGAATGCTCACAACGGCGTAGGCCCTGTGTATCTTGCTAGTCTGTGTGTTTCATCAAGCTAATTTAGATCCTGGAGACACTTACTGTGGTGGGAATTACAACAGAAGCAACATGTTGGTGTTTGTTTTTCAAACTAAACATCCTCCTACTTACATGTAATGGTGTTAAATGTGAGTTTAGATGTTGCTGTTTAGGTGAAGAAGAGGACATTGACTCTTATCAGTGCATCGTTTGGTGATTTTCTTACGTACTCAGCATACAACTTAATATACAAAGTTTATCCTTTTATTTGCATATCAAGCATGTAGATTGCTCGATATGCAAATCAATCTCTCTGTGGCTGAGTTGGGTCGTGAACGTTCTGCCATCATTACCACATGGTTGTTGAACTTGCTAGTTTAAACTTGGCCTACATTTCATTCTCGATCAATGGAAGTGATGTTGTGCGACTCGTGTCCATCATTCAGTGCAGCGTCCCACGCCGAACCTGAGAGGCAGATATTTAATTTCATTCATTTATATAATCAAATTTAGAATATTCAATGACAGCACAATTTGGGATTCCCGGACTAAATGTCAGTACTGTCATAAATCTTTTATTGGTCATTGTTGGGAATTTGTGTGGAAATACTTGGCATAGTTATAAGTTATACAAAATTACTACTGGCATTTTTCAGTTTGACCTCCGGTGAGCTAGCGAAAGAAATTGTCCAATTTAATTTACTGAAACGCTTATAACCACGATATGAATGGTGACAAAAGGTCTGTTCAGTGGAAGTCGAATCCTGGATGGAGTTGATTTAGACTGGCTGCTCAGAGTGACTGGAAACGAGCTGACCTGTGGTCGGTGTGCACTGGCAGGTCAGTCCAGTTTGTTCGGTGGCTCAGAATAAAACAGCAGACAACTGCTGAGGCTGAATCAAAGCTGTCATCAATCATCACCCTGCTGCATTTAGATGCAAATTACATCTGGAGCAAACTACTCCTCAAAACCGAAATAATAGTCTCTGGCTATTGTGCAGCTCTCTGAGGTCGTTTCCGCTCCTGAAAAGCCTTTCATTTTTTTGTTGTGGGATTCAGCTGGTGGTGGGGGGCTTGTGTGGAGATTAGTTTTGCAGGAAGGATGTGAGTGTATTGAAGAGCTTTTGCCCAAAGAAAATGCCCCACATTGTCTCCACGGGGATGACAGTTGCCAGATGATGTCTGATCGGTTCCCTTAATGTGTTGGCTCATTTATGCAGGATAACCAGTCTCGCCGTCATCTAACACCAAAGTGAGACAGCTCCAAATGTCAAGTGTTACCTATTGATGTGCTGATGTGCCGACCTCTGTGACATAGACCATCGATAAATTGAGTAATAATACCCACTAGGTCACCAGGTTCCTAGATTACATTACAAACAGCGACTAGATTAGAATAGAGGAAATAGAGTACAGTCAATATAGACATGCTATACCTAGAAGCTCAGCTTAACGCCCATGACAGCCATTTTCACCCAAACCAAACACATTTCCGACACCAAGCAACTAAATCAGCATGTCGAAAACAAGCAAACAAAGCCTATACTGACTATCATACTACTTCAGGCTTATAACACAAGCTATCAGATGAAAGCCGAGACTCCACTGATTCCAAGAGAATATACTGTATCTTTCTACAACCAAAACTTCACCAGCAGCCGAAGAAGAGCAACAAGATATAGCGACATACAAAAATGATGTCCTATCTCTGATGTTTTTACATAAGTTTAGTTTTATTCCAACTTTACAGACAAAAGACGTTAAAGTTCTGGAAGTTGTTAACTAGTCAACATAGACACAAAACAACACAACTACGACACAGATGTGTCAACGTGTCTGCAGGAGAGAGAGAGAAATTAAACGAAGCATCAATGCAAAGAATTGAGAAGTAATTGTAATCGAATTATCTGAGTAACATGAGTTTTTGTTGCAGCCTTAGAGATAAATCTAATTATGTGGTGTTGTGGTATCATTAAATATGATCACACAATTGTAGTATTAAATGGCACCTTGGCATCTTGCTAATGGAAGGTTTCCAATCAAAAAGGTCACGGAACTTGTGATAAGTAGAAAAAAATGTAATGACATTTTCTTTGTGGCCCTGAGTGGACATCTACACAAGATGCAGCATCAGGAGACTTTAAACCTCTTTTTGTACATTGATGTTAATCTGCACGTAGATATGTGCACAGAGACCTGCATAAAAACACACAAGGCTCAGAGCTCTTTTTTTACTGACTGCAACAGTCTCTGTTGTAACTGCCTGATGTCGTGTCAGTGTGGTTTGGAAGCCTGCGAACGAGAAGTTGCGGCTTGGTTCGAAAGCAAGAGCACGATACACACACACACAATCGCACACATACAGACTGAGCTGCACAACCATTTCCACTGTGACTGCCATCACTCAGTTTTCACATGACCATTCGGTCTCCTTCCATTCTGTGTCAGAGGGCATCACTGCTGCTAGTAGTCATCTGTGTGAGGAGTCATCAGGACACACATGCACAGACACACAACCACTTTGGTCTTGCATGCTCCCAACTCTAATGCTCTTGTCTCGCTCTCTTTTCCATGTCAAGTTTATCTTTCGTAACCTACATCTGACCATGTTTTTTTATAGTGTGTGAATATCTGAGTAGGCGTCTGCTTCGGGTTCAGGCTGTGAGCTTAGATGGTAGTTGCTCTGTTATTGTGGCTGTGAAGCTGTGAGGTATTTTTTGTTCCTGATTGTATCCGTGGTATTGGTCTGCATCAAGATAGATCTTCTAAAAGTCAGTGTGTGTGTGTTTATGTTGTTTTGCCAACAGTCAGATTCGGGACTTAACACTTAAGAAGTAGATTTTATAACCATTATCAAAATCACTAAAATGATGCACAGTTAGAAATGATACCAAATGAACAAATCCAAACTGGTGTAGGGTTTATTAGAAATGTGTACTTGAGATGCTGTACTAGCAGAAGCAGGTTAATAAAGGCCGCTGTTCTAACTATTGGTAGTAGCTCGATTCTGCAACAATCCTGTTTTCGCCAGCTGACTGTTGTTTTTTTCTACTCTATCAAAACAAAACTTCATATACAATCTGGAAACATAGTTGTTTATTTTGAGAGAGTCCGAATTGAAGAGTTATCTACTTCGACAACTAGCCTCTAAAATATGTTGTTCTTAAGCACATGCAGCATAACTAGGAAGCATTGAACCCTGATTCATCGATGGGGGAAAAAGCCTGTTAAGTCTTCTCGTTGAGTCTTTGGTTGATCGGCATAGTAGGAGCTGAATGCACTAATTGTGATTTGCTTATTGTGTTGCTCACACTGGGACGACGCAGCTGCTGTTGCACCCTAAGTCATGGGATGGACAAACACTGGACAGTTGGAAGACAGCAAAATGTAGCCTGGCCTGATGAATCAATTGAAGACACATCAGGTCACACAGCTCAGTGATTTTGTGACATGCGTAGATGCGTAGTTCAGGAGAAATAAAGGCAAGATGTACTGATTGAAAGCTACACAGTTTATGGGCAAATCCTGAGTTTGAGATACAAGGAGGGAGGATACTTCTGGAAGAAATCAGGAAGTGGATGAAAAGATAATCGGTTGCTAACAAAACATTGTGCAGGAACGTGGACTGGATTACATAAGACGCCGCATTATCGTTGTCGAGATAATCATCAATATCTGGGACAAGCAGAAGTGTATAGCTTTCCTTCTAGTCACTAATTTGCTGCTGTTACACAACATGTTTGGCTGATAGCTGGATGTCACATCACTGAGAGGCAACTGTGCTCAGTTCACATTCCTGTCCCACCACAGACTCATCGTGAGCCTTTTGGAAGCAGTGGTCTTACATCATTAGCAGCTCTGTCATGCCAACAGACGGCCCTGTACTGTCTAAACAGCAGTGCTCCTTGCTGAGCTCTGACTTTATTCACTTGCTGCTCACACACGCACAGCGTGGACATCTGCCAAATCCCTTTGCTGTAATTACACTGGGTTGTGTCGTTGTGGTTAAAAGGTATTGACTTTAATGTTATTCTTATTAGTTTTTTATATGTTTGGACGAACACACATTCTTTCGGCACTTTTGGCAACAAAGATCATAATCAGGTGTTCCACAGCAGCAGGTGGTCTAAGTGAAATTAAGTGTTAAGAGTTTAATGATTCATTATGGGACCTCAGAAAGAATTACTTTTTTTAACATGAGGTATTTGCTGTGTTGAATAAAAAGAAGGTCGACATTCCAACGTGCAGGAAACATTTGAACAACTGAAGGTGAAATCACAATCTCAGTGTGATTGGATATGAATGATCTATCCGATGTGCATATGACCAAATCACGATATCGGCCTTTTCATATGCTCCATATTCTTTGCAGGTGTTGAATTGTAACAGCTGCTATTAACTGCTCCAACCTTTGTGGTACTTTGCCATGTGGTGTGTGTTGTGGACAAAGGTCTCTTGCAACATCTTAGGTTTTAGAGTCTTAGATGTTTGCATTGAACTGTGCTTTTCTGGCTGTACACTGTTCAAAATGATGCCTTAGTTGTTGTTGAAAGATGTTAGTGATGTTTTGAGTCTGTTTTGGGGACTGGTCTGCAGCATAATTCGCAAAGGACAGTTTTCTCGTCGGTGTCAGACTTCTCAGACTGAAACCATATTCATGCAACAGAAGTAGATTCTCTTTTAGGTGCAACCTCCTTGTTTTATCTGAGCTGGTCTGAATCTTTATCTGTTAAGAGTTAGCTGGTTCTATGTCACTTTCATGTTCTGTGAAAGAAAATAAAGCATTGTCCAAATGACAACAAATATATCGCTGTAATAAGTATGATTTTAAACACAGCGAAATAAACAACAGAATGTAATAAGAAACAGTATTTCGCTTTTCTGCCGTCAACGTGGTGCCTCCTTTGCACAGAGCCTGCTGGAGACTGGCCAAGTCAGGTATTATTCAGCTGGGTCTTACTGGAAAGCACTAGGTGTGACATGGAGGAGAAAAATATAAAATTAGATTTCGGTCTGAGTCAGCTGCTGGCATTGTGGTACGCATGTGTTAACAACAAGCCTAGCTCACAAAATAAATTTTTTCTTGTTTTGCAATTTGCTGTCTGGCTTTGCCGGGGCCTACAACACTGTAATCAGAGGTAATTACCGACTTAATGCGAAACAGACCAATTAACCAATGTAAAACAAATGTTTCCTCATTATTTTTACGTGAAACGGTATCATTTCCTTATACAGACATCCGCATTATTTTCCCATCATACACTTCACATCCTAGACCTGTGACAATAATGTCTATAGTGTTCTGCAATTCTGTGAGTAGGTCCTACATGTGGGAATATAGCACTGTACCTCTTTTAAATGCAGTTTTTCTTTTACTGTGTGACGTTGTAGAAACTTAAAAAAATATTTCCATCACAGACTTTTTCCGTTTCATGACTATTAGTCATCATGCATTATTTGCACACCCACTGTACTTTCATTCAGTTCCACCTTTGTCTTTCACCCATACTGAAGGGTGGGATTCTTCTTTTCACACAACATATGAGTTGCAGAACTTAAATTACAACGTTCAAGTTGAATTTCACACGCCTGGAGGTCTCACAGGTTTTATTATGTATAATTAGATTTCATAGAACAAATTCCTGTCCTATTTTCTATGCCCCAAGCAAATGCTTGGTTTTTCAGGCTCATTTTTGATACTAAGAATTAAACTAAAAAAATCATATAGTCACAGTAAAAAAATAAATGATAAACATAACTACACAATATAAATAAACAAGTAAGTGTTCGCACATGCATCACTCATCCACAACAGATTCCAAGTGACAGGTATACAGCTATGCGATGCAGCAATGGAGCCAAACACCAAGTTAGAGATCTCGAAAGTCATTGTGAGAATTGCACAAAAAATGTTGTTTCATTATGAAACTGTGTGGGCTCAAATTAGAATATGGGGTTGGTCTCCAGTGTCTGAATAATTAAAGGGAAGCTCTGCCCACATAGATTTAATTGGGTTCTTATCTCTAAATCTGTGTCTGTTTTTCCTATTTCAGACGGGTAAAATGCAATTTACGTTTTGTTCAGATTAATGATTCGCTCTGGCTCTGTGCTAACTTGCTCTACTCTTGGTCAAACAAGCCTTATCTGTCTCTTTACTGCTCGGCTCTATGTACCTGTTATCCGGGATGTACGTGAGAGTCTGCTATCTGTGTATGCTGGCACTGGGCTCACCAATCACAGTGTGTAACCAGCCCTCAAAGACCTGACCCAAGCTGGTGAGGGTCGTAATTTGTTCGACACAATGTGTAGCAATGGTGCTGAATATTTCGTTGAGTTATTTATTTGTCACAAAGTACGTTAAATAACTACATAGCACTTAATATGTGGTTTCACTTCCTCTGATATCAGCTGGGAGGTTTTGGTTATGTCTCGCAGGCCTTCATTCAATGATAGTTCTGTTGGGTTGTTGCAGAAACCAGAGTAAAACTTGTTTATGCAGTTGTATTACAGTTTGGGTGTAGAGCCTGCTGTGTATGGGAGCACACCACTCTGCAAACAAACAGCGGATCAATCCAGTGACACGCAGCAGTACTTCTGCAGGAACTGGAAAAAATTGGATTTAATAATGGGTCGTTTGATCCAAGCAAACTGAACGGCCAAAGATGCATTCCTGCTACAGCCCGTATCTGAATGGCTGAGCTCTTTTGTAGACCTTATTTTTGACTCGGGTATTATTCGTTTGCCTGTGCACCAACATTTCAGAACAGTGTATAGCACTTTATCAGTAGCAGGGATATGTGCGTTCAAGAAACCAAACAAAGGTTGACTTGTTAGAACAAAGACAATGACCTCCTACCGTCTTGGCTTTAATCAATGATGAATGTGCAGGTTTTCTGTGTGAACATTTTGAGTTTCGGTCTGCCAGGTTTAGATGCTCCCCCCTAAAGCAACAGTACTGGTAATTGGTCAAAAATATCCTCATAAGTCCTTTTTTTGCCATTTTTATTACCTAATTCTTAGTCCTGCTGGTAATAATTGTATTGTTACCATTATTGACATATTTGTTTTCATTGCAACACATGTGAAACCTGACGGATATAGCCACGTGGCTTAAGTATGGAGATGATTTGTGTGCAGTGGCTGTGTTGAGATGGTTGTGGAACTCAGCGAAGATGATGCAAGTTCTTATTCATACTTTTGTTGCTGTAAGAACTGAGAGGTCCACTATCCTTGCTTAGAGCAACATTTTTCTCACAAATATTAATCTTAGTTAGTGCACATTAAAGTCTAAATTGTTGGCACCTATTTTGTCTATAAACTGTTGATCAAGGATTTATTTACCTTGGCTGATGCTAACTAAGTGAAACAAGACACATCTACATGTGCAAAACTGTTTATATTATCAGTGATAAAACACATGGACTGCAACATCAGATGCTTTAACTTACTAGATCCATTTCTGTGTCAATTTCCAAGTCACAGGCGATTGTATTATTAAATTGTTGAATATATCCCCAAAAAGGAAATCCATACAGCTTACATTGCAGCCTTGCCCTTCCTCTCTCTCACAAACACCCGACTTGACATCGTCAAACCTGCCATTGAGAGCAGTGGGAGATATTCCGCCTGAAAGGTGGTCTTATGGACCCTATTTATCAGTTCAAGGAACTAATGCATAACCAGCTGTTTGCTAACACATAGGCTCAGTGACACTTCCAACCCTTGGAATTGTGCACATCTTTCCTTGTTGGACTGACCCTGGCTGCAACCACAGCTCACAGGAAGCAGCTGGTTTCTGACAGATTACAGTAAAAGAAAGAAACTACTAAATATTCCGGCTACAGAAAATAAAACATTCTGATTTGAACTCAATGGATATAGACCCACAATTGTGAAGATCTTTGTCTGCAGCTTACTTTCGTGTGGCAAAAATATTTTCAAAGTTTTGTTCAGTTCAAATGTTCAGTTGTTGTAATCTGTACCAGGGCACAGCGGCTAGCTCGTGCTGCACCTTCTCATTTCTCCGTAATTGCTGCTTTTGTTAAGTTAATTGGAAACGTAAAAGTCTTGTTTACATTCCATAGTAACAACTGTATTTGGATACGTGCAGATATCCGTGACATCATTCGATTAGGAAAAAAAATGGACCTCCAGTGACAGCGAGACACTTTTTGTTGAGCATTCCTCTCCCACAGCGAGCAGTGAGTTACAGCTGGGTTGAAGGCTTTCAAGGGGAAAAGTGTGAGTATGAGAGGGAGAGTGATATATGAGAGTGTGTGTGTGCGTGTCCCTCTCTCTAATGTCTTTGGTCCAGAGGCCTGCGTGTCACTCCCAACAGACTCTTTACCGGCTCATTCATACACTCCTCCCTCGGCTGCAGGATGTCCTGCTTTAACTTGCTTAATAGTCTCCCGCCTGCTTCACTATTGGCAGATAGTCTATCTACACACGCCTTAATCTGGGCTGTCACACCGTTTTCAGGAGCTTTTTCATTGTTTGTGTGCCAGTTGACACACCTACATACAATTAGGCTGTACCATGGGACAAGTACTCTCCTTTGTAACATCAGCCTACTTGAGCCAACTTGATGTCACCTCCCAAACGGCTGGGAGGGGACATCAAGTCCCAGCATGCATCAGGTCAAGCATACTGTACTTGATGACTCATCACAGTGTACGTTGGCTATGTCACGTTCCTAAGTGTCATAAAATTGCTATCTACCAGTCGACTGATGATGCTGTTTCCTCTGTAAATTCATGTGCGATGAAAGGGTTTTAGGAACTTTCCAGCTTTGTTGTGTAAATGTAGTTCATTTTAACGCTCAATTCATCATACTACTGATGAATGAAAGTTTTGCATTGTACACATCAAAAACACACTGTGCTTTGGTGTGTGCGACGTCTCGCATTCAGAAACCATGTGGACGTTTTATTTTTCCCCCCGTCTGAAGCGGTTTCAACACAAGCTTATCTGATCACACATTTATGGCATCTGATGCCCGAAAATAAAATCAACTGACTTAACTGACTTATTGTTTTCGATGTGAAGCAGCAAACCTTTAACCATTGGTTCACTTAAAAGCAACTCAGGGCTGTAAAGTGAACCCCTTGACTTCTGACTGCAGAGCGCCACTCTCACAAGCGTCGCCAGGTCGCCAAGGGAGAGGGGTTGACTTTAGCATTTCCCTGTGTGCTATGGGAGCTGGCCTACTTTCTGTTTGTGTATTGTCTCTGTGTGTGTCTGGGCTTCTGTTTTAGTTCCCTTGGTAAAGGCACACAGGCTCTGTTGTTTTTCTCTGCGGCAAAATGTTGTATAAATTGTCCAGGTTTTAGTCGGCGAGAATCTTGTCCTTAATTTAGAATAGGATTATGTTTAGCTCTGTACTGTTTTTATGCTAGAATGACATCATTTGTATTCACTGGGCAGATGAATGCTGCCTTGAAGCAACGGGCAGGTCCTGTGGTGGTTACATAAGTCAGTCTTTGTTGTTGTAATTGTGCTGCTGTGATGAGCCAACAGTGAAAATGGCCTCATTAACCAGCGAAATCAGCAAACAAGCATTTTAATGCATCCCACTAATGTTCAATAGATAGGTATGGAATAATTTTGAATTACTTACTCTGCAACAAATGTTTATTTCCTTGTTTTGGGAGGTGATATTGGAGGACATGACTCACGAAGCAACATCATGACCCTGTTGCCAGTCTGCTCTTGTCATAGGCGGCGACTTTGATTACTTGTGTTTGTAGCTGTCAGTTTCACAAAGAAGTTGATGACTTGATCCCAATTAT
The DNA here is from genome assembly GCF_947347685.1 of Pleuronectes platessa. Lineage (NCBI taxonomy): Eukaryota > Metazoa > Chordata > Actinopteri > Pleuronectiformes > Pleuronectidae > Pleuronectes > Pleuronectes platessa. The sequence continues at coordinate 4,968,724 of NC_070647.1, forward strand.
TGTTCTCATAATGATCAAAGTAATGATGCAGGTGTTGAACTACATGTGCTGTCGTAAGTGGTGATGCAATACATGTTATTATAGCATTGTAAACACAAGGGTTGCTCTGTTTACCAAACACTGCAGGCTAAATAGATTAAATATTTTTATCCAGGCACCCCTTAAGATTGAAGTAGAATCATAGAAGAAAGAACAGAAACAAGGTGAACAGGTCTTCTTAGTATAAGCTGCATCAAGAGTTGAAAGTGTTTGGTAGGCCATGCTCCAGATAGACTTCCGGTTTGACTTCTATTCACAGTCACGTTTCTTACCTGGAAAACGAACCTAAGGCCTTAAACGACACCATCTCACAAAGCCGATAAAGGACATGTCTCCCAAATCAGCAAAGTTATGTTTGGTTTGGTGCCGCCAGACATGCATTTACTTTTAACATGATTATTTGAATTTAGACCTTATTTATTTTCCAACATCGAAATGATAAAACACAGAAAGAAGAATGCCACTGTGCTGCTTTGGTTTAAAAACCATAGAGTTTATCAGTAGAATTAAACAGACAACAAACAATCTTGGGATGAACTGTATTTGTCTCTCTGTGTCTCTACAGTGGAGGGTGAAGGTCAAGGTCGTATTCTCCAGCGGTTTCCTGAGAAAGACTGGGAGGACAGCCCATTCCCACAAGGCATAGAGCTGGTAAGTCAACACACACAGACATGTTCCTGTGTAGCTTGGTGACCAGGACAAGACACATGAGCTAATTTCCTGGGCCAGCTCAGTGGTTGGGGCAAGAGACAACTGCCAGTATTATAAGAGTTATTGTTTGGCACATTTCATTTTATGTGGCAGGTATTTTCCAGTGACACTTGGTCAGTCTGACATGTGGGACCAGAGCAAGATGATTACAGCTCACAAACCTCCTGATCCACAGGGGCCACACTCCACATAGTTATTCTAACAGTTTCTACGCTTTCAACACTTTTGTGATTGGAGTTTGTTTTGAAGTTTTACATGAACCAAATGCAATTTATGACTTGTTAAACACGACTAGAGGAGCTGTCTTGCTCAACTGGTTAGGTTTTGCCTAGAAAGAAAACACAAGTTGATCTGTAGTTAGTTGTAGAGCTGCAAAGATTAGTTACTTGATTGATTTAGCACTCTGAAGAAAATCGATCAATTAATTAATCAGCACTAAACAGTTGTTTCAGTTAATGTAATGCACAGAGCTTCTTGTCTTAGTCTTAGTAATATACATAGAACATTTTAAGGATTTGAATTTGTACCTTTTTCTGCTTTTTTACACAACATAGACAAAAGGATTATGATTAATTGAGAAAATGTGTTGAATGAGTTAACTGAGTATAAAAGAAGTCAGCATATAGCACGTTTAACATTGCACAGAAATATAGGTGAGATAAGGTCCAACTCTAGAGTCATCAAGACAGTGAGGCAGCCTTGTGAATGATGACCATAGCATAAAAAATGATATATTGTAACATAGCTAATATTAACATTGGCTCAATTTAGTCAACACTGACAGTATTGATTGCACCATAAACATTTCTTGATAACGTGTAAATATTTTAAAATTTATACTGTAACAGGTTTAACGTTTTTACAAAGGAAGACAAACTATATTTACTCTTCTACTGACTCCATTGTAGACAGCAGCCTGGTGGTGTTGTCATATTGTTAAAGCAGACGGAAAATATTCAGGACCTGCTATGTTGGGTTAATGATAGCTTGGCCCTGGATGAGTCACCCTGAGGTGCTGTAAGAATGTGACCCACAGTTTGATATGACACAAAGATTGCCACATTGGTATGTAAACTAATCTTTCCATCTGTCTCGTTTTTCCCCCCCTCCTTCCAATCTGATTCCAACCCTATGTCTGTGTCTTCCCTCTGTCTCCTCTCCCGCTATCACCTCAACCCCCGCCCACCCCCTCTGTAGTTCTGTCAGCCCAGCGGTTGGCAGTTGGTTCCTGAGCGGCAGCCAGCCTCCTTCTTTGTAGCGGTTTTGACGGACATCAACTCGGAGCGTCACTACTGTGCCTGCTTCACCTTCTGGGAGTGCCTGGACAACCCGCAGGTGTGGCAGACGTCAGGGCACGAGTCCTCAGGACAATATGTAGCTACCAGTCTAGTTGTTAGTGCAGCAGCAATGACTGAATGACATGATCCCCCACTGGTTTTTCTGTGATGGTCCCAGGAGTTACTGTTTAATTTGGAATAATAGTCTTGACACCCTACGGTCCATGAATACTTTTTACCATGAACACCCAATTGTAAAGAAATTTCAAAGCTAGTGAACTCTAGGAGGTGTGGTATCTGCTGAATGAGCAGATTGTATTGGAATGATATTCTGTGTTGAGTATATCCAATCAACAGATTATTTAATGCTTTCTTGTATACATTTGACCTCATGCAAGAACTGTTTATATGAACAGATTGACATATGGGGCAGGAAGTATGGTCTTATATGGTACTATTGGGGCGTTAATTATGCTAATTTGTTATCCCTGTGAATGTTAACTCGTATACGCTCACATTCATATTGTTTACATTGGTAATTTACACACTTCTCTAAAAATAGAAGTCTTTGTTGAATCTGCAGGGCATGATTCTACAAACTCACCGTATGAACAAATATAGCAGAAATTTAGTTTAAGAATACAAACATGTTCTTGCATGAGGATCTTTCTCTGTTTACTTTGTTCACATGTGACAAGGCAGCCTATAGATTTATACTTGAGTCTCTGTTATGGTCTCCATATTCTTCTGTAATATTATCAGCCCGCTTTGATTGAAGCCATATCTGTTTTGTGTTAAGCTGCAGAAGGCTGAGGCCAACGAGCTGGACGAGGTAGATGAAGATTTGGCCGTCGTCCAAGCAGCGAAGGTCTTTGCCCCGAAGAGCCTGGTGCTGGTGTCCCGACTAGACTACACCGAGGTGTTCAGGGTATGCTGCACACAACCATTGGTTTACTCCACTACACTATTGTGTGATTAATTATTCACCTTTTCCGAATGAACACAAAAGGCAATCGAAATACAATAATAAAATAACATTTTTATTGAGGTTAATAAAGCAGTGAGACTAATCTGCTTTATTTCTCCCTCTCTAACAAACAGAACTGTCTGGGTCTGGTCTACACCATCTACGTAGATGGCCTGTCTGCCCCTTTGGAAACGGTGATCGGGAATCTCCTCACCTGTATCATCCCCATTGCTGGAGGCTCCCAGGTACAACATACTGATCATTCATCTCTTTCTCTCACAAATGCCTGGTGAAAACAAACTACCTGTCATATAGACCAAAGGGAACATCTTCCAAAAGAGGAAGATACACTGTGTCACCGTTTCTCAGTCTCATTTTCTATGCTGCTCAGTTTTGCTGGGTGGTACACACTCCTTATGTCCCACAATGCCTTGCAGCAGGGCAGCTTAGTCACCGACATGGCACTGTAGGGAAGTAAAGCTTGGCGCCGTCGGCCAGCACTAGCATTGCTAAACTTGCACTATTGTTTACTTGGTACTAATGAAAATGTTTAGCTGTGGTTGTAGATTTTAGGAATCTGAACTACATCATGTGTTTGCATATAAAAAACGGGAACTTGCATGCGTAAATGGATGACTATATTCAGAGTGTCACAAGGTTGAAAATTCTTGAAGATGCTTATCTTCATCATACAGCTGGTTTGACATCAGATCTCTCTCCCTGAGTAGCAGCGTCGTGTATTGCTCAGGTAGCCGTCCCTGTGAACACACTCAAGTGTAAACATCATTAATATAGATCACTCTGATTGCTATACGTTTACTGGGAGACGTTAAGCCCAAAGTTCTGATCAACACATGTTGTCCTTTATGAATGATCAACACCACTTAAAATAGGTAGACTACAGCATCAGGTTTTATTCAGTGTTAGCCATTGAGGAAGATCTCAACTCTTCCGTTAATAGTATATATACTGTATATAATAAGCGTTTCGTTTCGTGTAACAACATATGTGTGAGACAAACATTTCACATTAGGCCTCTAGCTCACCACACTTAAACTCTCCACTGACTGAGGAAGTTTCTTGTTTTGGGTATTTTGTAGCACATATGCACTGACATGTGAACATGCCCCAGCAGGTCCAACGTTGTGCGTTACTTGAGAACGCATTTGAGCTAATTCAAACATCAGATTGTTCACCACATTAAATGATTTTTTTCTTGTCATTTCTTTTTTTCCTGACTACCATTTGCTCTCTTTATAAAATATATTTTTATAAGAATACATTTCAGTTTAGTTATTTCTCTTCCACAAAATCTCATCTTCTTTTCTTTATAAGTTTTTTAAAGATCCCTATTACACTGTCTCACGCTGATGGTGCACAAACAGAAGGAAGTATTGTAATTTTCATCAGTTGAACCCTTCCACTGTGGTTAACAGTTGTTGTAACACATGTTTGTCACCTCTGTGCACCCTACTGTACGCTGGCTCCTCTGTGTTACAGACAGATGAGTCCCCAGTATGTAGTTTAGAAAAGGTTCCTCAGGCCCTGGCCTGTGACTGGCTGCTGGCCTGTCTCCAGGTAACTTTCCCGTCCTGCAAGCTTCACCAATCAACAATCAGCTTGTTGTTACAAATTCTGTTGATCAAGCAGTAAAAGAGTGGTCTTCTTTTCCCTGAGGAATGTGTTCCCTCTTGCTGTCATTTCAAATCATGTGTGATTGACGGCGCTTGAGCTATTTTTGATCTGTCTTTTTGTGTTTCGTGATCAAACGGCTTCCACATGATCACGCTGTTAATCATTTGAAACATTTTATTTCTGTTTTTTTCTTCTGTCGCATTTGTCATGAACCTAAGTTGATGCATCTTTTAATATGTATTTCAGATCACCGTTTATTTTTAAGTTGTTTTCCTCAGTCTGAAACACACACTACCTGACAAATACACAAGGGATACACACGCACATCCACACACACATGCACACACACCCTACTGAAGCTGTGCAGGTCTTAATTTATTTGTGGCCATATGTGACAGCAGATGGCTCCCTACTGGAAAGCACATCAGCTGAATGAGGGAATGAGATCTAATCAGTATTAACACACAAACAGTCTCAAACAGCGGAGGCTACAGCACAGCTCTCCTTACACACCAAGGCAAATCTGAAAACACAAAAACAGGCCAATGTTAAAGCTGTTTCCTGAATCATTCATCATCATACTGATAGATTCTGCTATAGATGTTAATCAGTGGTTTCATTAACAAAGCTGTATGTTACCTGTAATGCAATGTAAAACGTCAGACAGCAAGCTACAGTATGTACAGTAAATGTACAGAGCTCCTTAAAGGGATAGTTCACCTCATTATCTGCTCAGCACTATGCTGATGGAGGGGTGGACAAAGTGTTAGTCCACAAAACACTTCTTGAGTCTCAGGGGTAAGCAGCGTTGCAGCAGGATCCAATACAATTGAAGTAAATGGTGACCTACACTTCAGACTTTATAGAACACATAAAACATATCAAGCCTCCCTACTGCTAAAGTGGTGTCATCCAAGTGTCCGCAAGCCCCGCCATTCATATTCGACTCAAAACGTTGTCATTTGCAGCATGTTTTAAAGCCTAAATGTCCTGTGATAGTTGTGAGCAGATGATTGAATTTTAATTTTTCAGTGAACCATCCCTTTAAGCGTCCTGTTCCTGTCCAGCCAAAGGACAAACAGTTCTGTTCTTCCGACTCAAGAGCAGCACAGGCCACTTTAGAAAGAGCAACAGACACTTACACACATTCCAGTAACTGTTAAATCACACAGGACTTTTCTGTCAGCCTTACTAAACGTCTGTCATTAACACAGAATGTGTCTGTTCAGCCTCTGAACAGGAACTCACAACAGGCCCAAGGAACATTACACTGAAATGATTTTGGCTATTAGACATATTGTTGTGGCAACACTGTCACACACCAAACAGCTGCTGGCACCAATAATGATCGGACATTCTACTAAGAACACACAAGCGCCAAGGTTTTTATTTGATCAAATAACTTTCTGCTGCAATACATTGACTCAAATTTTTAATATAGACTGACTATAAAATTATTTTATAAATAAAATACCCAGACTTTTAGTCAACTAAAACAGGATGAGGATAACTAATTACGATAAACACTAACAAGAACATTTAAAGCAGGACTAAATTTATAAAAATTTACAATTTTAACACAAAATGCATTTTCTATGTTTTACCCTCTTCTGAAGCATTTAGTCAAAACAAGTACTACACAAATAAAGTGTATTATTATAATTGTTATTATTATAATTATTAACCAGTCTGGTTATCCAAGATAGTGCTACGTTTGCCACACACATTGCTTAGACTTAATTACAACTGCCCCCTCCGGTTGAATGCATATGTCAGCATTAGTTTTGTAAAAATGTACGACCGCTGACTTCTGAAATTTAGTGCTAATTCAAATCCTGGTGCAGGCTGTCGTATCAAAGCTGGTTAAATAACTAAAAGTTGTGGAAGGTGTTTAAACAGTGCAGCTTGTGAAATAACACGTTGTGGCCGGATGTTACAGCACCAGTTATTTATCTGAGTAGTTTACACACTGAACTCGAGGCTGTTGGCCTGATGTGAGAAATAGTGAATTGCAAAAGTAGTGCTACAGGGTGACAAGCAGGATCGTCCTTAACACAGAAAAGTGACAAACCACTTGGTTCTTTTTTAAGCATCTTTCCTTGTAAAGTCATCTTGAACAACATCACACCCCAGTGTGCACATGACCCTGACCTCTGTAATGTGTGTTTGACTTCCTCATGGTGTGGGATGACTTGCATTTAGTTTTCATCCTTCCCTTCTTTTAGCGATAGGGTTGTTGTCTTTATAAGTAATTAGTGTGAAAGGTGAAATTCCAATCCCAATTTATGGGCAGTGCCTGTCAGGCTGCCAAGCGCTGTGACTGGCAGAGTTTAATTTAGGGGTAAACCCATTTATTGTATTGCTGGAAGTCATTGCTACTTTCTGTCAGCTGATCGCGTGAGGAAACGCATTATTTTTCCTTCACCTTCTATTATTGCGGTGTGTCAATGAGGAACTCTGCTGCTACCAAATTAGTTTTATTACCTGTTATTGCTCCAACAACCATCATGTGATGTTAAAATAAGTCAGACTGTGGGAACAACAGACAAAGTTAACATTGTAAGATAAACGTCCTGCAATAGACTGCACTTGGGAAAATAATGTCCCCTGCATGTCACTTTTCCCGTCTCGTGCAATTATGTTATTGCTATTCTATTAGTGCACCGCAGTTTTTTGCTATTGTTGCTCTGTTTATTTTAGTTGGCAATAAAATGACAAAATGATTGGTGGTGTCATCGCACTGTTGAATCCCAAATGATGGCTTCACTTTGTATGCACGTGTGTCTCTCTCATGTCTACCGTTCCACTCATCCTATTTTTTTACACAGTCGTCATCTTGCAGTTCTTGTTTATGACATCATTGTTTGTGCTGCTTCCTTGTTTTGCCATGCTGATACATTATTGTCATATTGTTGTCAAGTGTGGGCATCCTGTGCCCTTGCTCCTGTTGTTTCTAACCTGGGTCTTATTCTGTGGGGGGTGTGTGTGTTTGTGTGTGTGTGTGTGTGTCTGCGCGTGTGTGTGTGTCTGTCGGTTGCTTGTGCAGCCGGGCCAGGAGGAGAGAGAGGAGAGATTGGTACGCCAGCCCTACTTCGTTCTCCTCTCGCCACCAATCAGCTCTGAACTTCTTTTCCCCCACTCACTCCCCTCAGCCAATCCAAGCACACTTCCTTTGGCAGGAGAACCAATCAAAATGCTTTGATGCCTTAATACCAACAACTGATCATTCTTTCTTTCTTTTGTTTTTAACCAGCCAACTGCATTTCTGATACAAGCAAGAGCCTCCAGATTGACTTTCATACCGATCATTTGTTAGTTTTCTTAATGTAACCATTTCCAAAGAACTACAAAAAGATATCAAAACTACTCGATCAAAATTTTCTATTTTCTGGACTAATGCCATTAGAATAAGTAATTTAGTCATTTATTACTCTAATAACAACAGGATTCTAATGTTTTATCCCCCTAATTGTCCTCAATGAATCCTTATATGCAACATCTTCTAGAGAAGACATTGAGTGTTGAAGATCCTACATTAGTCAAGTGGTTATTTATTAAAATGATGCAGACAACATGAACAGCGTGATCACACCAGATGATCAGCTGTTGGGTCGCAGTAATGAAATGCTAACAGCTTGCTATGTTTGCTAACGCTATCGCTGCTGTAGGGCGCATGAGATGATGATGCTGCACTCTTCCCTCCCAGTCCAGCCCAGTCCACATATACAGCCTCACAGGCTTGATTACTGTGATTAACGCCCTTTTCCGACGCTAACTGCATATCCAATCACAATCATAATTTTTTGTGAACCTTGAAAGCCCTCTGGCAGGATTAGAATGAACCTCACACGAGAACTGTTGCTCCAAGGACTTGTAACTTTGTTTTCTCTATTTAACCAGGACATAATATTTGAATCACATTATCTGGAGTGTTAAATGAAAATGCGTCTTGCATGCCTTAGACTCTAAGGCATGCAAGACTAAGGTTTCTATTCATCTAAGGCTTAGATGAATAGAAACCTTGTCTGTAAAGTGTGCCGTGTTCTGCCATCTCAGTCTGCTCATTTTATGCTGCAGAGCTCAATTTTGGATGATTGTAATTATACTATATAGATTTGTTTCTTACAGTCGCAATCACCTCCATTTCCCGGATACAGTGGTTATCCACTCAAAAATCAATATTTATCGACTTTTTCTTCTGTCTGGGGCTCAGAACATTTCAAACTCCACATTTATTTGTAATTGAGGACATAGTGATCAAACAGTGTCTGACTCTTAGGTTTTGAGTTTTATTTGTGTGCAAAGCAGCACAAAGGTTATTTTTTACTTTATTTTAAAGACCCGACTATTTCAGCCTTTTTACAGATTGCACGTCAGCTCAGAGGATTTCTTCATCATGGTCCTAATCGAATCATCCGAACAGATACACCATGATCAATCTTACATGAAACCGCAGTATAAAATCACCTGCGCATGACACCTGCCATGCTGGGATTCCCGTCTCCCACAAAGGCTCATTGATGTGGTGGTGTTGTGTTGCAGCACAGTTGTTGGCATGGAGTCCCGCCAAGCTCCACTCACATCAGCTGGAATGGCTTGTGTCTGATTTGTCACGTACCTGCTAAGCTTCTGGGATTCTCCATCTCTCTGTCGCTAACCTATGCTGCTGTCACGCACAACTGTGATTAAACCAAGCTTCCAAACCCTGGATTACTCAGAAAAGGCCATTTATTCCATGACTACTAACTTCCCGAATCTTTCCTCTCTCTCTCTCTCCAATCTATAGCGGACGATAACGTTAGGTGCTGGCGACCGGCAAGTTGTCCAGACTCCCATCAATGACGCGCTCCCTGTCAGTGGCAGCACGGTGGCCCAGCTCTTCAGACAGCTTGGTAAGAACTCATATTATATTTAATCAATACACCTCCAATTTCTAAACCGAGTTCTCGGGTGTCCAAGTGAAGATTTGGTATAATATGACGTAAATGATGACTTCTTTCTGGTGACAGCAAATGTGAACCACTGCCGAAACAAAAGCTCCACCATAAATTTCACCTTAAGGATGATTATAATGCTTTACTGAAACCATAGTGAGGACAGAATATGAGAAACGCACTTAAAAAAATCTCAGTCATAAACATGCTCTTGAAGTAACATTAACAGCTTCTTAAAGACAGAATTTGGGACATAACTGGAGTTTATTAGCATGTGTTCCAATTAGTTTGCCTTGTGGACTGACAGTGATGTCCGGTCTCTGCTCTCTTCTCCCTCAGGTATAGTCAACGTGTTGTATCTGTTATGCGCTGCCCTGACGGAACACAAGATCCTGTTCCTGTCCAACAGCTACCAGAGACTCACGGACGCCTGCCGCGGACTGTTGGCCATCATGTTCCCCCTCAAATACTGGTGTGTTTCCACCCACAGTCTCTGTCTCCACATCATTCTCGAGGTGTTTTTTACAACATATCAAGTCAGATAACTATGTGTATGCTGTTGTTGACAACAATTGATGTGAAAAAATCTCTTTGTGTGTTTGTGTCTTTCTCAGCTTCACCTACGTTCCCATCCTACCTGGAAAACTAATAGAGGTCCTAAGCACTCCCACTCCCTTCATCATCGGTGTCAATTCGTTCTTCCGCTCCGAAACACAAGAGCTGGTGAGTTCTTCATTAACATCACCCTTTCCCAATCCCCCCATGGCAGTTCAGGGGCTTGGTTCTGAGCCAGCACCTAATATTGGACCAGTTATTTTTGTTTAAGCGGCTAAAGAACCGACTTCGGCCAGAATAACTTGTTCGACTCTTGCACCCACACTTCATTGGTCTAAAGGAAAGAACTGTTTAAGTCAGAAGCTGGGGGTGGGATTAGCTTGACCAATAAGTCAAACAAAACCTTATGACCACCTTTGAATTAAAAAAAGAGCTTCAACAGGATAGCAGCAAACGGGGGGAGTCTCTTGATGAGCCTGTATTGTGTTATACATTGTGTTATAAAAAATATGTATTTCACACACATACAACTTAAATTATTGGGTGTTTACGCTCATCAAACACTTTATTCACAAGGATGAAACCACTTTAACAAGAAAGTAATTAAGATGCAGCCTAAAACAGCAGAAACAATGACAGCCAGTTAGAGGACAAAATACCAGTATCTGTCTGACCTTGAAATCAGACAGAGGAGGTTAAGAATTTTTGTTTTGTACTTACACTCAGTCTGCCGTCCCCTGCGATGCCATGGATGTGAGTTTGGATGACATTGTGGAGTATATTACATGTAAACTCTTACTGACCCATTAAGTAATGGTTCATCTGTCTTTCATTAAACTGTCCCCGCAGCCGTCTGCTTATTTGGTACCTGTTTGCCTTCTAATACAGTTCTCTATACAAACCTTGCCAAGTTAAATTACACCAATTTAAATGAAAAATAATTAGAGTGTAGATCAGTGGCTGTCAACCTTTTTCAAGTCACGACCCCCCAGAATAATCAGGTTGGTAGAATCTTATGTGCATACACTGACTCTCAAGGACACAAATTTTGAAATTATATAATTCGTACAGCGGATATTATGTTAAAACATTTCACCAGTTTTAATAGTTAGTTCTTTTATTTTCCTCCACAACCCCCGGGTGAACCCTGGAGTTGATATCTGTGCACCCCAGGTTGAAAACCACTGATCTACATCTGTTGATCAAAGGATTTAATTTGCTGCTCTCTTATTAAAGCCTGATGAGTTGTGTAATGGACGCTCCTTATTGAGATGTCTGACTACACTCTGCCGCTCTGATCGAGCCATTGATTTCACATAACAATGAAATGCTATGTTTTGTACAGTGGTTATCAAGGTACCAGCAGTCGTCAGGGTCAAGGGTCAGAGGTCATCGTCTGGGCGGCCCTTCCTGCTGTGTCTGCAGTGAATTTATGTTTAGATGTTTGCTATCTGGAACATGTAATGAGCAGCCGTTGACAGAGATGCCTTTTCTCTCTGCCTCTTAATCTTTCACTCACTGTAATCAGATTGTGTATCACACTGATGTGCTTTTATCAGCGTAGATGAAAAGTGTGTTTTACATGTGTGCATTTTCTGCTCAGTTGGATGTGATTGTTGCCGACCTGGACGGTGGTACGGTGACCATTCCCGAGTGTGTGCACATCTCCCTGCTGCCTGAACCGCTCCTTCAGCAGACACAGACTGTGCTGGCAATGGTGAGAGCTGCAGCCAAAACAATTAACACACACGCACACGCACACGCACACAGACACACACACACACACCTCCACTAGGTATAAAATGTTTTAATAAATTAATTATAATACAACATGTGGGATTTATCGCCTGCGTGTCACTACACCATTTAGTTTGGGCCTAAATTAAAAATATTCAAGATACACATGCTATTGCCTTTTGTTCACATGTATTTTTCATCCATTTTTCATTAAGAAACATTTAAAAATCTGGTTAATTGGTCAAAAAACAATTCTTTCTTGTTGCAACAGAATGTTTTAGTTTGAGTTAAGTCTCCTGCGTATTTATTTTAGTGTTATTTTTGTTGATGCTTGGTGCCTAAACTATTTTCATTGGTGCCAACTCAGCTATAGTTGTAACCATATCACCCACACTTAATGGAGAAGAATTTCCCATCACGTGCTCTTCACTTCACTGCAGCTTCAGTCCCTTCCTCTATTCCAATCGCAGCCCATTCTGAGAAATGCTTATCAGTTCAAGTGTTTAAACACTTTTTTCTACTTCCTTATCATCTTATTTATTTAAGCATTATGTACAAATCTCTTCCCTGCTGGGAAACCGTTGGATTCATGTCATAGTAAATGGGGATGGATACTTTCAAACAATGCGATTTGTTGTTAATCAAATCATATTCTAATCAGAGACTGATGAATAATTGTTTGTTCACTTAAAGACTGGTCATAGTAAATTGAATGTTTTCAGAAACACCCATGATAATCTTATCTCTTTACCATCTTGGTGCTCTGCCAGCTCACGTGCAGCAGGGTTAATAGTCTGCAAGACAAACTAGTTGTTATACCACTCAGTATACAGCATCAATAAAACTCACTTTCCTGAACGTTTTATTGTTTTATTCATTAATTGCATTAAAAACACTGAACATAATGACACTATTTTGATTTCATAGTGGCATAAACATTGTTATAAATTAGGCTTTTGCTTATAAACATCAGCCATGTGATTGACCAGTGTCACATAAACTTAACTGATCCACAGAAATAATTTGTCAAAGACTAAAACTTAAAAGTGGACATGTATTTTGTGAGCAGAAAATGAAATCTGTTTAGTGGTAGAATGTAACTTAATACATGTACACATATAATGTTTTTAAGTCCAATTTTGTTTGTGTCCCTTGTACTTTTATTTATTTTAGGAATAGGTCATACTTTTACAGCCAGTTGTGGGAAAATCCTTTTAAGTCATTCCTTCCTTGACAGTCAGCTCTGTTTGCGGCTCCTGTGATGGCTGTCACATGTAAATCATAATAATCAATTTGATTACTTTGTGAGTGAGTGTCAGGTGAAAGATTGACCAGCTTTGCCACCAATCACAGGACAGTTTATCCTGTCCTGTGAAGTCACTGAGTTCGAGGTCAGGACGTGTTTGTTTGGGAGCTGATGAGTTGGCATTCCCTTCTGTCTCAGCTCAGTTATGCTAAGTGTATTTGGATGCTGCCTAAATTTTGATATTGGAAATGCTCTTCCCACGAACTCTCACAATGTTTACAAGGGTTGATCCTCATCATAAATGTATTGTGCTGATTTGATTACTATGGCAGTCTATATGTTTACAGCTGTAAATCAACACAAATAGTTGGTTATACAATATATTAGTATGAGTAGAGTGTGCACCTTTATATATACAGTCTATGGTGTGCACTCTAATTAAAAGTTGCATATATAATACAAAACTACAGTGCTGATTTACATTTATGCATGTTTTAATTACACATTACTCAGGATGTCTGCAATGACCCCTGAAGACTTGTTTAGAAACTTATGTTCACAGATGTAGAGAACTATATATAGAAAAGGAGAGAACATGGCTGAAGAGATCAGGAACATCACACTAGAACTCTATAAGACTGTTGTAATGGAAATAATTGCAAGTCGCATGTTAGAAATACGACTTGCAATTTTGGAGCATTGATTTAATGATCGGTAGTGAGTTGGCTAGCCTAATCTCATCAGGCAGGGAGTTCCAGAGCACATGCACAACACTGTAATATGCTTCTTTTATCTCTGCATTTAATTGACTTATTATTGCTTTAGTATCTTGAGTTTGTATCAATCCTGTGGTCCTTTAAACCAATTCCACAGGTTTAACAAGGTAACTCGGAACAAGGCTATAGACCATAGTATACTTTGTTGTATAATATTTTATAACTGTGTCATAGACTGATGGCAGTAATAAGACTGTAAACTCTTCTTGTGGATGTTGTTCTGTGTTTTTATGTTTCAATAATATCATAGCTGAATGTAAGCATTCCTCGTTCTGCCTCTAACCCTGAAGGAAGACCCCAAATTATGATCTAAACACAGTTTTAGAATTGCTGTCCACTCAGGAGGGAGAACCGGTCATCTTCTAACCAAAAGGTTGGCGATTCGATCCTATTCTCTTCCAGTCCTTGTGTCCTTGGGCTAGACACTGAACCCCACATTTCCTGTGATGGTTGTGCAGCTAGTGTGTGATTGATGTGTGACAGAGAAAATTCGGCACAGAGATGCGAATGGGGGAAACGTGTTGAGTGGTACCATTTACCATTAATAATTTCACATCAAAACCTAATAAACATGCACAACACCGAACTGTGACTTACTTACTGGGGCATCTGCTCTACGTTTCCGATTACAAGGCAAAAAAAAAAGTCATGTCTCATAAAGATATGAAAAACACTTTATTGTGAAATTGTTTGTTATTGTTTTTGGAGACATTTCTCTCACTGGTTGCTCTGTGTGCTTTATGGCCTCTAACCTAGAGACTCCTGTGAGTTGTGGTCATTGTTCTGTGGGGAAGAAGTAAAATCCGTGAATGAGTCAAAGAAAGGTTCACTGGGTTATGGGTCTGTGTCCTCAGCCAGCAGATCTCACCTCTAACACAGATTTATAAACTGGAGGATTGTATCTCCAACCGAGCTGGTTTACCTCGGTGAAGGACTAATGATACAAACAGACTCAAAAGAAGCAGCTGGTCAGCGCTTAAAATTCCACCATAAATGTGAAGAATCCTCGAGTCTCTTTTCTAAGGTGATTGGACTCAGTTTGAGTTCCGCACAGGTCTATTTCTGCAAACCCGCACATGCAAAGCTCTGACCTGTTGACCCCAATTATCTCCATGTCAAATGTGGAGCCTTACGACCTGCCACCTGGCCGGTTAAGTGTGATTAAAAACACATCCACCAGGTTATGGCTTGGTTTTGTTCCTGGAAAAGCATCTGTGAATTGTCGCAGAACCGGTGCTTTTGTGTTTTTTCCCTGACGACAAATCCACTTACAACGTATTCACCACCGGCTATTATTGGCCTATGTGATCCAGTTTGTTTTTCCAGTCAGTTTGATGTCGGTAGTGACAGTTATTTGAGCAGAAGTAAAGTTGGTGTCTTAGGCTTTCATGATAATATATATCCTTGCAGCTGTCTAGGCTTCATATTAGCTCATTTAGATGATTTACATCGTACTCAGATTAATTTCTGATCCCTAAATATAGTTCCCACCCGCTGTCCGCCCGTGTTTATTTAATTATTGCCTGTGGGTTTGGGTTATGAATATGTTTTTTAGCTGTTTCACAACCCGGTTACCAGACCTGGTGCAGGACTCTGGGCTCAAGTTTTTTTTTTGTGTCGGCTGTGTTTCTGTTTGTATGTGTGTGTGTGGCTTGTTGTCTGATATTACTCAATAAAAAGTAGCAGGCACTCGATCTGACCTCCATCACTGAAACAAGACGCAAGAATAGATAAACTGCGGACCTTGAAAAGTGATCGGTGGGGTTTGGTTGAAGGTCGCAAAACGATGATGATGTAGATTGTTGGGCAGCAACCATGAACCAGGGCTTAGTTTAGCTGCTCCGCTCTGCTTACAGATCGCTGGGATATTCATGTATCAGCCCTGGGACCAAAGGCTGTTTCCAAGGGATACAATTTGTTTTGTATTTGTCGGGCTGGGATATGTTGCTGCTGCAAATGTTTCTGTCTCATAAAACCCTGAGTATTTATTTTGTTTTCCTCAGAGCTGGACAAAGCAAAATCGGTTACTTAGAGGAACTATTTTAATGGACTCAACTTCTCTTCTCAAAGTAGACATCAAAAGTGATGATGTCTTTGAGAAATGAGCAGTTGTTGCTGATATAAATGTTTATATTTAAGTACCAGTATTTCGAAGAACAGGATAGAGATCATTAGCTGCTATGGTTAAAGCTGCAGGGGAAGAGTTATACCTTCAATAAAGGGAATTATTCTGTTCAGTTATTATTCTGCAGAGACGGTTTGACTGACTTAAACTGGAAAGTGTAGGAAAAATACAACAATGTTCAGTTTGTAGCGACTGTGTCACCAAATCAAAAACATACGTGTAATTACCAACTTACTCTTCAAACCCTAAACAGTAAAACAAAGTTTCTGCTGGAATACTGTTTTCCAGGATTATAGTGATGTTCACTGTTAATGACTCAGTTAAAGAATGTTGACTGATGAGAGCAGAGACGAGCAACAGTAGGGTTGGAGATGTGGAAGCCAACGTGGTAACTGATGGTGGTATCATGTTCTTGTTCTTGTTTTTGCAGATTTTGGATCCAGAGCTGGAAATTGCTGATCATGCCTTTCCCCCGGTCTCTTCGCAACCCTCTGCACTTAAGATCCAGGTAAAGTCAGCTGATAATCTGCCGTCTTCTCGTAACAAAGAGTCAGTAAAACCCTTACCCCACCTTAAATGGTTCCTGTACCTTGGTTAACCCCGTGAGCAAGGACGTTTGGTGGTAAAAAGATTTCTCCAGAACATGATTCAGACCCATGTCATAGTGGAGACACAAAGTACCTGCAAAGGTTCCTAGTTCCTGGGGAAAGTTCCTACTGTGAAAATGCAGCCCTTGTTTTCTCAAAAAGCAAAAAAGTCTTTGCTTTAATTCTTTGTGATAAATCCTGTATGTGCAGCCCCTTTTCTAAATGTAGACATTACAGTCAACACAAAACAATTCGGTAGGATGAAGTTACACACACAGAGACTAGTGTATTCATACAGCAAGATTGTAATCGAAAATAAATGCGGGTTAAAGAAGAAATGTTGACCAAAGGAAACAGCAGGATGGTTGAAGATGTCCTATTCATTCCAGTATTCCTTCAGTTTTGTTGTTTGTGTATTTGTGTGTTGGCATTGACGCATACATTGTGTGTGTTTTAGGATAAGGAGATCCGTGCAGTGTTCCTGTGGCTGTTCGCTCGGCTCTTCCAGGGCTACCGCTGGTGTCTACACATCATTCGCATTCACCCTGAACCAGTGATCCGCTTCCACAAGGTACAGGAAGATAACTCGACAATACAGCATCAGATCAGTCATACGTGTACTTTACATGAAGGAATATTCAGATCAGATCGCACGCGCAAACAGGAGATTGGTGCTAACGCGTGTTTCTGCAGGCGGCCTTCCTGGGTCAGAGATCGCTGACGGAGGACGACTTCCTGATGAAGGTGTTGGACGGCATGGCGTTTGCAGGTTTCGTGTCAGAGAGGGGGCCTCCTTACAGAGCCAATGACCTATTTGATGATGTGAGTCTTTTGGCACAATGTGCAGGAGAACTTCTGAATAATTTGTGGCTCGCCCTCCCACCAACCATCATCTCATATTGTCATATTGTCGTTTGTGAACCATGAAGAAATTGTACAAGCATTTAGTTGTAACTGGTATTCAGGTAAACCCTCGAATCTGAACAGACGGAAAGGAAATCTGAATGAGATTATTAGAAAAGGGTATTCTGTGTCACTCTTAATCTGATGGGAACTCAATGTTTTTGCCCCAGATATTAACGATGAGGTGAAATTGAACGCTTACTTTGTCATGTTTTCACAGCTGGTAGCCAATGAGGTGGATCGGATACGACAAGAGGAGACGTGTCCACACAAAGTCATGAACCACGTCAAGGAGCTCGCTGAGCAGCTCTTCAAAAACGTACTCAAACTTAGCATTGTTGGCCTTCGTTCTGTGTTTTCCTCTGAGTCTTTCTCCTTTTTTCTCTCCCCCGTCTCACCCCTCTCTCTTTACTTTGTCCACCTTCTTCTTTGTTTTCCTTTATGTCACCAATACTCAAATGTGTCCCTCCTCTCTTCTGTTCCTTTAACAGTGATTCTCTGTGTTTTCCCTCTTCCAGGAGAATCCATACCCCGCAGTGGCGATGCGCAATGTCCAGCGGCCGACAGAAAACCGACAGAACGAGCCACCGAATAAGCCGCCCTTTCCTGGGCTGGACGACGTTGCAGTGCAGCTCTTCATCGACCACGCTACTGCCAAGCTGAAGAATGCCCCTCCCGTGGTCAAGGTGGAGCTCAAGGCCATGGTGCCGTCCGGGCCCCCACTGGGTGAGCTGGGGAGGAGATTTGCGCCGCTGAAACGGTTTCTGTGTGTCTGTGTTGCTGTGTAAAATAGTATTCAGCAACTAGTGCGGTTCATAGCATGTGAGACAGTTTTTAAGTCCAATCAATGACATGACACCAGGTAGAGGGCCTTTGAACTAGTCTGAAAACTGCTAGACATCAGCTGATGCATGCGTGTACGATGACACAAAAGTGCATTTTCCAAAAAGATGGAGCCTGACTGATTGGACTGATTTTAAGGTAGAAAACATTCGGGTATAAATACCAATATTATTTGCACATATAGAAAATGATATGTCTGAATTATATTGAAAAGGGGAAGTGATACATGTAGCTTTACGTCAATGCATCTCACAAACTAGTTTACAACTTCCTGCAGACAATGCTGAGATAATTGTGAACTGTGGGGTCAGAGCGGACTCTGCTGGAAAAATCGTATGATGACACCATTTCTAAATTACCCCAAAATATAGCACAACATATACACAGATGCAAATATATCTGCCTTAGGCCAATTTAGGATCTGCCAACCACTGTAATGACCAGACTATACATACAAATTATACTACTTTTAATTCCTAAGAAATATGGTAACAGACTTTATTCAGTAAAAATGTGAAGACCGGAAAAAAGGATACAGTGATAAGACAAACAGATTTTTTTAAAAAGTTTGTTGTAAGGTTGAGTTTGATAGTATACTTGAAAGTAAACTTTACACTGAGACCATATGCCGCACAGTGTGTGTTTTAATGGGGTTTAGTTCAGTGCTGCAGTGATAAACAAGTGTCTGATCACCCACCTCTGCAGGAGACACTGTGGATAGAAACGGACACGTGATGGCCAACAGCGCCCGCAGGCTGGAGGTGGTCAGGAACTGCATCACGTACATCTTTGAGAACAAGATGCTGGAGGCAAAGAAGGTGAGTGTGATGCGTCGCTGCACAGTTTCATACTAATGAATAAACCGCCACAAAGTTCTGCTTACATTTCTCATTAATGATAAAAAAAAAAACAGACAATCCACTCTCCAGTGGTTGTAGTAACTTGAAATGTCTTTTCCTCAAATACTTTTTTTTTTTTTAAATGTCTGTGTTTATGACCCTGATGTTGTGTTGTGATTGTGTGTTATGCCTCCTCTGTTCAGCTGATGCCAGCTGTACTTCGGGCATTGAAGGGTCGGGCAGCCCGGATTTGTCTGACCCAGGAGCTCAATCAGCATGTCCTGCAGAACCGAGCTGTGCTGGATGACCAGCAGTTTGACTACATAGTTCGCATGTTGAACTGCACCTTACAGGTAAGCATCGATAGTAGCAGACCTGGTCAGCTGAATATTATTACAGTGCTGAAAATCAAGGGTTGTCCTTCATTTTGACAGATTCAGTAGTAGTTTGATAATAGTTTGCATGCTACATTGTCAATAACTACATGTAAACCAATTCTAGCAGAGCCCTCAGTCCTGAACTGGAGCTGGTAATTCAAGTGTGGCAGCAAGCCTTTAGGAAAAATTGAAAACAGTCATGAGAAGTTGTTTTTCCAGCCTAATGACAACCGCCTCTGCAACAGTCTCCTTTGGTGTTCTTGTTTTTTATCCAGTACGGATCCGTTGTAAGTTAGTGAGAGAGAGAGAGAGAGAGAGGGGGTGAGAGTAGGGGAAAGAGGGGGTTCAGTGCATCGGTGTACGCCACTCTTCAAAGAAGAAACGGCACAAAACGCTATGTTATAGATCTTTTATGTTATTGAGAGAAGTGTAACATTCAGAAGTGGGTTTGTTATGAAACTGTGCAGACAAATTAGAACATGGCGCGCTGCCACAGTCTAGGTCATTAATGTGAAACACTGGGTCTCATTATGCTGCCTGTGCAATGCAAATTTCACTTTGTATTTTCCTACAAAGACAGAGCTTTAATGCATTTAGCCTCTTTATCTGGTTACTGTTTGATCATTGGTGTGATTACTCACAGGCTTTTTGATACACCCGCAACAACTTGTTTCTTTCTTTTAATAGTAAAAATTACTTATGCAAAATTCCAGCTGATTTTGAAATTATGCTAAAGGACAATTTAACAGGTTGAACAAATATGCAGCTTGGTCTCTTCACATTACTTCTGTAAAAAGTTAAATAATGGACAGAACATTAAACACATAAAATGCAATGGATAATTGAGATAATAAAATTATATATTTAAAATACTGTATTGTTTTATGGCCCTCATCATTTTCGAGGTGCATGCGGCCTGTTGTGATGTGTTGCTATTCTTTGTCTGTGCAGGACTGTTCACACATGGATGAACATGGCATCGCAGCTGCCCTGCTCCCATTGGTCACAGCCTTCTGCAGAGTAAGTTCATAACCAGCATCAACCAAAAAAGTCATCTAGGATCCACTAATTCAACTGTAATAGCCCAAAACCTCACATAGTCAGAACCTGTCCACATGGACTTTACATTTCAGTGAGTGAGAGGTGCTTCACGTTAAATTGAGGTTGCTTGGATCTCCTTCATAATATTTCTCCTTTAACAGAAACTCGGCGCAGGCATCACTCAGTTTGCCTACAGCTGTGTACAGGAGCACATGGTGTGGACCACCATGCAGTTCTGGGAGGCCATGTTCTACAGTGACGTCCAGAGCCATATCAGGGCTCTGTACCTGGAATCAGAGGATGGAGAGCAGCATAAGAACCTGGTGAGTACTTACACTTCTATCTGATATCAAACTGCAGTGACCATAGAAAGGTTTAATCCTGCTCATTATTGCAGCAGAAGAAATATTAGTCATTCATTTTTAGAAGACACTTCTCACCACAGCTAGACGTCCAGCTTGCTCATGTACGCCGTCTTCAGATGATTAGTCATTAATAGAACCTCCTTTTGTTTTGTTCTCAGGAGCAGCAGGACGGCTCGGGTGACGGCAGGGAAATCAGCGCCCTGGATCTGGCGTCGGAGCAGAACAGGCTGTGGCCGACACTTAGCAAGGAGATGCAGACGGAGCGAGTACAGAAGGAGGAGAGCACCGTGTTCAGCCAGGCCATCCACTACGCCAACAGGATGAGCTACCTGCTCCTGCCGCTGGACACCAGCAAGAACCGACTGCTGAGGAACACGGGCTTCGCAGACGTGGAGAGCGTTAGCAACAGCTACGTCACAAACAGGTATTGGCAGCTGTCGGTGTTCACCTAGGGGTCAGACTCACATTATGTAGGTGCAAAAGTAATAAAACGATCAGTGCAAAAAGACATACAAAATAGTGTAATAATAACCACACTAAATTGTAACTTCACTCCCAGCTCAGAGCCTCACTTTTTTACCACGTGTGTGTATGTGAATTTGTTAGTAAATTAATTTAGTTTACAACTCAAACAGATTTAAGTGTGCAGTATCCCTTTAACTAAAATTATGAATGCAATCATATTTAACTGTCATAATTGTTCTAATAATAATTGATGAGAATTCGCCTGTTATACATTACTGTCTCTGTCACTCTTTCTTTAACAGTTCATTGTGGCTCCTTCTTGTTCTGATAATTCAAAGCGTTCCATTGTAAAAAAAAAATGACCGTTTTGTTTATACAATATTTTGAATGCCACAACACTCAGTTCTTTATATTTCTGATTTGTTGGTAATTACTCAACAGATGGTTATTTGATAGAAATCATTGTTGTTACTTATTTAAGCTCTACTTATGGATTTCATATGAAATGTTTTACATTTCATTAGCAAGGATTTAAAACCCAGCCCCTGCCTTGTTTTGCCCTTTTCTAAAGCTGGTTGTTTTGTATTGTAGTATTGCGGGCAGCATGGCGGAGAGCTACGACACCGAGAGCGGCTTCGAAGACGCAGAAAGCTCAGACGTGGCCAACTCTGTGGTGCGCTTCATCAACCGCTTTGTCGACAAAGTGTGCAATGAGAGCGGCGTGACCAACGAGCACCTTAAGGCCCTCCACACCATGATACCAGGTACGGAAGCACCAATACATGCCACACTCGGGGATCTGGCTTCCTAGCATAGAGAGCATCACACAAAAGTATCATCTGGATTCTAACATCTTCAACGTTCTGTCTTTGTCCCTGCAGATATTGTTCAGATGCACATTGAGACGTTAGACGCAGTCCACAGGGAGAGTAAGAGACTGCCTCCGATCCAAAAGGTAACCAATTCCTATTTTTACATCCCGCTGGAGAAAGGCCACGCAGAACCCCAGCCTGCCCCGCCCACTCCCCTCTCCACCAATCCTTACAGCTCAGGCTGACAGTGCCACAGCAGGTACGTCTCTCCGCCAGAGACAGAACCGTGTGACTCACGGCACGCCTCACCAGTGCATGCGGGGTGATTGCTCCCCCTTGTTGTGCTGTTTGGTCTTTGAGCCTCAGTTGAGCTCAGCCTGGCTGCTGTAGCTCCCAGAGGTGCTGCAGACCTGGAGTGCCTTCAGTCTGAAGGGTGTGGTGTTCTCCAGAGGGGCTCGACTCCTCATGTTTTGTCATTTCACTAAAGGCCTGTGACTAAACATGTAACCGCTCAGCTTCAGATACTGTAACTCCATGTGAGCAGGATTGTCCTCATCACTCCTTTTTGTTTATTTTACTCACAGTTTCCTTTCACCATTTCACTTTGTAACACACACAAGCTTAGCACATCCTGAGCATTTAAAGATCAGCTCATTGTATTGGAGATTAGATTGTGGTGTGACTTCTCAGTATCCGGGTCCAAACAGTTAAAACACTCCCCTGCGTCCGCTGTGCGACTGCAGCTGGAATGTGGATGTGTGTGACATATGATGTTGCGTAACAGTTTATGAAAGGGATTGCCAGAGTTTAAATTTATATCCTATCAGTTTTGGAGTTCCTTAGGAAGCTCTCCTGGCCTCACTGGAGCACAGGAAGGAATGTAAGGGACCAGGGCCATCTTATTTCATAGTGCCATTGTTAAGCAGAGTCCTTTCAATAAAGTAAAGCTATATTAGATTCCTCAGCTTCTGCTCAAAATGAATCTAGTTCAGGTTTTATTAGAAACAAACCGCATGAATAAAAACATCATCTGTGATTTCTTTGTTTGTGACATCATCTGTTCCAAGATCCCACCAGTCCATCTTGGCTGATGTTCTTATTATGCAACAGTGATGCAGTCATTTCATCAGTTTTTTAATACATAACCTCCCGAATAGTGCCGGTCATCCAGTAACTAAGCATGGTGGTGGATTTTGCGTGCAGTACTCGTTCAAATATCATTGGAAGATATTTGATTATATTAAATGTTACTAGAGTTCCTGCTGGATGACACATTTACTCATGTTTCAGTTGAAAGTGTGACAGTTTGAGTTACCACAGTCTCTATTGGCAACATACTATTCCTTATATTATGTAGATAAATGATGGTGAAATATAATGTTAAAATCATGCAGAAAATTTGAAACCAGTCTGTCTTCTTCCTGCTGTGACATCGTTAATAAGACTTCCTGTTGTCCTCTCTTTTGTGTTTTGTCCGTTCAGCCCAAGCTGCTGAGGCCGATTCTGTTGCCGGGTGAGGAGCTGGTGATGGAGGGCATGCGGGTCCACCTGATTCCCGACGGCCGCGAGGAGGCCACAGGGATCATGGGAGGTCCACCTCTGCTTCCTGCCGAGGGTGCCATCTTCCTCACCACCTACCGACTCATCTTCAAGGGCACGCCTACAGACCCACTGGGTGAGACCTCACTCACACACTTCACACCGATAGATATGGGTCAGATCTGCGAGTCCTCTAAACTCAGCTGTTTCTTCTGCATCTTCCTCCTGCAGTGGGTGAACAAGTGATCACTCGCTCGTTCCCCATCGCCTCTCTGACCAAGGAGAAGAGGATCTCAGTCACTATACCCATGGACCAGTTTGTCCAGGAGGGGCTGCAGCTACGCTCCTGCACCTTCCAGGTACACAGAACCCTTTTGGCTCCTTTCAAACAACAAGACCTGTTTATTTTGTATTTTCTGTGAATGCTTCTCTCCCTGACTCCACTGTTCTCTGTGTACGACTGCAGCTCATGAAGATTGCGTTTGATGAGGAGGTTGCGTCAGACCTGGCGGAGGTTTTCAGGAAGCACATGCACAAGCTGCGGTATCCTCAGCACGTCCAGGGCACGTTTGCCTTCACTGTGGGTCAGAGTGGGAAAATGGTGGTGGAGCACAAGACCAAGGACAAGAACCAGTCGCTCAAGTAAGGAACCTGTGTAGAATGAATGAAGGCAGGAATTTGTTTGTGAAACATGTTTTTATTCAGGAGAAACTAAGGTTGTTAGTTTAGCTCCACAGAATTGTCAGCAGACTGGGCAGTAACAGACTGTTACATTACTCCGTACATTACTCTGACTCCATCACCTCCTGCTGGTCGGGCACAGAGCAGTAACTTCCTGTAGGGTTGCTCAGGTGATCCTTCACATCTGTAACATCAGTTTGAGTTACAGCTGGCGACCTCATATTTCCCTGTGAACCAAAGTCACTAATTAGCACCTCTTGCTCAAGAATTTGCCCCTTTATATTTCTCTAGGCTAAAGGTCATATGAGGTTACAGTATATTGTATAACCGAGGTGCTATAGCTATTCCAATCATGTATGTGTGGAGTTCTTTGAGATACCATCAATCATGTCTGAAAATATGAGGCTCTGAACTGGTACGGTTATGATACTGGAATATGGGCTGTACAAATATAATTTGATTGTTTGATATGTTTATTTGTGAACGCATCTGATTATGTACTGAGAGGAGACCTCAAGAACACCCAAATCAGCCCATTGTCAGCTGGACTTTCAGACGGCTTCAAATTTGAAAGACCCAGCAGGAAGTGGATGTGAGGCAACTTCCATTGGAACATGTTGTAAATAACAATTAACTTTCTCTTCCTCCCTCTTTGTTTATTTCAGGACACTTTCCAAGAACCTGGTGAAAAGTGCCAAAAGGACCATAGGTCGGCAGTATGTGACCAGGAAGAAGTATTCTCCGCCCACCTGGGAGAACAGAAGCAGCTTCCAGTCCGAGCTGGATGAAGATGAAATCTCAGGTAAGCACAGTGTTTTCTATACTACAATGTTCAAATCTCTATTGGATAGCTATATACTACAAACTACAAACAAATATATTCCAGTGCACCCACTTCAACTTTTGATGTTTTAAGTAGAATGAGTGAGAGGACATGATTTGCGAAAGAAAATGAAGCTTTATATCAAGCTCTATAAGTCAGAAAATGATCTGTTCTCTGTGACACATCAGTGAATTTAAAGGAAACATACAGACATGTGGCAGAATATGTTTGAGAGTATGTTTTTATTTATTTATTTATATTTCATGATTTTGAAATGAGGTCCAGTGAGCTTTCCTGTCTGTCTCCACAGTCTCAGAGGATCTGGAACCGCAGAGCTCGCTCACCCTCTCCTCTACCATGCGCTCGTCCGACAGACAGACCATGAGCAACGTGGTGGAGCGAGCGTGTTGTCGAGACTACC
Source organism: Pleuronectes platessa (assembly GCF_947347685.1). Lineage (NCBI taxonomy): Eukaryota > Metazoa > Chordata > Actinopteri > Pleuronectiformes > Pleuronectidae > Pleuronectes > Pleuronectes platessa. Next base: position 4,994,422 of record NC_070647.1, read on the forward strand.
AGCGCCTGGGTCTGGGCACGCTCAGCAACAGCCTGACACGTTCCAAGAACGAGCCCTTCAGGATTTCGACTGTAAACCGCATGTACACCGTCTGCAGGAGGTGAGAGAGTGCGCCATAGACAGAGAAAGAAGCGAGAGGTTGTTAAAGTATATGCACAGCATCTCCTCAGTGTTTAATACAGGATACGTGTGTGTGTGTGTGTGTGTGTGTATCACAGCTACCCCGGCTTGCTGATAGTGCCTCAGAGTATCCCGGACACGACCATCCAGAGAATCTGCCGCTGCTACCGCCAGAACCGCTTCCCAGTGGTTTGCTGGAGGAATTCGAGAACCAAGGCCGTCCTGCTGCGCTCCGCAGGCCTCCACGCTAAGGGGGTGGCGGGCTTCTTCAAGTCCCCCAACACTCCCAGTACAGGTGAAAAGAAAAAGACAATTTAGGCATCTAGCTGATATATTTTTTAAGTTTCTTGATGAGTTCAGGGGTTATAAAGTGACACTTTGACTCCAGTGGTATTAAATGTTAAATATGCAAAGGATGAGGACATTAGTGTACGTGGCCTTGTCAAAAAAGTGTATTTTTGCAGCTTATATGCCACTAAAATAAATTTGTCTCCATGTGTGTCGTCTCTCTGCAGCTCCCTCCCAGGCAGAGTCCACGAGTTTGGAGCAGGAGAAATACCTGCAGGCCATCATCAGCTCCATGCCTTCATACAGTGAGAACAGCGGCAGGAACACACTCAGCGGATTCACCTCCACACATATGAGCACGTCAGGTGGGTGGATTATCACAATGTTCACTTAGTGTCATCACCAATATCCTGTAGTGTCGTAAACCGAAGTAACAGAGCTGATGTGTTGTTTTCTGATGTAAACACAGACTCCTCAGATAAGCTGCGGCCGCCTAAGATCGGCGCTCTGATGAAACAGGTGATGGGAACCAAGGAGGATGTTCCTGGAACCTTCAGCAGAGGAGGTGAGACCCTCTTTTGTGCTTGTGTGTTGCTCCTGTAGCATCAGTCAGTTTGTCATGGCTCTAATTTCAAAATGAGTTTCGTGAACCATGTTTTAAATCTGTAACCTGTCACTGGAACTGAGACTGGTCCAGGAGGATGATGAATGAGGCAGTCCATCCGTCCATGAGTGTGAGCGTGTGTGTATGTGCGAAACCATCCTCCATTCTGTGGCTTTGTTGGTTAACGGGCCGTCTCTGTCATTTGACCTCAGCTCTTGGTCAAAGGGCGAAAGTCATCTCCCTCTCTCAGCCCAAAGTGTCTGTTAAGGCCAGGAACCCTGCTAGAGGTACAGTAGGCTACCCCCCACTCCCCACACCCTTCCCTCCACTCCTTTCTAACCAATCAGATCTCTTTAACAGTAGCGTCAGTGTGTCTGCCATCATCCCCGGTAGTGTGCTGTCTTCTGCAGACTAATGGACTGTTGTGCCTGCTCTTGTTTGCCACTGTGCGTGTGTGTGTGTGTGTGTGTGTGTGTGTGTGTGTGTGTGTGTGTGTGTGTGTGTGTGTGTGTGTGTGTGCGTGTGCGTGTGCAGCTCCTGGTGCTGCAGCAGCTCTATTGTCTGACGTTTGTCGTTTCCTGTTTGATTCTTTTTCTCTGTTGAGTGTTAACAACAATCTGAGTGTCATCATAATGCAGCAGCTTGGCGTAGCAGACTGGACTGCGTAGCCGTCAGTCATTTCTGCCTGTGTTTAGCAGCATGGCTGGTTAAGGCTTTCAGTGTGTTTTTAAAGGATGATTCCACCACTGAGGTCTAATAACTTGGAATGATTCTTTCAAGGCTGTTTAACATGGTTATGACTTCTACACAAGGTTTGATGATCAGTCATTTTCTGACCTTTGATTTAAAAAGAACTTGAACTAACTGTGTGTGTATTGCAGGTAAATGGGGCAGTATCCGAGGCAGCGGGCGTCTAAGTGCCTATAACCCAGACGTGGGGACGCGTCTGGCTGGGAAAGAGTCTCTGCAGGCCAACGGAGGCCCAAGCGAAGCGTTGTTCCTCCGCCAGCAGAAGGCCTACCTCTACATCATCGGAGACAAGTCCCAGCTCAAGGTGATGAAGGACACGGTGGTAGAACGGAGTGTGTTCCTTCTAGTGCAGAGTTTGTTAACCCTCACATGTAAAGGGCCTAAAGAATTGAACACTTTGGATTAACTGACTGCTGTCTCGCTCAGGGAGGGAAGCAGGACTCGTTCCAGCAGTGGGAGGTGGTTCCCATCGAGGTGTGTGACGTGCGGCAGGTGAAGAACAGCTTTAAGAAGTTGATGAAGGCCTGCGTGCCGAGCTCCCAGACCTCTGACCCCAACATGAGCTTCCTGCGGTGCCTGGAGGAGTCTGAGTGGATGGCTCTGGTCAGTGCTCAATTGTTTTCATCCATAATTTTGTGTGTGTGTGTTCAGGATGGGGAAATAACTTAGGTAGGTTATTTGTTTCTGACAATGTGTGTGTCTTTGTGTGTCCAGTTACACAGGGTGCTGCAGGTGTCCGTCCTTGTGGTGGAGCTCCTCGATACGGGCTCATCGGTCATGGTCAGCCTGGAGGACGGCTGGGACGTAACCACACAGGTTTGACCCACACCATGAAACGTAACTGCTGAGAACTGTTCTCCGAGTGGAGCTTAGTGTGACGTGCTGTCTGTGTGCAGGTGGTGTCCCTGGTGCAGCTGCTGTCCGATCCCTACTACAGAACCTTTGACGGCTTCCGGCTGCTGGTGGAGAAGGAGTGGCTCTCGTTCGGCCACAAGTTCAGCCAGCGTGGAGCTCAGACGCTGAGCAGCCAGAGCAGCGGCTTCACTCCCGTGTTCCTGCAGTTCCTGGACTGTGTGCACCAGGTGGGTCCACGGAGATGCACGTTTATTTTTCAACCTGCAGCGTTGTGATACAAGTGAAGATCAGAGTCAGGTTGAAATAACAGTTTATTTAAATGCAGGTTACTAGAAATGTCAGAGATGCTTTAATCTGCCAAGAAACGTTTGCTCAACAAGAATCCTGCAAAGTGACCAGAGACACTTGGTCCAGAGCCAAATGTAAAAGGAATTCAGTTCTCCTCCCTCTTGCTATATGTAGAGATGAATATAATCATTTATAATGCTGTCTGTGTGTTTACCTGTAAGTCTGACTTTATTTCCTGTTTTGCTGAGGTGTGACGTAGATTCTGTCGTTTTTATCACACGCAGGATGTGTTGTTTCAGGGATCTGACTATTCTCGAACTGTTCCTTCTGTTCCTACAGATGGTACTGTCCTTAGTGTTTCCTCAGTCTATTTCCTCTGTGCTTTATTACAATAGCACCTTTCTGGAAGAAAGTACATACTGTTAACAACTTGACATCTGTACTTTAGTTCACATATGAAACTTTCAAGTACTTAAGCTGGCATTTAGTAGAACAAAAGGAAAACTAGAATGGCACCTAATAGAGCTAATACCTCCGCCAATGCCCAACAGTCCCCTTATGAAACCACATTTAAATTCCCTAGATCTCGTTTTTTATTTTTTTTTAATCAAGATTCATGACTTATTCTTTGACAAATCAAAATAAAACGTTGAAGGTAGGAAAAAAACTGATTCTTTTCTGCATAATTTAATGGAAATCCGTTGATTAGTTTTTGTGTAATCCTGCAAACGGACAGACTGACAAACAGAATGAAAACAAAACCCAACTAACCTCCATTAGTTTGATTCAGGGTTCATCGAACAAACCTGAAGATAGAAGTGAACTGTTTTATTTGATTATTTGATTCTCTGCCCCTCCCCCCTCAGATCCATCTCCAATTCCCCATGGAGTTTGAGTTCAGTCAGTACTACCTGAAGTTCTTGGCCTACCACTACGTGTCCAACCGCTTCCGCACCTTCCTGCTCGACTCAGACTACGAACGCATCGAGCTGGGTAACCACATTACTGAGCCTAAGGGCTGTCGACCTGAGAAGCTGCTGTTCTGAGTAAAAGAGTCATAGAAGCAGTTTGAGTTCCCGTGTGTGTGTTTGTGTGTTTGCGCAGGAGTCCTTTATGAGGAGAAAGGTGGAGAGAGGAGAAGCCCTCAGGTGTGTAAATCTGTGTGGGACTACATCGACAGACTCAACAAGAAAACACCCGTCTTCTTCAACTACATGTTCTGTCCTGAGGACGACGAGGTGAGTCCCTGCAAAGACACACAGCAGCTGAGAGACAGAGACACTTTCTCATGTCTCCAATGAAGGCAACAGTCTGCAGCAGTTGAAAGAACACACATTCTGAATGATCACTGAAGCATTAAAGCAACAAAACGGACTCACAGTAACTGTTCGTTGCAGGTTCTGCGGCCGTACACCTTCATCTCCAACCTGAAGGTGTGGGACTTCTACATGGAGGAGACCCTGTCGGAGGGGCCGTCCTACGACTGGGAGGCGAGGGTCCGGCAGGAGCGCGCGGCAGAGGAGACGCCGGAGAAGCCCGACACCAGCGGGCCCAAGTCGCAGCGGCACATCGTGTGGCCGTGCTACGACGGCCTGAGTAAGGTGGTGCCCGACGCCATCACCAAGCTGCTGCAGGACCTGCAGAGTCTGGAGGCGGAGCTCGGTCAAACGTCAGATAAGTGGAAGGACACGTGGGATAAAATCAAGACCACACAGAGGGCGGAGACCAAACTGGAGAGCAAGGTAGCACTGGTTTCATTTTACTCAGCTTAAAATATCTTTTTGTGTTGTTGTAACAGAACCACAGTTAATACAAAGTTAATACAGTCTGTTGGAAAAAATCTGATGGTGAACGTAAAGCTGAAGTCCTGGATTTCAGAGTTGACAAGATGTCAGTTAATGAGAAATGTTGTAGTGTGTCAGTATTTTTAACTTACCTCCAAAGAGTTTAGATGTCACTACTTGATAATTCATCAGTATCTAGCCAGAGAGCCTGACAGATTTATCAGGTGACTAATATTATCTGCCGATATGAGCCATTCACTGACATCGCTTATCTGTGTTTATGTTTGCTGATATGAGAACTTTTATTTTACGGGATAAGCAACGCAATGAAGATGCACATTGTTCTTAATTTTTTTACATTGTTTGTGTTTTCTTTTTATTTATAGTTAAGTTTATGTTTAAACTTTAAAATATGAAGCCTCAATTACATTTCTTTGTTGCGAGGTTTTGATAATGAGATCTTGAAATCGTTATAAATATCAAACAATATTTATAAATGTTTTAAATGTGTAATTTTGAAGCTTTCACTATTTAACAGGGCTGTTACAATAAATGTAAAATCATAAAATACATTTCAGATAAGGTTTCTGCAAAAATAATTTGTATTAATCTAATTAAAAGTAAAATATACATGGCTGGCCGACTCAGCTGCAGTTCATGAGTTTCTGTTGCCGCCTCTTTAAACTCTGTGTAGTTTAGTTCAGTCTGATGAACACTAAGTAAAGCAGCTCTGCTCCAGTCAGACTGGACTTTACAGATCTGTGGTCAGTATCTGTAGAACAAGGCCAAAATCAAAGTGAAATGACCTGTAAACAGACGTGTTACTGTTTAGTACCCAACTCTGAACTGTCCTTCAGTGAACACTGAAATATTCAGTATGTTCCCTAATATCAAGTGGCTGCTGCTCGACAGGTTAGGTTGAATGAAAAGATGAAGATAATTAACAGTTCATGTTTTGTACTGACATCTTGTGGTGATGAGGTAGAATGCAGCTAAGTTCTGAAATTGTAAATGGAATGTAGTTCCACACATACAGTCATACACTGCTTACTATATGCAGCAATAATTTCAGTTTACTTGCCCAAGGACACTTTGGAATGCAGAGGGGATCGAACCACTGACCTTCTGGTTAGCGGGTGACACACTCTGTCTCCTGAGCCACAGCTGCCCCAGAAAATCCCAATACTGTAGTTTTATTCAACAGCTGTGACTCAGGAATTAGAGAGGGTGGTCCACTTATAAAAACGTCGCTGGTTCGATCCCCACCTCCTCCATTCCTATGCCAATAGGGGCAAGACACTGAGCTTTGAGTTGTCATCAAGACTAGAAACGTTCTATATTAAAACAAGTATTTAGTTTTTAAATTGAAGTCATTGGTTTGGTTTTATTTACTTTCTAGTGAACTGAAGTTTGTTCAGACAGGTTGAATGAACTTTTAGGTAACAGTGAACGTTGCGGCTGCTTCTGCTCTCCAACAAAGAGACAAGGTTCTCTGTGGTGACGTTCTGAAAACTCCCGGCTCACCCTCCCGTCTTCCCTCCTCCACACAGCCCTCGTTCTCCAGCTCCCTGCTGATGTCGTCCAACCTGAGCCACCAGCGGCGTTCTCAAGGCGTCTACCTGCAGGAGAGCGCGGGGTCTTCCATCAACCTGGCCATGGACTGCGAGGCCAGCGCCACCTCCACGCCTGTCGCCGGTCGGCCGAGCACCAGCACCCTCTACAGCCAGTTCCAGAGCACGGAGAGCGAGAACAGGTCTGTGGCCACCACCACTGACAGAGTGAGATTTGTAGAGGTGTCGGGTACATTTGTAAAAAATGTCCAATGTCTTTTTCTTTTTTTTTAAACTTTGCCCATCAGGAGTTATGAAGGTATTTTGTTCAAGAAAGGGGCATTGTTGAAACCCTGGAAACCACGATGGTTTGTCCTGGATAAGACTAAACATCAGGTGAGAGGACTTGAAAAATGTATACGTGAGAAAAGCTTGGAGCTTTGATTTGCCTGCACCTCTGTGTCTAACACAACGTCCCTGTCCTCAGCTGAGATACTACGAGAGCAGGCAGGACAAGGAGTGCAAAGGCGTGATCGAGCTGGCGGAGGTGGAGTCTGTCATTCCCGGGACACCGACCATGGGAGCGCCGAAAAACATAGACGAGAAGGCCTTCTTTGATGTGAGTCATCTTCACTGTTCACGTCATGTCAGCGGAATGAGTAGAAGAAGAAAAAACGAACTTCTCCTTCATGTTTGGGAGGGTGAGGGGTATTCAGCTGCAAGATGAAACTTCACCACTAGATGTCACTAAATTCTACACACTGAACCTTTAAAGGAAGAGAAAGAAAGAACCTGGATCTACCCCTTGGCACCGAAACTTCCCTAACCCAAGTTTTGTGGGAATCTCTTGAAATAGTTTTTTGCGTGATCTTGTTCACATACAAATGAACAGAGGTGAAAACGTAAACTGTTTATTTTTGTTTTTCAGATCAAGACGACCAAACGAGTGTATAACTTCTGTGCCCAGGACAGCCTGAACGCACAGCTGTGGATGGACAGTGTTCAGAGTTGCTTGTCGGACGCCTAGAGCAGAGGCTGGACTCTTAAAACGAGCAATGCACCCGGGACCCAATGAGCAGCGCTGCGGTGTCTGGCGGACGTCGCTCTGCCGGACGATCCCAGTGAAGCGGGGGGGGGAAGCGGAAGGGGCCTTTCACCACTTAAGCTCTGTTTTGTTCGCTAGTGTTGAACTAATAACCTCGCGTCACAACGTTTCAGTGTTTTTGTTATAAAAAAATATATAAGAAAAAGGAAAAAAAAATACAAAACAACCCAGAAGAACCACTTGCTGTCGTCTCACCGAGTAGCTGCAGCCTGGCACCTCCCTGACCGTCTGACCACTATGTGCGCTGGATGCCTGTGTGTGCACAAAGGAGCAGCATGATGATGTTTCCAGACCCTCCACCTTTAAACCACAACCTCTCCCTCCTACTAACCCTGCGCACCCTTTGAAAAACACTCCGGGGGAGGAATGACGGAGCAGCAGCAGCGGCGGCCGCCCATCACACGACCGGTGACACCGCTCAGGAGAAGTGTGGAAGATTAACCGACGGGTTGACGGACCAAAAGTAATCCAGAGGAACAAACGCTCTTTTCTTCCGGTCCTCAGAGGTCTGTGCTCTCTCTCTCTCCGCCTCGCACTGCCTGATGTAGCCGATGTATTTACAAGTCGTAGAGAAGGGGACTGTGTCGAAGCTGCTGCAAGGGGGGGGGGAAGGAGGAGAGGGAGGACACCTCAACGGATCATGAAGGATTTTCCTTTTTTTTTTCCTTTTCTTAATTTTTCCTTTTCTAAAATCCCAAATTTGTACCGGAGCGATGTGGATGCTCGTCCTCGGCACACGCCGGTGACGTTATACTGTGAAAGCCATGAGTCAGTCGTAGAGAACAAAACCAGTGGAGCCAGCGGGAGATTAGAATCAGTCAGGTATCGTGTCGGTGTTTACAAAATCCACTTCCCATCACTCAGCTCTGCTCTTCACTCGTTTTCTCTTTTTTTTGTCGACCACTAACAACATTCAGATTTTGAAGGGATTCAGAAGGAAACATTTATTTTAAGTGATGTCTTTAAATGTGAGAGGGATCTGGAAGGAACTTAAGAACAGAGTGATATTTTCGGATGCTCCACAGAGTTATTGCAGATTTCAAAGATGGACACTGACTGTCCTTTTCTGAGAGGATGTTTGTTACAGGGAAATGGTGACATTTTTTAAACCCGAGTCTTATTCTCATTATTTTGAAATGCTATCAGTTTGCAGATGTTTGAAAACGTCAAAGCAAACAAAGTATTTTATAGTGACATCAAATCATTTTTTATTAAAAAGCAGAAATCTTTTCGTCAAAAGTAATCAGCCTGAGATTAGCAACTATAGCTAACTGCTTAGCTTTAATACCCGGGACCCACCCCCGGCTTGATGAGCACTAGCTGTTTGGTAAGCTTAGTTAGCATGCTACCTGTTTATCTGGAGCAAGATTGTACTTCAACTAAAGTTAATAAATATGACAAAATTGTTCCTAAAGGATTTAATTTTTTTCTTGAATTTACTTAAAAGCAAATAAAGGAAATAAGCCTTATTTGCTAATTTAGCATGTACACACCAAATCAGTCATTTTAATATTAATGCCTGGATGAGCAAGTAGCGAGTTCAGTCAGTCAGCAACCACAGTAAATCCAGGAAGCTAACTTCAGTGTTTATTTTTCTTTTGGAGACGAGCGTATGAAATTATTTCTGTGAAATTTTTACGTGGGAAATTTTGGTTCATCAGTCGGTCTAAATTTGAACAGTTTGAGGTGGTGAGTGCAAAGTTGAGCACACAAGTATGAGAAGAAGACCTCGGAGGAAAAAACCCCTCATTTCCCTTTAATGATGTTGAGACGTGGAGAGTCGGGCTCCATCCCTGTCCATGTGGCAAACTATGAGTGTGACTCGGTTACATCACCGGTTCACCCGCTTGACGCCGGTGTTTCACGTCAGCACCCCCTACCCTTCAGTGCTGGGACTTGTACATAGACGAGATTACATCAGTTAGTTTGTAGAGAAATTGAACGTTTAGCTGGAAGCTTCCAAACATCAAGTCACTTATTTTCAATTTTTTACTTTGTAAGCCCCCCCTCCCCACCCCCTTACACCTTTAACCACCCTCCCCCTCCTCACACACACCAACCACTCACACCCACCGTTGTTAACACAAACCCTGCTCAGTAAAATATGGTTCTACTGCTGTCTTGTTGAACATAAAAATTGAAATTGTAGATTTTTTTTTTATGTGTCTAATAACTCCTTTGTATATACTACTCCAGATTTGTATGTAACGTTTATGGTAGTAATTTATTTAACTTGTCTCCTCAGTAAGAAAGTTCCTGAAGCACCACTTTATTTTTAAATTAGGAATTCAATGTGCCATTTGTTTATTTCTGTATTAATGTGACTAATGTTTTTTTTTTTTTTTTTTTAGATAATGTACAAGTAAATCCTCATTGTATTATAATTTGTTTTTTTAAACACGGTTGTCCTTACTCACTACCAAGCGTCAGTGCAGGAGTGGAGATGGTGTGTGAGAGAAAGTCTCTGGAGTGGTTTTTAAAGGCTGGTTGGATTTGACTGTGTTGCTCTCTCACAGCGATGGGAACTCTGGGTGTGGATGACAGTCTGATACATCTGAACGGACACACGTCTGACCCCTGCTGGGCTCTGCAAAGTATAACACTGTTGAGCAGGTCAGGCTGCTGAAATGATCTCTGTCAGGTTGAAGTCAGAAACTATTCAAGATGTGAATCAAAGATTCCAAAGTACAGATTTATTGATTTAGTGTCTGTCAATATGATCATTAAAAAGGTAGAAAACGTATTTCACTGCCCTCGGCCACCTGTGACCCTAACTAGAGCTGCAGCTAACATTTACTTTCACAATCAAATGTCAGGATACCACCCAACCAACAGTCCACCATGTGCTCAAGTTTAACAAACTGTAACTGGATTATTTCTTGTCTTTTTTTGCTTGAAAATGACTCCAATAGTTTTAATCGCTAAGTTAAATGATCATGTGAAGTTTCCCGAAAATGCTGCTAAACCTCCTCCTGGGAACAATTTATACAGGCATCTGACGGTAGCTTCACCATATTCTAACTTTTTACTGAATTTCTAATGTTAGCCAGTTTCATATCTGACAGAAGTGGTTCATGTTCCAGTCACTATTTCCTAATCATACCCGTCCCATCGATTTTATTCATGATGTTAGAAACCAGATCTTTAGCCGAACCAAAATCATTTCATCTGATCATAAAACCGATTTTGCAGATGTACCAGAGCAGCAGCCAGAACCAGCATGTGTGAAGACGTCACGTTCTGACTGTCGTCCACATCCAGTCTGACCCAGCTCATCGTTTTCACACTCGTTTACTCATCTCTCCATGGTAACAAGTCAACAGCTAAATTAACCACAGCAATATGACATAATCCTTTTTATTTATTTTGGTTCTTTTTTTTTATTAGAAATGACATTCTGAGCCGGGTTATGTTGTCAATCGTGTCAATATAGTTTTTAGGATCCAAATAAAAGCCGTGGGTTTAAATGTCCAACCGTGTTTTGTTTTTTTAGTTTTCGATTCTAGATGCTGATGTTTCGTCTGAAAATCTAAGAAAGAAATACAGAAGAATGGTTTAAAAAGTGTCTCAATCTGCAGGATTCACACACTCACCAGCTGTTTTTGTACACTGTCATTACTACCAATGTGTGTATCCTGCGCATTATGAAAGATAAAGTAACACTTTAGCTCTTAATTGGGATTGTGTTATTCAGATCTTCGAATTGTATTCGGCTGTAAAACTAGAATTTCCGCCCTGTGGTTATTTGCCTCTGCAAACCAGAACAGTTTCAGTCTGCGTATATTAGTCATGAGGTCACGTGACCTCTGACCACTCCTATCAAAGCAGATAATCCTTGAGCCGAAGTTTTTTGTTGAAAAATGTGACAACGTGTTTATGAGATTTGAGAGCTAACTGACTATCCAAATTTTAAATCACTGTCTTTGACTGCAAGTGAACGTTTGTACCAAGTCTGAAGAAAGTCCCTCAAGCCGTTCCTGAGATGCTGCGTTCACAGTGACCTTTGACCATCATATTCTAATCATCTGTGACGTGAACGTTGTACCGGATCTGGAGAACTTCCCTTGAGCTGACGTGTTCACTAGAATGAAATGGATGGACTCTCACAGACCTACAAACCAAGGCAGCTTGAACTGGTATTGATACCTCATAAAGTTTTACTTTTAATTTTGGCTAACATACACTGAAACTACCAGTTGCCTGGAACTTTGGGGATCAAAACCACACCTGAGTAAATGTTTTTTTTAAATGATCAGTCATATAACATGGTGAGCTTGTAGTGTGAGGGCTGATACATGGTTATTTTGCGCTGCCCGCTGCCATTTAAACCGCCTGTGACTTCATCAGTTAGTGTGATGATACCTCTCAGACAGACGTGTGTAGTTTAGCGACTGCCTGCCAGCCTCTAGATGACCTCTGACCTCTCATATGCTAAGTGTACACACTGGACTGGGTTTGACGGACGTCTCCCCTGTTAGCTTTGTTGCTCCGCCTGTCGGTGGAGGGAACAGACGACACCTGTGGTCAGTCTCCTTGCTACACGGTGTCCGGTGACCTGAGGTAACCTGATCAACCAGAAGAAGGGACAACCCCACAGTTTAACGTGTCTTCAACAGGCGGCTACATGTTTGCAAAGGTGGAAAGACAACAACCAGACGGGTAACAGCCAAACCTTTGGTATTAATGTGGTCAACCAGACACTTTTAATTTCAATTGGTTTTCTTAACAATGACCGGAGAACCTGATCGCTGTCAAACGATTGAATTAAGTACACCAAAGAGGCCTGCTGGGCTCTGTGGAGCCCCAGGCCTCTTTGGTGTACTTAATTCAATCTCTTTCCAATCCCGCTGCTCAGAGAGAAATTAAAATTAAACTTTAGAAAAGAAAAGAAACCCATACAGCATCGCTCTGATCAGATGCCGCTCCCGCTCTGTGAGTAAGTGCTCGGTGGAGAGACAGAAAAAAAAAAAAAAGGAACAGACAACAATAGTAATCTCAAGATTGCTTGTAAAATTACTTTTAAATGTAGATAATATTTGTATATAGGTAGATAATGTTTGGTTGATTTAAGGGGGATAGAAATAAGAACTTAAAGGTCAATACAATCAGAAGGTCTTAGCTCACTAGCTAGGTCAACAGAGAACCAGTTAAACATGCAACTACAAAGAAAAGGGCTACAGAAAAAGTAATTTAAAAAAAAATCAGAGATTAAATCCAAAATATTTGCTCAAAACTAAACCAAATGGGTCTTCTATGCTAAATCGATTCTTAAAAATAAAAAATAACTGATTTCATTTTTAAATAAAAATGGCTAATTGACATTATTGCACATGAGCAAAAGACAGTAATACTATTAGAACTCTGTTCATTGACCCGCCCCTCCTGAAGCACTTCAACACATTCAGACACCTGGTGATGTACGACGACGGGACATGGTCCATCATCCGCAACCAAAGGGAGGGAGGAAAAAAAAGCTTGACGTGGGGGGGTGGGGGGGCGGCAGGTAAAACAGCCAGCAGAGATGAGGGGAGAACACTTACATTGTGCTATCATGTACAGTAAACGGCTGCATAAGTGCTTTTTCTTAAGCTCGAAGGAGAAAAAAAAAAAGATTTGAAAAACAGGTATTTATTGTTGAGGCATCGTTAAAAGTTAGCCTGTGCTATTCCGTTCCGGGGTGACCATGTAAAATCCCTAACGGCGGGCGTCCAACAGGTAGGAGAGAGAGAGAGAAATCTTTCAGGACATAAAAAAATAACGGTGACGATGTTACCCCTCGGATTCTGTCGTTTTCAAAGATCACTGCTACATTTTAAACCGCACGCAATCATGTGCAACATCAGAAAAAAAGGCTTTGAAGATGATTCCTCTACGCTCCGCTCGGTCTGTTGGGGGTTGTTTTAGTTTCTCATTTTTCATACATATAGATTTTTTTTTTTACATGTTCCGCCGCCTCATTATTGGTGTTGATTGGCAGTGTCCAGGTCCAATAACGTGGCAGAGTGATTCAGTAAAAAAACACCATAGTTGCAGTGAGGTTATTTAGGGGTGTCACTCTGGAGGAGGCTGACAGTCCACAGCACCGTCACTGAGGGGGGGGGGGGGGTTCTGCTTCGGGTGGTGATCAGACGGGGCCGTTGACCGACACTTCCTGAGGAGGTGGCGTCTCCTCTCTGTTTGGACGACAGAGGAAACAGTTAAGACTCTAAACAGGATGAAAATCTAGTGTATGTGAGTTTACTTACGGGGAAACTTTCACCTCAGATGGGTCTTTAGAGAAATGTTATGATACATGTTTCAGAGCATAGGTTTTCATTCCTCTTGTTAAGGACAGAGGATGTCGCACCTTGTGAAGCCCTATGAGGCTCATTGGGATTTGTGAATATGGGCTATCCAAATATAATTAGATTGATGGATATTTATCTTACTACAGGGTTTCTGCAGGTGTCAACTTACAAATAAGACTTGTTGAGACCCTTTAGGACCATAATGTATAAAATATAAGACTTCTAAAGTAGAAGGAATATCAGATTCCAAGATTTCTTACAATACATCTGCTCAGTTCTGCATCATTGGGAAAGGACTACAATACACTGAGACATAATAAACTATGGATGCCTGCAAATAAGTTCTCTCTCTCAAAAAAAGACGTAGCCCTCACAATTTCCTAAAGCTCAACGTGATGTCATCAATGGGACCAATACTCTAAAAGCTGAAAATCTAATGTTAAGTATTAAAGAAAAAAAGGAAATAATAATTCTTAGCATTACGGCCACAGAGACGCTTTTACACAATTTTCAAAACTGTATTAAACGAGTGACGAGCAGCAGCAGTTATTCGATAAACTTACTTCCTGTCGGTCTGTGTGTTTGCAGGTGACTCGTCAGCAGGCTGCTGCTGCTCTGATGGTTTGGGAGGATCTGACAGAGAGAGTTTCTCCAGAGACACCGGACTTTCCTCACTGCAACACACACACACACAGAGAAATTAATAGTTACTATTTATTTCACACCAGCACACAAAAAAAATATCCAGCTTTTAAAATAAATGAATAAACACTGATTTATTGACGTCTCATTTAAAAAAGAAACTATTTGACCTCTTATTCTTTGCTGACGCATTCTTTACAATATATTTTTAATCAGGTACCCAAGAACTAGACAATAGCTCAGTACATTCAGTAAATACAGATAAATTGGTCAGTGTTTACCATCGGATGGAGTGTTAGAGGGGGGCTACTTGATAGATTCCCCCCCTCCCCCTTTCTCAACCTTCCCCCTTCTCAGCGTTGGTAAATAAACTTGGACTTTCCACACTCCCAGTAAATACTGTGACCCAGTAATTAACTACATCTTTCAAGTCACAGTTGTTTTACTATTGAACCTTCTGAGACTGTGAATGTGAGTTTGAGATGGAAGTTTCTGCAGAGAAGCTCTCAGGCTGTACTTTACTTAGAAAGTCCCAACTGAATGTATCCAGTAATTTTAAATCCCAGTCAGTCTATAATTACCTCAGCGTGGTACAACACACACGCGCATGCACACACACACACGCGCACCAGAGTGAACTCAACACAGGAAGCTTTAGGCACTCAGCACTTGACCCTGAGGTTCTCAGCTATAAGATACAAACCTTTTGAGGTCAGCTGTCTGGTTGCCAGGGGCGTCTGCCTTTTCCGAAGTGGCGGTTGCAGCAGCAGCATTTTTGTCGTCCTCCTCGCTGTCCGATCCCCCGGAGGAGCTGCTGTCTGAGGCCACGAGAGGAGCCTTCCTCCCTTCTCCCTTCTCCGCCCAAGCAGTAGGAGTGGCACTAACCTCCGCTGACACACAAACAGCAAACCGGGGAGCAAATGTTAGTTTGTTTTGTTCTGTTTAATCTTTAACCGACTAACAGAGAAGTAGACTGGTGGGATGGAGTGGATCAGCTAAGCTCTGAGAATGCAGACCCACTCACCGCTCTTCTCAGGGTTTTGTTTGGCTTGTTTATCTGCATCCGAGTCCACAGGAGAGCTGCACCTGGGATTGGTCTCTTTGCTGCAAGAAACAACTAATTATGTTACAAGGCTGGGAAAAAAGTGTTCCAACGCAAATTGTTCAGTATATTCATTTGATGCTTTATCAGGAAAAACAAGTAAATATTAAACAATAAAAAGGACAGGGCCAAGAGAAGAGGAGGACTACAAGCAAAGTTCTGAAAGTATGAAATCTTGTACTTAGTTCCAGTCAGTTGGTCTTCCTCATCCAAGTGAGCACTAGCATTAGCCGTCTTCAACAGTTAGTTAGTTGCACAGTTACTTCAAAGAGTACACAGCAACCGTATGGTTTAGTTTTGATCTGAACACAACATTAGAGGGAGTTCACATCTTGACCAGCGACCTTCCTGCCAGGTCAATCAGTTTGGATGGAGAGGAAGTTCAAAGAAGTCCTGTTGGCTCCAAACTCCTGCCTTGTCACAATATTTTGGAGTAGATCACTGTACCTGAATAGTAAAATCGGTTTCGCCAAAAGGTGTTTGCCTCTCTGAGCTATGTTCATCAGTTCAGTTTGCCAAAGGTGGACTGAACCTGAACAGAGTTATTTTCAAAGCAAAGGGTCTGAACACATTTGTAAAAACCTTTGTGATAAATTTCTAAAGAAATGTTTTCACTTTTCATTTTGTAATACTGATTGTTAATTGGCATAATAACAATTGTTTACACTTAAAACTAATTCAACCACACAACTAAGTGTACATGAGTCTTGATCCTTTATTCAGCCAGTGTGTTTAGCAGACTTTGTTTTGTATCTAAAGCTCTCGTACATATATTGTTTAAAACTATGACCTAAAACCCCTTTAATATAAAATTTGAGTTCAGACTTGCGCATGTGGATCTACGGGTTTTCTTCTCACCCAGAGAAAGGCTGGAACTCAGTGAAGTTGGCCCACCCTGTTTCATGTGTCTCTGCTCCGGTCCGAGTTGAGCTGTCCCACGACTGTGGGGTCTGAGAGGCTGTCGTTCCTCCAGACTCCCTGAAATTCGCTGTCCAGCCTGGACCTGGAAACAAGACAAACCGTGGACACAAAATAAGACGACAGCCCATCTTGATGGGTTGTTTCCAAGCTAACATGACACAAGGTTGTGTTCTCTGAATGGCTGTTGTCCTCTAATCTACCTGAATCTGATGTGTTTTGCTCTGAGTCTTCGTCCTCATCAGATTCAGATCCGTGGTCCTGCTCCCTGCCTCCATTCTCCATGCTGCTCCGGGAGCTTCCCTCTGACGTTTGAGAGACACCAAACCTGGAAGAGCAGGAGGAAAGACAAGGGAACGATTAGAAGGTTAACGAAAATTTGACATGTAAAGAAACGCACTAACAGAACTAAAAGCTAGAATTATATCACCAGGTTTACCTTGTTCTGGATTTAGCTTGTGTTGCATAGTTGATCTCCTTCTCCTCCCAAATGTCCTCTTCCTCTTCAGCATCGTCAAACTGGCGTATCCTTTCTTTACAGCAGGCTTCAAAGGCAGCCGCATTGGCCTGTGTACAAATTAACCGTAGGAAGGTTTTTCCAAGGTTTTATCAACCCCCCCCGCCCCATCCAATTGCATAGTGAAAGCGAGGCAAACAGGAAATAGCAATCCTATAGCATTACATTTTCAATCAACATTTACCTCATACTGATAAGTTAAAGCAAAAATACACATCTGCAGCAGTGATCATTATCTACGAAAGTAAAAAAGAAACACTAATGTAAAGTGACGATACAACTACGAAAGACACGCAACAGACACACAAACAACAGAAGTGAGCTACACCGGACAAGCAGAGTTAAAGTGGGTGATCTGAACCCCTGTTGTGTCTGGGTTTTCACAAATGACGGCTCTGTTTGTTTCATTGACATCAATGGTTGCTCAGTTCCATTGTGGCTGTGTTTCTGTTATGTGGCTTTTGTAGTTGTGTTGTCAATTTCGCATTCATGTTTTCCTTTAATGAGCTTGTGTGTGATGTCTCTGCCACCGTAATTATGAGACAGAAAAACTAATTTCAGTTTTTAACAACATTGCTGTTTACACAGGATGACTACAGCCGTGGTAGAAACATTTGCAGTAGTTCTATTATAAGTACCATTAATCAAACAATTCTTCAGTAAGAGTCAAAGACACAAATGCACTTACACTGTTATCATCAGCATCTAGATTGAAGTTAATCTCAGCGATTCTGTCGAATGTGGCACTGAGGAAAGAGAACAAATGAATGTTCAACATATTCAACAAGATCCAGCGATAAAGAGTAAAACACATTGAGTCAAATATTACAATTACACAGCAGACATAACCTAAATAGAGTTTGATGCCAAGCAGATAACCTCTCTCTCTTTCCCCTTAACGGTCAACAACTTGTGTAAGACTTTAAGACTTACTTGATATTTTCATCGTGCTCATTGAACTCCTCATCATTGAACCCAAACTGATCCACAAAGTTGGCAGTCATCTGTTGGATCTGATAGTCGGAGAAGGCCTGGGAAGGTTATAAAGGACACGTGTTAGGATAATACCAATTGTGGACAAAAGAGCTTACTGGAGAGGGCTATATGTTTTATTTAGATAAGTGAGTGTCTTTCTGTTTCTTTGGCAGCGAGTGCATCCTACCTGCTGGAGAGACAGGTCATTGGGGAAGGGGCTCTCCATGTCATCGTCCTCACTGGATGAGTGCATGTTGTGGGTGCTTACCTGTAAGACAAGTGTGGAGGTTTGGTTTTAGTGTCCTTACATGACAGTTGTAAATCACATCAGACACACAACTGCTTAAAAATACTTTGAGCATAAAATTAGGGCTGCAACAACTAATCGATTTAATCGATTATAAAAAATATTCTTGAAAAGTCTTGACCGCTAGTATTGCTACTGCATTGTTTTCTACATGTAGGTCCCCTTGTGTTTGCACCATGCACACATGTAGGCACAGGCCGGTTACAGAGTAGGTGCAATTCAGTGGTAAGAAATGCTGCTACACAGTATCGCAGATAAGGGAGAAGCAGACTGCTAGCAAATAAACTTGGATGTCAACAGTGCAGTATAAAAAAAAATACTTATACTAAAAAAATATACCTTGAACTTAAACGTTATTGTATACGTTTACAAAAAAACCTTCAAATCTATAAGCAAAAATTAGGGCCGCTACAGTTAATTCACTAATATTTATTAGGTGAAAGTTTTGTCAAGGAATGTCTAATACGTTGAGTAACAGCTGCTCTGACTCTGTTCTGAACACAGTGATAATGCCTTGAGGAGGTTCAAGAAATGTATTTTTTAGAGAGAAAAAAAAGACATCTTAATGACATCTCACCAGCTCTACCGTGTTTCTCCTGTTTGTCTCTCTCAGGGTCTCGTCCACAAAGCTCTCCCAGCGTCCTCTGCAGTCCTCTGGCAGCTCTGCGAGAGTAAACCGCAGGAGGGATATTAAATGTTACTGAATTTTTTTTACTTAAACAGCCAACTCATCTGGCATCGGGCCTACTGTAATATAAGATTACCTTTTATGAGGTCAGTGATCTGGACCTGTACGGTTCCTTTCTCCAGGTTCTGGACCACCATGTTGGCGATTCTGGTCAGATGACCCATGTTGCCTCTCCTGGTGCCTCCCTCAGCCCTGAGATTCACAGATACATGCATGGTTATTTTCACCAGTTACTCTACGGCAAAAACACAATTTAACACACACTGCGTTAATGTTACAAATCACAGGAAGACAATATGTTTTATTTTAATATTATATTATTTATGTTTTGCTTTTAAATCAGCATGTAACAAAAAATATCTTAGAACATCAAAATCCACCCCACAGAAATAATATAGTGGTGGGAAATTTTCTATTTTAATATCAATGTGCTAGAGCACATTGCTGGCCAAGCATGTAGAGAGTCTTACTGTATTCTATCATTCTCCTCCCAGGCGTCAAGGATCCTCTGTACCAATCGACACTTCTGGAAGAGCTGAGGGTTCAGGAGAAACACAGAATGAAGGTGAGTGGGAAAGTAATTGAGAAAACAAACATAGGAGTCGTACTGCTCCACATGTATCTACATCACAGTTGGCTTGGACTCGGTTTGTAAAGTTTACTTGTAAAGTTTCTTTATGACTGATGGATAGATTCACAGGCTTTTAGGGTGTAATGTGCCACTGTCAGGTATCAAAGCTCCTTAATCCACCTACATGGGCCACAAGGGCATTGTGGATGGAGGTCTGTGGGTCAACGGTCCTGCCTGTCTCCACGGCCTCCCCCTGCTCTTCAAGGCTAGACACGGCAGGGTTCCCATCGTGGTTCTGGAGACCTGGGACATGCTGCTCCTCTGAGGAAGGGTGGTTCAAGATCGCTGCCACGCACAGCTCCACTTGGAAGTGCAAAAAATTATTCCAGGAGTATTTGAAGAAAAGATCCTATTCCGGGAAAGAGAAAACAAAGGTCAGTGACATGCTGCTGACGACTGCATGAAAGACAGAACCACTGATGACACCAGCCATAAAAAAACACTGTTGTAACAGAAAAGCGTTTGAATCCTGTCGGTACACAAAGCTTTATGGCCAAGGCCACACCCACTGCCCTTTCATTACTGAACGGGATAAGGTAATCAGTTGCTCCCTCCCTCATGACAAACCTTGTGCAAATCTTATGCAACTTGTTCCAGATAACAGAATCAGGCATAAAATGTCCCCAAACACTGTGTGCAATGACAGTAGAGTCAAGTTAAGATTGATCATACCAGTAGTAGGTCCATGGTGGTAAGATTGCACAGCTCCTGGCACATACTGGGGGAATTGGTCTGCAGTAGGGCAGCCACCAGCCGGGCCACATGGAGGCGGGCGTTCCCCAGTGGCTGCTCCAGAAGGCCAACGGTCGTCAATATTGCACTTTTCTGTTGATGAAATAAGAAAACAGTTAAAACTTTAAAACTCTTAATTCACCTTCAGCTGCAGTACTATTTTCAAAAGTATGCTAAAAAGTGCTAGCTGAACGCGCTTAGTTTTCAACCTGCAAAAACTATCTATCCCTTTCACAAAAATATAATGAATATTTCATCCGAATTTCTGAATTAGTTAGTTTAGAGTGAACTCTCTTCACCACTTTGTGCTGCTTGGCAGCTTTACCTTGGGGGGATCCAGAAGAAGCTGCTGGAAGTCCTTTAAATGGGGCTCAATGGCGTTTAAAATACTGCTGTTGACAGTGTAAGACCTTTCATAACCCTGAGAATACAGATCCATCAGCCCTTCCAACCTGGGAGACACAAGCAGACAACAACATTAGACTCTTGCCCTATTCATATATACACTAGTGTATATATATAAGCAGAGTTTCAAGCATTTTCTGCATTCCTGATACAATACAGAAGAAAATGAAACAAGGTTCTAATGACTTCTGTCTTATTGTCTCATTGTTTAGCAGGCCTGGGAGGACACGGACCATGACAAAACCAAAAGCTCCCAACATTGACAGTTAAAACTTGACGGGAAACACTTTGACTCACCCTGACCTCCTGGTCTCCAGTAAGGTAAGTAGCACTTGAGTTCCATTAACGATGGAGGCCTCGCTCCTCTCCCCATCAAATAAGTTCTTGAGGAGTCCCGCCACACTCTCCTGCCTGAAAAGTTCACAGGTTTATGCTGTAACCAATGTCGGCAACTAGACGTTTAATAATGATGGTGATGACGACATGCTAATGAGGTGTTGAAGTAAACAATGTAATTTTTCTGCTATTAACGAGAGCCATCCAATTATGTGGCAACCTTTACCGACATTAGACGAGCCAAAGGTTTGACTCGTTTGGCCACTAAACAAATTAAGATGCCCGATGCCATTTTAAATTTCTGCAAAAAAATTGATGTTGCCATGTAAATGTTGGGTTTTTCAGGACATACTCATTCCTCAGACAACAGGTAATTGTTCATTTCTATGTTACTGAAAACCTTTTTTTCCTCTTGAGAATTTAACTATATGGCCTTGGAAACTTACGACTCTAGTACAGCCAATAGTGGGTCAGTCTCCATGCCATCCTGCATCTGATTGGCCTGGTCTCGACTAAGGCGGATGATGTCACATAGCGTTTGGGACGCATTCGATTGTCTCTGAAAGGTAAATTGTTGAGATATTAAATCTACATCAACAGACGGCTCCTCTAGATGAAGGGTTATAATATTCTTCACCTGACAAACACATTTACAGCATTGTAACAGGTTGACTCCCAGCCTGCTTCACACTTACCTCCTCATCTTTACCAGTATGGATAAGCTCTGTCAGTCTCTGTACCAAATTCTCCTCATTCAGCCACTGGAATGGGGGAAAAAAACATGAACTACACTAGATACGTCCAAGGTTCTTACCAAGGGGAGGTACACAAACATATTTAGATCACTTACATGAAGGACCTCCTGCCTCAAGGGGGCAGGCTCCACACAACTGATGAGGCGAAGCAGCAGGTCCATCATGGCAGAGGCATCAATATGTTTCAGCACCAGACCAATGAAGCCTTCCTTTTTCTTTAGAAAGGTAATCACCTGGGAAAATAAAAATATATGTTTTATTTCCACATAGTACTGTATGCCAAGGGTTAATGTGGTACAAGTTAATTAATTTAGTTACATTGAACGTGCGAGTCATGATCTCTTTCCACTCTACCTGTTCGGTTTTCCTGGCAATGAGGTTGCCGATGGTTTTGCTGAAAAAGCTGGCGAGTAGCGGGTTGAGGGGCGGATCCTGCTCCAAGAAGTGGTATAGTATCTCGAGGAGAGACTCCTCCCCGCCCAGCTTATCATTTATAATGGACACATCTGATGTCAGGAGCTCACAAGCAATGTTGGGAAATCTGAGAAAGAAAACAGAGATTCCCGTTTAGGAAGGGGCTTTGTTTTTATATCTTTAAATCATATACGATTTTTTACTGATTACTGACTGAACTGGATGTGAAGGCACTCACTTAAAGCGGCTCCTTTCCTCCAGGTCAGCGGGCGGCTCTGTGGTGATGAGGCTGACCAGCTCCTGCATGCAGTGGTCCTGGCAGAGGAAGAGGAGCAATCTGCGGTTTTGGGCCTTGCACTCTTGCAGGACATCATCCTCCTCCATCAGCTCTCTCAGCGTCACGTCCTCCCTGTCCAGCAGCTGGTCAATGTGGGAGGTGGTGTGCAGGTCGAACTTCCAAAACATGGTGGCCGCTGGGACGGGGGACAGAGCCCTGGGTCATGGCAAAGTAGAGTGAGAGATGGTAAAAAAACATGAATGTGGAGACAGTCGAAGGAACACAGGGAGACCTAGCAGTGTCAAGAAAGAAGGATGTACCATTGCGGATCAAACTTTTATTTTCTTTTTATATCACAGACTATGTTTAAATGCAGTATAATATACTGCTGTATTAACATCTGCTTAATATAGAGATTATTTGTGGTCAAAATAAGGCGGTAGAACTCAAAGAGATGCACCAGTAATGTGTGACACTAAGAGCCCAAGTTTTTAGTTAATGGGTATGTTGGTGCATACGTATGTTGAAAGAAACTGACAAATTTGGGTTTCTGACTGGCATTTCAACATGCAAAAGCACAGGCTCAGTCTGGAACCGACATTACTGTGCAGGGTGATTAGGGTGTGTTGGTTATTTTCTTCCATCTGACAATATGCAAATTTTAGTTTGGTACTTTCTTTCTGACAACTTAAACCCAAACTACATCCGTATCATGGAAATGTCATCGTTTTTTCCGGACTCCTTCTCTGTGTCCAGAGCTTGCAGCCATTTCTCCAGCCCCATTACACAGACTGTCCAAGGCAGGAATGCTGCACCGCTATTCTGCCTCGCCGAGCTATGTAAAGGTAGTACAGAATGGGGGGCATTGTTGCCTCTGCCTTTAAGCCGTCAGTGGAGGTAGTCACAGAGCCAAATTGACGACTGTGTAAAAGAAAGAGCCAGCATGACGGGACAGACACGGACATTGTTGTGTTACACGTCATGCCTCCGATTTCGTAACGCTGGCATGCTACCTAACATTACACACTGGGATAGGCGACGTAGTTTATGCATGTGTCGTTTCCAAACAAAGAAGAACAGGGTGTCGCATCTAACAAACGATTCGCTCGTGCAAGCCGATGATGACGAAGCCTGCAGCAAATCTTCTTATTCTTTAGAAAAGACTCGGCACAGTTCGGAGCATTGCTGCCTCCCACTGGTGTAGTTACATCACTGCCATTTTAGTCCTGTGAGTGTTCCACCAGTGAGCATGGTATAGTCAAAATGCAGCGTAATAAAAAACTCATACCAGTGTCCTTTTAATGTAGTTCACACCTAATTGAAATACGATATAAAATTACCCCTATGAAGTGCATTGAAATTCATTGACAAAGCTATTTAAAAGTTCAAAAAAGGAACATACATGTATAATATCTTTTGATGTCACTATATATATAGATAGATCTATATATATATATATATATATATAGATATAGATCTATATATATATAGATCTATATATATATATAGATATAGATATATCTATATATATATCTTTCAAATTATTTAAATACTGGGATAAAATCTAATTCTTGCCCCAGTTGCCTGTATCCACAGGAATGTTTCACTATTTGCTAAGAAGGCTTTTGCTACTTGCGTGATGTTGTACATTACTATAGTAGATATCCAAAATATGGGAACCTTTGCTTACACCATCCATTATCTAACAAGGTTGAACATTGAGGTAGATAAAATTATATTCCTTAATCAATTTTTAAATTTTAGTTTAAATAGTTTAAATAGTTAGTTATTACCTTTTATTCTGTAAAATGTAGTAATCCTCCTGACCAGCAGAAGTATTTTTCCCATTTAACCCCATGTGTAGGGCTGCTCGATTAAACGAAATTTAATCGTGATTATGATTGTTGGGTCAAACGATCTCCAAACTACTATAATCGAGTTGAAACGATTATTTGGCGTTTTTTCGAAAGAGACATGCATCCACAATTCAGTCCTTCCCCCAAAGCATTCAGCTGCCCAGCTGACTGGCTCTCACTCTCAATCAGCTGTAAAGTGAAGGAGGCGAGTTGTGTGTGTTTTGTGACCGCTGGTGGGGAAAAAAAGCTCGACAAAAAGGGTCGAAAAAGTTCGAGCAGCAGCACACCATGTAGCGGCCGCACACCACACCGCTATTCTCAAGTGCTCCCGCCAGACTGTTCAGACCGGTCAGACCGGACCCGCATTTCTCAGCGCCGGTCAGCCGTTCAGAGAGTGATAGGGTTGCCATCATTAAGGGTTTGAATAACCGGGCACCGATATCCTGGTTTCACGGAGGAATAAGACACGCAGCCGTCATCGGTGTTTACCTGAACCGGAAGTGATTCACTTTATTGCGCACGCTCCAGTCATTTAAAGAATAAAGCATAGACTTCAGAATAAGGGCAGATTAATAATCGTGATTTCGATATTGTCCAAAAATAATCGTGATTATGATTTTTTTTTCATAATCGAGCAGCCCTACCCATGTGTGTTTATTGTTGAAGAAGTTTTTCAATATTGTGACATGTGGAGGTCTTTAGTCACTAATCAAGCTAAAGCATGTACTGAGAATCGAACATATCTCTAGGAGACTCATACCCGTGCTAACCCTAACCCATCGTCATCAAAATATTATCGTATTTACAACGATAACAACAGATGAACTACAGCAGTCCACGTAAATGTTGTCATAATCTATACATTACAAAAGGATGAAGAATGTTTATACATACCAGTGGATGAAATGTGGATATCTTTAATCAGACCTCCCCCACGGGCAGGCAGGCATTTGTGTTTGTGCAGACGACAGAGAGTGTGGCGAGGCCTGGCATTTATCAGCATGGGTCTCCTCTTAAAATGCAGGCCTCTTTAGGAGATGAGACACTGAGAGGCTCACCATAACCTGCACACAAAAAAGCGGGGACTTATTTAACAACATTTGAGAAGAAACAACACTGTGTTATCATACCGTTCAGACATGATTTCAGATCTGGATAAATACTGAATGTGAGTGTAGAGTTATGGCTGTCCTCCACCAAATATGAAGTTAGGTTGTCCTAATTAAATGTCCATTACCAGATGGTGATATCCAATTCTGTGTAAAAGTTTGAACCTTTTAGATGTTTAGATTCTTATCCATCACGCATTACCAACAGGGAGGCATCTGAGCCGACCCAAATTCATGCTGATATATTTGATATCAAAAGTCAGATTGGCTTGACATGGAGACAGACACAACGGATAAGGCCTAAGTTCACAGAAGAACAGTGACAATAATTTCTCAGAGATGCTGTGAACAACCTACAAGCCAATTATTTAAAAAAGTATGTGTATCTAAAAGGAAATACATACCAGCTGTATCAGTGTTTAAGTCTGGAAACAACCGTTAAGAGATTATGGCTTGTTCCCAGGCTGACAGTCAGAACTTTCAAAAATGTCCTCATGTGTAATCAGCTCTGCAACCACCAAAGCTTTTAAAGACCAGATTATGGTAAATGAAGGATGCATCCTAAATGGTGCAGAACAAATATGGGATGCTCTTGTGACCAAGCAAGTATGTTTAAATAGTGTTTCCTCACATTGTGACTGTGGCAGCTAATCTAGTCAACCTTACACACCAGAAGTGACCAAAAACAAAAATAACTATTGCATCTGCTGGGTTTGTCCAACCTAACAAACTGCTCTGAGCAACATGCCATCAACCGTTGACCGTGGATGTAAAGCTCAGAGAGGATATTAAAAGTGCTTCCTCCTTGTTCTTTTCCTTTTTTCCTGAGGACGACCGATCCTTGCACATGCAGCAACAGCGTCCATCTGGCATACATTTACAGAGTACACAAGTGCAGTAATAACCCGTTGAACGCTCCCTGTGGACACTGAGCAGGGAAGCAAATGCTTGACTTTACATCCAAAATAGAACCCGCCAGAGGCAACAACAACAGTCTACTGGCACATATTACAGACAATGAAAAGAGGAACAATGGCACACATAAAGGGAAAAACACTTACATGGTGTGAGTTAACGACAGCCTGTAATCAGGCAAATTAAAATGTGGTCCAAGGAATTTCCTCTTAGACTTTACACGAGTTCTCCTTTACATCCTAGATGCAAATCAAGATGCAACAGTGACAACTGAATGTTTATCGCGTTCTTATACGTGCCCTAGCAAATGATCAACCAATCTGCAACAGTGCACTTCAGAGGACAAACATAAGCTTCAGCAGGTTTAGTCAGCCTGTTGCTGCTTACATGTACGTTGGTGCAGTGAAGCAAAATTAGATGAACAGACTTGCATCTAAAGCTCGAT
This sequence comes from Pleuronectes platessa, assembly GCF_947347685.1. Lineage (NCBI taxonomy): Eukaryota > Metazoa > Chordata > Actinopteri > Pleuronectiformes > Pleuronectidae > Pleuronectes > Pleuronectes platessa. The sequence goes on from NC_070647.1 coordinate 5,021,077, forward strand.
ACACAGATGCTGGTGACAAAATATTGATGTTGAAATGCCAGTGATTTAATTTGTAATTTGTTGTATTCCCTCACAGATTTCCTGGAGTTTCAGTAAATCCCAGTACTGATAATCATTGGATTTTATTAACCTTCACGCCAAATGAGCTATGACCTCAAACTTTTAGAAACACTTGCCATACATTCCTTATGATTGGAGTAAAGTAGTATGCGTTTCAAAATTACAGCTTAATCAATATTATACCAATTAAGCAACCCACTCCCATGTTTAGAGTATTTTAGCACAGAGGGGGGGGGGTCCCCAGGATGCGTCTAACAATGAGAGGCACACTGGTATGTGGCTAAAGAAATGTAAACTGAGCTGCAGTAGCCTTGGCGTGAAGTGCACATCAACTGACTTGCGGCAGGAGCTCCGATTTCTGTTTACTTCAACTCCAGTGAAGGCAGCACCTTTAAAAGATTAAAGATAATCCCAAAAAATAACGACATAAATTAATGATCGGTGATTGAGGTCCTCGTGGTATTAACACTCCTCGTGGTTGTCGTGAATACACAATGACCCTTTCTTGGTTTATCCACCGGTAACTAACGCATAATGACGGCGGGTGCCTGGTTAAAGTCAGTCAGGAGCGAGGCTCGGTGGCGGCCGGCCTCAGTCAAACCCCAATGGCTGCAGTGAACCACACTGCTTACATGGCTAGATTGTTAACTAGTACTCTACAATAACTAACGACCATTTAAGGATATACGGAACAATAAAGAACACACGAACGGAGCAAACAAATGTCGTTGATGTCGAAAGCACTCAACCACAACTGATTAACGTAACTTAGCGAATCTGTTTCGTCAAGTAGTGTTAAGTAATCCAACAACTAAACCAGCTCGTTTAGTTAATTTAGCCTTTTTGGACCATGACATTCTCGATCAACGTTATGTTTGCGCTTGTTCGGCAGCAACTTCTAAAAGCTAGCGACCTGTTCAAACTCCGTTCACGTTAGTTCCTCCTTTACTCTGATTAGCACGTAAGCTAATTAGCAAGGAATGGTTAACGTGTACCGGGCTGAGTTAGCAAACTTAAATAGCTCCCCAACTTATGTTCAACTTTGTCGCTACAGCAGCAGAGTAACACGTTAGCTGCTCGCCCAAACTCATGGCGTTCTCCTTGTCCAAAACTTACCTTTGATTGAAAACCCGCGGCTAGTCCTCCTGCCTGTGAGTTCGTGGAGTCTCACGTCAAGCAACCAGCTATCAAGTCTCTAGCTACCCAGCTCACTGTTAGCTAACATACATTAGCCTGTGTGCGGATAGTGATTTGTTTTGAAGAAGGGGTCAGCCTGCGACAACACTGGCTACTGTTAGCTAGCTCAACTTAGCTAGCGTTAGCCGAATGTAGCTGTGAAGTCTGCCAAATGGACGAGTTCCCCGACGCCAGTGGCCACCCGGCACGAAAAAGCGATGCCTGTTATTCCCGGTGTACGGCGTATGGCTCGTACTCACGCACAAAGTGATTCAAACGCGAGGCTAACTTTAGCTTGCAAGGCAGGAAAAACTCAGTCATATTTTTCGAATCAAAATGGCGACATGGTTACGAGAGCGCGCAGTGGAGCTCCAGGGGAACGTGCACCGACTTCAGACAGTGCACTGAAAGATGCGACATTAAGTCAAACACTAATAAAATACACATTATTTCGCAAAATGCACATATAAGTGCCCGCCCGCAATTCTGCTATACTTTGTTCTAACCTAACTAGCAACAACTTTAGATATGTATCCATATTCTAAAGGGGGTTATGAGAGCAGTTAAACATCAAATTTATTCAGTTTAACAACAGTACAGTACAATAAGATGCACTGGCATAACACTAGAAAATGTGAGAGATTCAAGTTGGAAGTTTGCTTTATTTATTTTTGGGGTTCCACAAATATTTAAGGACGATCAGGCCCAGACACTGACGGAGGCTAATTTAAACCAGAGCGATATCAAAATCTTTAAGTGAATATATATATTTATATTCCTGTTTAATCAAATTATGTCGAGTAAGGTATATAGAGATTTTTAATTGTTAATATAATAATATAGTAGTTACATATATATTATTCTTATTTATACATATATATATATATCGGCAACTATATTTCCAATTCCAGTGTAACAATCATTTTCCAACTTGGGATCAGTAAAGTGCATATATATATATATCCATCTTTCTATCTATATATTGGTTTAGCCTCGTAATAACCCACCTAACGTTGCATTTATTGCAAACCTCTTGTATTGAGATACATTTCTATACATGTATGTAATAAATAGGCAAGGTATGTAAACAAACAATAATATACATTATCTTTAAAATGGTGCAATTATTTGTTGCAGATATTATGTCCTAAATAGTGTTTTTATGAAGTGTACTGTTTCTTTAGCTTCTTTCCTCTTCTCGTTCTTCATCTCTCATCTCCCTCGCTTCTCTCCTCACTCGTTTCCCTTCCTCCTTCCCTTCTCCCTTCCTTCCTTTCCTCGCGCTTCGCCCTCCTCTCCTCGTCGCCCGTTCGCTCCCACAATGCATTGCGTTCACTCGTTGGATCATGGACCAAAGCGGTAAGCAAAATGTCCAGTCGAGGCCGATGTGAGCGAACGTATTTCAACTGGTCTATTCTTCCACGCAGCGATAGTTGCTGTTATAACAAATCGTCGGATAAGGAGGCACCATCCTCGCTGTGTAGGGGTTTGCTACGGCACCGCTTTATCTTACAGAGCAGCGTTAAAGCTAGCATGGTCCGAGTTAGCTCAGAACTGGCTAGCAATGGAGTTAAGCTAAATTACTTGTGCTCACGAAAAGTTAACGTTGAGTCTTAAGTGAACACGCCGAGACGCACGCATTGTAACAACAGAGTCTGCGCACCTCTCTATTAAACGGTGGACGGTGTATTGTCCATACATGAGTAAAGTGTAACGTCAAGCTGCGAATGAGTTGGGGCGCGAATGCTACACAAACCAATGTTAGCATCAAGCTAGCTTAAGATATTGGGCTGTCACAACTAATAACATGGTTTAAGAGTTTATCCTGAAATGTATGAGACGTCTGTCTTTCTTAACGCATTAGTATTTGCAGGTTGGATTTTTCTCTATTTGGTTATAGTCAATATCTAATACCCAACTGGTTACTCAAAGTTACTAGTTACCTTGCTAACTTTAGATGTGTAAATCTTACTATGTATCCCACAGTTCTTTGTTTGAGGATGTAAATATTATCCAAAACGTGTCCACTCCGTGACATTCCCAGGACTATGTTGAAGGATTTAACTGTTATTATATGAGTGGATATTGTTATTGTTATTCTTGTGGACAGTAGGGTCAACGCCACCCAGTCTGTGTATTTTCACATCGTGACTTCAAGCATCTCTTTCTGAAAGCCTATTCTAAAACTATATCCATATGGGTTTGATTTGTTGTATATATTATTTCCACTGGTCATTTCAACTGGACACTAATCATTCACTGCACAAATGTTGCCGCATCCTTTCGAGTACATATTGCTTAATTGTCTGCAATATTAATTCGAATGTATAGCTACTGTTTGACTTCACCACAATACTTTCATAAGCATGTGGAATTTATGAATATTGCTACTTTTATTTTTCCACAGACAATGATCTTCAAGGAAGCGACGGCTCTGGGAATTTGGGCGGCCCAGATGTTCGAAGACGAATCCCTATCAAACTCATATCCAAACAGCCCCTAAGGAGCAAACCTCCGCCACGAGCCCAAAGACCCAGCAGCAGGCCAACTAAAAGTGAGCCCGGAGAAAATGGTAGGATCATTTTGCAGTTCACCATGCTTTGTGAACTTGAATTAAGAAAAGAAACCTTTCTCCCTATAAAATGTCAACATAAATGCAGTCTTTTCTGCATGGTTTATACTGTAATGAGGTTTTCATATCTAATATAAACACAGATGCATACTAAATATTAAATTGTGCGAACATTTTGTCTCACGGTCATAATAACAAAAATCGTCAGCTATCAGTGTTATGGCAGCAGTTTTTCAACTGATAATATTTCTGCCTTTGAAGCCACGCCGAAGATTTTTGGTCGCCCAGTGAAACAAGGACAAGGAGAGACTGTTCATGTGAATGAGGCGGATTATTGAATTAGTTCTAGAAGAGTGGCAACAAACGTGTGAGTGCAGGGTTTCCAACAACGCTGCATGCAACACTGTAAAATGATGAGCACCGCTGCTTCAGGATCAGAGCTAAAGCAGCGGTTGATTTGTACCTTGTCTCCTGTCTAAGTGTCCACCCTCCACCCTCCTGCTGACCTGCACCAACTTTACACTTTAAAAATAAACACACACAAGACTCTTATTTAAACGCGTAGAAAGAGTTCAAAAATGTTGTATGTTCGCAGTTCAGCTTATACACTCAACACGAGATGTAACAGGCATCAGGGTTAAACTGACCGGAAATTAACCGGATTCATGATCCGACATCATTGACTAATAGTAAATAAATAAATGTAATGGCCAGGTTTTGTGTGAAGAGTGAAGAAGATGAGCATGCACACACACACACACAATCCTAGAGGAAACACTGGAATGCTAACCTAATTTGTTCACCCCATCCTATGTACTGAGCTGGTAAAATATATCTTGTATTAAATGTTTATTCAAGAGCAATTTTTGTTAACAGAGTCAGAGAGTCCATTTTATTTGTTGTTTTTGTTGTGTGTGGTTTATTTGTGTTTTCTGGACAGAGGGTATCATAATGTTTTTAATTCTAAGTCAAATGTCTGACTGAATCTTCTTTAGAATTAAAACCCTTGCATTATTATGCTTTAATGTCATATCTGTGCTATAAAATGGCATAATTGTCCTTAAAAATTCCCTCTGACAATCGCAGGCGGTGTTCCCTGCTGGAGGACACTCTGTGCCTTTATCTGCCCAAATAATCATGAAGTTTTGCGGAGTTTAAAAAATAAACTTTATGCTACGGATTGAGTCGGAGCCATCCCTTAGACATGTTTGATATTTACGGTTCAAGAAATTGAGGATAATGAGCATAAAAATCGTTTAACATCGCAAGATTCTTTGAGATTTCAAGTCTGTGGAATCGCCACTGTGAAATAGGCACGTGTGTGGTCTAACATTCGGAACAAATCGTCCAGTTTGTATGTTCTGACAATTATATGATTTTAAAGTCTGTTAAATCTGTCTGTCTGTGGTCTTCCACGTTTTTTTAAATCAGTCAAGAGTTGAAAATCCGTTATTTACTGAGCTATGGACAAATGTGAATATTGATGTCATATCGTTACACTGGAAAATTCAACAGAAGAAGTAAATAAACCGGTTTAAGCAGTAGTGTTTTCTCTACCATTGTCTAAAAAGAAACCAAAGAAAACTTATTTCTGTTTACAGCTCAGTGTAAGTGTCTATTGCTTTATGTTGTTATGCAGTGTTGAATTTCTCTCTGCTGTGTTTGTGATTTTCAATCCTTAATTACCATCATTTTGGATTGAAACGGTACAACTAACTGTCAGGAATTTTATCACGGTATACCATGGAACCAGTTACCTTTTCTTTCCTATTACGGCTATATGCAAAAGGCTTGTTTCAGCTGATTTTTATCGGCCAACAGATAAATAAGAAACAACAGAAAGTTCAGTGAAGCGTATAGTTTCTGTTGACATTGGCAGAGGCCAAGATCAGCACTTTAAGTTACATTTGAAACTGGAGCTACGGTGGTGGTGGTGTTGTTAATGTTCCTTAGTCCGTGTGGATGAGAGTTTGAAGTTTTACCTCATGTCCTCTTTGCCAATGCAGTGTTTCATTTCTGCCATAAGTCATCATGGCGCTGACAGAGGCTCAATTCTTACATACTGTGATTGCAAAATTCTGTCTGTTATTACAGAAGTTAATGCAACAGGGATCATTGTAGAACTCCTTGTTTTACTTGGGGTTCCCTCTCCTGGCGAACCATAGGTCTGACGCTATGTGAATTTATAAAAAAAAAAAAACTATAAACAATTGTTTTTAAATTAGCGTTTTTCTTTATGTGGTTTGCCAATAACCAGCAGGGGGAGCTACTAAATTGCCCATGGTAAACCAGACAGTCTTGGTTTCTTATAACATAAGATTAACCATGAACAACAGACATGAGGTTCGATAGCATCGTTTTTTTAATCCCGAGGAAGGTACGATTAAGTGGATGTAAAATGCATTGAAAAACAATGTTTAAATTCAAGCTGGGTCTTTATTTTACTTTACAATATCAGATTTGTATGAAAACGTTTTTATAGCATTGTTTCATTGCTTTTAAAACACCAAGTCAAACCAGCTGACTTCGTGAAGAAGGGTGGCTTGCCTAAAATGTCTTTGTGACAATTAAGTCTAGTTTGAGGGCTCTTCAATTCTGTTTTTAAAAGTTACTCACCACCTACTTTATTGTTATTACTGTGAGTTGACCTTATATCTTTATTCTACAATTGATTTCGCCTAATAAATCCCCGTTCTTATTTTAAGTAAACATCATTAACACGCGTGTCTTGTGTTTCACAGATAACTTTGGCTTCAAGCAAGAGGACAGGTTTGACTGCGGCGCTAAGTCTGGAGATGTGTTTGCAAATCAGAGGAGATATCCCCAGCCACTGTTTTGGGATTATAAGGTACATCCCACAGAATGATCAGACTCAACACACCTTTTCAGACAGAGGTTAACCAACACACCTTTTCATTACTATTCCACAGTAAGTAAGCGATGATGCACATCCAGACAATCAAAACACATGTCCTCATATAAGTCTGGTTGTAGTAATCTTCCCATCAGCCTATCGTGTGGGGAATTAAACGACTCATAAAGAATGAGCTTATAGAAAAGTGCATCGATTATATTTACATTATTTTAGGGTGCTCTAATGAAAAGTATATGTTAACACATTTCTTGATCGTTTTCCAACAGTTGCATTTGATTGGAGAAAGGGATGAAGTAGCGATCCACTTCTGTGACAAATGTGGTCTCCCTATCCAGCTGTATGGGCGGATGGTAAGTACTTTGTTAATGTGACCGTTGTCTGTACAATGCCTTTCTTAGAGAACTGCTGATGCTTACCTGTTGAATTGTTACCTCCACAGATCCCCTGTAAACATGTTTTCTGCCACGACTGTGCTTTGCTTCATGAAAAGAAAGGAGACAAGATGTGTCCAGGGTGAGACATTTTTTTACTTTGTTGTGTTTATGTGTTGTGGTGAATAATAGAACTCATTATTACCCTTTATTTTGAAAAGCAATTACAAAACCTGTTTTTTGCGACATTTAGCTTGAAGTAATGTGTAGCCTTTATGATTGTAGCTCTTCTGTTGCACCTGTGTAACTCCTGCTTTTTGACACTAACGCGTTGTCACTGTGTGTCCTCCAGCCTCACCCTCTACAGCTGCACAGATCCAGTGCAGCGCATCGAGCAGTGCCAGCGTGGTTCGCTCTACATGTGCAGTGTTGTGCCGGGATGTAAGCGCACCTACCTGTCCCAGCGTGACCTGCAGGCCCATGTTAACCACCGCCACCTGAGGGCAGCCAAGTCGTCCTCAGGCCGCCAGGAGCCCCTGCACCTCGGCCTGTCATCTGACGTGCCTGATCGTTTCCGTGTGCCTCCACCTCACTTATCCAAGAACCATGTCCATCTCCCCAACCCACTCCAGCATGGTGGTCATGACCCCTACAGCCAGCCGCCGCCGCCCTCTGCTCACGATGCCCCGCCCCCAACATCTGCTTTAGGGCCTGAGACATTCCGCATCGCTACGGTAACGACCCGGAAACACAGCAATCTCATCACTGTGCCCATCCAAGATGACTCCTCTTCCTCCCGTGAGCCCCACTCTGGTGGGCTAGGCCCCGGTCAGCCACCCCACCACCACCCTGGGGACTATCCCGGACAGCCACCTGTTGTGTCCCACTCCCACCACATGATGGCGCCACCGCAGCAGCACTTTGGCCCCCCGCCACCCCCTCCTCCTCCCATCAACCACCCAATGCAGCATCCGCCCCAGGCCTCTGGGACGCCACACATGGTGTACAACCAGGCCCCGCCTCCCCCCATGTCCACAGCTCCACCACCAATCACGCCCCCACCAGGGCACATTATGCCCCCTTATATGAACCACCCGCCCCCAGGACCTCCACCACAACACAGTGGCCCTCCCGTCAACGCCCCTCCACCTCATCATTACAACCCCAACTCAATGCAGCAGTTCCCTGAAGACCAGGGCACACTCAGTCCCCCGTTCAGCCAGCCAGGAGGGCTCAGCCCTGGGATGTGGCCTGCTCCGAGAGGACCCCCACCTCCACGAATGCAGGGTCCTCCTCCCCCGGGCCAGATGCCTGGTCCACATCACCCAGATCAGGGCCGCTACCGGCCGTACTATCAGTAAACTGCCAACTGAATGAATAGGCAACAGTCTGTGTCATTCTGTTCCGCACCACTTGTCTGAATAATGTGATAGTAAACCTCAGGGTTACAGGACGTAGAAGCTTCGTTTTGATAATACTGCCCAGAAACAAATGTGTATGCTGTGCACATTTAAGTTAACTGTACTGAACCTTCTACTGAGCATACTGCAGACTTGGAAGAGCAAGAATGTCCCCTTTTTAATAGCTTATATTTCTGTATATATGTCAGCTGAGTTCATGCATATGTACTGTTCATGAAAGATGTTAAATATGTCTCAATAAATTTTTAACGGCAGATTTCAATCTCATCTTTGCTCTATTGACACAAATAGTTCTATTGACTAACCGTTAATATTTAATTTATACGTTAAGATGGTTATATGATATTTGAAGGATATGAGAAGCAATACATGGAGTTCACATCTCGTGAGAACTAGTATTACCTAGTTGGTCAACTGTATGTAACCCTCCAGACATTTTGTCCTGTGGCTACATCTGGTGGTCGTCTTTATCTGTGGTTTCCAACAATTTTGGACTGTGACCCCATAAAATGGCTTGTAACTTCATATCAAAGGATGGTATTTAAATGTCTGCACCACCCAAACCAAAGTGACAATTTATTCTCAGATTGTTATTTGATGCTGGACCACAAGTGGATTTTTAAGTTATTTACAAAATAAAAGATCATTCAGGAACTCTGAAAAAATAAACTTGATTTTGTGCAGCACAGGTGTTTTCTCTGCTTTGCTACCATGACAGGGAAACATTGTTATGAAATTAAGTGTTTTTTTCTGTCTGGTGCTGTACAAACTACAAAACAAGATTATTTCCTGTCCATTTATCAGAGACTGATTAACATCAAAGCAGCTGTTTACAGTTATGTTTATCTTGACTTATAGATTTAGCTTGTGTACAGAGGAATTTGAAATCCTAAGGACAGTGTTAAACCCCTCTGAATGTCCAATGCAACACATCTGAAGTATGTGATATGTATTCTTTGACCAGTATTTACACAAGGTTGGTTGGTTGTACATCAAAACATCCAGCTACCATGATATCAGAAACATAGATATACAAATATGTAAAGTAAACTGTAACAAGTACCATTACAACAAAGTCTGCATGAATCAAAGCATTTTCAATAGATCTATACTAAACATATAGAACATTGCATCGAGGTGATAAAGTGAGTTATGACAGAAGATTAAAGTGGGACAGTGGTAAACAGCATTTTGCTGGGATTTGTTGATGAATATTCTTCCTCCTGAGTGGATGTTCCTGGAGACAGCTGCTCTTCTACATTTTGGTGTCTGATATCTATATTCAAAAAAATAAAACAGAATTATTTGTGAAGCATTATACCTGCTTTGACTAATTGCGTAACTCTTATTTTAATGCCACAACAGAAATTATTAATATTTATTTATTTGAATGTTACATGAAACTGTAATTCCCGCTTCATGTGCATCAACCCCAACACACCTCAAACAAATCACCCTAGCCCTCACAACATTATTAAGTTAATTATAATGAGAAATAAAGTGCTTCATAGTTTCTGCTCTGTTATAATTGTGGGTTCAGGGATTAATCTGACAACTTTATAGAAAAGGATGTAAAATCCATGAAGAGACTCTTTTATTTACCACCCAGCCTTTACTCTTGTCCTCCTTGTGTTTTTCCAGCACGTGCAGCATGGCGTCATGAAGGGTCGGGAAGAACATGGAGGTCCGAATCTCATCGTCAAAGAACATGCACATGTGTAGTTTCTCCAGGATGTACACTGTGGACACAGGCGAGAGGTCAGTGAAAGGGGCTCGATGGGGGTTCAGTGAAATGGGGAACTTCAACATGTAGGTATGATGCATCAGGGTTCTGCTACTGACCCACAGCTGCCTGAGAGGTGGATTATGGGTACCTGTATGTACCGGCAACATTCACCCCATGCTGTTGGTGTCCTCACTGATTTGATCATTTAAGAAGAAGTGCTTTTAATAAACTTTAGTAAACTCACCGTCACATGACACGATGTAAACATCCACATCGATTCGGATGAACTCTTTGAGACCCTGCAGGTGATAACAGCGATAAACAGAAGGTTGTAAAAACGTGGGCTTCACTGGAACAATACAACCGCTGTCACTCATTATTTTATTATGTTCATTATAATCAATTAAATTTGATTTGTATAGTGTCAAAATCCCAAAATACATTATCTCAAGGCACTTTATATATAATGAAACCCAAGAGTTCCCACAACGAACAATGAGAATTCCATTCTTAGTTCATCAGATACAGTATCTAACCCTGTTTACCGATCCGCTCTCTTTAGCAGAACTACAGCAACGGGAAAGTAACTGAGTACAGTTACTCAAGTACTGTGAGTACTATTTACTCAAGCATTACTGTTAAGTTACTTTGTACTTTCTACTCTAAAGAGACCCAAAGATTTTAAATGATCTAATAAAAAGCATCAGATCAGTAAAAGCAGATCTGAGGAAAGTTAAAAAGAGTAATACTTTGTATTGTACATTTTTTAAAACGTATTCATTTTTTTTAAGCATTTTTGAATGGTCTCATAATGCATCGTGAGGGGGCCTGGTGACTGCTCTAACAAATGTTACTCTGTCATATATCTTAAATAATGAAAAGTTTCTCCGCCTCAATTAAAATGTATGAAACAATGCATCTGCTATAAAAGGAACATTCTTTCATAGAGTGTATTTTTATGATCATGCTCCGAATTTTGAATAGAGGACTTTGACCAGTAGTGGAGAAATTCAACATTAATATGGATTGCAATTACTATTTGATCTTTTCAACATTAGCCAATATTCACTATGATTAGAGCCATTTCTGTCATATCCACACAGCAACATAAAAGACATATTCCAGGACTTATTAGCGAGAGTGCAGCTGCCAAATTATCAGTGTTTTTCCCTCTTTACCACTTTGAGTCCTTTCAGAGCAGAGATGTCCAGGAAGGAGACGGCGGAGAAGTCCAGGATCAGGCTGTGGAGGTCCACTCTGGGAACACTGATGTTGTTGGGAAGCTCGGCATTCCAGTTCATCCGGAATGGAAGGCCCTCGAGGTCAGTGGGCTGATCCATCGCCTCTTTGTTAACGCAAGACTCATCAGTGGTTTTGCTGAATAAACCCCTCAGACCTGTCTGTTAGACAAATATATGAACGTAAGCCTTGAGTTTTTTGAGGAAATCAATTTATCTACAATAATATTTTACTTTTTTTCGGCACGCATGAGTTTTAGGCCTCACCTCTCTACTGTGATTATCATTTTCCTGCAACAGTTTCTTGATTTTCCTGAGTGCCTTGTTCCTCTTCCTCAGAACTCTCAAGGGGTTGAATCCCACCTGGAACAGCAGTTCAGTACAGTTCAGTGCAGTGCAATGCTTAGAGTATACTCCTTGAGCAATACTGAAACCAATCGAGATGAATCGTACATACAGCCTCTTGGAGCTTTTCCTTGAAGAACTCTATGTTGGCAAAGAAGATAGGGGAGGGTATCCTGAAGATTTTTACTCCCCTTGGTTCGAAAATCTGAGAAGAAAAGCAGTGTGATTTTAATTCAGTTGACAATAATGACATTAAATGAAAACAAAAAAAAGCAACTTGTAACATACATGCAGGTAGTCTTTGCGATCCCTGTAGAGGTCAGTGCCAGAGATGTTCGCCAAGACAGAACAGCGGGGACTAGAAAGACATGAAGACAAACTGTTTGGTTTGTCCTTTCTTGGCTACTGTAGAAACAACACAATGCAGCATGGAGTATTTTGAGGCTATACAAATAACATAAATCTGAATTGAATTGAATTGAAGTGACCTCATAGGGATTTTTTCGTCTACTATAATACATTCCAGATTTTCTCATTATATCCCCAGTAATGTCAGTTTGCATATTAACAAACTGACGTCAGATGCCATGAAATGTGTCATTACAACTGAGTCCTGAAGACAACAGTGATCAGCTCCATCCCCAGGCCCACTGCCAGACCCAGATCCAAGCCGAGCAGGATGGCACCCAGGCACGTCCCCACCCACACCACCTGCAGGGAAAAAAAAACTGAAGTCAAACACCAACACAGAGCAGACTATGTGAAAATAAAGAAATAAATGAAACGTTGCACTCTATAACTAAATTAATATTTTGGAATTAAACTCAGATATTATCTGAATGCCTACAAATTCTGGTTTGTCCCTCCTCCACAGGTACGGGATTTCTCTGAACTGCATCAGCATGCCCTTCAAGTTCACGATCACCAAGGCACCAAGGACAGACTGCAGTCAAACAGAATATTAAAGGTGTGTATAGGGAAACAAATCTATACTACATTAGACTCATAGAAATATAATCACCAGGAAATTGTATCCCTATAAGAATCAGTAAAACAGAAAAAATCAACAATTCTGTCAAACTAAGTGACAGTGATACAGAGTTGACTTCTGTTCTGGATCAATTGGATCACAGAAATCTGTTTTGCTCTTTTTAAAATGTGCTCTCAGTGCTGATAGTGAATCAAACTGGACCACAAACATCCTGAAATAAACTTTGAAGACATCAGGATAATTTTGCAGCTCCTTGATCAGAAGATAATATTCCACTTGTTCCTAAAGGCTTCTTGGGATTGGATGGACCCAATGTTTTCTTTTTTAAAGAAGTGAGAGAACCAGAAAACCTTTGTGAAAGGTTTCTCTGTATCACTATTTTCATTGTGTGACAGATTCAAAGAAATGAATACTAAAAAGACAGGGCTTGGTGTGTGACCTTGATTCTCACCTTGGGAAGTGGCTCCAACAGGAACCCAAGTTTCAAAGTTACAATCATTGCCATCATGGCCGAGATCAACCCTGCAATCTGCATTTGTAAAAAAAAGAAGTTAATATTTCATTTTAAGATAGCTGTGAAAGATGAGAATGGGATATAAACCAGACTGTAAAGTGACAGTTCCGATCAAATGTTTTGTAGACAGACATTTTTTTTAAGGTGCCGGTATTGTAAAAGTTGACGCCAGGAGAGAGAAGCTGTAAATGGTGAGGTTTGTTTTCTGACCTGTGTTTTGCCTCCTGAGCTCTCCTGCACGGCCGTCCTGGAGAGGGCTGTGCTCGCCGCAAACGACCTGAAGCCCGCGCCGAATATGTTGCTAACCCCGAAAGCAATGAGCTCCTGGGATGGAACAATTGGAACTGATTGAAATGCTTATCACATTTAGTTTGACCCTGCTTTTTACATGTAACTCGTGAAAACCCAACCTTGTCTATAAAAGCCTATCCATGTAATTTTACATCTTCATAACCAAAATTACGAGTCTTATGCTTGTCGTCACATTGTATTAGTAACCAATCAAAACTATTTCCTTGATAGGGGTTTTATATATAACTCACCTGGTTCCCGTCTATGGTGTAATCATGTTTGATAGAGTAGACTTTGGCCACAGAGAAGGAAACAGCAAACCCAACTATGGCTATAGGGAAGGCCTCCACAGCACTTTCCTTGAAGACCTCTATACTGGGAGCAATTGGAGTCTCATACCTGAAAGATTATCATGCATTTAAATAATCTGGATTATCTGATGGAACAGCAGCAAATTTGTAGCGAGAACTTGAAACTTACCCACTGACCATTACACCGACAACATCAACATTGAATCTCTCCTGAAAGTTGAAGGCGTATGATATTCCACAAGCTATGACTGTCTGTGGGAATAGAAAACAACACCTGAGAGTTGGGTAGACGCATTGACCGATGGCAGCTATTGCCATTCATTCATTCATTCTTGCGGGGAAATCTACTTGTGGAGACCTGGAACTTGCTTGAAATTAGTTTCTTTAGCCAGCACTTGGAATTTTCATAAGCTCGATTGAACCTTGTATGATCAATATTTAGGGGTTTGGTTGATGACGCATGAACTGAAACCTACGATTGAGTATTAGGGCCAATCTAAAGAATTTGAGAATAACTTTATAATGTTACGAGAATAAAGTAAAAACGAATTTGTAATGAGTGAGGTGAGCCCATGCTTGCTGGAGTGTTAGTCCTGGATCCGAAACTATTCATCTCTTTATTTCTAGAGAAAGTGAAGAAAACCCTTTGAAAAACATGCAGTTTGCAGTTGACCACTGTCAAACATTTCCACCTCCGACATGGATAGCTGGACCGTAGTGCAAAAGAGGCAAAGTCCTGTCTGTGTAGTGGTTTCTTTGGAATAGACACTGTTTCTTGCACAATGTTCTGCAAAGACTACAATCAGACTCCATCACATCATTCAAGTCTCAACCCAAAACTCACCTGTTCAAACTGCCATACTCTTTATAACTGGATCCTGTGCACCTCACTTGTTTTTATGTTGATGTTCTGTTTTAATGTTGTTTCTATCTTTCATGCTTTTATCTTTTATCCTGTATTATTTTATTGTAAGGTGACCTTGGGTGACTTGAAAGGCGCCTCCAATTAAAATGTATTATTATTATTATTATTATTAAAGTCCCGATACCTACGATAATGGTGATTTGAGATCTATACTAAAGGATAAACTTAACAAGATGCTCCACATGCCCTGTAAAATACACACAAATTATCCCAATCCTAACGTGTATCGACAAGACAACTTCACACTGATTATATTATTATATTGTACTGGTGCGGAGATAATAGAGTTATTTGATGTTATCTTATCACGACTTGTGCTCGTATAATCCAACCCTAGAGTCTGAAAAGGTGTGTTTTGGTTTTGAGATTTAAAGTCTTATAAGGTGAACTTGAAGGCTTCCCTCACCATGATGACCTCTATGGGGATAGGCACTGGCAGTTTGGCTTTGTATTTGTCATTCAGCTCCTTCACAATGAACACGATCACCATGATCACTATGGTCATAACCAGGTCACAGATATTGGTGGAGGAGATCTGGACAAAGATCTTCTCCAGGGTCTGAACAAAAGAAATAACAACAATTAGTTCAGCTGGAGAATGATTACACTCATCAACACGCGGTTATGCACTCAGCAACAGATTTTTCCTAAGGAGAGATATTAAAACATTAAATTCATTCTCTTCTCTTGCTCTGCCATACGTAAGTGTTTTTGCTTGGCCGGGCAAATTTCATATTTAATGGTCAGACATAAGAGTGGTGGCCTTCTTCTCCTCTAGCCTTTGACAGCATATTCCCGATATCGTCAAACCAATCCTCTCTGACTCTGGAATAAGCTCACACCTTTATTGTTTTATGATAAGATAAGATAAGATAAAACTGGGTAGTTAGTTGTTCATTAAAGTTGTGGTCATTCTAGCCACAAAACTAAATTGGCTCCTCTCCCTCTAATCTCTGCTGTTCTTTCTTCAGCCGATAACGTTTCTTCTTAAGAACTGCTTGCATATCTAATGCTTTAACCTGTCCTCTTTCCCTTGTCTTTGTTAATCACCTATACAGCTTGAATGATGAAAACATTAGTGGCTAACCCCCAATGCTTTCTACTGGACTTGCTGACTTACATATATGATGGAGAGTGGCCCGCTCAGGCCTGGCACGATCAACCCAAACACAAACTTGAGCTGGGAAACCAGGATGTGGACAGCAGCTGCTGTGGTGAAGCCGGACACCAGCGTATCTGACAGGTACACAACAATGAAGCCCACCTGCAGAACCCCCATGGCAAGCTGCACGAGACAGAAGCATGGAGAGAAAAGAGGTTTGGTTTGAGGCCATGCGGATTTACTGCCATGTTCTTTAGGAACCACAGAGACGTGTCTATACCTGGAAGATACCCGCGAGGAAGGTGACAGAGGAGGCCACCAGGACCCTTTGCTGGTCCTGGGTCAGATTTTCAAAGCCTGTGATATTTGCTGCTGGTCCATCTTCTGGTACCAGACGGGTCACCACGGCGCCTATCATTAGGCTTAGGACTGGAAAGGAGCCTGCAGGGGAAAAGGGTGTGGATGAGTATGAAGGTATTATTGCATATCACTGTCGAAAGGGATATGATAAAACTCCACATAATCATTTGGGAAAATGTCTAACAATTTTTTGTTGGATTTTTTGTTGGATCTGCACCAAATTGCACACACTCATTAATATTATCCCTCTAAACATTTATCAAGCTCCACGAATTATTCTCTGAAAAATCAATGAAAATATTGACAAAAGCCCAATCTCACAATTTAAAAGAAGGTGATAAATATCTTTAAAATCAGAATCACCAATATCTTCTTTCTATAATGACATTTTACATAATTTAAGTCCAAAATGAAAAACAAACAGATCCATCTCTGATATGGCCTTTCTTTTAAGTCAAAAACTGTTTTAAAAAATGTTAGTTTCTTATCATCAAGTAACCCGTCTATGGTAACTGAGCACTAAGTAACATACCTACAGAAATGTGTCTTGAGGTACCAAGGAAAAAGTATGTGAGCATGGGGAAGAATGCTGTGTATAGTCCGTAGCTTGCAGGCAGCGACGCCAGCAGAGAGAAAGCAAGTCCTGAGTGAGAATAACATCGAAGACTGAATGAGGTTTGTCATCACATTAAAAAAGACAAATGATAAAGTTTGAGTATGTTTCAAAAGCTTTAGCTCACCCACAGAACAATGAATCTTGTATTAAAATGCTCCTCACCTTGCATGATCGCCACCAGTCCAGTGCTGACCCCCGACACCACATCACCCAGCAGCCACTCTCTGACTCTGTAGATCCTCATCCAGCCAATGATGGGCAGGAGAGAGAGGACGACCTTCTTGGCCCGTTTTGAATCACAACTGCTCAAAAACACAAAAGTTGACGATGTGAAATCAGAGACCCTGACCCTGATGTCTGTGTGACCGGGGCTCACTTACGTCAGATACTCTCTGACATGGTCCAGGATGGTTTTGTGCACCCTGTGGAGCTCCACATGATCTTCAGCAAGGCTGTCCTCAGAGTAAACACATCTGTCCACCAGGTATCGTTTCCTCAAAGTTGCCATCCTCACATCTGAGAATCCGGCACAAAATAAATGATCGTGGAGATAGATCCCGAAAGGAAGCCTTGGCCGTTGCTGCCCTTACAGTGTCAATCTAATCTGTCAACTGAGATCAATTTCATCCTTTCGTCACTTTTGTCTGAACGTTTCAATGATCTTTGATTCATTGAGTTGATACGTCAACTCAATGAAGACCACAAAATTTTTATGGTCTTTTATTTGTTTATTGTGGGTGATAATGATCGAAGCTCTGATTGGTTAGAGCGCTGCACCTCACGCCCTGAGAGCTGGTTACGCCCCTTTGACCATTTGCGTAGTTTCCCAACTGCAGCAGGGAAATGGAAAGACATTTTCTAAATAATATCTGTTCTTTAATTCAATTTGTGAGTCCACTTATTTGTTTCTCCTCTTTAACTGCATTTTCCCATAGATTTTTAATTTTCATGATTATTCAATGTACCTTTTAAATTATATAGTGAATAGCTTTTATTTTATTTCAGTAAATCCCTATCTACTGATTAATTGGTGTTTGTCACTTTTTTTTATATCCATTAAAATGTGTTTTCTAACTATTCAATATGTTATAGATTTAGAAAATATTTTTTAAACAAATGCATTAATGATTAATATCATTGTAGGGTTGATAACCCTTTACCCCACAACTTGTTGATGTTCTCATGACATCAAGGTGGGCCACAATGCCTTAGCTTAGACAAGCAAACCAAGATTAATTCAGTCACCAAAGATTACATTGTCTAAGTTTCAACATGATCAAACATAGGGGAAATGTCTGATGCAATCTTTGAAAAGCCTGGATTCAAGAGCACAATGACCAAGGGTCAAGGGTGTATGACAGCAGGAAAGACAGTCCTCACTATGTAACCGGAAATAAAGTACAAGTGAATAATTGTTGTTGGACGTCAGTTTTACCTCAGGTTGGGTCAACATGCATATTTGGTGTTGATGTTGGAGGTGAAGGGAGACTCTCCTTATGTGCTAAATTCATATAAGAGCTTGATTAACAACTGCTATAAAACTCAACCCAATTATCACCAAATTCCCAGTATTAATAATGAAAGTATTATTTTCGGGATTTTGAGTTGATTATTTTGTCTTAAGAACATGTAAATTGTCATTAAATCTCATTGTTTAGGGAGATCACATATTTCAATGCTCCAAACCCTTCCATTTGTTTTCTTTTTCACGTTGCTTCCCTCCCCCAAACAGAAAACAGTACTTTGAGAACATTTAGTCAAAAAAGATAATTTATTCTCATTATTATGAAAACATTCCATTACAGCATGTAAATATATACTGCATCTAAAATCACAACAAATTCAACATGTACAGTGTAAAAAACAATAATATAGTGTAAATTTGTTTCCTTAACATCACAGTAACTACCATATACTAGGTTAACGCTGATTGTCAGATAAATAAAGCCAAGTGCAGTATTTCATTATTCATCGCATCAGTGTTTTTTACAGCATGATATATAAAACAGTCACTCTTTTTGTCTTTGGTCGTTTTGATGGACTTCGTCATCTTCTCATCCAGATGTTAGAACCTGGTTTCTGGATCTGATGCCTGTCAGGGAAAAAGGAATATTTTTAAAGTATTTTTTACATTTGCAACATGTCAAGCTGCAAAAGCTGTATCTTTGGCTTTTTGAATAGGATAGATTAGGCATGAAAGGGGAAAGAGAGATATACTAGTCCATTATACAAATGAAAGCTTCTGGCATCTTACTTAGATGCCTCAGTCTGGTGAATTTCATATTATTATTATTATTATTAATATGTTTAATAAGAAGAATAATGCTAAGATAGATTTGACATTTTATTTCATTGCCTTTCTAGTAACCCAGGTACACCTTATCAAATATCGTAAATCATTACATGAATAATTAAGAAGAAGTAGAAGATTAAACCAATAAATGAAATATGTGAAACCGGTATAATATAGTGTTCAAAATATAATATAATATAATATAATATAATACGTTTTCCTTGAAAAAACAACCAGATGGATACGTACTTTTCTATCTCGGCTCCTCAAACCGCCTCCAGGGTAGTGAACTGTTACTGATGTCATAATCTGCAGGGCAACATGAAGAGTAAGGTTTTCGGAACATATTTACAGCATAGGCAATATATGGACTTTATTCAGATTGAAGCCTCTCCTTCAAATGTTGTGTATTTCACTAAATTGTCCTGTCATCTTCACCTTGTCGTAGTCGGATTTCTTCTCTGCGGCCTCTGGGTGTTTCTCGAGGATGTGCAGCATGGCGTCATGCAGGGTCAGGAAGAAAATCGATGGCTGAACTTCATCATCGAAAAAGCAACAATCGTGCAGTTTCTCCAGGATGTAAGCTGCAGGTGAGGAAACCAACACAGGATGAAATAAAGATGCTCTTGGCGGCTGTATTTAAAACGTGTTTCCGTGTGTATAATATTGGGCAGAAAGGATCTAGTTTAGTAAGTTGTGTTGTAAAAACCACTGAGACTTGTGATAGTGATGGACTTGGCACAGATCTGTATGGATTGAGTCTGGACTTGAAAGTGCTGGTTTCATACTTACGATCACAAGCCACAATGAAGACCTGAACTTCAACCCGGATCAGCTCTTTTAGCAACTGCAAAAAAAACAATGTAAGATGATTAAAGGAAAGCAGCCTCTCTGAAATAATCGCTCGCTTTGAAACTGTGACTTCGAAACTCACCGTTTTGAGCCCCTTCAGGGCAGAGATGTCCAGGAAGGAAACCGCAGCAAAGTCCAGGATGAGGCTGTGGACGTCCACTCTCGGAACAATTATGTTGGCTGGAAGCTCGGCGTTCCAGTCGATCCGGGCAGGAAGGTCCTTGAAGTCGGTCGGCTGGTCCAGCTCCTCTATGGTGCTCTCATCCTCTGATTCCTTGATCGGTCCACAAGAGCTATTCAAGAAGCCTTTCTGTAATGGCAGATATAATAAGATATATATATATATATACATGGCTAGTCCTCCAGAGAGCAAGTGTGCATCCTTTTAAAACAGCATTTCTGAATGTTCAACCAGAAATCAATGTTGGAAGTACTTTAGATAGATTGCATGGGAGACCTGAGATCTGGGCAATTTAGGTTTCATTAAACATAACAGCAATTTATTGCGGAGTTTTTCATACACAGATTTTTTATTTGCCCCAAAAAAGCTGGATATGAAACATGGAAAAGAAAATCTAAACTTTGTATAAAAGACTAAGGTGTGATTGCTGCTGTATTTATAAAAGCAAAATTCAACAAGGTGCATTGAAATCTCGCTCACTGAGGTGCCTGAAAATAAAATAAAAATTAAGGACAAAAACTTTTCGGATCTATGTTGAGTAATAAGGAGACTGTAACTATCCTCGTATTAATGTTAAATGACAAAATGTCTGTATGTAGATATACATATCTATGTATTCAAGCTTTATTGTCTTCATGACCACTCAAAGCACTTTACAAATTCAGTGTCTTGCCCAAGGACACTTCCAATGGAGGAGGAGCTGGGGATTGAACCACTGACCTTCTGGTTAACGGACAGCGCACCTCCTGAGCCACAGCTGCCCAGAGTGAAATAAATAGAAATTTGGAGGCTTATTGGAGAATAAGCATGACCAACTCTTAATGCCAATGAACTAGCTCTTAATATTTGCAGAAGTGAATGGATTTGCACATGTTCGGGATGTTATGTTAACATTTGCTCTGCATTTGGCTGCATTTGGCTGATATGAAGCTGATAAGGATCATGTCCTTGTTACAGTATATGACAAGTGTTTATCCACTTTCTTCATGTGTTATATCCTCTCAAGTCTCCAGGACTCTGATATTCCAAATAGTTTCTAATAATTAATAGTTTTCATGTTTAGATTTGTACTTAGAACAACTGATTGCATATATTTCAGAAACCAAACCAAACAGAGCAAACCTTCAGTTTCTCTTCACATCACAGGCCTGGTCCTATCATGGTCATATAATAACATCTTTGTAAGCTCAGTGGAGGTGAACTTTGTACCATCTGCTGAGCAAATCCCATCACGCACCAGACTCTGGTGCAGCTACTGTAAGACTCACGATTAGTGTATTTAAAAACTAAAGTTTTAAACTGAATTTACTAGTTTTCATTAATTGTAGTCTGTGATATTGCCAAGTCTTTTGTTTTGTTTTGTTTTTGGAGTGTACATGTTCACTGCTGACCTGAATAGAGTTTACAGACAAAAACAGGAAACAATAACAATGACTGTATAAAAAATGGAATAACTGAAACCTCGAGGGAAAGTGATACCAAAGAGAAAGTGTGTCATGTTTTTCACAGTAGACACATTTACATGCATCACCTTAACCACAATAAAGTCATACTTGGAATAATCTATAATCTGATAAGACATGTGGAGTATTCTGACCTTGGTAACATTATGAAGACACGTGCTCATCTTAATTGCATTTAATGTCCTTTTGGACCTATATCGACATATGTCAGTGATCATCTGCTTGATGATTCATGCCTTAGGTTTGAGTTTAAACAAGCTAAAGAAATAGAATTGAAGCTTTGACAAAATTATGATGAAAACAATCAAAAAGTGTAAAGAGCAGTATTGTGCATTTATTTCAGGTTGGGGTTTTAAGACTCATGAGATATATGACGTAATGGACGTAATGTTAACATGAGTCTTAATCAGATTAGGCTCTGTAAAATGTAAACAGGAATGTGAATTACTCACTGCTGTCCACTGCAGGTCCCCTGTCTTTAAAAGCCTCCGGATCATCCTGAGGGCTTTATTTCTCTTTCTCAGCACCCTTAGTGGGTTAAATCCAACCTGAGGAGAGATTTGTGTGACGTAAATCACGGGTTCAAGACACAGAATCATGTCAAAGATACAATTTGTTAAGTTCTAAGCCTTTGGTTATTTTTAAAAGCATCCTCTATTTAATTTTCCGATAATTGAGAGGCTGTATTAGAAACTGAATTAGTCAAAATAAGGATTTAACAAATGAATTACTATATTTCTATGAATATGTGACTTAAACAATAAAAAAAAATGCAACACACTCTATAGCCATGCAAGACTTACAGCTTCCACCAGCTTGTTCCGGAAGAATTCAATGTTGGCAAAGAAAATTGGCGACGGTATCCTGAAGATCTTCACTCCCTCTGGCTCGTATATCTGGGGAGAATCATTTGCATTACAATCATATTTTGGCCCAAATTAGGGTAAAATATATAAAACCTCTTAAAGCAAAGATGTGAAAATGAAACAGAGACACAACGTCTACTTTATGGGAATTCAATTAGGAACATACGAAATTAAACTTTAAGCACTTTCCTGTCTCTGATGCTGCTCCTGATGAATGAAATGATAGTTATATCAAACTAGTTCTGATGTCACGTCAAGCAAATGGATGGAGGCAAAACACATAAATGCTTTAAAGGAATACTGTCGTGGAAGTTTGATCCTCACATAACCTCTTTCAGCTTGTCTCGAATACCTCTTTGGTACAAATTGTTCATTCCAGTGAACTCTTATCTGGTGTACCTTCCCTCCCTATGACATGAAGTGAAGCCACCTCCTTCACCCAGGGTACTTTGACATTGAGGAGCTAATTTGCTGAGAGGCAAAGCCTTAGATGAGATTGTACCAGTTATGTTGAAACTTGTACCTGGTGCCGGCAGGGGGAGCTTATAGTAACTAAAAAACTTCAGAAGCCACAAATCAACACCTAACTAACACGTTAAATGTATTTTTTTCTTTTAACTAAAATGCAAACTGACAATTTTACATAATTTTTGTGTCGGACTATTTGTATTTATTGATCAAGAACCTTTAGAGATGCTCATAGGGGTTTTGTAAACTTTGGATAGAGCTTGCTTCAGCATTTATGCTAACTTAAGCTAACTAGCTCGATTTTGCTTTATTTGAATGGACAGTTATGGGACTGGTATCAGTAGTATCTCTCCAAAACTATATCTTTCACGTAAACTACAGAAGACACATGATAAAACCCAAACCAACATACATCGATGTAGTCCTTTCTGTCTTTGTAGATATCTGTTCCTCTGATGTTGGCCAGCTGACTGCAGCGAGGGCTGAAAGACAAAAAATGTCAGTAACGAAAGTTTGTCTGCGCCCAAAGTTAACAATACTAAGAGGCCACAGTTATGGTCAGTTGGAAAAAGAAGGAAAAGCGGTTAAATGGCAAGGGTAATAAGAGGTACAGTGCCGAATGGGGAAGAAGAAGAAGAAGTAGGATATTGAAACACATCAAGGTAAAGCATCTTGATGTTGGTAGCCAATCGCCAATAAACCTAATGAAGAAGAAGGAGCTATGGTCGGTGGCTATGTGTGTTTTACTTAATGGTACTTTGAGCTTAATGCTGTTAAATCATCAAAACAGTCTTAGTTTCTTATATTAGGATGTTGGCATTTGCTAGTTAGTTTCGGACATGAAGTAGCCAGTTGAAGGTAATAGGAATGTGGTTAGTTTTGCAGGTATTTGTTCATTAAGTTAAGGGATGATATTAATGTATTCAGTTTGTCATATATAGTTCATGAATATATTTGTGTTCCACATTTCATGACAATCCATCCAGAGATTGTTGAGATATTCCAAAGTGGTGGACCGACCAACATTTCCAGGTCTATGGCCATTCTGCTGACATGGCTAAATCTGGTACGGACTACCACAGTCCAGGAAGCAGATCAAACTGTACACTATGAAGACTTTGAAGAAAAGTGCAAGCCAAGACAAAACAAAATAGATATATACGTTTTGAGTCAAGAATAATGGTTTGTGGCCAAATACTAACAATTGAGTCCTGAGAACCACACTGATCAGCTCCACACCGAGGCCTGCAGCCAGTCCAAGATCCAGCCCCAGTAAGATGGAGGCAATACAGGTACACAACCACACCACCTGGACATAGACGAAGGTGAGAGACATAAGGAGCCATATGTCTACTTCCAGAGAGCGCAAAATGACCACAGTACATTTTTGAATGAATTTTCAACTATTTAACCATTCCCAGGTTATATATAATCTTACACAGTCTGGTTTGTCCCTTCTCCACAGGTATGGGATTTCTCTGACCTGCATCAGCATGCCCTTTAGATTGACGATAACGACAGCACCTAGCACAGACTGTTCAGGCAAAAGGGTCAAAGGTCAGATCTCAGCCAGTCCAGTTACTTCATCGGCATGTTGGGAGAGTATGAGGTAGTTTTGAGGTTTACCTTAGGGAGTGGCTCTAGTAGGAATCCTATGGCCAAGGTGACGATCATCACTATGACAGCTGACAGTAAACCAGCTATCTGAATAGGACAGAAGAGGAGTATGTATGTTGAGAGTTTGTTAAAATGTAGTGACGACTCTATTAATGCCACATACATATTCATGTTTTGATGGTTGCTTCATCTTCAAATAATACGTTTCAGGGATTTCCGCTTTAGTCACCTTTGTGCTCTATCATCCTCACACCGCCCTCATTAGTCACTGTGATTAGATTGTGAGGGGCTGTGGCTCAGGAAGTAGTACCAGATGGTCGGCGGTTCAAACCACCAACCGTCCTCTCATCTACCATGACTTGACAAGAAAGCAATTAATGCTGAGTACTTGTGCCCACACTCCCACCTCTGTTATTACTTAATGTCCTCTTCTTGACTCAGCCATAACTAAACCTGCATCCAGCTCTGAGTAGATCTTCCCTCTACTTGATGAGTGTCAGTGTTAGAGTTATTGTTTGGGTAAACTTTGACTCCAGCACTATGAGGAATAATAAGAGGTCACACGTGTTGGTTTACCTGAGTCTTGCCTCCTGTGCTCTCCTGCACTGCGGTCCTGGACAGAGCTGTACTCGCAGCAAAAGACTTGAAGGAAGCTCCGAAGATGTTGCCAACTCCAAAGGCTATGAGCTCCTATAGCAAAATCAAAGAGAAAACATGTTTTGTTATCACCATCGCAGACTTTTAGTGTGTTCCATTTGTTTCAGCATTGGTACAAACCTGATTTCCATCTATGGTGTAATCATGTTTTACAGAGTAGACCTTTGCCACAGAGAAAGCCACAGCAAAGCCCACTATGGCCATAGGAAACGCTTCAACTGCTGTGTCCTGGAAGATCTGCAGGTTTGGAGCCATCGGAGCCTCATACCTGAAACAAGGGAGTACTGTCAGGCTGAGGACTTCTTTTGATTTGACCACTTCCTTTAACAATTTTAGCACACTCAACGAATTCATTGTGGCTGTGGGTTGTTATTTTAATAGGGGTAACCCTTAATAGATGTTGTTTAACAATTTGGAGTAGTCCAAAAAGTTGTCTTTACTCCAGTATGTATACATGACAGAGGGATTTACAGGTTTTGATTTGATCGCACTTTTGCCCATTTACCCTCTCAGCTGATAATGCTCAGCTGTTAACTTCACACTTTTTGTATCAATACTGATGGGTCTGGCCTTACGGACACACATATCGTCATTGTCTTTAAACTGTTAGTGACCTCTGGTGCATTATTTACTCTGCTCTGACAGATAGGGACTGGAAAGAGAAAAATCTGTGCTTTCACTGTTCCAGTAGTTAACTGTGCCTCCTACAAAGGCTATCTCTGTTCTTCAAAGAGAGTTTGTGATACATGGATTTACTTGGCATTTAAATTAAACTATAGGAGAGAACTCAGAGGCTGACAATGAAAGTAACTATCTCCACCAAGATGGTTGTGTTTTATCAAAAACAACAGGACTGATCTCCGTCAAACTTTGTTTTGACTCTGGTCACCTAACAAATATCCGTCCAATATTCGCTCTTCTTTAGCTTTAATAAGCTTCTTCACCAACTCATCTCACTCTTTATGTGCTGAATGCTCCACCAGGTTCTCCAGCTAACTTTGCCTAGATGCTGTTTCATCTAAATGTTGTTTCATAGGATCTATTATCTCAGTTTTGCTCATCACTGTAATTTCTTTACATTTTGATGGTTCACAGAGTCGGAGAAAACTCAGGTAAACAGCAAATGAAGTTCAATTGTCATTGATGCCACTAGAGCAGTGTAAGAACTGTATCTATATAGCACTTTTCCAGCCTTTTCAAACACTCAAAATATTTAACAGCACAATTCCCAACTCAAGTATGACTTTGTCTTTTTCTATCACACCATGCGTACACTGTCAGGGAATTTGTAGATCAGTATCTTGACCAAGGAAGCTTCGGAATACAAACAGAGGTGCGGGTGATCGTACCACCATCCTTCTGTGTAGTCGACGGCCCTCTTTACTTCCTGAGTCACAGCCACCCACATATCATCACATCAAATTTCTTAACTTCAGCCAATGTGCAAACACTCACCCTTTTGGAATATGGCCCACAACATCAACGCCAAATCGCGTCTTGAAGTCAAAGCTATATGAAACTCCACATACAATAACGGTCTGCGGAAGAGATGGTATAAAATCATGACATCATGTCTGAAAATACTTGGCCCTGTCTCACAGGGACAGTATCAAAATGGCCTTGATTACAGATTGTGAGGTCTTTCTTTGAACCATCACATATGCTCTTTTATAAATGCTTTAATGATGTCATAAATCTGATTATTAGCTATGGACGGCACACTCCTGCCCAGCAAAGTCATAAAAAGTCAAAGCCAAAATGAATGTTATGACATCATGTCTGAAAATACTTGATTACAGATTGTGAGCTCTTTCCATGGCCCAACACATATGCCTACTTATAAATGATTTGATGATCTCATAAATCTGATTCTTGATGGAAGAATGGATGGCACACTTTGTCATAAAAAGTCAAACTCAAAACGAGTGTTATCATTATTGCTGTTTATACGACCAACCTTTTACATCTCATTCTATTGAAACATTTCTAAGTATTGTGTAGTATAATGTTGCTCACCATAATAACCTCAATGGGGATGGGCACCGGCAGCTTGGATTTGAATCTGTCATTTAGCTCCTTTACGATGAAGACCACCACCATGATGACCAAGGAGATCACCACGTCACAGATGTTGGTGGAGGTGATCTTTCCAAAGATGATCTCCAGGGTCTGAAATGATGAAGACAAATGAGACACACTCCCTCGACTGTGACACACATCAGAAACCTTTAAGCTTCTCTCTACTCACGTATATGATGGAGAGTGGTCCACTCAAGCCTGGGACTTGCAGCCCCAGCACAAACTTGAGCTGGGACACCAGGATGTGGATGGCAGCTGCTGTGGTGAAGCCGGACACCAGAGTGTCTGACAGGTACATGACTACGAAGCCTACCTGCATAATGCCCATCGCCAGCTGGAAGTGACACAGACAGTTAGACCTCACCAGCTACTAACAGTTTTCCCACTTTTACACGTCTTGTGACAGGCTAGGTTGACTATCATCTGGATATAGCGCTGCATTAAAGTGAGACATGAGAGTTGCAATCACGTTCTTGCGTAAGTTATAGTAAAAAAATTAATAAAACTATACTTTTGTGAGATCAAGCAAAATTCCGTGTCGAATATCACTACAGGATCCAAAGTTTAAAAGACATTCTGACCTTTGACATGGGTATCATCACTTTTCTTGTGTTTGATACTAAACCAGAGCAAATACTAAGTGTCTAAGGTTTTGAGGCTTGGTCCTGTTGTGGGAGGGTTTATTGCACAATCCTGTTATTACACCATAAGTATAGTGAACGGCTGTTATGAGGCGTCTAACCTGCATGATGCCGACGAGGAAGGTCACAGAAGAAGCCACCAGCACTCGCTGATCGTCCATCGTCAGGCCTTCGAACGCGGTGATGTTGAAGGCCGGACCCTCGTCTGGGACCAGCCTGGTGACCACTGAGCCGATCATCAGACACAAGACTGGGAAGGGACCTGCAAGGGGAGACAGAGAAGATGCTGGTTACAGTTGTCGTGTATTGACAAGAGATTCACATCCACCACTCACACATACACACACACACACACACACGCCTGCCTTACCCACTGAGATGTGCCTGGAAGTGCCCAGGAAGAAGTAGATGATGACAGGGAAGAAGGCAGAGAAGAGTCCATACCAGGGTGGCAGGGAGGCCAGCAGACAGTAGGCGAGACCTGCAGCACAAAAACATGTACATTACAGATACACAAAAGAATATGCTTGTTTACATAAAATTATTTTTACTTAACAGCATTTTAACTCACCAAACCAAACATTATCATGATCAGACAGTTTTGGTTAACATATAACTGACATGAAGTAAAAATAATTACTAAGAATCTTAAAATTTAAACAATTTATATGATTGTATCATCTTCTTTTTTCCTGCTCCATTTTGCTCCCAATTCATCCATATTTGTATTTCGTATTTTGTTCATAACCTCATAAATTTAAAAAAGCCACACTGAGAACAGTATATATCTAAAAAAAATCAATACAGGACAAAAATGTCATGTATAAAGAGTCTGAGCTGCTGCTGGAGATAAACAGTTTATACTGAGCAGCACAGACACCAGGGGAAGAGCTGATTACAAGGTAATCTCATGTTATCAGAATAGACTGAAGTTGCACAACTGTTCCAGATAAAATGAACATATTAGGAACAGGAAACGAGTAATAATCAGCACAATGTAAGCAGAGGCAGAAAATAAATAAGTCATTATAACTTAACGGACTAACAATAACTGTATCTTATAAACTGAGATGAGATTTACAGCTAGTTTTGTTGGTGGTTTTGTGCAGGAAACACATCCACCTCACTGAACAGTCTTGAAACGCTTCTGTCAAAGTAAAGTACCAGTTGTTGCTGTAGTGGGTTATTTATTCTTTTTACTTTTTTACTTTTCAAATTTCAATCCTGACCTTGGAGCCTCAAGATCTAGTTAAAAGCAAGTGAGATAAAAAACTTAAAGCTCCACCTCGGGATGGTGGTCGCTAAGAAACTTATTCTTCTGACTTGGAAGTCTACTTCTCCACCCTGCTTCACACACTGGCTTAACGAGATGTTCTCTGTTATTCAAATGGAAAAACTGCGTCACCACAAAGGCAACACACAGAAAAGGTTTGAGAGAACATGGGGACCTGCTTTGGCGCAGTGCAATATATCTTTAACTCCACAACAACTCTGACCTACCTGGCTACATTAGTTGATGTAGTATATTACACTGTCCACTTATCGTTTTACCTGGTCCTATCTTTTAGATAGGCCTATTGTGAGAACATTCCTGAAAGACCATATATGTAATGGAATAATCTGTCTGGAAACTTGTTTTTATTTTGTTGTTTGTTTTTGGTGGTGTGTTTTTACCCTATGTTTTGTTTTTGTTTGTGAATTTATATTATGTCTTGTCAACACTTTGTTATGTATCTGAAAATTGTAAATAAAGTATGTACAAAAAAACAAAAAAACAAAAGTTACAATATGTTTTGGTCAAAATGTAAAAAAATCTGAACCTCTATAATGCCCTCAGTAAATATAACTTCCTGATATGTGATAGTGCAAAGACACATCTACGAGGGGGAGTCAGATCTTCACCTGTCGATCAGACTCCATTAACTAAGCTGATTATGTTTACCTTGCAGGACAGCGACCAGTCCAGTGCTGACCCCGGACACGATGTCATTGAGCAGCCATTCTTTGAACTGATACATTTTCATCCAGCCAATTACCGGCAGGAGAGAGAGCGCTGCATTCTTGGCCCGCTTGGCGTCACATCTGCAATGATGCGCAGACACAAAACTAAAGTACATAAAGTATAGATGGATCAGTCATTGGCATAATTTGATGAATTTCAACAGAGGTCAGATTTGTAGAGTGCACATGATGATTGGTTTCAGACTCAGTTCATGCTCGTATATAAGTCCTGAAATTGAGTCCAGCTTTGAGGTATAGTTTTACTTCACTCCAATATATATAAATTCCTCATGAAAATTGCTAATTCCGATAAGTAAGCGTTTGATTACAGAATATACCTGTAACATTGCTTTATTTATGTGAATACTGATTATTTCTTCCTCCGTGGTCTTTATATAATCATGTCTACATTACTTAGATAACTGAGAGTGAATCACACTTGGAGAAGCAAATGGATTAGTGGTTTATTTAAGATGATAAAAACCACCAAGACCCTGAGAAACAGAAAATCTCAGCTGATATAAAAGCATCAGATTTTGTAGGGAATAACAGGATAAAAACTTTTTTTAAATAATTAAATTGACATTAGAGCAATAGTAGATTCAGATAGAAAACTCTGAGCATGAAAGAAGAAAACTAAATTTGTATTTACTTTCTCGTCTTTTACCTGATGATAGTCTGACGAGGACATAAAATAAAGTGGTGTGTGTGTGTGGAACCTTTTGGTCCTTAAATTCTTGCAAAAACAAATTTCTTTCTTTTATATATACAAGCTTTACTTCACAAAACGTAACCTTAACCATTTTATTTGTAAACTGTAAAAAAACTGTACAAACTGACTTTATGATGTGGTTTAAATGTAATAGTTTTTTATGTGGTCAGGGCATTTTTTTAAAGTTCAGCTGAAAGAATAAAGAGAAACTCGTTTTACCCAGAGGCCAAACTTTTCCCCCCTCGTCCCTTGAATCCCAACATTCATGCAGGACAGAAAACTTCACAGGAAACCAGCAGATCAAAAACCAAAAGCTTTGCATGTTCCTCACGTGAAGTACTGCTTGAGGTGGTTCAGCATGGTCTTGCGCTGTCGGTGGACCCTCTCGTACTCCCCGGTGAAGGAGTCCTCCGAGTAGAGAGGCCTGGCCACCACATACTGCTTGGCTCCCGGTCGCATCATTTCGCCTCTGCCGCCTGGATGACCGCTGATCTCTCTCCTCTACTGTATGTGACTCTGAGACCCAGTAATCACATTAGGGTTAGGAAGAGGATCCTGTCCTGACTTTGAACAACAGTAATCAAAAGAACACGGACAGGCAGACAACAAAAGGTCCAGACCCCTCTAACACGGGCAGAACACATGTGCCAGGTCAGGACCTGCCCAGATCTGTGGATGAGCATTGTCAGGCTTCATTAGAGCTCTAGAAACAGATTTACACCAGTGAGGCTTGTTTTAAATTTTAAAACTGAAATGTCTCAGCTCCCTGTCTTCTCCCAGAGATCTTCTTTTCATTTTTAAGAGATGAATCACTCAAGGGAATATTAGTTCCTTCACCTGGAGTTGAAAATACATCAGCAGCTCTGGAGTTTTGAAGATCCCTTAAAGATTTCACGTTGAGAAGCTCCCAGTCTTCCCATTAGCCCTCATATCCTATTGTGCAGCAGCGTATCCCACATACCTGACAGTGTTTCTAAATCCAAAGCGTCTCCTCTCTCTTCCAACTCCTCCGGCTCCTCTGGATCAACTGAGACCCGAGAGGGTTTTGCCATCAATAAATGCCACGTCTTTTTCTTATCACAACTGTAATTATTGACAGCAATTATGATGAGGTCCCTGTTTCTCACAACCGCTGGACGCTTAACTTATCCTTGACCATTGTTCTTACTGATATCTGCAACTTTCAGATGAGGCTTTCCGCCCCCAGAAGAGCAGTCGAAAGGTATTGTAGCGATGGGCAGGATAGGGAGGATGTGGACAGGGCAGACAGGACAGGCAAGATCAGGTCATTGTTATGAAGTGGAAATGAAGTTACTTTTCAGGAGGGGGAAACGCCGCTGAGGGTTGGCTGCAGACCTCCACACACAGTGCACTTCAGGAGTAACAATAGTTTGTGTGCCGCAGGAACTGAGATTGTTTGTGGAAACACTGCTGAATGCAAAGGGTCCAACATTTATTTATCCAGCGGCGTGTGATAAGACACCCCCTGGTGCTCTGATAATCCGAGTTCTAGCATGAAAACGTCAAACACATTACAAGTTATAATTCATGAGTCGTCGTAAAACTGAACTGACCTTCTATGTTCCTCCTCTCGCAAAAAGTGGACATATGAGAGGGCAAGAGAGAGAGAGAGCCAACGGAGAAAAGACGCCGTCCTTCATATTTAAAGTAACACCAACCGAACTGATAAGACCCGAAAGTGAAGATATATAATGTGTATTTGTGTGTGTGTGTGTTTTGCGATTGTGGTTGTGGGTTGTTAGTCACCGGTTTCAGTACATGCAGGTGGAATGCAAACATCACAGGAAAGTGTGTGAATGACCTTAACGAAGTGTCCTCTCAGAATTAAGTGGAGGTAATGGCTGCCCCCCACTGTTTGTCAAGGTTCATGGGAAAAGTGTGTGTATTTATTGTGTGTGTGTGTGTGTGTGTGTGTGTGTGTGTGTGTGTGTGTGTGTGTGTAAACCCAGAAGCATTAATGGACAGTGTGTCCTTGTGAAAACAAAAAGCTTCAGTTTTGGAATTGCATGGAATGTTTTCACTTGACAGTCAGAGTTAATAACAGAAAATACACATGTAAAAACTGTTTTAATATGTGTTTTGTATGTGGATTTCTATGTTGTTTTAGCTGCAGTCTCCCTCCCACTTCCTAGGTAAAATCCCCATCTCCTATAAATCAGTATAATAAAGAGGTGTAATTGGATCGTCCGGCCATGCATCATTTGTTCTGTCACACCGTGGCGAGTGATAAGCAGCAGTATAAAAGTTAATATCTGATAAATGCTGGCACAATTATCAATTAACCCAAGGTCAATAACTTTCCACTCGGGTTGCATTTATTTGTTTCCATTAATAAAAAGTTTAAAAAAAATCCTGATGCAAATAACAAAGTGTTCATGAGCCCATGTGAGGGCGGCTGTGGCTGATGGATAGAGCAGTTGTCCTCCAGCCTGAAGGTCGGCAGTTCGATCATCGGTCTTCCCTGTCTTCATGCCGAAGTGTCCTTGGGCAAGATTCTGAACCCCGAATTGCCCCTCATAGAACAACAAAGTGCTGCTAATAGATGCACTGTATGAATGTGTGTGTGAATGGGTAAATGTCAAACTGTACTGTAAAGAGCTTTGAGTGATTATCAAGACTAGAAAAGGGCTATAAAAAAAATACAAAATATTTACGTGTGTATATTTTAAGCACAAGATTTTAAGTAACATCAAAACACAATCCAGACCATTAATGTTATTCTATATATATTTCAATAATGATCTGATAGCAAAATAAATAAGATGTAGTGAACTGTACCTCTTTTCTAGTTTGTTGAAAACAAATTATCTTATTAATTATCAAATCATTATCTGTAAGTTGAAATTGACCCTTTGCCAAACCCCTCCCCTAATTAGTGATTGTCCAATCATTGCTTAGCAACCATGATTAGACAGGGTAGCCCTGTCAAGCTTTTGTATACCTGCACATGTGGAAGCAGTGCACACTCTCTTTCTTTGAGGTATTCCAGAATTAGTTTGATGTGTTCAGAACCAACATTCACAACTAGAACATCCACTGTGTATACCCTTAACCACCCAGTGTAACTTAAAGTGAGAGTGCAGGACTTTCACCTATTGCCTTTAACATTCAAGTCCCTGCTAAAGAAGTTCACAGAATATAAATTGAGCTCATGAGCACCAGGTTAATTCTCTCTGTAAGGGCCTTTTTTCCCTGCAGATATTTTAACATGTCACATTTAGCTGCTCCAGAGCTCCTGGTGTTATTAATGCGAGCTCACTGTCACATTTTAACTTATAACCAATAACCATAGTTATTCATCAGATAGTTGTTGGGCAACACAGGAACAGACTGTTTGACTGATGAATTGTACCTAAGATATCTAGATGTCCTTCTAATAAATCTATAAATATCAGTCTGTCTTTCTATCAGCTTTTTTTTCTTTCCCCAAAGTCCCAGCTTTATTACGATATATTAATGAATAGTCACAAAGTACTCATTACCTTATAATTATCTTACTATCACCCACATCAGCTCTGGAAAATCCCTCCTGAATTGACCAAATGCATTTTATATTTCCTTCTTAGTGCATTTGAAACTGGACAGGTATCACCAACCATCTCCACACAATCCACACACACTGTAGGCCGGAAACACTTTTCCCTGTCATGTATCATAGTGTTGTGCAATATCAGATTAAGTAGCTATCAGTTGGCAATGCAGTAAATACACTGAAACAGAACTGTACACAAATCAAATGTATCTATGTATAAAATCTGATTCTCCCTTTTTATTAGTGCACTCAATGACATATGAGACTGGAGAGGCCAAACTGTCACAGCACATACATAGTATTAGTGACAGAATCAGTGTCAGTGAGTATTTGTCTTGTCAGCCAGTATTACTAACTCTTTTGTTAATTAACTTAACAATGGTTTGTAGAGGAAGGAGAACTGAGAGAAACATAATCAATGTTTTGTCTGTTTTTTGTTGATGTGGTGACACAGGACGTGGCGTCAGGGGAAAGAAGGTTGGAGTCTTCATGTTGCAACACTGTAAAACCTCTTCTCTCATGACTGTGCATTTTCCATCCTGCCTCCGGGTATTTCCATATGTGGGCCTATTCTCACGGCAGACATTTTGGCTCATCGTAGGAGGAAAGGTCCAGGTGTTGGTCACGAGTCCCCAAAATAAATATCATTCATGTTTACTGTGATGAAATTGCTGCAATGGCTTCTGTTAGCAAAACACAGTTCATCTAAAGCTAGGGTTACGTTAATCTTAAATATTTAATCCAAAAAGACTAATAGAATCTTTCTGTTAATGACAGATTCAAGATTTTGATTTAAAATCAAATCATAACTTCTTTTTTTTACTTTTGGATCAATACATTGATTTCACGCATATTGTCATATTATCACTTTTCCAACGTTTTGTTATTGAGTGTTTATTGAAATGTCACTGATATCCATTTGAAATTGTACTTAGCAAGTTGGATAATGTTGATGTTTTGATCAATCAAAGGTTTACTTACAGTTTGTCTTCCGCCAATTTATATGATCTTATAAAACAATATCTCCATCATTGTTATCATGTTTTTATGGTTGTTTCTCTTGAATAACAGCACTTTGTTGATATGAGTAAGAGATTGTGGTCTGTTGATTTAATACAGAACAAGTTAACAATGTTAACACAACATGTGGATTTGCATTTAACAAAAACATCAATGTTTCCTTGTGTTCAACAAAAGTGCTGTTGTTGCCTAAACCGAACCACAGATGGCACTTTGAATATCAACCACCCCAACTGTCCTTTGGGACATTTAGCTTGATGAATTAATTAAAGAATTAGTTATTTTCTTTTTCTTCTAGTCAAAAGAGTTGTGAGTTTGTAAGACTATAGAATATATACCCTTTCTATAACAGAAACAAACAAAAAAAAGTACTGTGTCCTGATAATATTATTCGATTCATGTGGACTTCGATCTTATCTATTTTAGAAAGATAATGATAAACCGAGACATGACGTTTGAAAGATATGAACATGCCGGGGACAAATAATGAAAGAGGTTTTTGATTGGTGCCATGAGGCTTTTTAGAGTTGTGAGTTAGTTGGGATGCCTCAGCATGTCCTGCATAATATTCAACTGTTGTTTTAAATGTTTTTCTTAAGTCACAGAGGATGAGAGTGTCCACACAAAAATGTATGCTCCCACAAACTAATATATTTTACCCCTGAGCATGTAACGTTTCTTATTTGTTGAAATAAGAAAACTGTTAAGTTATTTTTCAGTGAGACATTTTTTAAATGAAAAGCAGCTTTGTCTTGTCATTTATTGAAATTAATTATTGTGAGAGCAAGTAGCTGTTATCTAACTAGCGGCCAACTAAAACTTGATACAGGACATATGCTGGATTCATACCCTGACTACACACAGCCCCAGGCAAAATAGACATGTGGGGCCCTATATCAAACCTTCACTGTGGACTAACAACTCTTTTGCACCAAAATCAGCAGGGGTAAAGTTTAAGCAGTTTTTTTTAAATGTGATTAAAGACAATTTCCATTGCCAGCAAAAGAGTTTGCCTCTCTGTTCCCCCCCACTGGAACAGAGAGGCAGACTCTGTGCATGTGCATGTGTCATGTCCGCGGCCATGAATGCATTGAAAACTGAGAAGTCCTCTCCCATCGCTGTCTTGTCAATTTTGCACATTCATACTCCATACTGAGAAGCCACATCACATGTTTTTAGATTGTACTATTGAGTAGATTAAATTTAGGATCAATGTGTTGAAATACATTTAAGGATCCTGTAAAACATAGTCAGGCCGGATTAAATACAATGGTATCGGTACAATCCATAGTATGCCGTACACTCAAATGTTGGAAACCCATTAAAATGACTGCTCTCTCTAGGGGTTT
Organism: Pleuronectes platessa; assembly: GCF_947347685.1. NCBI lineage: Eukaryota > Metazoa > Chordata > Actinopteri > Pleuronectiformes > Pleuronectidae > Pleuronectes > Pleuronectes platessa. The sequence continues at coordinate 5,057,723 of NC_070647.1, forward strand.
TCCAGTAAAGATATTTGTGTACACTAGACACACAACATCTGAGGCTTGTAACATAAAAGATGCTTTTATTACACAGACTTTAAACCCAGCAGGGGCAATAAATAGCAACAACAACCCCCGCCCCCCGTGGAGATAATGCCAGTGGACACCAGAACTATTTAGTGATCTCAGATCATATTCTGCTTGCAAAAATAACACATATTATCAGTTATTCATGACAAAGGGCTCATAATGAAGATCACTCCAAGTAAATAATAATTAGGCTAATAATTCCAAATGTCTTCGACCAAAATGCCCTGATTGAAATGGGTTACTTTCACGTGTTGATCAAGAGAAAGTGTAAATATTGAGAAATGGCACTTACTGCAGCAGACAGGTCACTGAACTCCTCAGGCCTCAACATATCTTTATAGTCGTGATTAATATTTATCCATCTCTTGGGTCTATATCTTTGCCAATTCACCAGAGGGTGCCAAACCTTTTACACCAAATATTGGCTGAATAAACTGTGGTGTAGGTCAGTTTGCTTCTATGACTGTTAGCAGCAATGCAGTGTTGATGTCGCAGCAGTAGAGGGCAGAGTTAAACTATGGAGTCTAATACCCAGGAACATCAACAAGGGGTACAAAGTTTACAGGTTCATGCAGGGAAGAAAAATCCATAATAACAGAAAAGAACAAACATAACAGTTAAGTGTTCTCAACTAGTCGAGTAAACTTCGAGTAAAATATGTTGAAATGTAACAACAAACACACTGAGTCATATTTCAAATTATGTCAAGTTGCATTACAGAGCAGTGTGTATAAAAAAGATGTAGAGGGGGTACAGAATCTTTATGTAGTGAGTCAGTAAAGCATCATCACATGTGATCAGACACAAGAGTGACTTCATCTTGTTATAATCCTTGTTATTATAATGTTATTATAAGCCTTATTATCATTATCATTATTATTAACTATTGATATGCAAATGTATTCAATATGTGAACACGCAATAATATGATACAAATACAAATACAAAGAAATTCCAAAAATACATACATAAATAATGCCTGCTTCATAATTGGAGTTTATTTGCATCTAATCACTTCAGTTCCAGATAACTTCTTTGGAAATTACGGAACTACAAAACCAAACCATGCTCCGATAGACATTTTACTATTAAGGTGAAAGGTGAGTTAAAAAAAAAAAAAAATCATGCAATCAGCTACAGACTTCTGTACTTTCAAGATGCCAACAAAGCCAACAGTCATACAAGACCAAATAAAGCTTTGGCAATTAAAATCCCAGAGCAAGGGTGTGTTTTATTACAAATCACGGACACTCTTAAGAACAATGGGCTACACTGTGTCTAAAGGTTATCCAACCTACTAACAGATGGATGCCAGTACCTTCAGAGAGCGCCAGGCAGCCGTTTCCCAGTTTTCAGTCTCCCCAATGTTGACTAGTTTTTTTTTCTTTTCAGTCATGTGAATTCTTTTTAAAGCCAAAAGTATCTGAGCTCTTTAGCTACGAAGATCCGACACTTCTCCATAAAGGATAAAGATAACCTCTAATCCAAACCCCAAAATAGATGCAGCATCAATGAGTTCAAATATTGTTTTTACAATTTAACTCTCATTATTTTAAGTTTCACAATTAGTCAACATAATACAAAAACAAAACATGTCATCTGTGTGCATCCCCTCCCTCTCTCTCTCTGCAATCCTGTATCATAAGAGTGCGAAAAATGAGGCAAAAATAACAACCACTTGTGTCACTTGGCACATGAAGGACCTTTGTTGTGATCAGCTCAATCTCACTCTGGAGGCTGAGGATAAATGATAGCACTGCTGTGGGTCCCGATTAAAGGAAGGTACTTATGACATTGAGGAAGGGACAGAGGGAAGATTCTGTGATAGCAAGTCATTCTCTTTGGCCAACTGGGTCACGACAACCAGGACATTCTTTCACTTCTAATCTCCGTTTTATGGGGTTTCATCAATACTTCCTTCTATAAATGTATCACTCTGATTCAGCATTTTCTTTACCACAGCACGATGGCATCATGTCTTTGCCTGCCACTAGGGGCTCTCTTGAACAGAACAATAACAAATGATCAGAAAATAATTTATAACAGACCATCACTGGATTATTTTGATGCTGAGGTACATTTAAAAACGTGATGATCAGGCAGTTTTTTCCCACAGTTTAGCAAAGTGGCTAAAATGTGAAAGTCAGCACCTCAATTACTTGTAACTGTATGGTAGAAATTAGAAAATCAGGATGTTGCAATGAGGATGTCTTATGACAAAAAGCTATAAACCACTGAAAGAACATCCAATAATAGTTTATTAGAGTGAAGGTAGTTTTCAGTGCTGGCCAAGGTTCAGTGAGACACCTTTACTGTTTATCATTGAGGCCACTGACGCCATCCAGCAAACAGACTAAGCTGGTTCCCTTTTAAACTCACTGGCCAAAATGAAAGCAGCAGAGTAGCAGATGTTTTTTCACATATGCAGAAACAAGAGGAAATGAAACTACTTTCACAACTTGAATGAATAAGTCGCTCAAGTTTCTTCAATTTCCTGTATTGGTGGACTGAGACTGTCCTTGTCTACTGTTACTTAATGTCTCCTCCCCCTGCTTAATAAATGACTCATGACTGCGAGACACAGAATTCCTCCAGGAACAGACATTATACACATAAAACAAACTAAATATATGAAATGACAATTTATTGCAAATGTTTGACACTAAAGACCAAATGCTGTTTTGGTTTCTAAAATATGCAGCACATTTTATTACCTTTGATAAGATGCCCCAATGCCTTTTGTTATGATTAAACTCTCCAGAGTCTGTCCCCCAATAAAGATGATTAGCTCTCTGACTGTTATTGCCCCCCAATGGAAATAAGATGTTAATACAGAAAGACAGATGCCGACACTGCTTCTCATTCTGTCCTCACGATGTTACTCCATACAGTAAATATAATGATAAAAACTATATAAACCGCTTGTTTCCCCCCCTTTTTTTCTGTAAATAATACACAATTGCAAATTATGATATTATCGTACTTAATCCTGTATCTAGTAGTACAGTTGCACATGATGATAACGTTTGATATCAACAACTAGCATCCAATATCTACGATTTTAAGCCTTGGAATCACCTGTAGTCATTGGTTAGTAATTGATATGAATGTACGTATGATTCATACTGTTGAATCATATGTATTGGGCTAAAAAAACGTTGATTAAAGATGAAACTGGGCCAAATTAAAGGATGTTGTGTTTATGTTATGGACTTTTTTGAGTTATTTTTCGTTTCTATGACTCTATATGTGTTTCAGTTAGCTCCCTTCCTGGCTGGGTGTGGCTTCAAGCCCCTTGCATCTGCCACCGGCTCCACACACTTGGTCCTAATCATTGAATGAACTCTACAAGCAGTTGCTGTGTCCAGGAGCATTTCAAGGGCCAGCTACATCCCCTTTAAATTAAAAGCAGGCCCATCATACGCATGCATCTCGTCTTTAACTAAAGCTCCAAAATTAAACCTAGGATTGGTAATCCTGCAAAAGCTAGCTGCTGATACATCCCATCATCTCCAGTCGGCCCTCTTATCAAAGCGACCAAAGCAGGTCGATTGGTGATAGACATGATTGGTCGTGTTTATTACAGTCCCACCAGGGCCACAGACACAGGTAGAGACAAATCATATAAAAGGTTGATTCAGAAACTATTTCCATCCCTGCCTTTTAGAAAGCTTTACCAGAAAGCTACCGGCATGGAGCCTTGTAATGGGCTTCCTGACCACTGTGTAATTCCAGTCTCATGTACATAGATGATCATATAAGTGAAGGGGGTTCTCACTAAATTGTTGTAGCTGTGGACTTATCAATCTCGGGGGTCCCCTCTCAGCTCGAGCCCCAGGCAGTTGTATGCTTTGCTTACCCTGTTGAAACACCCCAGGCCATATTTAACAACTAGTTCTAAACTAGTCTTTAGTGTTCACCATGTCTCTGCTGGACCATTCTTCACCTTCTTCACTGGAAACCTATCATGTCTGCTTTTCCATCTGTTTTACCACCTGCCCGCCTGATATGAACCTGTCTCTCTGGTTTTATAGGTTCTGCACTAGTGTCCCTGTCTCAACTATGCCTCCTACATCCGGGATAAACCTGCACCTTCTCGAAACTCCTGTTCTGGAGCACGGAGATGTCAGCACCTTTTGTTATTAGTTCAACTGTTGATTGCACTAAACTTGCATACCTCGTGCTTCTTCTGTACACTGAGTTCCGCTTATATCTAGAAACAAGTCTTACTTGTGGTGTAAAACTATTGTGCAGTTCACCTGACTATGGAGGTGTTCTGTGTTGTCATGCTGCAGCTCTACACAATGATTCAGCCCCTTGAACATGTGTATTACACTTTATTTATTGATATAATGACAACATTGGACCTCCCTACAGTTAAAAACAAAGAATTTGTCCGCCATCTTATTCCTTAGTTCCTTGTATTGTGAATTCTCACGACTCTCTTGAAAACAAGATTTTCATTTTATTCAGATTTACAGATGACATCAAGATAAAAAAAATATATATAAAAAAAAAATGATCATGGAATTTCATCATTGTGTGTGTGGAAACGGAAAGCTCTTAGCATTTGCTCTTTTTGTACCGTGTGAGAAATAATAGCAGGGCACAGGAGACAGCTCGTGACTGCTACATGTGAAGGCATGACTGCTCTGGATCTGGTTCTGCTGTCATCATCCAGCACCCTGCCCCCTAACACACAGAGAGCCACAAGAAGGGAAGAGTTCTCACTCGTATGGTAGCTTCAAGAAATTGCTGCTCTCGTTGTGGGCCTGCAGCATAGATTTCATGTTTTCACAGAATTCCTCTGAATAAAAGTTCTTTATAATATTTTAGGTCGTCAGGGCTTACTAGCATTAAGGTGGAAGTGTGGATAACCAATTGCTTCTGATGTACTGTATTGTATTTTTATACTTCCCTATAGTACAAAATCTATCTATCTATATATCTATCTGTATATCTATCTATCTATCTCTCTCTCTCTCTATCTATCTATCTATCTATCTATCTATCTATCTATCTATCTATCTATCTATCTATCTATCTATCTATCTATCTATCTATCTATCTATCTCTCTCTCTCTCTCTCTCTCTCTCTCTCTATCTATCTATCTATCTATCTATCTATCTATCTATCTATCTATCTATCTATCTATCTATCTATCTGTCTATCTTTCTTTCTATTTATCTATCTATCTAGTAATATTTTTGTTGGTATTCTGTATATATTTTTCACAGCGGACGGTTTGACATGAAATAGCATTAAACTACAGGACATTAATTGAAGCTCTGTGCCTAAATTGAGAAGAAGCTAAATCAAGTGATTGATAAGATATGAGTTATTGTTATTATGTTAAACTGAAAAGCTGTGGGACGACCATAGACTGGTTGATATAAAGCTGTGACGTCAGGGCGCAGGAAATCCGCCAGATTTAAAAAACCAAGCGCTTCCAAACTTCAGGACTACAAATCGGCTGACTGCAAGCGGACTGCGCATGCGTGAGGATCCGCGCTCAGGGCGGAAAGTGGAGAGGGATTTTTACACCGGAGTCGGTCATCCTGTCGACATAGACCATCTGTGCTGTGTGGCAGAAAGTGTGTGTGTGTGTGTGTGTGTGTGTGTGTGTGTGTGTGTGCTACGAGTTGTCGGTTAAAGGTCGATTCTTCTGTCACAGCCTCCGCCACAGACTGAGACTAATAAATGTCCCGGAGCTGCAGCATCCTCACGGCGGCCGGAGGAGGACGGAGGTAAGTTCCTGTCTTCCATTAGCATCTTCGTGTTAGCTTAAGTGTCGAAGCGGAGGGAGCTAGACAACCAGCGCACAGAGAGAGAGAGGGTATGGTGAGGCTGAACACCGGCTAACAGAGCTGAAACTTTAATTTATAAAGAGATGAACTCGTATGTGGCAGCTAGCTGTGGCACTTCCGGTGCCCCCCTCTCTGCTCCTGACCGTGGACATCGGTGTGGAGAGGTTACCCTGTGGGGCTAAACCTCCACCACTCAAAATACCAATACTCTGAATTTAATACTAAAACTATAATATTTGCTTCATAATTTGGTTGACAGTAGGATCTTTGAAACAACGTGGATGATTTCGTAATATTTTAATATTGGGTGTGCTCCTCTTCTGCCAGTGCTGACTGAGTCCAAAAGTTGCATCAGGAACAAACAGCATGGCGTGGAGATCACAACATATGATGCCATCTAGCGATCAAGGCAAATTGGATAGATGTAATTCAAAAGATGATAAGACATTGATATGTAACAGTAAAAAAAAAAAAAATGAAGAGAAAAGTAAATAAATACATTGATTAAAATAAACAATATTCCACACGGTTGTGCAAGAATGAATTAATCATCTTGACATGAATTGTCTTTGGCATGACGTCTTGAATTCAATTATGAAATGAACAACAAGATTTTCCATATTTAGCACCAAACTTTCCAAAGAAAACAGTGTCGTGAGTTTCTGTTGTCGCATTTGAACATATTTACAGCAAAATTTGGGAATTTGATCAGTTAAGGAAATGTTAGTCTTAAAACTCAATATTCAATGTAAATATCAAATCTTAATGTTCAATCTAAATCTGATTGTTTAATCTTTAATATTCGTCTTATTTGTAAATTGAGAGTGATGGTCAGTGGAAGTACATACATTAAAGTTGTAGTCAGCATTATCCACGGTATTCCCCAGGTTCGATCCAGAGTCAAGGCTGTGCCATCTCCCTGGGAGACACAGTGTTGTCTTTGAAAGGCCCTTTGGCAACTTACAGCAGTCCCATAATAACACAGAGTAACCTTCCAGGTAAAAGCAGCAATTTCCTATTGGATAAAATTACTGTTTGTGTTCATTTGCCACCACAATCATCGGCCCTTGGTGCCACAGTCAGCAGCAGCAGCCACAGTCAGGCAGCAGCTGACTGTGGCACTTCCCTGTTGCGATGCCATGTCGACCAGGTCTACCCAGTTACTCTCTGAAGAATCGGCTTCATTTTCCAATGATTACATTACATTACATTTCATTTAGCTGACGCTTTTATCCAAAGCATCTAACAATAAGTGCATTCAACCACAAGGGTACAAACCCAGAACAACTAGAATCAGAATGATGATAGAAATCATAAAAAAACACCAGAAGTGCATCTTTCTCAGTTTGAAAGTTATAAAAGGTAAATATCTGCTCAGTGGCACCATCATTAGTCAATTTATTTCTCTCAGACAAACTCTTTCCCAATAATGGGTCACATATTATACAAAGTATATATTTGCATTAGCTGTACGTCAGATAATATATTTACTAAAGGAGGAGGCCTTACAATCCTACTGTATTCTTTCGCTATCAGCACAAAAGTGTACACAACACAGAGCCCTGCTTGGTTATCATCTTGCTATCATTTAATAGTAGCGAAGCAAAAGGCAAAGTAGTCGTTATTGGAATGATAACCGGTGTATCTTGTCTGTTCTTGCCCCAGGAGCAGAAAACATAAAGTGCAGACAGATTGAAGTCGGAGCCTTTAAAGGAATCAACGAGAAACTGTCTAGGACAATGACGGAGACGAGCGAGTGGGGGACATAATAAACACTGGAAAGACAAACTCTCTGATTCAACACCATGAGCCTGCCTGTGGACATGGAGCAAGATGGAGCTGTAGCCAGGGAGGATGGAGCTGTAGCCAGGGAGGATTCAGACCCGACGCTGATGTACAGGATAGAACGTCCAGTCTATAATGAAACCTCCATCCGGTCGCAGCTTCTCAGCCGCAAAACAAACTCCACCACCTTCAGGGAGCGGCTGGCAAATCACTTCAGGTAAGATTAAGCTGACAAATGTACTTAATGATTTGTTCTGTGATCTAAATAGTGAGTCATATATAACTTGTAAGAATTGTTTGTACAGAGATTAAATCTATAAAAGTAACATTAACATTGTCCTGTTCTGATGTGATTGATGTGTCTTAAAGATACCATCATATACATTGTGATTACCTGTTTTGGGCAGGATGTAGTGAAACAAATCCTATTTGTTAGAATTAATTATCTTTTAGATTTGACCAGAAGTTAAATAGACAGGTAGGTTTTCCCGCAAATTTTATGCAATTATAAACGGAAAAAAAAAACAAATCTAATGACAGGGTAAAACACCAAATCTAATGGGCTCAGGTGTCAGATGAGTGAAGAAATCCCAAGAGGCACTCTGTGTGGTTAAATATATAAATGCATTCTAGGGATTGTGTGTGAACAGATTGAAATTGTTTTCTTAAATCAAAAACTGATGCAGTGCTGAATCTTCTGTTTTATTCTATAGGTGTTCTTCAGCGAGGGCCAAGGCAGTGGCTCTGAGCTCCATGCCCATCCTGACATGGCTGCCGTCCTATCCAGTCAAGCAGTACTTATTCTCAGACGTGGTCTCAGGTCTCAGCACGGGAATTGTGCAGCTCCCTCAAGGTCAGTGTCCCGCAGCTCCAGCTATGCTATGACACAAGGGTTAAACAGCATGAAGGAGCAGCTGCTGACTCCCGAGCGGCTGCTGCTGCTTCATACTGTCTTTGTTTTGGTTTATCCGCTGCTCTGAGGTTGTGATGCAATCACTCGGTCACTGGACCTGTTTATTTACAGCTCTCTCTCTCTCTCTCTCCCCCAAACCCACAGGTCTAGCCTATGCTATGCTGGCAGCTGTGCCCCCAGTTTATGGTCTGTACTCCTCCTTCTACCCCGTTCTGCTCTACACCTTCTTTGGCACTTCCAGACACATATCAGTAGGTGAGAAATCAAGCAAAAGGTTCTCATACAGACATACATCTCCTCCTGCTGTGATTGGTGCCAGTATGGAGCCTTTTCGGTGTTACATCATGTCCTCATGTGTGTTGTCCTGGAAAGATAATATTTTATGTTCAATGTATGTTGTCACAACAAAAGGTTTTGCAGATGCATTTTGCAGATGATCACTCCTGAAGCCCCAGCTTCTTTACTTACTATTGCTGTGCCTGCTTTTTGTTCCTGCACAGCACACATTGCAATGATGTCTGATTTCGGACTTCTTGATGGTATAAAATGTATTTATAAGTAATGGTACGATCGTGCTGGTTTAAAGTAGAACTGTTGCAGGCCAATTTCATGAAGTAGTTGTACCTGGTGATTTATTTTGAAAATAGAATCATGCAAACAGGTTTTAGAAAGGCACTTGACGGATATATACTATACGTGACACTGTGCTGTCGTGAGGCAAAAGGCGGAAGCTACATGTGAATTGGTTGCCACGGCGCTGCCAAAAGAACACATGTTATGCAGCTGAAACTCAATTACAGCTGCCATTGTCTCGAGGAGCCTGACAGGTTCAGTACGCAGCATGAGGTGATAAACTGCAGCACGTTTGTTTTCATTGAAACATGGCTGCACGGCAACACTCTGGATACGGCCTAACTTTAACTTTAAAAGACACTTAAATAAACAGTGTAACAGGAAAGTTCAGGAACTTCTGCAATCACCGTGTCCTCAGCTGACACGAGGAGTGGGATGGTGAAACTCACTCCACACCCTGACATCTCTGTGACTGTTCCAGGCCAGCTCATATGTCAGCTCTAACCTATTACTCCCTCTGACCAGTATATAATAAACTAAACCTGCTTCACCTTTTCAAACTAACGACCTAATCTGAACAGTGTAAGAAAGGCACAACAGGAAGCAGGTGGTTGCCCTATAAAATGGCCTTTTCTCAAAATTGTATCCAATCACAAGTTACTCTGGAAATGATCCCTTAACTTCTGGCTGAGAAGGCGTCAGAATAACTGGGCTGCTCTTCAAGTGCTTGGAAAGATGACCTGTTCACGCAAAGGGGTTTATACACACAGACTCACACTCTGAAGTGCATGACCCCACAGTTCCCTGGAAATCCTGACATTGCTCAGCACCAAGCCTGGATATAGAGCTAAGTTTAATTTAGACACAATGTTTGACAAAGGATGGTGATGTTTGATTGTGTGGTTGATTGGCTGCGTTTTCCAGAAGGCCATAAAAGATGACGATGACGTCCAATTAAGATTAAACAATTGGCTTAATGTTGCAAGGGCTTTCCACAGTTTGATTGTACTTGATCCTTTGACAAAGTTATTCTAATTCTTTCCTATGCCTCATGATACAGATGCAGCTGTTTTGAACTGCAGTTGAACTGTACTGCATAATATTATCAGGTGCTGTTTGGACAATTATTTGAATGGTTGACGTTATGCTTTAACATCACTCTGTGGTGGAAGGTTTTTTGCAGGACTGTTGGATTGGATAGCATTCATCTTAGCTAGGTGTTTGTTCACTCTGAAAAAATATTGTTTTCATTTCTCAAAGGCCAAAAAAATAAGGGAACCTCTTTGTTGTTTGCTTGATTAATAAAATATCACAGATTATTTGAAAAAAAAGGAGCATTGGAAGGGCATTGTTTAGACCTAAGGCCAATAATAGACAATAACAAAGAGATATTAATCACTATTATTGATGTGATGATTAACTTGTGTACTGTACCTAATATGTCACAGACATAGACACTGTGACAGAAGTCTGTTTAGATGGAGTCAGGTGTTTACAGTCTCTGCTCCAGTAAGACAGCCAGAAGATTTGGCAGCACCCACAGTTGAAAAGTTTCGTTGTACCATCAACATTTGTCGTTGTGTTTTAAGGAAATATTTTTTTGGGTAACATTTTAATAATAATAACAAAAGAATCATAACATAATAAGGTCAAGACCTTAAATATATAGAGAAATCCAACGGTTCCCACAATTCCAATCCTATGCTGTTAGGTTAGTCGATGTGGATCCTGATCTAAATGAATGGGTCTCTTCAAGACAGTGTTGTGAAGTGCTCTCCATGTGCTCAGCTGACATGAGCAGCAGGACCCCCCCCCCCCCCCCCCCCCCGCTTCTCACTCACATGGCTACTTTGTTCTCTACAGTTTAGTTAGTCATTTTAAACGTCAGCTCCGACCAAATGGGTATAATTGCTGTTAGTGCCTGGATACATAGCCTGTTCCTTCAAAGACCTACTGCACATGATAATATTCAGTCATGATGCCACACAAATGGTTTCGTTGAGGCAGTTCTTTTATGACACAATATGTTTTTGTGTGTGTTCTTTAGGAACCTTTGCAGTTATAAGTCTGATGATCGGGGGTGTTGCCGTGAGGGAGGCCCCAGACTCGATGTTTCAACTCCTGCCTGTGAATGGATCCAACGTGTCTGCCATCGTTGACACGGATGCTCGTGATGCCAGGAGGGTTCAGGTGGCCGTGATGCTCACCACCCTGGTGGGAATCATCCAGGTCAGCATCCAAACAACCCGCACATTCAATGAGCAGCTTTCATTCCCAACAGGGTGTCTGCTATTTGGTTAGGACATCACAATGAAGGGATCCAGCCTCCTCAAATCACTATTTACTCAAAGCAGCAGGATGTCTGAATCACCATTGAAGTTTTTGTTTGAAACAAAGCTAAATAGATAGTCCTTATCCCCTTACCTCTTTCTTTATTATGGTTTCCTTTTTTTCCAGTTCGTCTTCGGTCTTCTCCGGTTTGGTTTCGTGGCGATCTACCTCACAGAGCCTCTGGTGCGAGGCTTCACTACAGCAGCGGCCGTGCATGTTTTCATCTCCCAGATCAAGTACCTGCTGGGGGTGAAGACACAGCGTTTTAGCGGACCCCTCTCTGTTATTTATGTGAGTTTGATTTCTTCTAGAGGGATTTTTGGCAGTTTTTATCTGGGAGTTGAGAATGTTCTATCCTATTTAAACTGAATTTAGCATGAATGTGCAGGTTTTTAAACATGGGTAAACCAGCAAAAAGGCTATTGTCTTTCCCATAGGGCTGTGGATGTTTATATCTGTGTAAGAAAAGGGATTTCTATATTATTTTCAATGTTTCAAATGCACCAAAAAGGGTTTATAGCAGTATGTAGGCCAGATAATTTTGTTTTGTTGAGGAGTTCAGATTTATAATCATGGCAAAGGAAGGCAGCACAAGCATGGGTAAAATAAAAGATGCACAGTATTAGAAATACAATCTTTAGAAGAGAAATGCAGTAAAAGGAATAGCAGTGAGTTCGATATTTTTCTTCAGTCTCTCCAAACGGAATGCCTCCTGAATGAGGGTTGAACAATTCTCAGTTGATCCTTGAACAGGGATGAATCATAAGTGATCAGCGTCCTGATATCTGATCACTCAAACTACTGTTGTAGGTGGCTTGGGACTAATTTGTTTAAACATATTTTTTCACTTATCTTTCAAGGCATGTTTTTTTTATTGTTTACTTAAATTTATCATAACTGTTACACTCTCCTCTCTCTCATACTTCAGAGTGCCAAGGCAGTATTCACAGACATCACCAGCAGCAACGTCGCCACTCTCCTTCTGGGCCTTGCGTGTGTCATCGTCCTGTACTCTATCAAAGACATGAATGACCGCTTCAAAAAGAAACTGCCTATCCCCATTCCTGGAGAGATTATCATCGTCATAGTGTCAACCGGCGTCTCGTATGGTCTGTCGCTGTCGGCAGACTACCAGGTGGATATTGTTGGGAACATACCCACAGGGTAGGTTGTTAGTTTTTCATCGTCACAGGAATTTTTTAGGGTCTTAATGAATTTATTATTTTTCGGACAAGGAGATTATAAAGAACTTGAGTTTTATATCTTTATTGTAATTTTGTTTGTTTATTCCTCAAGCTGTTAAGTGAGACCTCATAACATCTCAGTTGAAACATATTCTCACATGGGGATGGATGTATTACACGTCTTTTTATGTGTCCTCAGGCTTCTCCCCCCTGCTGCCCCAGATTTCTCTCTGTTACCCAATCTGATCACAGACTCCTTTGCTCTAGCAATTGTGGGATTCTCAATGGACATCTCTCTGGCTAAGACCTTTGCCCTGAAGCATGGGTACAGTGTGGACGGCAACCAGGTGAGTGCAGACGTTTGAGAGGCCCCCGGAAAAGCCACATGTTCCGGCACAATGGACTCTGTCATGGATCAGCATGTTTGCACACAATTATGTAACCAGGCTACCGTTAGCCTTTTCTGATAAACAGATTTTTTTTAAAGATCGAGGTTAAGGATAAACCTGAAAGCGAACTTTTTGCTATGTATACATGTTACTACTCAAATTTGTAAGTGTAAACATGAAACAAAGACATGAAACAGGTCAAAGGTTGCTGGTACAAGACAGTGGAGGTATAAGGGATGTGTTGCTGGTTAATTGCAGGTCACTACTGTCCATGTCACCACAATCTCTGATTGACCGTGTATCCCAAGGTGTTTTCAGACGAGTGGTGGCCTCTGGGTAGAGCAATATGTTTACCGAACATCGGCACCAGCCTCGGCCCTTATCACCCAAGGCTCTTGAGTCTCTTTGTCTCTCCAAGTTGAGGTCATTGTCAGTGTCTCTGTTTTATCCTTAGATATTTGTATAATTCCAGTTTTGCATTCATCACATTCCTCACTAGCTTGTTAGCAGACATTTTCCTTCGCTATTCTCACGTGGGCTCACTCGGACATTCTCTGGAATGTTCTGGAAAATGTTTGGAGCAGTTGACTAGAAAATCTGGAAAATGTCTGGGCTTCAGTGCAGGTCTGATAGCAGCTCTAGATTCTCTCAGTAACCAGCAAATTATTGTACTAAGTTATGTTTTGTCTGTTTGAAGCCACAGTGGAAACTAAAGACCTAGTTTTCTTTGTTTATGCATTGTTTTTGGTTCACGTTGCTCAATGACTAGACAAAATAAACACAGGTCACCCTAACCTCATTGCAGAGTTTATATGTCGTATGATACAGTATCTGACATGTTAAGGAAAATCACATGTTGAACTCTAAATGTCTCTGAGCCCATTGGACGACCACACGATTCAACCATTTCAACGCAAACAGTGGTAGTTTGAGTTCCAGATGACGCTTTGCTGATCTCTTTTAACAGCTACCTGCGTGTAAAGGTTGATAAATGAAAAATCTAACAGCCAATGCATTGGGTCAATGTGTGCCACCTCTTTTTTCACTCAATAAGGACTTTTAACCTGGTCCAACTTGAACGCTTTTCAACCCCAGTTACCAATTCTGCACAATCACAATCGGAATCTATTCATAGAGATTGATGTCTGACACCTGTTGTAGGTCACAGTGTTTTGCTCTAGATTCTTGTGTCAACATTTGCCTCTGTAGATTTTTTGCGGTCATTTCCTCATGGAAGAACAAGAGGAACAGTTTCACCCTCCCCTTCCAAGCATTAAAGAGAACCTGTGGTAGCCTTCTGTTTTCATGGAAACTCAGTTTGTCCAGTTTTTCCTGTAAAGAACACGACAGTACACGATTATACTATTTAAATATGAAGGGCCATTCTTGAGTAAAGAAAACAACAATTCATAGCCCTAACCCTTATTTTATATAACATGTCTGCCAATTCCCCTAAATCTTACACACTGGACCTTTTTAAATGCATTTGATTGGTTTATTTGAATGACTTGCTCTACCCTCAGGAGCTGATTGCCCTCGGCCTGTGTAACTTCATCAGCTCTTTCTTCCAAACCTTCGTCGTCTCTTGTTCCATGTCAAGAAGCCTGGTGCAGGAGAGCACAGGAGGGAAAACACAGGTAACACACACACACACACACACACACACACACACACACACACACACACACACACACACACACAATTTGGATCGTTAAACTTTGACTAGGCAAAGAGATGATTAAGATCATTTTGTATGTGTGTGTGTGTTCAGATCGCGGGGCTGCTGGCGTCTCTTGTGGTGCTGCTGGTGGTTGTGGCCATTGGTTTTGTGTTCCAGCCACTCCCTCAGGTGGGTGCCACTGTGGAGCTGATGAAGCAGAGGTTCCAACTTCCTGTGTGGCAGCTCGCCATCACAGGTGGAGCTGCACGCATTTTTCATTTTCTTATCAGTCTGTTGAACAACGGCTGACAGCTGCAGCCTCCAAGTCACTAAAAAGTAAAACTGCATGTGTTACCTGATGAGATCAGAAGACTGCCAGACTTTTTAAATGTGTTCTTCTGTTCACTATTGTCTTTCGATGTGTTTCTCAGACTGCGCTGGCTGCCATCATCATGGTCAACTTGTTGGGGATGTTCAAACAGTTCAGAGACATTCCTAATCTGTGGAGGACCACTAAGATCGAGCTGGTCAGTGTGTTGAAATTAAACCCAACATCAGGAATGTCACTGTGCAGTCGAGCCCCTCAGGCAGCAGCCAATGAAAACCTGAAGATGCAAAAAACAAACTGGTCCAGGTCTTGTTTGTGTGTTTTTTCGCTGTTGTTCTAGATTGGATGTGATTTAAACTGTGCTGAGCCTCTTCACTCAAAATAGTCTCATTACCAAGAGCAACGCACACTGTGACTTCAGCAGCTGTTGTTTACGGCCACTGTACTTTATCATTTTGTTTATGTACGCTCTGTAACAGAGTTTACCTGTGACGCAAGACACATTTCAGAAGGGACATTGACAGTAAAGCACGATCCAATCTAATCATTTTTCAGCCTGGGAAAAAAACATGTCAAGTTAAGCATGAAGTGATTCATAGATGTTTAACCTAACCTCCGTTCTCTAAGCTGATGTGTGCAGCTGATGGTTATAAATTTAGATTTTCATGATACTTAATGTCTCACTGTAACGCCAGTAGATCATTGAACTCCTCTTACCATCACTTACAGGCAAATAAGATGCAGTAAGCCTTGGTCACATGCTGGTGTGTGCCAGTTTGTTCCCTCTCATAGGAGGAAGAGAGGATGATGCTGTTTCTACTTTATCTATAATAATTCTAATAATGTCATTAGTGTAGCACTTTTAAATAAAAGTAAGAGTAACATTTTTTTAAATAAACAGATAGTAAAAGTCATCGATATCATGCGATAAAAGCTTAGCTTGTTAGTTTATTTCTGTTTCTTCCCTTTTCTCTCTCAGGTCATCTGGCTGGTAGCATTCGTAGCGTCTGTGCTGCTGGGCCTGGATTTTGGCCTCCTAGTGGCTATTGTGTTTGCCATACTAACAGTCATCTATAGAACACAGAGGTACTGATGACAGGTGTCTTTATTCCCCTTATTTGCTGCATACACCTAATGTCATGTTTCATAAGATGTGAAGAAGATTCGGGCTGAAAGATGCTCTGAGCATGCTCGCTGAAGATTTGAGTTCAGAAGGGAAATTTCAACCTCTGACATTTCTTGTCTTTCAGCTCCAAAAGTGCTGTTTTGGGTTATGTCCCGGGCACTGGGCTGTACTGTGATGTGGATGAGTATGAGGAGGTGAGTCTGTGGGATAAACAAAAAATAAACAACACTTCAGTCTGAACGCAGGATAAGAATACCCAACGATGATTTTGTTCTGTGTTTTGTTCCCAGGCAGTTGAATATGAGGGGATTAAGATTTTCCACTTGAACTCTTCCATCTACTTTGCCAACAGTGACCTTTATGTGAATTCCCTCAAGGAGAAGGTAATCCTATCCAGTGTGTGTGTGTGTGTGTGTGTGTGTGTGTGTGTGTGTGTGTGTGTGTGTGTGTGTGTGTGTGTGTGTGTGTGTGTGTGTGTGTGTGTGTGTGTGTGTGTGTGTGTGTGTGTGTGTGTGTGTGTGTGTGTGTGTGTGTGTGTGTGTGTGTGTGTGTGTGTAGCCTATTTACAACTAGAATTGACCAATGTTGTGTCCACACTGAGGTGTTGATTCCGCTGTTCTGAAGGATGTGGTCTGTGATGCCGTTGATGCTGAACACTACACAAGTTGTACAATCGACCCAATTCCACAAACGTCTGTATGTGGAACGTAAATCATTGAACCTTTCATCTGATCAGCTTCACACTTGGTATATATATTGGTTAACGTCCAAGGAAGTGCACTGTCAGATTTGGTACAATTTGGACAGACTATGCACTTAATATTAATACAAATTTAATAAACAGGTGACCAATGCTCTTCAGAAGTCAGTGGGTGTGGGGCAGTGTGTCTTCTTCTACATCCTCTAATAAACTACAGCAGAGCTGGGCAGCTAATGTTATATAAAATCTGGCCCGCCACATCATTTGGATTACTTGATGATCTTTATTTCACCATATTGGTCTTACACAGACAAAATGTATGGGTGCTGATCTCCGTCATGGCAGCAACATTCATAGAATCACCACCTATAGAAACATCTCTTTAAAGTAAAACACAACGTTTATTGCTCTAATGCCATACATTGACCTGAAATAAAGAGCATTTTATTTTGTAAAGTTGGGCAACACAAAGTTTTCTAAATGCACCATGGACTGTTTGTTTATAAAAAGCTCTGCCACAACGTCCAGCGCACAAAGAATAAAAAGTGACAGTGTGTTGTAGAACTGTTTGAGGAGGTCTCACTGACGATAAGGAATAATTCAGAAGTAGCTCCAGAGCATTAACACAGGTCAAGCTAAAAGGCAACTGCTCTAGTTTTATTTCAATTATGGTTGGTCTAAGTAACAGACACACATCTTTGCATAATACAATATAGTTTGCGAAACACAATACAGTTCAACAGCATCCTCCCAAATGATCTAACGGTTTGATCCACTCATTTCCAAAATTAACTTTGGAAAAGTTATTGGACTGTTTTAGTTTCAGCTACGTGTTCCTAGTAATTATATTGTTCTGATCTGTATAGTTGTGCACATAGCATCTCCCATGATCTAACTGTATTCACTCATTAGAACCATGTGGTTTATTAATAATCAATCAAATTGTATTTGTAAAACCCATATTCATATATTTACAGTGTGTATCTTAATCTCATTGTGCTGAACAAGGTGTAAGACCCTCAACGAGAAAAAGTACAACATCAACCTATTGTCACTTTTGAAAAGTTTCCTCTCGTTCACCGTGATGTCGATGTCTTCCCAGACGGGAGTGAGCCCTGAAAACCTACAAGCTGCACGGAAAGCCAGGAAAAAACAGGAGAAGGCAAACGGCAACCACAACGCTGACCTGAGGATCTGTGTCAAGGTGAGTCAATATGTGCTCCGTAAGCTTTGTGGACTGTGTAAACATGACTGGTGCATCAAGTTTAAATTGTTCACTCAGGGGATTGTGTAAATCCTGTTTCCCAAGTTTGATATTTAGAAAAAACAACCTCAGCATGTTTTTACAGACCATGTTTCCAAGGCCTTAGTTGACTTGAAAGGTAGTGATTGAATTACAGGGATTGCTTGTGCACAACTTCTGTGACGAGATGGAAGTAAATCTATGTAGAGCATTGAATTAACCCAACCCATGATCACCAGTGTTCACCTGCAGTAATAGTGAAGGGGAAAGACATGTCAGCCTGTGGAGCTTTACAAAGCTTCCACATACTTAAAGGACCATGTCTAGAATTTGGACATTGCTAAATCTGATTTCCCCAGTTTTAGCACCGTGGTTGTATTCCTCCGC
The DNA here is from genome assembly GCF_947347685.1 of Pleuronectes platessa. Taxonomy (NCBI): domain Eukaryota; kingdom Metazoa; phylum Chordata; class Actinopteri; order Pleuronectiformes; family Pleuronectidae; genus Pleuronectes; species Pleuronectes platessa. The sequence goes on from NC_070647.1 coordinate 5,076,222, forward strand.
CAACCAGTGCCGTTTCAATCTACATGAACCGACTCAAGGAAGACTTTAAATATCATGTTCAAAAGGACAAAAACTTGATACATTCGGCAGCTCTGCCCCTGACCTTTTGAACACCAAATTCTAATAAATGTATCCTTAAGTCCAAATTACCATTTATGCTAAATTTCAATAAATACCTTCAAGGCATTTTAAAATATGCGTAGAGCCATTGAAAATACACAAAACTAACAACTAACACAACAAATAACTAACCTGAGATTCCTTGACTTTGTTGAAATCCCTTCATAAAAATTCAGTTTCTTTGGTTGTAGTACAAGAATCAGGAAGTGTCTCATGAGGCTTTGTCCGATAACCACTTGTTGGAGGAGCACAGGAAGGGACCATCAGGGGACCGCAGCGCCGAATCAAACACAGAAGAGGTGGTCCACCTTAAATCTCCCAGCACCGTCCACTCCATCGTCCTGGACTGGACGCCTGTCTCCTTCGTCGACTCTGTGGGAGCCAAAGCCATCAAACAGGTACCTTTCTCTTTTTTTACTCCTGTTTTCAGTGTCATCACGTCTGGGGGAAATGTTTTGTGTAGGTTTCACTCCTCTGCTGTTTCATTGGAGGAATTTGTCGTATATTTTTTCTGTAAAGCTTGAATGTCTAAACAACTTTTCCTGTCACTTTCAGTCACAAAGCGTGTTTGTGTGTCTGCAGGTCATCAAGCAATACGCAGAGGTGGATGTGCAGGTGGTGATAGCAGCCTGCAACCGTAAGTCATCATGATTTTTCTTCACATTTCTAGACAATCACAGGAACTGTCACTACGATTGTTATCAGTCACTCACTTGATCACTGCAGGCAGGAAAGGTTTGATGACTCCCAGTTAGAAGTTTATAGTGATGTGGGAACTTCTCACATCTCTCACTTTCGATTCACTCGTGCTGCGCCTGAACTCTTGACCCTTGTTTATGCTCTGGAGCTACTTCCGAATGATTCCTTTTAATGAGTTCTCCTCAAACAGTTCTGCAATATACTGTCACTTTTTATGAACAGTCTATGGTGCAGAGTGAAGTTGGAAAGGTTGGTGTTCATCCTACCTGGTTTATCTGCAGTGAAGATTTTTTTTAATCAGTGTTTTTTTCATAAAAATAAACAGCATTAGTTTAGTTACTGTTTACGTGTAATTTATATACATGTTTGAATGATTGACTCAGCGTCTGTTACTGTTGCAGACATTTGTAAGTCAGCTATTTTAGAGGTCTGTCTGGCAAGAAACGCACTCTTCGGACCCAAGTTCATAACTTAAAAAAATAAAAGCTCTGTAATTCAGCTCCATAGAAGGCATTGCAGCAACAAAGCAAACGTTGTGCTTTTACTTTGAAGAGAAACTGCCAAAACAGGAAGGGGTTCATGAATGTCGTTGCCATGCCACAGATCAGAAAAAGGTATTAATTAAAAACCGATCATAAGGATTTACTGCCGAACTATTGTGATAAGGCCACACGCAGCAGGTTTTACCTCAGTGAACTGGCAACATTTGCTTGTAAAGATCCTCTAAGGTCTCTGCAGCAGTGTTATTATAGTGAGTAACAAACTAAGTGAGGGGGGCGTCACACTGAAGCTCTTTCACAGTTTTTGCCGGAGGCCTCAGTTACATTCCTTCGTTGAAATAGGTTAACATAAATACTCTTCTATGAACATAGCTTGTCTAACTCTGTCTTTTCAATCTGTGCTTTATTCTGAAAGGAGTGGTGTTGGCTGACCTGGACACCTTACAGTTCTTCACCGGGGTCATGACCACAGACATGGTGTTCCCCACAGTCCACGACGCCGTGCTGCACTGCACTATTCCCCGCCCAGCAGCTGCTCCGGCCAATGAGCTGACCTTATAGCAGACGACACCTGCGGCCGAGAACAGATCAGCAGTTCTGACTTGTACTGGAAATGTGGGCGGTGCCACAACCGGGAGAGGGATAGATGTCACAGTGGAGATGAACTTAATCAATGTGTGATGGTGCTGCAGGTTTTTCCTTCATGTGGTGCACTCCTGATTCTGACAGGATAAAATGTAAGCGCCCTAAGCAGCGAGAGGGTGAAGTTCCATAAGGTTTTTACCCACTCACACATTCGGGATCAAGTTTCCAGCCTCATTTGTCGTTCATCTTGTCTCCAGAGGGAATTATTTAGACTAACATATCTGTAGATCTATTGAAGTTGTCACTGCTCTGCTGGGAGGACTAAGTATTTAGTAAGCTGCTGCTGTATGAGTGACATTGTCAGTATTTTCTGTAAGAGTCCAGTCTGCTGGTTTCAAATGTGCTAGTTGAAGAGAATTTGGGTTCTGATGCTAAATGTTTGTCTAAGATTTCCTGCTGTATTTCTGTGTAATTGTGTATTTAAATGAGCAAAACTGTAAATGAGTCAATTTGCAGTATTATGTTTGTGATAGTACATTTGCATTACACTCAACACTAATGTTAAACATTGTGGTCATATTTTAGAAAAAAGTGTCTTCTTAAAGTTGTTACTGTAAAACACAGGATGCCTTGAGGTCATTTGACAATACTGAACAAAGAATTGAGACTTAACTCTGGAATAAACTTTATTTTTAACCGACAACAAAAGAACAATATTTTTCGCAGTTTGTTTTGCTTCTTTGATGGTGGAACGCAAACATTGAAAGTCACACACACACACGCACTCGCGCTCAGTTGTAGGTCATGTATCTGGGGGTGGCGCTGAACTTGGCGTAGGACTTGATGACCTTGTTGACGGCCTCCAGGAAGTCCTTCTCTGTGGCGATCTTCCTGCGAGCGCGGATGGCGAACATGCCCGCCTCTGTGCACACGCTGCGGATCTCGGCCCCTGTCAGGAAACACACATTTAAATTTGTCTTTGAGGACGAACAGGAAGTTCACGCAGCCAGCCACTCAGATTGGAGATTCCAGAGTTTTGGATCAGATAATTCTGTGGCTTTTTTTTTTTACAAGACTGGAACAAGCTCCTAATGCAGGTCTACATCTGCCCCAGATTTTAGCTTGTAATAGAAACAAACCCTGAAAACAAACCTTAGAGTCTGTGTTTTTATAATATGAAAAGCTGTTTCTCAAAACAAACCATTTATAAAGACAAGGGTTCTAATACAATTTAACATATACAAATAGAGAATGAATTTCACTGAAACACTTAAACCTTCAGTTAATCAGAGAAAGTCAAACCCATGTCATTTGAGAGAGTGCACCCTTGTGGTCGTACATGAGTACTGCAGAGTGTACAAGACTAGATTTCAACTCCTGTAAAACTGCCAATTAACCGATTAAATGTGTTAAACGAATGAAGACAGATGATGGCAGCAATTGATGCCAGTCTTACCAGTGCTGTTTGGACAGAGACGAGCCAGCAGCTCAAAACGAATATCTCTCTCCACACTCATAGAGCGGGCATGGATCTTGAAGATGTGTGTGCGACCCTTAGGAACACAAATTGTAAAGTGGTAAGGTTGAGACGTTCATTAAAAAAAAGGGAATATGCCTGCGTATTTTTATAACACCTAGCACTCACCTCAAGGTCAGGCAGGCTGAACTCGATCTTCCTGTCTAGACGCCCGGGTCTCATCAGGGCCGGGTCCAGGGTGTCAGGCCTGTTGGTGGCCATTAGAACTTTGATGTTGCCACGCGGGTCGAAGCCGTCCAGTTGGTTGATGAGCTCCAACATGGTCCTCTGCACCTCATTGTCTCCTCCGGCACCATCGTCAAAACGAGCACCTGTGGTGTTCAAGCACAAAGGACAAGTATTATACAACTATATTCAGCTCATTAAAATAGATTTTTTTTTTCACGCTTGTTTTTAAAATGGCTACCAGTATTTTATGACAGGACAGAAGCGAACTTTACACAAAATGATAAAAGTCTTCATGCTGTGCTCATGGAAGATCTGTTCTGGCCATTTTTTTAAAGAAAAAATATTTTCACACATTAGATAATAGGGCATTGTGGGTAGGACTCACCTCCAATGGCATCAATTTCATCAAAGAAGATCAGGCAGGCCTTCTTAGTGCGGGCCATCTCAAACAGCTCACGCACCATCCTGGCTCCCTAGAAACAAAGAAGAGAACCAAAAGGAGTGAGTCTTTAAATCAGTCCACATTTACAATCTAAACAACAGCTACACTTTGACTGCCAAGCTCTTCTTACCTCTCCCACATACTTCTGCACCAGCTCGGAGCCGATGACTCTGATGAAGCAGGCGTCTGTCCTGTTGGCCACAGCACGGGCGCACAGGGTCTTTCCTGTTCCGGGTGGCCCGAAGAGCAGGACACCTTTCGGTGGCTCAATACCCAGATTGACAAACCTCTCAGGCTGTTGAGAAGAAAACAAACAATGCAAGTGTTTGAGTGTGTGTGTGTGTGTGTGTGTGCGTATAAAGTCTCTTCCACAAGAAGTGGTTGAGAGAAGAGACTGAACTTCCATAGATTGATGACAAGCATTTGTAAACACTTACATGCAGCAGGGGAGTCTCAACAACTTCTCTCAGCTTCTCAATCTGCTCCTTACATCCACCAACATCACTGTACGTCACATCCGGCTTCTCCTCCACCTAAAGTTCAACATTTGGACAAAGTTTTGTTGAAAATTTAAAAAGGCAAACATTTACCAGGGCAATTCAGAGTTTTCACTTTGAAAAATGTTTATACATGTCCAGCAGTGGATCCATACCTGCATCATGGTGACGGTGGGGTCAATCTTGGGAGGCAGAGGAATATGGATCTGATACTTGTTTCTGTCAACACTGTACAAGCAAAAGAGACATGATGGTTAGCTGATTGTATTACCACACGCCTCAAATAGATAAATGTGATGAAGATATTTGATACCATATCAAATACACTAATACGTATGTCTCACCCGACTCTCATGCCCTCCTCAATGTCTGTTGGAGCTACCTGGTCGCTCAGGTCCACCACAAACTTGGCAAACTGTTTGACATTGATGATGTATTTTGGGTCCTCGGAGTCGGCATTGATGATCTTTGTACATCTGTGAGGAGGAAACAAATTCAGGGAAGGGAATGTTAACCCCTAGTTATAATGCAGGTATCCAGTTAAATTAACAATCATTAACGCAGGACATGCACAAAAAGAAGAAAAGTCAAGAAATATTTTGGAATAATCTTGTTTTTTCTATTTTAGACCAAGTTTGGTGTACCTTGCCACCTGCAGAGGTTGTTCACTCTGCAGAGTCTGTTTGTCAGCAGCCAGATCCCAGAGTGCAGGTGGAGCCAGGCCGGTGTCAGACTCCTTAATACCTGGCAAAGCAAATAATAGTAAAATCAAATAAACATCAGATATTAAATGTATAATGACACAAAAAAGAAAATGGCCCCATGTGTGTCACTGTCGGGACACACATGGGGCCACAGTGTCATCTCTGGTGTCATTTGAAGTGAGTTGATGGATCCAACCCCCCACCTGTCAGCTCGTTGATCTTCTTGAGCAGCTGCTGGATGTCATCTTCCACTTGTTTGATCTGTCTGGAGTAGGTGCTTTGACCCTGGAGAGAAAACAACAAAAACACAACTTAGTTGCTACTTAGAAATTTAAAGATACTGCGAGTGTGACCAATTTCAAAAGAAAGATCCCAACGGATACAAAGTCCGAACTTACATATGTTTTCAGCAGCGCGATGTCCCCTTCATCCAAAGCTGTGGTGGGGATAAAAACAACATCAGTGAAGGGTCACTCTGTCAGCAGGCCGCGAGCACTGAACTGAGACGTGACGTTTAATTCATACAAGACAAAATACTCTATATGAGCTATTCAGGTTTTTTAGCATTAGACATCTTGAAACATTACGTTTATTAAACAACAGTTTAACCTTAAACAATAGTAAACTAGCGGGTTGTTTGTCGAGCTGAGCTAACGTTAGCATCAAGCTAATGTCGACGTCAAATAACATTTTACTGCTTTCAGCAACTAACTAACTGCTGACTAAAACGTACATCTGATAGGACCCTCATCCTTTTCCTCCTTGTCCTTGGTTTTCCTCTGGTCGTCTCCCAGATAATCCGGCATTTTTCCTTTGAATCAACTGCTTCCCACAATGAGACGACGCTGCTCCTGCAGCTAAACTCAACAATTACACAGCAGCTTTGGGTTTCCGCTTCTGTGCGCCACTCACCGGAAGTACAGGACGGACTTTTATTTAGGGAGTACCAACAATAAAAATAAAAAATTCGTCATTAACAAAATATTCTTATAAACACTTACATTAAAGATGTTATAAAATAATTATATTAATATGTCAGAGTGTCCAGTAGACACGGGTGAAGGAAAACGCCAATTGCGGAACCTGAGTGGAGAGGAACCACAGTCCCAACACGGACCGTTCGGCGGTGTGACAGCGGAGCTCGTTCCCGGTCAGGCACTTGTGAGTGGAGGCCCATGTGGTTTGTCAATGAGCGGCCATCAAACCCCTGCACTTTAGGAAGCTTCCACATTTCAGCGGTCGACTGTTCGAGTAATTTGTTTCCAAGATGCTGCTCGAAGCGCTGGACAGTGATGAGACGTTTGTGTTCGCAACCGCTGCCGGTAAGAAAGAAGGAGGCCACAGGAAGAGAGCTAGCTAAACCAGCAGCGTTGTAGGCGTTAGCATGCAGCTAAAACGCACACATCAAGGACCGAGCTAATGTTGTCAGTGCTAGCAAGCTAATTTAGTCTGTGTCATTCTGTGTGAACGTGTCATGTCCTGGTCATTAGCTGCTGTTATTAGCCGAACTCTCACAGGTGGACTGCGCCTGTTAGCTAGTTACATAACATGTGAAGTTACCTGTTGTAACCTATAACAGTCAGACCTGTTAAAATGTTACCGAGTACACCTCCAAGGGAACTGAGGGGGTTGTGACCACAGGCAGCAAGTTCATGTAAAAGGATGTTAAATTCCATAGAGCATGACTGTCATCATGGCTCCTGAATCTACTGTGTTAGCGTCACACGAGGTGTAAAGATTCATGGTTCAGTTTAGATCTGGATATTTGACTCAGTTTCAGTTCGTATCCAAATGTTCCAACACTGCATACGTGTGTCCTGGAGTCTCAGCAGTATACTGATCCATCCCTCATCTTGATTTGATGAAAAATGCTCTTGCGGTTAAACCTGATCTGTAATATTGTCAGGTAACATAGTAAAGTACGGCGAGTTCAACAGGCTGCACCTGTAGTGTATTGTTGTTGTATTGCTGTTTCATAGATTTTATTGCATTACGTCATCACAGATATCACTGGCTTGCTTTTAGAAGGAAACACACACATACACACACACACACACACACACATATACTCTAGCGTCGTAATGATCAAAATAGAGACTGCAACCCCAACCCAAGGCCACATTTGCAGTTGGTGCACACACAGAGTTGCATCTCCATGACTTGCATTGATTTTCTCCAAGACGTAATCTTACCTAACCCATAATATCTAGTTACTATACTCAGCATAACCATGTCTTCACCCTAAAAATGCAATGATTTACATTATGTCCCCATAAGGGGGACAAGACCCAATAATCTGACTGTGTGAACAGAATGATATAGGTTCCCACAACTTGAGTTGTACCTGGACCACACACACACAAAATATAACGTACTGCTTCTAAACTGATCAACCATCAGAAGCTGCTCAACAGAAATGACAGATTTATTAGATCTATCTTAGACAGTGACAGTGTCTTCATCACATCATTACCCACCATAGAGCAATGACAGGTGTGAAACACCCCACTCAGCTCATATCACTCCTGTCTCATACATGCCTGTCTAAATGTGACCAGGAGCTGTCTGTATGTTTTTTTTTTTGTGCTTTTATTTCACCTCCTCTCTCTCCTCAGCCTCTGTGCAGGTCCAGGTGGAACCTGTGGGGCGGTGGCTGGAGGCCTTCCTGAAGAGGAGGAGCAGGACTACGTCGGCCTCCTTCCAGGAGCTGGAGGAAGAGGAGGTGTCATCTGAGGAGTCAGAGGATGAGGAGTTTCAACTGGAGGAGTACCCCATGCTCCGAACTCTCGACCCCAAAGACTGGAAGGTATTGGTCCAGTAACAACTAACATGTAATTATGTTTCATTCATAAACTGTCCATATATAATGAATTCACGCAAGGAGTCATTGAACCTCTTTGTCTTGTCTCCGGCTTGTCAGAATCAGGATCATTATAGTGTCCTCGGCATCCCACACTTGAGGTACAAAGCCACACAGAAACAGATCAGAGCTGCTCGTGAGTACCCTTCCTCCTCCTGCTCGTATGTAGTTGTATCTGTAGTTGGTGATTAGAAATAATTAAAGCCACGATCTGCTGTTTCTCGACAGATAAATCCATTGTGTTGAAGCATCATCCTGACAAAAGGAAAGCTGCCGGGGAGCAGATTGTAGAAGGAGACAACGACTACTTTACCTGTATAACTAAAGGTATGTAACTGCTGCTATATGATACCAACACTTACATTATTTTTGGGCTCTTAAACTCATCCTGCTCTTTGTCAATGTCTGAACCTCAGCTATAGAAATCCTGTCAGATCCTGTGAAGAGAAGAGCTTTCGACAGTGTAGATCCGACCTTTGACAACGCGGTGCCTTCAAAGAATGAAGGCAAAGACAACTTTTTTGAAGCGTATGCTCCCATTTTTGAGAGGAACGCTAGATGGTCTTCCAAAAAGCACGTTCCCAAAATCGGAACCATGGAGTCGTCTTTTGAAGATGTGGATAATTTTTACACTTTTTGGTAAGTGGTGTTTTTTGGGTCACTATTCAGCAAGATGCTGATTTCCGATGTAAGGGGGTAAAAACAACCAACTCACAATCTCTTATTTTCTACTATTAAAGGTACAACTTTGACTCGTGGAGAGAATTTTCATACTTGGATGAAGAGGAGAAGGAAAAGGCTGAATGGTGAGCTAGCGTTCATCACAGCCATCCAAGCAACTGAGCCAAATATGAGGTTGTGTGTCTTAACTTCTCTTGTCTGACTGACATGTTTCTGTTTTGTGCTGCAGTCGAGATGAGAGGAGGTGGATTGAAAAGCAGAATCGAGGTGCCAGAGCTCAGAGGAAGAAGGAGGAGATGAACAGATTACGAACACTAGTTGGTACAGTCCCTCAGAGCCGGCACACACTCAGAGATTTCATAATGCACAATGTAACTTAACAGCTAAAATATCACAAAGCTGCACAAGGCCCAAATAACTCAACCAATATAGAAATGGTCTTTAATTTTCACGGCTCAAAATCAGTGATATTGATCCGTGTTATTGCTTCTCTGCAGATACTGCCTACAGCTTGGACCCTAGAATAAAGAAATTCAAAGACGACGAAAAAGCCCGGAAGGAATCTGAGAAGAAGGCGAAATCTGATGCCAAGAAAAGAGAGCAGGAGGAGAAGGACCGAGTAAGTCTTCATTCTTTACATCACTGCACACGCATTGACTTTAGTGGGTGCATCTAAAAGCATCATTTGTGCTTTTCAGGCTTATGTTGAAAAAAATAAAGCCCCTCATTCATGCAACCTTTATTTTAACTCTGGGATACACCAGTCATTGTATTGATTTTGTCCATCTTTCAAAGTGATATGTGCTGGAAAGGTAATGTGAACCCAGAGTCGAAAGCCATCAACGGAAATAAAAGGTGTCAGAAGCAAATGTCAATGAAACCAGATTGAAAAACATTTTAACATTTTTAAGTTTGTTGTTCACAAGATGCATCTGCTGTTATGAAACAGGCCTCAGGAGAAACCCTCCAGCGTCTGTCTATAAATGGAAATGGTTAAGTTCTCTGGCTACGTTCACTAGAAGTGGCTGCCAAGCTTAGACGACTCCAAAGGCACAGAGCAGAATTTTCTTTTAAGCTGCTTACAGACATGCACTCAAATCCGGAGATGTGTATGTGAGAGGCCCTGGACTTTCTCTAGAGTTTCTTCAGCCTCGAAAATGTCAGTCAGTCAGGGTGAGGTCACAGCAGGAGATCCTCCGTAGAATTCACTTGTGGGCAAGATGATGACACTTAAAACTTTTCGCCGCCAGCTTCTCCGCTCTTCACTGGAACAAGCCAGAGATTTTCCTGTTGCTGTGAATTTGTCTTACTGAAAAAACTCCTGCTGCATTATTCATATGTGAAAGACAAACTCCGGAGTTCATGTCTGAAAACACCTCAATATACGCAGATCATTAAGCAAGGTGTCCATGGCAGGACGATCATCAGTATTTTACTATTATATTATACACACTTTTTAAACTTTTAATAAATATAAAATATTGCTAGACATCCTCTAAGACAAGGAAATAGTTTGACTCTGACTAGTATTTACTTCCTGATGGATGTTTTAAGTTTGGTTTGAAAATGATGTCATTTGCTCATCGGTGTGTCTCTCTGTGAACCCGACAGGCCCGGCAGGCGGAGCTGGAGACAGCTCGTTTGGCAAAGGAGAAGGCGGAAGAGGAGGCCAAGCAGGTGGCCCAGCTGGCGAAAAAAGAGAAGGAGATCCAGAAAAAGGCCATTAAGAAGGAGAGACAGAAACTCAGGACGACCTGCAAGGTGAATTTTCGTGGTTTCAAGTCTCAAATCAGAAGAGTCGTGCAATCTAGTCTTATTGACTCTATTGTCAACTGTCTCCATGTCTTTCCTCACTCACAGACCTGGAATTACTTTGCTGACGATGAGTCTGACAGTGTGAAGATGATGGAAGAAGTGGAGAAACTCTGTGATAGGCTGGAGCTGATGAGGTATTGTCACCTACATCAATTGGAGGAATTTAAATGCTTTTAAAATAGTGGACTCATTTGAGCACACTGGGGCCCCAATGCATCTTGAATCTGAGATGATCTTTTATGTTATGATGCTTGTGTGTTTGCAGTCTTCAGTCCCTGAATGAAATCCTGGCCTCAGCCACAAAAGAAGACGGCAAGGCAGCTGTGGAGAAGCAGGTAAAAAAAAAACATTAAATGTTTGTTTAAGTTATTTAACAGCTGATAGAGGAATAATCACCACCTTCATGTGGATGTCTACCAAGGTATTAAGTGCACTCAAGTTTAAAAACATGTTGCGTGTCTTTTTTCAGGTGCAGGAGGTGAACAACCAACTGCAGAGGGAGAAGGAGGCTGAGGTTCAGGCGAGACAGACAGCTCGCAGTGCGGACCAGGCCAGCGGCGGAGGAGGCAGCTCAGAGAAGGGCTGGAACCAGGAAGACCTCCAGCTGCTCATTAAGTCTGTCAATCTGTTCCCTGCTGGAACCAACGCCAGGTAAACCGACAGAGCGGCGAGTTATGAATGGCAGAATAGAAGACTCGGGATAATAATGCAGCCCTGGTTTGCCATGTATTCCAAATGTATGCTGACAAAGAAAATTAACTCTGTATCTTTCCTCCTCCTTCCAGATGGGAAGTTATTGCCAATAATATGAACTTGCACTCCACCAGCGGCATGAAGAGGACGGCCAAAGATGTCATTAACAAAGCCAAGAATATGCAACGACTCGGTGAGCTTCACAACTGACAGTAGACCATTAATGCTAATTAAGACCTGTCAATAGGCTTTAAGAAGCTAAAGCAAAGTGCAAGTTATTTATGCTGAGCTCATGGTACAGAAGGGCATACAAATGTATTAGTAGAGTAAGGTGTTAAAAAAGGCCATAATATATTAAGGAATTTAAAACGTCATAGTGCAGTAAGTTGGCAGGCCTCAGATGAGCCAGGAGTCCCTGTACATCAGACAGCTCCATTATGAATGATGACTCACATCCTCTGCATGGGGAATTTCCCAGGGGTAAAACAAACCGCTGCAGAAATAGTTTTGTTCCAGCTGCAATTGTTCACTTGGCCTTATCCAATTTACTGTGGATAGCGCAGCATTTTAGCACTTTTTGTGCTGCAAAACAAATCTACCTTCAGCTACAAATAAAGTATAAAAATGTCATAGTACAGTAGGGTTATAATGCCCTAGTATAGTAATGTATAAAAATATTATAGTATAGTGAAGCGTTTTTTAAAAACAGTCTTGTAAGTTTGGCATAATAAACTAAGTCATAAGGTTACATTGACATAGTTTTGACTTAAAAATATTATCTTTGATTATTCTTAAAAAAAGATAATGTGTATTTTAAGATGACACATGCTGGAGATCACTGGTGTATATACAGAAGAGTAGGTAAATGAAAGAGTAATTCGTACAGAAGAGAAATTCAGCTGCCTTTGTGATTTCATCTTAAATATTCATAATACATCAGTGTCAAAGACTCCTGCCGTCATCATCAGGTAACCATGCAAATGAATTCCATGAGCTCAAAGTGTACATGTCCTCTCTTCAGATCCGATACAGAAAGATGACATCAACAAAAAAGCCTTTGAGAAGTTCAAGAAGGAACACTCGTTTGTGGCGCCCACCATAGACAACGCTGTGCCCTCAGAGAGATTTGAAGGTGAGTACATCTATACAGCTGCTTAGTGTCTGCAACATACGATAAACGGACTGAAACCAGTTTCACAAGTGGAGAGGAAAGTGACCCAAAATTTCCAGTACGTTGGGAGTGTGCCACCAAGTAGAATCATTCATTTGCTTTCTATTTGCAGTGAAAGCTGTACATTAAGTAAAACAAATATAGTACTTGTGCTGTACAAGGAATGTATCATTTTGTCACCTTTACTGTGAAACCAGTGTTTTCACAGAACAGTTTGTAGCAATGAAGGAGCTTATCAGTGCTACTTCAACAGTCAAGTTGCTGTAGTTTGTTGACGCTGATCATTTCTACCAGACAAACCCATGTCTCCCGTTTGTTCCTCTCAGGCGGTAGCGCTGCACCCTGGACCACAGATGAGCAGAAGCTTCTGGAACAGGCCCTGAAGACATACCCAGTCACCACAGCCGAGAGGTGGGAGAAAATCGCTGCCGTTGTCCCAGGACGGAACAAGAAAGACTGTATGAAGCGGTACAAGGTAAGATGGTCTCTTAACTTATCATGTGTATGAGGTTAGATTAAAGTAACATGTCTGTAAAATACAAATTCACGGTTCTAATCTATTTCCCCTGTTTCTCTCACAGGAACTGGTGGAGATGGTTAAAGCCAAGAGAGCTGCTCAGGAACAAGTGGCACCCAAGAGCAAAAAATGACAAGAACCACAAAAGACAATAGTATCCGTGTTATTTTAACATTATTGTGTTGGTCTTTATTTTATAATAAAAAATTAAAGGACGAAAAAGACAAGACTTAAATACGGTTTCTCTTTATATGTTTATGCTGTACAGTTAAAAAGGTGATCAGGTTCTCATCCAGTACATTCCACTGCGGATCTGGTTGTAGTCTGGAAGCTGTTCAATGGGACCTGAGACAGAAACAAATGTGGTTTTATTTCTGTAGCTCTGGCATCAGCTCTACCAATAGTAACATTGTACACACAGTTACAGGTAACAAGTGGTCAAATAATCAGATGGTTCAAATTTAACCTACCGAGGAGCCTTAAGTGTTAGAAACCTGTTTATTTAACCCCTTAGTACTGAAAGAATAATGAAGCTTAAGTCACAATAAACAAATGTTTACATCTTAATCCAACTTAAAACCACGGGTACTGTTCATTATTATAATGTGAGTCTAGGTGATCAGGTCACTTTTTAATGATGCTAAGCTCCAGGCATTGATTTAAGACCAGTGTATATCTCTCTGCTTGGGTGGCAGAAAAAAATGCAACTGTTGGAGACAGTTAACAGAACCTGGATAACACCTAAAGCTCACCATCTTGTCCCAGAGACATGGATGACCCTATTCTTTGTTGATGAGTGGGATTTAAAAAAAATCAAGTATAGTCGTAGGCTAGACATTGCCAGCACAGAACATTTAAGCTGTTATACAAAGCACCTCAAACCTCCATGACCTCAGGAACAGTCGGCCTCTACAATGTGTCAATTTGCATGAAACGATACAAAATTTGCCACATACCAACTGCGGCAATAGCAGGAGCCTTGTTGAAGATGTATTTGGTGCACACGTCCTTTACGGTGTCAGCATCAATGGACTATTGAGAAGTGACAAATAAATAGAGTAAGACACTGCAACCATTTCCCACAACTCCTTTTTAAAAGGTCAAGGATTATTTACCACTGAAACAGGATGTTGGTATGAATTTCAGTTATACAGTACTGAGAACACTGACGCGGCACGTCAGAAGAAATGAAGCATAACCGCTGGTCTCGAACAGTAATACTGACCCACTTCAAGTAATTACGGATAGTAAAAGCCCAGAAAATGTATTTGACACAATATGGGCCCTTTAACTAACCTAGAAACATTGTGATGGTTTTATTTGTTGGACTTAACTGTTCTGGCAAAACTATTAGCCTCAACAAATTCATCAATATTTACTTTCTCCTTGAAAGTATCAGGTGTGACAATTACTCCTATGGTGACTAAATTTAACTGATGTCTTAAATGTTTTCATACAATAAAAGAAGTAATTGAAAAGCTTTGGAATCGAATCGGAGAAAACATGTTCTTCCCTAGTGTCTGATTCGATTTTTAACCTAACAATCAATAAAACAGTTTCCACTCACATCAATTCTGGCCTCCAGCTCATGCAGAGGCATCCTGCGGCTGTAGCACAACATCTGTCTGCCGATGTCCTCACAGATAGGGGTGGATCCTGGAGAGATAGTGTGATATTCAAACCCATGTGACGCTACAGTTCTCTTACCAACACCGACTCTCTGACCGCGTCTTACCATCGAGATGCAGCAGCATGTTGGTCTTGAGCAGATTCTTCGCCCGAGCCACCTCGCTCTCCGTCACGCTCGTGCAAAGAGACATCCTGACAGGAAGCAAACCGACAACTCTTATTTCGTTTACATTTAGAGAACAGCATCTGTGGTTTCAACCCTTTCAACTGCGTTTGTTCTTACCATTCCATCTGAGTGAAGTGCATCATGTCGTTGATGGTGCCGGGCTCACACACCATGTAGAGCCCCCACAGGCCTGTGTCTGTGTAGCAAGTGTTGAAGGACTGGAAACTGTGGCACAGGTTTCCCTGACAGGCCATCTGAGCCAGTTTACTGGACAGATTCTGGATTCACACAGAACAAAAAAAACAAGGTTCAGTGTTCGTGAGAACATTGAAGCAGGATCTGTGCATTTTACAGTAAAGTATGAAATAAACTAATTCAGCAGTACTGTGAAATAGCTCATGTTCAATCCTGGTACAATTGAACACAACAGATAATGGGCAGAATTAGATTAACCCACCTCGCTTGTGCCGACACGCACCAAAACACTTAGAAATAGGGTCAAAAACATAGTTTGTTTTTTGTGAACACAAATGATCGAGTGTGTATTTGCCTATAGCGCAGGGTAGTAAGGTCGGATCAAAGGTGGTTCAGGAGACACCATTGCTAAGTTTGTGAACACAGAACACTTATCACTGACCACTGGTGATCAGATCTCTCAGGACGGATACCATTACCAGATCGCATGGCTGGCAGGTTTCAATGATTTGGTCTTTCTGTTCAAACTAAGGTACTCACCACTCCGCCACCGAAAGAGCGGTCCCAGTTTCCGATTAGTGTGTTTGCCACCATGAGGGGGATGGTGTCAGGGTGAGACCAGCCCACTGCCTCCACAGCGATGGCAATATGAGCCAGGGGCATCTTGTCATCACGCACACGGATCTGAAACAACAATAGGACACACTGATTCTTCACCTAAATAAATTCAAGACTTTGCCTTCCAAAGCAATCATCACGTTATCTATTAATGATTTTGTCTTGTTTTCTTTAAATGTGCAACAATCAAAGTAAATAATACATTTGAAAAAAGAACCCCGAAGCCTGGAACAATGAGCATGAAGACTTAACCTTACCTCACTTCCTGTGAAGAGGCAGGGAGGAACTGGCGGAGCATCACCTTGATATAGACCAGGAAGTTTTCCAAAGTGATATTTGGCCAAATCGATGAGCTCATCATGTGAAACACCTGAACAAATACACACGGTCAGAACAACCCTGGGGTTACAATTCTCTGGAGTATTAAATCATGACTGGTTTACCGAGATTTCAAGAAGAATCAGCTGTAATGGTAATTTATTCATCCTAAGACCCAGGTCTCTGTCTCCGCCATTTATATACATTCTTATTGTTTAATAGTCTCATACCAAACAAACATTTTTAGCCCATTTGAATGCAAAACGAGGAGAGAAAGAGCTCTGACCTCCGGCAGCAGCAAGCACTATTCTGGGGCCTTTGTAGTGAGTGGTGATGTACTCCACCAGGTCTCCTCTGTTGATGGTCCTGCATCACATACAAATATACAACTGACTCAAAGCAGGAAAGAACTGTAATTTGTTTTGTGTGTACACAACAACGCATGTTAGCCTGTGCTCAGCAGCAGATTATTCCAAATGAAGGGTCGGAACTCACTTGATGTTCTCAGAGGGGCCCAGAATTGTCCTGCCCAGAGCTGTGGTCTGATAGGCTGTGGCGTGCAGGTAGTCGAAGACCACTTCCTGCAGGTTGGTCTCTACTTCCTGCATCTCTCGGAGGATGACCCCTCGCTCCCTCTCAATCTCTGCTTCGCCCAGCGTACTGTTCTGGATGATGTCAGCCAGAATCTCCACAGCTTGAAAGAAGGAAACAGGAAAAAATGTAACTGGATTTATGTATTTTTTACATATGAATAACAAATCTGTCCAGGATGTCCAGTACATTCAGGGTGTTAGTTTACTATGCTGTAAAAAGGTAATATAATTTATTTTATTGAACATCCTTGTATTGTGAATCCATCAGACTAATATGCTATTCTTTGAAAACAGATATGGATGTTTCTCTCTTCACCACTACTTAGACATCTCAGTGAGGCCTTAGTGTCTCTCTGACATTGAGGTTCTGTGCCCTGCTGTATCGTACCTCGGGGAAGATCCTTGGAGAAAGCTTTGGCGTAGTACACAGTCTGCTCCCGGGACGTGTAGGCGTTCAGGTGAGCCCCCATGTTCTCGATCTCCAGCTCTAGATCCAACTGAGACCTTTTCCTTGTGCCCTGACATACACATATACGCAATGAACAAAACTCTTAAAATACTTGAAATATTAAAGACAAGGCACATTATTTCATTTTCAGAGGCACCAATATTAGATTTAAGTAGTTCCTTTTGGATTTTGACAACCAAAACAATGTCACTGCACCTATGCCCTGTTCAGATCTAGCAGTAGCATCCTAGTATCTACAAACAGGAACTCAATAGCTCTTTGTAAATACAATAACCTGTTTTCTTTATAATTGTGGCATATAATTTAAATAAAAACCAATTAAATACAAACCACTGAATCTAGTTCACAGTAGTAACAACATTTCTGCACTGCTCCCATCTCACCTTAAACGCCATATGTTCCAGGAAATGTGCTGTGCCATTATTCCTCTGGTTCTCATAGCGACTGCCGGCGTCTATCCAGAGGCCCACCTGGAAGAAGTCAGTGAATTATATCCACACACTGGAAACTGCCTAGTACCACAACTTCCACAATAAACATGAAGTGAGCTCAACTTCTGTAATGATGGAAGTAAATGTTTGGGAACTGAAATAATCCCTCAGTGTGTAGATGCTTGGAGAGACCTGAATCTATCTGCTATCAAGTATTCTGAAAAACTGTGCACAAGTTTATCCAAGTAGAAATGCTGCTGATTTAATGCAAATAGTTATGTTGATTAGATTTATGATTAATAAATTAAGCAACCTCACTTTGATTTTAGCGCCCACAAAGCTTTGTAGTTTCCCAGAGTTTCAAACTGGGAATTGTACTACAGTGCTGTTTCAGTTCTACCTAACATGTTGCCTAAGATTACAGTGATCACAGTATGTTATGTTAAACCAGAAGCATAGCAGCTCCCTGGTTTATTCTTTATTGCTGATAAACATTATGTGTATCTTCTGGTGTGAGAGGAAACGTGGAACTTACTGTGCATGTGGTGAGTCCCGCGTCCTCCGAGGCGACCCGCAGCCCGTTCTCCAGCGTGCTCACCTTGGTTTCAGGGACATTTAGCGCCACCTGCTGGGCAGCCTGTGTGGCCAACAGTCTGTGTGATCCGGCTGAGAGCTGCAGGGGCAAATCCAGCAACAGTCAGGATGACGCTTCACTTTTTAGACACTGACGTAACAGCTGATGCAACCATGTTACGATGGGTTTGACAGAAGCACACAAGCCAAACTTAAACTCTACTATCTTTAAGAGTCCATCTTGGAAACGCCGGGCATGTCACAGCTGTTAGCTAAAGTTAGCAGACACGTTAGCAAACACTCGACCTGACGGACCACGTCGAGAGCGTCTCCTCCTTGAGACTTTACAACGACACCCGTCGATAAACCACACAGCGAGAAAATAACACAAACACAGCCGGTGACACGCTCCTCTTACCCGGTTCAGAGAGTTTGTCTTCAGTCTTTGGAGGAGAATCCTCCCAGAAGACGTGAAACGCTGCACGGACGCCGCCATGTTGTTTATCTGTCAGACTGCGCGTGTGCGGTTTTCATTGAAGCAATTTCCGCCGGAAATGTCGAGATGATCAATAAACATTTTCTAAGATGAACAAATATATAAAAGTCAATCAAAAATAGTAATGTAAACAAAACTTGATGTTTAAACATGACGTATATCAAGTATCAACCTTATATATAAGGTATATATATATATATTATATTCTTATAACTACAGGTTACAAAAAGACAAGATATTGGTGCTAACTTCAAACACGACGCAATGTATATAAAGTTTATTTTCAACTGATATTGTGATAGTGAAAAATTATTAAATTGTCCTAAAAAGTGCGTCACAATGAAAATAAATTTCCGAGTGACTCAAAATTTCAGTGAAATGTTCTATGTTTCTACGATATGATGAATAAAACATTATTTGTCTTAGTTAGATTGAATATATTTGAATTCTTTGTTGATGGTTAAGTTTGCAGTTCCGAGAATATGTTTTGTAATCATTGTTCTTCTTCCTGGGTCACGTTTATTTTGAAAGGGTGTGACGCTTGTAAGGCGGAAGCGGGGCTTTAGCTTAGCGCGAAATGTCTTGAATGAGTCTCTCAAGTTTGCATGTAGATCGTGAATCTGATCTCCGCACAGTTCTCTGAAGGGCAGAGACTGAATTACAAGCGGACAGAGAATCAGCTGCTGTGTTCCTCTTCTGACGGTGTATCCTGTTGAACCCAGTCTCGTGTGAGTCTCCACCAGGTTGAATATTAACTTCTGAGTTTAGCTGGTAGTGGACAGTGCAGTTAGCTGTTGTTGCTAACAAGCGGCCTTGACTGCAGCTGATGCATTAAAACAACAGTCAGGTCCTTGTCTTTGCTGTGACTTCCGGACCAGAAATGGCGGATGGTGGGGATGCAATGGCCGGTGATCTGGAAGATGGCGAGATCTCCGGGTCCGGCTCGGACACAGACATGTGGGCCACGGCAGCAGCACCACTGACTCGACCCCGGGTTCCTCCAGCTTTCAGCGGCCAGTCCTTCCAGAACAGAGCCGCTGCCCAGCCCCCTGCCGCCGCCTACCGCAGCGACGGGAAGACGGCGGAGTCCAGCGACAGTGACCAGGCCTCGTCGGATGAGGAGGCGTCTGTTTGGCGCAAGAAGCGTCAGAAAGTGAACAACGCTCCTCAGCCTCCTGCCTCCGCCACCGTCCGACCTGCGCCGACGCACCTGCCCGCCCCCAGCGAGTCAGGAGGCCGCAAGGTGAACAACATCTGGGGACCCGTGGTCCAGGAGCAGTGCCAGGACGCCATCACCGCAGAGCTGGGTATATTTGGCATGGAGGGTGACGTCAGCATGTCCAGCAGGAATGTGGAGACCTATAACTTCGTCCTGGCTCGTAAGCTGATGGAGAAGGAGAGGGAGAAGGAGATGCAGGCACAGGACGGTGGAGAGGTGAGCATGCTGGACACCCAGCTGGACGAGTACATGAAGGGCCGGGGGTCCGAGGACAGGTCGGGAGAAGATGGCAAGAGGAAGAGGTCAGCTAAAGACAGACTGGGCCCCAGAGCCGAGATGGACATCAAGGGCAGGTATGAGATCACAGAGGATGACCCTGAAGAGAAAGTGGCAAATGAGATAGCATACAGGCTGCAAGAGCCCAAAACGGACCTGATAGAGCGTATCGTTGATGTCGTGGGGGTGAAAAAAGCCATCGAGCTGCTCGGAGAGACGGCCACACTGGAGGAGAGAGGAGGGGTGTACACCATGGACGGCACCCGGCGAAGGACACCCGGCGGGGTGTATCTCAACCTGCTGAAGAACACGCCCAGCATCACCAAGGCCCAGATCAGGAAGATATTCATCGATGAGAACCAGAAGGACACCAAGAGCAAGAAAGCTGCTCAGAAGAGGAGGAGGTACATGGTGGCCAAAAAGATGAAGCAGGCCATCGGGACGCTGAACCTGCAGGAGCATGACGACGGCTCCAGGGAGACTTTCGCCAGTGACACCAACGAGGCCTTGGAGTCACTGGAGGAGGCTGCAGAGGAGGTGGAGGGTGAGGAAGAGGAAGAGGAGGGTGAGGGAGAAGCTGCTCTGGGGATCGAGGAGACGGCGGTGGTGTACAACTCCGCAGACCTGGAGGTCTTCTGAAGGCCTCCTGCTGTTTGAACTCTATAAGGTCTAGAAAAGGACGACTTGGATCCAAAAATTCAAATCAAACACTGAAAGCACTAAAGGAAGATTACAGAATCACACGTGTCCCTTTTCTTACCTTAGCACAGAAGTGGGAGTTAAAGTCTCGTTTGGAACTGCATGGATTTCTACATTTCAGCTCATGTTAACAGAGTAAAACTTAAGTTAGTTTGATTTGTGTTTCAAATGTTGTTTGCCTTTAAATCAGATTCTGGATCATCAAGTGGTTGCAGGATACTGTGTATGTTGTTGATTTCTTAATATAATTTCTTTTTACTCTAATTTTCATTATGAGATAATGAGGTCTTGAGTTGATAAGTTTGTTTGTTGGTTTAACTATCTGGATTATAAATAAAGTTGACTGGGTATATTATAAAAAAAACAGTTTGCCTTCTTTCGTTATCGGTGTTTCAATTCAATTATTTAATAAAGTATCTGAATACTGGAGTGAGAGAACTTGAACTGCTATAGTAGTGCAGAGGTTTGTCCACTAGATGGCAGACGCACTCTTTCCCACAAGGTCCAGGACAAGATAAAAGTATTGATTACACAAAGGAAATAAAAGCACAAACAAAAAGCTGGTTGAATAATACATATGCACTTAAAAAGACTGGACTAGGATGATGGAATTAAGTATCTATATATATATAGCAGCACTTAACACTTAGACTGCACTTGAAAATTAATGATATCAACTTGAGTGGTTATAAAGTAGCTAGCCGCACAATACATGGCATCGCTAGTGACAGCAGATATATCAGGTACTAGACAGGACGTCCGGCTCACTGCATAATCCACAGACCAAGCAGCAAGTGTCATGAAGACTGTTGACTATGTTAATGGATCATAAGTGCAGCATTGATTCTGGAAAGAGAAGCTGCAAAACAAAAGTCATGGCTAAAGAGACAAATTGGTGTGCATGTAATAACGGCCTCAAAAACCCTCATGCACTTCACAGATATGTGGAATCCTTATTCAACTAGTGCCTGGACTTACTTATCTGCCCATCCACATCTTTCACACATCTACTATGATAAAAGGCCTCAGGTACTACAGTGGAGTGTGGTTTCTGGTCACACGGATCAACATCTGTACAGTCCTGTTGTCTCCATCTTTCCGTCGTGCATTTACAGCACGCAGCACATGGATGGCAGCAAAGGTCTGATTGTGGCGGCGGCAACAGTACAAACTTTTCAGAAGCGGTTATTCAAGATAATGCCGTTATGGTGCTGAGTTTATGCCACGACACAAACTAAAAAAATGATTTGTCAGCCATCTATACATCAGGCAGAATGATTCATAAAGCTTTAGTCCATGTATATTGCCTGTATATTTCCACTTATCATTTGTCTAAAGTTTACTGGCATTAACCGTGTAATTTGAGGGTAATTATTAGGAAAAATTAAGACAAAATTCAAAGAGATTGTTGTTTTAGCTGAGTTAATTCTGTAAATGTTTTATAAGTTTAATAAACTACTATGGGTTTCCAATGGAATTTCACTTAACAAAAAAATGTTTGAGGTTATAAATAATTTTTCATATATTATTGGTAACTATATATCTTATTTATGTTGAATTGTGTTACTGACTGCAGATTATTGTTGCTGCCAACTGACTAAAATAAATAAGGTAGGTTATGCAAGTTTAGAATTTAATTATTAACTATGGACTTGTTGAGGGTGACTGACTGGGGATGTTGCCCTATGAGACAAATTGTGATTTGTGAATATAGGCTGCACAAATACAATTTGATTGATTGAGAATAAATATACAATTGAATCAATGAATGAATCTAATGAATGAATCAAATAATGTGCTTTGGATAATCTAATCTAATTATCAACTAATTGTTTCGCAGAGTAAGTCCAACACTCGCTCTGCTTTGTGCTCAGTTTTCATCTCAACCATCTCCTTCGAAAATTCGGAGAAACTTGAGCTGCTTCATGCTCCATCTTTTTCCACCCTCTCGCAGCAGCTGAATCGGCCTGTCTCTTGTTTAATGCCAGGCAGCGAGCGCACAGTGGGCTCATTAGAAGTTCGTCTGCCGAGAAAAATAAAACACGGGCAGTCTGACTAATCAGAAAACGTGGTTATGGAAAGACTTTCAACCAAAACAATGTGCCATAAGTGGCTAAAAATCTCCACAGAGATAAAGTAAACTCAAGAAACAGACGATGGTCATGATTATATGAGGGTTAAATTCTCTGTGATAATTGTCAGACACATTTGTCAGTGTAAGGGATATGATTAATGTTCCATGTACAACTGGCATACAGTTTGCCATCCAGTACTTGCTTTACAAATTAGAGTTTTTACTTGTGCTTAACATAAACAAATGACCCCCCCCCCCCCCACCCCCCACACTAAAGCAGCTGCATCTGGATCAAAATTAAAGTTTGCAGTCGCCTCACACAGCTCCCGGGAGAATGAAAGCCTTTAATGGTGGCAGTTGATTTGTCAGCTGAAGCGCCTTGGAAATGATCATTATCTCTGCTCGTGGCTGCCACATGAAAGGCCCAGCGCTCTGGCAGAAACACGTTTGATAATCCCACCACTTACGGCTGTTTGCGTGTTTGCTGGCGGATGTGCACGTCCTAGCTCCACGCGGCGGCTAGGCAGAGCTGATTAAAGTTTCGCGAAAGGTGTAGGGATCAACTTCCTGCGGTTGACTTTTACTGCCATCCCTTCATCTGCACACGTGCTGGGTTCATTGCCATGAAGAAGAACATACGATGGCAGACAGACCTGCATTGTTTGCTTTAATGGCGAGGGCGATCAAAGCAGGATTATCAAAGAGACGTGTGAGTTGCAGGAGGGAAATGATGCTGTGCCTCGTCTTATTCATGTGGAATTGTTACACGTGGTCTCTGGTCTCAGGACTTCTTTATCTGTCACCTGGCAACAAACTCGTTGCCTGGATACAACACCCTGTTTCTTATTTCCATCGGATCAAACGGGACCACTGGTTGAAAGACTTGTGTATCTTTGGACAGGAGGGGAGGCATCAGCAGGAGGGGTCGCTGCAGCAAACTATCTGTCTATTGCTTACGTCTTTGTCACCTCAGGTTCTGTGAGCATCTGCTCTTTGAGGTTTTGACCACAATGACCGACTTAGGTCCTGGATGAACAGCTTGTGTTACTAATTTGGAAATTTCGAGGAGGCTGGTCACAGACGTCTTTTTTCCCCGTCTAATGTTCACAAAAGCAGACGCTAAGAGCAATCAGAGTTGATTGGTGCAGCCTTTTCTGACCCAAGGAGCCGCTGACAGAGGCAAGAACGTCACCACAGTTAGACGTCAGATCCCTGGGAGAGGGCGCTCAGTGCGTCCAGTCCTGTGTGCCCTGGGCTGCTGCAAGTAGCCAGATGAACCGCGGTGAAAGTGAGTTAGATAACATCATCCGAACCCCATTGAGAGCAGTCGGTGACTCATCACTTTCACTAAAAACGAAGGTGACTCAGCTGGGAGGAGAAAAGGGACGATGGATCACGTTCATAAAGTGTGTGTGTGGCCTCTGGGGATGATGTCACTTCAGCTATTGTTATTGTACTCTGGAACATTTCACACGTGTCTAATACAGAGTTGTCACTTAGCGGCAATGACGGCTTGAGAATGTAATGAACGTACTATTCATTGTCAGACCAAATCAGGGAGGACGAGAGCAGGAAGCAAATTGCACAAAGCAGTGATCTAAATGGTATCACAGTTCTAGGGTTAGTATCAGAGTAACCCTCTACACCTGTTGTACAATACGTGTAATATAAATTAAATTTTTCTATTGAATCAGTGTCAGTTGAGGCTGAAGGCTGGAAACCGTAACTACAGTTCAGACTGAGCACTGAGCTGCATGTTAGAATCTTAAGGTGCCTTCGAATAGTCCATTTTGCTTAGGAGCCTTCCTGGCTGAGTGAAATTACCCAGAAATATTTCAGCGGCCATCATAATAAGAGCTGTTCGAATTCTCTAAAGACTAAATTATTAGGAAATGAGCTTCAATGCTTCCTGTCACATTGGACCATCCTTTAAGAAAGGAAGGGAGAAAATGATGCCCCATAATTCTTTGCGGCAGCAACAATAAGGTTACAAAACCTCACAGTTGCACCTGGACACACCCACATAAATATAAAGCACAGAACAGCTGTTTTATTCTCATGACATGATCCGGAACTGACATGCTCATGATTTCTTCTCTGTCACATCTGTCCGGTCAGGAGTGACAGTGAACAACAAGCTGATTGAACACACAGTTGACAATATCGTCATTACACCAAGTACAACTATAAAAGTAATTTCAACCCCCTGATTGTGGAATGGACACAATCATTTATTTCTCCCCTTATATTAGTTATATGATCACTTACCCTGATTGTCAGATGGCAAAACCAATAGACCTTCATCATCTTTGCAATGTTGAGATTTTACAGCGGACCAGAACAATCCTTGATGATTCAAACCAGCAAGTGTACAGTGGGTTTTTGTTGATTCTATTTGGTCAAAGATACAATCTGCCAAGATGAAGAACTAATAGATTTAAAATGTATCCCTGCTGCCATCGGCCTTTTAAATGACTCGGTTTTCAACTGGTCTTGTCCCAGGGACCACCCTTCTGACTAGAAAGTAATCCACGGCCCACTGATGTGCCTACGCTCGTGCGTGCCTACGTGTGTGTGTGTGTGTGTGTGTGTGCGTGTGTGTGCGTGCGTGCATGTGGATAGAAGGAAGTTTTAACATTTGGTTTTCCATGTTGGTTTTATTTAAAAACCTCAAAACCAAATCTAGATATATCTACTTAAAAACCTCAAACAAATCTAGAAAATCGGTGTAAAAAACAACAAAAACGGTGGATTTTAAGTGCTTAGGAATTGAAAACAAAATTAAAATGCAGTTTGTAGTGGTACTTCATCTCAGAACCATATTTACATCAATATATAACGTTCATGACATAAATTTACAAACATGTAGCTGACATGTTGAGAGAACATTAAAGTATTGGTGATCAATAACAACCAACATAAACTGGGGCTACAACTGAAGAGGGAAGATGACCAAGTAATGCAGAATATGTCACAAATGGCCTAAGTCTTAGAGCTCTCCTAAGAAATTGTTTCTCAACCAGCGAACGTGGTATAGTTGACTGTTATTACAATTACTTGTTTTGGCTATTATGGCAAATTATTTGTTCTTGTTACAAAGTATTTGTTTTCCGCTCTTGTTTTATTTAATATTTCCATTGTTAATTCTGCCCTTTTGGGCCTTCTTTTTGGGAAAATAAAAATTCCCATCATACAAACTACATCTCCAACACCTCCTGAGAGTTTTTCTACCTAGCTCAACTGCTCTTCTACATCTACCTTTAACACACATGCACAGGGGGAGACTACTGGCAGTTTCTAGCCCCAAGCCGGTTTCAAGGTTCCCCTCATCACCTTTATATTATTTTAGACATAACTTTCTTATTTTAGATATTTTTCACAATATTCAAGAGTATTCTGGAAATGTGTTGAAATATCTAAGCGAATTTCGCGGACCCCCTGCAATGTCGTCGCGGACCACCACAGAAAAAAACAACAAGACAACTAAAGACCAACAAATAAACATACACCTAAATGATAGAGCTCAGTAAAGTGAGTCTTACTTTCACTCTCACACACAGCTCTCAGCTCCACGCTCAGTTCGCCATGACAGAGAGAAAGAAAGAGAGAGAGAGAGAGATTGATTGATTATTTATTTAAGCCTCGGAAAACACATTGAGGAATAAGACCCTGGTGCCGAGGGTACAATACAATGAACAGTTAATAGAGAGGGCAGAGAGAGAGAGAGAGAGTGGAGAGAGAGAGAGAGAGAGAGGGGGGGAGTGGCTGCAGTTGGAGATTACCCAGGAGACAACTGTCTACATCAACAACCATTTGGTGGCTTGATCCTCAAGCGATCATGGACCTGATGTATAACTGCGGAGCGTCTGTGGACGACTGCAGACTCTTGCTTGTCCGATTGTCCTCCGAGCAGGGGGACGGCCTCTGCTTCTCTGGACGATTGGCAGCCTATGCACTCGTCTGCTGCATTTGGGCCTGACTGGGCAGGTTGGGGGACCTCTTTGTCACTGGAGGACGTTTTGCTTTGTTCTTCAGTTCTTTGTTCAAATTTTCTACCTCCAACTTTTTCTCCTTGAGTAATCCGATGAAATGATCCCTCAGCATGTGCACGTGGTCCTGTGCTTCCGTCAGCTGATGCTGTAAACGTTTCCCCTCCTTTATGGAACTCTCATGGCGCGTTTCACTGAGATGCAACTTTTTATTCAGAAAGTAGAGGCGAAGCTGGTAGTCTTCTTTGGTTTCTTCACCCACCCTCACTTTATCATAACTTGGGCATTGTTCTTTCATTTTCTGTACCCCGATTTTTACTTTCCTGGGGTCATGGATAACTTGGGCACAAGACTCTACATCCGCGTTGAGACGCAGCATACGTGTCCCTAGGATTCTGGTCTCCTCCTGCTTCTTGTTCAACTCCTTCTCGCTCATCTTTAATTTACTGATTAAAAGTCTCTTATTTTCAGTCAGTGTGACGTTTTGTTGCTTGGTCTCAGTCAGCTTTTCTTGCATTTCCTTAAATTGATATTTTTCTGTCCGTCTTTCCTCCTCCAGTCGCTTGATCTTTCTCCTCATTGCATTCACTCCCGACTTAAGAAGAAAGTTGGTTTCCTGTACAGCGGCCATTTCAAACCCCACTGCTCTCATTCCCTCTTTTACAACTTCTACCTCCTCAACTTTGTTGGAGAGAACCGAACATTTCTTGCAGGTAGAGATCAGTAGAAGGTTCAATGACTCTTTCTCCTTCTCCAAGTCTGTGATCCGCTCACCCTGCTCTGTTATTATTTTATCCTGCTCTGATTTATCGAGGACAGCCTCCTTTTTATCCGTCTTCCTCCTCTGTTTCTCGTTCTCAATAACTTTGTCCTTTTGGGACAGTTCGTCTTTGAAGTTCTCAACGACCCTCTTCTTCCCCTCCTCCATCTGAACGAGCTCATTTTTGAGGTTTAACACCACATGCTCCAGTCGTTTTGCCTGATTTTTCATGTCCGTGAATGCATTCTGTGTTTGGATCGCCATCGTCCTGCATTCATCCATCGTTCTTTGCATTTGTGCGACCACTGAATCCCTCCTTCTTTCAACCTCAGCTAGTGCCGCTCCGTATTGCGTATGGGTGTCAGCTAACATCTGTCTGGTCACTTCATGTTTTAAGCTCTTTTGGTATAATGACACGCTTAATTCAGCTTTGTCCTGCTCACTTTTTTGGATCTCATTTTGGCTTTCCTTCAGGCTCTTCTCCAGGTCCTCCTCCCTTCGTCTGCCATCTTCCAGCTTCTTCTGGAGATCCTCAATTTCTCCCTCAAGCGTGTCTATAACTTTCGCTTTGTCGTTATCTCTCTCTTTCCACCAATCATTTAGTTCATCGTGTTTGGATTCGATCTTATCCCTCTTCCAAATGGCATATTTGGCAGAAGACTGCTTGGAGTGTAGTTTGTCAGAAGGTTTCTCCATTATTGCGTCACTGGTAGTTGAATGTCTGAAAGAATTTATGATTGACTCAATTCCAAGCTCACACACTATCATTTTTTTTCTTTATTTGGTTTATTGTCTGTGAAACAAAAGCCAGCTCCCTTTAAATAATTATTTCTTTCCTTTGATCCTGACCTTTACTCTCCTTTTGATCTAACTTCCTGATGCCCAAGAACTTAGACTATGTGACATAATTATGTGATGCTGGGTCACAACCTGCTCTGCATTGCCATGTTTTTAATCCTGTCTCTGTTCTGTCAATTCAGATCCAAATCACAAGCCTCAGAGCTTCAAATCTGTCCCACCACTTTCCTACATTAAAGTCAAATTCATGTTTGTTTATAAGTTGAATCCTTTTTTTCAATATTTAAGTTTTGATATCATCAGTGATGATTATTATTAGGGCCCAAGCACTGACAGTGGGAGGCCCTATTGAAATTGTAATGATTATTATTATTATTATTATGACAAATGAATTGGCTTTTTGAGGGCTTTAACATGCTCAAATTCATACAAAAATGTATGTATTCTGGAGGAATTTTCAATGAGCTCAATGGTGCCCCCGAGACCCCCAGAACGTGGTCACATTGACCGATCTTCACAAAAATTGATACACAGGTGTATCATGACCAGACAAACAAAAAAGTCTGTAGGTGCAATTGGAAAAATGCAACAGGAAGCCTGCTATTTTGCATTAGGGGCCATTTTGGCCATATTCCAAATTTTTACTTTGATATACTTGTAATTGGGCTTTCATCGGATCAACTTCAAATTGAGATCAGTGTCATCACAACAAGATGGAGTTAAAAAGTTATTAAAAGATCGATTTCTTCGTCGCACGATGTGACCGTGGCGTGGAGTCAAAGTTGGACTACACGCTATTAAAACACGATGTTCTGGACCATGAATCCTTTGATGCTCAACCGTAAACAAACAACTCCACTCCTTTAGTGTCAGTGTTCAAAGATCGAAGGAAATCTTTATGTCTTGTGATGTTTGATATTCATTAACCAAATTCTGATGTTTACAACATGAAAATATGCACAAAAGGCTTTATATAGGTCAGGGATTTATTTGATATGTGTGTGGGGGAACATGTCACTTGTGACCTGATATGGTCCAATCCAGTTTAGTTTTCAACAGGGGGCCACGGACCCCCTGTTGAAAACCCCTGCTCTATATGATGCATTTCATTTTGTCAATGTATTTATTTTAATGTGGCTTGATATGGTCACCGCCGGCTGTACAACTAATTGCCCCTCAGGGATAATAAAGATACCTTGAACCTTGAGTTAACATTCACTCCGTTGGCAGCTAAGACTGAGTATTAGATTAAGAGGAATCTTATTTATGACCTAAATTGGTTGGACAATGGAAATGTTCACCTGCTGGTGCTTCAAGATCCAAAGTCAAAGGTCAAAGTCATTAGCTTTTAGCCTCTTATTAGAAATGATTGCAGTTCATCTGGTTTAAATCTAGTTTAAGTGTTGTGCTGACACACCAGTGGCCCACCATCCCCAGAGCAGCACCACCAGTAGAACACAAAGCTTCTTAATAGAAATGGCCGCGATCCTTGTACATACAAGTCGAATGAAATGCTCCTCACAAAGTATTCCTACTTTGCATTGTAGCGATGAAGCGGACCAAATGATGTGACAATCCAATCAAATGAAGCATGAAATTGATCGTAGGCTGACAAGAGATCCTCATAGTCGCTTCAAATGAATTGACATCCTTTCAAACCAAGCATGAAATTGACGGTGGTGGCCAGAAATAAGAGGAAGGGGGAAATAATAATGTGAAGCTGATGAATTCCCTTTTGACAGCAGCAGTGCTGAAATCATGACTTAATAAAAAAAAAAAGCAATGCTAACGTTCCATGTCTTTTTTATTTCATGTCATAAAACAGATTCAGAACTAATTCTCTGTGGATCTGAAACCCTTTCACAGTCAATTGGCCTATTGAAAATATAAAAATACTGCCATGTGCAGCCTAAACATGAAGTATCTGTCCCTATCCTTTTTTTTTTACTGTTAATAAAAATACATCCGCAACCATCAGTGACAAGTCGGACCCATAACAAACTCTTTGGTGTCTCCTTGAGTTGTTATCATGGCTCAGGTCAGTGTAGTGACCGGACGGTTCCTGGTTCGATCCCCAGCTCCTCCAGTGTGTGTCTCGAGTGTCCTTGAGCAAGTCACTGAACCCCACAGAACAGTACGATCAACAGGATGTGGGTTTCTTTTCCTCACAGAAATTGCAGCTTGTTGCTTAGGTACAGCTACAGCCTTCATTTCTCCTTCCCTGCTTTGTCCTTGGAGCTGTTCTCCTGCTGCTTGTTTCTACTATGTCACAGTGAGCTTCCAACTACTTTGCGTGTCTTAGCTATAAGCTTTAAATGAAATGACTGGAGGATAAGAAGTGCCTGATGTACCTTTTATCCGTGTGAGGGAAATATCCCAGGGTGGCAATAAAGGATTGGATCAGGGAGACTTGGCAGGTGAGCTGTAGAGACATTTAATTAAAATGTTTTACTATTAGTTCAATCAAGAGAGACTTACTGAGAAAGAAATGAGTAAATTATAATGAAATTCAATTTATTGTGAACAGAGGAATTGACTTTGACGCTTAGACGTAGGAACACTGCTGCTTCTGATATTCACGTTGTGTTTAGGCCGCTGCAAAATGATGACGTATTTCCGTTCCCTTGCTAGCTTGCGCTCACTTTGCGCTTTACCAATAAACACAGACTCTAATCAGAAGTAATTAGGACCTGTAGAGGACTTGAAGTTTATTTTGTGCTTGTTTATGAAGAGCAATGTGGTATAAATAAATTCCTTACTCTGAACTGACAGCAGAACGATGGCTCAGACTTAGCTTCATTTAAAATCTGAGCTGTCCTTGCAAAAAGATGTGCTCTAACCAACAAAAGTTAAAGTAACTTCATTACATTCGGTTAGATATGGAGTTTCTCTATTGCACACGCCTACACATTAAGGTGTCTTTTCAATCTGTCTTCCAAGAATGCAGGGTGGATTCTCACAGACATTTTGAACCTTCCTCCAGTTGCCATCTATTTGCCTCCCTAGCTCCCTGGGACCTGCTGATACTTAAAAAAAAAAAAGGGGACTAAAACAAATTAAACACAAATATGTGGTGAATTTGCAAATGCTTTTCTAGCTGTATTGTGTCATTCTAGGTGAGAGGCCTGGAAATTGATTGGGAGAGAAAAACAAATTGATAGAAACCACAAAAAATGTCTTTAATAATCCATATTTGACTGTTTTTAATGAGAAAAATGGGGTTTGGTTTGTCTTTGTTTAAGCAGGAATCAATTTTGACTCAAAATTGGAACGTGACTCTGCCATGTTCTGGTTTCAAACTTGGAGTTGGAAGTTAAATTATGACCGGATACTAAATGGAGCACCGGTGTTTTTGGCCTTCTTTTTTAACACAGTTTTAAATGAATGATAACTAGTATTTCCTGATGCTTTCCCTTCTCAGGCATCATCCTGATTCGTCTCTGTGGGTGTTTTTTTTTTTAGCTGTGAATGAGCAGCCAAATAAACCTGTGCTAATTGTGACTATATCCTCACAAAGCTTCAAGCCTGCGTGACGTATCTCCACTCAAAAGCTCACCCTGGATATTCACACTTGCTGTGACGTGGGACACCCTTAATTAGAATTTCATAGACACAGATATCTCTAAAAATATGACAAACCAAATGTGAGTGGGTTGTTTCCGGAAGGTGTATTTCAATCGGGAGAGACTTACAGACAAATGCGTGAATTAGAATGAAATTAAATGATTGTGAAGAGAGGACAAGACGGTTCAAAGCGGTGGGTGAAGTAATGAGCCATTTTCAATCCATTAATGTCGATATCTGTAAAATCTATTTGGTAATGAATGTGATATTAAAATCGGCATTAATGTATTTCATCAAAGAAAAGTCATATAATCTAGTTTTCAGGTCAAAAAGCACTGAAGTTCCTCAATGTGATCATAGAGTCAAACCCCCTTTGATTAATTTTTTCTGTTCTAATCATTCAATATATTAATGTGTCATTACTGTATATATTATTTGTCAGCGAAAGTGGTGGAATCAGACATTCCTGCACTGGATTCAGATTGCCTACTGCACAAGAAATTCATTTTTAGAACTGTGCCTTCGGCAGAGGGTTTTCGATTTTTGTAAATAAAAAGAACAAAAAAAGACATTGCTTGGGTTTGCTGTGAATAAACACACCATGTGCTTTTCTGTTCTGATTCTGACAAACTATCCTCTCGAGGAATATCAAGTTAAATCAAATCAAAAAGCCAAATCAACCAGAGCTGGGAACACAAGGATTACAACCTTAACTAGATTAAACTGCTGAATTTACAATAAACAAAGTATTAGACAACAAATTCCTGTTAAAGTCCTTAGATCAATTAGTTGTGAATAAATAATTGTCAATATTCAAGTGGAGATTTGGTGTTGAGCGTGATGACAGATCATGGCGGTTCCAAGTTTTCGTCTCACAGTTGCTTTTTTCTTTAATTTCTCGTGGAGCTCAGTTTCACCAGGCCTTTGACCTCGGCAGCTACCTCAGCAGGTTTGAAACTGTAGTTGGTCAGACGACGTCAGCTGAGTATGTGGTCCTTCTTGATATGAAACCTCATTTGGGTTCACACAGTTAAAACAATGTGGCCACGTGGATCCCAGACCAACACTGAATGACTCCTGAGTGATCGGATTTCCCATGTGTCCTGAATGCGTCTTTGGAGCGTTCACACCTGAAATTAGAGCTGTCAGCATGTGAGCGGATCACCTGACCTCGACCTAACCCTTTGAACAGGGCCTCAATCTTGTGGCGTCCAGTTGACCAAAGCTGAATCAGTCACGGACATTCGTGCTTACAGAGTTGTCACAGTCAGGCTAAAGTCAGAAGCCCTCTTGGTGTAAAGTAGCTGAAACCTGATATTAACACAATGTGACTCAGGAGGTAGAGTGGGTCATCCAGTAAGCAGAAGGGTGGCAGTTCGATCCCAGTCTCCCCCATTCTGCGTACCAAAGTGTCCTTGGGCAAGATTGATGTACTGTATGAATGTGTGTTAATGGCAAAACTGAACTGTAAAGCAGTTTGAGTGTTATATAAGTACAGACCATTTAAATACAGACAATTTAAAACCTCTGTAAGGGGTCAAAATACAATAATCTGCTGTTTCTGTAGCAGGGCGGTTGTAACATATAGCTTTTCCCCATGCTCTTATGTGAGTGTAGAGTTGTTGGAGAGTGTGTGTAAATGGATATGAATGTGTTACCTACAGAGACCACTCAGAGCGATCAGAGCTACAAACGCACACATTAGCGCTTCGCTGTGAATGACACGTGGCGACGCAACAGTCAAACACATGTCACACTGAGAAAGCTTTGTCAAGTGCACAGAATGACAGATCGCCCCGAGACCACCATTAACCGCCCCGATCGGAGACGAATGAGGGATCATTTGCATTCAAATAGTGTGCCTACTGTATATGAAACAGTGATGGACGAGCACATGAGTACAGACTCAATCACTGTTTCCACTTCTTTTCTGCATGAAGGACACTGTGCCGGGGGGGTCACATGACAGAAATGTCCATGGGAATTGTTAGATTGATTCACATGTTTCTCTGAAGCTGAATTATTTCAGCGGTTGAGGTGAATCTCTGTGGGTGAATCCAAAGAGGTGCAACTCTCCTGGGAAAGTAACATCTCATTACTTTTATTTATGTTGACCACAGTTTCTTTTCCTTCTTTATTAATTACTTTAAGTTTTTCATAATGTCCACAGTCCTATCTCTTGTAAATTAATTGTTCAACAGGTTAAATCCCAGGTTAAATGTATTTTATAAACTTAAAAGTAAATTTACATTTCAAATACACAGGCAAAGTAACAATATACAGTTCTTGAGCAAATATGCTTTTTTACCTTTGCTACTACTTTATTGGGAATACCTTTTTCCAAACTTTAACTAACTTATAACTATTTTAGTTATAAGCAACATATGCAAATATATACATATCCAGACACTTGGTTGATTACTCTCAAATAACGTATTACTCACTATAATGTTGATGTACACAGCTTATAAGGACATTTTACATTATTAATGTATATTAAAGTCATCAATTTTACAATAATATCTAAATTTCTGGAGTTTCTAGAGGTTTAATTTAGGCTCATTAAAAGATGGTCCTTCCATTAAAGTCCTATATATTTACATATGACTGGGCTATGTCCAAACACAAAATGTTTCAATATGGATAACTATAATGATAAATGTCAAATAATTATTTAATTTAAGTTTAAAATTTGTCTTTGCTCCAGAGTGAAGTTTGTGATTTTAAACTCAACCAATGATTCTTCATAAACACAAACCATTTTAAAATCTGAGGAAGATCAAATTTGTGTTGTACCTTCTCACTGTGCTTGACCAATACAACCATTATATAAATATACTGCATATTGGAATTATCTTACAATAATTATTGATATAGTTTTATTGCAAAGCCCTACAGAGCCCAGTCTACTGACATCTTTCTTTCCAGGTTGTCCTCTTAATTCTAAAGCCAAATGGCTGTGTCCTCGAAATGGATGGCGATGCCATTAATCTGCCAGGTGACTTTTCCACCTCTGTCATTCCTCTCTTGCCCCAGATAATGGGCTTCTATTATGTCCACCAGTGTAATCGCTCAGACTCACTGACCACTATTGCTTTGGTCTGCTCTGGGATCGGCACACTCATTTGTCGCCCACATCACAGAGAATATAGGGCACTGGTAACGCACGCTGAGAGATGGCATGGAAAAGAAAAGTTCTTGGTTCCAAATATGTCTGGAGTTAGTGGAGTGGACTGTGACCCAAATACAACAATGGTTTTACCTGGTGTCAACTCTGTCTCTCTGACACCTTTTTATGTTTCTAGTGCGACAAAACCAGTACAGTACAGGTGGGCATCAATGGAGCAGGCATGACAAATGATTCCATCATGTTACAGGAACAAAACTTTCAAATGTCTTTTAGAAGAAGCCAACATGTACATTTTGGTATGTTGGGACTTTTCATCACTTTCCAATCAAGCGCTGCCTCAGTCCCTGAACCTGTTCATCAAATTCAAGTCGGAGTGTTGAGATTAAAGCAACTTTCCAGTGTTGAAACAGTTCTTTAAACTTTGTGAGAAGTTGTGTTGGGAAAACCTCCATAAAAAATGATTCAATCTAAAGTGTTGTTTCTTAGTGGAGCTCAGTGGTGCATGGAGTCCTTCAGGTATTATACAAGAAATCTCCCTTAGCCCTCAAAAGTGAGGGAACTTGCTTTCTTGAATGCAAATCAGCCATAGATGATGGCATGAAGCTGTTTGAGCAGTACAAGCCTCAGATATGAATTAAGTTGCTTAGTTTACATAAAGAAAGAAAAAACATCAGCAGGTAATGGATAAATACCCATTAATAATAACATTGGATATTTGTTTTAAAATGTTGACCTATATAAGCATTAAGGTGACATATGGTTGAAAGGCGAATACAGTTTATACTTTACAAGTTCCACATTTTTCTGTGAAGAAACATTTTTTCTCTACCTAAGACTTCAGGGCTGAGGTTGGAGTCTCGTTTTCTTTTTTGTGTGTTGTTAATGTTTAGAAGTAAATAAGTCTTGTTTGTTCATTAGGCTATGCGTGTTTTTTACTGTTCCAATAAAAGGATTTCTTATGTTAAGTGTTGGATGAAATGCATTCAAGGCAAGACAATTGTTTTGAGGGTTAATTCAAAGTATAGTAAATTCCCTGACAAAGCACCGGGGCGTCATCTGGTGCAATATTTACAATGCAGATTATTGACATTAGGTCTGTCAATACCAGTAATTTAGTGCTGTTAAGCCACACATATTTAGCCTGACGTTGTCAGACTCACAATTCTAGTCTGAATGTGAGTCTGAGACCGCTCCATTGGGCTGTGATTATGGGGCGTGTTTCAACTGACCAGGAAGTATAATTCTTCTTCGCTCAATTGGATAGACCTACAACCAATCAGAGCAACGTAGTATGTGACGTATGCTAAGCAACGCATTGTGAGTTATTTACCCGGGTTCACACCGGACGCTTCAGCGCAGCGCCAAGCCTTAAATAGCAGCTGGCTCCCATCCACTCCCATGTTAAAACTTTGTGCCGGTCACACCGGAGGCTGAAGCACCGCGAGGCAGCCTTGGCGCAGCGCGGTGCTTCAGCCTCCGGTGTGACTGGCACAAAGCCGTGCAGCGATCTACTGGATCAACGGGTGATATTATTAGCGCTGCCCGGCGGTTCAGCGTCGCTTCAGTGTCCGTTGTGAACAGCCAAGCGCTGGGGCGATAGGGATTAGCGCGGTGCTTTGGCGTCGCCTCCACATTCTGTGTTCCTCTTTCAAAATGAATGCGCTGTCGATGTCTTCTAAAACAGACTCAATGGCAGCATCTACACATCTCAGCTCGCCAGCGGCAGGCATGTTTGTTGAAAACGAATTCAACCCGAGGGCACTGTGATGACGTGGTTGATTACGTTACCGTTGATCATCTGTCAATCATCGTATAAAGCCCGCCCTGACAATCTGATTGGCCCGGTCGGGCATAATTTTTTCCCAACGGAGCGACTCCAGACCGAACCGCCCGACCTAAAATGTTGTGGGCGGGGCTAAGTTCGTCTGGCATCCAGGCTAACACATATTGGTATGGTATAATAATAATACATTATTCAGTAATTTGTTGTTGTTTCCAATAAGTAAATTACTTTGAGAAAAAAAACTAATAGAGGAATTTCCATTTCATCGATGACATCGTAAAGTCAGGTGAACATCCATCCTCAAGAGGTTAAGTGATCATGTTTGAGTTAAGATTTTTTGTCACAGAAGCTGATTCAGTGTCATTTCAGTCCAGCATGTGTCACATCATGCTGTTATGTAGGAATTAAGACCTTTGGAAACATTTCACTATAATGACTACATTACATCAATTCCATTACCAGATGTTGCCAAAGTATGTCCTTTTGACATGAATCTTTAAAACTAAAACCGTTGCCATTAATCATAACACGATGTATGTTTGACACGCTTCTAAAGATCACAGGTCTTCATCAGAAACTGCTCCTTCTCAAATCCAGTGAGGCAGAGGAGCACCAACAGTACATATACGCATGATTAAAGAATAATTTTTCACATGAATTGCTCCTAATCTGTGCAACTCATCTGTTTAACATTAATTGGCTCATTAAATCACTGCCAACCGCCTGACACCGGTGTGAGATTAACAAGCTCCGTGTCTGTGATGTGGACAAATTCTCACAGCTTCAGTGGCGCCGCGGCTCAGTCGACACAGAGGGCTGTTAAGCCTGATGAGGAATTCAGGGGGGAATGCTTCTAAAATAAACAAACTTTTAAAACCACTCATCTTCAATTAATGTGAAGGAGAAGCATTGAAAGCATGAGGTCAGAGAACTATTGTTCTTTTTTCCTCCAATTAGTCGCTGGTGTGCGCTAAAAATAACCATTGGAACCAGCACATCAGTCTGCAAGGAGGCCAGATTAGGTGCTATATGAGTCACTGGGTCTCCACTCCAGCCCTACAAGTAACGCTGATTGCTTTTAGTCTACCCCCCTGAAAATTACTAAAAGCCCCGAACAGGAAGTAGAACCACTGTTATAATTCACAGGGCTGCACAGCACAGGAAAGATGTCCAGGCAGAGAAGTATAAACTGTCACTCTTTCCATACACAGGATAAAATATTATAAATATCATTGCCATTTCTATAAACCTGTCAAAGCAGATTGAGAAAATATGACTTTAAATGACATTATCATTGTTTTTGGCCATGAGCAATGGTAACCTGACAGCCAGCCCAGCTCGATTGTTAGAGAATATATTGGGCTTGATCAGGCATCAGGTGGTACCGTGAAGCCTGAGTCGAATCATGTTGGTAGAACCATCACATAATTACTGTTGCGCTCATA
Organism: Pleuronectes platessa; assembly: GCF_947347685.1. Lineage (NCBI taxonomy): Eukaryota > Metazoa > Chordata > Actinopteri > Pleuronectiformes > Pleuronectidae > Pleuronectes > Pleuronectes platessa. Next base: position 5,114,436 of record NC_070647.1, read on the forward strand.
ACCAGTCTTTTTACTTTGATTTTATTTGCATATTTTCAAAATGGAGCTGCTTAACAACTAGATCATTCATCTTTTTATTCACTGCAAACCATGACGATAAATAAGTCATACTAATAATCTGTATTTCTGGTGTAGCATTGTAGAATCATTTGTTTGACCGATGAGACGACTATAATATCAAGCCAGTATCATCACTATAATTATCTTAAAATCTTAAACTCCACTTTTTAAAATCTTTGTAGTTGGTTTGTACGCCAGACTTCACATAGTTCAGTTTTCCGCACACATTACACAGTGTGTTTCAAATACATCTATTCATAATTTACAAATGAAGGTAAGTTTGGAGGAGAGAACGTGTGACTGTCAGTACATCCAATGTTAACAAATGTCATTCATAACAAACTTAGAGAGGTTGAAAAGGGTTTAATTGAAAATCAAGAAGTGGTCTAGAAATCTGATGGTGAAATCTAACAATCAAACTGAATCGTTTAGTGTGTATAATGTACTTTTAAAAACATTTTTACTTGCCAGGTTTAAATTTCGAAGGATGAGTTCAAGTTACATATTCCTAAAGTCATTGAATACATGAGGTGAACTTTGTGTTTAGTGCTAATCAGCAAGGATGCCAACACCCTAAAATCATCCACCTGCAAACATTAACAGGTTATCATTTCAACTACACCACATAAACTAAAATCCTTATCATTTTTCTCCACATCTAAATCATTCCTTGTTTACTGTTAGCAACCACATCATGGAATATATTTTGAAAATTATTGCTTGTTCAACCGCTGCATAAAACCATCTCAAGAGAAGAGGATGCAACACGGTGAAGTAATTAGAAGAAAGCAATGTAATAAACATGTAGAAATCATAATGGAAGTATGGCATTCCTACTTATTCTTATGTATACATTTTTAGGGAAGGTAAAAGTCACCTCAACGCTCCACAAAGATAAAAAGAAACATCTCCACATTGACTAAGATGTCAAGAAATGTTTTGATGATAAGGGCCAATGTCAGTGTTGATGGGATTTCTGTGTTGTTGTGTACGCACTCATCTGTGAAAGTCAAACTCCGGGGAAAGTTTGGACCCAATTCTGCACATTTCCTCCAGAGTTCATGCCTGAAAACGGCTGTAGAGATACTGAGCAGCTCCCACTATCATCTATCTTAGCGACAGTAGAGAGGAACAGGGTGGACAATTAGCTTTAGATCCCTCACATTTATACTGTAATCACAGAATATGGTTAAAAAGTTAAAAAGATGAGCTGAAACAATGTTATGAAACAAACTAAGGAAGGTGAAGGCCACAGGGTACGGAGGGCGTGTCTACACTCATCACCAGCCAATAGCATCAAGATCAAAAGGCCCACTTGGACATGCCTGTTAGTGTCACGCCGCAGGTCAGAAGCGATGGCGTGGAGCTGCTGCACCGCGATTGGACGAGCATCCTCAAACCTGCTTCATTAATGTAGCCCCCTTATTCTCGAGGAGCAGGCCGGAAAATCCAAAGTGACTGGAATTATGTAAAGTAACACGCTACCGGCTTTTTATAGAAATGGACCGCCTCCTGTCGGCATGGTAACCGGCTGCCATAATTGCCCCCCCCCCCCCCCGGTCCTACTGGTGTGCATCGAGGCATTCCTCCCATCGCTGTCTCGCTGGTGCGGTTCCGCATAATCGAGGTGGTGACAGAGAGGTGAACAGGTCCCACTAATTCGGCCAAATCAATACCATCACACACAGTTTGCTTTTACCTGCTCATTGATAATAACAACCTCTCGCTAATCCTCTCCTTAAGCGGCTCTGACACGCTGCAGCTTTCGCGTGCAGCTGTAAACTGCCAGGACAGTCGCTTTATTATCAGTCCGTGACATGTTTTTAAATTCTTCTTCGCACTTCGCACAACCTCAAACTGTCTCAGATCTTCTTTTTTTTATCCCTCCCGTCACTTTTTTTAATTTGGTTTTTAAACCAGCATGAGAATCAAAAGCTTTTTTAGTGTGTGTCGATCTGGGACATGTAAATCCTGGTGTTCAAGCATGCGACCTACATGCAACTTGATGATGCCATGATGATAAATAGGTCTTTATTCACCTGAGACAGCCGTCGTAATGCAGCTACGCAGTGTACGCTGACACACAACACTGAGAGGTAACACAAACAGTGATGCGATTGGTATGTGGGGAGTCTCATATCATCAGCTCAGTTAAAAACAAACTGGAATGCGATGAGCTACAGAAACCGATGTGACATCTATGAACAGCTATGAAGGAGGTGTGAACACATCCCTATTCACACCTATTCCCCCAACTCTGCATTTCACCTTGATTTACACAAAGGGAGATAAAGACCTTATTTTGCACTCGCACAAACACACATGTACAGGCGTCATGATTCCCGTTACTTGTACGTCAGGTACCTGAAAATCTCACACAAATGATTCTATCAAACCTCCTCATGGTCTCTTCAATCCCATCCGCCTGCAGCTCCACTCTCATAGGCTCAGTCATCACCTCCACATAATAAACACCCAATTGTTTATATAGCAGTAATTGAGATGTCAGGCGTTTATGAATTGCTCCATCACTGACAGGTGTAGTGTGGGCAGGACTGTTATTTTCACATTTCAATGTGCAGCATTGTCTAGTGGGATGTTGCTGAAAGAAGTACAATGTCAAGTTGTGGCTTGTTTGGAGGGATGTGTAACCACTGTTGTGATGATTTAATGTTAGTCTGACTTTGTGAACAGTTTAATCAGGCGGCAGACGGCCAAACATTGAGTAGAGAAATGTTAGATGATATCACGGATGTAGTGGGCTAATTAAGCAATATAGGGGAATGAACACGTGTAGTTTTTGTTTTGAATCCATTCTGAGGATCTAAAGCCTCTTTTCCACTTGTCCAAAATCCCACTAACATCTGGCTTTTATCTGGATTGGGAATGGGAATCAGCATTCACTCCCAGGTCAAATGACCACTAATTTGTCAGGAAGCGAGGTGAGAGAGTGCCTCTGTTGTAAGTCTTGTATACAAAGCGTACACAAGCAAAATGTTGGGGGATTCAGTTCGTTTTACTATTTTATTATATTTAATAAACCAGTCTAGAAACAGCAATGGGTTTTACGCAATTCACTGCACACCTCTGAGATTTTGTGATTAATGAATTTTTGAATCGCCTCTTAAAGTTGTATTTAGTGGGTGTCAAGGAACGTTTGATTAAAACCCCAAATTGTACATACAGAGTTGAAAATAATAATATCTGCTATGCTGTAATGCCTCCAATGGTTCTATCTCAGGTTTTCACTTTATTTTCAGGTAAATGGAAAGAGCATGGGTGCCGTTCATCATTAACTGATTTATATTTGATTAAATACATGACATGTTTTTTTTTGTGCAGAAGTTCAAGGATACAGCAAGGCTCCAAAAGAACTTGGGTTTGTTGAGATTTTGAGCACCAGTCACTTTGGCATAGTAAATGTCATTTCCCTTAAGCTGTCTTGTTTTTGTCACAGATGTTTCTTGCCTCCTTCAAACACTGTCAGTCTAAATGAGGAGCTGAGGCTGCAGCGGCTGATGCTCGTACAACAAAGCTCTGTGTTAGCTGGTGTCATTTGGAGGTTAGCAGAGTTGAGGAGCTTGACGCAGCTCATCCGGGAGGCATCAGAAGCACAAATGAACTGTATTGTCAACTCGTCTGTCCTCTTGCTGATCTGTAAGAGAGCGTCAAACATGGCGGCTCCGGTTTTTAACAGCTCAACTGATACCTGGAGACCTAAGGTCAAAGGGTCGGTTCTCTTTGTTGTGTGAGTGTGTTCAGTTATCAGATCACATGTCAAAATCTGACAATTTAGCTTAGGAGCGATTCTTAGGTGAAAGTGCGTCAGGGTTTGCCCAGTTTTGTCATACAGAACCAGCTGGTGGCTGGAACATCTAAATAGCTTGTTTGATCCTGTGGAGCATTTTGATGCTGTGAGTGATGCTAATCTGTGTTGTCCAAAATCTGTCTGCTGTTGTTTGGCTTATCCCAAAGGTTTCCTGTTTCAGATGTAACTGATGTTTCCTCGGTTCCAGATCTACTCTGTGTCAGATAAATTCAGATTATTTGATAAATTGAAAAACATATACCACTTGCATTTCACTTTTTACTTCACTTTTTATATCTTTTATCTATTATATATATTTTATTTAGATATGTCTAAATAAATCTTACTTTGTATAAATATTAGAAAAAGTGATTAAATAAGAAGTAAATAGTGAGTAAATATATATTGTTTCTTTTTATTGCTTTTCTTATGTGTGTTGTATTTATTGTGTTTTTATGTTTTTATGTTTCTAGGTTTCTATGTTCATTGTATGCACCAATAACCAGAGCAAATTCCTTGTAGGTGTAAACCTACTCGGCAATAAATACTTTCTGATTCTGATTCTGATTCTGATTGAAATGGCTTAAAGGCAGGTCGTGCATCATCAGGGGCCTTTTCTTTTAATGACAGTTGTCAAAAATAATTTTAAAAGCTTTACTATTTCAGAACAATACGTTTGACAATAGGTTTAAAAAGGTGCATAGACACTCACTGAGAAAATCCGGAGGAGCTGCGGAGTTCAGTGCATGTCTGAAAGCAACTACAAGGGAGTGGGTCACTAGAGGCACAACAACAGCTTTCTGCCCCTGGGCCCCAACACAAATGAATCTGGCCATGTTTACCGGTTGTGATTAATTAATTATTGACAATACATTTGCTGCAAACAACATATGGAAGGTGGAGGACCTCTGTAATGATTATGTCTTAATGTTTTTCTACCTTCACATCAGTTTTTTTTTTAATCCTGTATATGTTGATTCACACCTGTGAATAATGTGTTTCAAAGTGATTACTTTGAGGAAAACGGTCAAATCATATACATTACTCCGCTGTTGACCTTGTGGAGTGTGTCTGTACGTAGATCCACCTCAGGGGGTTACATGCAGCCGCAACTCACACATGTCCATAATTATAGTAAATATCCCTCTCTAGTGTAATATCACAACACGAGAGCGAGTCACATAAGTGGCAGATCTATCATCTTTTCATGATGTATGACTTAACAACCTGGAGCTTCAAGCAGCACACATACACACCTTTTAGTGCTTGGACTGATGAATCCAGCACTGAAAGCACACCAGTCTCTGCATCATGGTTCACTCTGCACGATGAATAGCGCACAAAATAAATCATACTTTGTGACAAACATCTATATTTCTACATTCAATGCAGGATAAAATAATTGAAATTGTAGTTAATGTGATGAAGGGCATCACATGACGTGATTCTGCTCCTCTGATGTTTTCTAATCACTCACACGTAGAACTGATCTTTATAAAAACCTGATGAATTCAAGTTTATTGTTAAAGTGTAAAGTAAGCACAGGTCAGAGGGGGAGTGAGGAGGAAAGCAGACCTCGACAATAGACTCAGTACAGGACGACCGCTGCAGTGTAGTTTTTCCTGGATTTTTCCCGAACGAATGCAGTCGCCAAATCAAGTGAGGGCTGCAAATTGGCAACATTGATTGAGAGAAATGACCCACTGAGAAGGCAAGTGGCAGACCAGTTAATGAAAACTTCTAGGGCGTCCAGTGTAGGGGTAAGGCATGACACGGAATGGAACAATAAGTACAAGGAAAACAGGAGGATGAAGGGTGGCATGACCATCCTGTGAAATCCGAGGGGGAAATCTTATAGGATGAAGGAAGAACATGAAGGAGATGAAGGATGTCTAAAACTACACTAAGGCCTGACGGATTGGTCATTGTGCGTGCCAAGTGTGATGTCCGGCATAGTGACTCATTGCACTTTCCTAAACGACAAATGTCGTCAATTTCCTGCAGAATGCCTCGTCTTTACCAGCAGCATCTAAAATCTCCACCCATGAGTCATCTGGGAGTGATAGATGTTAACAAGGTAACAATGCTATGCCGCTAATCTGGGACTGAACTTGTAAAAGGGGCGTATATGGATATTCTAAGTGGCTCTATCTTGCTCATATTGGCTTTATACCTTTCGATTACCTGTGGAACTACATTTGAAACTATGTGTCTTTGGAAATCTAAACGTTACATCATGTTTTAAATAATCCATGATGCAACCTGTTGTGATTTCTGCCTTGACTTGTGGCCGAGGACAGATGGCTCCATCTGTCTCCAGGAAGGTCACACAATGAATGCTTCTATCCATATTTGGACCATTCAAGTGTTCTCTATAGAAGTGTCGGGGTTACCTTGGTTGTTATGGTTACTGCCGATGACAATGGGGTACATTCTGAGCTACAGATAAGTAGTGGACTTTAGTAACCTCTTTCCGAACTTGCCTTGTTTGCAGACTTGTACTGAATGGGAAAAGCCAACTGAACAAGACGATATACTCTAATTAAGAAGGAGCATAAAGGTAAGAATACTCAATATAAAAACCTTTACCAGGCTTTTTCCCTTTTGATCAAAAACAACAGTGCATTCGTTTTATCAATCCTTTTTTCAAAATCAGCTATTCTGAACAATACAGAATTGTAGTCTAGTTTAGAATTTCTTCTTAAAAAGTTATTTACTGAAAACAATGAAAGAAACAAAACCTTCAACCAATTTTGCATAAGTACATAAAATCAGACGTGCACAAATAACCCAATATAAAACAGCACTGTGCTTGTGATCAGGGAGTGAGCGATATGAAGTTATTATTTCAATTAACACCAGTGATTTATTCTAACCTATTAACTATATTTGAGTAAAGGTCTGCATGTAGACAAGAAGCTTGGAGAACTGGTTGGTCTTTGTGAATTCTAAATTAGTTGTTGGGTCTGTGGAAGATGAATCAGTGGACTCTCTGCAAATGCTTTCGATTAAAGAGATGAAGACTGTGGTGCTTTTTGACTCTTCATCCTCCAACCCAGAGAACAAATCCCAGGCACAATTTCTGTGAGGTTTATTTCTGTACTGGAATCAATCGAGCATCAACTGACCTAAAAGGAATGTTGGACCAATCACAAATATTATAGCCGCTATTTATTAGAGCACTTATTGTTGGCCTCAACCATTAAGGTATAGATAGAGTTAAGACTAAGCTTATGGGTTCAAACAGACTCGCCTCTCATCATATAATGGTTTCAGACTTGACAATTGTTCTTGTGGGGAAAACGGCAAACCCTTTTAGACAGTCTCTCCTTGAAACCATTTGTAGTGTTGCACTCGGCTGTCATTGAAAAAATCCCTGAAAGGATTTGATGTTTGGTTCATCTGTCCAAAAAGCACTTTGTGCAAAGCTCTGTGATTCACGTACTTTCAAGTAGAGCTACAATTACAGCCCTTATTTTCAATATTTATTGATGGTCCAGGTTTCTATTTCATATAAAAGAGGGATTCTTGTAATAAGATTTGGATTTCTATTAGTTGGAGAATTAGACAACAAAAACACTAGATGCTACATTTTCCATAATGCAACTCAACACTGCCTCTCTTTTCCACCCTCTAGGCATCAAAATGTCAGTCATCGTGAACAAGCCCAACCCTAATAAGACCTAGAGAACTAGACAGAGGCGGGACCTTTTCTGTGACCGGACGTGGCTTCCACAACCATTTATGTAGAGCTGTTTGAGAGCAGCTAATACTGTTAACCCTACTTGGCAATTTTTTTCAAGCAATCAAATTTGCATGGTTGGTTGATGACTATTTGCACTGAGATATGACAAACATAGAAAATATATTTTTAATTGCTTTACACAGTCTTTGGCCAATCCCAGCTGACATAAGGAGAGGAGGGGGGGGGGGGGGGGGGGGGTTCTGCACATCTCAGGGCTGATATATAAAGGCAAACAACTATTCATACTCATTCTCAAACCTACTGTCATTGAATTAGTCTCTTATTAAAATAATAGTCTTTGGACTGTGGCAGGGAGACGGAGAAAACCCATGCAGAAATGGTTAGAATAAAAATACTAACACAGAAACAGCCTGGCAGAACTGGGATTCAAACCCGGAACCCTCCTGCTCTGGCGCAACACTGCACCACAGTGCTCTTTATGACAGCTTTTTTAATTGACAATATGTGAACCTGGGTTAAGAATGCTGTCTACTATGTTCCTATTTCAATAACATTTAATGTAGCCTTCAACGGGCCCCACTCGAAAAAGAGCTCCTTTGCCTTCACCCCCACCAGGATGACTGGAGGAAAATGAAATATATCAGATCTGTAAATGCAACATGTATGGACTGAATAACCACATGTTCATGTTCACCCTGTATGTCTGTAGCGCTATTAAACCTATTGGTTGGCCTGGGTCTGCTTCACCACGCTCCAGCAGTAATGAGGAAACAGTGAGTGGAGTAATAGTCGAGGCAGCCACTGGAACACAGCGGCTGCTATGTGTTGTGCAGCAAACTGTTAGGGATAATAATGATCTACTGGACTTGGTCGTCACATGAAAGCTCCAGGTAATGAAGTAGAGAGATTTAAAGGAGACCTTCAGATGAGTTCCACAGCAGGAGACATGCTGTAATGGAGCTAGATTGAGCAGTAAAACAATAGTCTGTGCGGCATGCTGGGATAGTGCCATTTGCAGCATGTGTGTGTAGATATATAGAGTATGGACTGTGTTTGTGTGTGAGTGTGTTTGTGTGTGTGTGTGTGTGTGTTGATTGTTCTTCAGTACATTATCAACATTGCAACTACCTGGGTGTATAAGATTGTTTTCAACTGTCTTTAACCCTGCACAGGCAACAACAGCTCTCTATGTGTGTGTGTGTTTGTGTGTGTGTGTGTGTTGTTTTTTCTTCAGTACATTATCAACATTGCAACTACCTGGGTGTATAAGATTGTTTTCAACTGTCTTTAACCCTTCACAGGCAACTACAGGTGTATTTTTGTGCATGTGTGTGTGTGTGTGTGTGTGTGTGTGTGTGTTTGTGTGTGTATGTGTGTGCGTGTTGTATGGTGAATAAAGAAAAGAACCGATAACATATGGTTTTGTAAAAGGGTAGAAAATGTGGCTAAAACAGTGAAGAGTGAAAACATCAGAAAACTGGAATGCGGTAGGGCAGTTTTAGGAAAATCAATTTCAAACTTTGGATAGTATGAATAAACGCATACAGCATTTATCATTTCAAGGTTATACCATTTATGAAGTTGTTTATATCGAGGCTAGAATTGAGGGAAAGGTAAATTCAGACTTAAACCTCATAGAACATGGAGAGACATCTCACAGACACTACCCATCTGACTAAGACGACTGTTGCTGCATGGAATAAAATGCACCGTTGTGGGTTGGTGTCAGAAAAAGCATCAGAGGACACTAAGGATGGTAATCAGGTTGTATAACACACCCAAGGAGAAATGTCTTTTCTCCAATCACAAACAAAGTCAAACTACAAGATTAGATGATAACACAATTATCTTTCCAGAGGAAGCCGCACACAGTGTATAGCTTTGCACACACACAGATGTCTGTCTGTGACCTTTTGTCCTTATGGAGAGGACACGTTATAATGGGCCGTGTCCGTCCTGGTGACATTTCAAAGAGCCCTTCCTGTTCTCAGCTCTCCGACAACATTCCACCATCTTTGTAGCAGCCATTTAAAAAGATACCTACCGTCTTCTGATGCAGGGCTCATTCTAAACTTTCCTGTTTGAACTGGGCTGTTAGATTTGGCCCGTGGTTATGCTGGTTGTGCAGCTTTCTTTTTTCTGAAACTGTAAAAGTCACCTGCAGTAATTGAGCCGCAGCACGTAGGATTCAGTCGATAGAACCCTGAAGCTGCACCACAGCTCAACCCAGTATGCAGAGACAAGAACTGGAGGATCAGTTGTTGTCGATGTTGTTGTGAATGTGTTGTCGTGATCTTCTCAGCCACTTACATAGACGAGTCCAAGCAACTGCTGCTATAGAGCCCCCTGTTTATTCAAAGTTTATTAATACTTATGCAGTGCCAGTTGTAAACCTGTCTCTTTGGAGTAAGCTGTTTTCTTGGCCTGTGGTATTGCTCCACAGCAACTTCGGAAATATATCCTGACATTAGTGAGTCCTCCTGAAACAGTTCTGTCACTATTTTATTGTCTGTGTGCTGGAGGTTGTGTGTCGAGCTTTTTCTACAGTGCGGAGTGAGGTTCGAAATATTTTATAGATTATGTTTTCCATGAAATGAAACAGAATTAGCTTCATTACTCTTCACCTGTGTGACTTATACATAAGTAAATGGTGTTATTTATTTTTTCCTAGATTGCATGTCAGCTTTTACAGAGGCATGTTAATAAATCAACAACATTTTTAGACATAAGTAAATAAATTCTCAACATTTTCTAAAAGCAACTCAGTGTAAAGCATTACAGTAATTTAAATAGTGTTTTACTTAGAGGACAAATTGCTTCAGAGGACGTGATCTGTGAATGTTGTTGCCATGTCGGAGATCAGTATCTGTGAGGAATATCCCTGTCAGTCCGATTTGTGCGAAATAAGAATCATCAACGTGATCTGGCGGGACAGATATTGTTGCTGATGAGGCAGATGCGGCTGCCAGTTCCTAACAACTGCTGTGGGTTATGCAAGGACGCCGACATGTTAAAGATGGTACACAGACTCACACAGCATCAAGCCTAGGCCATCTTTTTTAAATATAGAACGACATTGTACTCCCTCTGGCCCTTAATAATACAAGTTTACAGATGTTAGTGGGTTTAAACATCACAACAAACAGCATACAAATAAAGTTATTATCTAAGAGGTGTTCAATAAATTAAGTCAGGGTGCTGATTTTACCTGTTAGTGACTCAAAATCACAAAAGTAGGTAGGGGTTAATCAGTGGTAATCTGAGCCTGAATTCTGTATCTAAAGTGCAGTGTCAGTTTTTACATAACCAGAGAAAGTGATTTGATTCTTAACTATGAGTTGTGATAAAATGCTAATGGCCAACAATGACTAGCAAGAGTTTGGCTGCTCTGAAGAATCTGAAGCATTTAAACCACCTGGCTCCCTCACTCGTAATATCTGTAACATTTTTTATATTACTACAAAATCGATTAAATGTATGATGGGTTAATTCTACGTTATGTAAATACTACTACACTGCTACCAAGACTATTTGGTTTGGCTGGAGATTTCTTTATTCAGCTTTTCCAGTTTGAGGCAAATTCACGTGTGATCTCAATCTCGGTTGAAAGTGACTGTTTTGGTTTGCGTATTTTAAAGTGACAAAACAAATATGGATGGACAACAACAGAGAGGTATTTTATTTTGAATGTCAAATGTGAAAAAATTGAAATAAAAGGACATTGAGTCTGTTTTCCAATCATGTGACTGGGAGATATTTCATACGATTATTGCTTCACTACTCCCCTCGGCCAAGTGAGCCCCCTCGGATTCTTTGTGTTCGCACTGGTTGTTGATAGGGGTGTGCAGAGGTCAGACAGATGAGGGGGTTGCTGAATAAATTGGTCACGAATCAGAATTTGAATCCTGAGACAGTATTTGTTGTCCTGACGACCGCTGCTGTTTAAATTCAGATGCGGAGAGAGATATTTTCAGGCCAAGTTACAACCATGGACTTAAATTAGACCATGTAAAATGTTACAGTGATCATAGCTTACATCTACTTTTCAGTTCATGAATTAAAAAATGAAGAGAAGTTATAATTTGAAACCGCTGATGAATTATAATCATGTGTTTTTTTATGAACAAACCAAAAATTACTGTGTTCAATATAAAGTGTTGCTTAGTGATACAGACAATTATCACCAACTCTGCAGTTCTCCTCCGCATTATAGAGCGTTTTAGTTTATTTATTTTCAGTTTATTGTTTTGGTTCATAGGCAATACATTTTAAAAAAGCTATCCAATTAATTCTTAAATTCTGAGGTAAAAAAAAACAAAACAAGTTGGTTATAGGATAGGTGGTAATAACAAGTTGGTTAAGGCTTGTAAACATTGAGGTTTGGGTTAAGACCATTTTCTAACCATGGTTACAATTATAAACACTTCGTAATTGTAAGAGTCTAATGATGGTCAGAGTAAAACCAAAATCAGAATATCAGTAGAGACTGGAAACCAGAATTGAATGATTAAATAATGATTGACCCATCAGTCCACTGAGACCTCCTCTACATAGGTCTTGTTAACACTAGTTTTTTATAAGACTTTAGGAATACAGTAAATATTCAAGCCCTGGCATTAAATCAAATGGTGAAGCCTAAATGTGGGGTTATGAAAGAATCCCGTTTCAAGGTCACTGAGGCATCTGGAGCCACACAGAGATGATTATTTTGGTACAGAGGCGGGAAATCAAAGATACAGAACTGATGACAGAAACCACTGCTCCAAAACCAGCCATTATCTCCATTAAATCCTCCCAGTGTGACAAACTGTGTGAGAGCAGGTTACAGCCGGCACGAGTACGGCATCATCGGAGCTGTCGACCATTTGCCTTGTGGGAAGCCCCAGCCGCCCATCTCACCAGAGCAATTTGGTTGGCCCCTGGAGGCACGGCTCATTGGGTGCACGATGCACGATGCACCCACTCCCACTTTTCTGCCTCCACCTGTCATCATTTACATTTTGATGGGTCTCCGCTTGCGATGAATACTGATTCTCATCAAGGTCAAAGCTGCGCCACCTGAAGAAAGCGAGACGCACAGAGGAAGAGAAGGAAGCGGCGCTGATTGTGATGGAGTTGGGGGGGGGATTAGGGGCAGGGGTTGGATGGCAGTGGCACAGCCAGTGACGCAGGGAGAATGGCTGAAAGGGCCGTGAGGAGTCACACCGCAAGAACTGAATCAAGAGTTAGCCAAGGAGGATCTCATTGATGAAATACCTGTACTTTCAATTTTGTCAACAATATTTCAACAGGTGTCCTGAACTTCCCCAACTTTCATGCTGTTGGCTTGACAGCTTATTGTGATCACTGTGTGAGTCTTTGGTTAATATTTACACAGTGATAGTTATTTAAAAAACGAATTTAACAATTTTAACAGCCCCATCCATCAGTACTTTTTCAATAAAATTGGTAAAATAAAACACTAACATCTGACCTTTATCTACAGCAGAAAGTGATACAATTGGCATTGACTACTTAAGTCAATTGACTCTACAGTAAACAGGTTTTTACCAGCTCGAGCTTCCAATCAGCACTGAAGGAAACATGACACTCGGGTGAAATTAGTCGCCTAATGAATCAATAATCGCCTTTGAAGCAAGTGTACAAGTGTGCATTTACCTGCTACTTTTGGTATAAAAGATGTAGCCTCCTGGCCATACATCCATCTACCTCTGTGTCTATCATACAACCACATTTTAAGGTCTAAGAACAATTATTTATGTGATTCCATAATTCAGGGGAAAACACAAGATTGAAATGCAAGAGACAACCATCCGTGTCATTGGACGACCTTGATCCTGAGTGAGAGTCCAACAGTAACCGTCAACAGTGATAGATGTTCCCATTGCCATTACACACATCCACACATAAGCATATATCACAGAAACCTGACATTTCCCCCTTCAGGATGTATGTTGTGCGGTTGTGCACTTAATCTCCAAGAAACACACACATACAGCTGGTGGGGTGTGTCCTCCCTTGAGGATCAGAGCATCTGATGTCCATAAGCGATAAAGGAATGATTTTATTGTCATGCTTGATGGATACTTTGTGGGATACATAATTTATTCAGCACGGAGTAAATAAAATCAAGTGTTATCTGCAAACATGATTACTTTCATCTGTCATCACTGATCTCCGGTAAATGACTTGTCTCTCTGTGGACAAAAACACTGTCTCTCTTGCTAATCCATTTCATTACACTTTCATGATGTGAATGTTTTATTCCCAATTAATTCTCTTTACACTGAACCCCATCGAGACCCCGTTTATTTTGCAGGGACAAAAAGAAAGCCATTTGTTTTGGGAGCAATCCAAAATGGACTTGGAGTATCCCACTCATATTTTTCCTGCCTCAGTACCAAGGGTTGGGAATCTCCAGGCACCTCATAATTCAATGCGATTCAGAGGGCTACGATTCAATGATAGAACGGTTATCTATGCTTCTTGATGCATTGAAGAATTGTATTTCTATACATGATAAAAAAATGTCGTCACTCTGTGAGTACTGGAGGTGTGTTTCATCACTAGCCTCGTGATTTGTGCTTTAAAAAGTATTAAAGCTTTATGACAATGGTCAGTGCTCTCCACACTGATTTGACATTTGATTTTGCACAGTTGATGAGACCAGAGAAGCACTACAAAGCATTTGAAAGTAACATTATGAGTTAATGACACTATACATGAATTTAAAAGTAATAATTCTTGTAAGATATCTGTACCAAAAAAGAATCTGTTGGCTATTTTCTATCTGGTAGTTCAGCAGGTTTGGGACTTGTATATTTGCGATGCACACATGTAACTGTAGTTTTTCTTTAATCAGCATCACTATGTAATCTTTTTCTATTTAACTAGAACAAAGAGATAAAGTCGTACAGCAAACAAAAACATATGTACCCTTTGGTCCATTAACTGTTTAAATATTATGGTAAATCATATTCATTCAAAATATTAAATGTAGGGTAACTATGATTGTTATGAATGTCAAAACAATTGGAAAGTGCTACGGTGGAAGGGTGTCAAAATGTTAAGTACTAATGTACTATTCAATACACACACACACACACACACACACACACACACACACACACACACAAACACACACACACACACACACACACACACACACACACAGGTAAATATCAGGTGAGAACATGTTGCAGTGTCTCTCAGATTGGTTTATGGGTTGTGTTTTGTTGTAGCATCTCCAGCGCTGCTGTTTAATCACGTATCTTTCCCTGATGCACTTGATCGGAGTCCCACAATTATGTTTGTCAGGAGTGAATTTAAATACCAAACCCACTTTCATCTAAATTTCTCTTACATAATCCTTTTTATATTCACTGCTGCTTTGTCCTGAGAGTGTGCCCTGTTGCCATGGTGATCTATGAGGGGATGGATGCAGTTTGAAGGGCAATTTGGGAGTTTGGGGGGGGGGGGGGGGCACACACACACACAGCTGACTGTGATCCTGTAGAGATCGACCCTGAACCTTTCCTTCTGTCTTCCCCCTCTCCTTCACTCTCTCTATCCCTCTCTCTCTCTCTCACACACACTCAAACAGACACACACACAACCACACACTCTTTGAGTCGTCCAAAATGCACCATCATGGCCCTAAAATAGAGACACTTACTTGGGTGATGGAGAAACAATGAGAGGCATCTGTGAGCTGGTTTCCCCCGAAGACGAATCACCTCTCTCTTTTGTCAAAAACTCGGCCAGACAAGTTGAGGCTGCTGCACACTAGAGGATAATAGGGCTGATTTCAGACCTGATTTGCCCCATCCAAGGATTGCTGGGTTGTTCCCAACCAGAGCTCAACCACCTAGAAGTTGTCTCCAACCGCCATAAAAACACTGAGGAAGAATCTTGCGAGTTCCTGTGTGTGCGCCACTCTGAAATCAAGTGTGTGGTTTTACGTAACAAATCATCTAGTTTGTGTGTTCTGAAGATTTGAAGATAAAACAATCTGTTAAATGTGTCTGTGCTCTCCCACGTTTTTGAAAAATCGGTCAAGACTTGAACGTCTTGTAGCGTGCAGCAGCCGTTAAGGAAGAGGTGAGCCTAATCACCCCACCTCCCACTATCATCCTCCAAAAAGAACTGGCATTTAAATATAGCTAGATATCTGACTGCAGTGAACTCACTTTACCTAAAATGATATTACAAGGAATATGACCAGTTTAGAATTGTATTATAGTACAACACCAACACACTTCAACCATCCATGGCAATACAATGATTTTATAAATTTTTATGTTTATACCCTACTACGGGCTGAGGTTCTTAAAAAGGAACTGTGTATTCTCAGTTGACAGCCATGACGGAAAATGCAGCATTAGCACATAATAACACTGTGTTGATTGGCTGACAGCACCAGGCAATCAGAATCAATTTAGAAGCAGTAAAGTACATCAGTGCATCTTCATGTAGACACTGTAGCCTTCAGAGCTGGTTATTATTACAACCTGCTTGGGAGTCTAAGGGCCTCGATCAACTGTGCCATTCATTTGAACAGGGATTTAGACTAGCATCCAATGGTACCTATGAGATTGTGAAACAATGTTGTATGCTCTGCTACAAGTCTATGTGATATTAACTGTGTTTTGACACATTGGGTTTGAATTTTTTCTCAGAATTATTTGCTATCTTGTGCTGTTTATTTGCTTCACTGTTAATGTGCAAGCGCCACATTAACATATATATATATATGCCAGACTGACTCACTACCACATCTTTAGGTACAAAGTAAAGATGGACACGATAGATGCCACACAATCAGGGCAGCTGTGGCTCACAGGGTAAAGTGGGTTGTTCTCTAACCAGAAGGTTATTACCGAAGTGTTCTTGGCCAATTACAAAAATTGCCCCTGACTGGCTGTGAGTGCTGCCCCTAGTTGCACTGTATGAATGGAATGACCCCCCAAAAAGTGTTGTGTAAGGCGCAGTCCATTTACCATTTACAATGAATAGATATCTTTGACATAATGTCAATACTGATCTGACAATCTTCCATTCTCAGGTATAATTCCACTGAACAAAGCTCAGCTGGAAGAACACTAGAACCAACATGCTGCTCCCCTTCAGAACCATGTTCTTCGACATTACTGCAGAACAGTAGCAGGCAATGAAACCGTCTCACTGTTGCTTCCCTTCCTGCTGGTGTGAACATCGCTTAATTCAAATGAGGTAAACCTTCAAGGCTTTCCATGTGGTACGCTGTCAACTGGTTAGCATTAGGCTTAATGGATTTCCTGCGTTCAGTCACACACAACTGAATAAACCAATGTACAGTGCCTTGCATAAGTGTTCACCCCCCTTGGACTTTTTCCCATTATGTACTGTTACTAACTGGAATTCAAATAGACTTAAATAAACTTTTTCCCGTTTGATCAACAAAACATGCAAAGTACTTTGGAGGTGCAAAATAAATTTTATTGTGACACAAACAATAATGAGAACAAAAAAGTTGACATCTGTTGGGTGCATAAGTATTCACCCCCCTGTGTCAATACTTGGTAGAACCCCCTTTCGCTGCAATTACAGCTGCAAGTCTTTTGGGGTATGTCTCTACCAGCTTTGCACATCTAGAGATGGAAAGGTTTGTCCATTCTTCTTGGCAAAAAAGATGAAGCTCAGTCAGATTGGATGGAGACCGTCTGTGAACCGCAATCTTCAAGTCTTGCCATAGATTCTCTATTGGATTGAGGTCTGGGCTTTGACTGGGCCATTTTAAGACATTAACATTCTTTAATCCAAACCATTCCTTTGTAGCTCTGGCTGTATGTTTAGGGTCATTGTCCTGCTGGAAGATGAACCTCCGCCCCAGTCTCAAGTCTTTTGCAGACTGCATCAGATTTTCTTCAAGGATTTCCCTGTATTTGGCTCCATCCATCTTTCCCTCTATTCTGACCAGTTTCCCTGTACCTGCTGAAGAGAAGCATCCCCACAGCATGATGCTACCACCACCATGTTTCACTGTTGGGATGGTGTGCTCAGGGTGATGGGCAGTGTTCGGTTTTCGCCACACATAGCGTTTTGCATTGAGGCCAAAAAGTTCAATTTTGGTCTCATCTGACCAGAGCACCTTCTTCCACATGTTTGCTGTGTCTCCCACATGGCTTCTGGCAAACTCCAAACGGGATTTTTTATGGATCCCTTTCAACAATGGCTTTCTTCTTGCCACTCTTCCATAAAGGCCAGATTTGTGGAGTAGACGACTAATAGTTGTCCTGTGGACAGATTCTCCCACCTCAGCTGTGGATCTCTGCAACTCCTCCAGAGTAACCATGGGCCTCCTGGTTGCTTCTCTGATTCATTTTCTCCTTGTCCGACTCTTCAGTTTGGGTGGACGGCCTCCTCTTGGTAGGTTTGCGGTTGTGCCATATTCTTTCCATTTTCTTATGATGGATTTTATGGTGCTCAGAGAGATGTTCAAAGCTCTGGATATTTTTTTATAACCTAACCCTGCTTCATATTTCTCCACAACTTTATCCCTGACCTGTTTGGTGAGCTCCTTGGTCTTCATGATGCTGTTTGTTCAGTAATGATCTCCAACAAACTCTGAGTCCGTCACAGAATAGGTGTATTTATATTGAGATTAAATTGCAGACAGGTGGACGCTATTTACTAATTATGTGACTTGCAAATGTGACTTGTGAATGCAATTGGTCGCACCAGATCTTTGTTAGGGGTTTCACAGTAAAGGGGGTGAATACATATGCACTCAACACTTTTCAGATTTTTATTTGTAAATAATTGTGAAATCCATGTAATATTTCCCCCCACTTCCAAATGATGCACTATTTTGTGTTGGTCCATTACATAAACTCACGATGAAATACATTTTAATCTGTGGTTATACCATGACAAAATGTAGAAAAGTCCAAAGGGGGTGAATACTTATGCAAGGCACTGTAGATTTGTGCTGTAAATTCCGATCCAACACAATCAAGCTCCAAAGATCTTTTCACTGAACATCTGTGATCATACAAACGAACAAACTTCAGCTCTTTTGACATGGCTCCTTTAGAATGTGCAGCGGGGAGGTTGGTTTGGGGGAAACCAAACAGAGGCAGCCGTCGAGGACCATCTGCCACATTTTATTCGTCACATACTGACCAGGTATCCGGGCTCGACTCAAGTACAATGTTTACTCAGCAGTCAGCACGAACGCTGCCGCCCATCACCTTCCAATCAGACTTAACTCCATGCAAAATCCTTAAAAAATGGATTTTCTGTATATTCTATGTGATTTCTTATAAATTCTGTTAAATATTAATACTTTCCTGACTAAGAGACGATTCTCACCAGCAAAAATTCATCCTTCATGTGTTTAGTTAATGGTTTATTTGTGCAGGGTGCACACTCAGAACGTCATGCGTGGTTAACCGTGCGTGTAATAGAACACAGACCAGCTGAATGGAAGGAGTGCAGGCTGAAGGACAACATAACCTCTGCCTGGCATTCTTCAAAAAGGAAAATGCATTCTGGCACGTGGTTCTGAGGTTATGTGTGCAGGGGGACTGGGATAAATTCTAATATTGAATTTGTATCATTATCATCATCACCATCATCATCGTCATTATATTTCTTGATCATGAAAAGGATTGCTGTAACACAAACTTTAACGTACCAATATGTTAGGTACAGAAGATAAAACTAATGCAGTGATAAATGAGGATTATCAATTTCATGTTTCTCTGTGTTTTTACTAAAAAGTTTGGATTAGTTTTACCTGAGGCTGCAATGGCGCTGTTTGTGGAGCATTTGAACCGTCTTGGTAAGCCAATAACATATTTGTCATGTTACTGCTGTATATAATTGCAGTTTGTCTTTGTTTTTCTTTCTGTGCTTTGACTCAGAAACCCCTCCCCCCATTTAAAATAACAATAAAAAGCTTGTTTGTGTTGATTATAACAATTTATAACAATTTCTTTTTTTAAATGACCAGGGACAACAGATGAAAATGAGCCTGTTGACCGAACTCTGGCTCATTTGCAGTTATTTTGCTGTTGATCAATGAGCAATGTCCCTGTCAGATAAACAAATAAATGAAATGAAATGAAAATTACTGTGATCTACAGAGCTAGCATACTGCCAACTTTTGTCCTCACTTTTGACATCCAGTCTCAAAGTGTCGCCCATCAAGGAAAGTGTTATTATTCTTATAGAGAAAACGTCTGTCCAGTTTGTTTGTCGAGATAGCGGTGCTTCTCTTCCATCACACCCGTCCTACTTTAGATGAATGGTTGAGATTGGTCAGACCTGCTTCAGGACAGATGGAGTTTGATCTGTGAGAGCGAAAAAACAAAACAAGCTCGGGATTGGTTTGGTTTCCAGGCGTTTCCCAGGATATAAAGCTATTTCCCAGGATATAAAGCTATTTCCCAGGATATAAAATTAATCTTGAGTGCAGTAAACATGATGCTTTGCCAGCAAGCATTACACCGGAGGGTTTCCTCCTGACGCATAGCTTACACATATGTCAGTCCATGATAGTGACTCTCATCAGGTGAGCAGATGGGAGATATGTTAACACACAGAACAACCACTAGAGATCTCTCAGCAAAGGAATTCAGATCTGAAACCCACTGATAAGATGGATATTGTATATTTGGATGTCTAAACCCAGGATTCTGTGATTTCACCTGATATTTCCATGAACTGATATTAACCAAAAACAATTAGAATGCATGTAATAAATGACACCAAATATAGAAATACAAGAAAAAACCCACACCTGTTATTCACCGTGTGTTTTTGTAGATCTTTACCACAAAATGTCTGTTTTACACTGAGCGTATGTTTGCATGGAAGGTTGGCACGATGGCCTTCCATTCAGCTCAATGGAGACGAGATGAAAAGACGCCATTTTCTATGGATGACGTTCTACCGAAGGCTCCAAGGACGAATCTTTGTGTTGTGAGAGAAACTCACAACACAAAGATTCAGACTCAGCACCCTCAAGTAAAGGTTAACAGCTGAAATTCAATACGTCACGGTCTCCATGGATGCAAGATAAAGACATTTTATTTTTTTTTTTAAGTCATAGAGTGGCTTTAGCTTTGGCTACAGCATATTTTTCCAAGCATCCTTTCACGCTGGCAGATTTTCAGATTGAGGAGAATATAATTCAGAAACCTTGTATTTGATGATCTACACCATGTAATCATCCATATGGTTGGTATTTTTAATGTATACATAATTGAAACATTCAAGTGGGCCTTATATTTGACCACAAGTACATTAACTGGAGGTGATTTTTAAAGTTAAGGACTTAACGTTGGACTTCTCTTCCAACACTTGAGGCAATGGCTTCACGCAACCTCTGAATAATTGTATCATGTTTCGAAAGCTTTGGCTC
The DNA here is from genome assembly GCF_947347685.1 of Pleuronectes platessa. Classification (NCBI taxonomy): domain Eukaryota; kingdom Metazoa; phylum Chordata; class Actinopteri; order Pleuronectiformes; family Pleuronectidae; genus Pleuronectes; species Pleuronectes platessa. The sequence continues at coordinate 5,135,418 of NC_070647.1, forward strand.
GGTTATTATATTCTGAGCTGTGCTCATAAATACATGCAGAGCCTCCACCAAGAAATCTGCACCCCAACCGAAATGCATGATTTAGGGAAAAATACCTAAATCTCCTTCATTCCTTTTTCATTCTCTCCGAAAAGTCGGAGCAATCTGTGCAGCACTGAGAGAGAAACTACTTCTTCACTTTGCAGCTGCTCTGTGCTACTGTTTTTTTTTTTTTGTGGGATTTTAAATCCTTCAGAGCAGAGTCATCACTGCGAGCAAAGTGGTTGGTTTTTCTGCTTTTTGAGATGCCACCATTTTAGCACTGCGATTCACCTCTGTGTCTGTTGCCAGGCAACTCCTGACACTTTGGGGATGTGGAGTGAATGCAGGAGCTGCCGTGGTGTTTCCATGTTGTTCTGCACCGTGCACCTTGGGTTCCCATGTCATGCACACTCAGTGTAACACGCCCAGTTTTCAGACGTGAATAAGTCATAAAAACAGCAAATAAAATGAGCTGGAGTTGCTTTATAATGTAGATGATTGGTAATTGTTATTATTAACTACTTAATGTGCTTAAACTCTATTCTACTTTATTACACTACAACACAACTCCACAACAACATTTCGGGAAAGAACAACAGAGTGGTGAGTCATCAAGCTAGGTTATTTTTTTAACCAATATTGTAATGACAATTGCTCAAAATTATTACAAAATACATAGTTCTAATAACATCAGGTAACAAGGACCCATAACCCCCCCGACCAAATTACCCCTGCCCCCCCACAAGACACCCCACAGCACCTAAACTCTCTAGAAGCAGAACAATTTAATTTGTCTTTTAGTTTGCATTATAAACTAGAACCCCACCAATACTGGATTTGTGACACCAATACTCATTCCAAAATTGTTAACAATCCAATAAAAAAGTATTACCAGATAATTTTTTAACCTAACCACAACTTTTTGAATTAGATTTTCCACTGAGATAAACATAACACTAGTTAGTTGGCTATTTAATTGATGAAAATAAACTTTTCAGTGCTCTATTAGACTATGTAATAGTGATGTAAAACATATCATATACACTTGTTAAATATATGGGCTCGCTTTATTTGAAGCCAGAAGAGCTCAATTTTCTATGAAGACCATTTAACTACTAATATATATTACTGCTCTTCTTCATGTATTGTTGTCTTTGGAGATATGCATCTCAAAGCATCTGTAAAAAATTATACAATAACATTGTATTTTATCATTTGTAATTTTTCTATGTTGTTTTTTTACTCTGTATATGAAGAGACTTTGATGGAGAGAAGTTAAGTATTTGATGAAGCTGGACGCTGTGTTTTATGGCGATATGACTTCAAATCAATATCACGATTATTTGTAACTTTTACCTCGAGTACGGTTGATGAGAAAATATTTAATTATTATTTTAATTGAGCACAGGTCAGCGGGGAAGTGAGGAGGGAGGAAATATTATAAATCTCTGTTTCGATACATTCTCAGTCAATTACCCAGCCCTACTTCTACAATCTCACTTTTTTTCTCTGTATCCAGATCTCTGCACACTCATTCTCTCTCCCTCTGTGTGATTACGTATTGCGGTGACATTTCCCTGCTGTGGAGTCACTTGTTGGCCCAGCACAGCTTCTGTGTGTAAAACACAGGCTGCCTGCGAGCTGCGTGCGGAGCTGCTGTACTTCCCTCCCTGGCAGCTTGATGGATGTAGCACAGGGCTGCTGCTGCTTTAAATACTTCAACTGTGTCTACTTGAACATTCTGCTGGAAAGGATGGGCACGCTCCCTGTGCACTGTGCCTGAGGAGGGGTTAGGTTTTAGTCAATTAAACACACACACACAACCACACAAACAAACAAACACACACACACACACACACACACACACACGCACACCTTGTCGTTTTCTCTTTTCTTCTCATTCGGTTTTGTCTCGGTTCAATTTTCACAAAACTGCACCATGCATGTGTGTTATTTAGAATCACAACTATTTCATTGGCCTAATTACATTATAAATACATAATAAATAAATAATTTAGAAAGGGCCGGATTAAAACTTTATGGGAGCTTGACAAATGTGAAAAAACAATTCAGTGTTAATATTATTTTAACTCTTTAATGTTTTTAATGGTCCAGCCAAAGGAAATCCCTACTCATCATAATTTTCCCTCACTTCCTGAATTTTGTTTAGACTTATTTTATTTATTCAATTAAGTTTAAAGCAGCTTTCCCCTAGCAACCACATCTGGTATTAGGTGTCTATTTTTTGCTGTTATTAGGAGCCAATGTAATCTTCCTCAGGTTCCACTCTTACCCAGGCCTGTACCTGTCTTCAGTCAACCGTTGATTACTTCCAGTCATCACTCAATAATTAACTCACAGAGTAGTTTAAAATGCAATAAAGACAAAGTAAAGGTTCTCCACCTCCACCAGTGACTCTGATTGTCCTGCCATTAAAACTTTGAATGGCAGCCAAATTACTGTGGTTGATTCCTTGATGACAGACATGTGCTGAATCGTCATGCTGCCCCAACAACACCCCAGCAGTTAAAACCTGTGTATCACACTGCATAACTCTGACCACAAGTTACTCATCATTGTTCCCTGTCTCATTCGGTTGGAGGAAGACAAAACAGGCTTCTCATGTTATTCATTTATGAACCACAACTGATTAAACTTCCAAACTACTTCTATTGTGACACAGTGACTACATTACAGTAGATATCCCTTGCACTAGCACCAATGTTGTCAGAACCGGGTTATGCACCTTTTTAATGGAATGAGCTGCAATCTGTCCTACAACTGAAGTCTTTACATTCCCCTAATACCCAATGTTTTTCATGATTCTTGTAATTATTTGATTGAAGTCTTTGTTTTGTTACTTTTAATTATTAACTCTTTGTTGTGTTGTATTTATTAGCTGATTGCGAATGTCTCCTATTCTCATGTCTCTCTAGAAATAGAGATCGGAGATATTAATGAGAGATCGATAAATTAAAGATTGAATAAAAATAACAAAAATAATATTTTTGGGTACCACAGTGCATTTTTTGAGCCTCTGAAACTGAAACTTCTGCATATTAGTTTGAAAAAGTTAGGGTTACACTTTATTTGGGACAAGCAGAAACTGAGACTTTTAGAAACAGATGCAGACACCCACATTCCCTTCCTTATTGGATCTGATGGGTCATCACATTTTTTACCTCATGTTCCTCAAGTTCCAATCAAATGATCCTTTTCCGGAGTAAAATAAATGGCTTCTGGTGGTGAAACATTGTCAGGCAATTTAATCCATTTGGAATTAAATCTAATACACAATAAAGTGAAAGTAATTTCCGGGAGCAGTTTTCTTGGGATCATGTTCATGAGCAAAAACCTGCTGGCACATAAGAGTTACGAGTTAGTGCAGTAGAAGAAGTAGTGTGTCAGTCTGGTGAGGGTAATGACTGTCTTACAGAAATGACTACTAGAAAAGTAAGTGTGTATAAGTGCATATTCATGCAGGCCTGAATTTGAATGTTCCCTACAACTCTGTGAAGCCGCTGTTGAGTCACATCTGTTTAACTCCGGTTGAAGCAATGGCCATGGCTTCATTTTAACTCGGCTTTCAAAATTTTGCTCTTAAAAAGTTGATGACCTCTGCACTCCATCCGCCCTCTTCTCTGGATCAAACGATTAACACACAGAAAGGCTGACATTTGGCAGATAGGCGTTTTCCCTCCGACACCGGCCGGTTGTGAAGCGTGCCCCGACATATTTCTGAGTCACAGTCCTACCACTATCATCCCACTCACACCCAGGCAGACGCCTTTTATTTGTGAGCGTGATGCCAGAGATACTCAGCACTCAGACCCCGGCAATCAAATGATGCTAATGAAACAAAGAGGCCTGCAGCGCCTCCGGCCCAGCTCCGGCCCACTTCGACTGATAACACAAACAATCCCTTCATGGCACTTTGAACAGGCAGTGGCCCTGCAACCATGAGCAGTACTGGAATTTGGGCAACCAGCGGACTTGGAAAGACTTTTGGATCTGCTGAACCAATATCACTATCTTTTACTAAATTTGTATTAAAGCATAAAGCTTAAGACTTTGCGCCCATTGTCTGCACTTTTTTTATCATGATAAGTGAATTAACTAAATCAACTCTTTAATGTACAGAACATTGCGGCGTGAGCCACACACTAATCTACATACCAGTCATCAGAAGTTACTGATCATGTCACTAAGTGTAAGTCACAACCAAATCCCCTGAGTGTATTGAATTGTGCAAGGGTCTATTTCATCTTTTACCATTCAGATTTCATATTTTATTCAGAAGAAGATGATTGTGTTATTTATGAGTTAACATTACTTTAAAGATTGATTTCAACCTTGTTTATGCTGCCTTGACCATGTGCCTTTGGTGTACGTTTTATATCAGAATTAGAATCAGAATCAGAATTATTTTTATTGCCATGTAGATTTGCACATACAGGAAATTGCCTTGGTGTGGTTGGTGCACTGTACAAACAACAATATAAAAACAACAATAGAACAACAATATATACATATAGTATATATTATGGTTTATAGCCCAGAGGATATTTATGGTTATTTTCAAAGTTCTCTCGATATGCATTAAAAGTATGTATAATACATAATATAATGGTTCTCAACCAGATAAAAGCAAAATGATAAAAAATAACATCAAATTTGGAGGACGTTGTAAACTGTGTCTGTATAAATCATCCTTGATGTCGTGGAGGCAGAGAGCAGAGGGTGCTGTCTGAAAAACTTCGAACTTTCCACAGAAACCAATGTGACAAATCCAGTAAGAGCTTTGAAGCTTGAAAACCATCACCAGCCGACAACCGTGAGATGTGAAGAGTCCAGGTGATAGACTATCACCGACTTCAGCCACACACAGATTAGTGACGCTGTGTAGCTGAGGACACAGAGTGAGGGAATGATGTTGGGATGGTCGGTGGTTTCGGCTTCCATTAGGGACAGCCATGTTGTAACGCTGCTGTAAGGTGGATTCAAATGTAAAAATTCAGTATGCACCTCCTGTGGAGCAGTGCAGGGCTGCGTGTACAAGTAACCACCGAGAGGATAAATCAATCAACCAATCAGGGCAGAAAAGAGATGAGAGCTGGCCAGTTATTTACAGTCGGAAGCCGAGGAACCAGTTCCTTCCACCAATCATGGTTAGAGTAGGAGTTATAGAGAGAATAGAGACGAGCGGCTCAATCAGTCACAATCAGGTGCTGATGTGAGGGAAGGAAATAAAACCCCACTGCCCGGCAGATCTGATGATCATCAGCCGGAGATACACAACAGAGTCTGCATCCACCTTCAGTCAACATCCTGGAAAAACCATCACTTTTGTTTTGTTTCTTAATGACTTACTGCATTTTGAGAAAATGTGTGTTCCCTGTATCTTCCATTTTATCTTCAGAGGAGGATGGTTAAACAAGGACGTGAGGGTCGCATCAGTAACACCTCTTCCTGCCTACTTGATTTTGATGTCAATTGCAGGACATAAAAAGTCAAACAACTGACCCGTGCATTTTCCTTTTCTTAATTAAACCAAACTTAGAAGATATTTTAATTAACTTTGGTTACACAAGAGAAACTTTTCCCTGACTTGAGACTAATTTGGGCGACTGAGGTTGGCGACCCTTTCTGCCTGCTCTCTGAAGTCAGTCACAATATAGAGTCACACTCAATGAATGTCACCCGCTGATGGCCCGACAGGTGATATTCTATTTGTCAAGCAGGACCCTGGAGGTCCCCAGCGCTTAATTACATGTGGATTCATAATCTGATCAATTTAATGAATCTTGACTATCGCAGTAGGTGAAACGGGGCTAATGGAAGTAATTACCTTGGCTGAACTGTCCATCGGGGGGCACGCCAGTCCTAATTCAGGGATTAAACCACTCCCGGAAGACTGGAAATGAAATTTGTCATTTGTAAAACATTATTCTCCTGACACATAAACTGCACCACTAAGTAGGAACTTAACGAAGCGCTGGATGGGGGTATAAATTTGACAAGACTTTTTCTTCAATGCTGACCTCGGCTGGGTACAATTCACCAGAGAAACACTACAATTATACATTGAGATGAAGTATTGGCCAAATGGTTCGCCAACATTTATTTGACCTCCCCCAGTGGTCATTTTTGATCCATACCAAGCCTTTAGAGGGTCTCTTTAACTGGATGGCAGGGTTTATTACGTTGTCACCCACAACAAAGACCACTACATGTGTGTGCTGTCCCTCTACAGACCAAGACTCGATACATTTACCTTCAGAAATCATGCCCTTCACTGTCCTCAGCCCGACTATAATTGAGCCGTATGGACGCAGCAGCACCGAGGTCCGACACGAGGACTCCAGGGGATTCATTCTTTCCCCCGCTGCCGGTCGACTGAGACTTGAAAGAGGCATATAAGTGACAGCTTAACACCTTTGACATCAGCTGATTCATCTAAATGGATGGAAAGGCACAGGGTCCCTAAACAGAAATCATGAGTTTCTTCATACACTATTAATAAAAGGTTAATTCACAGTCACATGCTATAAATCAACCAAGTCTACCACAATCCACATAAGTGTATTTCTACGGTAAATGTAGAGAAATTAAACATAATGTGCTCTGAATTATAATTTAGATTTAAATGAGATTCTCTGCACAGACGCCTTCACAATAGCAACAAATCCTCAGATTTAACGGTTTAACTCCGACCAGACCAAACTGTGCTCGAGCTCCTTGGATCTGCTAGAGTCTTGTTTTACTGCCATAGATCTCTGATCTTATAAAACTGCACTCGAATGAACCTGAGTGTACTCAGAGTCTGCTCTGATTACATAATAGGTCATAGTCAGTGTGGGAGCAAATCTAGTAGGAAATCATGCGGTATAAAAGTACTTCTCTCAGGAACCTGAGTAAAAAACATATCCCTAATCATAATCATAATAATTTTAATAATTCCAGCACTCAAATTCAAAAGAAAAGATACTGCCACTCATCACTCCCTATAAGCTTATCTATTTCATAACTTTGTTGTACAGCTCCTGTCAGCAGAGGAGCAGAGCAGCTGTGAAGCATCACTAGCCATGCAAACTGCCTCACGCCGGCTTATGAAACAAAACGTGATTGAGCACGCCTCGGCAGTCTCATGTCATGGACGCTGGGCTAAACGTTGCTGCTGAGGGAAATTACCAGCGCGAATGGAGGTTGATAAAAGGACAGATTGGTTCCTCTTTGGCTAAAAGCCCTCGGCTCTCTGCTGTGCCAACGGCCCATGTCGACAGCAAAGTGGGTGGAGGAGAAGGAAACTGATGGATATGCGACGTGTGGAGGGAGTGAGAGGCAGATTGGAAAAGTTAGAGTTGTGAGTACCAAGCTGGAAACCATAGCGGGGTGGCTGTCAGCAATCATTCAGAAAATTACAGTTTAGATAAATTAGGTATAACATACAACATAAGGACTAAGTAGGATCTGCTGCTTTTTTCACAGATGTGAATGTGGTGTGGGATAAATGCACGTAAACAGCATTTACAAACCTTTTTTAAATACAAAATAGCATTTACGCATCTTTTTTATGGTGGTTTACTCACTTGTTTGAGTCAAATTCACCACTGTTGTTTACTGAGCATTACATGAAGCTCAGAGCACAGTGTTCCCTCACCCCCCCCCCGGCCCTTGTCACCGTTGCCTGGCACCTGACCCCTCCTCCTGCTCGTTCAGGCCTCGCTGTCTGCAGACTCTCAAAGTCCAGTCTCTCTTGTAAACTGGCCGAGCTGCTGTGGGTCCTCTCTCGCTGCATGAACAGGTCGATGTGATGCAGCAGCTCATGAAGCCGGAAGAGGAGAGATGGGGAGAGAGAGATCAGTGTGGCCATGTTGGTCTCTGACACAATGCTAAACACAGGTTGTGTGTTTAGAGCAACCTGCGTGTATGCCCCCTGGAGTTTCGGAGAATAATCCAACCATCGACCTGTTGAGCACATAGGCCCAGAGCTTTTTTGCGCCAGTGAAGGCCTTTAAGATTTAGTGCAAAGATTTAAACACACAGCGACAGGGATGGACCTCCGTCACTTTTCCAAACATCCAGCAAATAGACCACAGTCATAATTATAGGCCTGCAAATGGTAAACGGTGGTTGGTTGTTTATGTGTTAGTAGGATTAACAACATGCCTGTGTGATGCTTGATGAACTCAATCAGGCTTAAGTTGTAAGAAGTTCTTAGCTGCATTGATCTGGGCAAGCTATTTGAATCATAGCTATTTCATTTCAAACCTAATTTCCAATGATGCTGGCTGGACATTAAAGAATGTGTTAACCAAATTCATTAATTTGTCTACACGCTCTACATCAGTCGTCAGTAAGTGATTGCTTAAACATGTGCTAAATATATTTTTAGTTGCCTTAAACCGGGGTGTCCAAACTACGGCCCGCGGGCCAACTGCGGCCTGATATCCATTTTTTTAAACTAACAATTTAGTAGCACTTAAATGGCACTTACTTATAGCACTTTATTTTGCTTTATTTTTGAAGAAATGTTACTTCCTTGATTCTTGTTGTTCTGGGTTCGTACCCTCGGGGTTGATGCACTTAAGGCCGGCGCATGCCTCTGCGTTTTCAGAGACATGCAAGAAGGGGTACGCTCAAGAGCCCCTTACGTGCTTGCGTGCTTGCCTGCGTTGCTCAATTTTTGTAACTATACGACAAAGCTATGCAAGCCTCACGCAGCCCGCAAAGGCTGTGATTGGTCCGCTAACTACATCCTTTCCGGAGTCACATTTCAGGTTTCATGCCTCATAATACCGGCAGGAACCACAGAAGATTTAGAAGAACGAATATGGACCAAATAGAAGAGCGTTTGGCAGAAGAGGTCCGAAAGTATGACCACTTGTATAACTGGTCATTGACGGAATACAAGAACACGCAGATGGCCTGCAACTCCTGGAAGGACATCTCGGCTAACGTCGGTTTGCAGGTCGATGAAGGTACGAAGCTGTGGAGAAAGATCAGGCACAAAGTTGTCCTCCAGAAAAAGTAATAAAGTAATAAACAGTCGACGACAACTGCCACACACAAAGAAGGCGTCTCTGAGGTCATCTTCGACAAAAAACGCTACTCCACCTAGTGTTCTGGCGGTGAATTGCTTTGCAACACGTGCAACTCTTGGAGAACCATAAATTAAAACGAGTCCATCGACACAACTGCATGAAAAGTTGCAGCCGCAGTTGCCGAAACATGCGCCAGCCTTTATTGTAAGTCGCTTTGGATAAAGGCGTCAGCTAAATGAAATGTAATGTAATATAATGGACTATGGCCCACTGTATTGCACTTCTCAGCCCTGACTTGCCAGCTGTCCCTTAGAACGCCGCCACGTCCCTCAGAACGCAGCCACGCTGCCACGCCCCCCCACCCTGTCAACAGTCCGCTCCAGGGCAGGGGGCAGTGGCGGCGTGAGTGGCCCAGTCCTTCGGATTTTTTTCTGTATGTGGCCGTCGGGACAAAAAGTTTGGACACCCCTGCCTTACACTGTCTTTAACTATGTGTTAATATAACACGTGCATTCATGCAAAAGCAGGACTTTACTGTTTACTCTTAACATGTTATGTTTGCAATGGAGCTCAGCGTAAGTTCAATAAGGAAGACTAAACTCGCATCCAGATCAGCTGACAGCGGGCGGTCCCAAATACTGGGAACGCCCACAGGAGGGCTTAACCCATACCGTCAGCTGATCGTGGGCTTTCCCATCACATCCAATTAGGCCCGCGCGGGTTCCTTCAGTCAGTCACACAGCAGCTGTCAAACTTTAAAACTCCCTTCTCTTCTCTTCCTCAGCAGTGTCAATGCAGCGACTCGCTCAACCCCTCCTCCACCCCAATCGCCTCCAGTTCCAAGGAGAACATTCATCATCTCTCCCGGATCCCGACGACAACCGATCACGGATTAAGGTGGCAGCGACTGCCTGACAACAGACTTGTTACTCGTGGCATCCATTGCACTTCTGTCCATCACGTTTTTCCCTTCAATAAGGTTTTTTTTCGTAGTTTTTCCTCACTCTTGCAAGGGTCTAGGACAGAGGATGTCACACCTAGGAAGTCCAACAGGGCAATGCCCATATATCGGCCAAACAAACAAACGACTGATGAACCACCACCAGTGTCTAGACCCCGGGGGGTTTTCCTGTATGACGTTTTGCTCTAAACCCCTCCTAATTCTGACGACATCACACAGGGGTCTAAAATGCCAAAGAAACTATAAATATTCACATTTCCTACGCTCTGTAAAAACATGTAAAATAAACTTGTTAAATCGAAAACCAAGTCTCTCCTGATTGAAATGACAGTTTATCCACCTTTTTGTAAAACAGCATGAGAGAGCTGCGCGATGATTATTCGCACCTTTTTTCTTTACCACTCCAGCCCTGACTTGCAAGGTGGAGGCCTCTAAAAATCTAAAATGTAGCCGGAATAACCTTCAGCCAAGGTGAAGTGTTGATGCTTACTCAATTCAGTTTTATTTGTTCAGTGACCAATCACAATATTATCTCAAGGCACTCTACACAGTAAGACTGAAACCATAGTGAAGCGTTTGATGACTGGAACAAGAGGAGGAGAATCTGATCTGGTTGGATCAAAAATGTGCAATAATAGCATGTTCCTGCTGGTGCTGGATCAGTACAGCTTCGTTCATTGCAATATTGTATATGCTCACACAAACTATCCACTGGCACTGACTTTGTGCCGCCTATGAAATGTTTGTTTTGGGAGAACCGCACATTTAAAACCCACACTTTATCTCCACCATCTCCATCTTCACTCTTGGTTAGCTGGCGGAGCACTAATTAACATGTAGCCTGTGTAACTTGTTGTTGAACTTTGTGTTGCCTGGCAACAGCAGTGATGTAAGGCTCCTCGCAGCCTTTGGGCGCCGGTTCTCAAAGTTTCTAATGACGCCGGCTTTGCTTTGTGCTCGAGCATGAAACAAAGAACCACAGCGTTTTCGGAACATGAGACCCTGCTTCTAAATCGGTATTAAATGTATCTGTCATTATCAGCATACAGAAAACCCAACTCGCTCTACTTAAATAAGAGGAAGAGGAATACAGTAATTGTTGCGTAAACATTGTATGAGATAATAAGCCAGGCGTTTGTCCCTCGCCGTGCTCTGCTCACAATAGATGGCTGAAACTCTGACAAATAGCTCAGTGATTGCTGCCGCGCTCCTCTGTTCTTTTCTATAAAAGGAGTGTAAGTGTTCGGTGACACACAGCTCTACCTGACAGCTGGGGTCACTCCTCTGGCTGTGTCTCTGTCTCCTTCCTGTTTGCTCAGACAGCTGCTGACAGGCAGAGTAAATGCCAGTTGGGCTAATATGTAAAAAAAAAAAGTCTCCCTTGCTCTCAAACTTTAAATCTTTGTTTGCACATTTCTCCTTCTCTCTCACCGTGTATTCAAGCTCTCAAGCTGAGCCATTTATGAGAAAAGGGAAAGTTTAGAGGAAATAAAAGCTGAGTTATCTATCAATTCTACCTTCAAGTATTGAATAGGGCTGAGTCTTACACCTTATTGCTACTTAGCATCCGTAGAAAAGACTAAAACTGACAACTCCAGTTTGGCAGCGAGCGCTTGCTGGAGCCGTTCTCAGACATGACCTGCTGCGGGTAAAATCCGAAGAATTGGTCTCAGAGTTTACCCATAGTTTGCCTTTCACACATGCACAACACAGCGGGAGGTTTCTGTAAAGATGCGCTCACAACAGCATCAAATCCTCCACATTATTCAGGCGAGAGGTGGACAGAAGTGACTTATTAACTCCGCTGCAGAGATCACGTGATACACAGACACGGGTGTTGGCTCTTATCACCACAAACTCTCTTGATATCTTCGTCTGTGTTGTCTTTTTCACCGGGAGATATTTTTTTTTTTTTTAGTTTTTTCATTTTTGCTCCTTTGACATATTTTGTTAGAAAAAGGGGATAAAAAGGTTCTATACAAGAAACATGTTAATATCACAAACTGTTTATATACAAAGACAAAATAAGTATTATTTCAGTACTGAAGTTGAAGCCTAAAGCTTTAACTTGACAAGTTAATATGATTATAATATGTTTGGGCGGCAACCAACAGTTATTTCCATCACTGCAGACTATTTTCTTTACAAGTAATCGATCATACGATTTGTCTTGTAATCATCAACAATTGTCTGTGAATGCCCATCACAAGTTAACCTCCTCAAAAAGCACAACATATTCCGTTTGCAATTTAATCTGAGAAGAAGCAGGGAAATCTAATTTGAGAGGCAGGAAGCAAAGGATGTTCGAAACAGCAATCATTCAGTTGTTTTATAGCTATAGAAATATCCAATATATATATTCCAACTTTCAAGTTTCAATAACAAAATCAGAGGGTATCTTTAACTACTGTGACAGGAGTCTTTTTCAAGACCCTATATTGAATATGAACATGAATATCTATCTGATTATTGCAGAACTTTAAAGGTATTTTTTGGCACAAATGGAAGATTCAGAATAAGCACTGGAATATAAATCAAACTGAAGATGCAGCAGATGAGACGATGAAGCAGATTTCAGGCAATCAGAGTTTCTTTTCAAAAGACAGATGAGATTTATTTGCCTTCAATTGATCTCTTTGTGTTTCTGTTCCAGTTTCTCTTGTAACTCACCGAAATATCCTCAATTCAGGTTGGATCAGATGTCTTTGAAATACGAACTACAGAGAAGATTGTGTTTTTGCTAGTTTCAGACCGCTCGAGTGCGTTTACACATTACTATCTTGAAGCAGTAAAAAAAGATCTGGGAAATTTACCTCAGGAAATAGGACCTTCAGAGGAGCATGTGAATGCACAGTCAGAATAGCAATTTACCAAGATGCGAGTTTACCTGGCTTTTAAAGTTTCAGTGTGTAGGATTTAGTGACATCTGGTGGTGAAGATCCATATTGCAGCTGAATACACCTCATCTTCCCCTTCCAATCAGGAAGGAGAACTTATTGGTAACCGTCAGTTGTCATAAAAACTCAAAAGATATTTATTTTGTACAGTTTGGGCTACTCTGAAAAACATGGCGGCCTCCGTAGAGAGGACCCGCTCCCAGTGTAAATATAATGTATTTATATATTAAGGGCGTTTCTAGGGTATAGAAAACAACAATTTGTACAATTAAGGTGATGGCAAACACACAAACAAACCAACATACCAATAAACAAACAGAAAGGGGGAAAATCGTTACTTCTTTGGCAGAGGTAAAAAAAATATATTGCAGTCTGCTTTTAAGTGTCTTTTCATTGAAACTTTGAACATACTGTATACACACACACACACACACACACACACACACACAAAGCCTAACTCAGTGCCAACTGGAAAAGGCCCAGATTATCTCTGAGGCCAAGTTTCCACTCATAAGGCGATTATGTTTCATTACAGTGGAAATGGGAGAACAGGGTTTCCTGGCGCCTAAAGATCGATAACCCCACCTCCCCCCCACAGTCACTCACGCTCGTCTCACCAACAAACACACACATACACACACACACACACACCATAAAGCTGCATTACTTTCACATCCGGCTATTTGATAGTCTGTTTATGAAGGAGCTTACTCTCGTCTGAGGAGCGAGGATTATTGTTTACTCTTTGCTGTTATTCATGTGTATTCGTCATCTCCTTTCATTTGCATTACTCATGCACTGATTTCATTTGTGACTCTTGTGTGTCTGTTGTATTGTCATCAGGTGCTGCAGGCATGAATGTGTTTTGCATGTGGATGGAGGCAGCGTTGGTGCCAAGGGCCACAGTGACTCAGCGTTTGTTTACTCTCTGTTGTTACATCTCATTCTGTTTGCACCGATCAGCTGTATGTAATACCAGCATCAGCACCCAGTGGGGAAAACATGTGTAGAATACATCAATACGTTCAAGACATCTGTTGTTGTAGCTCCAACTAAACCTGACTTTAAGTGACTAAAATGGCCCATAAAAGTCCAATTTTCAATCAACAGTAATGATGTAAGGTGAAAAAATATGTTATGGGTGACATTTGGACATTTGAAATATGAATAATCATATCTACATCCTCGGAATCAACTGCCGCAGTGGTCAGTGTTTTGGTTAAACCACAGGTCGAAATGGTCACCAGATCATTTGGATACATTTTTATTTCACCATGACATTCAATCGTACTGATCTCCGCCATTGCAACAACATTCATTGAATCCCTTCCTCCTCAGCAGTTTGTCTACAAAGTAAAAGCATATGTTTATTTTGTTGCTGTAATGTTTTATATCGAGTTGAATTAAAGAGCGTTTATTTTGAAAAGTTGTGAAGCAGACCTCTGAAATAGCCGACATGTCAACAATCATTCAAACTTATATAAACTTATAAGCATGTATATATATAAACTATATAATTCTGTTTCATTTGATGACAAACAGTGATTACAACATCTTCACTGGGATGAACAGATAGTTTCCTAACTTCACTCTGCTCCATAGACTATTTATAAGAAGCTCTGTGCATAACGTCCAGCACGCAGACGATCAAAAGGGACTGTATGTTGTAGAACTATTTTAGGAGTAAGGAATAATTCTGAAGCAGCTCCTTAGCATTAACACAGGTGAAGAGAACAGCTTATTCTAAACAGGCAGGTTTGTCGGCCACTGCACAAGATATAATATATAAGCCATATTCTGTAAGTCAGTCACATGAACAAGCTTCCATGTTTATGGTTGTTAAGCCATCTGAATTATTCACTCTTCCAGGGGTCAGGGGGTGGGAGGGGGGCGTTCTGATCTGTGGTAATTAGCCCTGTTGTTAAACGCAGCACAAGACTCCAACCACCATCGACCACATTAGAATTTATCTCTGAGACGCCTTCTAGCAGTAATCCTTCAGATCATTAAGAGCAGTAAAAAAAAAGCCTCCTGTGAATTACAGCTCTCTCACCTTTCATTCTATACAGCACATGCATTTCCATTGCTCCACTAATGGATTTCGCCTGTTTCAGTGCAAACTGTTTTTAATTCATGAATATAGCAGAACGCGTGGGGCGACGTGACTGCGCCATCTGTCAGGTGTACAACAGGTTTCTGAAGGGCTGCTGTGAAACTTTAATTTGTGTTAAGTGCTCGACGTCCTTTTCCAGTTAGCGCAGAGAGAGAGACACCTCTGAAGCCGTGAGCGACAGAATGACACAAATGCTAAATGGTCTGCGTTTATATGATGCTCGTCTGGTCTTGACGGCCACTCAGAGCTCTTGACAGTACAGCTTTACCTTTCACACGTTCACACACTAATTCAGGTACAGCAGCATTTTCTCTGTCACGTATTAAATCGCTCACCAGCGGACAGAGAGAGAGCCGTCGGGAGATTTGGGGTTCAGTATCTTGCCCCATAATATGCAGAATGGGGGGGACTGGTATCGAACTGTTGACATTCTGGTTAAGGACCGACCCGCTCTACGTCCTGAGCCACACCCGCCCCTTCACATTAAAAAGAATAGTGAGATTCTGTAACTGCTGCCATAGCACCATTACTTTTTGGGTATATAAAAAGAGATGTTAAAAGAATACTCCACTGATTTAGCATTATCATATAATATCATATCATATCTAATAAAGTACTCAGTCAACATAAACACACATATTTAAACCCATGTCATCTACCACTGACATTTCTTCCACAAGAAAACCCAGAATTGCCTTCTCAGCTGCCATAGTAATAACAAATGTTTTACAACTGGGCGTTCAACACACCACTGATTACTTTACTTTATATAAATTAAACGATTTACTATATTACGTCCAAGCTGAACACGAGTAGCCGTGACGTCCACTTGAATGATTATGACTTGGTGTACACAGACGATCATCTTCATTATAAAACATACTGAGAACTGAGAGAGCCAGTCGACCAATGCAGCTATGACTCCTACACTAATGGTGTACTTCATCTAATTCATCAGGAGAAATAGTAATCATGTTATACTGATGGAAACTATTAATATTTATAAAAGGTTAAAGATCATTAGCTCCAGGCACAGGGACGGTTCATTGAAAACAACACTGATATTGCTCCTATTTTTAATATTTGAAAAACGGGACATTGCTTTTTAGAAGCTGCAGGTCAGATCTCATCTGGTTACAAACAATTACACACGCTTTAAATGGAGAGATGCCGTCCAACCATGGTTATTAAAAACAAAGATATTGTAACAAGAATATTGCTGGTTTAATTAACTAGATGAAAGATTTAAATAAACTTAATGAACCAATTGCATTTCCTTTGGATCCCCAGCGATACACTCCGATAATTTCGTGTCAAATTATTGGGCACCATCTCAATAAAATCATAACATGAAAAGAACTTAAATAAAAGACTTATTGCACAATAGATTGTGCAATAAGGATCATGTCTATAATGAAGAAAGAACCACACAAACTCTCGAATACAAGGTGTACGTGTGTGTGTGTGTTTGTCTGTGTTTGTGAGTCATTAATAATGACATGAGGAAGTCAGAAAACGATATCATACATTGTTCCGAAATGTTGCATCCTTTGCATCCTACACAGACAAAACCTAAAGCTTATATGAATTGAACAATTACTTATTATCATAACGTTGTAATGATGTCATCATGACTTAAGTATGAAATTGCATTATTACAATATGAAACAGCCTTTCCTGATGGGGCATACACAGCGTGCACACTGTATGCACTGCTGCTCACATGCTCTTCATTTTGTGTGTTTTATTCATTTCAATATAATGTCCTGTGGAGAGAAGGAGATTTGAACCAACAACCTCTGACTCTGCACCGAATCTGGTCCCTACCTGTTGTGTCGGGTCAGCCAACACAAATCCAGTCAGGCAGAGAAAATACCACTCTTTGGAAACCTCCCTGAAAGCATCAAACATAAATGACACACAGGGCAAAACTAATTCCCTCAGCGCCTGTGGACTCGATGAATACAACCCACGTGCCACTGATTGAAACTAAATTCATCACACACTCAATTACAGTTGTCAAGTTTGGGATGGGGAGAGCTTAGAGTCACGTTCATGTGGGGTCCATTACAGGAGCCCCGGTGATGGCTGACAACTAAATTGCCTGCTCCTTCACGGACTCCAAAAATGCTGCACGTCATAAATGACACGTCTGGAATTGCAGTGAAGTAGTCGTTCAATTTAAAAGGAATTCAATCGTTTCAGTGTTTTATGCACAGCAGGAAACCGACGTGATTCTCTATAATTACTTTTTTATTTTATTTCTTTCCATGCTCAGCTGCTTTGGATCCAGATGAAGACTGGAGCAGCCATTTTATTCATTGCGAATGAGGGACAAGCCGTCTGAGTTATTTACCTTCTCATTTCTCTCAAGTGCAGAGGATTTTAAATGTTTTATGTTAATTACTCATCAGCTGAGAGTCAGTGACTGCACAGAGATAAACTGAGAATAGATGCTATCAAACACCTCCAGTGTTTTCTCTGTAATTTGCTGCCTGAATGCACCACAGCAGAAATAAACAACAAGACCCTGAGAGGGTTTGATCTTTCAGTCCAAATCCATTACAGGGATGTCTGGATACATCAGGAATTTACTTAAACTGCACTACAGCAGAGACTGATACATTTTTACAACTGTGTGACGAAAAGGATTCGAAAAAGGTTTATTCCCTTTGAAGCATTTTTAAGAGCTTGAGATCGATTGAACATTAATGCATCTTGTAGACTTGGCAAATGCAAAACAACAGATGAAGAGAATTCTTGTACCATTCTGCAATATTCTTAAAATGTTGATAAGCCTTATCCTGGAATTTTTCTTATATTTGTCTATTATTTTCCAGTTTTATATGTTTATAATGACTGGATAGAGAGACGCCTCCTACAATTTCCTTTAAAGGACAATAAAGATCTTTGAATCTTTTGAAAAACC
Organism: Pleuronectes platessa; assembly: GCF_947347685.1. Classification (NCBI taxonomy): domain Eukaryota; kingdom Metazoa; phylum Chordata; class Actinopteri; order Pleuronectiformes; family Pleuronectidae; genus Pleuronectes; species Pleuronectes platessa. The sequence goes on from NC_070647.1 coordinate 5,153,383, forward strand.
AATTTATATGCAGACATTAAATATGTAGCAGTTAACTATACACAGGTGAACAGATAACATATTTTAATATCACACTGTAAATACAGAAGATGGAGATTAGCAGGAATACGAACACGGACCCATTTATCATCAAAAACCTGCGAAAAAATAAAATATACTCTCAGTATGACCGGGCATTTGAGTGCCCAAGTTTGAGTTTGAGCATTTGAGTTTTTATGAATGAACATTATATTTGAGCAAGTGCAGTGCCCGTTGTAAACCTGCCTGTTTGCTTGGTTTTTAGAAATACTAGTTATAGTTTAGTTTTCCGAAACTATAAAAGTGAGCTGCTGTAATTGAGCTGCAGCGATGTAAGGACCTGCTGCAGGACTCAGGCCTCAGAACACTGAAGCTTCACACCGGTTTATTCCAAGTTCTGTGAAGATCGACAACTGACAACATAGATGAGTCCCGGCTGCAGATGCTACAGAGCGCAGGTCGCCTGTTTATTGAAATTGTATTAATATAGATCATATCATGTGTCCAAATCTCACCAGATTCAACGCTATACTTACGAGGGCAAACAATAACTAGAGAAGGGAGATAAGACGAATAGTTTCTCGTGATATGTGACAGTTTGTATTCAAAGGCAGAGTAGCTATCTGTCATAGACATTCTCAGATAAGGCTCAGTGACAGCTCAAATAATCTAAAAGTCCCTCTATGAAACCATTGCTCTGCTGATGTTGACCCTATTGTTCCGTGACAATGGCTGAGCGAGGTTTACTAGATAAAACCCTTTTTGCTTTTTTATTCAAATGTTTGTGCGCTTGTAATTCCACCTCCTGGAGTAAAACAAGTATTGAAAAAACAGGTGCAGCAGATGGAAGTATAAATGCACTTTAAATCTATTTTCGATCTGCCAGTAAACGGAGAGAAGGGCTGTTAGTGTCGGTGGCGGTTTGTCTTTATTAAAGAGACGTTTTCTCTCAATGAGGTGTGAAGCCAGGCGAGCAGGGGGAACAGTGTCTGTCTCTGCTGCTGTGTCGCTCCAGCCCTCCAGCTGTGTGCAGATGTCAGGCTGACTTCCTGTCAACACAAACAATGCAGAGGAATTCAGGAGCAGACTTTCAGCTTTCTATGCTGTGATCATCGCTGAAGACGTCTCAGTCGAAGCAGCTGCTGCTCCAGTTTGGATCGGGTCGCATTTATTTCTTAAAATATGCAGGATGAGGTCGATGTTGTCTCGACTGATCAAAATACACGTTTAATGTTTCAGTTTTTCAGCATTGTGAATCCTTGATCCACAGCCCTCATAATGGCTCTTTAATGTTCCCATTTTACATTCAAGGAAGCAGATGTGTTTATTTCTTGATGGAAAAATGTATTCATTCTGAAAAGTGCTTTACCCAGTTACTCTATTTTTATGTGATCTTAGTAGTAGTATGTTGTATGTTTGCAGTTTTGTAATTGTTTTTAAACTTGTTATGGGCTGAACGCCATCTACAAAGTAACATGCTCCAGGGGCAGATCCAGGGCTGGAGCCAGGGGGGAACAGGCCCCAGCTGAAATCCTTTTCTTATGAACAAAATACTTTAAACATCGATACACTTCTTCATCTATGTTAGACATCATCAGGGTTATAAATATTTGTTCTGTTCCATGCTTCTGTCCATCCTGGCAGAGAGATCCCTCACATGTGGCTCTCTCTGAGGTTTCTACATCTTACTCTTGACGGGGATGTCGCATCTTTTTAATCCCCATGAGACAAACTGTGAATATGAGCTATACAAATAAAAATTGATTTGACTTACTAACAACTTGAACAATAAATATGTCAATGTGTAAAGAGCGTTTCTTTTTTTGAAGTACACAAATGTATGCATTGATTTGCAGCTTTGTTCAAAGCTATAGATCTAACAGTACACAAGGAATAAATTAAACACAGCTTACTGAATCAGGAATTGTGAATGGATGTTGGACATATAATTGGCCCCTCTGTGTAAATTGTGGCCCCTTTACGGCCCCTGATTTAGAAAGATCTCTGGACATGCTCAGAAAAGTGCACAAAAGATATTCCGTATTCAAACCTGAGACTTTACAGCCTCTGTGAACATCATGAAATACCAGACAGTGTACAGCTCCAGAGAGCTCCCAGGTTTGCAGGCGGCTGTGTCGGGGCTTAATTGTGACATCGTGGGGGGGGGGAAATGCTCATCAACGTCGTGCAAGATCAGAAATCCCACTGTGCTAAATTTAGTTTGCTTACACGAGTGCCGCTCGCGAGGCCTGATGCAACGGTGTGCACAGGCTTACCTTGGCTCGGCTGGCTCATTAGCACGCCGCTGGGTGCAGGCGGTGTGTGATCTCGCTCTGTGTAATGACACGGAGGCAGCTGAGCCGGATAAGAGGCTTCGGCTGATCAATGGAAACGTCTGACGTAGAGATATTTAACGCTCCCCTCTCTGTCTGCTTATCGTCAGGACTTTATGGCTCAGCGTGCAGAGGTGCTTCACCGCTGCAGTGCACGGTGAAGCTGTGGGCAGCCAGAGATATTGGAAAGCGTCCAGTCGTTTTACTCCATGTACTGTAATCCTTCCCCTTTGGTCGGCCAACGAGCTCACCTGATGTTTAGTAAGAGGCGTTTAGCAGCGATTCTGGCAGCCGCACTGTTTGCTTCAGAGTAAATTGAAAGTGAGAGGAGCTTTGAACGAGGTGATCCACTGTCGGCCGACACAGCCATCTTCATTAAACAGACACTAACTGATCATAACGTTCTCATTCTGTCTCCGTCTGTTTACTTCTCACGTGTGTTTATATTCACAGAGACACGTTGGTCCGAGCCTGGCGGGCGGCTCCGCCACGACTAAAGTAAACCTGTGCAAACACACTTCAACCAAACTAATTGATGTTTGTAGAGTTTCATCCACACTCCCTGGAAAAATACACAACAGCATGTCAAATACAGCAACTGCATGCACGCACCCACACGCACGCACCCAAACGCACACACACACACATTTTGTACATATGAAGACACACAAATTGTAAGCTAATGCACAAAAGTCCACATTTACTCTTAAAATACAGTATGCACATCTGATATTTTTAATCCTGTGACTTAGGAGGTAGACTGAGCCACTAAGGCTGTTCCAGGGCCAGTTCGGAGGCAGCTCCTATTCTTGAACCAGTTCTTTGTTTTTCGACGGCCAACACACTCATCCTCGAGCAGAAAACCTGATTCCACTCTGGCACCAGCATCTCGCTGATCTCAAGGGAAGACTGCGCAAGTCAGGGGCTGGGGATGGAAATGTCGTAACTACAAGACCAACAAGACAAACCAAAATAATGTGACCATCATAAAAAGAGAACAGGGCTCATATCATGTGTATTCTGAAGATTCAATATTTTTTATATTTTTTACTTGGGTCGTGTTCGGATGCCAGTGTTCATTTGCAAAGCCTCAAGAAACACTTGAAAAAGAGATTCAATGTTCCGCCATTGCAGTTGTTGTATTCGGAGTCTGCGCTCGTGCTGCTGGGAAATCAGACACCTATCGAGTGATGTAAACAGTTGCTCTAGCCTGTGGAAGAGCAACCTAGTTTTTAAAAGGTTCACACGTTAAATCAGCTCTGAGCCGACCCTAGCACGGCTGTGAGAGGTCATTGACCTTAGTGCCTTCAACCTTTCGCTCTGACGATGTTGCCTTCATGCTCAGTTGTGACTCATAGTGTTGCACAGTGGTCATTAAGACTATGAAGGTGCTGTCTGGATGCAGACCCTCCTCGACATTTACATGATCAGCCGTCCATTTAAAACTCAGGGTCCAAACAGGGCCCGGCTATTCTGTTGGGAGCGGTGAGACTGATCTCGGATCTCAGAACTGCGGAAAGCAACAAGCTAGAGGAAACAGATACAGCAAATAAACACAGAATGGTCATTAGAGGCAGCACTTTTCTGGTCTTAATGAGCACTCTTCCACACACACACACACACACATACACACACACCAGACACACACACACACACACACACACACAAACACACCCACACACACAAATACAAACACAAAACACAGTGCTTCTATATATAGTCTCATCCATTTCACACACTGCCGAAGCTTCTCCTTTTTTTCATGGAGAAAATGTTGTCAATAAGTCATAGAACTCTGTTGTAGTCATTTTGTGCATTAGCTGGAAGAAGAATTATGTTTTTTTTATTATTATTATTTATGAAAGAGCGAGGTCTTACAGTTTCATCCCCTCACCAAACTCAGTAGAAGGACAGATCCCTTTCCTTAATTTTCCTTTATAAACATTTTCCTCCGTTTCTCAGCAAATAATGTTTGGATCTTGATGCATTAAGGACATATCTATCTGTTGAGATGAGTTTGTTCTATTTACAGCAGATAACGAGTTAGAAAGTTACACAACAGAGTGTCAGCTAAAGCAGAAGCCCGACTGGGCACTTTTTCATTAATGTCAAGAAACTTAATTAAAGATATCAGCAGAGAAACGGGTTTGTTATATGAAATGTTTGAAATGATGGAATATTTATTTGAAAATGACACTGATAGTTGATTGGGATGATTAGGGAGTGATTCCCATGTCGGTACTCATGACGCTGGGAAAAACAATGATGCCCAAATAACTGTCACCAGAAATTATAAAACACTTATCAAAGCTTCATAAAAGAGAAAAACAATGTACGTAGATATTATGAAACATCTTTAATGTATCTGAAGAGAACATTCCCATGGCAGTGCCTCCCTCCATCCGCAGCTAAATAAAGGCTGACAAGTCAGAAGTATGGAGGAGGACACATCAGTATCCCACATACTTACAGCAGTGAAGTGGTGGACGTGATGGCTGAAGGGCCGGCCTCCCGTGTGGACTCACTTCCTGCTGCAGTTGCAGTTCCAGTACGGTCCTCGTCTCATGCCTGCGTTATTATTGTTTGTTTGTTGTTTTGATTGTTATTATTGATATTATCTCTGTGTCATCTCGCATGAGCTGACGCTGGCACACAGAGCTCTCGTGTGTTCTCACCACTCAGCCTTCGGGGTCGTCAATAGGGGGCTCCGTGTCGGCGTGTGAGTAATTTGGAGCGTCCCCGTGGCTTTATGAGTGCAGCACCTGGAACAAAGCCTGTAAACGGAGCCCCCACTCTACCGCCTGACTCACCGTGCCCTTGTCAACGACGCCAGTCCCATTACCTGGCACTTATCAGGATTGAACCGGTGACAGCTTCAGGGCCCCGGCAGCTTGTTCTCATTTCCTACGCCGTGTAGAATCACCAGGTGTCACGTCAGGTGTGACTTGACGGATCCTCGCTGATTCACGACAGTTCAATTACTGAAATTCTTTCTGGGAATTTAGTTTTTTCGATGTTGTGTTAATTTCTGTTTGTTTTGGTTCAGGTACATTATGGTACGATGCGCTGTAAAAGGTCTGTCAACTATTTCCACACACATTTGTCTATCTGTTTTTGCTCTAATGCTTTATGTCAAGCTCAGTTACAGAGCTTTTATTTTGAAAAATTGTGAACCTGGGTCTGAAGATTGTGTCGGATAATAATAATATTATCGACACACGCGAACAATAAAGTGAACAATGATAAAATATAATACATTTCTTCGCTGCCGATAAACCAGGTAGGATGAACACAAAGATTTCTAATTCACTCTCCACCATAGACTCTGATCAGAGGCTCCTGGCTGTTTCTTGGTCGAGGAACAAGTGAGGGTGACAATACTTTTTGCTTCTGCTGCCCCAAAGCTTTGGAACAGTCACCATTCATAAACAAGAGCTCCCTGCCCGTCAACATATTAAGACAAGACTGTAGACTCTCATATTCTTGCGTCTTTTGAGTGTCCTTAAGACATTTTTATCCACACTATTGAAATCATTTCATTTGATTTATTGTCTCGCATTTCACGTTGTGTCTTCTATTATTTTATGACTTTACTCTGTGTTTTTATTGTACAGCACTTTGTTCAACTTGACCTGACAACCTAATCTAATCCCCTGAATCTATATTTACATTCACACAGCTGTAAGTTCAGACTGGGTTAACTGTGAGTTACCTGATGTTTCACCAAGTGAGAACCCCAAAAAAGTCTCTGATGTAATATTCATGTCAAGATTTGGTATTTTGGATTTCAGCAGCTGGCACCGTATACCCTGTCCCCTCCCCGGGCAGCGAGGTGGAGGGTGGGTGGAGAAGGCGGGGGGGGCGGGGGGGGGGGGGGGGGGGGGGGGTACTCCGGCTGTTTACATCTCGTTGGCATGTCTGAGGCTGTTTCCATGGCGATGGGAGTAAAGATAGCTGGGATGTCTCAGAGATGCAGTGCGTGCCGAGAGGTGCTGACTGCTGGACGTGAGTTGAAGGATGAGGAGAGGCACACAGGAAGTGGGAGAAGCAGGGCGCCGGTGTTCCCGGAACCTGAGGGAGAAATCAGCGCTGGACGCCGGACGGATGCAGCCACCGCTTTGTTTACCCTTTTCACTCTCAATGGGATGTGGCATGTGCCAGCTGTATCCGATGCTACTGGACTTTAGTAAGAAAGTCAAGCTACAACAATTACCTCACTGATTAATGAGATGCAGCACAATTTGTTGATTTCCACGTGCCACAAACCCCGATGTTCCAGCATCTAAGTCAACACATTCAGAGAGGCCTCCATGTGTCTTGTATCACCTGGAGGATGAGAAGGCAGAATCTTTCTAAAGAACTGCTTCCAAATAAAAATACGGTCTGTAGGTTTTATATGGGTTTGTTTGCATTGTCATATTTAATTATTTAATTAATGAATGGAGTGATTTCTTTAGGAACTAATTAATAAAACGGTGAAGAGAGATTTGTCTCTGTTTTCCCCCAAAATGTAAAGTATTAACACATAAGATCTATGACCATCCTGTCTGGGTTTAGGGGTTGTGGGGAGTCGGGTTCAATCTCCTTCCAAATCCCTTTAAATTTATGAGATGAAATTTAAGATTATCTATTAAAATACCTTATTTTCTATGAACTATAGTTGTGTCTCAATTCATGGATGGCTTCCTTCAGAGGCCTGTGTCACAGCAGCGCCACTAGACTGTCCTATTATCGAAGGCACCTACAAATGAATCTTTCCATCCCTGGGAGAACAGGGCTCCAACAGGTAGATCCTTCTAGATGCTAACAGCTTGTCGACCGAACACAGGCAGAGATGTTTTAAATCATCAGGACTTTGGAAGGTGAAACCATATTTTCATTTAGAGCTAAAACCCCAGTGAGGAAGAAAACAGGTGGAATGAAGCAAAGAGAGGAACAGCCAGTTAAAAGATAAATAGTTTATGTGAATCTCTCACATAGCATTAACCTTTATACACATCGTCTTGACTGTGATATACAGTGTGTCTTTTCTTTTCTTTTTTTAACAAGTTGACATAATGTTTTTGTTTTTTTTTTTCAGCATGCACTTTAGAATACCAACAAAAGGCTCCACGAATACAGACTTCAAACTAGAATTTTCCTCACAATAAAACATACAAAACATGAACTGGGATCCAAAGCCTGACAGTTTGAGGACACGATGGAGAAGCACAGCATCCGACTACCATGACTTTCACAAGGAAGAGCAACAGGAAGACACAAAAATACATGTTCTGGATTTAAAAAAAAGAAACACCTTCTTTTTTTTTTTTCAAGTCACGTTAGAGATACACAGAGAACGGTAGGTACCCCTTTGTCAACTCAAAGAGTAAAGCAGCGTGTGTACTACACAAGGAGGATTGTGGGTACAGGGCGACGTACGGCCGTGCAGGTCACAACCAACGTGACACACAAGTTGTGCCACTCGCCTCTCTCGGCTTTCAGAGCAGCATTCACACTCTGCCTTTCTCCCTCTGGGCATAACAGGCTGCTGAAATCACAGTGTGGATCGGCGCTTTTTGTTTTTTTTTATTTGGGTGCTTATTGCAAATCCGATCTGATGGTTTGGGTTTCAGGGGATTGCTACAGTGCAGATGGAGCCATTCTAGAAGTCCCGCTTTTAACTCGGGCGTCTTCTGCTTTGTGCAAATGACGAACATCTGCAGCACTGATGCAGGGTATAGCTGCATGTTGAATGCAGGACGGGGGGGGGGACGGGGGACAGGGGGACGGGGGGACTTCTACAATGGTGACTGCATCCCAGGGGGACTCTGTCTCGTTCAGGTTTGTGCTGAAAAACTAACTGGAAGAGTGACGACATCACGTTCACTCACTGGTCTCTGCTGACCCGATCTTACCCTGGAGATTTAGGATGGACACACACACACATACATACACACACATTGACACACAGCAGAGTAATTAACCTCCTGACAATTACCGAGGGAAACAAAAGCAAAGATGACCATGATGTCACATTTATTCAACTTAGCACGTTTGTCTCTCTATACTGTATATACTGTATGTAGGATTTCATATATGAATACACTCCATTTTCAGAACACAAAGTGCCTCAACTGATACATCTTAATACACTTATTGCGAGGAGGGATACCACAGCAAGAAAAGTGACTGACATTGAGTGTTCGTGGTGCAACTTGGCAACCAACAGCCTTGTTGCCTGACTTACCATCAAAAGACAGATGTGTAGACGGAGCCGCGTGGCCCAGATGTGCTGTTCTGTTGTTTTTATATTTACAGGAGAAGGTTCTATGCAGTACGTCGTCCCTTTTAAGGATGTGTCCAGTTTGCTTTCCTTTCCTTTTCCTCCAGAGTCTTGAAACAGGAAAAGCAGGAAAAGGTAAATGCTTCATCAATGTCTTCATTTGTGTCCCTGCTCGCTGAGCCGTGAACCAGGCGGCCGTCAGTCTCTGGTTTTTACGCGCGTCCTCGTCCGTATTGTCCTGTAGCAGTGGCCCGATGGCTCCAAATGAGGTCCTCCCGCTGCAATAGGTCCTCGTACCGATGACGGTCTTATCCCACCGTCATTCAAATAGGAAATGAATTGTCTAAATAAAATATAAACACATCTCTAAATATCAGAAATGCATCATCTGTCTCTGCTGAGCATCATTTCAGAACACCTTGCCATGCACACACTGGCTACTTTAAATATCTTCACAGAAATGAGAACATAGTACAAATCAACAGTGCTCTGTCAGTGAATATGCAGAATTATAAAAGCTCTATTGTGTATTGCCGTGGTTTAAAAGGGGGTGATTCAATAATTTGGTCGACAGACAAAAATAAATGTTTAATGTTTATTTTTTAATTGTTAGACTTTTTGTTGAGCTACGTGTAAGATGCATCTAGCTGTGTGCCAGTTGCTAAGCAACCCTCTTCTACTGGTATAGACATACTGTAGGGATGGGTGAGGCACATCGCTGCATGGTTATTTCTGCTTTCCCACACCTGTTGGTGCGTGGAGGCAATTTATGCCCGCCATGAAAAAAATCTCATCAATAATAAATGAGAAAGCCTTTCAGCAAAGCTAAAAAAAGGCGGCTTCAGTTAAATGTGAGGTTTACTGACTCTGTTCGAGGGACTTCAGGTTAGTCGTTTTGGTTTGGGGATTTGAGAGCAGCTTATAGCCCTTGAAGGTGGCTGACAGGAAGTGAAACTGCAGAAAAAGTTATGGATCACTGGCAGAACAAATCTATTTTAATGGCTGTAAATAAGTTCCATGTGAATTTAGTTGCACATATTTCAAGATGTAGCTTCAGTCCTCAATGATGGATTAATTTGTTTTTTACAGTAATTATACTTATGTCTTCATATTAATGTGGTAATGATTGACTGATGCTACAAGCAGTAGATACAATGGTACCATTAAGAGTGTGCGTTTGTTGTATATGTCAACCACATACAGGTGTTTCTAAGGAATATTGAATAACCCCAGTTTTTATCTCACACACAAAAACACAAATTATGATTCATGACCAAGAGGGTGAGAGGGTGCTGCACTGAATTCTGACCCCCCCCACCCGTTCAGAAGGTTACCTTTCCGCCATGGTGGCGCCTTCCCCCACAGCCATTAAGATAGAACGCTGCTCTCTGCTTGTGTGAAACCAGTAAAGACAACCTCTTTGCAGTTATCTGTGAGTAAACAACCAGAAACACAAAAAGCTTTGGTGGCACTCAAAGAAAAGACAAGAACAGAAATAAGAAGGGGGAGAGAGTTAATCGGAAATAACAGTAAACAAGCAAGATCCCACATGCAGAGAGAAACGAACACCCGGCTGGCGCTCTGTGGTTTTGCTCCTTGGTGGATACAATGCAAGTTGAAAGTGCCCCAAAACCCAGCACAGAAGCAATAAACAATTCAAAATACTCCTTGATACATAAACATATATGAAGGAGTACTTCTTTTATAGCCTTAGTGTATCCTCTGGTCCCTCTTCCCCTCGCTACACGGTTTGCAGACGATGGCTACAGGATGATCCATGCAAGAAATATGGGCAGGCCCAGCAGCAGGTGGAGTGACGGACTGTACGTGTGCTTGTGCGAGTCAAAACAGTCCTGAAAGACAAATCGTCCGTCCCGATAGCTAGCCCTCTGGTCTCAATTCCCCCCCCCCCCAAAAAATAAAGTAGCAAAACAAAGACAAAGTCACAGTTGGATGAGGTTAATATGAAATGACATCTCTCTTTCTTTTCTTCTTGGAAGCACGTCTTTTTCATGGTATCTAAATATAGCAACATCTAATATCCCTGATTATTAATATGTCCTTTATTAAATGTTATGGCTGCTACTTCTGGAGCCACCAGTCAAGTTCTTTTATTGCAAGTCTGAATTCTCAAAGTACGACGATATCTTAAAAGGGAACTCCAAGTGACACAGGAGAACTGAGAAGTAACTTAAGGATTATTAGCTAAGCACATGTACCTTCAAGGACAAGGGGGGGAAGTGAGGAGTTTCTCAGGTTGCCCAAGCCACTAACAATAGTCTTAGCTACAAGGTTAAGCACTTATCCACTAGCCACAATATCTAGAAGAGTTCAGATATAAACCAAAGGGAGGTGGTTTGTTAGGGGTTAGGACGTGGGGGTGGTTTAGGCTGAAGAGGCCCCCGGGGCTGGAGGTCTCACAGGATGGAGGGGATAGGGGAGCGAGAGCGGCGCAGAGGGCAGGGCGATCCGTAGGGCGAGGTCACAGGAGACAACCTCAGGGTGTTACCAGCCATGCCAGTCATGCCCGCTATGTTGTTTAAACTCCGGGATTTCTCATAGCCTTCAGATGAGGGTGCGATAGAGAGGTGGTGGTGGTGGTGGTGGTGGTGGAGGTGGTTGTGGTTGTGCAGGAACAGGACATGAACACACACAGGCAGGCAGGCAACGATCCGAGTCCGAGCCAACCGAGTGAACCGAGACAGGAGACAGGAGTGAGACAGAGCAACAGTAACACACTGTATGGTGAGTGCATGCACAGCACATTTCCTCACAGTGCCAGTAAATCTTGGCTAAAATCCTTGCCAGAGCTGCTGAGAACGGTAAAAAAAAAACTAATTGGCTGAGTGTGTGGAGCCAAAGAACCACAGTTTCTCTGGTTTATGGAAACTGGAACTTGAAACCATCTCTGATCAGAAAAGATACATCAAGCCATCTTAAATATGTAGGAATAAGCTGTAAGCCTAGTATTGATATCCAACTTATTGTAAGTTAAAGCATAGATATATATATAAAGGCTAGATGTCTCGTCCGCGTTGCTGGCCAACGGAGTCTAACGTCCGCACATGGCGGCCATCTAGCCAGAGGTTGCTCGCCTACCCATAACATTGTGTTGGTAGTGGAACATGTACTAAACATGTACTAAATGTACTAAATAAAATAAAATAATTCTTGATGTATATTTGTAAAGGGAAATATTGTACCTATATAGAACATTATTATATTTTTCAGAAAATAACATAATTATTCATAAGTATGCAGTATCATAACTACATCTCTGACATTTATAACAAACCAAACCGTTTAAAAATCGGTTGAAAATTGAGCAAGTTATGGTTATTTAAGTACGTACCACTACAACACAATGTTATGGGTGAGCGAGCTACCTCTGGCAAGATGGCCGCCATGTGCGGACGTTCAACTCCGTTGGCCGAGACATCTAGCCTTTATATATATCTATGAGTTAAAGTCTTGGAAGTAAAAGTTGTGACGTCTTTGCTGAAGTTTTAAGTCTTAAGAAATGTTTCTACTGGCAATGGGAAAGGAGTCACGTTTAAAATAAAAACAAGTACCCTTGCAAGTCTTGGTCTAAAAGAGGTACAAGATAGCCTTACTATCCTATAGCTCGCTAGGTATTTCAGCAAGCTAATGTGCTGATGTTCCAAAATAATGAATGTAATGATGCTCCAATATGAAACTTTTAAATTACTTTCACTTTTGTCAGGTTTCACCGATTTCTTTGTGAAGATTGCAGTTGCCACTTAGCTAACAATTATTGTATATATGGCTCCACCCCTTCACTCAACCAATCAGCTTTAACCCACACAGCAGCTCCGCCTCTCTCAGAGATACTATGCCATTTAAATTCCAGTCGGGCTGAGTTAACGCTGCAAACATATTAGTCATCTAATCAGTGTTATTCTCAAACTCGCAGGGTTGGACAATAAAATAACACATTCGCAGTCATTCATCTCATTCATCATCATTAGTATTTTCTCATTTTGAATTTGATTAGAATCCACAAATCCTAAATTGCAAAAAGATGATTGTACTAATTGTGCATTTACATACTTCAAATACATAACAGCCATATTAAGTGTACACCTTCAGACTATCAACATGCACATAGTGGATCAAATATGTATTGTGTTTGTATGTGTAAAGATTCAGGTTGTATGTCAATTTTTTCTTTTCTTTATTCAAGGGTATGGTTCTTCGGTTTGAGACTAATTGATTTCACAGTCAGATGTTCTAATGCTCTCGATTAAAGCCCTGTGGTGATTATGTCTATGGCTTACACTCAGATATACCCTGCTTGCGCTCCAGCTTCAGCTCCTCTCCACGTGCTCACGCTGTTTCTGTGTGCAGGATAAATGTCTGATCTCAGATTTTTCTCATCTGTGTTCCTGATAAAATTCCCCAACCAATAGAATGCCTGCAGGAGTTTTAGCTGTATGTCTTTGAGAATCCTGTATTGGTGTTGGTAACATTTACTGTGTTCGCGACTTACTCCAAGGAGCCAGCACTGGTCAGCCCGGAGCGGCAAAATCCTGGACCTCAAGTTCTTTACGTTATGAGAACACTATGCTCGCCACTATAAAAACAATATCAACTCTGCCCCATTTCTTTATTTGTTATAACTACACCTGGCATTACATTGGTTGGGGAAACAAATCCAGGAAAAATCCTAGGGATAACGGCGCACAGAAGCAGCACGAGCGTGAGGAGGAAAGCTGAAGCTGGAGCGCAGGAAATCTCAACACAAGCCGGGTGTATCTGAGCGCGAGCAAAGGGTTGAGTGAGGGCATTACGAATTCTGAACAAGAAATCCATACGTCTTGCTTTCAAAACAAAGACCAGACTTTTGAATAAAGCTTGAAAAAAAGAGGTGTAGCCTCTACATACTGATGATGATGATTGGAAATTATTAATGCTTCAATTGTCTATACAGAGTCACATTTTACAATCGCTCAAACTTCGAAAAATGCAGCATTTAAAACATGCTGGCGAATCCGCTGCATAATAAAAACAAGCAAGCCAAAGCAGCCAGATCATTAATGGAGCATGTCAATCAACTGGCGTAAACACTGATGAGGAGCAGCTAATGGAAATGTGGCCTCATTACCATACTGCACACGGCACTCATTTATTTCATCAGGAGGAAGGGTGCAAATTAAAACAGGTCTTTTTCCAGAACCAGCCGAGCAGGCAGGACAAAGGACAGCCCTGGTCTGTGCCGACAGGTAGCAGCAACGAGGAAAACCCTGATGTTTAATGCATTATCGTCGGCACGGCGGCAACTGAAGCCACTGACTGGAGCAGCAGAGACCAAGGCACAGCTGTTTCGCTGCCTACGCTAAACAGAACAAGTCCAATGAGGGGCCCTGCTGTGAGAGATCACCAGCTGTACAGCAGTTTAACCTGCTAGATTGAATCAACGCGCATCAACAAGTAACCTTACTTTATTCTGGACTCCACTTTAGAATACGCCTCGATGAGGTAACCGGGAGTTTTACTGAAATGGGAGCTGAAATCCAAATGAACAAACTCTTCGATTTACAAGTGACCCTCTAATGGTGTAATGGTATTGATTTGCCTGCTGTAGAGTGAGTACAGCATCACTCTGAGGCTACAGAGCAGTAACATTAAGAGCACGACATTTAGTTAGCCTCCTGGAGAGGCAGTTAACTTCGGATGGAAGGCAATTAGCTGAGTTTTAACACTTACACATTATAGTGCAGACTAACACAACATTGATGCCACAAGATGCTGCAGATAAAATGGAGGATTTTATTTAGTCACATGTGGAAAACCTGTTAAATCCTCCGCAGCATGACCCAATTTCTACTGAGAGAAGTGGTCAATGTATACATTTTAATTCATGACCTTTTCTGCCTTTGAAATCCCATTTGACAGCAACAAGGCTTTCTGGATATTCAGCAGATATGAACTTCACGATGACCTCTGGCTTGGGTCAAAATGTTTGGAAGGTCAAGTTCCATCTGAGCATGACCTTTCCACTGAGGGATCGGCCAACGACTGAAGGTGATAACAGAAAATCTAAAGGCAGATTTTGAAGACATATTGTCAGTGATATTTCTAATTAGAAACAATGTAAACTGTTAGTATTTATGGGTATTAAACCCTGCGGGAAAAAGTTCCAATCTTGTCCAATCAGAGACAAGAATCAGGTCATCCTGGTGGCACGACCAGAGCCATGGTCAACTCCTAATCTGGGCAAATTGACTTCTTTATGAAAGTTCACACTGACAACATTGTTAAAGGGCTTGGAATTGATTGTTTGCTGAACCTTCCTCCAAGCAGCAATCGTATGAGGGGGTACAGCAGGTCTGGTAAGCACCTTGTGTCAGTTCATAATGCTCTATTGAGAGTGATATTCGAGTTACATCCACATCACTAGATTTTGGTCTGAAAACGCATTAATTCCACTACAGATACGCCTGGCGTCCATATTACTCCAGAGTTTTGGAGTTGCTAAAAACAGAGAACGCTGCCAGGCCTGTTTTAGCTTGAAAACGTATTGAGTCTGGACGAGCAGAAACAGAGATGTTGGAAACAATGAGTTGCTGATTGGGCCTTTTTGTTCAGTATAGCCTTCGCTGATTCATCAGGCTCCTGTAACATGTCCCCATTCCGGAAAGAAAACAACAGGCATTAGCCTCAACTATCTCAAGTGTTTCTGTTCCTGTTGTGCACTTTACAATGATACAACTGCTTACATGTACAGGAGATAAGTTATTATCGCAGATGTAACCCGTGTTACAGTGTGAGTGAGTGGTCGCGTATTATACGTTTTCAGGCGTGATAGTATGAATGGGGATTATAGATTCAAAATGTAGTCATGTGGATGTAGCCTCAGGCCTCATTGAGTGTGACATTAAGTATCAGAGTTAAGAGCATTGTGCTGCTTTAACCAAGTTTTTAAGACAAAAAATATAAGAAGGTAAAGGACTAGATCAACCTATTTGTTTGTCTAATTGAGTGTACTCTACTAACATCAGCATACCTGGTTGACAGGTTACCTGAAAGAGAAACCTAACCCAGATTAACTTCCAAGGCCAAGAGTTAACATTCTTATTATTCTCTTTCCGAACTGACACTCTTTCTGCTTGGAAGCTGGTATAACATCTGCTCCAATTGATTCTCATGAAGCTTAAAACCTCTTTAACTCCATAAAATGTGAGTCTAATTATATCGAAGTATGCCTGATGTATAGCATCCATATTTGTTTGTTCTCAGGCACTTCTGTGTAATTAAGTGCCAAACTGGAAATGTTGATGCTTTAAAAAAAAGAAAAAGGTCTCTGCTGCTTCCCAGTCATAATTAAGTTATTAATGTTGATGGAAACTGTAGCTGCAAGTTGGAAACTGGAATTGGTGTTTGCTTGAGGCTGCTGAAAATACACTGTATAAACAATGAAGATAGATTGATTTTCAGCTCTTTGTAAAGCTCTGACTTCTGAACATAACTAAGCTTTTTACATCTGTGTGTGAGACATGTTTTCTTTGTCTTTATTCTTTATGGCTAAAACCCCCCCCAAAAAATGATGCTGGTGGATCATCACCTTAGAGGCAGATAGTGATGATACCCAATTTATTTGGGAGCTATAGATGGAAAAGTGAGGCACGAGGTCGGAAATTTATTCAAGTGTTTCGAGGCGACAAGAAGAAAGAAAATGAATAATTTGAGAACGTCCACAGGGTACATAACCTTCTCTGACTAGGCCTGAACAATCAGCCTTCCATCCTCCAGGGATGTTGGTGTCCCAGTCACTAAGGACATGGATCAGCTGATGAGGATTTTTCACTTTGTTTTTTTGTTGAAGGATTTTATTGAAACGTGATAGACCAGCTAATGTTAAAGGTAAAACATATTTAATGTCAACTGCTCTGAATGTCTATTTACTTTTTAATATCAAAACGAGATTGTAAAACCGTTGATTTTCGTCATCCAGTTACCTGTTTTTCTCATTGCTCCGTCTGCAGGGCAGGTGTAGTCACTAGCAGAGAGCAGGAAGCAAGTTCCCCCGCCCCGATGGTCCTGTTCCCTGGTGCTCGACCTTCGCATGGGGACACTCTCCTCTGGAGACATGGTCAGGTCACTGCTGCAGTCTGCCGACAGAACTGTGAGGAAGGAAACACGATGGGTCACACAGTTAGTAGTACTTTTAAGTTTTAAGCGTTGAATTTAAGTAATTTCATAAGACAAAAAGGCTAAGTCTCTCAACAGCAAGAAAAAACAATATGAGATAAACCTACCATGCCATACAGCTTTAGATTATTTTTAGCTGAGTTACTAAATAAATAAATTCTATACTAGATAGGCTTGTATATCATTTGAATCATTTCATTCCCTTCTTCATTCCAGTATGGCTTTTAATCTAATACATCATAAAGTAGGTAGCATTGCTGTGGTATCAACAACTATATTTGCCCTAAATATCATATTTTACAAAAAATGTCAGGTTAGCCTAACATTCATTTATTGGGATTTGGAGCAATATAAAGGGTATGTGACTTGACTAGACAACTGTAATGAACTACTTGTTGATACAGTGTTATCGAAATTATTTGAAACTTGATTTCTGTTGTTAATTCTTACTGTTTGGTCAAATACTATATAATAATATGTGATATTAACACCACATTGTGCTAAACCAATGCTTATATGCACATCCAAAAGATTAAGTGTAACAAAAGGCTAATTTGTTGAATAAATCATTAATACTTTAAATTACCTCTTATCACAAAATGTAATATTTAATTATTTCCAGATCACCAATTTTCTCCTCCCATTCTAACTGATCACATTGAATCTACCAACACTAGGCTATTGATTCTTCGGAACAATAAGTGGGAATGGCTCTTCACAGTGGTCTATGCACAGAAAGCATAAAGGAATAATGCAGCAAATAACAAACACCCTCGTACATTAAACACCTGCTCCAAATGTCACAGGCACCACCAAGCAGCACAGCAGAGGTCAAAGGGCAGACAGTGTTTGGAGCTCCAGTGGATGAGAGAGCCACATTGTTTTCTTATGAGCAACAACACAATTTTACAACAACAAACTAGAATTACATCGCTGCGGTCGTATGACTCCACCAGCCAGTGCAGTTACAATGCACATATTACTACAACATTTTTCCCCCCAGATTCATAAAGGTCACGGAGTTTGACCACTGAAATCTAATCACTTCATATATGAGTCCAAATAATCAAAAGTATTGGTGTATCACATTCAAGAGGACAGAAACATGATTTTTGAGACAACCTTGACCTTTGACCATTGAAATCTAATCAGTTAATCAGTGAGTCCAAGTGAACTTATTCGCCAAATTGTAAATAATTCCGCTGAGATGAAGCTGACAGGTTTGAGTGGAACTCCGGCAAATAAATAATTAATAATAACAAAGACGGGGGTGCAAGACCTAAAGCATCTCTCTGAAAAAAACGTATAGCCGTAGCCACAGTCAATTAGACACAATGAGGCTACATTTCTACGGAAGGCTTAGACATTATCAGCAGCTCTATGAAGACTACAGGATTGGCATATTGTGTTGTTTTTGTTGAGTCTGGCTTCAGTTTGATTTTAAATTTTAAAAGACTATTCTCAAGATGTAAACTTTATGCCCAAGCATTCTGAATAATGGCATAACTGGCCTTTGATTCAAAATACAGTTTCACAATAACAAGTGTCCCTTATTATGATAGTGTTTTGGAACATGTCATGATGGTACTAGCTTTTGCTAGCTTTTCTTTTTTTAAACACGTGAGTATCTTCTTTTAATAAATGTAAATTAACCATTTCTTAGGCTCTTCTTCTGTACAGTTGCTTTGCCTGTCAAGCTTTCCGCTCTCATAAGTAACACATGCAGATTACAGTGGTGACTACGGCTGATTTACAATCGCTTGGTGGATTTTAAAAGTGCAGGTTGACAGCAGCTTGTGATGTCCAATGATTTCGTGCAGATGACAGTTGTAGGGATTGTATATGTATTTATAAGGCCTTGATGGCCACAGACATTACTTTGTGCTAAAAGAATAAAGATGAAACCGTTTGTTCTCGATACTCAACCTCCATTTAAACAGTTTTTTTTTGTAAATGCTGTATTGAGCTTCTTCAAGTATGATAAGGTAAATGAAATGTAGTTACAATTTAGTTTCAGCAAATGGTCGATTATTATCAGGAGACAAAGTATAAAAACGAGAACCATAATTACTAATACAGTAATAATCAGAAAGTCATACTAGTCACGCTTAAATTAATAAGATTCACTGGTATGTCAACGTTAATTTCTTTAAGATACTAAAGAAGGTTATTAAATCATAGGTTTAAAATTAGTCGTAAATGACAAATTATTTTGTCCTGTCATGTATGACTAAAATGAACACACAGTTTATGTAACCATTGCAATATAAAGCATGAGGTTCTCTACCACTGACAGTAACCTTGCACACTGTGTAGGCTATTTCAAATGACCTCCAAGGAAATCACAAAGGCCACTAGAAGCAGGTTGACTCTGTTTGTGTATTCAGTTGAGGCATGAATTATTCTATGCTTATTAAATGTAAGGTTCTGAGACCTAATAAACAAGTAGACTGCGAGGAGCCCAGAGCGTGCATCCACCCTCAGGAACGTCTGCACTAGAATTCAAAGAAAGCCAGTATATACAGAGGTCGACACTAATTTCCATCAATATCAGATGTGTCAGAGTAAATTACCGACATCGGCCGAGAGGGAAAAACAGCCGCCTACGGTCTTTACAGCAAACGCACAACGACTGGAAGATAAGCTTGGACACAACAACAGTGAATTCTTATCAGCATGAGCTGTTTGACACAACCATCTCCTCATTGCCTTTTGTGTTACATCCCTTATCAGTGTGGCATACAGGGATGAAGGCTGTTCGGAAACAGGACTTCTGTGAGGAAGCTGCGGTTGTACTTTGTCTCTGTGACTCTGTCAAATGGCCGAAGCTCTCTACCTGAGATGAGTTCCCCTATGGATTCCCCTCGCTGTCACCTCATAAATAATGCACTTCGGTGTTACGTGAACTTCACCAAGGTGTGGTTAATCATAGTTTTCGGCCTAGCATGGCCTGTGTCTGTCCAAATGGTCTTACCTGAGGGTTCTAGTACCCTGCTCCCTTTGACGTGGCACAGGTCACCTTGAGTGCTGTTGCAGGTGGTGTTGAGATCAGCTTTGCAGTAGCTGGGGGACCCCCCCTGCACTGCCTGAGGGATGTGTTTCTTTCTCTTTTTGGGGAGCTTCTGCTTGGCCATGGCCAAAGAGTAGTACATCCCAAAGTTATTGACGATAACCGGCACAGGCATGGCTATCGTCAGCACGCCAGCCAAAGCACATAATGCCCCCACCACCATGCCTGACCAGGTCTCTGGATACATGTCGCCATATCCCAGTGTAGTCATAGTCACCACAGCCCACCAGAAGCCAATGGGGATGTTCTTGAACTTGGTGTGGTTGCTAGCAGTGGGGTCGTTGGGCTTGGCGCCGATTCGTTCAGCATAGTAAATCATGGTGGCAAAAATTAACACTCCCAATGCCAGGAAGATAATGAGTAGCAAGAATTCATTGGTGCTGGCACGTAAAGTGTGGCCCAACACCCTTAGCCCCACAAAATGACGTGTGAGCTTGAAGATACGCAGGATACGAACAAAGCGCACCACCCTGAGGAAACCCAACACATCCTTGGCGGCCTTTGAAGAAAGGCCACTCAGCCCTACCTCTAGGTAGAAAGGCAGGATGGCCACAAAGTCAATGATGTTGAGGACGCTTTTAACAAACTCCAACTTGACCGGGCAGAATGTCACACGCACCAGGAACTCAATTGTGAACCAAAAGACGCAGACACCCTCCACATAGGTGAGCGCAGGATCTGTTTCAATCTCGTACTGAGGGCCCAAGTCCGGCCCACTGCTGTTCCGCATCAGATCCGTTTTGTTGATTATGGTGTTGAAAGCTTCATGCGTCTCCAGGCAGAATGTGGTGATGGAGACCAGGATGAAGAACAAAGATGC
Organism: Pleuronectes platessa; assembly: GCF_947347685.1. Classification (NCBI taxonomy): domain Eukaryota; kingdom Metazoa; phylum Chordata; class Actinopteri; order Pleuronectiformes; family Pleuronectidae; genus Pleuronectes; species Pleuronectes platessa. The sequence goes on from NC_070647.1 coordinate 5,174,061, forward strand.
AAAGGCAATAAACTGCAAGAGGAGAAAAGAGAAAGAGAGGATTAGAGATGATAACACTGCTGACATATCAGGCTCTTGTCAACCATGATTTTTTTTTTAGATGGCATAAACAGCACATTGGTTTATTTACTCTTGAGCGGGGCGTAAATTGAATCAAGTTTAATTAACTTGCATCAATTTGAACGGACTCCTGAGAGAGGCGCAATCTATTAGCAAGAGCAACAAATAAACACACACTTCCATGTGATCCTGCTGGAAATGTGGCATGGGAATACAGGTGAAGTCAGATTTAATTCAGAATTGGTCCTGAGTAAAGAAAAAGTATGTTTTGTACATTTGTGTAAAAAAAAATTGTGTATCATTATGTCATACTACATTGCTAAGTAGTTGCTTTGCTTATAATTTATGAAAACCATTCACCCAATTTCTACTAAAGATTCCTCATCACAGGTTGCATATTTGTGACCAGGTCAACAAATGGACATTTTTCCTCTTTGAGAAGTGTAATTAAATTAACAAAAGATGTAAACATTATAAACAAAAAAGCAGGCAATGATGGGAGTTTATTTAAAAATTCCATGTTGCATTCCAAATCCCTAGGCTATGCAACGAAAACAGATACAGGTACAAAGGGATTTAACAATAAAGAAGTAAAACACTGAGCTGTCAGTAATTCTGCAGTAATAAATGTTAATTTTAGTTTGTGCATGACAATTGAGATAACCATCGGCTGATGAAGATCATTTGATGCTATTTAAAGCCCCAACAAGCTAAATGTTTTCTAAGGTCAAGAAAGAACTTTCATGCTTTGGTTAGAAATTTATGAATCCTTATAAATATTCTAGATGTGCGTGCTAATGCACATCTGTGAGGTGGAGTTTTTGCCATAACAATCAACATTTCCATCACCTTTATCACTCTCTGTAATCATTTATCTGTGTCTCAGTTTAGAACAAAACACAGGTATTGCAAAGTTCAATTGGCTAAAAATTAAAGCCATCTTCTCTTGGTCGTTCCCCTGGTGTCTGGGCAACAGTGACCGCAGGCAAAGTCAGGCAGAGATAGGGACACCTAAATAGTCCTCTTGAGAGACATTTTGTGGCTCCTTCATTCAAATCTGCTGCCAACATGAAAACATAAAAAGAAATACAGACTTTTCATTGGGCTTCTATATATATAGAGCAGTTTTAGGCAAGGTACACATTTCAAAGATACCCATTGTGACTCCATGGTTTATTCTATTGAGCCACAGTGATTACATATTATACAAGCTGTGTCTCAATTGAGGGTCTGCATCCTTGGGAGACTGCATTTGAAGACCCATTGCGACACAGTATAGCGGCTAAACTGTCCCATTTCGAAGTCTCCTTCAAATACAGCCAACAAATACATAATTTCTTCCCCAAAAAACAAAGGCTCCAACGGATGGATCCTTGCCGACCCAACCTATACCAGGATACATTGCCGTTTGGTGACAACCTTTTTTAAAGAGATGAAAAGTCACGGGCAATTGACGAGACGTACAATGCTTAAGTATCAAGCTTCAACTCAACCAAACAGGTAAAGGTGCACATGTTAAAAAAACAAGGGGCATTCAAATGTTCCCGTCGTGTCCAACTTCGGCTTTGTTGCTAGGCAACAACATTAAGGGCGGGACGAGCTGGTGACGCCAATCATGGATAGCCTCAGGATAACTTCGGTGTTTGGCTGGCAAAATGAAAGCATCTGAATCTGTGTGGCAACTGGATTAAATGATGAGTCACAAGCACATTTTATTTTCTATCCAACAAATCTTGTTTTGTTTTGGCCGTCGTCTGCAAAGGGCATATCAAACCACCTGTCAGACGCAGAGCTGACACGCACATATTCCTCTTCTCTGGAAGAAGCTCAGGCTGAATTTGTTTTTCTTTTTTTTGAGAGGTAAACGCAGCTGATTTCCACACAAGCAGCCTACTTTGCTGTTTCTCTACCTTCCTCCCACAATCCATCCACTGGAGCCCTCTGCCTACTGAGCTCTAAACAAGTCGTTTTACACTCTGCCCCCGTTTTAGATTGCATGACTCACACACTCAAAATATTGCCACTATTTGGGTCACACTGCTTCTGAACCGTGTGCGTGCTTTCACTCTGCTGCTGTTAGCTTGCACACTCTTAATGGTGCACCTGTCTTCATGATCAAGTGCAAATACTCATCCTGCTCATTCAGTGACATTTATTAAAGCGAGTTATAAAATGACACCTTTTTTGAGTTGTTTAATAAACATATACTATTTCTACTCTGAAGTCACACTTGATCACTTAAGTGTCTGAGAGTTCTCAAGTCTCTAAAATCGCCTATTAAGAAAAAATTATTTTATATGCAAAGCTGTGGCTGATCTAGGATTTTTCTAATTTAGGCGCTAGTTCCTGCATCAGCGGTGAAAATTTAAGTCATTCCTTGTATACTGTTACCGCTACAGCTTTGAGCAAAGACACACATCACTGAATATATTTTGAAAAGTGTTGCTTGTTCCAGCACATTGTGTACTTCAAATAAGCTTCGAACATGTTTAACAAACTGTCATATTTATTATTAGTATAAAGTGACCAGTTTATTTGAAAAAAGACTACTGACAGGAAAGGGGCACTTTGGGCCTGTAAGATTTCAGCCCTGTCTCTGGATCGGCCCTGGATGCCAAGTGTTTGTACCGGCGCCTCTAATGGATCGTCTGTGCATTCTCTTGATTGAAAACATAAAAAAATTGGTCTCATCTGTCGTCATATTTGTGACCTCCCATTTATGTTTATGTTTAAAATGATTCTTGATGCACAGAAATCATTTTAACAATGGCGGTTACACACCCGAAGGTCTTTGGTAACTCGTGAATACAACAGGTAAAGATAAACGTCTCAATTTGAGCAATTTTGTTATAATAATATGAACCAAAGCCCTGGTACCAATCCCATTTAATGTGAAAATCATACACCACAAAGAAAAAGAAAATGCACCTCAAAAAGTATAAGGGGTGTTATATTGTGGATAATTCCCTTAGAAACTGAAAACTCAAAATGCAAGAACACTGCTCCTACTGCTCAATTCTGAATGTCTCTCCATCTCACCCCTTTCCGAGTCTTTATCTCCATTTCCCATTGGCTAGAGCCAACAGCAGGACTCGCCGAGCTGTTTCCTTTGGCTGCTCAGATGCTGTGCAGACTAATGAATACTGCCGCCTCGTGCTGGGCTGGAATTTTGTGGCGCTCGTGTCTGCCGAGTGAGGATACACCATCTCCCCAGTGCACATCACCTTGCAACAGCTGAATCATGTCACATTTAACCAGCCAGACACTGAAAGCACATGCATTAACAGTACACTAACATGTAGGTGCACACACTGATACCCTTTTCTCATACACACACATAAACACACACACCCACACTGTCATTTATGAATCATGATAGATATTAAAAATGCAAAGTTGCTCACCTACCATGTGATTGCAACAGGCACATGCATGCTTCGCCACATGCTGATTTCCAGCTCACTCCCTCTGCATGTTAAGTAAGTCCTGCACTTGTATAAAATTGCTCTATGAAGACGGCACAGCAAGGCAGACATGGCACAGACAGTCCACCACTGAACAAGGCAGATCTTATACACCCCGAGGACAAGCCCGGTTTTCCAGCCATCTTTTCAATTATCTGCACGGCTTTTTTAAATTCTCGCTCATTGACAAGAGCAGTAGAGCCAAAAGCTGTGACCTTCATACCTGAACGCCAATGAAAAGCCACGAGACTTCATTGTAAACAATCATTGATCTCGCTGATTACCGCACGCTCATGCTCACACGAAGAAAGAGGCACGACAATCAGTTATTTCCCCATGAAGAAGAGTAACACAGCCCTTGGACTGTGGGTGTGCTGCTGGGTCAGTGTTTCATGTCCTTGTGTGAAATCGAAGGTTATAAATGTTTAGGTGGTTCATCTCCCCGAACCCTGAACCGCTAGAGCTGGTGCAGGTTTGTCTTGGACCAGCTCTTGATTATCCTTATATAGGCCAAGGTTGTTAGGGGCAGAAGAGACCTGGAGCTTCTCTTCCCTCATCTCCCTTTCCATCACATTAATGCCTCATCCATACATGTAAGTCACTGGACTTCTTCCCCGGAGTCCTTCTGCTTTTACTGTTACAAATTCAGGACAGCAGCTACAGCTACATCACGGATCGTGACCATGAATCATGGTGGCAGCTGACTGTGGCTTGTGATTACAACTAGATTGCTTAGACATAAAATATGCCTGGTCACATACACAACTATTAGTGGCAATACCTATGTCATTGCAATTGTCATTTCTGCTCGCTTCATCTCTGTCATGCATCTTCTTTTGTAGAGTTACTTTTATCATCGATAATCCTTTCCATAGATGCTAGACACTGCCTTTTGAAGGTTGTAAATATTGTTATTTTGTCTATTGCACTTCTGTTCATCCTGTGAGGTTTTCTTCATGAGTTTTTTTCATAGTTATACCACAGTATTGCTGAGGGTTAAGGAAACAGGATGTTGCACCTTGCACCAATTATATAAATTAAACACAAGGATTAAAAAACAGATAAATGCTGTGCTTTAATCCAGCCATTTGGACTGTAATAACTTGTATTTTTTATTAAATCATTGTTAAAGACTCCTATCAGGGTTTTCCTCACCCTCACTAATGATTCTTAAAGTCTATCTTTCAATTTTATTCCTCCACTGATCGTTGGATTACTTTTTATGTCAGAGTTTTATGTTTACCATTTTATTGATTGTGCCATTTCATTAATTACATGGGCTGAAAACTAGCTGTGACCATGGCTGGGTGTTGACTAGAAACTTGCTCACTGAGTTAAGCAATGAATTCCACTGCCTAGAGACAGAGTTACATAAAAAGGATAAGCTATTTGATGGCCTTGTCTCCAGCCGCTGCCCCGGCAAAGCATATAGATCATCTATGGAAATGCAGTCTTCCATTCTTTCAGTCTTGCCGACCCTGCTGTCCAGTCACCCACCTCCCTGATGGACCCCTGCCTGGTCTTGTCACTGTACCAGTCGGCCCGGAGGTCTAGCAGACAAGATATGAACTGAAAGCACAGGCAGCAGGTCTCCACTTCTGCATTGGACCTGGACACTGCATTATTGCGGAGTGTGGACAGTGTCCTGCCAGATGCCTGGGTCCTCACCACAGCACATCCAGATGGAGAAATTTGATCGATCATCACCATTTGCATTTACCAGTGAGCTTTAACAAGCTGCTGTTGTCGTCTACAATTCGTTACCCATGGCTCACAAAAGCTCTGTTCCTGTTAAAGCTCCAGAGAGAACCATTAGAGATGCTTTTTGGCACTTAAAACTGAAAATATTATATATACATCAAAAACCTCCATTAAAGCACTACTTAGTGTAAAATATGGAACCATTAATCTTAGATTTGTCTCACTTACTCGACACCTAGGGAAAGCCTCCTCTAAGAAAGAGTGGTTCCTACTTTACTATTTCTCCAATGCTGTCTTACTCCTCATTAGACAGGAGAAGTGAGACAGAATAATAGCACATAACACTGATTTTAAAATTACAGGGAAATGTAAAGTAGATTGTATAATGAACTCAAAATGACAGCAAAATTATTTAAATACCTAATTCCAAAAGCTCTGTGTATCTAAGTATGTACTGTACAAACAGTGATTTATTAGGTCCAAACAGAATCAGTCTGCAGCCCTGTCACCACCACATATACTGATGTGATGTGATGGCTGTCAGGGAGGCCCTTCCTCATAATCACATCATTTATTAAATTACTTGTCTGCCCCGCCCTGGAACTCTTCCTGTTCATGTCCAGGAGAAAAAGACATGAGGAAACTGCCAGATCACACAGCTCCGATCACGAGTTCCCCGGTGCATTACATCTGCCACTTGGCCTGGAGCCGGCAGTGACGGCAAGCCAGAACGCTGACACTGGAGCTATGCAGCCTCAGGCTGTAAAGTGTAACTGATACACCGGCATGGACGTCACACTACAAAGCTAATGGAAAGGATAAACTTGGTGTTCTGTAGGTTACAGTGACGGAACAAGCCTGTCAACAGTCAGTGATAAATCAACTGTGACTGACCTGTAGCTTCTGCACAGGATTTGCACCTTAGCAACACCTTCCAGTCAATGGGCGACTCCAAACACTAAGAACAATAGTACAAGTATTGAACAATGCTGGTTCAGTGAGTTTAGGTCGTAGAAAGAATAAAAATATACTTTGGGCTCTCGTGTGTAGCTTATGTTGTTAGCATGTAGTAGCATGGTGGTCTACACTGGTTTTGTCGACATGCTGATTCAGTTGATTGGAGTTTGAATTGTGTTTGGTTTATGTGAAAGTGGTTGTTAATGGGGTACACATTACATAACATTACATTACATTTTTCATTTGGCTGACGCTTTTATCCAGAGCGACTTACAATAAGTCCATTCAACCCGGAGGGTACAGACCCAGGACGACAAAAATCAAGAAAGTACAAGTTCTTCAAACTAAAGCAAAACTACAAAGTGCTATAAGTAAGTGCCATTAAATTGCTACTAAATTGGTAGTTTCAAAAAGTTGTTAGCATTTTTTTTTTTTCAAGGTATAGTCGGAAGAGGTATGTTTTTAGTTTTCGGCGGAAGATGTGTAGACCCGAGCTTCTAGCCATTCTAACGAGTTACAGCACGTCCACATTAAGTTACCTTGTCTGTAATGTCTACTGGTGACCCAGTGGGTTTCGAGAAACAGACACAAGATATGAGCGTGAAGTACTTGATTTCTGAGTAGCTGTAATTGATATACATATTACAGATACAGTGTGTTTATCGCTTTACTTAGTAAAACACAATTTGGGTATAAAGCGCTTGCATTATTTAAGTATTACGGTAATGTATAATAGAAAATAGGAGCGACTGCTGGTAAATCATTGTTATATTTGCCAGAATTAATCTCAATTGTTACCCTGCCAATATCTAAATTATTTTGTGGTAAATCCTAGTAGTGCCAACACTCACTTAGAGGGCTAAAAACAGAATGACCCTCATGGGTCACACATATTTCTATACATCACTTCATCTGTTGGCACAACGTCATGCATGTTGGATGGACGAACCTTGGCATCTTCCAACTGACCCCCCAGGCCTCTCCCCACACACACACACACACCTACCAAGTGCCCTGCTCAGGCTCTGTTTCAGAAACCGCCCTGCTGGCTCATCCAATCAGAGTGCTCGCTGCCCCCACCTCCTTGGGACTGCCACCATCTGTTTGACACGATGAGTGGAAGCTGTGCGCACTGATCTGAGACCACCATCCAGCGCCATGCTGCTTCAACCCTCTGTAAGATGCCGTGACATCATCAGGCTAAGGGGAACCCGGAGGTGCTAGCATGGTCCAAGAGGATCTCAAACACACACGCCCACATCCACACACCAACTTAATTTAACCTGTGGGGTTTGGGGGTTTGAGCTCGTATCTGTCTTCCCTTCTGTTTGTGCTCTATTTCTCGGTTATAATTTCAATCTGGATTTAGGGCTTTTCCAATGTGTACACACATGAAGTCTGCGGAAGTGTTAAACCCCACGTCCACATGAGTAAAGCCATCACTGTTCAATAAAGCTGCACGCATGACAGACTGTGTGGAGTCAGATTCTGTCTTATTTTAGGCCAATATGGAACTCAAGATACCATCAGTAAGAGAAATGAACTTGTAACTAAATGCTTTATTATCAATAAATACTTTCATAATGCTTTATAGATCAATTAAGGTCATCAATCCCTGGGAGAGGGATACCTCACATGTGGCTCTCTCTGAGGTTTCTACGTATTTTTACCCTGTTAAAAGGGTTTTTAGTCGTTTTTCCTTACTCTTGCTGAGGGTTAAGGACAGAGGATGTCACACCCTGTTAAAGCCCTATGAGATGAATTTTAATTTGTGAATATGGGCTATACATATAAAATTTGATTGATTGATTGATCAATAAGTTTTAAGTTGGTCAGGTTGTGAAAAAATCCTGTGTAATTTCATCCTTGGGACATTTAATTTGTTTTTGTCTTAAGCTTTAGGACAAACACACAAACCATTAGAATGCTGATCTTGTTAAAATGTTTGATAGAATCTCTGAATCACTACACACGTAATGGACAGTTTTCTTACTGATATGTAAAATGTAAAAAACCTGAACTTTCAACATTTTTAACTACAAAACGGAGGGCTAATTAAAGTGAAGAACAAACTTATGTTCTATTCAATTTCTAGAAAACTGATCTCTAAAGGATTAAGAATTTAAATAAAGCTTCACTTATCAGAATCAATGAGTCTTTTCATCGATTTTAGTCTGCAGTGGAAATAGATACAATCATCATTAAACTCCCGAGTCAAATGACTCTGGAGTCATCAGGTGTTTATCAGCTCCAGGTACAATTGGCACAGATGGAAATATGACGCGCTAATTTCTTCTTCTTCTGTATATTGGCAGTCTAGACACTGACGTTTAACTTCTTCTGCACATTATTACAATGTGTATTGAACGTACAGGCGTTGGCACGTAAATAACCATGAACGTATTATATTTTCTTTTTGTTTTTTTACATCGGGGGAACAACATGCAACAAAGATTTTTTTAATACTGTTCAACACTGGCAAGATAGTGATGTGAGAGAGCTTTTGGGCTTCTGGCACTTTTGTGATGTCGAACATGTGTCACCGGGTGAAAAGACACAAGGCAAACAGCTGTGAAAAATGGGGAAGAGGTAAATTGCCTTTTAGGGTTAATTGTTTGTGATAATTGTTTGTGATATGTCATATACAATTTCCAGGATTCAAATGGTCGGCCCCAAGCAACCGAAAAATAAATGAATTCAGAATAAATACATTAGTTACAGCTGAAACTTAAATTCCCTTTAAAAAGGTGTCTTACTAGAAAGTGATACAAATCTTATTGTGATATGTCAGTATTGTTAAACTTTAGTCTGTAAATTAGCGGTGGATACTGGATAGCTATAGATCACTGTTTACCCATCTTTTAAATTACAGCATGGCCTCTCTCTTACTCTCTCTCTCTCTCTCCCTGTGAGTGTGTTTGTGTCTCTCTCCCACACAGAGCTCAGCTCCAGCTGGAAGCGGAGACCCCCGGGCAGAGATATCCCTCCATCTGTTGCTCTGTGTCTGTCACTCAGTGGTGTTGTGTCACTTCAAAGCAGCAACAACAACACTGATCACCTGCTTAATGAGAAGTGTGTCTTTTTTACTCTCTCCATAAATATATATATATATATATCCATCATTTTCCTCCTCCCTCCTTCTCTACAAGCGGTCGGTTAACAAATGATTAAACAGTGTAATCTGACAACTCTGTCTCCAAGAAATCCAATATAAATATAATGTATTTGAAATTCTAAATATGGTTTTGTGTTGGGGGAGAAACAAACCACCATACAGTCTCTACACACCATGTAAACGTCAGCTCTTGATGTCAGCCACACATTAACACCATTATACAACAGTGACACAGGAAAGAGCCAAACACCGCTCTTAACCATCAGTGGCATTAATGGACCAGAATTCACAGCAGTGAAACATGACGGCTTTTAACTGTGTGAAAAACGTACAAATGTTTTTGCCTTTTCAATAATTCACCCTCCTGAAATGTTAAAAATAACCAAGGAGAGTCACGACACAGACGTCAGTGATGGCACCTCTTTTATTTTTCATGTGCGCCATCCATGGGCATAGATCTTATTCACTTCTTTGACCTTTTAAGTGTGAATGAAGGACAAAGAGCCTGACGTGCCCTTATGTTTATTTATGCTGTCTGCTACTGCTGCTCTCATTGTAATTCACTCCCGATAGGACAGTCTGCTTAATACGTAACATGCAAAATCAAGTCCCGGGCTATTGACGGGAAGAGTTTAGAAAATTCTAAGGATCTTGAGCTTCGGCATATGGTGTTTTTTTAGATATCTTGAAATCCAGCCTGGAATTTAAACATACATGTGTTTGAAATGATAGAACCTCCTAACATGTCTGGAGGGGTTATAGAACCTGTCTCTAAACTGTCTTCCTGAGAGTCCAGTCCTTTAGCTTCATACACATCCAGTATATGTGGATATTCGACATGTCGTGTGATAACTGAGCCAGCCTGTAGGAGGAGGAGAGTGCATGCTGGGAAACAGACATGATGTCTGCATTTGCAAGTTCTGTCACATCAAGGTCCCCATCCCAAAATTAAACAGCGGTTAAATCAACATTATGCAGTGTAGTTAGCTGAATGGCTCATTTAAAGACCATCGTAGAGCATACATAATTAAACCACCGAGTAATTGATTTCCATCTCAGCCTTATTCTATAGAGAAAAGGCTGGATGATATTTCTTTTATTAAATAAAGTGGGATAAAAATAAAGCGAGTGCCTGGGAGGACAGTGATGAGTCCCAGGGAATATCAGAGACAAGGAAGAATAGGAGGCTGCTAATGAATTGCCCTACATTACACTGAAGTCCCCGCACAATACTTTGTTTTTGTCAGACACAGGGCTGCATTTTCATTTTCCCCTTGATCAGCTGCCGCCATGGAAACGACACCTTTTCCCTTTTTCTGACAGCGCAAGATGGTGAATCGCACATGTGAAGAGAGAGAGAGAGAGAGAGAGAGAGAGAGAGAGGCGGAGAGAGAGGAGGGAGGAAAACTGGGAGGAGGAGGAGGCAGCGGAAAGGAGGATGAATGGTGGTGCTCCTTGGCAGGAAAAAGGGTTTCCCCTCGCTCCCTGTCTCCCTTTCCCCAAATGTGATAAAGCGACGGCTCCTTCTGTCGATTTCAGATTTCAGATTCACAAAACATGAGCAGGACATTCTGCCACTCACTCAACTAAAGGAATGGGTTTCGATAAATTATTTGAATTTTAAATCTACAAGTGACTGTACCCGTGTATGATTGGGCATCCCTGAAAACAGATCACGACTCTTAAACAAAGCAAGAACAAAAAACACAGAAAGGTTTCCAAATGACAGGAGGATCTGCTGTTCTCCTTGTTCTGTCCGTCACTGCTTCCCCCGCTCACTCACACACGCACACACACACACACACACACACACACACACACACACACACACGCACACACATACACACACACTTCCTACCCATCCTCATTATACACTCGCTCATTGTGACATGGCAGCCAGCTCACTCGGGGGAACCCGTCTAAACCCATAGCTTCTGGCAACCAACCAGATGCTGGGGCTATAAATAGCCTATCAAAACTTTCCAGGCGTTCCAATTTGAACAGTTCATTGTCTCGTTAAGTCAGCCGAGCCAGCGCTGGAGGGGAGGGGAGGGAGGGCTACCGAGGTACAGACAGACTAATCCGTGCCAGCCACAGCCGTCTCCATTTACATTCATCTGCTACTAAATGAAATGCTCCACTGTTTGTATAGGATATGATATTCTACAACCCATCTATATTTTTCATTTTCAGAATACCTATTGGAAAGTAATGAGTTAAAATGGGGCTTTAAATAGTGTTTATTGTGGAGTTTGTGGACAAATTTCAATGTAGTCAGAAGAAACCTTAAAATTAAGGCACATGATTGATGATGATTGTTGTCATGGCAGCAATAAAATGTGGTTATTAATGTGGTTCAGTCACTGATAAAAGCAGCAACAAAGATTTGATATGATGTACTGTGTGTCTGTTGTTTTAAACACATCCATCCAAATCAACCTCCTCCTCAAACTGATCCTTTGCACTCTCTGTGCTCACACAAGCAATGTGAGTAAACGCAATCCCCGGTTCTCCTTCCGAAAAGAGGAGTGGGGGACTACTGGCTGATGTGATTACAATTGCTGGTAAACCTGTTCTATAAAACTCCAGCGCCATCGTGTTGTACCCAGAGAGCTGCCATTTCCATCACAGACCGATGCTGACCAGTGGGCAGTTCGATGACCTGCTAGCTCGGGTTGATGCCAGGATCGCTCTCCCATGGGTTTCATTCTGAATGCTGATTGGCTTTTTCGACATCATATCGAGCAAACGTTTAGTTGTAAACACACTAACACCTTGACTCAGTCATTTATAAACATCTAATCAAGAGGAAAATGTTTCAATGATTTCAGTTTTAGTGAGTAGGATTTAGTGGCATCTATTGGTTAGGTTAAAGAATGCAGCAAACAGAATACCCTTTGCCATCCTTTTGGGCTATTGCAGGAAGAATCCATTTCTTGTCATACTAATACAATCAAAAAGTAAAACATTTGAACTGGGTTAATTTCTTTCTGAATGTATATTATGTGGCAGATAGGGGCAGACAGGGTTGTACGGAAAATATTGAAAAAAGTTTAATTGAAGCTTGGACTATAATATTTATTAAAAGACAACTGTTTCAGCTTCATGAGGATTTCTTGAGAACAGGTGTCACATCCATCTAACTGGCCCTGTATCTTAAACTGATAGAAATTTGTTACTTGGCAAAAAACTAGTTCCTCAAAGCTTTGGAACTTTCTGAGCAGAACACCTGATTTTAGGTTTGAAAATCTGGAGTAAAAAAGTAACAGTTGCGTTTCCTAAACGAAATCCAAAGGCAAGTCAAAAAAACTGGAGACACCGCTTCATGCTGCATTGATAGTGAAAGCCAAGGTAAGGATGTGGATTGGGTAAGCTCAAATTTAAGTCAGTTCCCTTAAAACATCTGTGAACATCCCTGCTGTGAGCTGTGAACTGGGCCACACAGATGAGCAATACTCGAATAAAGATCCAGAAAATTGGTTTAAGTATTTCAAACACTCCGCAGCTGTCAAAAGCTGTTCCAAGAACTGCCTGATGGAAAAGAAAGAATTTACGATTAAATCTTATTGTAACGTCACTCGAAATAAAAACAAAGGCTCTATTCATCTTCTCCAGTCAGACAAGAATAGTGCGACTTGAAGGTCCCAGGGAGACTGGGATACTAAATATAACCAACACGCTTCCCCCTCACTGCCTCTCTCTGTCATCCGTTCATCTACCCATCAATATTGCAACACTTTGCCCATATCTCAGACATGCTGTCGACTCATGAAAGCCACTGTTTATGAAAGCACGTCTGTGGTATAGGAGCATAAATATTAGCAATGACTGTGGTGCTGTATTCATTGAGGCTCCATTCATAATCACCGGGACAAGACTGTGTTCAGACTGTAGTGAAGAGCAGGACTATTGGGTAAAACTGACAAAATGTTACATATATCTAAATATATCCATTATTAAAGTTGAGTTGAGCCTCTATTCATTTACAGGTTAATTTGTTGTATTCATTTATTCTCTTGCAGGAACATTTCGTTTTTCAAGCTCTTGTTATTATCCCACTTTAAGGTCGCACATCGCACATTTTTCTTTGCTAACGATATTTTCTTTCCACAATTCCAATGTCTTTAAGGCATATATTTAGATGGCTTTATTACCTTCGCCAAGTAGGTTATGTTGTCATTGCAGTTGTTTGTTTGTTTGTTTGTTTGTTTGTTTGTTTGTTTGTTAGCAGCATTATGCAAGAACTACTAAACCAATGAGGTTTTGTGGAGGGGTAGACATTGAAGAACCCAAAAAATCTTGTACCAAATCTAAATAAATGGCCAATCCAGTTTATTTTTTTAACTTATTTTGCAGCATTTCCCACAGAATTAATTCAGTCTTTGGCGGCAGCGTGGGTGCATGTGAATGAAGGTAGCTCTCATGCGCAACAGACTCAAAGTGACAAGTACACAGAGTAAAGAGTAAAAGAGAGTGTCTTGCATTAAAGAAGGAACTACAGCATTTACTTAGTTTAAAATTGTGCATGTATAAACCACGCCTGCACAACCGCAAAACTTGAATCACCATAGAACATTTCCACTAAAGTACCACAGCTCAACACCGCCCGACAGTCGCTCATCTGACTGGTGACTGGAGTCACTATACAATGTGTTTGTGTCAACTGCAGTGGTTTATATTATCCACAAAGTTTAAATTTCTAAAGAATAATGAATTTACATGATCTGAATTTTCATGGACCAGCCCATCTCATAATTTATGCATAGAGATAATGTAAATAGGGACGAAAGCTAACTAAATAATTTGTTAATATGAGCAAAGATCTAATAAAATAGGAAAAAGTTATGTAACTTTCAATTAAACAAAAACATATTTGTTCAAATTTATTTTAACAACTGATTGTGTAGACATTTTTATGGGAGCGAACATTAAATAGTTCACACACGGCTTTTTGTCCCTTCTTTCCTAAATGTCCCACAGGGATTGTTGCATCTACCCCCTGTCCCCAAACCACCCCAATCTCCCCAGCGCCATACAAATCATCACTAATCTTAATAGCCCTACAAGACTTCATTACATACTCCCGTTCCCCACTGAGGACACTGACTACCAATTTTCCCAATAAAAGACGCACTCCTTTGTTTCTTCACTCACACCCTGCTCCCAAATCCGCAGAGACTAAATGTGACATTAATCACATTTCAAGGCTGGGTAACATCTGAGAGTGCGACACGATAATCTCAAACGGAGGAGGATCAGAAAGACAAGGGTCAAGTGGAAGACGGGTCGCTTCATTTGACTTAACAGCCTTGGTATTTCAGTGTCTCGGAATGCGTTTGATTTGGTGTGGCACAAAGTGCTCAGGGCAGCGCTGTCTCTTGGGCTGAGGAGGCCTGAGTAGACAACAGGATCAAGAGCTGTCGCGTTGGTCGAGGCGGAGCGAGGTTAAGCATGTAAGCAAGGTAAATGTGTGAAGCAGACTGGTTTAGTTAGTTTTCATATGGTCTCATGTCCATTATTCTCGAGTCGATTCAACGCTGACGGTTTCTGTCAGAAAAATGAAACACGCGGCTCAGACTATACAGTCGATTCAAGGAGATTGTTTGGCAAAAAAAAATCCCATTTCTCACTATTTTGATGACCTAGTACCAGCGAATCAAAGAAAACCTGCAATGAGAAATCACAGCAAATGTCTCAAGAGTTCATGTAAAAACAAGAAATTCAAAGGAGGCCTGGTAGCAAAGGAATGAGCAACTATAGTGGACAATGTATTCCACACTACAGCTCAGTCGCACCAGCAATTAGAGACATGGGTATGAGCCAGGTTGGAAGTTGAAAGTCTTCTCGAAACTCTTGAAAGTCGTGATATTTCCAGCCAGGGTTTGACTCAAACTTTGACTGACTTGATTTAAGTGTGACTTGAGCTGGTAGAAGACAAGCAACGGTGACATCAGACAACTTCGACCAATGACAGCACTCACAGATTAAAACAGTGTGCTGGATTTGGACACATAAAAAAAAAAATCCTATCACACAAAGACTTTGTGCCTATTCAACAACATGTTGTGAGTCCGTGGTCTATTTCATGGTCTCTTGGAAACAACACTGCCAGTTTGTGTATTCAGCCTGGTTAAATACAGACCAGAGAGCTCCTTCCTCCTGTCATCTATTTGTAGATTAGTAGAGAAGAACATGTGTTTTGTGTGCGTGTGTGTATATGTGGGTGTGTGTGTGCCCGTGCGTATATGCCTCTGTACTTGAGTGTAAAAATTGATGTCAGTAACTGGGCTTTTTTCTGTTGTGATTAAAAGCCTAGTTGGCAGGCGTTTGCTCAGCCCGCCCAAGATTGCCTGAATTCATGAATACATTATTGTCATTTAAAAGAAACAAACATGCAATTATATGGAGAGTAGGAATAAAAGAAAGAAACAAGCCTAGTCAAACAGCTATACATACCCCCTTTGTGTGTGATCCAGTCCACACACACACACACACACACACACACACACACTTTATCCCGGTGAGATCTGCAGCCCTCCCCTTCAATCACAACCTGACAAAAACAATGTGTGCCTTCACCAATAAATGAACCCGGTACCTGTCACTGTGATACTATTTGTGTTCTGATGAGCTTCCTCTTCCAGATTTCATCGACTTAATTTAGCCGAGAGCTTCAGCGAAGTGGGTCACACACAAAAATCCGGGCAGACAGGGTCTAAAGATGAGCAGTCTGGGTAAAACGATCCCCCTCGTCACGGTCCATGTAGTACGGGCTATTGGAATTCCAACCCAATGTGAGCTCTGGATATGAATTATCATAGTTGGCTGCCAACCGAGTCCAGAGAGAAGGTATTGTTTACCTCTAGGCTCTGATAAATAAAGCATGGGGTGTGATGTCTGGCACACGGATTCAAGGTCAAAGCCGATCGAGCTGGAACGTGGATGTAGTTTAATGTAATGTCAGTCTGGACCGGTGAATTTTATTGAAAGAAAGCACGTAGTTAAATAACTGTCACTTCATATTTACACATAATTATACATGTAGGGGGCAAGACGGGAAAACAGTGAGTATTATGACTGAGAAACAGAGGAAGGTGATGAGGAGGGTGGTGGTGGAGGTCAGGTGCTGGAGCGGCAGATGCCCTGTAACAGTGTTACTAGTGCATCATTGTTTCAGGATTTACACGTGTTCAAAACTTTTCTCCCATGGGTGATCATGAGGCTGCTGAGCTACAGTGTTAATTCTCAATGTGAAGTTTAATCATCTTGCATCCCCGAAGTCTAATCTACGTATGTGTCATCAGTTTCACCACAAAAGACTTGAGTCACATTCCACCGATCATAAAAAAAAATCTGATGAATACATATTCATACATTCCTATGTTTGAATGGAGGAGCTCTCGGTTTGCGTGACAAACTCGTCACACTGTGGCTGCTCCTTTCTTTAATTCCCACTGCAGATCAGCGTTATTCTCCATCTCCAGGGCCGTGGCTCTCACCGTGAGACGGGGTAGGGAAGGCCACTGTTGCTATGGTGACGAGGAACGTGAAAGTGGCGACGGAGAGGCGCTGTGACAAAAGACGGATCGGCCTCGAGCTGAATGCTGATGTGTTATGACAACACGAAGATCTCGAGCCGACTTTCAACAGCAGACTCGTACCTGAGACTTTTTTACTGTGATTGCGTGCCGCGGCGGTAATACATACAGAAAGCATTTAGACATTTAGACACTGAATAAGTCAGGATTACTGCAGGCCACCGCCTTCACCGCTGTGAAGTTCCATGACATTCTGAAAATGTTAAGCTCACTTGATAGATTCCAAACATTCAGTCAAACAAAAATCAGATTCAGCCTGTGCCCAGCTTGTATTCCACTATTTGCTGTGGCTTCTTCATGCCTTTAAGGATGAGAATGGAGAGTAAGTTTTTTTGATTAAATCATGTCTCATGAACTCTCGAGTGTATCAAACAAACACAAGTTAAAACTTCAGTACTGTTCAGGTCCTAACAACTTCAGATAAGTAATGGTGCTTATTGTTAATGCATAGAGAGTGCGGGTCAGTGGGGGAGTGAGGGAGTGAGGAGGGAGATCAGAAGGCAGGGTATAAGGACACCATCATAACGTGCATCCGCCCTGATCCTAATAGGGGCGGCAATCATTTTGCAGGTAAATGTAAGGGAAACAAGTTTTCTTCTGCCTCTATATCACAACTTTACTTGAATTTATATATATAAAGTTGGGAGAGATCTTTGGTCAAATGAATCCTCATTGACTGGTACTGGAGACTCCAGTTCATAAAGTCAGACATGTTCAGCAGTCTACTCCTGACCTCCTGTTTTAAGGCAACATAACACTATAGATTAAAATCGAAATCGTAGAAAAAGACTCTCTGACTCTCTGCTGCTATAACAAGTGATTTTCCCTGCCGTGGGATGAGTCAATTTTATTTTATCTTATCTCATCTGATTTTATCTTGGGTTGTCCATAATATCCCTCTAATCTCTACATAGTGAATGTCACCATAGTGACTAATTTTCACAATGAAAAGAAAGGATTTAAATATCTTCATCATTAGTTCATGCAATTCTTAGTCTCAGGAGCTCTTTTTAAACAACTAAAAGGTTTCTGTAGACCTTTGTTTGCCTGTGTTTCCACCATGGTTCAAACACCATGGGAGCTTTGACAAATTAACTTGTATCAACGTCGATGACCTTAAGCACTTCAACCCCAGTCCACTAGGCGGCGGTGATGAAAAAGACTGTACAGCAACCATGCTACCATCTACATCGAGCAACACCAAAACAATAGTAAACTTGGGGGCAATACAGGTCCTACTGCTGTTGATCACAAAAGAGGCAAGCACTGGTCACAATGTGTGTTCAAAGCCGATTTATGAGGCTATTGTGAAGACGGATTGGCTAAAATAAAATTCTGGACTACTCTGCCAATCAGGCTTGCAAGCCCCACCCCTAAGGTTCCTTTGTTGTGATAAGGTAACACCCCTCGAGTATTGAGCTGTCCATTTGTGATCATTTCACCAGGTCTGAACTGGGTATTTGACACTGATCACTGTGCTGGTTACTTTTAAAGAGTTAGCTTATGACTTCACATATCTCGTATCTTTGAACTAATCTATCACATGTCTTCATCCCTAATGTATTTGTCCCCAGCTGGCTAGCTGAGAGGCGTCCTCTACAGTCATAGCTGGCTGGTGTGTAACCCTCTCCTTCCCCTCAGGCAACTTGAAATTGCAGGTCCCACTTTGCTGTTGTGCTCAAAAAGAAGGGCGCCCACGGGCAAATAGTGAGTATAGCACCGTGCCATATAGAGTAGTCTGCCAAGTGATATAACCATTCGTGGGATTTACTGTTGAAGCACTAAAGGTCACAGAGAATGTGATGCAGGCTATACAGTATCATGTTGGGTTTGAGTTTCAATATTGATGCCTGGGAGAAAACAGTGGTCTGCTCTGAGCCACTTCCAACATTTGTGTGTGTGTGTGTGTGTGTGTGTGTCTGTGTGTGTTGTTTGATGTGACTCCCTGTGCCACACACAGCGACATGACAGAATTAGAACACCGCTCACAAGCCAGAATAACCAACACACACATTTTCCTGAGCAGATGCTAGTACACAACTGTCACTTTTTTTAAAGATGATTTTTGTACCTCAGCTATTTGACAAGCGATTCATGTGCACACACTTTTCTTGTGTTTGTACTGTACATACATAACAAGCCCCCCCCCCAGAACATTTAATTTTTTGCTTCTTTGAAAAACTGAACAGGAAGTATTGCTGGACCATAATGAATGACCACATAATCTCCAATGGCGGTTTAATATGACACGAGTTTACCATGGTCCTTTCTGCCCGCAGGTTATATGCCAATATGCAAACAACCATTCACGCTCGCCTCCAGGTAATTTGCAATCTCTGGTTAACTTAATCAGCCTAACCAAAGTACCCGTCAAATTACACACAACAGAAGGTCTCGGTGGACCGACAAGATCAAGCTCAGCACCTTCTCGCTGGGAGAATCTAATAACATGTATCTTCTACAAAACTGATCTCATGATACCCACAGGAATGCGTTCTAATTGTGGGGACCTTGCTCACACATGATTAAAATGGTCCCGTCAATTTTCTTTGAGCCTTGTCAATTCCAGAGATCTGTATATAGTGTGATATACTGTCATTGACAGAACACATTTTGTGTCACTTCATTAGAGAAAACGATGTGAGGAATTCTGTGGACCCTCCAACTTTGAACAAAACCAGCTGCCTCTTCTGACCTCTGACCCTGATATCTACCTTTCAACCAACTTGCATAATCAAATGACTCTACTACAGGGGTCTTCAACGTTTTTCAGTCCAAGGACCCCCAAACTGGTGGATAGATGGAGCAGGGACCCCCTATATATATATATATATATATATATTGTATAAAATTGTTTTTTATATCAAACTGGGCCTAGTGCGATATATAAACATAGCTACCCTGTTGTTGCGCATTCAATGCTAAGCTATTCAAATATAACACGGGTGCATATATTCATGTTTTTAATTTAAACATGTGCTAGGTACAGGGTGGCCATGCCACTGCCATTTATAAACATACATCTGACATACAGCACTGAGCTATTAAAGTAATTCACAGATTCATGTTTTTATTTTAAACATACATGTAGAAGAGACAGTGAATCCTCAAGCCATCAGTGGATGCCACACATACTCCCACATCAGTGAGATGTCGGACCCTGATGGGTAGCTCACAACTTATCTAACCTTGGACGGATGGAGGTTGTCAGGCAGAGGGTCAAATCAGCCTCTCAATATGTTGGATGCATGTTAATTTGTATTTAAAGACATTTAAATTTGTTGAAAAAAATTGGTTAAAAAATAAATCCAAAATTATAAAAAATATAAAAAATTGTCTAATCAACCAAACATTTCACGACCCCCCTGCAGTACCTCCGCGGACCCCCTGTTGAAGACCTCTGCTCTACTATGTTGGTGTCTAATGTGACAAAGGTCTTCTTTCAGAGGGCTTAAAGGTCGGTGCTTAAAAGCAGATGAAGTAGTTATAACCACAAAACCCAGTAATACAATCTAAATTTGGATCGTCAATCACCATGACATGGATCCTGTGTTTCTCCAAATTGGAATTTGATGTCTTGGCCAAATGGAGACGACCTGGGCTGATTCTACAAGTCCCCTGGGCTCGACAACCGAAACAATGAATGCATATATATGACTCACTACCATCTCACCTCCACCAGCCCAAGGGACAAACAGGAAACTGGAATGTTAATGCAGGGGAAGATTACGGCAGGGAGTTTTTTTTGTTTTTCATCTGGCCTGTGCTGCTCTGCTATCTGGGCCTTGTGACTTATGAGCGGCCCCCGGCTAAATGTGAAACACCTTCTGTTCAATGTGACACACCTCATTGCTAGTGTCACAGGGAAATACAGCGTTCAGTTTGTCTCCGCCCAGGGGAGCTGTGTGCAAAATAATTGGCCAAGAGATGAATTATGTATCTGCCTTGGTGTCTAAAGGCCATGTACTGACTGTTCATATAATTATTTTAACATCGGTACGCCTGTGTTCCATTGGTATTCACCAGTTTACCACCTTGTCCATTCAAGTGCAGTGTCTTGGGCGAGTCACACAGACAGTTGCAAAGAAAACAAATGACTGAACACACATTGTGTTGAGAAACTATAATTTCAAGATATTTGGATAGTTAAATAACAAAGTGATGAAAACACTTATCAGCGAGTGTCACAAATCACATCAGCTTACCCAGGTGAGGTGACCTGCTCTCGACAGTGGGTCTTATCTGTAACACTGTCAGGTGTCTGATGCAACAACCAGGAGCTGTTTGAAGACGTTTATTCTCCAACAAGGATCAAAGCCTCATGTCTGTTGCTGCTACAGTAAATCTATTTGTGGCTTGCCTAATGAATTATTCATATCAGAAGTGTATTCTGGTCCTGACTGATCACTCAGGAAACAATGTCGTATTGAAACTCTAAAAGTGTTACGCAACCTCATTGTTCATTTAATATCAAATTATCACTGGAACTTCAGCAATTAAATGTCAAAAGTAATAATCTAGCACTATTACCTTCAAATGGCAGTTTGATTTATTCATTCTTTAATATGTCATTGTCTTATTTTAAGTGGAATTGGTGGTAACCATCTACATAAATCTTCACTACACCTCTACTTGTTTTTTTTTGTTTTCGCAGGGCCATCTACTGTACATAAACTTCTTCAGTTCCTGAAGTGCAGTGAGTCTGTGTAAGACTGGACTCAGACAGCACACAGATCCAAGATCACAGCTCTATTGAATCTGTATCAGCTGATGATTCAGTCATTATCACAGGACAGGAAATCATCACTGAACTCTCGTTTCCTCCTCATCCTTCTATCCACATAATCCAATATCGGTGCCAGTGCATCCACCACGCAGCATTAAGCACAAGTGTCAACGCAGTGTATACGTCTTCACTAATCGAACTGATTACTTCACACATCAGTGGGATCCTAACCTTCACTCTGGGACATCATTTGGAAATGGAAGTTTAAACGTGAACATACACATATTATTTTTGTAAGTGGTCTCCAGTGCGCTGTTCTGTGCGGTGCATGCGCTCTTTGTGGCTGACAGAACATGTTACCATAATTTTCTTTAAGTGGATCAATAATCTGGTTTCAATTCACTTCCTCACGTAAGCATCACTTTCCTGTTTCCGAAATGTTCATACGCATGGGTTAATGTTTGTGTGTAAGTGCGCACATTCGTCAAGCTTATTTTTATTGATCCCGACGTTTGCGTATCGGGTCTGAAAGATTTGTATGCAACAGTTATAAATGAGGCCCCAGGAAATGATATAATTTAAACTATATTTAGCCTGGGGCTATCGTGGCCTTGTTGTTTTACTTCAAGCCTTCTGTATTTCAAGAAGCTAAGCCACAAGGGTATAAATGAAATGAACTCCGTCATCTTGTAATGTCTACTATAGGATCTCTGTGGACTGCACACTGGACTGCAAGTGCAGACTGTTGACATCTACATGACATGAGTAACATATCTACATGCAGTCTAATATAAACACAACTACTTGAGAGTCTGCCGTTTCTACAACGTCCAGTCTGTCAAATGTCCATCACATGACATCTGAGTAGATGCAATCTGTAGACACAACATACAACACAATGTTTTTCTTTTACGGTTTTAAACTGCCTCGTAACAGAAGTTATATAAACACTTCTTCGTTCTGTTGGATCAGGATTCAAAAACAATTTTGTCTATTACTTATTTCTACACACAGATTATTTAAGTTTTGCTTTTTTTTAAACTCTTTCTACAAATGTTTTCCATTGGGCAGGTTACAGGTTACAGAGGATTAACCCTTTTCAGTTTAACCTTCACGTTACTTCTGTCTTAAGGACTAAATGTCCAATTGTGAGGCTTTAGACTTTTTAAATGGACCTAAATTGGGAATTACACTCCATGGTTACAACCTAGGTGTCATGGCAGTGTGCCCAAAAGCTCTCAGGAATAAAATATACCATTAGCACAATAATTACATTTCTGTCAGAAAGCTGATTAGATAAAAACCCTCTGGGAGAAAGAGGCGGAGTAAGACGGAGACAGAGAGATGGAGGAAGGAATAATAGTGGTTCCGAAAACAGAGGCATAAGGATGGAAGAGTGGGGAAAAAACAAGACAACAGAAATTATGAAGGAAGAGACGAAGAGAAAGAAAAAAGACAGGGAGTGATGATAATGAATGTGGCTGCTCGCTGCGGCTCTAGCGCTCTGATCCTGACCATCCATCCCGAACCATTCCTCGTTAAATAATACAGATAAGATGGAAAAGCTCTCATCGTCCACATCCATTTAGCCAAATCGCACTCTATTGCACGAAAAAAAAATGTGCTTAATGATTCATGAAGCAGCTCCCATTACCGTCACACCAATTTACAGAGAAACTGTGAGCAAGATGTGGGGAGGAGACGCATGAAACAATGAACTGTAGCAGTTCTGAAGCTTTGCCTTTTATTAGAGGAACCAAGGCTGAGGCTCTGTACATGGAGGTCGTGGTCTCGAATCAGATATTTGACCTTTAATCTGTTTTTCCATTGTGCCGTCCAACAAAGACATGGCAGCGGCCAACACAGGTGCTTTAAAGGTCAAAAGTCAGTGCTATGCAGCAAATGCAATGTCATTCAAAATTCCAAAGGTGGGAGCTATTCAACTCAACATGAAGAAGTTCCTGCTGATGGTGTAAAAGATTTGGCAGAAACCTTTGAGGTGTTTGACTTTGAGTCCATCAGAGTAGTAATGCATTGCATCATGTAAAGGGATAGTTGAACGAAACATTTTAATGCACTCATCATCTAGCCACTACTATGCAAATAAGGGGGGGGGGGGGGGTGAAGTGTTTGAGTCCACAAAACACTTCTGGACTCTCAGAAGTAAACCTTGTAGCAGCAAAATCCGATTTCAGACGTAATAAAACAACAGAAAAAACACAACATCCCTCCATACTGTGGTGTAAAACACGGTGTAAATTACCCTTTTTCAAGTCTAATATAAATGTTGCGGCTTGCGGAGACATCGGTGAAACCACACGAGCAGTACAGTAACATTATCATATTAATAAATGTCTGAGTCTCTTCTGAATCCATTTCAGGGATGCTTCTGCTGCTGCAGGAGGGGGAGTCTATTGTTACCTGCGCCCTCTGATTGGATTAGTGGACCAATGGCCCTCTTGTAATGTTTAAAAATATAATGTGAACATAAAACGCAGATATAGTGAAGAAGAAAGTACAGATATCTGCTGAAATAAGTACAGCAACTAAGTAAATGTACTTATCCCATCACTGGATTATTTAATATAGACTGATGGGAAAAATGTACAATTACCTTTAATTTACGACACACTAAAATAGTTAAGCACACTACAAAAAAGTGAAGGGTCACTGTACTATCACAGCAGTCCCCCTGATAATCTAAAAGAAACCTTTCTTGACAATTACCTTTTTAAGCTTAATGCCAAACAGCCCTCACACTACAGCAATTAACATAATGGAATGTATTATTACCAATATCAAGTTTATATAATGAGGTATTGGAATTATGATAATCTGGATAAAGAGTGAGCCAATCTTCATCAGCTTCGCTACAATGTGGTTTCTTCATCAAATTAGCGTGTTCGCTCAACCTCGACGTGCTGCCAGGCAACCTGCACAGCGCAGACTGACATTTGGGAGCAGCCGGCATTCAGTGTATTAGCACTGTACCATGCAGACAGTCTGGCACGCAACTGTAGACACACAGACACACACACAGTACACAGGACAACACTCATCCCACTGTCACCCGCACTTACCCCCCTCACTTACCCCCTCACTTCCCACTCTCACACACACACAAACAGGCAGCGAGCCATTTTTGCTGAAACACTGAAGAGCAGCCCCCAGTGGATAGATATCAACGCTAGGCATTATGGGTGGACCTATCTGGCATTTTAGATCGAGTTAGGGGCCAATTAGCCGGTGGGGAGTAAGAGGAGCCATCCGCAGCACCCGGCGCACTGAAGACGCCCTGAAGCAGGAATTAGAACAGTGGCACACTCCCCCAAATACTAAATGCTGATCTTCTAAGCTGAAAAAAAAAGTGTAAACACTCTGTTACATGTACAGCGAGAGTGAACGTCCATTTTTATCTTCCAGTCGCTTACTTCGAATGTAGCAGCTATTCAACCAGATCACGTTACCTTTCCTGATCTAAAGAACCGGAGAGATTTTCACTTCACTCACGATGAAAAGCTTAAGCTCCAAATGCACTGACCACAGTCGGGAGTATTAGGTACCACTGAGCACCCAGCGCTCTTTTCCTTGGTGTGCTTTCTAAGTGGTTTGAGGGTTTTAACATCCCTGGCATTTGATGGGCTTGATGGGGTTGGTGGATTTAAAGACCTGGTGTTTTCAGACATTCTTTAAAGGGAGCAGGCTGATGAAATATACAGGAAACATGTTTGAATATGAGACTTGAGTATTTTCTCATTTCTGAGAAGGATGTGTTGATGCTTGATTTGAATGATCGTATGATGATATTGGAACCTAAAATTATTTGGTTAGTTAGTTATTGAAGTTCAGCCTATTGGCCTACAAAGCTTGTGTTTTGTGCATAGAAATAGGAAAATATTTTCATATTGGATAATTAGCTGATTCATACAATCAGATTTAATGTATGTATTTAATGTCGCAAAGCATCTCTATACAGTAACATTGGTGTTGATTTTACAGTATCACATTGTAATTTGATAGGTTTTATGTTGTGTCAAAGGTTTTATGTTTTAACGTGTTTTGATATGAAAAGTAAATATTTATATAAAAAATATGTGAATTATCCCTGTAACATATGCCTGCCAACTGTAATATACTTTAAAGAGTTGAGTTTGCTCTGAGAGAAAACATTTCGTAACTGGTTATGATGTCTGCACTGTTATCCGTATATATGACAATAAAAATCGTGAATCTTGAATCATGATAATGAAGAAGGCTGACAGTCAGATAGCAAATGGTGGTAGCATCACATTTTGCAAAGGATTTTTGGTCATAAAGTCCTTGCACCCTTATATATGTATGGCTTTTGAGAGACATGCATCACATTTAACAGGAGACATTGCCCAGAAAGTAGATCCAGTAACCAGGAAATGCCAAAACTTTGATTTGTTTACCATAGCTTTCTCAGAATGTCTGTGATAACTCTAAATTTCTGTTGTATATGTGAATATATTCAAATTGACTTCATGTTAAACTACCAGACAGTCCACTTATAGTTAAATACTGTGAAAATGATTCTCATGTGGAGGTTCTTTTTACCCTTTAAGGATGAGGCAAGTGTCTTTCTCAACAGGCCTCCAGCAGGAGACAGCTCGTGCCCACACTGTGCTGGAGCCCGAACCACCCCAGCTCGCTGCGGCGTGCAGGGCTCCACAAACACAGTGAGGTGGACGTGATCTAAGTGGCGAGACAGGGTGGATAGAAACATCATTTGTTTTCCCTGAAGGTGACTGAGATAAAGCCGTGCAGCGATGGGCGGATGGCTGGAGTGAGAGGGCAGGCCTGCAGATTGATGTTGTGTTAACATGAAATGAATTGCCAGGGGGAGGGAAACTCTATAGTGTTCTGGGATATGATAAGAGATCAAGCAGAGATGGAGGTTGTGGGTGTGTGAGTCAGCATCTGTATGTGTGCGCATCTGTGGGTACTTGTTGTTTGTGAATGAATAGCTCGCAGTATGAGTGGCGTGCTGTCGTCTTATGGTTTAACAGTAGCATTAGGCTGTGGCTGTGTCTCAGCTTGCATGCTTCTATAGTCCCACTTGCTATTTTGAGGTCATTGACAGTGTAAAGACATTTACAATCCATTATTTTCAATTCAATACAATTCAGCTAATTTCCAGTAACTTGCGTTCAAGTCTGACTTGAGATAATAACACACTGTCAAAATTGTATATAAGGCTGGTTGACAAATCATTAAACATGAAGCAAAAATCACAACGGTGGCTGGCTGCACAATCTGCCATTAACCTTACCTCCTGCATGTTAGTTGGTGGGGCAGGGATATGTTTTTCCCCCCCATATCTTTATTCAAGAGTATTGTATTTCAGTTTGAGTGCAGAGAACTTACTGATTTCACGTTCAGATTTTATAATGCTTTCACTCACTCAACCCTGTGCTCATATTCAAATAGCCCCCGCTTGTGCTCAAACAATGCGCTTGCAATCAGATTTTCCTGGGCTCCGGCTTAAGCTTTTCTCCCTCACTAATGCTGCCTTTGTGTGCATCCAACCAATAGAATGCCAGATGTGGTGTTGACTTAAAAACTGTCTGGCTTCAAATGACATCACCAGTGCAAGATGGCAGTGCCCATACCTGAGATATTTGGTCTTATTTTTCTACAGCGGGATGAGGTTGGGACACATGATTCATTTTTACAGTCCACGATGAAAACTCTACACCAGACAGTACACAGTGTATTACATGAATGCATACTAATTGTAAGTATCTTAGAGACTGTGTAGCACTGCTGCACTAATAAGAAAAAGTAGAGGAAGCTAGAAAAAGAAAAAGTGAAAGAGATTCAGAAAGAGAATGGCGAAACTACCACGAATATTCTCCCATTACCTAGCCTCCTCCTGGGCTCCTGAGACGTTGTTTTTGCCTCTCCCCTCTAATCTTCCTCCCTCCGTCTGTCTGACTCTCTCATGCCACTGGGCTTGCTTATCACCTTCTGTAATGAAAACACACACCTCCCAGTTCTCGCTCCCAACTCCTAAACAGGGCCTGGGATCTGGCAAAGAAACCATCGACATCCATCTCTCCCTCGACTCTCCAACAGGTTTGAGATTTCCAAATTCTCTGCTCAAGGTCAGTGCTATTCTTGGAGGAGAGAGAGAGGGCAGAGCTGTGTGTGTGTGTGTGTGGGGGGGGGGGGGGTATCACAGTACTACTTGAGGAGACAGTAAGAAGTAGGAAGTGCAGTAATTGAAGTAATGAGTCAGAAGTGGCAGGTCTGTTATATTTCACTTTATAACAAGATAAAACACCAGTGATCAACAGACCTCCTTGTGTGTAGATGGAGACCAATGGGGCTGTCGGTCAGTTTGGAGCGGATGCTACGCTTCAGTGCACCTGCAATTCCAAACACCTCACACACCACCCCCCCTACACCTCCACCTGCCCTTCCCACTCTGTTGTTAAGAGCAAAGAGAGAGTTTCCCAATTTGTTGCCTCAGTGGCAGGCAAACAAAAGAGGAAGACTTTTCACTTGAAAATAAGACTCTTAAATTACTCAGATTAATATGCTTCCCTTTGACATTTGACCCTGTGTCTCCTAGAATTAGACGCAACCACAAGCTATGACAGCTGTCACCAAAGTTCAAGCATTTTAATAGACACATTTTTGACGCACTCAAATGTCAGTGAGACAAATCATCAACAGTTAACCAAAGGTAGTAGAGATTCAATAATAAGGCCACAATGCTTGTGACACAACAATACTTGTTTCCTTCACAGTTCTGTGGGTAGACAACAGTTACCATGAAGTAGGAAAGCATTGAAACAAAGTAGGTATAGCTAAAAAGTTGTGTGTAAGGCTTACTTCCTGTATCTGAGTTAATATTTTTGCATGGGGCTAGGTGAGAATAGACACAATGGAGTTAGTTATTTGCCGTGAGTCAAGTACAGTGAGTTAAAAATCAACAGGGGAAATATGCAGTGAGCAGTGCCAGGTCAGCCCCTCAGAGGGAAGTTTAATTGGCTGGCTGCCGTAGACCTCTATCAATGCTCAGTTTATAGAATTTGTACACATAATTATGTATCATGCATCTGACTAACAGGGGAAACTTTTTCAAGAGAGGTGCAGTTTTTGAATTTTCAAAGTCAAATAGCGTTAACTACCACTGTGCTTTGATGAATACAGACATCTAGGGGAAATCAATATCGAAACCGGCAGAGAAAAAATAAGAGAGAGGATTTGAATTTTTGTAATTTGGGCGAAGCTAACCTTCAGGTTAACCAATTTGTTGTCCTCAACAGGACTTTAACGATTTCAGTTAAACTGGAAATAATGGTTATGGGAAGGAAAAGAGAGCTGGTGGAATACCTGCAGACAGTGGGACATCAAGGGGGACATTTTTTGCCGGAGGCTCCTTGAGCACCGTGGGACTGATGGTACTTTATATACACTTTACTTTGCAATGCTCACAGGCACTATTAGACAGTTGGAGAAGCATGTTCTTCTGATGGAGGATATTTATGTCTTTGTATTTGGCGGACAATGCCTAAGGGCCACACATGACAGCAAATGATGAAGGAGACCCTGGAAGAGATGGAGAGCCTGAAAAAACACTGGGCCCTCTGGTTCCAGTAGATTGTCTTTAAATGACTTGGCACTCCAAACAAAGCTATTTCCGTCTTTCAGGCACACTTAACTCATCTTGATGACAAATGCCCAGCATCTGACCTCCTGTGGCAGCCATTTTACACCTTAACTGAATTCATTAGTGTTCCAAAAATACCCGCATTCGAACAACAGACCACCTCCAGGGGTGTGATGGTGTGAATACAGACAATCCACGTGAGCAAAAGAGCTTAACTGCATAACAAACACCTGAAAAAAAGAGAGGATTTCTGGATATACATCCAGGGCTCCTGCTGTGTGCTACAGGAAAACAGAGCCAAACAGGCATTCTCACAGGGATCTTTGGTGTTTCATGTGTCTGCGTGGCCGGGGAGGGAAGCAGAGCCACGCTGTCTCGTTAAAAAAGTCTGCAAAAGCTTATCCTTCAAAGTAGACTAAAGAACAGACCCTGCCAGCAGGATCAATGCCAGGCAGACATGGAGGGATGTGGCCACCTATCTCGACTTACCCGACGTGGTGAGGGGATATGCCCCATTTCAGTGGGGATTATATGTGGATAAAGAACACGGTGAAACAGTAATGGGGGAAAGAAGGAAGGACAGAGGAGATAGCACCAATAAAGTGAACGTACATGTTTCCCAAAAGAAGTTAACGTTGGGCTTCATTCACCCCCCAAAAAAATCTGTGGTTAAACCAAAACCTTAAACCTTATACGAACGTTAGACGCACAAATCTGTGATTCATCAATATGTTCGTACCTAAATTAATTTCTAACACCCTCAGACCATGTGTACGCACAAATGATGAAGGCCCGGCTGTCCTACAAAATGTAAACACACCCTTTTAACTAAATGCATAGTATAATACATTTATTTAAATGAAAATAGTACATAGAAGGCAATTTACTGATGCATTGACCAAAAGTATTAAATTAAATAGATGCCCTTTGATCCTCATAATTTCTATGAAAAATTTTTGAATTCATATTTATGTTTCTGAATAAACGAGTCGTCGCTTCTTCTGCAGCTATGAAGTTAAAACAACGTGTTGCGTCATAATCTGCGGGAAGAACTCTTCTGTCTGCTCGGTGTGTGTGTGTGTGTGTGTGTGTGTGTGTGTGTGTGTGTGTGTGTGTGTGTGTGTGTGTGTGTGTGTGTGTGTGTGTGTGTGTGTGTGTGTGTGTGTGCTCATCTCATGAACTGATAATCACATGTATTTACTTATTAATTGATGATGTCGGATCATGAGTCCGGATCGTTCCGCTCACTTTAACCCCCCTGATGACATGTTGTTGGGTCCACTTTAGCCTAAAAACACAGGCTGGTGTTTCTACCCTGGTGTTCTCACTGTTCCCAACCGATCAGCCCTGTCTGCTCTCTAAGTACCACTGCCTTCTGCTTCTCTCATGAAAACCTGAACTGGGAATTCATGTCAACTGCAGACCTGCGGAGTAAAGTGAGTTCTGAGGAAGAGAACTCCTACAATGACAAACTAGTAGAACTAAAGGATATGGGACACTTCCAGAGGGAGAAGAGTCCTCTCTTGAACCATTTTACTCCCTGAACTTTAATGCCCTGCCGTCTTCCTTCATCCTGATGAGCTCTGACAAATCACTGGGCGACCGAGGCACTAATGCCTTACTTGCTTGCTATAATTTATTTACAACTTGCTTTAACTTCCTCTTTTAATATCTGTACAGATTAAAAGATTGTGCTGGTGGTTTTACAGGTTTAAGTCCGTTAAATTGAGAACAGGTTTTATTTCCACCACTGCAGTCCGGTTTTCAAAAGACTTCAGAAGTTCAGAGAGAGATTGTCTACCCTCCAGAAAGGCACTGATCTCAGTTCAAATACCAGTTAACAATAATAAAAAAAAAATTATGACTGGGTGTGACATTGTGACGGAACACAATCAAGACAATAAGCATGTATGTGATAACATGTTTCAAGCAAGGTGATTCTTACTGAACTAAAGTAGATTGACATCAGTTTACTATTAACAAAACTGTGAGTGTCCAATCATAGCTTAGCATCAGTAGCTAAGCATAAAAAGCTTGACAATAATAACAAATAACAAAAAAAATGATTATCAATATGCATGGGGCTGTAGTTAGATGATACTAAGACTTTCCCTGTGTCCAAATTCAGGGAAGACACAGTCTATGAGTAGAGCGATCTGGTCAGATTCACAAAGTGTGTCACAAACATGTCTTCTTACCGTTGCATAGCTAACTACTCTGCGCAAAAGCACTTAGTGCTGCTTAGCTACCAAGATATCTAGCTTGTTAGTTAGTCACCAGCATCAATCCTGGCCAAATGTGTCAGAGATGGATTAGAGGATGTTTGTATTCTCTAAGTTTAGCTGCTAATAACTAGTTTCTTTCTGTGGTAACTGTGACCATTGTAAACTGATTACATAGAGTGCTCGATTGGAAAGATGGACAGGTTTGGTAATAGTAACCAATGAAAATGGGAGTAATTCATGTTATATGTGTTGCTGATACTCAACATCTACTGGACAAAAACAGAGATGACTTCATGAGATGAGCCTTCAGTTTCAAAACACACAAACAAGAAGTTGACACCCTCGAATTATCAGGATGCATCTAGCCTTCTAAATGTCACACAAATGCATCTGTCCTGTCACAGCATCATGGGTTGGGGATCATCTTTGTCAATGTTCAACCCTCTAACTGTAAAATCTAAAAAGTCCCCATACCTCTAGTTGTTAACATAGGCCAATACATTTACCATTGATTGCCTAACAGCATTTTAAATTGCCTCTGTTGTTCGACCTATGGCAAAGAGGTGTCTGCAGTATCAACAAAGTACTATTGGTAAATGCTGCCAATGTGGGATTAAAGATTAAAATGACCCTGAGAGAAATGGAAAGGTCATTGGGCAAATTGAGAAGGTGCTGACAGATTAGGATTCCAGGACTGGGATAAGGGTGAAGAAAGAAGTGTTATTTTGGGGTAGCACTTTGTACTTGGCACAAGTACACAGTGGCTCAGATGTGGTTCAGATCCGAGCCCTGTGGCTATCTTTTTCTGTCCCAGTGACAGAAACCTCCTGTACTCCAGCCCTTCACAGGCTTAAACTCCAAAGTTATCCCCTCTACCCTCCTGGAAATAGAAAATCGAACTGAATTGACCTCTCGAGATAACTCTCAGTCAGAGAGGAGCTTGGTTTCAAAGTGAAACAAACTGAAAAAAACTGATACCTGAGGAATTAGTAGGGTATCCAAACAAATTAGTGGGTAGAACATATTAAAAGGAATATTATTAATTATATTGGATCAGATGGTCGGCTTAAGGTCAAAATATATCATCCTGCAAGTCTAGGTGAAATACTAAGATCAGAAGTACAAATAAGTCCAGTAAAAATAGAAATAAAAACATTTTTATTTTCATAAACTGTTTCTTCTGCAAGGGCAAATTTCCTAATATCCAAGATTTTAACTCCCAATTTGCTGAAAATCTAAAAAACCATGGTAGGTTAAAATTTCCTGCAGAGGTCGGAAACATAATCACTGCTTGCTGCCAGACATGCCAGACTCATTGCACTGCACCTAAGACATAGGGTCACTGAGTTCCTGCCTCCACCCATGCCTGATGAAAAAGAAAACAGGTTGGGTCAACTGTTACTCTGATCACCAGACGTCCCGTCATCTACCTAAAGGTAATGCAGTCCAATACAACAGTCCTGTAATGAAGGAGTTGTTTTCAATAGATGTTGATCAACCTTGAAACAATTATCTGTATTTATACAGATGATTGAAGATAACACAACACAATTCAAATGCACCAAAAACTGCCACCTCCAAAAAAAAACATGAATTTGAATCAACAACTCCTTCTCAAACAATTTCATGAAAAAAACTAAATCAATATGGATTTTGTGGACTGATGCCAATGCAAGGGAGGAAAATATGTCTGATGCTGATATATCTGACAATATCTATATTTTAAGAATGGGCAATGATTCCAAGGATATCAATATCAAACCCTTATGATAAAGAAATACGATTTTTTTTGGAGTTTCTCGACAAACTTTATTATAAATAGATATAAATACAAATATAATACAAAAACACAAATACAGCCAAATATATAGAACTTGAATTATTCAAATAAATAAGTCTGCAGAATCATATCAGCCCATATTATCAGCCAATTGATCAATTGATCAGGCTCTAACATAAACTGATTATACTCCTCATGTAGGAAGGAGTATTTGTAGGGCTGTCGTATTAAAGCGCAAAACATTTCAACTGAGGGTACATAGTGAAAGCCTTGACTGTCGTCGCAGTATAGACTGCGTGACTGTCATTACGGGAGCATCAGGCTGAGAGGGAACAGGAGGCAGTGTGGTAGGACAGTAGGTCACTGGATTTGCGCCCCTCTCCATAATCACCTCTATTTGGAGGGGTTAAAAGAAGGGCCCATAAAACATGACCTTCCCTGGGGCTCTAATCGCTCCCCTCGGGGCCAAGCACCTTCCATTCCAGACATGACAGTTTTACAAGCCCCTTCTGACACCATTGTTGCGTTCAGGGACTATTTACACACATAACTACAGACTAGCAAAGCGAGGTGGGAAAAAGGAGGGAGGACAGATGAAGGGCAATATGTCCCGGCAAATGGTCCTAGTGACAATCAGGAAGATCAAGAAGGATTGAGAGGGCTAGATATTGATTAGCATCACTATGTGCTTCAGTAAGCTTTGCACTGAGCATTTGTAGACCACATGCCCCTACAACTTGTATTTGTGTATACATATAAAATGTAAAGGTTATCATTAACAGTCAGCTCTTAAATCAATACATTTCCGTTTTAGGTGGTTTGACCCTTTGAGCCTATGTATCTCTTGGTCTATGGCGTGTTCGATTTTTGAATCAAATTGCATTAGTGATATAAGGGTAATAAGAACAATATAGTAACGTTTAACGTTTAATTTCAGTTCAGCATTGCTCAACCAACTGAGCAATGTATTTTGTACATTGGGATTTGATCAAAAAAGGGCAGAGAGCGAGAGACAGATTTAGAGGCTGATACTGAATCCATGACAGACGTTAACCCCAAAATGATGAAAACGAGTTGAGGATGAAGTGGAGATCATGTTGCCTTGAGTCCTCTACTCAGGCCTAACTTGTTCCTTGGGTCCTATTCTCTGACATTAGAGAGATGTTCCCGCTCGTCCCAGCAGCGTTCTCCTCTCGCACTACTTTACCATCACCTTTTAGATATACACCCAGAATAGGTTCTATATTTACAGCTCCGCAACACACGCACGCGAGCACACACTCAACACACTGCTGTGATCAAAAACACATTCATCTACTGCACTGTCTGAAGGACGTTATGCCCTGAGGAAGAAAACTTCCGTCCATGTTTTGCAGCTCACAAACACACACACACACACACACGCACACACACACACACACACACACACACAAACACGGTTTCTATGACCTGTTATGTTCT
Source organism: Pleuronectes platessa (assembly GCF_947347685.1). Lineage (NCBI taxonomy): Eukaryota > Metazoa > Chordata > Actinopteri > Pleuronectiformes > Pleuronectidae > Pleuronectes > Pleuronectes platessa. The sequence goes on from NC_070647.1 coordinate 5,208,790, forward strand.
GTGTTAAATTAGAAGTCAGCACAGGACGACTGCACACCCATCAGTCACAATGACTGACAGCTTGAACAGAAACTGAATGGCCGGTGTGACAGAACATGGCACGGTTTCTTGGAGGAAAAGGAGTAATATGTATGCAAGGATGAATTCAACTGAAGTCTCACTTAGATTCTGGTGTTACTTTTGCAAGTTGACCATAATTAATGGTCAATTTTTTTAACTATACTGCAGATAAGATGTTGGTATCAAACCCTTAAGACAAAGAAGTGCAATTGACGGAAGATATTTTACTGTTAAACCACTAACCTTATAAATAACTATAAAAAGGCTCATAAAGAACAATTTTCTCAGCCAACTGATAACTGGCTAGGTATTTTAAAACACTATTCGGACAAAATCTTTTTTTCATGTAATTGATGAAGCACAGTGAACTCAATCAGTTCAGAGAACATAGGTCAAGAGATGTAGATGAATCTCTTTATTAGTGGCGATCTGATTTTCAGTTTTGAGGAAATACATCACTAGTTAAATGTAGGTCTGGATCTATTCCTACCACTTGTTGTGCTCTTTGTTTAGCAGAGTCAATGTACCAGGAATAAGCAGAGGAATGCCTCTAATGCCAAGGTTTATGGGTTCAAGGAGAGAGATGTTTACATGTGGCAGCCTGCAGTTTGTCCCAGTTGGAAAGTCATGCAAACTGAGCTGAGGTCAGACGGCAGATTGGACTAATACCCAGAGAAAAGACGGCAACAACTCATTGATGATGCTTAAAGCCTTATTCATGTTAGTTTTCCCTGCAGAGTTGTATTGTTGTCAAAAATGTAAAGGCATTTTGACTAATGTGAGACAATAAAACTTTCAGGGAAGTCTCGTCCTCAAATCTTTTGTGAATAGAGCCACAAAGACGAACCTGAGAGTGGTAAATACGTTTTCAAAAGGAAAAGAGACCCGATGAAGAGGTTGCAGCTTTCTCTCTGGAATTGTAAAAGTGACCTGGTATAAATGAGCTACGGCTGCACAAAGAGCTGCTCACCTGTTTATTCAAAGGTCTGTGAAGCTCGACTCAATAAGTAGCACAACTGGAAACTCAGTTGCTGTTGTCCTGATTGACAATGTCACTGACACTGATGAATCCCAGACGTGACTGCTAAATAGTGATGGGTACATGTTTATTCAGAGTTAATTAACACTGAACATAGCACATGTCCAAATCTCACCAAGTTTGATAACACCTTGGGCCCTTGATGCTACACATGATGAGCGTGAAGCCGATTTCGATGATCGGACAGAAAGAGATTTCTGGAATTAGTAGATAGATACCAGCAGTTTTCCCAGAACTAAAAATAACTGATCAATATCACATTTATTTCAGGAGCATATTCTGAGTAGAGCTGCCAGCAAGTTGTGGAGAATAATACGTCAGTGTAGGTGCATTTTTTTTTGTTGAGGTTTATGAGATAATCTTGTAATACCTTTTCTGTAATGAAATGCCTACAGTATCTACATTTAAACAGGGAGTTGGCTTGTACAGGCATCTGAAATAAATGTGATTTTTATATACTGTAAATGCCTGTGTGTGTACTGTATATGCCCGCCTGTCTGTCTTCTGTTGCCGTTGCGGTACTGTGACGCTCGTGCCATCATGTGATGGCGAGCGGGGAGCCAGAGCTGCGCAGATGGTGTCAAGGCAGGGCTCCTCCAGTGTCACAGCCCTCCTGCCGCCTGCACTCACGGACAAGGAGCAGAAGATCAGAAGGGAGAGCGAGGCGCTACACCTGATGGAGACGACGGCTGAACTCAGACACACATTCAGGGCAGGTCCATCCTAACACAAGGGTGTGGCTAAAGAGAGCACAGTCATGGCTGAGAAGCCACCCTGGTGTCTGTTTAGTTGCAAATAGGATCTTCTTCAATATCAAGGGCAAAAGAGGCAATAAACAGTATGAATTAACAATCTGATAAAGAAACAGGCATGTTTGGAGGAATTATGTGGAATAAGGATTATCAACCTTAACCCTCAACAAGGTGGCTTCTTCCCGGCCCAAATATCCCAATGAGTCATTGCACTTGACAGACAAACAGTTTTTCCAATAGGTAATGGTAGCAGCAACAGAGGTCAAAACATTTATTTTTAAATGTTCAATGGTGGAGGGACCACCGGGAGTTGAAAGGGCAAACATGGGAAGAAGAGGTTGCTCTGTTTCTACTTGTCAACATTAGTTTTTACTTTTGCTGTTTTACAGAACCAAGTGCTCCAGACACTGCCTCTGGACGTGCTGCGGACCGCGGTGACCACACGCTGATACGTAACGTCCTCCAAGTGGGCGGCAGCCAGTCACACAACACCAGTGGTGCACCTTCAGTGTCCGTCTGCCTCTTCAAGGGCAGACAGGCAGTCACTTTCAAGGCAGATTCTGGTCGTTGACACTGTAGACTGAATAAATACTTTGTCTGCAGATGATGCTAATGCTTGTGGTAGCCAATTCCAACCTTTCGAGATCAGTGAAGCACAGGGAAGCACCGTGGCAATGTGCCTGCATGAATGTCGGGCCTGGGGCTTTTGAAATAGCAGTGGAAGAAAAGGTGCATTGGTTTTCACATATCAACAGGCATGTAATCGCCCACCTTCAGTTTGTATAATTGTTTTTATACCAAGTGCTATTAAAAAGTGTCTGTATCATTATACATGCACTACTACATATATACTGTACTGTAGGTACCCTGCTATAAGTGATACCCTGGTAATGTTGAGTACTGACACCAAAATGTGCATCATCCACCTCATGCATTCACTGTTGCAGAGTATAATACTGGTTGATACTTGTCTTATATTTGAAATGGTTTGTTTTCTTATTTAATTAAAGCTCGCCAACGTCTTGCTGTGTGTGCATTAAATGCACTGGTGTATAATTATGTGAACAAACTAAACTAAATGAAAACATGGTCACCAAAGGAAGGAGCTGGAGAAAGCAGACGGGTCTGACACTTCCCCGAGTGCAATCCTACCAGGTGCTGAAAGCTGAAGTGGATGGAACTGAGTGATACAAGATATGAAGATTGCATTAAGATTCCTCAGCATTTGGAAAGCCAATTACACACAGTACTATAAGTGTGTTTCTCTGCGTGTGCGAGACCCTCTCCACGGCTCTACTGGCCTCCTCCAGCTCGCTGCTTAAGTGACTTCTAATGGGAAGAGAGTCATGGTTTGAGGCAGAGCTAGGCAGAGAGTGAAAAGCATAATTGCCCGTGTCTGAGGAGGGTGGGAGTACGAGGGTGCTACAGAGGAGAAGGTTATATTTACATGCTGGGTTGTGAGAACCAGCAGACACACCACGGCATTTAAAATTTGACACAGCAGCCGGCGCTTAACCCGCAGATCTCACGCGTCGCCTGATTGTTTTCACTTCCATAAACGCCTGCTGCATAAATAGTGGAGTGAAAATGCGCTGAATGGCATGCGCTCGCATGTGGTGTTAACGCATTAGAAAGAAGGAAAACAGGAGGAGCCACCTGTCAATCATAGACAGGTGGCAACCGACCTCGTTCTTGCCAATAAGTATGCACGTAAATATTTTACCTGAGTTGTACCATATATCAGTTCATATAAACTGCATAAAAAGGGTTAGAAGACTGGGGAGTGGAGTATTCACAGTGACCAACTGAGGGAGATTTGATGCCATCATGAAATAAATTGAATATCTTTTTTTATTAAGATGGCTCGACAAATTCTGGGTATGCTTATAATACAAAGAAAAAGAAAATTTGAAATAAACAATTATAACTGCACGTTGGTGTTCTCCAGGAGGCAGGGGCTTTAGGTTCTAACTGATTGTGTTCTTTGCTTTGACTCTTAAAACACAAAATAATCTAAATTATCAGTTCAAATGGACTTAAGCTGCTTCAGTGCCGCTGTTGTTAAAAGTTGTTGCGTATTACCATTTGTTATCATTAGAGACCTCTATATATTTCTCTGTGTTAATGTGGCGTGATTTGGATCACGGGTAAGATGCAAAATGTGTGAGGTTACAGAACCACTCATCGCTGTGTTGACCGTCTGGTCTTTTGCAACATTATTAAAGAGAATAATAAAGATAATCTGCATAATGTGTAGGAGCAGGTGTTAGAATTAAACAAACACAAAGGAATCATGAGAAGGCATCAGTGCTGATGTTAGCAAGCTCGGCTAACTGCCTCCATTCCCCAGTAGTTTCCTAAGTTTTATCTTAAACAAGATAGATACAAGATACATTTATTGATCCCAAACACATGCACAGTCACACTACATGCGGATGAGGGAATTTTTTCCTCTGCTTTTGACCCATCGGGTGAACATCGCAGGACACACAGAGCAGTGGGCAGCCATGCACGGCGACCGGGGAGCAGATGTTGGGGGAGTAAGGTGCTCTGCTCAGGGGCACTTAGACAGTGGGGGTAGGGAGAGTGCTCTTTGGACTTTGGAACAGATCCAGGTGTTGTCCCTCCAGGTATGTTTTTTATTGTTACTGCGAGGAGTCGAACCAGAGACCTTCCAGTCCGATGTCCGTAGCTTTCTGCCCACAGTCCAATTTTTCTGCCACTAGTCCACCGCCTATCCTTGTAATGGGATCGATGCCAGTATACAAATAAAACTTTGTCGGCTGCAAATACATCTAAAAAGTTTTTTTGAAATGGAAAGTCATCCACAGCATCTATGGTGTCACTGTAGTTTATATTTCCTTTGACAAAAGTAAGCGATCACATTCAGTATCACATTGAGGATGGAGGCCGTGGTCTCTGGCTGCATGCCTTCAACAACGTTTTAGTTTGAAAACGGTATTTACAAACTGAAAACGTCTCTGTCCACATAAAAGCGTTTTGGCCCCACATCAGTTTCAACCCCCTTCCATACTGACAGGCCTGAAAACACATCACTCACATACACTGCGTATGCACATGCCGGTGTTTACAGGAAATATTTGATAATTTAATATTTGGAGAAACAGCTCGGTTACACACTAGAAGCAGCAATAGCAAATGTAAAGGCTACATGTTAGAGCAAAATTGAGTCGTGTTGATTTCGCCTGTTCCTGTTCCTCCGGGTCAAATCATCATTTCCAATATTTCGTAGAGCGGTAATGATGTGAACCTTGGTGCAGACTCATAAGAGCAGTGTATTAATTTTCATTCCTGAGCAGCAAGCATGTGAACCGCGGTGACATCTAGTCTCAGTGACTGACACTTGAGCGTGGCTTATTCTTTCAAGAGTTCTGGCTTCTTGCTGCCACAGGCTCTAAAGGTAATCCTTCCAAAGTCAAACTGTTTACCTCGAAATCAGACCCACTTTATCATCTGGGTGAATGTGATATCTGAGGTCATTTAGATAAAACTCTAGACTCACTGTGACTTTGCTTGTTTTGCTTTATACATCAGCTCATCTTCCTGCTATCAGTCTGTTCCACCCCCTCCCTCTTTCTTCGTTTCCTTTCCACGATTGAGAGTTATTTTAAGGAGGTGCTTTTGAAAACTACCTCCGCTCTGGATTGCCTCTTAGCTCATGAAATATGTTCCGAATAAACCTCTGGGTGATGGATCAGCTCAGCAGCCATAGAGAGGATCTGCGATAACACAGATATCTGCATCAAGGTTAAAACTTTATCAATCATTCTCACGCAGACTATCACTAAAATGCTCATTTGTGATATCAATAATGTTAATGATGTAATGAATGATTAACAGTGCTTGTATTGCTTTATATTTATATAAGATTGTTTCAACTGGAATTAATGCTGCTAGCATTTTTATATTTATCATATAGTTTGTTGTCAAATCTGTTAGGGCTTGATTCATTCATGTTATGAAGTCGTTTTTTTCCATTTATGTTGTTGCCACCGTGGTTTCTGAAAAATGGAAGATCATATTTCATCATATGGAGGAAAAGCTGATTTGTTGTCTCTAATGAGTTACCGGGGCATTCAAGAGAGGAGCTGGTGAAAAAAAAATGATAAATAAATAGCCGGCAGCAAATTCGTCAACGAAAGCAACTGTTCAGCCAGAAGAGATTAAATTCAATTACTTAAATTCCACGCTCCAACCATGCCCCCAAACTGAGGATTCTTGACAAGTCAGATGCTGCTAAGTGCATGTGTGTGAATGCACCGTTTCTCTGCAAAAGCAGGAGTGTCCAAACATGTGGATGCAGCCAAAGTTTACGCAGTAATTTTACGAGAAGAAGATGGTAATTTTACAATAGGGAGCAAGAAGTCCCAGTGCTTGCTAGAATTTCACTCTTTCTGTATCCCACATCTTAAATCAATATTATTGTGAAACTATGAGTCCCTTTGAATATCATAAAAAAAAGGCAATTTCCACCCGGTCGGTGTGGTTCTTTCTTGGCATTATAGATCTTACACAATCTTTTCAAAGTCCTGATAATGTGAGGCATATGGGCCAAAAATATGAAATGATTTTAACGTAGGCGACAGGAGGGACTTTTAATACACCCCTTGTAAAATCACACGTATCATAAAAATTATGACTTTACTCTGGTTAAATATATATCACATGCACGAGTTTCCTGGAGCATTAGAGGAACACAGTTGTCCTCGGATAACAGCAGGCATTCGACCGAGAGGCTGCATTTCTCCCGCTTGAGCAGCGCTGAACTCAGGCTTTTAAAATGGCTCCTCAGCTTGTGAGAGCAGATGCTTATGGTTACCCTCTCCTACGAGCCCATCTGATTCCCACAGTATTCAGATTAAATGTCTCAGTACAATTTTCAGGGAACAGGTGGTTGAGCTCAGGCTGGAAGTGAGCCTCATGTCGATGTGTGACGACCTATGATGTGTTTGCATTCACATTTTAAGTTTTTAAATAACCTTCTTGTGCAAAGTAATTAAAAATGCAGCTTTAAAAACTCCTTTTACTTTCAATATAAAACAAGCAACATGTTCTGTGTTGTGAGTATGGGGGCTGGAGACCTTCCCAGTACATATTTGTTAGGAAAGATACAAGAAGTTCAAAATAACTCAACAACTTTTTACTCATATGTAGCTCTTAAGATTTGAGAAACATTTCCGTAGTGAATAAAAAAAACATTCTGGCAAAGGACACTGTGTGGACTTGACTTTCTACTCTTTGTGTGAATTGGTTATTTGGATCTTTACTTTTTTATCCATTGAAGCTGCTAACAGAGGATTTGTTTTGAAACTTATTCAGTTTTTCAAGGGTTCAGTATCGAATGTGCATCATTATCAGGGTCAACAAACTGATGGCGTGTGATTTTACAAGAATAAATTCATAATTTTAAAATAATTAAGTTGTAATTCAAGCCTATGTGTCATTTAACCCGGGAAATAGCAGAAGATCCGTCTGTTGCCTTCATCAAACTTAGGATTGTGGAGCTTCCTGTCAGTTTATACTTTATTATATGTCTCATAAATAGCATAACACTTATCGTTTTGGCACATCAGAGCCAAGTATCAGGACACTAAAATGTTTGATATTTCCTTTTCTATATTCTCATCAAATTACGACTTTATATTTTGCGAAATATTCAACTTAATTCTCATAACATTATCACTTCATTCTTGTAATGTTAGAGGTTTCTTCTGAATTACAACTTTATTCTTGTAATATTATGACTTTATTCTTGTAATGAGTATTATATTCGAAATCTCCGATTTTTTTTCTTCATGGTTGTAATAATCTGTTGTAAGAATCAGCCTTTAGACCAAGGGGTTTGGTTACAGGAGTTAGAGTTGAAACAATGAAGTCAGCTTTCTAGACCTTAGACTTTGCAGTAAGTGTATTTAAAGTGCTGAAAAATAAAAAATTGAAATAGATACTGGTTATAGAGTGTTAGAGAGTGGTAAAAAACAAAAACAAAAAGGATGAAATGTGTGGGAGAATGCTACAGGTTACCCTGACAACTGTGGATAAGTGGAAAAGCCAAATCATATCTTCACTTCCTCTTAGGGCAGGTAAAATACAACTTCTATTAAGAGGGAGAAATTATACATTTACAAATAAACACTTCTCTGCAGTCAGATATTTTCTCTAGCAAAACCTTCAGCCAGGACAGACAAATCAGCCGTGAAACAACCTGCAGCAGCCCGGATGGTCGGGTGTCACTGGGTTAGACGAAGGCTTCTATGTTAAATTACTTTTACAGTATTGTCATTAAACAGATTAGATTAATTTTAGAGTCGTTTAAAGACAGCGCCTGAGGTAATGTTCTCATCCCAGCTCTCTGGCAACACTGAAGATTTGCGAGTCAATGACAAAATTGCCTGTGTGGGAGTGAATCAGCATTGTACATTGACAAATGCAAAAAAAAACTCTTCTCTACTTTAAATATTTACGCTGACACTGGTACACTCAGAGAACAGTTCTCATAAAGTAAAGTAATTCAGTCTTTGCGTTTCTCCCACTCATGTTTTGAAATGAATTACTTTACTGATATGTTATGATATTAAGGATGATATTAATTTAAGAGATTCATATGAGTCATATATCTGTGCATTACCAGGGCAGATGTGATAGGTAAAATATGCGAGCGGCAAAAGATGTCCGAGTGGTCGCTCCACATTTTCCACGCATTATTCCCTAAGATAATAATGAAATAATAAAACTACTCAATGCTCTCACATTATTATAAAGTCGAATTAGTATTACTAGTGCAGTGCCCATTCTAAACATGCCTGTTTACTTGGCCTGTGGTTATGCTCCAGAATTATTCCTTGTCATTAGCGAGTCCTCCTCAAACAGTTCTAGAATATACTGTCACTTTTATTGTTTGTGTGATGGACGTTGTGAACAGAGCTTTTTTATAAATAGCCTACGGTGCAGAGTGAAGTTAGAAAACTTCTTCCTACCTGGTTATTCTGCAATAAAGCTGTGGTGCATCGCTGAACAACCGGATTCTGTTTTCTGCACCCATTTTCATAGTCAGTGTTTTTCATGAAAGGAAACACAATTAGCTTAATTACTGTTCACGTGTGTAACTTTTATACAGTATTTCATGCATCTCATGTTAGCTACTTCGGAGGTCTTCAGACCCTAGAACACAACTTTTCAAAATAAAAGCTGTAATTCTGCACGGTATCAAGCACGGCAGCAACAAAACAAATGTTGTGCTTTTACTTTGTAGACAAATTGCTAAAAAGAAAGTGATTCTGTGAATGCTGTTTCCATGACAGAGATCAGCACCTGCAACAACGCTGAATGTCTGTTGTCAGTCCGATTGTGAACTTAAAATAAACAACATATCAAAATGATCTAATGGCTGCCCGGCTGCCAACTGCCAAGCACTGCTCTAGGTTTCCAAGGACGTTAAACTTGGAGCACTGACTAACTGCTAAGCCAAGCCTCCACCTGTTAATTCAGTGTTTTGATATTGAGTCACATGTATCACACCAAATTCAACACCGCACCTCCCTGGGCAGTAAACAATACATATGCCCAGTGTGAGCCAATAAGATGAATGGTTTGTGAGCTATGTGAGACAAACAGACATTGAAGACATTATGTAGCTACATGCAGCACTAGCTTACAGTGGACAAGGACTCACATGGAATGTATATATCAAAAATCAATCAGGAGTAGAAAGAACATTGCCACATGCATTTTTAATGAATGTTAAAGGTTAATTTAGGTTCATTACAAAATTGGGCCATATTATACGGTTTTGACCTTCATTTCCATTTGTAATAATACTGTTCTAATCACCAAGGAAACGGTTGATTTCTGGTGATGGTGAAAAGAGCTCTAAAGAGAAATCTGAGGGAGCAAGAGACATGTTATACTGTAAAAATGTTATACTGCAAAACGTAAATAACCTTTAAAGCTATATATATGAAACGAAGGTTAATCATTCCTGTAGCAAGAGGAAATACCAGCAACAAGTTTAGGCCCAAAATCTAATTTGGTAGGTTGTAAAGATCCTGTTTAAAATAAGTGCCTGAACGGGTGACTAATAGTTTTGCATGATAAATGAATAGCCGTTTCCTGTGTGACATTCCCATGTTTGCGTTTGTCCATCCCAACCTCCGCCACATGCAGACTTTGTCGCTCTATAGCACATCACCTGACTTCCTCCTTTGCTCCTGTCATAGCTACAGCCTCTAGAGGCCACCTAACAATAAAATGTAACTATGGATCATAATAAGCTGTTTGCACAGGAAACCTTTAGGATCTTTTTTTATGGGCACCTGGGGAAGACACTCATTGATGTCAAGACAACCATATGTTGAAACATTAACATATATTTGAGCCAGTCCCAGAGCGTCAAGAGGAAAAGGAGAAAGACTGAGGATTATTGTCTGAAAACACTTTCATACTAATCGTAAATATCTTACCACATTTTTGTGAATTCATTTTCAACTTCAATATTTATAGTTTCTTTTAGGAAAAGAAAACACCACTTGATTAAACCCTCAACATGCACATAGGCTTCTAATGTCTGACCCATTCCATCCCTGCACTCAGAAGTGCAGTATGAGACCTTGTATTACCTGTTTAGAGGAAACATTCAAATCCACACTGTATAGACTTGAAATTTTAGTTGCAATCCTTTGGTTGAAATAAAAACAAAACTGTAGCTGTCATTTTATCAAGGGCTCATTACAATCATGTCTTATATCCTCCTCGATCTGACTTGTCCTGTGGAAACATCATCATTTTTTGTAAACGCAGTGAGGACACCTGCAGCCAAATGATCAAAAACGATTTACATTAGATGTCTAATTTGGAGCCTGCTTAGGGGCTGGATGAAAAAATAATTGGCTGATTTGCATGAACTACCGTGAATTTATGCAGAGTATGTGGGATTGATCAAAAAATTATGTAACAATATGGAATTCTCCTCTTACACTGAAGGCATCGTAAAATCATTCAATACAAACCAAAATGGCAAAGAATATTTGTCCGCCTAACAGCTCTCATTGATTTCCCCCTTAATTTCATGAAAACACAACCGCTCGTTGGCCACACAGCAATTCTCAGTATGAGCCACGGGACCTGCATACAGTTTGTCTTTATATGATAGATTGAAACTTGTTGAACATACAATGGCAATAGATAAATCCTATATCATTTTCAAGGAAACATTTCTTAACTCATAGAATCGGGAATTTATAATCAATCGTGAGAAATCTGCAGTTATTTACAGAGAACGAGGTTTAATCCAGGTCTCAACTTTACACCTGACCGATGTGAAGTGTACACATGAATTTTGGATCCTTGGTTTGTGAGAGTGGAAAATTCTCTGATGCAAATGGTTGGAGACATGATACATCATGTTCTATGAAGCTTTGCCATCAACCGCTGTGGATAGAAACGTGAGGTAAAATGTCTGTCTGCCTCAAGTCGAGGGTTGCAAGCAGGCATGCAGTGAGAAGAGAGAAATCTCCTCAGGCGTTGGGCCTTTAACCTCTTCCTTCTTTGTACAAGCAAACCCCTGGTGGTTTTTACAGAAGAGCAAATGCACCCAGGCTTGAATATTCTCTCCTGTCTGCTATAGCCTAGTGAAGAGGAGGAAGCTGCAAGAGTGGAGGGCTCCTCTGGGTCCCCATGAGCCTGAATCCAGCAGAGAATTACTAATAGGATCGGTTCTGCCAGGTCGGTATCAGTGAACCATAGAAGAAGACTCAGACAGACAAAGACTCCGGCGCTGCACTGCGGGATGGGGTCAGCTAGCTTTCACTTCAGTCGATCCATGAAGCGATTTCAAAAGAACAGGACATTAATTGTTTTTTCTTAAGAAATATGATTCCTTGTCTGCTAATATGAACGCTGTTATTTAGAGTAATATTTAGACAGTTTGGTCATGGAATCAACAATATAGAGAGTTATTTTATTTTTTTCTACTACTGTATTATCCCACCTATAGCGTATTCATATTTATATTTATCTTGCTCATAGTGTATTCATCATTCTTATATCATACCTTACCTCTTAATACTGTTCATATTCCACTCATATTTCTAACTGTACTTCCTATTTATTTTCATATTCCACTATGCACAATACTCTGCACTTTAACTGCCTTTTTTTGCACTTCTGATTAGATGCTAAGCTGCATTTCGTTGTATATGTACTTGTACTGTACAATGACAATAAAGTTGAATCTAATCTAAAAAAAATCTAATAGACCCTTTAAGCTAACATTAAAGGTAGGTTAATAGCTCAAAAGTTCAACAAAAAATGCATTACTTTGTTTCTGTCCATTGGACGTCCTCCCTAAAAAAATGTCCTCACTTCCAGTTGAAACCAAAGAAACAGTTGTGAATCAGCCCCGCGCCACGGCTCAGGTTCCGAAGGCTCTTAGGGATTGAGAATGCATGTCACGCTTGAATAAAAAATAAATCTGCTATGTATTGTTTATTTAATATGCTCAGCACACACTCCTTGCAGGACCTTCTCTCTATGATTTTACAACTAGTTTCTTCTTGATCTGTTGCAAAAGCACAGTATTAATTGTCAGTATTAAGAAGTTCTGTATGGATCATTTGCAGATGATCATTTGTTCAGCACTCTCTCTCTACTCTGCCAGTAAAAGTGTCTAAAAGTGTATTGCTCCTTATTGACAATGATGCATTTAACCTGAGCTTAATGACATACCATTTCAAATTCAAGAAACACAATTCAGTTACTTAGGAGCAAATTACATTTTCAAAAATGTCATGACTATACTGAATCAGGCTTAAATGTTGTTACTACAGTGATCCCTTCTCACATTGTCCCTCGTTTTTCAAATAAATCAGAACAATTGAATGTATTCCACACCTTAACTTATTTATTTACATCTATACCAGTGTCCCTCGCTATTACTGGGCTTCTAACGATTGTAGTCTTGGCATTTGGAGGCCCTTCTACATTTTATTGTTTTAAACGAGGCTGCATTGGTATATTATTTATAATGCTGTATATACTGTATCTGCCCTAATCTGGCAAATCTTGCTGAAAACTTTAATAAAAAGATTTTAAAATGAAGCAGAAACATTGTCCAGAGCTCCATTTCATGGCTGACTGTCTTTTCCTGCCAGAGGGCAGAAGTAATGCACTGACTCTTACAGTACTATTTTTTTTTTTTCCTCAAAGAGACGATCTCCTGGGAGGTTTCTGTTACTGACTCCAGTCGATATCATGCTGGCAGAGTCTGCATTACCATATGTCATCATCATCATCCAGAAAGACCCCTGACAGTTCTGAGAGAAGTTACATTAACGGGATTTACAATTGCAGTTCCACAGAAATATACGCTGTAGTACTTGAGTCTGGTCTCTGAGGTAATTTAAAGAGCTTTGAGTTTGTTGTGTTGTTTCTCTCAGATCCCCACTGTCTGCTACTTGCAGTAAATGGCTCAAGTCAAGTATGAAAAAACAATTGAGAACAAATAAGTGTGGTAACTTTGTACTCGAGGATGTGATCAATATCCTGTTATCTCACAGTTGGTTATCGTAGTGCAACACAGAAGTCACTCATGCTAAAATATCAACACCGGCAAAAATGCACTGATATAATGTTATGCCAAAAGACAAAGATAGTTCTTCCTTAGTTACTGTTATAGACCTGTAGTACCATATATGTTGCTGCAAAATTGTTTATGACTGCACCCCAGACGACATTATTTCAGACCACAACCAACTGCTGCACTGCCCGTGAGAAGGTGTTAAAAAACGATATACTCCGTTACCAGCTAAATCAGCTCCTGCAAAGGATTCCTTGGTCGGGTGTGGTTGCCATGGCCACACAACTTGCTATTACTACGACAAACTACAAATTCAAACCAATCCAATGCCTGTGTGATAACTTAGCAACCAACACGTTCACCTTGAAAGACGAGGATCTCGTGCATTGTTTCATTTTTTCCCAATTGAGCAGCACTATGTTAAAGTGTGTGGAGCACTGCTTAATACACATCAAACCACTGCTATGATGTTCCTGTGTGACACAGTGGTTGAACTCTCATAAAGTGACCATCAGTGAGTTATCTTGAACTGCATCTACCCCCTTTCCACTTTTAGTCCCTCCAGCTGTCCACCTTTGTGTCTTGGTCTCTTCATGTGGCTCGGCGTGTCCTCTAATTGAACCCAGCTCGCTCAGATGTGGCTGCATTAAACAGTGGATCTTCTTCAAAGATTGGCTCTCTGAACCAGAGTAAATGATCAGCGGAAAGAGCAGGGGTTGAGCCGGCAGAGTAACCAATACGCAATTAGCATCAAGCCAACATACCATGAAAAAGGCAACATCCAGTCCATATCTATGCCTCGCTGTGTAGGGAGAGGGGAAAAAAATAAAACAAATACACATTTTTCAGCTTCAATCGCATCCAAAGCTGTCGCAGAGGGTCAGGTCGCAGCTAGTCACCATTATTACAAGATGACAACTCCTGCTGTGAACATCACGCCCCTGTCATCTCTTTGCTGATGTGACATTTTCACTTTGCAGCCGGATCCTCTTCCGTGTCTGGCAGCGCAGTTTCTCACCGTGTTTATTTGGGATCAGGTTTTCAAATCAAAGCTGCGAGGGTGGCTGAGCTGTCTGCTGTCACCCAAGAGCCCGCTGTGCTATAAATGTTACTGTTGCCAGATAAATAATACAACAATAATATGAGCGACTCTCAGAAAACGTGGCCTGATCGCAGCCTTTAAAGTCTGGCAGGCTCTGAGGGTACGTTCCTACCAAATACAAGTTAATCTAAGCAGTGGGGAAGTACTTCTTCAATACTGCTTAAAGGACAAAAGGTCTGAAGGCTGGGAAGCTTATTCGACTGAAACAGCATTCAGTTGCTAAGTGACCATTATCAAACCATATACCAAGGCTGAATAAAAATGTATATGCTGGATTATTTATTTTTTTTTTTCGTTTAAAAAATAACTTCTTGACTTCGAATGTTTGTTTACCCAGACAATCAATTTAATTTCCCGACAGGAGCAGGCAGCTGTTTTCTACAAAAAGGGAAAATAAATCATAAACTAGGTGGCCAGCACCAAACAGCAGACTTACAACGTCAGCCAGGAGCTGGTGGAGACAAAAACAGAACTTCATGATCACCTGACATGACTTCAAATCATGATAATGTTGCCCTTTATTTGATGGATCTGAAACAACTGTTTGCTTACGGGTTAGTTATATCAACTGTATCAGGGGGAAACATATTAGTGTGCGCCCAAAAAATGTATAACGGGTTTTATGGAAAAAAGACTAAAGCTCAAATCTAGTCAATGTTGTTTTAACAAAGATTAAGTTCTTATTTAGATCAAGAACTTCTACTCAGCGATTAAATAAAAGCGTATTTAAATCTGACCTGACATTAGACACCAACTTCCAGTACCGGCACTTATAAAAATAATTGATTAGGTCAAAGGTGCAACTCCGATGGTGCTCACAATTAAGAACTGATTGTTGATTCCCATCCCTCACACTCTGCAACACAGCGACTCAGCCGCAATCAGCTGACGGTGGCAAAGAGTCAAGAAACACAAATCAGCTTCAAAGACTGATTTATTAATTACCTTTTAATGCATGAGCCTTGGGGTTGTGCAAATGGTGTCAGATCAAAGAACTTTCAGTGAATCCATTGTCCTTGGAATTGGAAGCGCTCAATCTTTTAGAGTGGATGGATGAAGCATTAATTATTCAGCATTCAGCCCAAACTAATGGCCCATCCGTTACAGCTCCCAGAACTCATGGGCCACACCAGGATGCCTCCTGGTGGTCGACAGGAAGTGCAGGGAAGACGGGAGGAGCACACCTTTGGCATGCAAGCCGTCACATTTATAAATGCATGATACATAACCCCTTATCTTTTCCCGCTCCTGAGAGCAATTCTCACTGTGAAGCTTAACCATTGTAATCCAGTATCTTTTCTGTGCTCTGCTGCTGAGACGGACGTCAAAGAACAGGATCCGGCTCCTTCTCTTCGATTCGTCCCGGTTTCGGCAGTGATCTCATCACTGTCTCCGCTCACGGTGACATCAGTCTCTGTTTGCAAAATGAGCAGTGCACCTCTTCCAGTTTGGCTTACATTAAGTCACATGCATTTTGTGAAAAAACCACCCACCATTTTGAGGTGCCTAGAAAAAACACTCGCATTTCTAGAACACACACAAAAACATGTTAACACCTAACACGCTATGATGACTAACTGTTATGCTGTTACTTTTTTCAGATGTGCACCGGTAAGCCCCGCCAGGTTGTTGTGGAGAGACGGTGGGTGGGAGTGGGTTAATAAATGTATCACCCTTGTCAGATGCTCTGTGGAATCAACACCTGCAGAAACCGTTAACAGGACAAAGAGGGGCGCCGCCACCGTGACATGCACTTTTTGTCTCATGCTTGAAAATGCTTCATTCATAATCAAATGCACGTCATGCCAACTGGTGTTCAGAGCTGCTGCATGTTTTAAAAAGAAACCAAGCTGCTCTTGGTCTTTGTTGGCTTGCTTTTTCATCAACAATGAACAGATCTCCATAGATATGATAACCGGCAAGCCATTACTCTTATCATTGTCACTATGTTATCCCTCCTCTATGATTCCTTGACAAATAATCCAACTAAACTAAAAAACACAATTTGTGTGAAAAGAAAAACACTTCAAAGTAGAACAATTTAAAACGATTGATTTAAAGATCACTTTTTATTGATGTGCTGAGAATATTCTGCAACTATTGCACAGACTTTAAGAGGCCACACAAAACAATGACATCAGCCATCAAGACCCAGTTTAAGGTCTCAGAGCAACACCTTCATCATGTACGGCAACTTTATCTACTCTGTAATAATTTAAAAGTCCCTTTGCAAGAGAGAGAGAGTGAGCATGTTCTACATTTCAGTGGAGTGTGTGAGCGTGTGCGTGTGTGTGTGCGTGTGTGTGTGTGTGTGTGAGTGAAAGAGTGAGACCAACAGACAGACAGAGAGAGCAAGGCCTGATGGGATGCTGTATATAGCAAGCAACTGCAAGGCAAGAGGTCCAATCATGCATGCTGAGAGAGTCTCCTTCATTATCTATCCAACAGGCCTATCTGATTTTCCGGATGCACACGATAAAACCTTCCTGCACTTTATCAGCTTTTGTTGGTGGTGGATGCTATAGCTGCATCATCATATGAATTAATATCTGTCCCAATCTATGCCAACAATTCATAGAATACAATCCTGACAAAGTGGTTTTATTTCCCCATTCACAAAAAGCTTTTCATATATACATTTTTTGACATTCTTCTAAACTTTGTAATATCTGGTGGGATTTCTGGGGTAAATGGGTTATTGCTTGTAACTTATTTTTAGTACTGCTGCTGTATTTGGAGATTTTTTTTCCTGAATCAAGGCAAAAACTATCAACGTAACTAAATGTTTAAGAAAAAAGGAAATGATCCTTTAAGTTGTTATCCATTGAAAAGCGCCACTTTATAGGTGAGTGTCTTGTGATAACCAAGTGTCTGCAAATGTAGATTCTCTTGAGGACATTTAGCAAGAAAGAATCCACTGGGGCCAGATGCATAAAACTAGACTATTGAATAAAGCTGTGTATGCACAAAGCACACATGCATAGTATATGCATTCTTTTAAGTATTTATGCTTTATAAAACCACATGTGCGTGTGGTTCTGTTTTGTAAATCTCATTGATTTACAGGGCCAATAAGCACAAGTCTCATTTCCACTCTCACAGATAGCCATACAAACCATGTAGAAACGCCTTTAAAACACCCACATCTCAGTCACCACCATTAAAGGGCAGAAAGGTGATGAAAGAGTAATTTATCATGTTCGTATTAAAAGAGATTATATTAAGTATTGCTATTTTAAAGCGCAGCATAAAATCACTGACGTGAAAATAATGGCTTGAATGTAAAAAATTATGATAAGCATAAACATTCTCTTTATGTGGCATGCACACGTTTATCATATTTTAAAACACTTGAGAAATGTTGCTTGTGAATTCAACTGATCATTTTTAGAGGAAGATCATTTTAGTTAATCTTTAAATTGGAAACTAATTGCTGCCTAGAAACTGGAATTACAATTATGATCATAGTGGTTACTTTTATAACTTATGTCTAAATCTCATCAGTCAGGATGATGGTTTCCACTGCTTCTTCACCCTTTGCCCTATACCTATGTCTAAGAAACTAACCATAGAGATAAAAGTGCACTTCCAACTAAGATGTCTGTCACCACACTGCACAACAGACAAGTGATCAGCACAGTCAATACACCACCAAAAAGTCATATTGCAAATATTTGCCCATACAAGCCTCTCACTTAATTACCACAGCGGCAGCTTTCTATGCTCCTTCTTACACTGAGCTATTACAGTCAACCAAAGCAGCGCAGGATCGTGATTGGAGGGGCAGATTAATGTGATTGGCGGCAGCTACAAATACGCCCAGTGGCAGGCTGTAACCACCAACATCCGGGCAACCTTTCGCCCTGCGCTCGCCTACCCAGCGTCAGGTTTGCCGTTGTTTACACATCAGACTCTATTCTACTCATCATGGCTCTGGCGTCTATTTGCAGTGAACCTGCCACACTTCCTGGCCTCCTGCAACGCCACACTGCGCGATGTGATCTCTGATGAGCTGGGCAGGCCCTCGTGCACCTGTAGCCCCGGTCTAACAGGGACAAAAAGTGAGGATGCTCGAGCACGTCTCCGTGTATCCCCTCTGACAGCTGTAAGAAAGCAGTTAAAGAGACATGCACACGTGGATCGGTTGTGTTAGTGATGCTCCAACACCTTTCTTTCTTTTTTTTTTCCATCACTGCTTCAAGACTAACAAGCTGGCACACAAGGGGTTACTGAGCAATACGGGATCATGGTCGAGCAGGTTTTTTGAAATCAATCAGTTTCACGGACCGGACGGATCTCAATGAAAACAGGACGTGGTGATGAGCGATGATGTTGCCATGACAACGGGCAGGCTGAGCGTGCAGCCTGGCTTTGGTATCTTCAGGCGTGCGGCAGGCGGCACCCAGACGGTTTGGGTTTTTAACCTCTTAAGTGGCAGAAAGCAAGCTGCAGTCTCATATGGGTTCATGGGAGGAAGGGGGGGGATGCGTGGGTGAGTGGATGAAGGTGAGGTGTGGTGGTGGTGGTGGTGGGGTGGGGGGTTATAAAGTTGGGCATCAGTCAAAACCCCTGCCTCAGAGCACAGACATGGGAAATGAAAAGAAGGTGGTGGGTGTTATTTCTTCTCTTCTTTTTATTACCCTCCAAATCCAGCAATGGCCAACTACAGAGACATGAGAGGGACAAACAAACAGATTAACACATAGTAGAACACCTACACACACACACACACACACACATACACACACCCTTTTTCCTTTTCAGAAACATAAGCACAAACAGAGGAAAGCCGACCAGGAATTCTCACTCGTCCTATTTCGCTCAGACACATGAGCACACCCTCAGCTGCTTTTAAAAAACACTCTGCATGCAGATTAAAGAGGCAGCATTGAGAGAGAGGAGAGAACAGGATGGCTACAACAATAGAAATAGCGTGGGGAGCCCGGAGAAACACGCCTGCTAACGCTGACTGCTGGCACATGAGCACGCGTGGATGAGTTGGTTAAAGGGACCGATCAGACTTTGGGGGTTTCAGCTCCCTGACAGCCTCAGACAGCTGAGCTGACAGAGAGTAATGAGCTCATGTCAATTACTGTGCTGTTTAGGAGGCTCCTATGTGGAGAATAATCAAATGAGTTTGTTATTTAATTGCTGTAAACACATGAGACCGTGATGGAGAGGACTGGTGCTCCGGCGCTGTCACGCTGATCTGAGTGATACAAGTACACATTTCCCATGAATCCTGTTAGCAATGCTGCAAAGAGGAAGTATTTGCTTGTCCAACTTTAAGTGCACTATGGGTTTAAAGATAGGGTTGGCATTCCTGAAAACGCTAGCAAGGGCAGGCTACACTTTGAAAGTATTGCACATGTTAATGGAACCTGATCATGACAAAGATGAAACTGATTATACAAATACAGTCAGCCAAGTAGTAGTTTATATCAGACTCACACAACCAACCCGGTGTCTTCAGCACATGCTTTAGTAAACATGTATGTGGTATAATGATTTAGAGCCTTTCTGCATATGCTGATTGATTTTCATATAATGATCAGTGTTTAGAGTCGTGTTTGATCCCTCCAGCCATCTTTATTATTCACCACTAAGGGTAATGTCATTTCTGCAGTTAAAGAGCACTTAACAGCTAATGCCGTCGGCCCCGTCATGTCAGGGTCAAGGGTGAGTGAGAGGGCAACGATTTCTGCTGCAACGGGCCGACGCGATGAAATCACACCTTTCATTTCCACGGGGGATAATTCCGGATTACTCCCTCCTGACGCCTTGTCAGGGGCAGATTAGCTCCCTCAAGGGTCTGCTTTTAGACATACCCGCACACCATAACTTCTTTGTTTCGTTCACTCGCAGAGCCTTTCTCCATCTGTGGTTTGAATATTGAAAGGTTAATTAAAAGCCAGCTAGCCTTTATTAAAAGAGGAAATAGGCCTCAAGGAGGACACCAGCGTAAGACCTGATGTTCACATACTTATCACAGAGGTTTGAATGGTTCAGTGACTGAGTGAGAGTTGGTGTGGGGAGATACACGTACTAAACATATGTATTTAAACAAAAAATGTCAGCTTCATTAACTCTTTTCTGCGAGTGCTGAACTCACTCACCACTGTCACATCAGTGCCAGATCCTCTATTAACGGTGTAAGAAATAACCAGTGACATTTAGTGGACGAGTACAGGGAGCAACTGAACTTAATGGTCATTTAGTCTCCATTTAAACTGTGGTTATCTCGCAACCTTTTGTAGAAGCTTAAATTGAATTAATTAAATGAGCTGTGGGAATTATGTGCATTTGTGTTAGTATTAAGTGGTACAATACACTCTGACTGAGTGTATATCTTCTCATCCTGTATCAATATTCCTCGTGCACATTAAGACAAATCCCAGCCCTGATCCTGTCTGAAAGTTTTCTGATGGTTTGTGAGGAGGAGGAGCCAATACCACCCTTACCCGTCAGTTTTTTCACAACTCACACCAAAATCTTCAAATTGTTTAGTCCTTTTTTTAATGAGGTACTCACTACTCCTACTTCTTCAAGAAATAAATCATACTTTTATATGTGTTTGTCTTAGGTCACGATATTTAAAAACTATCTGATGGGATCGGTTTGTTGGGAACTGGTGTGTGTATTATACATAAAATTATTTGGGTTTTCACACTGTGATTAATTAGATATTTACATTTATATTGTTGTAACATGTGAGCATGGGGGAAGAAAACCGGTGTTGAAGCTCTGCCTTCTTCAGTGAGCAATTATTGGGGGAATGTTCACAGGACAATTTAAGTGCAGGTCATTGTTTTTTATGCTTTGGAGTTCAGTTAAATTGATTTAGGGTTAAATTAAATCACAGAGACTGCTGCCTGTCTTTAAACTCATTTTAAAAGGATGCAATCGCGATCAAACAATCACTTTGAGACGGAATGAGGAGGAAGACTAATAGAATCACAGTACAAATAAAAAACAATCCGGGCTCTGTTTCTCTCTTTTCATCTCCTAACGGGTTGAAACCTCCACTAAGACCCCGAGTTTGGTTTGATAATTGAAAAACTATGAAATTATGATTATTACTTATCAATGGGGCACTATATTTAGAACTAATCCAGGACAAATCAAGACTCAAATTTGAAAAGTTCACCACAGCAGCAAGGATTTTTCTCCTTCACCTACATGCTTTGCAGGTTTAAGGAGCACACTGGAAGGTATTCTAACTGATACGTGTGCTTACTTAACACAGTGCGTTGCCAGGTAACACTGCTATGTATTGTAGAACATTTTAATCCGGGGCCAAACTTTTCGGTCACGCCACCCTGTGTCTGTTTGCTGAAGCCTTCCGTCCTCATGGCTCTCAGCAGCAGTGTCATGGTCGGCGCTGAAAACGCTGCTGATTATCAGTCTGACCTTGAGTGAAGTGTTTCAGTGTCCTGTCAGTCTCTAAAGGCTTTTTCAGTGACGGTAAATAATATAAATAAATCTGAGGGAATCAAAATCAGATAATTAACCTAAGATACATGACTTAAATATATAAATATATGCCTGTACAAACGCAAGTCAAATGTCAGATTCTTACTGGTTCTTTTGTGGTATAGTTAATAGTTCCATTACCGTTTTCTTCCTTTTGGGACTTGGTGTTAAATTGACCTCTCATCAGTAAAACCTGAAATTAATCTCCACATTTTAGCTCCAACATTTGTGGGGGCATCGGCTGTTGTAATGACGCACTACCTGTGACACAATGAGGGCGTTTAAGTAGCTGTTCTACATTCTTTTTAATTTAAACAACACAACATCATTCACTCTTCTAATACGTCAGCCATGCCGATGAGGTAATGATTTCCTGTCCATAACCCAGAACTCCCCAGCAGCCTGAGGCGAGTTTAGTGGAGCCCCTGTCCTTAATAACTGGCAGTGGGGGAATCCAAAGGTGATCAATCGGTTGCTTTCTTTGATTAACTGGTCATTCAACATTATAACTATTCATAAAAAAAAACTTCTGATGAACAAATAGTATGGATTTAGAACAACTGCTGGTTCTCCCATGTTTCTAACATCATGTTGTTTAAGATTCAAACTACAGTAAGTGGGATGTCACATCTCATCATGCATGCTATTTGAATTGCACACCAACCGGAACTAAACAACATAGAGATGTTCAAAAGCAGACGACAGATGCCACATGGTGCTGCTTCAATTCAGGAGAAGGATAAAGCCCCGCACATTTCTTTTAAGGTTAATCAGACCTTGAGCGCTTCAGTACAGAGCTGAGAGGTAAATGACATTTCCAGGGCTGTAACCCAATAAACAAAGTGTCTGTGAGTGGGAAATTGCTGGAAGATAGATCTAGGATGCACGGTTAAAATAAAACAAATCAGACTGCAACAAATGTAGGCTGTAGCTTCCGTTTTGGCACAGACCACACACCTACAATGCAACTCTGCTATGAATATCCACCCTGGCAGTGTTAGCACCTTGTTTGCTTGTAGGACAAAAGAAACACAAGAAATTCTGAGGATTTTTGTAGTGAAGACATTTGTTCTAAAATCTTATAAAGTGTCTTTAATGAGTCAGATTAGGGCGGATTTTTAACCAAGAGTCACTATAATTCAAACTAAATGAAAAGAAGCGATGTCACACCACTGCAAGGACCTCTCACCTCAGAGCTCTCAATTAAAGACTTAACTTGGAGTGACTTTCTGGTCACTTCATGGAGGTTTTGGGGTAAATAACTTGTTGAACTGAAATGTGTGTGTAAAGTGTGAGCTGTGGTGTTTCTGTGCACTCAAAGGAGGACGCGTGAACTGGGGGATTACTGTGTCGGGTTGGTGAGCCCCAGACGCGGCGGTGCGCCCTTACCCTCGCCGCCCTGGAGGAGTAGGGATCCTCGAATAGATTCCAGATCACCGGCTGCCACTTCCTCCACAGGTTGACGTTACCGTCGGCATCCACCTCGTCAATGCCGAGCCTCTTTCCTATATCGTCGTCCTCGTCCCCGTTGTCACAGTTGAGCTCGAACACGTCCAGCGCCTCCTCCGCGTCCCGGTGCTGCCGGTAGGTCATCCAGCAGCAGGGCTCCACGTCCGTCTCATCGATGCCCCAGAAGGAGAGCTCCTCCTCGAACAGCGGTCCGCACACATCCGCCGGGCAGTGGAGCTTCCCGGTGCGGTAGTAGTTGAGCACGTAGGCGAACACGCCCGGGTGGCGGTCGAAGAAGTACTCGTTGGTCCGCGCGTTGTACTCGATGAAGCCGGGGACTTGTTGCAGCTGGTCCAGCACGGAGTCGAGGTCCGAGTCGGAGGCGAGCAGCGCCAGTCGCGTCCCCGGCAGGGTCTTCAGGGTGGTCTTGTAGGTCTCGTGCCTGGTGCCCCCGACGTTGAGGATTATCCTCTCGTTGTCGTCAAACTTGCCCATCGCTCGGTTTCAGACATGACTTGATGGAGAGCGGGGGAAGTTGGCGAGTGCAGTCCGGAGGTAGCAGCGAGCCCGACGCGCGCACACACCCACAGTCCTGTTCAGAGGAGCTCCGGGATTTTGGCCGTGGTGCGCAGCATCCTCGGCACTCATCCGCAGCTCTCGTGGCTCTCGCGTGCTGCGAGGCGGGTGGCCATCGTTTGTTTGGAGGGGTGATTTCGGGGAGGCGGGGAGTTGTCGCTGTGCCACTCTCCCCTCAGACAGGCAGCGCTCACAGTGTGGAAGGATCTCAACCGGCGGCTCCAAGCAGACTGCGCTGATGCTGAGGCTGCCGTTGCGCGCCTCCCGAGTGCCTGCCCTCTCCAAGACGCACAGCCTCTCGTCAGCGTTCGGGCTCGTTACTCACAATATATAACAATCACTTAAAAATAATAATTAAAGTGGGCCAGTATCTGCTCTTTGCTTATTCCTGCTTGGAACAAGTCATCCACTGCGCGTAATTTCAGTTCCATCTCAAGTGAAGCTGCGAACAGTTTTTTTTTTGGTTAAGAAATTCAGGGGGAATGAATCAGCGCTCACAAATCTAGAGCTGCTGCCACTGTTTACCTCTGTAAAACGAAGTGACTGAAATCATCGGTTCAGGTGCAGGAGAAAGAATTAACTCAACTAGTTACTGAAACCAAAAATAACTTCTTATTGTGATCGAAGCCTCTCATCCTTCCAAAGTAGCTCCCAGCATAATTTGTCTATGATCAGTGCTGGAAGAAGTATATTCAGTTCCTTTACTTAAAGTACTAATTCCACACTTGTAAAATACTCCATAAGAAATTAAAGTTATGCAAAGCCTTACTTAAGTAAAAGTAGCAAAATGTAGTAAAAGTAAACAAACTAAAAGTTCTTAGTAATATATTTTACAACTTGTCAGAATAAAATAGCGTGTGTTGAGCTTTGGCTCGATGCATTTCGCAGCCAATCCATGAGGCTTTTTAAAGGGGTTTATTTAAAATTTTCTCAACACATGAACTGAACAATGAAATGTTCATTCAACACAAACATCGAACACATCCAGTGTGTTACCCTTTCGTCTATAAAGTCACTAAAGCTGTCAGACAAATATAGTGAAGTAAAAAGTACAATATATCCTTCTGAGATGTAGTGGTATAGAAGTACAAAGTTGCATAAATACCAATACTAACGTCACGCACAAGTACCTCAAATGTGTACTTGATCACAGTACTGTCCACCACTGGTTATGGCATTACTTGGGTAGATCAGTTCTTATCTAAGGGCTTTCACATGTTTAACAGAGGAGGGTTGCGTGTATCCTCAGCATCACAGAATATCCCCGTTACTCATGTGCAATAACATGATTGACTAAAACGGAGGGTGAATTTCACTGACTCATACAGTAGAAGCTTTTATAGAAAGTGCTGTATAAATGAGAGGCAATCATTATTTGGGTCTCTGCCTAAAGTCAAACTTATTAACCCAGCATCAGGCAGGTGTCCCTGAATGAGTGCATGTATCTGACCCTCGGATCTTATTGGGTAATAGCAGCAGTGTTCATAAAGCTTCACAGAGGCTTTCATATGTAGGCTGTTCTAAGGGAGGGACTGGGTTCAAATCTAATCTAGGGAAAGCAATTGAAATTACATTTTCAATTTGATTGGAGTAAGTTCAATAACGCTAAAGCACTGCAGTTGGCATGAAGGTTTTGTTGAAAAGTGAGAAGTGATAAACACTGTGGTACTTCGGTGTAGAGCCTGACCGATATGGATTTTTATGGGACGATATATATATATATAGGCCAGACAAACTGTTCCACTCCACAGTCCGACTCCGCACCATTGTCTGCTCAGCTGGGATAGCACTTCCCAGCTGAGCAGAAGTGCCCCCCCCCCCCCCCCCCCCATTAGGCACTGTTTTAATTTGCCATAACTGCAAATGTCACTTTTATAAGTGCTTGTAAAGCGTCTGTTCAGGAAAACATTGTGGTTTATGTTGGTAATTGTCATTTTTGTGCTCATTTACAGCCATTTGTAACATAGCGGTTACCTTTCTTCACTAAAGATGGATTGGCAAAAGATTTCTGCCACAGAAAAGTTCCTTATAATTAGTGTCAATACAATTTGTTGATGTAGAAAAATGATTAGCTGATTATGTCGCTGCTTCTGTTGGATAAACTTAGAACTGACTTATTTAAAGAAGAGATAAAGCCTCCACTGCTAATAGTGGGAGGGCGGCTGTGGCTAAGGTGTAGTGTTCCTCCTCCAACCAGAAGGTCGGTGGTTCCATCATCAGTCTTCCCCATCTACATGCCGAAGTGTCCTTGGGCAAGATACTGAACCCTTAAATGCCCCTTCATAGATCTTGAATGTGCTGATATAAGTCTGCCAAATGACATGCAATGTAATACTTGCCTATTAGAGCCAATACTTAGAAATGACTAAATCAACGGGCATTGGCAAAAATTGTAGCCAAAGTCATTACTCACCTCTGAGATGCAATTATGGGCTTTCCAGTAAATCAGTCAGGCTGTGTTCAGCCTGAACCAGTGCTCCATAAATAGAAACAGTAGAAGTAATTATAGTAGAGACCAGAGTCACACTTACATGAGGAGTAAAGACAGGCATATGCCATATAAATAGTTTAGTGACAGTTTAGAGGCAGGCAGGGTCTAATAAACCTGCCGATGGTGACTATGAATAAAATGAGCTTTGAGCTCTTTTTGACCCCTATTCTTTCCACACTTTGCACTTTATCTTTCAGTAAAAGAGTCTGAAAACCTTTTTTCTCAATCATGTTGTGACAATGAATCATACAATCCTACCTGAACACTTTTTGTTCAGATTTTTAACAATTTAAGTCATTTTAAATTGGATAATTGCCATTTTTATTTGCTCATGTCATAGGTCAGAGGCAGATGGGACTCTACTGTCTAATCATCACTGACCATATTAGCTTCTTTATGAGCACTAAGGTTTGCTTTGTTTCAGTCTGCAGTAAACTACGCACAGACACATCTTTTTTTTGGGACTGCACAATGTAAACACAACATGAACTAAAATGATAAAACAGTAAAAGTACCTGAGATGCCCTAATCATCTCAGCCAATATTGCACTTTAATCATGTGTATCACCAAACACATTTACACAAGTAAAGTTACGACAAAGCAAAAGCCCCACATCACCTTGGGCCTTTGCGGCTCCAGGCGATCAGAGGCCACAGAGTACTTTGGTTGTTTGCATGTATAGCAGCAGTGGTAACACAAAACATACAGTATACAGGGTTTTTCCTGCATAGAGAATTGCGAGGCGGCCATCTCCATCCAATTTTCGGGCCATCTCTGCCTCCTGACAAAATTGTGGTAACGTAGAAGAGGCAGTAATAGTATGGTTGTACCAGAGACATGGACTAAACTATAGCTAACCTCCTGAAATGATCTGCAGGGGCTGTAGTATGAAAAACTCAAATGTCAGATTCAGTTGCTGCAGACATTCTCCAGAGGGTCTCCTGCCCGTCCCCTTCTAAAAACTCTGGATAATGTCCACAGCAGATGCTCCAGAGGATTCAACACAAGTGAGTGGGCATGTTGATGACGTTTCATACATATGACAGACGCATAACCGAATGTAACAAGTGCATGTAGAAGATACCAGAGTAACAATGTCAACTTCGAGAGACGACAGGATTCCAGAGCTTCTGGTGATACCGGCACGATGCCTGTGAACTCAAACATGTGATCCCCGGAGCGTTATGTAGAAGCTAAGTGCTGCTTCCTGCTCCACTCCTCACCTGAACACTCTTGAGACTTGATTTGTGAACACATTTGACTGAGTAACTCCTGCTGCGATCTTCATATGCGAACGGCAACCTCCAGAGAAAGTCCTGACCCAATTGTGCAGACGTTCTCAAGAGTTCTAGTGAGACACACGACTAAAAGTAGCATTTGTAGAAGTATTAGTAGCACAAAATAATAAAGGCAGTGGCACATGTGGTTAAGTCCGTAATGCTCAATATAGTAGCAGAGTCAGTGAATCCAGAATTATTAGGCACAATAGCAGAAGTAGAGGCCACAGTAATAACAGCACTGTGTGCAATATAGTCGCAGGGGAGAGAGAATCATTACATATGTGAAGTTTTTTATTACACTGTCACTGATGGTGCAGACTTTACTTCTCCACCCCTTCAGAATTACGCTGTTTGCATCAATCGGTGTACATCAGTGACAAGCACGTTTCACTCCATCTCTGCACTCTGAGTCTTAACAGGTTTGCGGATAAGAGGAGAGAAGCAGCTGTGTGGCAGAAGGCCTGTCAGCTGTCAGTCTGTGCTCTGCAGTGCACGAGGAGGGGCGAGTGACATCTGTAGGGAGTCGGAGCACAGCTCAATCAACGAGGAGCCGCGGCAGGCAGCGCTCCTATAATTACATGCATCATTATTCCCCCGATGTTATGCTGCTTTGTAAAACTGTAACCTCTGAGTAACCTAATTACTTATTAACTTTCCTGATCGCATCTGCTGAGGAAGGGATTTTTTTTTAATTTAACATCCCAGTTTTAGAAGAGGCGAATTACAATTAAAATTAGATCTCACACTTCCACAGTGTGAGATATCCTGCATTTGCAATATTTATTAAGAATTTTGCTAACTAAAATATCAACACTTGGTGTCTGAATCAACACACAAAATATCACAATTGTATGTTGGATGAATTTTTCTCCCACCTCTAATAAAAAGCCAGAGTAAAGAGGGGAAGTAGGTGGACTTCAAACCATCTACTGTGATCACATTACTCATTGTCCACACGCTGCTGCTTCAATTTAAAATGAACAAGCTGGTTCAGAATATTGGGATGCTAAATCCCTTTAATGTCTTACTAATGAGGCTATTCGTCACAGAAGATGAAGTATTAGGGACTATAGTGGGTCAAGACGGTCCATAAACGGCTGTCGTGTACTGAACAACGCAGGAAGAAAATAGCTTCCAGAGTCTCCCCTCCCCTTCTCCCTCCCTGCAATCTTTCCTAAAAATAGAGCAGCCAGATCTGCTGATCTTTATAAGCAACTACAGAGAAAAATAAGTAAGCCTATATGGAAGCCAAGGACCTAGGCTGGTCCATTTCCCCTAAGTAGAACCACAGAAGCAGTCCCGGAGGGTACTGAAGGCTAGACAGGCAGCCTTGGCTGATTTCACTTGAGTAACTTAATATCAATCAGAAATGCAGGAATGGGGAATGATACAATTTGGCTCAGTGTTGTCTGTGTCGAGGAAAAAATAGTCTGTTTCGAGTCGAGTGTCTTATTTCAAACTACGTCAATCTAGGCCACAGGAGGGGGAATGGTCCATTTCATTCCAAGAGGCGGTGATGGATACAGAAAATACTGAGGAAGTGGGTAAAAATACATTTTGGGCAACATCCATACTAGTAACTTCTCGTTTGAAAACAGAGTTTTCATAGCATGCGCGTCCTGGTGTTCACAGGAAGCACTTGGTTGTGAGTTGCAGAAAGAGCGAGGCTATGCACAATGGCAGAAACAGCAAAATGTTGAAAACAGTTGTATTGTTGTAAAATGCAGAATCTGTCTACACAACAGCTGCTTGTAAAGACAACAGGGTCAGCGACGCTTGTAATTGGTTATCCATGTTGAGTTCTCGGCTGGTAGCCGAGGCTAATAGCGTTTCTTCTTCCTGAATGGGGTGATGTCAAAGGAGCCTGATGAGACCGTGAAGGTCGAAAAGACCCAATCAGCAAGCATTCGTGAATTTGTGACCCAATTTGTGATTGTTTGTTGTCATTTCCAAACATCCAAGTTTCTGCACGTCCAGACTAAAATGCAGCACCAGAGTTTCAAACTAAAACAGAGACAGCAGCATTTCCAAACTTCTCCATTTTGGTGGCTCTAAAACTCCACAGCAGAGTGGACAAGAGGTGTATCTGTACCAGAGTTGGTCTGTTTCAAACAAAAAGGTAGTAGTATGGACGTATCCTTGGTCATTAGAATAAAGACAAGTTGATGACTGTATCACAGTTGTGTCTCAGTGTCATTAATTGTAATAATATGAATACTATTAACCTGTATTCCTTGCATTGAACAGCAGAGCAGTGCCCTTTCTTGACAAAGACACAGACACGTTTCTGCCTTTTCAGTCTGAACTTTCTGCACTGTCCTGCAAAGACTGTCTGGAGATTTTATCTGATGAAGCACAATGCGTCTGCCACGCTCCCAAAGGTCTGACAACACAATCCCGCTGACTTTAAAGACATCCATGGACCAAAAGGACAGGTCTTTGTCTGAAGCCAAAAATGTCAAACTCAGCTATTTCTAAAGACAATTCATATCGGGTCCAACAATAATAAATGAAATAGTTGCATGTTGAGACCTTATTCTGTTACAGTGAGAAGGAAAAAAGTGGCATGACAGGGAGGCCCAGTGGGCTCAGTGTACCATCTTCTTGAAAGCAACAACATTATTCCAATAAATAAATCAAGAAAATAGACTAATCACTTCTAGTTTTTGACCACCCTCTCATTGTTACACTACTGGTAATTTGTTTATATGAGTACCAGTATTTCAATATTGCATGTCTGTTAAAATTGGGAGACTCACAAGAGACAGATCAAAAACAAAGAAAGGCAAAGATCAAAAGCATTTGAAGTCAAAATGTCCACCGTTTAAATCACTAGTATGGGATTAAAAGTCTAAAATCCCCAAATACTCAAGGGGGCATATCTCATCTCATGCACTAGCGTACTATCAAAAATGAAACACCGATCCTCTTATACCAACAGTTTGACATTGATAAAACAGGAAAAAAATTATATTGCACGTTGTTGTAAAACTCAACAAGTACACAAATGTTCATGAGTGTTTACGCACCAACGCCTGTAAGTTCAATGCGCGTCATAACATCGCACAGAAAAAAGTGCAGCTTCAGCGTCGAGACTGCCAGCAGGAGCCAATAAAAACCTGTGTTTACTGCAGGGTCATGTGACCTGGGAGTGAATGATGATCGTATCCATTCCCATTGCAAACACAAGCCAGGGACCAGTGGGAAAGCGGCAAAAATGAGTTTGTATGTGCCTGGGATGGAGCTTGCCACTTATATTTTTGTTTGTTTATAACTTTGATACAAGAAGAAGAATTTATAGACTGGAATGGTTTGGTAACACGTGAGTCTGGGGGAGTAGGATGGAGGATAGAAGTCCCCCAAAGAAGCAGTTACTGCAGTTAAAAGTCTCAGCCATGGCATCAGATTGATCAAGGAGTGTCAAAAACAGATAGAGCTCTGCTGAGTAGGATGTAAACATTGCAGTCCATACACAAACACTTTATAAACACTTTCATGCCCCTGAGGGGGTTTGGGGTATGAGTAGAAGTCCAGCGTCGCACTGAAGGGAGCGGTGGAGGGAATTAAGATTTTTTTTTTTTCTCTGCAGCCCTGCATGCATGCTCTTCTACAAACACTCTCAGCTCCATTCACAACCACAGAGTATAATACAAAACAAATTATCCTGCCAACCACAGACCCGTGGCTGGAATTAGGCCGAAATCTCAGTGGAAGAAAACTGAGCTGATTAAATGTTCGGAGTGCCGAGCTAATTTGCGATGAATCCCAGACCTTTTTCCTGTGCTGCACGAGGGGAAGTAATTTATAAAGTCTGTACGTCTAATTAGAAGTTATGATGAGCGGGGTTGGTTTATTTCACCAGGATAGTTTGAAGAAGTCTTCAAAAATACTTAAGCTTTGTTGGAATTAATGAGGACGGCGGCATGTATTACTGTTTGTCCTGCTCATTGATGTTCAGTCCTCGGGGATTTTCTGTCTGACTCTATTTTTACATATAGCTTTTTCCACATAGAATAAAAGGATACTGAGGATATGCTGACATATGCTTCAGGAACCATTTTCCTTGAGAACTTAATGCCTTTGCTGTAACTGTGTTCCTGTGGCTCCATCTGCAGGTGATGATGGGAGCTGCTGTGCTGCCCATAGCTTTAATCCACCTCAGGGACTGACTGCATGCTGGTTCTGATTCTGCAGATGCAAGCAAGAGGTAGAATGTTGACTTAAGTGATAATGGTTGAATTAAATGGGACTTAACAATAGAATTAAAGGAATTCCCTGAGTTTTTATCAAACTTAGTCCTAAAGACCGATAAAATTATTATTGTTGGTGACTTTAATATTCATGTTGATAATAATAAAGATTGCCTTAGCGTAGCATTTATTTCAATACTAGACTCTATTGGTTTCAGTCAGTGTGTGCACAAACCTACTCATTGTGGTAACCACACACTTGACCTTGTATTATCGTACGGTGTCGGAATTGAAAATTTAACAGTACTTCCGCGCAATCCAGTTCTATCAGACCATAATTTAATAACCTTTGATTTTTCAATAACTGAATATATGCCACTAATAAAAAATTCATTTTCTAGATGTCTTTAGCAGTAGATATAAACAACAAATTCTTTAAAACCCTGAGCTCCATTGAGATCAACCACCTCGTCGATAGCTCTGCAGACTCATTACGATTAACATTAGACTCAATAGCGCCTCTAAAAAAGAAAAATGTCAAACATAGTAAATTAGCTCCGTGGTATAATTCCCAGACAAATGAGTTAAAACAATTATCAAGAAAACTAGAAAGGAAGTGGCGCTCCAGCAACCATGTTGAAAATCGAATAGACTGGAAGAATAGTGTTAAAGAATATAAAAAGGCTCTCCACAAAGCAAGAGCCGCCTACTATTCAAAACTAATAGAAGAGAATAAAAACAACCCCAGGTTTCTCTTCAGCACTGTAGCCAGGCTGACAGAGAGTCACACCTCCACCGAACCCAGTATTCCTCGATCCCTAAATAGCAATATCTTTATGACCTTTTTTAATGATAAAATTCAAACTATTAGAAATAAAATCAACCATCTCCTGCCCTCAATTGGCACTAATACCCTCCCAACAACAGAGATCTCAGAAACGGCTGAGAATCCTACCCATTACTTAGACAGCTTCTCTCTGATCACCCGTGATCAGTTTACCAAATTAATCTCAGGTTCTAAACCAACAACCTGTATCTTAGATCCCATTCCTACCAAATTACTTAAAGAAATTCTGCCCCTAATTGATAGTTCGTTACTTAACATCATCAATCTGTCATTATCATCAGGTTATGTACCACAGTCTTTTAAAATAGCTGTCATCAAACCCCTACTCAAAAAACCCACCCTAGACCCAGAGGTTTTAGCCAATTACAGACCAATATCTAATCTCCCCTTCGTCTCTAAAATCTTAGAAAAAGTTGTTACCAATCAGCTGTGTGAGTTTCTCCGGGAAAATAATATATATGAAGACTTTCAATCGGGGTTTAGAGCCAATCACAGTACAGAGACAGCCTTGGCAAAAGTCACTAATGACCTTTTAATAGCCTCAGATCAGGGACTTGTGTCTGTCCTCGTTCTGTTAGATCTCAGTGCAGCATTCGACACAATTGACCATCAAATTTTATTACAAAGACTCAAACAGTTAATTAACATTAATGGAACCGCCCTTAACTGGTTTAAATCGTATTTTTCTGATCGCTCCCAATTTGTGCAAATTAATGATGAGTCATCTGTGCGCACCAAAGTTAACCATGGTGTTCCACAGGGCTCTGTGCTCGGCCCAATTTTATTCTCATTATATATGCTTCCACTAGGAAACATTATCAGGACACACTCGGTAAATTTCCACTGCTATGCGGATGACACCCAGTTATATTTGTCAATAAAACCTGAACAAAGTAATCAATTAACTAAACTTCGAACATGTCTCAAGGACATAAAAACCTGGATGACCCGCAATTTTCTCTTATTAAACTCAGACAAAACAGAGGTTATAATACTTGGCCCCAAACACCTTAGAGATGCATTATCTAATGATATAGCTGCGCTAGACGACATTGCCCTTGCTTCCAATGAAACCGTCAGGAACTACAGCTTGTCCAAAATGCCGCAGCACGTGTCCTGACGAGAACAAAGAGAAGAGAGCACATTTCTCCAGTATTAGCATCGCTACACTGGCTTCCAGTTAAATCTAGAATAGAATTTAAAATTCTCCTCCTCACCTTCAAGGCCCTTAATAATATGGCGCCTTTTTACCTTAAAGAGCTGTTAGTACCTTATAAACCCGCTAGAGCACTCCGCTCCCAGAATTCAAGCCTACTTGTCGTCCCTAAATTCTCTAAAAAAAGAGTAGGAGCCAGAGCTTTTAGCCATCAAGCCCCTCGGCTGTGGAATAATCTACCACTTTCAGTTCGGGAGGCAGATACCATCTTTTCATTTAAGAGTAGACTCAAAACCTTCCTTTTTGATAAAGCTTATAGTTAGAGCTAATTAGTGCGCCAGAACGTTACTTGTTCTATTTTATGACACATGACACACGGAGCTTCTCTTTCCAGCTTCTCCTTCCTCTTCTCCATCCCTATCCCCCTTCCCCGGAATCCCTTTGCTTTATCACCCGCAGATCCAGGGCCTCTGTGGCCGCACCATGGATTGCGGTTTGTGGATCGTACACCGGGGGTCGCGGTGGTGGATCCATTGTGGCGGATTCTGGGCTGATCGTGGTGCTGGTGGCGGACCCTGTGTCGCGTTGGCATTGGGCACGGGCGGTGGACCAGGACCGCGGTGGTGGCTTGTGATGGGTCCTGGTGGGCGGCGGTGGACGGTGACTGAGGACTGGAGTGGCGTCTGGTCTGGATGGTGGATCGTGGTCTGGATGGTTGCTGACCATGGACTGTGCTTGCAGCGGGACTGCTTGGCATGTCATGTTGCAACCCAGTCTCATCAGAAAATGTTCAATGGCAACGTTGGTCCACTTGGACCGACGTTACCATCTCACAATCTGGCCTCTCAGATTGTGAGATGGTAACATTTAGTCCTCCCATTGTTTTGCATTGGCGTGTTCTCACGTCACGTGACTCTCAAGCTCCCGTCTGCGGAGAGGAAAAAATGGCGGAGATTCCTTGTTTTTTCAGATAAAAAAATAATTTTGTAACTTAGTTTGGGCATAAAAATACATTCTGACACCATTTCTAGCGAGAAATGTGCTCTTTGCTTCCACAGTCTTCAGCCAGTTCGTGCTTATGATAAATATTTTAATAGTTATCACGCATGTTTTTATCGTTGCTATGATGGTTGCCATGGGATCATGCGAGTCTGTTTATACCGAGGCCGGCCCGAGTGCGCGACCGGCCCGAGTCCGCGAGCCGAGCGGCCCGAGCGGCCCGAGCGCGCGAGCGGCCCGAGCGCGCGAGCGGACATGACGTGTGGCTGTCGTAAAAACCCTATTTGTAAACAACCAGCCCTTTAACTCGGGGCTGCGTCATAAACACGGCGCGCTTGGAAGACCACGATGTCATCTTCCTTCTGTCAGGTAAGTAGTTTATTGTTTTTAAAGATCGTTACGATCTAGGTTTACAGTCCGAGTGCGGAGAGAGTCCGTCAATCCACACTATGGACGCTGTTCATCAGCTAATACGCCATTGTTAGCCACATGCTTCAGCCCACGGTAGCCTGTGCTACCTGGGAGGTGAATACATGGTTGTTGAAAGCAGTTCAAGACGCTTAGCTCATCATTGAGGGACGCTACAATATAAATATAAACATGAATTTGATTTATGAATGCTTTAGATTAATAAGGAGTGTATTTGTCTACCATTACTCCACAATATCAGGTCAATTTGGTTTAATGTATAGTATGCACTATGACAATAATGTTTCCATGTTATGGAGTTGCGATTCATTTTATAAAACAATTGCTATGTTCTGTTTTTTAATCAAGGAGGATCCAAGTGAAGCTACAGGAGTTTCATTAACGTCAACAACTTGGACCAAACAGTTTGTTTTGCTTGATGAAGAGCAGGAAGGGCAGCCTGGAGAGAAAGAGAAGCCGGGTTGAGCCCACTACCATCATCCACGTACCACGAGGAAGATGAGGGAGAGAAATGATCCTACCATTAAAGAGGTACTTTTAAGTTACATACCAGAAAAAACATTTTATATAATTGGCCAAATATACATTTTTATTAAATCCCCAAAGTACACTTGCTGAAATACAAGTTAATATCACACTGAAAGAATTTTGATCAATCATGCTTCCCTGCTGTGATTGTTTAACTAGGAAAACAACTTTTTCCACAGGAAGGCAAGTAAATTTAAGGAATACATGTGCAAAGTTTTCCTCTGTTATGTATAATGATGACCCCCATCAAACATAATGTTAGCAATATTTACACCTTTTAATTTATACTGTTTATTTCTGTCTACATGTGTGAATTTGCCTTCATTAGTTTCAGAAAAGAGCGATGATGTATCGGTCAGTGGGCGGCAGCACGAGACTCCGCAAACTAGTCTGTAAGCAAAGCAGACGAAGGCATCGAGGTTGCGGCCTGCCATCATTGTTATTTTGCTTAAGGGACTGAATATGTTTCATGTAGAAATATTAGCATTTCCCTTATATCTACCAAAACTGCTTGTTTCACAGACTGCAGTTTTGTTTTGATCCGATGTGGTGTGCAAATACAACCGTATCTGCAATGGGTTGTGGGGCATTAACATTTGTAACTCTAATTTTGTTTTGACAGACTGTGAAAAGAACGTTGAGAACATCACCACTCTACAGGAAGACACAGTCCAGTAATGGGTGTCAGAAGTTCAGTAGTGAACGACAGGTACTGTGGAAAAATATGTGTCATTGTTGTACAATGTCCTTTGACTCTGTTTAAACAAGGTTAACACAAAAAGGTTTGATTGTAAACTGATATCGGTATGAATTCATGTTATTCTCCTCGTCAAAAGAAACAAACAATCCAAATTACCTGCAGAAAGCCCTTGATGGACGCTTCAGCTGCATCGTCAGACTGGTGAGACAGCAAGATGCCAACTTTAATGCCAATTTATTTGTGTAACATTCTGTGACCAAATGTATAGATAACTTTTTGTAGATTGTAAAAATAGATAACCCATTTATTACAAAAAAACTACACTAGAATTATCGCACTGCGTTGTATGACTCCGCTAACCAGAGCAGTGTCCGTCTACATATTTCTACATATTTTCTCTCATATAAATGACACTGTATCTCTTGACAACTGAAACCATAAGATGAGGTCAGTGTGGCCTTGACCTTTTTACTTTAAGACAAATACAAAGTTAGACAATCCGAAAACATGCAGTTATGCCTCCGGCGACTCGCTATTGCAGAGGCATTAAAACCGTAGTGTAGTAGATTGGATTTTATTGGTGTTACATTGGACATCTTGTATGGGTACACCAAAAAATATATTTGGTTTCACATTCTAGATGGCAATAAGCAGAGTCATCAACTCAGGAAAAATATTTCTGTAGAAAAGAAAGCCTTGTATGTGTGTATGTATACATACACACAAACGCACAATTGAGACGTTTTTTGTCTTTTATCATATATTCTCAGGAAGGACTGATGCATTTACTGAGAGGGGACGTGAGGGCCTACTCTGCGTGCTCAGAGTTCAAGCCCAGCAGGCTGCAGCGGGCCTGACATATTCTGGAACAGCAGCACAGTCTTTGGATGACTCCTCTGAAGATGAAAACATGGCGAGGTACTTCTCCACTGATGAAGAACTGTGAGGGCTGTGATTAGCTACACTCTCTTGCTACAAGGCTACTCATGCTACTCCCTGGCAGCCTTAGGAAGGCATTAGCTTGCTGTGTGGTAGCTGTTAGCTTCAGCATTTTTAGTTTTTAGTGGCCTGTCTGACGTTTATGTTAAAAAAAAATCAGAGGGAACCATCTTCATAATTTAACACTATGGTTTGTTTGTGTCCTTCAGTTCTTCTCAAGAGAAGCAGTACAGGTGTGCCTCAGCTCCACGGTCCCTCCTGCAACCTCCGCTCCTGATGCTAACCTCATGTCTCCATCACACCAAGCAGCAGAACTGGATTGACAGACCTTTCTCCAGAGCTGCCCCCTCCCTCTGAAACCCCCCTCTCCAAAACACTATTTGTGTAGTTTTTAAAGTATTTTTTGCATGAGAATTGTTGATCATAACATTTCCAGCAGATGCCTTAATATAATGTTTGTGCACAATAAATGACATTGATCATAACATAATGGTATTTCCTTGCACTTCTACACCATGATATTGTCAGATAAGATGCTGATTACATTAAAGCAGTGAATGCTCTGCTTTAAGCAACATAAACACACAATGATTCAATGGATCTGAAGTAGAATGGGCACATTACATTCTGTAGAGAATGCCTCAGTTATGGAAGTCAGAAAATAACTTTCTTTATCTGAGGTTCCAGTCATTTATAGTCACAGCAAAGCACACAGGTCTGGTTGTCTAAGTGGCGCCCATATCATATTGTTTAAGATGTGTAACATCAAGTTTGTGTTTCAGTGCAAAATTAGTCATTAGTCAAGAGTTCACCTTCTTCTTTACACTAAAATTAGGTGACCCAGATGTTTCACAATGCAATCTGATAAGGTCTTATGAGAAACATTCTTAACATTAAAGAAATCAACACAGAGGATAGCAATATCTGTTTGACTTTAATCCGTAGCTGATAATCAGCGGCCTGACTTATTCAAACACATTAATACTACAATGAATAAGGCAGGGGTTTTCCATCAGAAATCATTTCTGGGACATTAATTTAAAAGATCTCCAGTATAAGCAAA
This sequence comes from Pleuronectes platessa, assembly GCF_947347685.1. NCBI lineage: Eukaryota > Metazoa > Chordata > Actinopteri > Pleuronectiformes > Pleuronectidae > Pleuronectes > Pleuronectes platessa. The sequence goes on from NC_070647.1 coordinate 5,247,457, forward strand.
TGTATTCTAAAATTGGTTTATATCCAAGTGTGAGGCTGTCCTGGCACATGGAAATAAGATATATATATATTGTTTGTATTAGCTTTCCCTCAGTTTAGTACTTGCACTTCTTGAAAAGCTCTATATAAATAAGATGTATTAATGTTTATACATTGCCCTCTAGTATATGTTTTCCTAAAAGTCACTGTAGATACAGAAATAACAGTATGGTTCAGGTGACAGTAAGTGGAAGCTGAAGGTAATTTCCATGTGCTCAAGAGAAACATAACGTGACGATATAGTTGATTTCTGATAGAAGGCCCTGCCTCATTCATTGTAGTATTAATGTGTTTGAATAAGTCAGGCTGCCGATTACCAGCTACTGATTAAAGTCAAACAGATATTGCTATCCTCTGTGTTGATTTCTTTAATGTTAAGAATGTTTCTCATAAGACCTTATCAGATTGCATTGTGAAACATCTGGGTCACCTAATTTTAGTGTAAACAAGATGGTGAACTCTTGACTAATGACTAATTTTGCACTGAAACACAAACTTGATGTTACACATCTTAAACAATATGATATGGGCGCCACTTAGACAACCAGACCTGTGTGCTTTGCTGTGACTATAAATGGCTGGAACCTCAGATAAAGAAAAGTTATTTTCTGACTTCCATAACTGAGGCATTCTCTACAGAATGTAATGTGCCCATTCTACTTCAGATCCATTGAATCATTGTGTGTTTATGTTGCTTAAAGCAGAGCATTCACTGCTTTAATGTAATCAGCATCTTATCTGACAATATCATGGTGTAGAAGTGCAAGGAAATACCATTATGTTATGATCAATGTCATTTATTGTGCACAAACATTATATTAAGGCATCTGCTGGAAATGTTATGATCAACAATTCTCATGCAAAAAATACTTTAAAAACTACACAAATAGTGTTTTGGAGAGGGGGGTTTCAGAGGGAGGGGGCAGCTCTGGAGAAAGGTCTGTCAATCCAGGTCTGCTGCTTGGTGTGATGGAGACATGAGGTTAGCATCAGGAGCGGAGGCTGCAGGAGGGACCGTGGAGCTGAGGCACACCTGTACTGCTTCTCTTGAGAAGAACTGAAGGACACAAACAAACCATAGTGTTAAATTATGAAGATGGTTCCCTCTGATTTTTTTTTAACATAAACGTCAGACAGGCCACTAAAAACTAAAAATGCTGAAGCTAACAGCTACCACACAGCAAGCTAATGCCTTCCTAAGGCTGCCAGGGAGTAGCATGAGTAGCATTGTAGCAAGAGAGTGTAGCTAATCACAGCCCTCACAGTTCTTCATCAGTGGAGAAGTACCTCGCCATGTTTTCATCTTCAGAGGAGTCATCCAAAGACTGTGCTGCTGTTCCAGAATATGTCAGGCCCGCTGCAGCCTGCTGGGCTTGAACTCTGAGCACGCAGAGTAGGCCCTCACGTCCCCTCTCAGTAAATGCATCAGTACTGCCTGAGAATATATGATAAAAGACAAAAACGTCTCAATTGTGCGTTTGTGTGTATGTATACATACACACATACAAGGCTTTCTTTTCTACAGAAATATTTTTCCTGAGTTGATGACTCTGCTTATTGCCATCTAGAATGTGAAACCAAATATATTTTTTGGTGTACCCATACAAGATGTCCAATGTAACACCAATAAAATCCAATCTACTACACTACGGTTTTAATGCCTCTGCAATAGCGAGTCGCCGGAGGCATAACTGCATGTTTTCGGATTGTCTAACTTTGTATTTGTCTTAAAGTAAAAAGGTCAAGGCCACACTGACCTCATCTTATGGTTTCAGTTGTCAAGAGATACAGTGTCATTTATATGAGAGAAAATATGTAGAAATATGTAGACGGACACTGCTCTGGTTAGCGGAGTCATACAACGCAGTGCGATAATTCTAGTGTAGTTTTTTTGTAATAAATGGGTTATCTATTTTTACAATCTACAAAAAGTTATCTATACATTTGGTCACAGAATGTTACACAAATAAATTGGCATTAAAGTTGGCATCTTGCTGTCTCACCAGTCTGACGATGCAGCTGAAGCGTCCATCAAGGGCTTTCTGCAGGTAATTTGGATTGTTTGTTTCTTTTGACGAGGAGAATAACATGAATTCATACCGATATCAGTTTACAATCAAACCTTTTTGTGTTGACCTTGTTTAAACAGAGTCAAAGGACATTGTACAACAATGACACATATTTTTCCACAGTACCTGTCGTTCACTACTGAACTTCTGACACCCATTACTGGACTGTGTCTTCCTGTAGAGTGGTGATGTTCTCAACGTTCTTTTCACAGTCTGTCAAAACAAAATTAGAGTTACAAATGTTAATGCCCCACAACCCATTGCAGATACGGTTGTATTTGCACACCACATCGGATCAAAACAAAACTGCAGTCTGTGAAACAAGCAGTTTTGGTAGATATAAGGGAAATGCTAATATTTCTACATGAAACATATTCAGTCCCTTAAGCAAAATAACAATGATGGCAGGCCGCAACCTCGATGCCTTCGTCTGCTTTGCTTACAGACTAGTTTGCGGAGTCTCGTGCTGCCGCCCACTGACCGATACATCATCGCTCTTTTCTGAAACTAATGAAGGCAAATTCACACATGTAGACAGAAATAAACAGTATAAATTAAAAGGTGTAAATATTGCTAACATTATGTTTGATGGGGGTCATCATTATACATAACAGAGGAAAACTTTGCACATGTATTCCTTAAATTTACTTGCCTTCCTGTGGAAAAAGTTGTTTTCCTAGTTAAACAATCACAGCAGGGAAGCATGATTGATCAAAATTCTTTCAGTGTGATATTAACTTGTATTTCAGCAAGTGTACTTTGGGGATTTAATAAAAATGTATATTTGGCCAATTATATAAAATGGTGTTTCTGGTATGTAACTTAAAAGTACCTCTTTAATGGTAGGATCATTTCTCTCCCTCATCTTCCTTGTGGTACATGGATGATGTTAGTGGGCTCAACCCGGCTTCTCTTTCTCTCCAGGCTGCCCTTCCTGCTCTTCATCAAGCAAAACAAACTGTTTGGTCCAAGTTGTTGACGTTAATGAAACTCCTGTAGCTTCACTTGGATCCTCCTTGATTAAAAAACAGAACATAGCAATTGTTTTATAAAATGAATCGCAACTCCATAACATGGAAACATTATTGTCATAGTGCATACTATACATTAAACCAAATTGACCTGATATTGTGGAGTAATGGTAGACAAATACACTCCTTATTAATCTAAAGCATTCATAAATCAAATTCATGTTTATATTTATATTGTAGCGTCCCTCAATGATGAGCTAAGCGTCTTGAACTGCTTTCAACAACCATGTATTCACCTCCCAGGTAGCACAGGCTACCGTGGGCTGAAGCATGTGGCTAACAATGGCGTATTAGCTGATGAACAGCGTCCATAGTGTGGATTGACGGACTCTCTCCGCACTCGGACTGTAAACCTAGATCGTAACGATCTTTAAAAACAATAAACTACTTACCTGACAGAAGGAAGATGACATCGTGGTCTTCCAAGCGCGCCGTGTTTATGACGCAGCCCCGAGTTAAAGGGCTGGTTGTTTACAAATAGGGTTTTTACGACAGCCACACGTCATGTCCGCTCGCGCACTCGGTCCGCTCGCGCACTCGGGCCGCTCGGCTCGCGCCGCTCGGGCCGGTCGCGCACTCGGGCCGGCCTCGGTATAAACAGACTCGCATGATCCTTCTCATTAGAGATGTAATCTAGCCTCAAATATTACTATTATATAACATGAATAACATTCACGATCACTGAAGGACACCACGCAGGGACTGTGATTTAAACACCAAGCTGCGCCCGTGGTGCCATGGCAACCATCATAGCAACGATAAAAACATGCGTGATAACTATTAAAATATTTATCATAAGCACGAACTGGCTGAAGACTGTGGAAGCAAAGACCACATTTCTCGCTAGAAATGGTGTCAGAATGTATTTTTATGCCCAAACTAAGTTACAAAATTATATTTTTATCTGAAAAAACAAGGAATCTCCGCCATTTTTTCCTCTCCGCAGACGGGAGCTTGAGAGTCACGTGACGTGAGAACACGCCAATGCAAAACAATGGGAGGACTAAATGTTACCATCTCACAATCTGAGAGGCCAGATTGTGAGATGGTAACGTCGGTCCAAGTGGACCAACGTTGCCATTGAACATTTTCTGATGAGACTGGGTTGCATGTTGGGGTTGTCCTTCGGGATGTCTACCCTCATCAAATGCTGCTAGAGACTTTGATTATTGATGATGTTTTCCTGCACGTGGCATCTATTGCACTTCTGTCCGTCCTGGGAGAGGGATCCCTCACATGTGGCTCTCTCTGAGGTTTCTACATATTTTTACCCTGTTAAAAGGGTTTTTAGTAGTTTTTCCTTACTCTTGCTGAGGGTTAAGGACAGAGGATGCCACACCCTGTTAAAGCCCTATGAGATGAATTGTAATTTGTGAATATGGGCTATACAAATAAAATTTGATTGATTGATTGATTGAATTAGAACACAAACCTATTGAGTTTTGTTGAAGCATGACGAGCGTGCAATGATATTTTAAGGCTCAACAATTCCATGTTTGACACAGACAGGTGTTGGTGCAGGAATGAGACCTTTTCTCTAGATTGTCCCTAACTGTTCTGTCCACAAACTCTCCTGTGATCAGATTGTTTCCCTCACACCCTTTTTCACAGCAGACATTATGCAGAGGGAATAAACCTAAAGTAGGCTCCGGAGCGTTTCAAAGAGGAAGTCATTGTTAAATTTATCATACACATGTATTATTCACGATATAGAAAGGGGGAGATAAAACAGATCGTTTCATCCTTTTAATCTGTCTAATATTTATACGTCTGTGACACGGTATGTGATGGGTGAACGTAGAATGTGACAGTGGCAGACGGAAGGCACAAATTATTGGGAAAGTGGATTAAAGTGGTAATAGCAGGTTAGATGTCTCTATAAATAGAATATCTGATCATTTTATTGTCCTTTATATTATTCTTTTTTTCCTGTATTCGACCAGGTGGGTCCCATTGAGATACAATATATCATGTGCCAAATTGAATGCCTCGAAACCAAATATCCTGCCTATTGCAGTGTAACATTTTCGAAAACTGACATGACACAAACAAATTGGGAATGTTGTCTGCATTGCATTTAACACGACAGGATTATAGGTTTGTATCAGATTTCCAGCGTCCATGGTGAATTTGACAGTTTCAAGAAGAACACTGCACAGAAAGCTGCTTCTCAACACTTTAGCCTGGGTCAGTTCTTTGGTTTGAAGCCTCATAAACACACACTGTGAATAGAAGAAAACTTACCTTGTATCTTTCCTCTAATAGCATTGTGTTTTTTTTTTTATTTTCTACTAAGACAAGCTGGGGATCTTTTTTACATAACTACCACACTCCCTTGTGAGTCCGTTAATGTAAGCTGTGCATGTAACCAGGGGAGATGTATCCGTCTGTTTGTTTGTTTGTTAGTCAGCAGGATCACACAAAAACTACTACACAAATTTACCCCAAACTTGGTGGAAGGATGTGATATGGGTCAGGGAAGAAACCATTACAGTTTGGTATGGCTCTAGGATCAGGGAGCAGATCCAGGAACATAATGAGAAAATGCGTTTTCAAGAGTTAGGTTTAATTCCTCGTGAATTATTATTGCTATAATTGGATCTTGATAAAAATATAAAGCATATTCAGTCAGTGTGTTACATCTTGTTTTATTTTCTACTAAGACAAGCTGTCAACTCCGACAGGAAATGTACAATATTCAACACAGAAAGGTGACTTTGGTTAAGGGTAAAGAAACAGAAATGTACGAAATAATTTAAGGCAAAGATTTGTGGTACAATGTGGGGATCATTTCCATACCTAAGGGTGTCGGAAGTGAAAAGGGAGGCAAACATACTGTGTGTGGTTGGGTGGGTGGGTGTACAGGTTAATAAATATTTCATCCAGAATAAGGCAAGGATTTGCAGGTTGTATCATATTACACAATAAATTATTTTTTATAGGGACGTGTCCTTTTGGGCAAAAATGATAATTATGATTATTTTATCGTGATTTCTACCATATCTCAGCACGTTTACTACACCAGCATTCAGGACCTAAAACAGTTAGACCCACCCTGATAGTACGTTGATTTTAATAACCTCAGAGCCTCATCAAGATAAACTCTCATGGATTTTAAAACACAATTTCAAAGGAGTAATTGAAACATAAGGCATAAGTGACAATTGATTGCTTTTCCTTAGTGCATTTAAGTACCATTAAAGCAGTAGAAACGTTGAATTCATGTCAGTTGGCTGATCAGGTGATTGTCATATTCCTTTGGGATGAGTAAATGAAAATATCATGCAGTAACATTATGCAGGGCGAAACAGTGATGGGAAATAAAACATGCATAGATATGATTGGATGGCACAGGCCCGAGTTCACACGTCTAAAACAAACATTGTAATATTCTACAGGCTCATCACATCCGGCAGCATTACCGTTACTTCCTTTGTGATGATAAAAAATGTAGTATATCCAAAATAAAAAAAGGATATTTACATTTTCATGTAAAGACTTTTATGCATTTTCTCATACAAACGTGACTGACACTTGGATTGTTAGTCCAATAGCAACCTGGGGGTGGCAGCACAGGATGAAGGAGGATTAAGATGCAACTATAAAAGAATAGAACTGTCCCAGTGTGACATGAATGAAATGCAGCAATGTTGGTAGATGCCTGCATGGAGAAAGGAACAGTAAAGGCAAACTAGCAACAACACAACAACACAACATGGGCCACCACCCCTTTTAGCATGGAGCACAGATTGGCATTTTCTGACAGGTAAAAACCTGAACCAATGACTTAATAATTCTGATTAAAAAAGTGATCATTAGTATTATAAAATGACAGGAGACTGTAGGACAGTGTGGGCTCTATTTTCAAGTCAGAACAAAGAGTGAAACAACAAGCAGTAGTAAAAGTAGCTATGTTGGCATTTTCCCCTTCGTTGAACACCCTGTGGTCTCTTCTGGATAAGTGCCTGGGTCGAGCTAACATGGTACAGTCCCATGCTGATAATGAGGCATCACAAGGCAAAGTGTAGGTTTTTCTGAGGGATACACATAAACTGGCATTTCTAGATTAGGCAGTAGCTTTGATATCTTAGAGCAGATGTTTCCAAAGTCTCAAAGTCTCGGTGGGCAACTGCATCCCCAAACAGTGGAGCCCATCTGAGCCTCATTACTGTGAAAAGATGGATACAGCAGCATGAGGACGGCACGGCTCTGCAGCAGGTGATTAAAACCACGCAGAACATCATCATCTACTGAGCATCAGAGATCTCAGTGACACAAGGCACCTGTGCAGAGCCCAAAGGAAACTGAAAAGCACCACAAACACCTGCCACAGCCTCGTCTCCCTGCTGAGAAACCGATAGACGTATATCTGCTGCCATACCACAAAACTTTAGAGCATCGTTTATGTAGATGACTGGATCTTTGATGCATTTTTTTTATTTTAGGACTACATCTCGAATTTTGCTACACAATCTTCTGTTAAAACTGCTGGACGGATTATCACAAAACTCTGTGTAGGAAGTGGTAAGTCAGGGAAGACAAAAGATTTTCCAAAAGAATAAATTATTGCTATTGATTTTTTTTAAAACAGCTCGTTTAAGAGACTTTTATTTAAAAGTGTGAGATATTTGGTGCAGCTTGATTGAATTCATGGCAAGCATTGGGCCTTGGCAGGGGTAAAGCCCAGCTGACTGTTATTCTAGTTTTACATTGAAGTCAAACTGGCATCTGACAATTGGCCGTCTCTGTACTATGTGCCCATGGATGCATAACCAACTACCACTGGGTTACTTTGATACTGTAGAAAACCATGATATTGTAGCACACTGCTGGCATACGAGCAAAAATAGCGCATGCACTTGCATATACCCTGTTTTGCGGTGTGTACAAGATGTATAGTTCGTGCTTGTCTTTGTGCCTATAACAGGAAAATAAAGCCCCATGTCTTTCGATATGAGGTTAATGCTTCTTATTAATAATGTATATGTCAGTGATGAATAGGTAGACAGCGTTTTGGAAGGGAAGCCTTTCAGATAATAAATATTCATAATAACCTATTACATTTCTATACATTGCAGAATTCGTGCAGTCATTCAGGCCTGTTGCGTCGCCTGAGGCCGGATGCAGGCGACACCTCCCCAGTGTTTGGCTCATAAGAGTCCTCTAAAGAAGGCATGAGCTCACGGTCCTCCAGTCCTTCTTCCTCCTCTTCTTCTTCTTCTTCCTCCTCTTCTTCTTCTTCATCATCATCCTCCTCCTCCTCTTCTTCTTCCTCCAACATATCTCCTTCTTTTTCTGCTTCCCCATCAGATTCCTCTGGTACAAGCTCCTTCATCTCTTCACCTTCTGTTGCAGCTTCATCTTCTGCGCCGGAATTCTTCGGAGAGTCTTTTTCCGAGGTCCCTGCTCCTCCAGAGGTCTCACTGCCCCCCAAAGAAGCAGCGGCTGCAGAGAAGTCCTTTACCCCAAGGGACTCGATGAGGTGATCCAGGTTACGCTCACAGGAGGCCTCTGAAAGAGAAACAAACAAGTGATATTAAAGCTGTGTCTCAATTCAGATAATTGAGCTGTGTCTCCTTCAGGGGTTGCATTTGAAGACCGAATGTGTCACAGCGATGCAGCTACTAGACTGTCCCATTTCAAAGGCTCTACAAATACGGCCGACAAACGTATTGCCTTCAACGAGTGGATCCTCTTCCGGCCAGAGTAGCCCAGGATTCATTGTGATTTGATTACAAACCGTTTTTCAAAGAGGGGATGATAAGATATTCAATGCTCAAGTATCAGGTTTCTATTAAGACTTTCTCATCATGTTCAACTCCTGCTCTGTTGCTAGGCGACAGCAGTAGGGGCGGGACAAGCTGGTGACACTGATCACAGAAACAATCAGACACTCAGCGCAAAAAGTAAATGTGATGGATTATTTTCTAAAAGTCTGTATTTAGGGGCCGAAAACTTTGAGGATGATTGGAATAACCTGAATCCCAACGGTTCACAAAATAAATTCTGTGTAATGTACATTTCCACATCACTGATTCCATGAGCAACAGTAACAAGTCAAATTGTTTTCATTCACAGAATCTTTCTGATTCAGTTTTCCAGCTCTGTTAACATCAATAAACTTCCTGCAGCTGTTTAGAGCTAAAGACGACAAGAGGACATTCATTTCCCCTGTGATTATGCAATATTGTAATTCTTAATTATCGATGATGTTTAATATTTTGTTGCTTTTATCATTTCTAGTTATTCAAATTTGTATGTATAGATGTATTGTCTTTTTGTTGTTTTAAGCCTGTTCAGTTCCACATTGTCTTCATGATAAGGTGATAAAGGCGACAGAAGCACAGAAAGTCTTGGCCTTAGAAGGATGTATCCGAGTGTGTGCGCAGGGTTTTGAGAGTATTACAAAATCTTTAAGTGGAATCAATGAGTCCTGCTCTGAAACTTAAAGACCATGATCTTAAATAAAGATAGGGACATAACCCCATACTTAAATGTTCTCTTATGAGACATTTATCCTGCCGCTACCTGAAGGTTTTATGAGCCGTTCTCTACCAATCTGATTAAAACACAAAAGATCACGTTACCAAACCACAGGCTTCATGTAAATCGAGTCCTGCTGTAGCGAAGATATGAAAAACTTCACACCCTCATGCACCAGGTGGTTTCACAGAGTAAAAGTGGATGCAAAACACTTTTCTGCAGTTATGGATCAGTGTAGCCGCGCAAGTTGCATTTCAAAATGTGGTTTTACAGGACAAGAAATACACTGATGACACACACACAGTTTGCAGGGAGGGGCTGTGTTATAAAGCTGGGTTATCTGTATTTCAATATATAAGCTGCAGTTTGTTGTTTTGAATCATCATTGTACAAATCGGTTGCTATAGGACTACGCTCTGTACATGTCAATAGGAATATGGATGGAATATTCTATTAGCAACTTATTTATACATCATAAACATATACTCAAAAATGTCTGAATGACGTCAATAGTCAGAATATTGATGACCGTGTAAACATATACAGTGTGAACAGCTGTTCTTATCTGGATTAGGCTGCAGTGTGAACACAGTCAGAGACAGCTGAGGAGCCCACCGTTTATGTTGAGCGGTGGACACTCCATTCCTCTCTTCTTCATCAGGTAGCGGATGGTCTGTAGCTGAGACATGATCTCGTTTTTCTGCTCCTGGGCCACTGTCTTCACGCTGCACAGAGACGAGAGAAGTGAAAACGACCTTGTAGCAAGAACATGGCCTTAAACTGGAGGAGAAAGATATTGTGATGACAGGACTCAGTGAAGTGTCACGTTATTAATGACATCAGGGCCAGTGGTGAAAAACATCTGTGTTGCATACAGGAATAATCATTTTGAGACTAGATAATGTTTTTTGGAGGATGAAGTTTGTTGAGCAGGATGGTGTCATACAGATGAGTGTTTGACATTTAGCCTACCTTCACCTAGGTGAATAGGTTGGACAAAATAATAGAAACACCTGGATACCATCGTCGGTGTACTTCATTTACATGTGGCAGCGGTTTTGTGTTGGGAGTTTGTTATTTTGATTTTGACACTAATATTTAAATTTAACTCAGAATGTAAATAGGTTCCAAATATTATAATATAATGGAGGACGTTGTCAAACATTAAAAAAAATAGGCCTTTTATAAATAATTGCCAGGTGATCAGAGGGTTGTCGACATTTACATTAAAAGGGACCAAAGTTTAACGATCCATGTTTCCCTACTCATGCCAGTGAATTCACTGTTTATATATTACAGGTCTGCTAAATGAGAAAAGATGCAGCACAGTAAATAAGGATCATATATCATGGATATGTACACAGAGTAAAAAGATGAGGTGTGGTTCGTACACCTGCGGGCCGAAGCATGTCACACTGCTGGGCACTCACCAGTTAGTGAGCGGGTCCAGCTGGGTGAGGATGGAGTTGAGCATCTGCTCAGTCTGCCCGAGTCTTTGTTCCAGCTCGTTCAACTGGTTCTCTGGACAATCAGAACGCAAACAAGAGCAGAAAATGTCTTCATCTAAATATCGCGTGGTAACCAAATATGTATGCCCACGGAAAAAACAAACTCCGATATGCAAACAGAAATCAGAGTACACGTGTCACACACCTGCTTCCACAGATTTTTTGGCCCCTTTTGCAAATTTGTCTTTTTGTGCCTGGTCGTCCGCCGACTTGATCTGAGGAGGGAAAGAAGGATTGATTGATTCTCATTTTGCAACTATTGATTGTCAAAGATCCTTTCAAAAACCTGCCTATTTGAAATGGGCTGTTTGTTTGGTCTGTGGTGATGCTGGTGGCAGTTTCCTTTCTAAAACTGACAGAGTCACCTGCAGTAATTGGGTCGTGGCGAGTGAAGACCTGATTCTGGACTCAGACCTCAGAAGCCTGGAGCTGCACAAAGAGCTGTTTGTTCAAAGATCAGTGGAGCTAAGCTCAGCGTGCAGAACCCTGAACTGGACAATCAATTGTCAGTGCTCTTGTTGATAACAAGCGGTAGTTGCGATCTACATTAATGAGTCACAGCCGCCTCTGCTACAGAGCATCAGCCGACCTGTTAATTCAAAGTTTATTAATATTAAACATATCAAAATCAGAATCTACTACTGTGTTCTGAATGTGTGAGAGGCAAACTCCGGAGAAAGTCCAGGCCCCATTGTGTGGACATTCTCTGTCTGAAAACAGCTTTGGTTTTGCAAGCGTAATATACTAGGTAGTGATTTGATTTTATATTTTAAATCAAATGTTTAAGTTTGTCACGTTTGAGCTGTGTATGAGTTAATATTTTAAGAATTTTATTATCTCCCGGACATCTCTCTGGAGGTAGAAGAGATTCAACCCGTCTGTTTCTCTCACCTTCAGAAACTTGTAGGCTGCAAACACTCCGACTCCGATGGCGTACAGAGGCATCAGTGTGAACACGTAGCCCTTGTTGTTGTTGTTGGACTTGAACTTGTCAGCTTTCAGCTCCTGCTCCATCAGCTTCTTCATCTGCTGCATGTTCTCAGCGGTCTGAGGAGCGCCGGGGCCATTCATGGGCTGACCTCGGACTCCGCCTGGACCCGGACCTGCAGCCGGAAAAGTAGTAAAAATGTGGAGTTTCATTCATTCGAGGGACCATGTCTCGGAGAAGTCAGAATTAGCTTCCGAACTAGGATTTGCTCGACAGAATTAAAAGACAAAGCTCCCAAGAATTTTTCATATCACATAACACTGGTTAGAGACATCGTTTTCCTCATATATCTGGAGTCGGGTTGATTTCCAGTTTAAAACCTTACAGTGCTTTTTTTTTGTTGTTCATTTGTTTTTAATGCAAACCAACCTAACATATATTTAATTTTGGTTCAGGGAATTAAAAAAGCTAGTGATCAATCTGCTACCAATACATATTGACATCTTATCTTCTAATTTATTTTGAAAATAATACAAATGTATAAAGCATTTCTTAAAAACAGAGTTTACAAAGTGCTTTCACACCAAAGCAAGAAAAGAGAGAAATAAGATGCATCAGGATGCAATGTAACAAGGCGAGGGACAACCACATTTAGGTGGTCGTGACCAAGGTGGTGTTGAAATTCAATAAATAGATATGGAACTATGTCAGATCAATCCAAATGAACACATAAAAGCAGTAATATGACAACAAAAATTGTAAAATAAAAGCTGAAAGTAAACAATAAAAAAAAGTAAAAGCACTACATAACATAAAGAAGTAAGTCTGACTCACTGACTCTGTAGCCTTTGTCCTATTCCTCACATTTCCTATGAAACTGGAGCATTTGTTAACCTGCATCTATTCTCCAAATTCATGAAACATTAATATTTCTGCCATATCATCAATTTGTCAGAACAACACGTGAAGCCCCTGGTTTAGAAAACTAGATCCGCCACTGAATTTGGAAGCTGAATTGTTAAAGGGACACATGTGAGTATTTACTATGAGGCTTGTGATTTAAAGTGAATTGTATCTTTGATGCTTGCTCCTGTGTTGGACTCGGATGAACCCAACAGCACAAACATACAACTAAATCCACAAACTGCAGATACACTCCTCTAGTGGGACTTTTGTTGAGGACCATATCGCTGTGGGATCTCTCTCCTACTCACCTTTCCTGGAGTAGCGGGAGTCGAACCTCGTGTCCTTGGCCGCGGTCCCGCCGCCGACGCTGAACATCCTCGGCAGGACGACGAAGGTGAAGAGCACGGCGGTGAAAGCCAGGGCGACTTGTTGTGATGTGGACACCACCATCCTGCACACGACACCGAACAGCGCTCACTGCGGCCGGCTACACGAGGGGGAGACGGTGAGGGTGGAGCAGGAAGTGGCGGGGTGTAGTTAGGAGGAGAAACAGTGAGCACAAGGCGCCATTAGAGGTGTCAAATGGTCAAAACACGCTGTTGTACCCAGAACAGCTGAGCCCCACTCCGCTCAGCTGCCACCAGAACAACACTTCCGGAGGGAAGACTTTTCACAATAAAAGACTTCACGAAATCACGCCGTTGTTTTAGATGTTCATTAATATCACATTTTGGCATCGGTGTTTTTTTATATTTCAAAACTATGATGATTCACACAAGAAGTGGGGGGACAAAGGGGCCAATGTCATAATAATAATAATGATGCTAACTTTATTTATATAGTACTTATCTAAACACTTTTACAAAGTACTTCCAAAATACAATACATACTATAAGCAAAGCTTGCTGTCTCTGTTCAAACTCATTCTGTACTTCTAAAAAGCCTGGAAATGTTTTCAACATATGTTTATATTTATTGTTAAGTGACACGCTTTTAAAGTGGGTCCTCTGTATATATATACATATATGAGTGGCCAGGAAACAGCGTGGCCAGGAAGCAGGAGATATATATATATATATATATATATACATATATGAGTGGCCAGGAAACAGGAGATATATATATATATGTACATATAAAGTCTAATCTAAATCTTTATAAATATAAAGTCCCATTGTAGGGTAAAGAAAATAACAATTCATATAATTTAGATGAAACACAAAAATCCCAAAGATTATCCTATATTGAATTTCTGCCAATAGATCCCTTTCACCTAACTCGTACACAATGAACCTTTAAAGACTATTGACAGGACAGAGGCACCTCAAGGGCCAATCAGATTTTAGCTTGGGCCAGTTTTGCCCAGTAGCTGCAAACAGAAAGATGAAAATGAGGGGCGTAACCAGTGATGCTTTCCAGTAGGCAGATAAACAAACATGCATTTTGCTGGAGTGAGATGAACCCATGAGGTTTTACCGGAAATAGTGGGTTCTGTTAATGTCCTCTAATGTTTGTGTGGTTTTGCTCACACTCCTTTCAATACTGCTGTAATATGAGTACCCTAAAATCTTCACTTAATGAACTCTATAGAAGATAACTGCTTCTATAGATCTGCGTGAAGTGTAATTTACTAGAGTTTTTCAGGAGGAATTGAGAAAAAGAGGCACCCAGTTTATGTGTAAGTAATGGAGGTGTTTATACAGTAATAGTGTGTGATGGTCTTAATACCTTACCACAAGGCTGGCATCTGTGTTATTCCTATAAGCTGTGCTACCAGACTTTGTACGAATAGCAAATATCAAATTAGAAAAAGCAACACATTTCTTTTGTTATACAATCCAGTTGTGTGTGTCTGCAACGGAAGTAAACATTCCTCAAATATTCAACGTTGATCTGTTAGCAAGTGCAATGGGCAGTGTCTGCTCTTTACTCTAAATGCCACTTTTATTGAGTCTGATTTTATGGGCCTGCACTGAAAAAGTGAACTCAAGACAATTTTATAAATCTGTTATACATTTAATATTTAATAAAATAATGATCAACATAAATGATTGTTTCCACTGGGCAAGCTGAATGTTGACAAAATGTTACTCACTCTTGTACATCTGCTAACCCTGGCTTTTCCTTGGCAGTTTTCACATATCTATTGTTTCACATGAATAAATAAACAGATGAGTCCCAGTTTAAAAGCAGCAAAAAAAGGGCTAAAAAAAATAACATCTAAGACACAAACAGAGACCATAGCTAGATATGAGGTAGACCTGTTCTGACCGTGAGTAATAAAACATGATAGTAAAACATATTATTCAGATTTACATTCACTTATCTATTATACACATTGTGCGTGGTACATAACATACAGCACATTGTTGAGTGTAATTGTATCCCAAGAAAAAAATTCGAGGGTCAAATTTGGGCAGCTGAAAAGTTTACTCTGTGTGTGTGTGTGGTCGATGCTCCTCTCCTCCAGGTGGAGGCAGTGTCGGACCATACAACAGTTGTGGGTTTAACATGGCAATAAGATACATACACACAGTCAGTGTGAGTAAATGTGTCATATAAAGACAATATTGAATTTTGTGGTAGTCCATCAATATAAAGAGTCTGGGTCTCGTTGTGTTACTCAGGCCGAGCCGCAGCGTCTATTCTCAGGTGTGATCCCACCACTGAGCGGTACGGGGGCTTTGACCTGCTCCGTCTCCGACCTGGGCCGGTGCACCCCTCCTCAGACGACCTGGTGGTCCCGGGCTCCCCCAGGAGAACCATATCGATACCGACCTTAGTGCGGACACCCGATCAGCACAGTCCGCTGCAGCTCAGAGCTCCAGAGCTCCACCGATCCTCCAGACTCAACCTCCCGGACACTGGGATCACTGGTGCGCGCCACCGCACCCGGCGAAAGCTTCTTCATTCCAGAGAGGTGGAGAGGTGCTGCTTGACTGTGACGTCATCAGGGGACCTACTCCTTTGGTTTAGTTTTTTATTCATTTGGAGATTGTGGTGAAATGGTTCAGTTTTACCTTCATCTGTCAAAAACAACTTTAATTTATTATTTTACGACTTCATTTATTTGTTTTGAGTGCGATATAAATACTAATATTATGATGATTAAATATTATGGGACAGAGGCGTGTCCGTCGATGACGTCACAGTGTAGCAGCACCTCTCTGGATGAAGAAGCTTTCGCCGGGTGCGGTGGCACGTACCAGTGATCCCAGTGTCCGGGAGGCTGAGTCTGGAGGGTCGGTGGAGCTCTGAGCTGCAGCGGACTGTGCTGATCGGCTGTCCGCACTTAGTAAGGTATCGATATGGTTCTTCTGGGGGAGCCCGGGACCACCAGGTCGTCTGAGGAGGGGTGCACCGGCCCAGGTCGGAGACGGAGCAGGTCAAATCCCCCGTACCGCTCAGTGGTGGGATCACACCTGAGAATAGACGCTGCAGCTCAGCCTGAGTAACACAACGAGACTCACACTCTTTATATTGATGGAGACACACATCCACTCAAATATTGTCTTTTTATGACACAACAACTCACACTTACTGTGTTTCCTCTTATTTCCATGTTAAAACCACAACTGTTTGATGGTCCTACACTGCCTCCACCTGGAGGAGAGCAGCAATGACCACACACACACAGAGTAAACTTTTCAGCTGAGCTAAGTTTACCCTCTCACTCTTTTGGTTTGCCATTTCCATATTTCCCTGTCTTTTCCTGATCCATAGCACTTGGTTATAGAGTTCTGCAGTCTGTTATATCAGAAATTAATGAATTTAAAAAGAAAAAAAATAACATTCTAATATTAGATTATTGTAACTATCTGGCCTAAAAAACGTATTCTTAGATTTATCCATTCTCCTCTGTATAACTGCAACACGGGAATCAGTCAGATATTTCGCTTCTTTCATAAAACCCCTCCATAGAATTTTAGGAGATTATCCAAAATTCAGACCATGAAAGCAGCTCAAGTCTGTGTAAGTGGTCATTGCTCCTCTCCTCCAGGTGGAGGCGGTGTAGGACCATCAAACAGTTGTGGGTTTAACATGGAAATAAGATAAAAACACAGTGAGTGTGAGTTGTTGTGTCATAAAAAGACAATATTTGACTCTGTATGTGTGTCCATCAATATAAAGAGTGTGGGTCTCATTGTGTTACTCAGGCTGAGCCACAGCGTCTATTCTCAGGTGTGATCCCACCACTGAGCGGTACGGGGGCTTTGACCTGCTCCGTCTCCGACCTGGGCCGGTGCACCCCTCCTCAGACGACCTGGTGGTCCCGGGCTCCCCCAGGAGAACCATATCGATACCGACCTTAGTGCGGACACCCGATCAGCACAGTCCGCTGCAGCTCAGAGCTCCAGAGCTCCACCGATCCTCCAGACTCAGCCTCCCGGACACTGGGATCACTGGTGCGCGCCACCGCACCCGGCGAAAGCTTCTTCATTCCAGAGAGGTGGAGAGGTGCTGCTTGACTGTGACGTCATCAGGGGACCTACTCCTTTGGTTTAGTTTTTTATTCATTTGGAGATTGTGGTGAAATGGTTCAGTTTTAACTTCATCTGTCAAAAACAACTTTAATTTATTATTTTACGACTTCATTTATTTGTTTTGAGTGCGATATAAATACTAATATTATGATGATTAAATATTATGGGACAGAGGCGTGTCCGTCGATGACGTCACAGTGTAGCAGCACCTCTCCACCTCTCTGGATGAAGAAGCTTTCGCCGGGTGCGGTGGCAAGCACCAGTGATCCCAGTGTCCGGGAGGCTGAGTCTGGAGGGTCGGTGGAGCTCTAGAGCTCTGAGCTGCAGCGGACTGTGCTGATCGGCTGTCCGCACTTAGTAAGGTATCGATATGGTTCTTCTGGGGGAGCCCGGGACCACCAGGTCGTCTGAGGAGGGGTGCACCGGCCCAGGTCGGAGACGGAGCAGGTCAAATCCCCCGTACCGCTCAGTGGTGGGATCACACCTGAGAATAGACGCTGCAGCTCAGCCTGAGTAACACAACGAGACCCACACTCTTTATATTGATGGAGACACACATCCACTCAAATATTGTCTTTTTATGACACAACAACTCACACTCACTGTGTTTCCTCTTATTTCCATGTTAAAACCACAACTGTTTGATGGTCCTACACTGCCTCCACCTGGAGGAGAGCAGCAATGACCACACACACACAGAGTAAACTTTTCAGCTGAGCTAAGTTTACCCTCTCACTCTTTTGGTCTGCCATTTCCATATTTCCCTGTCTTTTCCTGATCCATAGCACTTGGTTATAGAGTTCTGCAGTCTGTTATATCAGAAATTAATGAATTTAAAAAGAAAAAAAATAACATTCTAATATTAGATTATTGTAACTATCTGGCCTAAACAACGTATTCTTAGATTTATCCATTCTCCTCTGTATAACTGCAACACAAGAATCAGTCAGATATTTGGCTTCTTTCATACAACCCCTCCATAGAATTTTAGGAGATTATCCAAAATTCAGACCATGAAAGCAGCTCAAGTCTGTGTAAGTGGTCATTGCTCCTCTCCTCCAGGTGGAGGCGGTGTAGGACCATCAAACAGTTGTGGGTTTAACATGGAAATAAGATAAAAACACAGTGAGTGTGAGTTGTTGTGTCATATAAAGACAATATTTGACTCTGTATGTGTGTCCATCAATATAAAGAGTGTGGGTCTCGTTGTGTTACTCAGGCTGAGCCGCAGCGTCTATTCTCAGGTGTGATCCCACCACTGAGCGGTACGGGGGCTTTGACCTGCTCCGTCTCCGACCTGGGCCGGTGCACCCCTCCTCAGATGACCTGGTGGTCCCGGGCTCCCCCAGGAGAACCATATCGATACCGACCTTAGTGCGGACACCCGATCAGCACAGTCCGCTGCAGCTCAGAGCTCCAGAGCTCCAACGATCCTCCAGACTCAGCCTCCCGGACACTGGGATCACTGGTGCGCGCCACCGCACCCGGCGAAAGCTTCTTCATTCCAGAGAGGTGGAGAGGTGCTGCTTGACTGTGACGTCATCAGGGGACCTACTCCTTTGGATTAGTTTTTTATTCATTTGGCGATTGTGGTGAAATGGTTCAGTTTTAACTTCATCTGTCAAAAACAACTTTAATTTATTATTTTACGACTTCATTTATTTGTTTTGAGTGCGATATAAATACTAATATTATGATGATTAAATATTATGGGACAGAGGCGTGTCCGTCGATGACGTCACCGTGTAGCAGCACCTCTCCACCTCTCTGGATGAAGAAGCTTTCGCCGGGTGCGGTGGCACGTACCAGTGATCCCAGTGTCCGGGAGGCTGAGTCTGGAAGATCGGTGGAGCTCTGGAGCTCTGAGCTGCAGCGGACTGTGCTGATCGGCTGTCCGCATCGGCTGTCCGCACTTAGTAAGGTATCGATATGGTTCTTCTGGGGGAGCCCGGGACCACCAGGTCGTCTGAGGAGGGGTGCACCGGCCCAGGTTGGAAACGGAGCAGGTCAAATCCCCCGTACCGCTCAGTGGTGGGATCACACCTGAGAATAGACGCTGCGGCTCAGCCTGAGTAACACAACGAGACCCACACTCTTTATATTGATGGAGACACACATCCACTCAAATATTATCTTTTTATGACACAACAACTCACACTCACTGTGTTTCCTCTTCTTTCCATGTTAAAACCACAACTGTTTGATGATCCTACATTGCCTCCACCTGGAGGAGAGCAGCAATGACCACAAACACACAGAGTAAACTTTTCAGCTGAGCTAAGTTTACCCTCTCACTCTTTTGGTTTGCCATTTCCATATTTCCCTGTCTTTTCCTGATCCATAGCACTTGGTTATAGAGTTCTGCAGTCTGTTATATCAGAAATTAATGAATTTAAAAAGAAAAAAATAACATTCTAATATTAGATTATTGTAACTATCTGGCCTAAAAAACGTATTCTTAGATTTATCCATTCTCCTCTGTATAACTGCAACACGGGAATCAGTCAGATATTTGGCTTCTTTCATACAACCCCTCCATAGAATTTTAGGAGATTATCCAAAATTCAGACCATGAGAGCAGCTCAAGTCTGTGTAAGTGGTCATTGCTCCTCTCCTCCAGGTGGAGGCGGTGTAGGACCATCAAACAGTTGTGGG
The DNA here is from genome assembly GCF_947347685.1 of Pleuronectes platessa. Lineage (NCBI taxonomy): Eukaryota > Metazoa > Chordata > Actinopteri > Pleuronectiformes > Pleuronectidae > Pleuronectes > Pleuronectes platessa. Next base: position 5,267,559 of record NC_070647.1, read on the forward strand.
TTTAACATGGAAATAAGATAAAAACACAGTGAGTGTGAGTTGTTGTGTCATAAAAAGACAATATTTGACTCTGTATGTGTGTCCATCAATATAAAGAGTGTGGGTCTCGTTGTGTTACTCAGGCTGAGCCGCAGCGTCTATTCTCAGGTGTGATCCCACCACTGAGCGGTACGGGGGCTTTGACCTGCTCCGTCTCCGACCTGGGCCGGTGCACCCCTCCTCAGACGACCTGGTGGTCCCGGGCTCCCCCAGGAGAACCATATCGATACCGACCTTAGTGCGGACACCCGATCAGCACAGTCCGCTGCAGCTCAGAGCTCCAGAGCTCCACCGATCCTCCAGACTCAGCCTCCCGGACACTGGGATCACTGGTGCGCGCCACCGCACCCGGCGAAAGCTTCTTCATTCCAGAGAGGTGGAGAGGTGCTGCTTGACTGTGACGTCATCAGGGGACCTACTCCTTTGGTTTAGTTTTTTATTCATTTGGAGATTGTGGTGAAATGGTTCAGTTTTAACTTCATCTGTCAAAAACAACTTTAATTTATTATTTTACGACTTCATTTATTTGTTTTGAGTGCGATATAAATACTAATATTATGATGATTAAATATTATGGGACAGAGGCGTGTCCGTCGATGACGTCACAGTGTAGCAGCACCTCTCCACCTCTCTGGATGAAGAAGCTTTCGCCGGGTGCGGTGGCAAGCACCAGTGATCCCAGTGTCCGGGAGGCTGAGTCTGGAGGGTCGGTGGAGCTCTAGAGCTCTGAGCTGCAGCGGACTGTGCTGATCGGCTGTCCGCATTTAGTAAGGTATCGATATGGTTCTTCTGGGGGAGCCCGGGACCACCAGGTCGTCTGAGGAGGGGTGCACCGGCCCAGGTCGGAGACGGAGCAGGTCAAAGCCCCCGTACCGCTCAGTGGTGGGATCACACCTGAGAATAGACGCTGCAGCTCAGCCTGAGTAACACAACGAGACCCACACTCTTTATATTGATGGAGACACACATCCACTCAAATATTGTCTTTTTATGACACAACAACTCCCACTCACTGTGTTTCCTCTTATTTCCATGTTAAAACCACAACTGTTTGATGCTCCTACACTGCCTCCACCTGAAGGAGAGCAGCAATGACCACACACACACAGAGTAAACTTTTCAGCTGAGCTAAGTTTACCCTCTCACTCTTTTGGTCTGCCATTTCCATATTTCCCTGTCTTTTCCTGATCCATAGCACTTGGTTATAGAGTTCTGCAGTCTGTTATATCAGAAATTAATGAATTTAAAAAGAAAAAAAATAACATTCTAATATTAGATTATTGTAACTATCTGGCCTAAAAAACGTATTCTTAGATTTATCCATTCTCCTCTGTATAACTGCAACACAAGAATCAGTCAGATATTTGGCTTCTTTCATACAACCCCTCCATAGAATTTTAGGAGATTATCCAAAATTCAGACCATGAAAGCAGCTCAAGTCTGTGTAAGTGGTCTTTGCTCCTCTCCTCCAGGTGGAGGCGGTGTAGGACCATCAAACAGTTGTGGGTTTAACATGGAAATAAGATAAAAACACAGTGAGTGTGAGTTGTTGTGTCATAAAAAGACAATATTTGACTCTGTATGTGTGTCCATCAATATAAAGAGTGTGGGTCTCGTTGTGTTACTCAGGCTGAGCCGCAGTGTCTATTCTCAGGTGTGATCCCACCACTGAGCGGTACGGGGGCTTTGACCTGCTCCGTCTCCGACCTGGGCCGGTGCACCCCTCCTCAGACGACCTGGTGGTCCCGGGCTCCCCCAGGAGAACCATATCGATACCGACCTTAGTGCGGACAACCCGATCAGCACAGTCCGCTGCAGCTCAGAGCTCCAGAGCTCCACCGATCCTCCAGACTCAGCCTCCCGGACACTGGGATCACTGGTGCGCGCCACCGCACCCGGCGAAAGCTTCTTCATTCCAGAGAGGTGGAGAGGTGCTGCTTGACTGTGACGTCATCAGGGGACCTACTCCTTTGGTTTAGTTTTTTATTCATTTGGAGATTGTGGTGAAATGGTTCAGTTTTAACTTCATCTGTCAAAAACAACTTTAATTTATTATTTTACGACTTCATTTATTTGTTTTGAGTGCAATATAAATACTAATATTATGATGATTAAATATTATGGGACAGAGGCGTGTCCGTCGATGACGTCACAGTGTAGCAGCACCTCTCCACCTCTCTGGATGAAGAAGCTTTCGCCGGGTGCGGTGGCACGTACCAGTGATCCCAGTGTCCGGGAGGCTGAGTCTGGAGGGTCGGAGGATCGGTGGAGCTCTGAGCTGCAGCGGACTGTGCTGATCGGCTGTCCGCATTTAGTAAGGTATCGATATGGTTCTTCTGGGGGAGCCCGGGACCACCAGGTCGTCTGAGGAGGGGTGCACCGGCCCAGGTCGGAGACGGAGCAGGTCAAAGCCCCCGTACCGCTCAGTGGTGGGATCACACCTGAGAATAGACGCTGCAGCTCAGCCTGAGTAACACAACGAGACCCACACTCTTTATATTGATGGAGACACACATCCACTCAAATATTGTCTTTTTATGACACAACAACTCACACTCACTGTGTTTCCTCTTATTTCCATGTTAAAACCACAACTGTTTGATGCTCCTACACTGCCTCCACCTGAAGGAGAGCAGCAATGACCACACACACACAGAGTAAACTTTTCAGCTGAGCTAAGTTTACCCTCTCACTCTTTTGGTTTGCCATTTCCATATTTCCCTGTCTTTTCCTGATCCATAGCACTTGGTTATAGAGTTCTGCAGTCTGTTATATCAGAAATTAATGAATTTAAAAAGAAAAAAAATAACATTCTAATATTAGATTATTGTAACTATCTGGCCTAAAAAACGTATTCTTAGATTTATCCATTCTCCTCTGTATAACTGCAACACAAGAATCAGTCAGATATTTGGCTTCTTTCATACAACCCCTCCATAGAATTTTAGGAGATTATCCAAAATTCAGACCATGAAAGCAGCTCAAGTCTGTGTAAGTGGTCTTTGCTCCTCTCCTCCAGGTGGAGGCGGTGTAGGACCATCAAACAGTTGTGGGTTTAACATGGAAATAAGATAAAAACACAGTGAGTGTGAGTTGTTGTGTCATAAAAAGACAATAATTGACTCTGTATGTGTGTCCATCAATATAAAGAGTGTGGGTCTCGTTGTGTTACTCAGGCTGAGCCGCAGCGTCTATTCTCAGGTGTGATCCCACCACTGAGCGGTACGGGGGCTTTGACCTGCTCCGTCTCCGACCTGGGCCGGTGCACCCCTCCTCAGACGACCTGGTGGTCCCGGGCTCCCCCAGGAGAACCATATCGATACCGACCTTAGTGCGGACACCCGATCAGCACAGTCCGCTGCAGCTCCAGAGCTCCAGAGCTCCAGAGCTCCAGAGCTCCAGAGCTCCAGAGCTCCAGAGCTCCAGAGCTCCAGAGCTCCAGAGCTCCAGAGCTCCAGAGCTCCAGAGCTCCAGAGCTCCAGAGCTCCAGAGCTCCAGAGCTCCAGAGCTCCAGAGCTCCAGAGCTCCAGAGCTCCACCGATCCTCCAGACTCAGCCTCCCGGACACTGGGATCACTGGTGCGCGCCACCGCACCCGGCGAAAGCTTCTTCATTCCAGAGAGGTGGAGAGGTGCTGCTTGACTGTGACGTCATCAGGGGACCTACTCCTTTGGTTTAGTTTTTTATTCATTTGGAGATTGTGGTGAAATGGTTCAGTTTTAACTTCATCTGTCAAAAACAACTTTAATTTATTATTTTACGACTTCATTTATTTGTTTTGAGTGCGATATAAATACTAATATTATGATGATTAAATATTATGGGACAGAGGCGTGTCCGTCGATGACGTCACAGTGTAGCAGCACCTCTCCACCTCTCTGGATGAAGAAGCTTTCGCCGGGTGCGGTGGCACGTACCAGTGATCCCAGTGTCCGGGAGGCTGAGTATGGAGGGACGGAGGTTCGGTGGAGCTCTGGAGCTCTGAGCTGCAGCGGACTGTGCTGATCGGCTGTTCGCACTTAGTAAGGTATCGATATGGTTCTTCTGGGGGAGCCCGGGACCACCAGGTCGTCTGAGGAGGGGTGCACCGGCCTAGGTCGGAGACGGAGCAGGTCAAAGCCCCCGTACCGCTCAGTGGTGGGATCACACCTGAGAATAGACGCTGCAGCTCAGCCTGAGTAACACAACGAGACCCACACTCTTTATATTGATGGAGACACACATCCACTCAAATATTGTCTTTTTATGACACAACAACTCACACTCACTGTGTTTCCTCTTATTTCCATGTTAAATCCACAACTGTTTGATGGTCCTACACTTCCTCCACCTGGAGGAGAGCAGCAATGACCACACACACACAGAGTAAACTTTTCAGCTGAGCTAAGTTTACCCTCTCACTCTTTTGGTTTGCCATTTCCATATTTCCCTGTCTTTTCCTGATCCATAGCACTTGGTTATAGAGTTCTGCAGTCTGTTATATCAGAAATTAATGAATTTAAAAAGAAAAAAAATAACATTCTAATATTAGATTATTGTAACTATCTGGCCTAAAAAACGTATTCTTAGATTTATCCATAAAAAATATAAAGAGTGTGGGTCTCGTTGTGTTACTCAGGCTGAGCCGCAGCGTCTATTCTCAGGTGTGATCCCACCACTGAGCGGTACGGGGGCTTTGACCTGCTCCGTCTCCGACCTGGGCCGGTGCGACCCTCCTCAGACGACCTGGTGGTCCCGGGCTCCCCCAGGAGAACCATATCGATACCGACCTTAGTGCGGACACCCAATCAGCACAGTCCGCTGCAGCTCAGAGCTCCAGAGCTCCACCGATCCTCCAGACTCAGCCTCCCGGACACTGGGATCACTGGTGCGCGCCACCGCACCCGGCGAAAGCTTCTTCATTCCAGAGAGGTGGAGAGGTGCTGCTTGACTGTGACGTCATCAGGGGACCTACTCCTTTGGTTTAGTTTTTTATTCATTTGGAGATTGTGGTGAAATGGTTCAGTTTTAACTTCATCTGTCAAAAACAACTTTAATTTATTATTTTACGACTTAATTTATTTGTTTTGAGTGCAATATAAATACTAATATTATGATGATTAAATATTATGGGACAGAGGCGTGTCCGTCGATGACGTCACAGTGTAGCAGCACCTCTCCACCTCTCTGGATGAAGAAGCTTTCGCCGGGTGCGGTGGCACGTACCAGTGATCCCAGTGTCCGGGAGGCTGAGTCTGGAGCAGGGGTCTCCAACCTTTTTTCAACTGAGAGCTACTTAGAAAAAAATTAAGTGGCCAAGAGCTACTTGCATCACATCGCACATATTTATTAATCAACTGACTTAAGCTTCTGTTTGTACACGTGTGAAATTGCAATACACAATGCTTATCAAAAATAACTCAACTCAATACAATACAATAACTTAATAACCCAACATCAAAGGTCCAAGAAAACATTAGTACACTCACTCTTTTTAAAACTTAGTGAGATGACTGGCACTGCATGGAGTCCTTCTGTTTGTACACGTGTGAAATTGCAATACACAATGCTTATCAAAAATAACTCAACTCAATAACAATAACTCAATAACTCAACATCAAAGGTCCAAGAAAACATTAGTACACTCACTCTTTTTAAAACTTAGTGAGATGACTGGCACGGAGTCCACCAAAGAGGTGTATGCTGGAGTGTATGCACTCAGGTTCACTCTAATACAGTCATTTAAATGTTCATCTGTCAGTCTTGTTCTGAATTTAGATTTGATGACATTCATGTCAGAAAAAGCAGCTTCACAAAGGTATGTCGAACCAAATAAAGCAGAAATTTTAAGTGCTGCTTGGTGAATGTTCTTGTAGTTTTCTGGGTCTACAAGGCTCCAGAAATGTTGTGAGTGTTGCTGAGACTTAAGCTGAACATGATTCTGGAGATTTATAACCTCCATCTCCATCTCCACAGGATTGACAGTGAACAGTTCAGCCATCTTTTCTGAAATCTCTGTGATGTCTACCTCCATGAATGGGTTGGCAATGAATGCCACACATGGCTCCAGCTTATCAAAATCATTGAACCTATCCTCAAACTCCTGGCCTAGCTTTGACATGAGGTCACAATATTTATTGACATCCAAAACAAAGTCAGCCCCTGCATGGCTATCTAACATCTTAACTACTGTTGGGAAGTGTTGCAGTCTTTTGTTTTTCAGTTGCTGGAGGTAGAATGACAGTTTTGCTTTAAAAGCCTTAACAGCACTGATCATGTCAGAAATTGTTCTGTCTTTACCTTGTAACTGGGTGTTGAGCTGATTGAGTTTCTCTGTCATGTCTGTCAGGAACGCAAGATCAAGCAGCCACTCAGCATCAGACAAAAGTGTAGTGTCCTCCTCTCTTGACTCCATGAAAGCCTTGATTTCGTTCAGCAATGAGCAGAAGCGATGCAGTATTTTTCCTCGGCTCAGCCACCTCACCTCAGTGTGGAGAAGGAGATCACTGTGTTCAGCAGACAGTTCCTGGAGGAGCAGTTTGAAGCTTCTGTGCTGCTTGGCCTTTGCGCGAATGGAGTTGATGATCTTAATGACAGGTGTCATCACATGATCAAATCTCATGACTTTGGCGCATATAGCCTGCTGGTGAATGATGCAGTGATAGTTCACAATTTTAGGAAAGTCCGGGTCGGCCTTGCACAGTGCAATAAATCCTGAGTGGCGTCCTGTCATAGCTGGTGCGCCGTCTGTTGTAATAGACACCAACTTTTCAATAGGCACGTTATTTTCAACGAAGTACTTTTTCACAACGTTGTAAATATCGACTCCTCTGGTTGTGGTTTTTAGTGGAAGCAACGTCAAAAACTCCTCTCTGGTGGAAGCGTCTTCGAAAACCATCCGGACAAACACAGCCATCTGAGCGGTATCAGCCGCATCCACCGACTCGTCACATTGAATTGAAAACCATTTGCATTTAATCATGTCCCGCTCAAACTGACCCACTGCATCGGCAGAGAGCGCAGACACTCGCCGTGCCACTGTGTTTGCGCCAAGCTGTACATCAGCGATAGCTGACATGATTTCAGTCTTACTTTTATGGTCCTTGAATAATGTGTCGGCCACCGCTGTCATTGCTTCCTTTACCATCCCGCCATCGGTGTATGGCTTCTTGTGCTTTGTCAAAATGTGCGCCACTTTAAATGATGCCTCCGTGGCCGCGTTGGCTTTCTTCGTCGGTCCGATGAATAAACATTGCTGTTTTTTAAGGTTTGCTTTCAGCTGGTTCACTTTCTCAGTCCGTAGAGTGCTGCCTGCTGGAAAATCCCGTGCAAAGTTACCGTGGACTTGAGTGTGGTGGCGCTCCACGTTACCTCTTTTGCCGACCGAAACACTGCTCCCGCATATGAGGCACACACACTTGTCCTTCACGCTCGTAAAGAAGAACTCGCATTCCCACTCCAAATGGAAATTGTATGTTTTCTGCTTTTTCTTGACTTGGCCACCTTGGTTTTCCATCTTTGTTGTTTGTGTAAAGTTCTGCTAATACCACCAAACTCCTCACTTTAGCTTAGCGAGCGTACAACGTCACTCAACGTCACAACGTCACTTTGGCTACATTTACACCGGACACCAATGTGACATATATGTGAACGTAAGTGAGATGAGGTGCATTTACTGTCGTCGGAATATATATATATATTTTTTTTTTTTTCGGTCAACCTATCAGGCGAGCTACTGAAAACCTGCCCGCGAGCTACCGGTAGCTCGCGATCGACGTGTTGGAGACCCCTGGTCTGGAGGGTCGGTGGAGCTCTGGAGCTCTGAGCTGCAGCGGACTGTGCTGATCGGCTGTTCGCACTTAGTAAGGTATCGATATGGTTCTTCTGGGGGAGCCCGGGACCACCAGGTCGTCTGAGGAGGGGTGCACCGGCCCAGGTCGGAGACGGAGCAGGTCAAAGCCCCCGTACCGCTCAGTGGTGGGATCACACCTGAGAATAGACGCTGCAGCTCAGCCTGAGTAACACAACGAGACCCAGACTCTTTATATTGATGGACACACACAGTCAAATATTATCTTTATGACACAACAACTCAAACTAACTTTGTTTTGATCTTATTTCAATGTTAAAACCACAACTGTTTGATGGCTCTGCTGTGCTTCCACCTGGATTAGAGGAGCAATGACCACACACACTCAACCCATCCACCGAACAATCACACGCTCACACACGCACAAACACACCTGAGCTGCTGTCAGACACGATCTGAACTTTGGATAATCTCCTTACATTCTCTGGAGGGTTTGTATGTAAGAAGCCAAATGTCTGAGTGAGAGCCTGTGGAGTTTCTCCTGCCATCTCCCTAACTGCACTGAGCTCATGGGAGTAACCAGCAGGATCCATCTGCAGACAATTACCACCTTGATCATTCTGAAATATATTTTGATAATGGTCTTTTAAGACAGGGGTTTTCAACAGGGGGTCCGCAGACCCCTGGTGGTCCGCAACGACATTGCAGGGGTCCGCGAAATTCGCTTTGATATTTCAATACATTTCCAGAATACTCTTGAATATCGTGAAAAATATCTAAAATAAGAAAGATATGTCGAAAATAATATAAAGGTGATGAGGGGAACCTTGAAACCGGCTTGGGGCTAGAAACTGCCAGTAGTTTCCCCCTGTGCATGTGTGTTAAAGGTAGATGTAGAAGAGCGGTTGAGCTAGGTAGAAAAACTATCAGGAGGTGTTGGAGATGTAGTTTGTATGATGGGAATTTGTATTTTCCCAAAAAGAAGGCCCAAAAGGGCAGAATTATCAATGGAAATATTAAAGAAAACAAGAGCGAAAAACAAATACTTTGTAATAAGAACAAATAATTTGCCATAATAGCCAAAACAATTAATTGTAATAACAGTCAACTATACCGCGTTCGCTGGTTGAGAAACAATTTCTTAGGAGAGCTCTAAGACTAAGGCCATTTGTGACATATTCTGCATTACTTTGTCATCTTCCCTCTTCAGTTGTAGCCCCAGTTTATGTTGATTGTTATTGATCACCGTTACTTTAACGTTCTCTCAACATGTCAGCTACATGTCTGTAAATTTAAGTCATGAACGTTATATATTGATGTACTTATGGTTCTGAGATGAAGTACAACTACAAACTGCATTTTAATTTTGTTTTCAATTCTTAAGCACTTAAAATGAACCGTTTTTATTGTTTTTTACACCGATTTTTCTAGATTTGTTTGAGGTTTTTAAGTAGATATATCTAGATTTGGTTTTGAGGTTTTTAAACAAAACCAACATGGAAAACCAAATGTTAAAACTTCCTTCTATCCCCCCCCACACACACACACACACACACACACACACACACACACACACACACACACACGCGCGCGCGCGCGCGAGCACGCGAGCGTAGGCACATCAGTGGGCCATGGATTACTTTCTAGTCAGAATGGTGGTTAAAACCAGGCATTGTCTCAGAAAATGTCCCAACCTTTCTCTCGGGCCTTGGCTTAAGGGGAGAGGCATTTTATTAACACTTTAACAAAAATAATTAACAAAAGCAAATTACTTGACTGCTTAAGTTGATGCTACCAAGGCGTGAAGCACGGCCAGTATTGGAATCAGTTGAGTGAGATGTGCATAAGGGATGAGATGTGCAAAAACAAGCCTGACGGCCTTTTTGAACCAGGTTGACTCCCTGACAGAAAGCTTATGTCCTCCTGTTTCCCCTCACAACACTCTGAGAGCATAGAGCAAGAAACAAAATGTTCCATCCTTTTGCATAACACACACACAAGCAGTGTAACCAGTTTTTTATGAACGACAGGTCAATAATTGTCTGTGTTCTCCTCGCACAACCTCACATTGTACCCTGATGTGACAAACCCAAATAATCCCTTCTTCTGGTTTAAATATGGCCAAAATGGCCACTAAATGCAAAATAGCAGGCTTCCTTTTGCGTTTTTCCAATTGCACCTTCAACCTTTTTTGTTTGTCTGGTCATGATACACCTGTGTGTCGATTTTTGTGAAGATCGGTCAATGTGACCCCGTTCTGGGGGTCTCAGGGGCACCATTGAGCCATTTTGCGACACTTATGAAAATTCCTCCAGAATACGTACATTTTTTTGTAAGAATTTGAGCATGTTAAAGCCCTCAAAAAGCCAATTCATTTGTCATAATAATAATAATAATCATTACAATTTCAATAGGGCCTCCCACTGTCAGTGCTTGGGCCCTAATAATAATCATCACTGATGATATCAAAACTCAAATATTGAAAAAAGGATACAACTTATAAACAAACATGAATTTGACTTTAATGTAGGAAAGTGGTGGGACAGATTTGAAGCTCTGAGGCTTGTGATTTGGATCTGAATTGACAGAACAGAGACAGGATTAAAAACATGGCAATGCAGAGCAGCTTGTGACCCAGCATCACATAATTATGTCACATAGTCTAAGTTCTTGGGCATCAGGAAGTTAGATCAAAAGGAGAGTAAAGGTCAGGATCAAAGGAAATAAATAATTATTTAAAGGGAGCTGGCTTTTGTTTCACAGACAATAAACCAAATAAAGAAGAAAAATGATAGTGTGTGAGCTTGGAATTGAGTCAATCAGAAATTCTTTCAGACATTCAACTACCAGTGACGCAATAATGGAGAAACCTTCTGACAAACTACACTCCAAGCAGTCTTCTGCCAAATATGCCATTTGGAAGAGGGATAAGATCGAATCCAAACACGATGAACTAAATGATTGGTGGAAAGAGAGAGATAACGACAAAGCGAAAGTTATAGACATGCTTGAGGGAGAAATTGAGGATCTCCAGAAGAAGCTGGAAGATGGCAGACGAAGGGAGGAGGACCTGGAGAAGAGCCTGAAGGAAAGCCAAAATGAGATCCAAAAAAGTGAGCAGGACAAAGCTGAATTAAGCGTGTCATTATACCAAAAGAGCTTAAAACATGAAGTGACCAGACAGATGTTAGCTGACACCCATACGCAATACGGAGCGGCACTAGCTGAGGTTGAAAGAAGGAGGGATTCAGTGGTCGCACACATGCAAAGAACGATGGATGAATGCAGGACGATGGCGATCCAAACACAGAATGCATTCACGGACATGAAAAAACAGGCAAAACGACTGGAGCATGTGGTGTTAAACCTCAAAAATGAGCTCGTTCAGATGGAGGAGGGGAAGAAGAGGGTCGTTGAGAACTTCAAAGACGAACTGTCCCAAAAGGACAAAGTTATTGAGAACGAGAAACAGAGGAGGAAGACGGATAAAAAGGATGCTGTCCTCGATAAATCAGAGCAGGATAAAATAATAACAGAGCAGGGTGAGCGGATCACAGACTTGGAGAAGGAGAAAGAGTCATTGAACCTTCTACTGATCTCTATCTGCAAGAAATGTTCGGTTCTCTCCAACAAAGTTGAGGAGGTAGAAGTTGTAAAAGAGGGAATGAGAGCAGTGGGGTTTGAAATGGCCGCTGTACAGGAAACCAACTTTCTTCTTAAGTCGGGAGTGAATGCAATGAGGAGAAAGATCAAGCGACTGGAGGAGGAAAGACGGACAGAAAAAGAGAAATTTAAGGAAATGCAAAAAAATCTGACTGAGACCAAGCAACAAAACGTCACACTGACTGAAAATAAGAGACTTTTAATCAGTAAATTAAAGATGAGCGAGAAGGAGTTGAACAAGAAGCAGGAGGAGACCAGAATCCTAGGGACACGTATGCTGCGTCTCAACGCGGATGTAGAGTCTTGTGCCCAAGTTATCCATGACCCCAGGAAAGTAAAAATCGGGGTACAGAAAATGAAAGAACAATGCCCAAGTTATGATAAAGTGAGGGTGGGTGAAGAAACCAAAGAAGACTACCAGCTTCGCCTCTACTTTCTGAATAAAAAGTTGCATCTCAGTGAAACGCGCCATGAGAGTTCCATAAAGGAGGGGAAACGTTTACAGCATCAGCTGACGGAAGCACAGGACCACGTGCACATGCTGAGGGATCATTTCATCGGATTACTCAAGGAGAAAAAGTTGGAGGTAGAAACTTTGAACAAAGAACTGAAGAACAAAGCAAAACGTCCTCCAGTGACAAAGAGGTCCCCCAACCTGCCCAGTCAGGCCCAAATGCAGCAGACGAGTGCATAGGCTGCCAATCGTCCAGAGAAGCAGAGGCCGTCCCCCTGCTCGGAGGACAATCGGACAAGCAAGAGTCTGCAGTCGTCCACAGACGCTCCGCAGTTATACATCAGGTCCATGATCGCTTGAGGATCAAGCCACCAAATGGTTGTTGATGTAGACAGTTGTCTCCTGGGTAATCTCCAACTGCAGCCACTCCCCCTCTCTCTCTCTCTCTCTCCACTCTCTCTCTCTCTCTGCCCTCTCTATTAACTGTTCATTGTATTGTACCCTCGGCACCAGGGTCTTATTCCTCAATGTGTTTTCCGAGGCTTAAATAAATAATCAATCAATCTCTCTCTCTCTCTCTTTCTTTCTCTCTGTCATGGCGAACTGAGCGTGGAGCTGAGAGCTGTGTGTGAGAGTGAAAGTATTGTGGGTTTAAGACTCACTTTACTGAGCTCTATCATTTAGGTGTATGTTTATTTGTTGGTCTTTAGTTGTCTGGTTGTTTTTTTTCTGTTTAGATTAGTTTGCTGAGTGAGTGTATGAGTGAATGTGTGAGTATAGATACTTCAAACAGAAACTCAGAGAATTGACAGTGATCTGGAATTAAACTCCATTCAGTCACATTAAAATTGTACTTTTAGTTTCTATCTTTGCCACCAGATGGGGCATGAGTATATCCCCCTGATGACGTCACAGTGTAGCAGCACCTCTCCACCTCTCTGGAGGAAGAAGCTTTCGCCGGGTGCGGTGGCACGTACCAGTGATCCCAGTGTCCGGGAGGCTGAGTCTGGAGGGTCGGTGGAGCTCTGGAGCTCTGAGCTGCAGCGGACTGTGCTGATCGGCTGTTCGCACTTAGTAAGGTATCGATATGGTTCTTCTGGGGGAGCCCGGGACCACCAGGTCGTCTGAGGAGGGGTGCACCGGCCCAGGTCGGAGACGGAGCAGGTCAAAGCCCCCGTACCGCTCAGTGGTGGGATCACACCTGAGAATAGACGCTGCAGCTCAGCCTGAGTAACACAACGAGACCCAGACTCTTTATATTGATGGACACACACAGTCAAATATTATCTTTATGACACAACAACTCAAACTAACTTTGTTTTGATCTTATTTCAATGTTAAAACCACAACTGTTTGATGGCTCTGCTGTGCTTCCACCTGGATTAGAGGAGCAATGACCACACACACTCAACCCATCCACCGAACAATCACACGCTCACACACGCACAAACACACCTGAGCTGCTGTCAGACACGATCTGAACTTTGGATAATCTCCTTACATTCTCTGGAGGGTTTGTATGTAAGAAGCCAAATGTCTGAGTGAGAGCCTGTGGAGTTTCTCCTGCCATCTCCCTAACTGCACTGAGCTCATGGGAGTAACCAGCAGGATCCATCTGCAGACAATTACCACCTTGATCATTCTGAAATATATTTTGATAATGGTCTTTTAAGACAGGGGTTTTCAACAGGGGGTCCGCAGACCCCTGGTGGTCCGCAACGACATTGCAGGGGTCCGCGAAATTCGCTTTGATATTTCAATACATTTCCAGAATACTCTTGAATATCGTGAAAAATATCTAAAATAAGAAAGATATGTCGAAAATAATATAAAGGTGATGAGGGGAACCTTGAAACCGGCTTGGGGCTAGAAACTGCCAGTAGTTTCCCCCTGTGCATGTGTGTTAAAGGTAGATGTAGAAGAGCGGTTGAGCTAGGTAGAAAAACTATCAGGAGGTGTTGGAGATGTAGTTTGTATGATGGGAATTTGTATTTTCCCAAAAAGAAGGCCCAAAAGGGCAGAATTATCAATGGAAATATTAAAGAAAACAAGAGCGAAAAACAAATACTTTGTAATAAGAACAAATAATTTGCCATAATAGCCAAAACAATTAATTGTAATAACAGTCAACTATACCGCGTTCGCTGGTTGAGAAACAATTTCTTAGGAGAGCTCTAAGACTAAGGCCATTTGTGACATATTCTGCATTACTTTGTCATCTTCCCTCTTCAGTTGTAGCCCCAGTTTATGTTGATTGTTATTGATCACCGTTACTTTAACGTTCTCTCAACATGTCAGCTACATGTCTGTAAATTTAAGTCATGAACGTTATATATTGATGTACTTATGGTTCTGAGATGAAGTACAACTACAAACTGCATTTTAATTTTGTTTTCAATTCTTAAGCACTTAAAATGAACCGTTTTTATTGTTTTTTACACCGATTTTTCTAGATTTGTTTGAGGTTTTTAAGTAGATATATCTAGATTTGGTTTTGAGGTTTTTAAACAAAACCAACATGGAAAACCAAATGTTAAAACTTCCTTCTATCCCCCCCCACACACACACACACACACACACACACACACACACACACACACGCGCGCGCGCGCGCGCGAGCACGCGAGCGTAGGCACATCAGTGGGCCATGGATTACTTTCTAGTCAGAATGGTGGTTAAAACCAGGCATTGTCTCGGAAAATGTCCCAACCTTTCTCTCGGGCCTTGGCTTAAGGGGAGAGGCATTTTATTAACACTTTAACAAAAATAATTAACAAAAGCAAATTACTTGACTGCTTAAGTTGATGCTACCAAGGCGTGAAGCACGGCCAGTATTGGAATCAGTTGAGTGAGATGTGCATAAGGGATGAGATGTGCAAAAACAAGCCTGACGGCCTTTTTGAACCAGGTTGACTCCCTGACAGAAAGCTTATGTCCTCCTGTTTCCCCTCACAACACTCTGAGAGCATAGAGCAAGAAACAAAATGTTCCATCCTTTTGCATAACACACACACAAGCAGTGTAACCAGTTTTTTATGAACGACAGGTCAATAATTGTCTGTGTTCTCCTCGCACAACCTCACATTGTACCCTGATGTGACAAACCCAAATAATCCCTTCTTCTGGTTTAAATATGGCCAAAATGGCCACTAAATGCAAAATAGCAGGCTTCCTTTTGCGTTTTTCCAATTGCACCTTCAACCTTTTTTGTTTGTCTGGTCATGATACACCTGTGTGTCGATTTTTGTGAAGATCGGTCAATGTGACCCCGTTCTGGGGGTCTCAGGGGCACCATTGAGCCATTTTGCGACACTTATGAAAATTCCTCCAGAATACGTACATTTTTTTGTAAGAATTTGAGCATGTTAAAGCCCTCAAAAAGCCAATTCATTTGTCATAATAATAATAATAATCATTACAATTTCAATAGGGCCTCCCACTGTCAGTGCTTGGGCCCTAATAATAATCATCACTGATGATATCAAAACTCAAATATTGAAAAAAGGATACAACTTATAAACAAACATGAATTTGACTTTAATGTAGGAAAGTGGTGGGACAGATTTGAAGCTCTGAGGCTTGTGATTTGGATCTGAATTGACAGAACAGAGACAGGATTAAAAACATGGCAATGCAGAGCAGCTTGTGACCCAGCATCACATAATTATGTCACATAGTCTAAGTTCTTGGGCATCAGGAAGTTAGATCAAAAGGAGAGTAAAGGTCAGGATCAAAGGAAATAAATAATTATTTAAAGGGAGCTGGCTTTTGTTTCACAGACAATAAACCAAATAAAGAAGAAAAATGATAGTGTGTGAGCTTGGAATTGAGTCAATCAGAAATTCTTTCAGACATTCAACTACCAGTGACGCAATAATGGAGAAACCTTCTGACAAACTACACTCCAAGCAGTCTTCTGCCAAATATGCCATTTGGAAGAGGGATAAGATCGAATCCAAACACGATGAACTAAATGATTGGTGGAAAGAGAGAGATAACGACAAAGCGAAAGTTATAGACATGCTTGAGGGAGAAATTGAGGATCTCCAGAAGAAGCTGGAAGATGGCAGACGAAGGGAGGAGGACCTGGAGAAGAGCCTGAAGGAAAGCCAAAATGAGATCCAAAAAAGTGAGCAGGACAAAGCTGAATTAAGCGTGTCATTATACCAAAAGAGCTTAAAACATGAAGTGACCAGACAGATGTTAGCTGACACCCATACGCAATACGGAGCGGCACTAGCTGAGGTTGAAAGAAGGAGGGATTCAGTGGTCGCACACATGCAAAGAACGATGGATGAATGCAGGACGATGGCGATCCAAACACAGAATGCATTCACGGACATGAAAAAACAGGCAAAACGACTGGAGCATGTGGTGTTAAACCTCAAAAATGAGCTCGTTCAGATGGAGGAGGGGAAGAAGAGGGTCGTTGAGAACTTCAAAGACGAACTGTCCCAAAAGGACAAAGTTATTGAGAACGAGAAACAGAGGAGGAAGACGGATAAAAAGGATGCTGTCCTCGATAAATCAGAGCAGGATAAAATAATAACAGAGCAGGGTGAGCGGATCACAGACTTGGAGAAGGAGAAAGAGTCATTGAACCTTCTACTGATCTCTATCTGCAAGAAATGTTCGGTTCTCTCCAACAAAGTTGAGGAGGTAGAAGTTGTAAAAGAGGGAATGAGAGCAGTGGGGTTTGAAATGGCCGCTGTACAGGAAACCAACTTTCTTCTTAAGTCGGGAGTGAATGCAATGAGGAGAAAGATCAAGCGACTGGAGGAGGAAAGACGGACAGAAAAAGAGAAATTTAAGGAAATGCAAAAAAATCTGACTGAGACCAAGCAACAAAACGTCACACTGACTGAAAATAAGAGACTTTTAATCAGTAAATTAAAGATGAGCGAGAAGGAGTTGAACAAGAAGCAGGAGGAGACCAGAATCCTAGGGACACGTATGCTGCGTCTCAACGCGGATGTAGAGTCTTGTGCCCAAGTTATCCATGACCCCAGGAAAGTAAAAATCGGGGTACAGAAAATGAAAGAACAATGCCCAAGTTATGATAAAGTGAGGGTGGGTGAAGAAACCAAAGAAGACTACCAGCTTCGCCTCTACTTTCTGAATAAAAAGTTGCATCTCAGTGAAACGCGCCATGAGAGTTCCATAAAGGAGGGGAAACGTTTACAGCATCAGCTGACGGAAGCACAGGACCACGTGCACATGCTGAGGGATCATTTCATCGGATTACTCAAGGAGAAAAAGTTGGAGGTAGAAACTTTGAACAAAGAACTGAAGAACAAAGCAAAACGTCCTCCAGTGACAAAGAGGTCCCCCAACCTGCCCAGTCAGGCCCAAATGCAGCAGACGAGTGCATAGGCTGCCAATCGTCCAGAGAAGCAGAGGCCGTCCCC
This sequence comes from Pleuronectes platessa, assembly GCF_947347685.1. Lineage (NCBI taxonomy): Eukaryota > Metazoa > Chordata > Actinopteri > Pleuronectiformes > Pleuronectidae > Pleuronectes > Pleuronectes platessa. The sequence goes on from NC_070647.1 coordinate 5,284,911, forward strand.
CTGCTCGGAGGACAATCGGACAAGCAAGAGTCTGCAGTCGTCCACAGACGCTCCGCAGTTATACATCAGGTCCATGATCGCTTGAGGATCAAGCCACCAAATGGTTGTTGATGTAGACAGTTGTCTCCTGGGTAATCTCCAACTGCAGCCACTCCCCCTCTCTCTCTCTCTCTCTCCACTCTCTCTCTCTCTCTGCCCTCTCTATTAACTGTTCATTGTATTGTACCCTCGGCACCAGGGTCTTATTCCTCAATGTGTTTTCCGAGGCTTAAATAAATAATCAATCAATCTCTCTCTCTCTCTCTTTCTTTCTCTCTGTCATGGCGAACTGAGCGTGGAGCTGAGAGCTGTGTGTGAGAGTGAAAGTATTGTGGGTTTAAGACTCACTTTACTGAGCTCTATCATTTAGGTGTATGTTTATTTGTTGGTCTTTAGTTGTCTGGTTGTTTTTTTTCTGTTTAGATTAGTTTGCTGAGTGAGTGTATGAGTGAATGTGTGAGTATAGATACTTCAAACAGAAACTCAGAGAATTGACAGTGATCTGGAATTAAACTCCATTCAGTCACATTAAAATTGTACTTTTAGTTTCTATCTTTGCCACCAGATGGGGCATGAGTATATCCCCCTGATGACGTCACAGTGTAGCAGCACCTCTCCACCTCTCTGGAGGAAGAAGCTTTCGCCGGGTGCGGTGGCGAGCACCAGTGATCCCAGTGTCCGGGAGGCTGAGTCTGGAGGATCGGTGGAGCTCTGGAGCTCTGAGCTGCACCGGACTGTGCTGATCGGCTGTCCGCACTTAGTTGGGTATCGATATGGTTATTTTGGGGGAGCCCAGGACCACCAGGTCGTCTGAGGAGGGGTGCACCGGCCCAGGTCGGAGACGGAGCAGGTCAAAGCCCCCGTACCGCTCAGTGGTGGGATCACACCTGAGAATAGACGCTGCTCTCAGCCTGAGTAACATGATGAGACCCAGACTCTTTATATTGATGGAGACACACACACACAGTCAAATATTGTCTTTATTTGACACAACTTATTTAATTCACTGTTGTTTTTTAAATCTTATTTCCATGTTAAAACCACAACTGTTTGATGGTCCTACACTGCCTCCACCTGGATTAGAGGAGCAATGACCACACACACACACACACACACACACACACACACTCTACATCCATATATGTTCTAAAACTTAGCAGTGATAATTAATTCTGGACTAAAGTGGTGAGCTGACCAACAGACTGACACTACTGTTACATGAGCCATGTTTTTACAAGAGCTGCAAACACAGGGAAGTATAGAAATGAAAGTGAAAAAAACAAAAGCTAACGTGAAGAAATATCTCCCTACAAATAAAGTTGGACTTGCCTCCTGGTTTGGTGCATTAAACTGCAAAAACACCTCATCACACACACAAACACACACACACAGTCGACCTACTAAATTCATAATTTAGTATGCAATCAATGTTCCACTCTGCTTCTCAACTAATTTGTCATTTCTGATTCAGCACACTGAATTTCACACCTTCATTGCACACAGGATGTGAAAAAGGCCAGCGGTGCATCACATTCTTATTTAAATAAAGACTGGGTTAACTATGAAATAAGTTAACACACCTCCTGTCAGAACATCTCTTACATCCTCTTCCTCTTGACTGTGTAATTTCCTGTGACAGTTTGACTGCTGCTGTGCCTTCTCTTGTGCAAGTTGATCTTTTGAAGTATGAGCAGCACGGTGGGGCTCGTGTGGCTGTGGTTCTGGATCATCCTGGACTCTGGGGCGTCTTCAGTCTCGCTGCCAGAAACAACCGACAGCGGGTTCATTGACCAATGTGTGAAGGAGCACAACAGGGCACGGTCGTCTGTCAGCCCTCCTGCAAGTAACATGCTGTACATGGTAGGTGAAGCAGACACTTTGAGAGCTGCTCAGTATGAGGGACGGTTGACTGATCTTTTCTGCCTCTGCTAATCCAGACCTGGGATGAGGGCCTGTCCCTCATTGCAAAAGCATGGGCAGAGCACTGCATGTTTCAACACAACCCCAAACTCAAAGATGACCCCAGTGTGCATCCCGCCTTCTCCTCTGTGGGGGAGAACATATGGACGGGCTCACCCTCCTTATTTGATGCGACGAGAGCCATTAAGAAATGGGTGGATGAAAAGGAGGACTACGACTACCAGGGGAATAAATGCAACTCAGTCTGTGGCCACTATACACAGGTTAGTCCCCCAAAAATAAGGTGTTTATTCTGTGTTTCCCAATTTGTATTAAAAATCACAAACCCTCTGAGGCTTTACATATAAGAAGAACCTTACATTTACATTTGGTCTGCAATTTACAATGTTACCATGTTGTTTCCAGGTTGTGTGGGGAAGCAGCTACAAGGTTGGTTGTGCCGCACATCTGTGCCCAGGTGGTGTCGCTGGCTTTACTTCCAAGGAGGGTGTTGTTTTCGTCTGCAACTATGCTACAGCGTGAGTTGAACACTACCAACAACACCTTTTAGAGTTGTAGATATTAATTGGTTCAACCGATGACATGAAATTATCAACAACAAGGATCCTACTAACGCACAGACATTGTGAGTGAATATAAAATCTGGTGTATCTTAAATCCCTGTATGATAGAGATCCATTGCTCTCCAAAAAAATATAAGACATCAGTGACCCACATGGCTTTACTGCTAATACACACACACACACAGACACACACACACAACAGAAATGTTCTACCTAAAATATGTGAAAGTGATTGAACTTTGATGATGGTCCCTCGTGCAGGGGTAACATGGACTCAGCGCGACCATATGAGTCTGGAGGTGCAGCCTGCTCTGGATGTTCAGGCTCCTGTGTGGACCGTCTCTGCCGTGAGTACTCAATCCTGTTGGACGTGATGCAAATACTCCGTCCAGTCCTTTACATTTTGATTTAAAAAAACACTTTTTGGATATTTTTGTAAAATATTTTCCTCTTTTTGAGGTGACCCGTGGAATCATCACAAAAATAACACACCTTTTAGAATGTTTCGACTGCCACAAACAAGTCAATTAATAAAAGGCTGAAAAAAGGGGTGGAGTACACCCAACGCTCTGAGAGCAACAACCATTCACACTTATACTTTTTCATGTTACAAACTAAAAGGAGCCTACTCTTCTTCTGTTTCCAGGCGACAATCGGAGCCCAGCGGGAGCCCCAGCGGTAGCCCCAGCGGTAGCCCCAGCAGGAGCCCCAACGGGAGCCCCTGCCTCGGCTTCGCATTACCCGGACTACTTAAATATTCTGATTGTCCGGCCCATGGGTCTCCTCCTCACCTTCATCACAGCGTTTGCTCTCCACTACCGCTACCCTGACGTCTTCTGCTATGAATAGTCTCCTCCGTTTACACTTGAGCAACATGAACATCAGAGTCGTGTTAAGATGAAGATATTGAGAAATCTCATTCAAGACGACAAGAACAGGTTTGATGCCACCATGACTGTGTGACTTTTGACCACTAAAATCAAATCAGTTCCTCTCTGAGTCAGTGTGTTTTATAGTGAATGTCTGTACGTACTCTTTGTAGATGGTAAAAATATAATGCCTCCTTATCTAACCCAGTCCTCACTACTCCCTCTCCCATATCCCCTGTACCGTACCACCCTCAACCTTCCTTGTGGATATGTACTGAACTTATTATTGTGTAAGTAAATATAGTTCATGAAATGTCTGATTCTAGATAATTAGGGATAAGAAGTTACTCCTTCCAGTGATAGAATTAGTTTTGCTGCTCTTTAAGAGATCTGGGTTGGTGCATTTATCTCTGACAACTGAGCAAATCAAAAATAAACCACGTCTCCTCAAACCAGTTCAGTTTCCCACATCATTTATTTCCAGATTCATATAAGAATGTTGGTGCCAGATGTGATACAATTCTCCAATGTCTGTTACTGATTTATCACGCTCACAAGAACATCGAGACGTTGACCTTTGACCACCAAATCGTATCAGGTCATCCTTTAATCCAATTGAACATATGGACCACATTTGAGGAAATTACCTCAAGTCATCACTGTGATATAACATTCACTAGGATGTCTCTCTTGTCTCTGGCCACTGGCTGTCTGCAGCCCTGACGCATCAAAATAAGAGGCAAGTTTTGTTTGTCTGATCCAACTCCTGTACACACACCAGTCTTTATTAAAGAAGAAAATATATTTTTCCATATTTAAATACTGACCTGACCTAACAAACTCTGGGCAATTGTGATCAATAGAAGAGACAACAGGTGAGGGAAACAGGAGTATCAAACACTTGGTCTTCAGAGAGAGAATATACAGGAATAAAAAAGAAATTCATCACAACAAAAATTGCTCAAAATAACATCTGTGACAGTTTGTGTGTTTAGGTGGAAGCACACACAGCTTGTCTGACACTCCATCCTCTCTGTGAGTCCTTACTCCGTCCAACACGTATCACATCACATGTGTAACGACAGTGGAGTGGTCGGCCTGGGATTAGCTTTTGCTTTTCGATTTGCTCTTCTTCTTCTTCTTGTCTGTGGGAGGGGGAGCTGGGCTCAGCGGAGGAGCTCCCAGCTTCTTGGTTTTGGCCTGTCGTACTTTCTCCTTGATGGCATTGATGTCCAGCTTTCCGTCTGTAGGAGCTGTGACACAGTCAGAACGGGGGTGAGTCATACTATCAGTTTCAGACACGTTTTGTATTTCAGATAAAGGCTCGTTTCTGCAGTTCTACCTTTAGCGGTCTTCTTCATTAAAGGCTTCTCTTTCGGAGGAATGAAAGCTTTGTTCCGTTCTTCCTGCTTCTTGGTCAGCGCCTCAGCTTGTTTGACCTGAGAAAGAGGAACAATGACAGTCACTTCTCACAACATGTAATAATTTCTTCTGCATTTAGGACGAGTCACTGCAGTATTTTACAGGTTTATAATTCCACATTTAATTAGACACTGCTCTCTGACAACTTTTTTCTTTCTCCCCCTTAATACTCTGAAGCCCTGATAATACTCGTGGGCCGGGCCTCCATCAGATCCTTCATACTCAGAGCTGATTGAGTTTTATTTTGTAAAACCCCAGCTCGAGGACGGCTGGACTTTGTTGCTGTCGTCTCAGTCGTGTGAACACACTCCGGGTTGACTCACCTTAATTTCCTCCATCTTCTTCCTCTTTTTCACGCTCTCACGCAAGAAGAATTCTCCGGTGGCCAGCTCTTTGTCAACCTACAAAAGAATAAACAAATGTTAAAACATGTTTGAATAATTACAGGATTTTTCCTTCAGCTCCTTCTATTAATAGTTTACAATGAATTGCATTTTTGGATTTTGATCATCTTGACTTATAAAATACATGTGGTAGTGGTTTATGGCACAGTACAAATTTGAGTGTATGTGATATGCTACTTGATAAAAACAATCCAACTATTCTTCATTAGACAATGCTGAGGTAGTTTTGGGGAATGGAGTGACAAGCGTGTGCTGACCTTGCTGTCTGGCTGTGCTGGAGGGAACGGTGTGTACTCCTTCTTCACGCTCTTCTTCTTGGGCTGCTTGCGCTTGGACAGGTGCTTGTGGCGGAACGTGGGCAGAAAGCGTTCCCAGCTCTGGACCCGCAGGTCAGGGTCTTTGGACAGCTCCCGCTTGATCATGAGCGTCTGATGAGGCCAAACAAACCAGTAAGGAAAGAGGGGACGAGGAGTGAGTGCATGACAAAATGGGACCTTTCGCTGGTGATGCACCATCAACACTGGCTGTCACTACAGAAGTACACATGTGCCTTTCTCATGCCCTCAGCTCCAGATCGCGCCAGCCTTGGCGTACAACCCAGAGAGATTTATTTCTGTCACGACATCAAGAACAAGGATGGAAAATATCCTCATTGGGCATGAAGGCAGCCTGTGCAAGTCGGACCAGTACTGCTGCTGTGGCAGAACGCCTCTGAGCAGCTACGTTTCCTTCAGCAGCCTGAACGTACCTTGATGTTGTAGATGGGGTGGATGTTCTTCATCGTGTCCAACACAACTTTGCGAACCTGAACAAAGGAGAAAAAATATGATTTAAATGATTCTACATCCTCATTTTTTTGAGTAATGTGCTATTCTGATTTCAATATTAATGTTCAATATCTAATAAGCGGTAGGCTCAATAGATAAGTAGATTAACTTCAACCAGAAGTCAGAGCTGGGTTCTTACCTCCTTCAGGCCGTTGTAAGGCCCCAGGGCCGACACTGTGTTGCCCTGCACCATCACATAGCAGTTGGTTAACAGCTCTAATGCCTGGATGGAAGAAACAGGAGAGCAAAGTTAACAGCATTGATTAATTGTTCCATTGATAGTCAGATACTGTGGCCTATTAGAGGAAATGCTGCCCCCTAGAGGGATTTACAATGAAATGCACCAGAGACAAGGTAAAGTGAAAGAACCCCGTAAAAACTGAGACGTTGTTCACACTGAGCTCAATTGTTATTTAAATTTACAATGCTTAATAAATAAATAACAAATACCTTAGTATTTAGATTCGAATATTGAATATTTCTGAATAAAAGCAAATACTTTACTGGGAAGGGTTTAAGCACTTCAGCCTTCTTTAATATTTTAGAATACCTGCTCATAGGTCATATCTGAAGATATAACCAATAAGAATATAATGTGATCTTGCTTTTATTGTTGTTGTTGTTTGAAGTGATAGAATTAAGTTACTGGAGCCCATAGTCTTAATTCTGGGGTCAAGAACAAATAAAGAAAGTATAAGTGCTGCAGCCCGACAGATATAATAGGTGTTCGATAAAAGCTGAACACTGGTATGGTCCTCACTTTTAGGGTGGAACCTTTGGGACCGATCAGCCGCTGTCTTCGCTTCACAAACCGCTCTCTGTTCCTAACCAGGGTTCCAATTTTGATGATGTCACAGGCCCCGTCATCCTGTAATATCCGAACGGCCTGGAAGTAAAAACAACAGCATGAAGGGGGTAACCGAGCAACGTAATAATCAGGCACCACAACAGTTTTTACTGCTGTGAGTGTTTTACTAATCAGTGTGAGCTTCAAAAAACAAAATGTTAAACCACTTTTATCAGTAGACCACAACCCAACATATCCTGTGTGCGAGAATAGTGATCATCACCTGTTCAAACGGGACACTCCGGGCCAGCAGCTTGATGAGGTCTCTGGCTCTTAAGATGGCGTACGGGTCAAACGTTTTCTTGGTGGTGTTAACTGTCATGCTGCCTTCAATCAGGTCCAGAGACACTTTTATGTGCTGAGAGAAACATAATCCACATCACACAGGATTAAAACGGCTGGAATTCAAGAAGCAATAGCTGAACTACATAGTACACTACAACATAGTCTGATGAGGAAGGAAAGATAACATGTTTCTATTCAGATTTACTTATATTTCAGCTGGAGTGGCACAGTGATTAATGACTTTGAAACATCTGTCCATGTCCTCCACCTCATGTGACCCAAACTGCAGCAACCACAATATGCATTTAATGTCCAAAGAATCTAACAATTAATAAAATCATGCACAAAATTAAGAGATGAGATGGTTTCATAATCTATTAAGTAGAAAATACAAATGGAGTCAGTATCTGACTTCATTTATGGATCTATGTAAGCGACCATATTTATTCCAGTACAACATGGAGTGTTTGGGTCTTTTTTAGTGCATTGTGCTCCAAGAGGAAACTTACAGTCTCTCCTAAGGCCTTCTCCACGAGCGGCCAGCACTCTCTCAGGTAGGCTTCTCTGTATTTGGGGAAGAGGGTGGCGAAGCTGCTCTCCTCCAGGAGACCCCGGGGGTTGTCATCTTTGGTGAAGGGCGACTCTTTCCATCCATCGGGAACTGTGAGGAGGTCAGATTCATCCCCTGGATGACACAGAGATCGGAACCAAGATGTTTTTACTCCATGTCACTCAAACAGACTCCTCCATAATAATGACATTATAAACCATAATAGAAATACACATTAAACAAGGCCATCAACTCATTTTTTATTTTAGGTACATAAATATATCACCACCAGAACTCCAATTTCAAATAGAAAGTGAAGTGAACTTTAAGGATGGATGGTTCACAGAGACAGCTGAGGACTGTGGCAGCCACATGTGATACTTGATCACAGAGCAACTGACAAGTAGGACATATAAACATCCTGTATGTTAATTTAACCAGGTCACAGCGAGGCGACGATAAACTGCCTGGTTTGATGCGGACAAGCAAAGAGCAGAGGACACATGTCCTAGTTTGCAGAGGCGATAATGCGATTTTTTTTTCAATATGATCCAAGATCACTTACATTACAGCTCAAAGACTTGAAGAGTATACACGGTTTGCTTGTTAGTTTTCCATTGGAGAGTTACATGACATAATACCAGATGTTTACAACCCAGTTCAGCACACACTTATTAGCTCCAGTCGCGTGTCTCACAACCCGACATCTAAACACCGGGATGAGCAGTCCCATTCCGCCATGTTTCACACAGAGTCGACGGTCGGGTGGTCAGGAGACAGTTTGTAAATCCACAGCATCAGGGACTCACCTTCGTTTTTAGTATTTTTAGGCTTTTTCGCAGTTTGTGTTTCACTCACGCCGTCTCCCGTCGTGGAGGACGCCATTGTTGAGTGAAAATGGAAGTGACGCACAGGGTCTTCTTCTTCGCGTGACGTTGATCTATGAAGTTTTGAAATCAGATTACCACAGCGCCACCTTGCTGCCAAACATGGAAGCTTGTGTAAGTGAGCACGTCTAAAATTATGTTCTTTAACTGAGTATTTCATTTAATCAGATGTTTTAAAAGAGAAACACAATGGAGCATGTGTTATAACAAATATAAAGACTTCAAATGTCACCTTCAATGTACTTGACACAAGCTCCAATATATAATTTAAGACATCCCACTTATTTACATTTAATAGTCGTCTCACAATTGCACCATGTTAATATATCAAGATACCTTTTATTAACAGGCTATAATAACCTGGATACCTGACAGATTTTTCATTTGAATATTTCCACTCTGTTAAATTCCCTTAAATTTGACACGACTTTATTAAAACCAGAGCCACAGTGTCTAAAACTTGAGTGGCCTTAGTTTTTTAATTTTATAAACTTCTCATGCCCTTATATTTAACTTTACTGTGTTTGTCTGTTCTTTAAAATGTGCTTCTTAAATAAACTTGACTATAGGTTGAAAGAAGTTAAAATTGTCCTACAAGAGAAACACGTTTATAAAAACCTCCACTGCCAAGCAAAGTTTCCAAAGTTAAAGAAATTTAACTCGTTTCATTTAGGATTTAAGAATATAGTCCTTTTTTAAATATATTTATTCAATGCTTAATTTCTCAAACACCGAGGACAATAGAAATGTTATAAAACATTTGACCTGAAGTTTATCACCATATCCTCATAGTCTTGCAACACAATCATTAAGGAATACTCCCTCAACACCATTTGGACATTTTTGCTTTCGATTGAAGATCATGAAAAATGAATCTGAGAAATATTGTGTAAAATAAGTTAAAAAAAAAACCGTTTTGAACAATAACTATTGTTTTCATTGTTTTGTGGTGAACAGTCATAAGTACACAAGACTCATCCTCAGAATGTTTAAAGTCATTTATTACTGCTGACGCTGTTTATAATAAGTCATGATTGCCTTGATTGCGATCACTGAGAGCATGGCTATGCCCAAAAAGCCCATTAATCCGGCCACAATGAACATCATCTTCGTGTGCTCTGGCCCTGCAAAACAGATGGAGAAAATTACTTTCAACAACTCTGTATTTAAAGTGTACATATTATGTATTTGCGTCTGTTAATTTAACATGCAGTTCAAACCCGACTGTATAACAGATCTGTTTTTAATGGGATACAATTTTGGCTCATTTTTCAAAATCAAAACATTCCAAATAGAAACTAAAATCTGTGACAAACTACATCGGGAAATGTTATCCTTAACCCTAAATGTGCAAAATGTGAGCACATTCACCCCATTAGGTTAACATCAGCTCCAGAAAAATGAATGAACCTCAGATCAAACCGTCCTGCAGTGAACACCCACCCACTGGAGATAAGACAGATCGTGATGCAGTAAGACAAACTCACAGTGAGAAGAACGGTCTCCTGACATCTCTCTATTGATGACAATTAGAGGTCCAGCAGACACTACAGCGCCAGGTTTCCCCTTATTCTCCGTCTGGAACACTGATCTCTTGCTGCGCGGCTTGCTGCTGCAATTCTACAGCAACAACAAATGTGTGAAGTTTAGGGAAATAGAATTGGACTGATCACTCTACTTGTTTACACTGAACCAAACAAGCCCGCATATGGCTCCAGGACTACCGCTGTTCCTGGTTTAAATATGGAACAAGCCGTCTGGACAAAAAAAGGACCCAGCAGTCATTGTGTTTGAAATACAATCAGATTGTTGAGACCATATCTGGAGGAGGAGGTGCAGTGAAACTTGATCACACCGTGCAAAGAATCTAGATAATAGGAATGATTATTAAACGGCAGGTATGGACTTGTAAAATATATTCAACTGTGACAAGCTGTCAGTTTACCTTTGTGCAGTCTTGATCGTGAGCACATATGTTGGCCAGGCAGTGAATATAGATGTGCAACCCTTTGGGCATGTTGAACATCTGCACAGAAAATCTGCTCGTCTGCTCCCGGCCGTTAACGGAGAGCCAGTAGAGCGTGTCGTCAACGGGACACCTGGAGCAAAGAGGAGGAAACTCACTGTCACTCAAAGCAACCAAAGCAGGCAGGATATGATGCTGTGAGGCAAAGAAACTGATAAACTGGTCTTGAGCCAGTCACATTGCAAGAATACCCATCCTGCAGCAGAACACCCTGGACGGCGTCCTGTGGGTCGGTGCTCTCGGTGGCCCAGCAAGAGTCCACCTGCAGCAGCACATCCGAGGCGAACGTGTTGTTGGTCTGCAGAGCCACCTGGAAGAACAGTATGTCCTCCGGCTCCAGGGATATGATGTGCGTGTAGCTTGTTGTGTACGACTCGTCGGTGAAGAGGGTCATGGTCAGGTACAGCTGCAGTGATGAGTTCAACTCCACGAGGGAGTGAGAGGAAAGCCTGCGACAAGAGACGGGACGAGTTTGGGGGATGGTTAAAACAAAACTAAAAAGGAGTTCTTATATGCTACTATTCAAACAAAGAGTCTGATGTGTTTAGGGAAATTATACAGTGTGGAAACGCTGGAGTATGTAATATGACTCACCACTCCATATCCACGCCGACTTGTGCCTTGCGAATATAATGTCGAGGGTAGACACACCTCCAGACAACCGTTAGGTCCCGCCGGGTAATCTTCTCCTCTTTGGTCAGGGTCACGATCAGAGTGTTTTGGTATTCGATGTGGGTTTTGTTCACCTGGACCCAACAGAATCACAGTGGCTGTACACTTCGATCACGGCTTAAATTAGCATACGGGCTGATCGGCCCCCTCTCCCCACCACTGTTTGTAAGATCCCTTCCTCTAGTCCGTTTAATTAACTCATTTGCAATTAATTAAATACAAAAAAACTACACTAGATATCAGATGACACTGTGCGTACGACCCTGGATCAGGGCTCGGTATTTGTACTGAGAGTCACTGGTTTAAGTATCAAGAGAATAAGGACAGGCCAGAAGATTTAATAGTTTATCTCCAGTTGGTCCCAGATCAGTGCTGATTCAATTCCTGCTTTTTGAATTGTGAATAAAGGCAGGTCTGAATTGATGAAATGTCTAACTTTATCTTTGCGGTTTTTTTATGCATTACCTTTAATTCCCACTCCAGTATAAGATAATAGGGGTATATTTTGTGTGAATATTCTCTAAACATACATACAGCTTATAGTACTTCATCTGCCCTCACATCCTCGTACACAATCTGTCAAGCTGATGTTTTAGAACCTTCAGCTGAGCCCAGTCACTCACCCGCCTCTCTGTTCCACATGCAGACGATTTCCGCGAGGTGCGAAAGTAATAGAACGTGTCGCTCTCGTCCACGGAGCAGCGCCCGTCGTTCAGCCTCACGTCGACCTTTCCTCCGATGTAAGAGGTCAGGTAGGGTTTCGCTATTCCACCCGACATGAGTTTGTCCAGACACTGGCTGAAAAGGCCATTTTCTGTGTGAAGACAAGGGGAACAGAGGGAGGGTAGGGACACACACTCACTGTGGACACCAATACTGATTCCATTTTTGTGGTTTAAACAGAGTAACAACAGTTATAACTAAATGTTAAACACTATAACAGGCAGTTCCTCTAGTGGCCAATTTACTGCATGTCTGTCAATTCCTTTCAGTGTGATAGAATTCATTCTGGATTCAAGAGAGCAGATTATCGAGTAACCAAAACGTCTATAAACATCTCCATTAGGATGATATTCTGGCTTTAAGACGGCCATGTTCGTACATTTACTTCACAAACCAATCACATTCTCCCTGCTCCTAGTTATAGGTCAATTGGAATTTGTTAACATGGACACATATTGCAACTAGTGACCTTATTCAGAGTAAGATATTATTGATTATAGTGTTTATATGAGCTCCTAATAGAATATTCCATCCATATTCCAGTTTACATGAACAGAGCATGGTCTAATTTAGACTCGCATGATTACTTGATAGTGTTTTACCCCAACCTGTAACAGCTTAATACCAGAGTACTGTTTGTTTTACCATTCTTAGTTTTTTCTTTCTAATTTTTGCAAAAGCTAAAACTTCTTTAGATTTTTGATGTTGACAAATCCTGTGAAAACTCCACTTGGACGATATCTCATTCAGACTATAGTCTTCAGATAGATATAAATAGGCAGTGAAATTCACTTTGCTCAGGTCGGTACCATACAGACTATGAACCAATAAATAAAAATAACAAACCATACACCTAAACCTATTAAGATAACTATTCTGAAACAAAATAAAACGGATTCTAAAAGATATTTTAAAAGAGAAGAAATGCCTACAACTGCTTCTGTGTCTGAATCTGGTTAATATCAGAGTATTGATGGCCATCTTAATGTAGTGATCTTAAAAAAAAGGGGCAATTATACCATTGCAGATTGGGTTTGAAGCCATCCGAGGTTCGCTGACAGCGCTCACGTCGTAGAATCCATGTTGGCACACGCAGGTGAATGAGCCCAGAGTGTTGATGCACAGAGAATTACGGGGACACAATTTGTGTATGGAGGCAGAACACAGATCTTGACCTGGCAAAATAAAAAAGCCAAAGCAAATCAGAGGATTATGAATTGACAAGATGTATTAATAGAAATGTGGGGCTGACAGTGACATTAAACCAGAGTACACTGGTTTTCACCATCATCACCCACCGTCCCAGTGAATGACCCCGTCTCTGACTGTGATGTTGGTCACGTTCAGAGAGCGAATGTGATCCAGCTGCTCGTCCACAGAAAGGGGAATGTCCACATCCGTTTGAGAGGCGTCAAAGGACAAAAACAGAATCTCTGTCTTGTCTGGATCCTCTGCAGGTTGGAAGTTGGCCAGCTCCACACGCGCCGGCGGGTCGAAATCGTTCAACAGCTCCAACAGCTGCAGACACAAACATCCAAAGGTGAAATATTACAAGAACTAAAGTGGTAAACTAACTTAAGGAAATAATTGCTGGGTTTAAGTGTATCAACCAGAAGTAAGCTAATGTTCCCCATGTCCTATCTGTTAACAAAGAAAGGGAGTAGGGGCGATTTGTCCTCAAACACAATTAGAAAAGCAAAAGTATAAAAAAAGAAATCAAAAAGCCACTGAGGCACCTGAGGAGTGAATGTTCTGCCGGGAAATAAAAGTCCATTTCTACCTATGTCCTCTGACCCATATGTAAAATCGCCTGGGGTCCAGTGTCTTCAACCAACAACTTACTGAAAAGTTCTAAAAGTTAGAATTCAACTAGTTGTACAAAACAGAAAGCCACAAAAAGCTCCAACACAGGAGTTCTATGTTCTATACTGCAGCGAGCCACCAGGGGGCTTCACTTCCCAGAGTTGTCATTTCAAAAAAACATTAGTTTGGTGTAAATCTCAGACTTGAGTGAGATAGGAGTTCTCATTGTTGCTATGACGCCATAAGTCTCCTCTGGATATAAACTATTAGTGCAAATGATTAGGATGAAAACAGAGTCTGCAGAGGGTGACACCTTGTCTATGAAGATCTTCTTCATTTCCTCTCTTGGCTCTGAGGCCTCATCCTGGAGATCCTCGGGCAGTGACCAGGGTACCACCATCACGAGGCTGTCAAAGTCGAACTCCAGCTCTACAGTAACAGGAAATAAGAGAAGTTGGGTTTACTGTGAAAGATAATGTACATAATGATCAGATGTGGAACTACATTTCAGAAAAGATAAATGTTTTTTTCTTTTGTAACTGTCTTGAAAACGTGTTTATCACTCATAGCGTTCGGTGGATTATCTCGATGACAAGATGGATGGAACTAGTGGGTCAAAATAACAACACCACAAAACTACAGACGTCCTGTTGGAAAGAGCCTCGGACTGACCTAGGTCCAGACCAGGTCCAGAAGCTCCAGCGGACCTCAGAAGGAACCCTAGAGAGGTATTGGCTCCCTGGAAACACAGCTGAGAATGTTCGGACTCCCACTCTCCGTCACATTCCTCCCACACGTCCAGGACGTAGGTCATCCCCTCGTCCAGCCTGGGGAGGTGCAGCTGGGCGTCGGCCACCCGGCTGCTCTTGATGGCCGTGCCGTTCTTCAGAGACAGCTCATACAGGAAGGCCATGGCCGACTGTTTGGAGGTGCCGGGCGTCCACACAGCGGTGGAGTCGTTAGAGCGGAAGGAGAGCTCAGACACGCCATAGGGTCCTTGATACACAGTTTAAAGATACATTCTATTTATTGTACTGTACACAGAAAATCTTTAAAAAAATGGCTGGATTGTGGGGAGCTGCTGAAACAAACATATACTTCACTGCCATATTTCTCTCCTGTGACCCCTACACTCCATCCTCTGTTTGCACGCTGGTTGGCCAAACTACAAGGCAGCCACAAAAAAATAAATAAAACTGTGTATAGTAGTTGAAGTGGACTTTGAAAAGTCTGCACCAGTAAAAGTTTTTATTCTTCGTTACCTCTCACCAGAAGCTCAGCTGCTGGATACTGAAGATCCTGCTCATAACAATAGCTATACTTTCCTCACACTGCACTATGGTTAGACTACAAGGAACCACTCAGTCTCTATAGCTGCACTACATATAGCAATGTGGAAATGTTACGCATTTATGACGGAACAGAATATATAACTCGGCAAAGAGTCTCTCAGTAACTTTTCTTAAATGCGCAAATGTTTCTAAATACAATTTTGTATTATCCAACTAAATGACACTCAATCTCTCAATTTTACTGTATCTGGGAGATGTTTTGGGACTTTATTAAAAATGGTGAAATTGAAGAGGCATTGGAAATTGGAAGTGACTGATCTGTTGTGAGGAATGTGTGCTTTACTCTGTACCATATTTGTGACTGTAATTTATTTTACTTAAGTATGTATCTATTTAATTTAGTTTAAACTAAATTAGTATTTTCATTGTCCCTCCTCCGGTCGGCCTCTGTGTTACCTGTGTGCGCAGTGACCGTCTTGGTGCTCATGAGCACAGCTTCTCCGCACAGCGCCTCCACCTTGGCCTCGTACTGTTCGCATGGTAACAGCCCCCCCACAGTGTAGTTGGTCTCGAGTGTGGTGCCTTGCAGCGCCTCGTCGTTGTAAACTCGGAACCTGGAGATGAACGAGGCGTTGGTCACCTCCCAGCTCAGGGTGTAGTTGTCGGGGCCAAACGACGACTGAGTCAAGGCCCAGATGTTGGAGTAGACTGAGGAGCAGAGAAAACATCTGTTCAGCTCTACAGTGTGAAGATATCATAATACTCATAGAGCTGCTATCTAGAGCCAATTAATAAAAGGTGGTTTATGCTTTAAGTCCTGCCTCATCAGAGCTAATTCATAAAACAAACAGACTTTGTGGTTTAATATCTTTAAATCTAAAACAATTTGCAACTCTCACAATGTTTCAGTGTTTCCTGGGTTTCTTTGGATATGTAAAAATACCCAAAAAGTGTTTCCAAGTAGCAGTCGGAGTGACAAGACACTGAAAATCTTTACTGAGATCAGGAAAGCCACAATATACATCTATAAATCATAAATCCAGCGATAGCTCATAGAGTCAGTCCATGACGTCTGTGCAGGACTCACCAGAGTTTCCCTCATTCAGGATCATCTCGCTGTATTGAGACTTCAGCCCTAACTGGCAAACGGTCTGTAGGCCTAACCTGACCCTGCTGCAGGGCTTCAGGCCGGACAGGGTGAACGCAAAGCCCTCCTCCTTCAACCAGAGGCGCTCCTCCTCCGTGACGTGGTCGGTGCCGTTAAGGTAGAAGGTGGTCAGGAGGAAGTGAGAGTACTTAAGGTTCTCGGGACAGTCCCACGACAACGATATGCTGCTGCTGTTCCATGACATCACCTCAAAGTCTTTTGGAATGTCTGGGTCTGGAAGAAAAACGAGAACAGACTGTGAAGGCGTTTAAAAATACTGAAAACACAACCTGAGAGGGAAACTGTGGCTGAATCTCTGTTTGTAATCTTGGAAACATCCTGGGGGTTTTGCACATTAGCCCATTAACCAAATAATACATGTACCTGACATTACAGCGACAATTCTATACCTTTGTCCATTGTGGTCATCTTCTCTCAGACATATGGTAGGTCACTTTACCAACAGTTGAAAAATACATTCGAGAGACAAGAAAACTATTTAAAAAAGGTTCAGCTCAACAATCTACATTTATTTTATGTCATTTGTGTGAACTGGCCCTTTCAGGATGTCCTCTAAATCCGCACCAGTACGTACCAGTGAGAGCAGAGATACAGATGAAGGAGTCAGAGCCTGCAATCTCCACACAGGCCACATAGGGGCTGCAGGAGTCCAGAGCTATGAGGTGGTAGTGGTCCAGTTCAGTAGAGTCCATGCCGATTATGGAATAGGAGGTGGGATCAGTGCGGTACAGGGTCACAGTGTGGTTGTTGTTGGTCTCTACACCGTTCTCCACCCAGGAGAGCAGCAGCATAGTGGAGCTCTTGGACTCAATCTTGACAGGGAGACGCATAGTGTGGCCTAGGACCAGAGAAGACAGCAAGTCAGTCATAAAAAGGGTTGGAGGATGCCGAGCTGCACTTAAGGCACAGTCCCCTTAAATTCAAATAATACACACCAACAGACACCAGGTCTATAAATATGTCTGAGGGTATTGATCATCTCATCTATCATCTAACAGAAATCACAAATTTCCCAGAATGCTAAACTGTGCTAAAAGTGGCTCAACCCTCAGACGTGATTGATATACAACAAATACGACATTACCCCAAAATAACTTAGAGACGCACACACTAAACACAAACTACCAAATAATCTCACCAGCAGCGAGAAAGAAGTCTTCATCCTGGTAGAAAAACACTGTTCCACTTTCACATGCAAACACGTCAGTGGGACTCATCGAGTCCAGGAAGTTCTGGGGGGAGAAAAGGGAAAATACACAGTAAGATACATGTGTAACATTATGAGTTTTAAATCAGGGAGAGACCAAATATCTATATAGAACTGTAGTTTGATGAATGTTGTGTCGAAAGTACCTCAGTGGCTTTTTCTGGTTGCCTCTGGGGTTTGGGCAGACCTTTGATCTTGGAGAGCCTTATACCTTAAAGTGACAGAAATTATATATTTATTTAATATATTATAGTACAATATACACCTAGTGAGTATGAATGTCAGACCATTGCAAAGCTTGCAGGCTTACTTGGAGAGAAAGTTACAGTCCATGCGTGAATGGCGCCTCCATACTTCAGGGTGAGCTTGTTTTCTACAGCCGGGTGCACCGTCAGGGAGTTGACTCTACCCCCCCTCCATATGGGCTTCAGTGTCGTCCTATTCAGCCAGAGGTTTCCATTGTGTCTGAAAGAATAAAAAGATGACACAGCACTGGCACATTATTGTCCGTTTATTGCTACCGTGCTTATTGACATGAACACAGACTTGATTTAAATCCACAACTGACCGATTGATCTTCGGTTCAGTGTCCATGTCATAGCCACTTGAGTAGATATGTGTGGAAGATGACTAATGTATTTTTTCATTCCGGAAATCTACATCTACGGAGACCGCCATGTTTTTTTTCAGTAGCCCAAACTGAAACCCTTTTAATCTTTTTATGACAAATGAAGGCTGCCACATGTTCGCTTTCAGGTTTGGAAGGGGAGGGGGAGGGGTTTTCAACTGCAATATGCAACTTCACCACTAGATATCCCTAAAATGCAACTACCTGAATCTTTAATTACATTTCTTTTGTAAAAATGTTTCACCTTTACTCTCAGATGAAATAATTCTATCTGCCGTCATTGGCTTGAGATTTTGTATCATATCGTTTGAAGGCTTTGATTTTAATGACATTGTATTGATTGGCATTGATTTTTTTTATATGTCCTCTTTGTCGCGGCTGCGTTGAAAAGGTGCAAGGCGATTAAAGTTATAATTATGGCTCTGTCCACAGGCCTGACTTAAATATCATTGAACATATATAAAATAAATTGAAATGAATGCCGAATTTAAGAGGGCAGTATAATAAGTCAGTGGGAGCATTTTACCATTGCTACAAGTTTGCTGCTTAGCAGAGAAACAATACTGTGTTTTTCTGAATGAGGTTTGGCGTGGGACTCTATTTCAAAACACACTCAGTCAGGCATGACCTTTTACAAATAAAAGCAAAACATTGCATACAGCTTTTACCTTTCCATAGCCTTGTTCTTACTCATCCAACAAATAGAAAATTGTGCATCATCCGTGTCTCCTGGAAGAAAGTGCACACAAAGAATCTCTCTATAAGTCTGTGTGACAAACTTTGATTTCAACAATAACCTCGGTGAGACAAAGAACTTGATACTCACCAAACGATATGACCTGCGTCACCAGGATCAAACACATGGAGGAAAACCGGAAGGAGTTCCTGAAAAACATTTTAAAAACATTAACAATCCACTAAATCTGTCTGAAGATGATGTTGATTCGATAATTTAGAAGATATTTTCCTACATTTTTCTTGTATTCTTTAGTGAGTCACAGTGTGTTCATTAGAATGAGGTGTGGAGGTGACGCTCCTAATGAGTGACAGCTGTGCCCACAAGCACTGAACTCTCCAGTGGGAACAGGAAGCAGACCATCATGGGTATTTAATGTCTTTCCCACTGATACCAATACTAATTGTAATAGTAACACATGTAAAAGTAAAAGTTACGACCGTGATAATCAAGATAAATTGAATCTTTAAAAAAACTTTTTGATTTCGTTACTCTAAAACAGTTGATACCCGAAAATGTAAGACTCCAAATTTGTATTTAAAAAAAGGAACATAAAGGTCATGCAAGGCAGTGCCATTTATTAATGAAGCAGGTGTTGTACAGTGACATTTAAAAAAAAAAGAACAAGAGAAAAGATATGGATTTTGAATCAGAAATGAAAGAGATTATAAAAAAGTAGAATAAACGAGGTAAAGAGATTAAAATACGCTGAATATACAAATAAATCTCAATTTATGTAGAAGGTGAAAAATTCTACAAAGAAAGTAGACAGAAATTAGTAAAATAAGAATATAATAAAATGAGATGATGGTATGTAGATTTTCAACCTGGCTTTGTACATAACAATGGATGGAGCATTATATCTTAAGACCATCAGACACTTGTTTGCAGCACAGAGACTAAAAGCTGCTTCAACTTGTTTAGAAAAATCTGGATCACAGCCACTTCCGGCTTGAGAAGCTCGTTGAATAGGATGTGCTGAGTTTCATAACAGAGAGCAGAAGGATTTAGAAAATAAATAAATAATGTGATTCTGTCTATGAGAATAAATTCTCATTCACAAATCATCCAAAAAGTGTATCGTTTTTATTAACTGAATTTAAGCTTGAGTTAGTTTAAAGGAAGAAAACCACAAAGCTTGTTTGACATTTTATAAGGTTGTCCAATTAACACAAGATACTGAAATAAAGCCGACCCCCCCCCCCCCCCCCCACACACACCCTTGTATCATTATCACTATCATTATTATTCTAAGGATCATAATCATAATTATTCTCTTCCTTTGTTGCTGTTGTATTCTGTTCCTTTCTTTGGCGACTACTTTGTACTTGTTATTTTTCTGATTGAAAGATGCCATGTTTGTTTTTGTATGCAAATGTTTTTTTTTCACACACATTTTAAATCAATCTTTCTTATATTTGTTTAAATGCTGTGAAGTAATTCTAAATATTCTAAACATGTAAAAAAAAAAATACTCTCAATTAACAACTGATCTCTAAACCACGCTTTGTCAAGATAGACCGCGCGAGAAGTGAAACCGGAAATGACGCGGGACATGACTCGCTCGCTGCTGAACCGCTGCTGCCCCAGCCATGGACGTCCGACAGAAACAAGCGCTGCTGGTCGTTTGCGCGATGATCTCTTCGGAGGGTAGACGCGAAAAGAAGAAGAAACGAGTTTGGGTGAAGGAGAGGAGCGGCGGACGTGTGCAGCCCGGACTGTCTCTTCTGCAGAGGGAGCTGGAGGTCAGTGATCACACGCACGCACACACACGCACACACACACACACACACACACACACACACACAGACACACACAGTCTCTCTCCCTCTCCTGATCGGTTGTTGTGTCTCCCCTGCGAACAGACCCAGGAGCAGACTGGCTTCAGGAAGCTGCTGCGCATGACCGCAGAGGAGTTCTATCTGTTGCTGGCGATGGTCAAACCTCTCATAACCAAACAGAACACCAAGATGAGACTGGCCATTTCCCCCAGAGAGCGACTCTCCCTGACGCTGCGCTTCTTGGTGACAGGTGAGGAGTCGCGTGCACTCTGTGCTATTGTTGCATCTGTTTTGTTTACTTATGGTAATCAGGCCACGTGGGTTTGTTGACGGAAGCGCAAAGGGTGTCACGTGTTCACATTTTTAATGCAAAAATATAGATATACATAAATGTGCACAAACGGAAAAATCACAGCAGAGACAATTCACAAGTAAATAAATAAAATGAAAATATGATTTAGATCTATTTAATATATTGCTTGGTGACTAATGAAGCGATGCTGCTGACAGAGATATGATGTGATAGGATGGCTTTTCCAGTTTTAAAAGAATCTAAATAAAGTTTCTGGGCTGAACCACCAGTCTTCACTCTGTGACAGCACCAGACACATTTTGGACCTCCCCTTTTTTTATTCATTGACCAACCAGCACGTGGAGAAGTTAGGTTTTGATTATCAGCCACAATATGCAACCATCCAATTTGGACTTATCACAAACAATGTTATCTGCTCCTGTAGAACCCACAATTTCCGAGTGTTATATTGACGCCTGTGATTGGTGCAGCTTGTTGTTACCCTGGAAACGGTTTCCTCCACCTCGATTATTATGGTGGCTACAATCCGTTCGTTCAACAGAAGCCGTTCTAAAAGAGGACGGTGACTGTTCCACTCTGTTGCTGTTCAGTGTCTGTTTCTGTGCACTGTGTAATTATTTCTTTTCTCACGTAGGAGAAACCTTCAAGTCTCTCCGGTTGCAGTACAGGATTGGAACCAGCACGATTTCACAGATCATCATGGAGACCTGTGCTGCTCTGCACCGGGTCATGAAGAAAGACTTCCTGAAGGTAAGCACCTCTGGCAAAATGGACTGTCCAGATTTCCCACAGTGCAACAGTGGACTTGAAATCTTACTTTGAAAGTCTTACATCTACACACCAAGTGTTATTAGCCCTAGTTTTTAGGTTCATATATCAAAAATGAAAACAATAATCCCTGATTTCCATTGTGAAAAAATCAGTGGATCTCCAGAGTTTACATCACAATAAGTAGAAAGGCTGTTTCAACAATAACAAATGTAGCATCCACAATACAATTTCATTTTATGACTATCAATAATGCAACTGTTCTTTCCTTCCATCACTAGACACCATCAACAGCGGCAGAATGGCGGACAGTTGCCCAGGACTTTGATTCCAAATGGCACTTTCCACATTGCCTCGGGGCGCTGGAATGCAAACATATCCACATTCAACCTCCAGGAAGAAACAGCAGCCTCTACCACAAGTACAAGGGCAACTTGTCGTTGGTGCTGATGGCAGCTGTGGACGCAAACTACAAATTTATCTATGCAAGAGTGTCTACGCAGAGCAGAGAGTCAGACACTGCACCAATCGAAGACTCGGACCTGCGTAAAGAGATGGACCGGGGCCTGCTCAACTTTCCCCCACCCGAGCCTTTGCCCAACTCACACGTGCTGATGCCGTACATGTTCGTCGGTGATGACACGTACCCTCTACGGAATGACCTCATGAAGCCGTACCCTGCACAGCAGGTGGACCACTCTCACCGGGTCCTGAATATCCGGCTGACGAGGGCACGGAGGGTGGCCGAAAACGCCTTTGGGATTCTCGTGAACAGGCTGAGGGTCCTCCGGTCCACCATCTGCCTGGAGCCGGAGAAGGTGGTGAAAATAACCCTGGCCTCCCTGTGCATCCACAATTTCCTGTGCGAGCGCAGATCTGAGGCCTACGCACCTCCTGGCTTCGCTGACTGGCAGACCACTGATCACATGATTGTCGATGGTGCCTGGAGAAATCACGGCACAGGGAATTTACAGCCGGTGGAGAACAGGCTGCTGTGTGACCCGTCGGTTACAGCAGAGCAGCAAAGAAACCTTCTGAGTGACTACTTTGTGTCCCCTTCTGGCTTCGTCCCCTGGCAGGAGGAACACATATAGCCTCAACCACCGAGTAACTCTCTGCAACATTTTGGCCATTTTTGTTGTGTGTATGCACATTTTGCACAATTTGAATACAGCCATTATGTTAATCAAATAAAGCTGTGGTGTGTACTTAGTGTAAAGGTCCAGTAGACAGAATATTCTTGTAAATTTGGTTTCAAACATATATTGTGAAAGTAAATGGAGTAATAAAAGTGACACAAAGAGTAACCATGATGTATAGAATCAAATAGAAAATAAAACACTTGAGCATTAATATATATTAAGGAAAAGTAAAGACTATAAAACAGTTATAAGGTGGTTGAAAACACTAGGACTTGGACTGAAGCAGTGGCGTTGGCATGGTGTTCTGTTTGTATTTGTGTGCCGCTGGCGGCTGCTGCCTTTCAGAGTCCTGGGCGTCGTATATCAAGTTGACGATTCGCCTTTTCAGTCTTGTGAGATTTGCCGGGTCGTTGATTAGGCGGAGTTCGGATGCCACCTGGTAACCAAACGTTGTAAACCCATCCGCGTGATCGGCGTCAACTTTAGCCGCCATTTGTTTTAAAACCAAAAGCTTCTGCAGCTCGATGTCCTCTGTTCTTGCCTTGCGTTTGACTCCCCTTGGAGCCGATTGGGCAGGTTCCCTCGTCGGGGAAGCCCCTTCGTCCGACAACTCGCAGGAGGAGGCCGAGCGTAGCACCCGGGGCATCAGGGTCTCTGGAGTCTCAGGTCTCGACAGGAGGGCTGATTCAAATGAGTCTGAATGATCATCCTGCTCCTCTGAGTCGTCCAGCTCACAGAGCGACACGTCAACCTGGAGGAGGTGACACAGAAAGGGTTCAGGCAACATCACTGCTGTGTAAGAGACACTTAATCATTTGATTATTCTACTATTCTCAACTTTACCATCAACGGTGTAATGACGTTTTCATAACTCCCAAAAATGAGTTCAAATAGCCCTCATGTAAAGTGTGTATTTCATTGTATTTTGTGCACATTGTACACTGGGTAACATGCTTTAATTCTGTGTAACTTACAGAGGTCTCACATGGACGATGCACAATATATGGTTTGATGAAGTCCATCGCTCTGAGGAGCCACTGTTGCCTTGGGGTCAGAGGTTTGATCTCGCCCCTGTTGGGTTTGGGCTTTATGAGCCTGGAGTACTGGGTGCGGAGCGACGTGGCCCTGGTCTTCACCTCCTGAACTGCAGGGCAAACATTTACAGAAATAAAAGAAAGCAAATGTATCATCACCAGTTTTGCATTCCAGAATTTGGTTTGGGTATTTTAATCTATCCTTAGTATGCTATAGTATACTACTACAACTAATATTTAGTATTCTACTTCTACTATTGTAAACCACTATTTAGAATGCTACTGGTACTACTATTTTGTATACTATTATTACTGTATACTACTACTACTAGTATTGTATACTGCTATTTCGTATACCACTACTATTATACTACTATATTTAGTATACTCCTACTACTACGACTATTGCATACTGCTATTTAGTAAACTACCACTACTTCTATTGTGTTTTACAATTATCTAACATTATGTACAGTATACATCCCAGTGCAGCTGTGACAGCAGCAATGGTTTGAGTAGCTCATGTTCATCCCAATGCAACATAAGGACCGTACCTGGCTGCTGCAGACATTTAGCGATCTCCCTCCACGCCTTCTCCTTCTCCACTCGGTTGTGATACTGAGAACTGGACACGTCGAACAGACACTGGTGTTCCTGCCATATTTCTATCAAGCTGTGCTCGGTCTCCTGACCCCAGATCGCCCGATGGCCCTTTCTTGTGGCATAGCTGCCCGTCCTGTCGGCCATGTTTGTTGATGTTCTTCTTTTTCTACTTCGCTCTGATCGTAGGCGAATAACAGCCAGCGTCACTGCCGCTACCTTGTGTTGGAGTGTGAATCTGCGTTATCTAGGACCGACAGACAGACAGACAGAAAGGCAGGCAGGCAGACAGACATACAGACTCACACACACAGAGACAGACAGACTCACAGACAGACTCACACACACAGAGACAGACAGACTCACAGACTCACAGACAGACAGACAGACGGATACAAAGAGAGCTAGAGATCCTTTAAGAAACAATCACAGAAAGTGGACTTTCATATATTCCGTGGTCTTTGCTGCCCTCCAGTGGATGATGTCAGTATAAGCTCGCGTAAAATGCTAGAAACCTGGTAAGAATATCTCTTAATGAGCTTTAATACAACTACACAACAGACGTTTTCAAAGAGACAGACGCTCACACAGTAAATATATGAAAATAAAAAAGTTATGTCAGAAGTGGGATTCGAACCCACGCCTCCAGAGGAGACTGCGACCTGAACGCAGCGCCTTAGACCGCTCGGCCATCCTGACTCTGTAATGTAAAAAAATAGAACAAAAAATAGAACAAAACGAACAGGAAATTACGAAATTAGAACCGTGATTGGTCAAATGTTGGATGTCAGGAGACTCCATCTGCTCCACCATCTTTCCCTCTGTTTCTAAGGTGAGGTTGTTAGTGGCAGTCTGCTCCTTCAGGGCGGAGTATTCACCATCCAGCTCCATAAGGGCGAAGTGTTCATCCACTTGCATCCTCAGATGGGGAATTTCATCCACCTTCTCCTTCAGCCGAGTGATTTCAGCTTTCAGCACCCTCAGGATGGAGTTATCAATATGGGGGTTTTCATCCACCAGCTCCTTCAGGGCAGTGAATTGAGTAATCAGCTCCCTCAGGAGGAAGATGACTCGATACTCTGGCTCCTTCAGGGTGGAGTATTCATCCACCAGCTCCCTCTGACGGGGGTTTTCATCCATCAGCTCCTTCGGGGTGAAGTTTTCAAACATCAGCTCATACAGGGTGAAGTTTATATCACTCAGCTCCTCCAGGGCTTTCAGCGTCCGCTTCTCCCTCTTCAAAACCAGGAGGGTTTGGCTGGGGTCCTGCAGAGTGCTGCTGCTGGTGCACTTTTGTTCCTGGGTCATGTCCGTTGAGATGATGATCCTCTGCATGTTGATTAACAGGTGCTGCAGTGGGACCACGTTATACAAAGGGTTTGAAGAGCGATTTCTTGCGTAGCTGCTGTCTTCTGTCGGTGTCGTAAGTAGCGGTGAATAGAAGTCACAGGTGAGATGTATCTCGTGTGTCTCTTGTTAACTCGCGCTTGTCCTGACTGTGTTTCCACTCGAAGACGTGGCTCCTTATATAGGAGTTATTTGGCTTTGATCTGTTCCTCAACTCCACTCGGCTTCACTTTAGTCAGACAGATTGTATCATATATAGTCACTTCATTTCATATAAAGCAGTGGTTTTCAATAGGTGAGGCGCGCCTCCCCTGGGGGGCGCCAAAGAGCCAAAGGGGAGGCGCGACACGAGACACTCGCAAAAACAAAATACACATCTGTATGCAGCTCTAGTGATATCGATAATTGTGCGTGCGTGTATTAGTTTTAAAATGCATCGTTTCCCTGTCCCAAGTCAACAGGAGTCAGCATTAAGGGAGGAGACAGGACCCAGCAAAAAACGTAGGAAAAATGATCTTGAATGCGTTTCTGGTTGTCTGTGGAGAGCGAGTTCCCCCAGATCTCCAATAGGGCTATGGAAGTCTTAATCCCCTTTACCTCCACGTACTTGTGTGTGTGTGGGTTTTCCACACTGACCGTGATTAAAAACAAATACAGATCAAGGCTGCAGGTGGAGGACGACTTGTGTATATTTCTCTCTGCACTGCAGCCCCGCATCGAACACCTCTGTGCATCAAAAGCGAGGCCTCATTGTTCCCACTGATATGGACGATTCAATTGAAAGTCAATGTTGTGTTGTCTTGAATCCATGAATTGGGTGGGCCATAGGGTTGATGCCGCTCGTAGCGCAAATGATGTGAATTTGACGCATTTTGTTTGTTGTTTAAATTTGAGGTTGTACGTGGCTGAAATCGTTAACAAATTTCATGAAAATATGTGAATCTGTTCGATCTGATAATATGCCGTTGTCGTTCATTGATCAGAGAGTTGTCCATTGTGCAGATTCTTTTCGAGACGATGTGCATCTCCTTCAAATGTGCGCTTAAAGCCCGGTCACACAGCACCGATTTCAGCCGTCGGATGTCGTTGGTTGTAGCTTTGGCGCCGATTACACATGTTAAGCATGTTTTGTTGACTTGTGGATAGGCCTAATTTTAAAAGTAGCCTCAATTAGGCCTGCATGAAGTTGGAAATGATTTGCTGTTGCAAAGAATCGTTTATGAATGCACTTTTAAAAAAGTTGTGGAAATAAAATGTCTTCAACATTACATTTGATTAGTTATTGAAAATCATCATTGCCTGGAACACACAAAAGATGGCATTTACTGAAGAGGCGTGTGTGGGTTAGGTCAGGCGGACGGGATTCATTTTTTTTGAGGGGAGGCTCGGCTGTCCTTACCTACTCTAAGGGGAGGCTCACATTCACCCAATTTGAAAACCCCTGATATAAAGGAATACTTTTGTATTCAAACTTTATCAGCATAACATTTTTTTTGTTACACAGACTTAAAAAAGTTACACATACCTAACAGTTTCTGTTGGTGCATGAAAAAGTAACACATATAACAACAATTAAATAGAACATATATAATATAATTAATTATAATAACAAGTACGTTTGGATCCATCAGATGATCTGAATCCAGAGACAGGTCACCATGGATGCAGCTAATGAAACTGTCCATTTCCTGAATCATCTTGTCTATGAAATGCAAGAAAGTAATAATACATTTACAGTGAAATTGTGAATAAAAAGACCCAGAGGTCAAGATAACATCTTAAAATGTCTTGTTTTGTCTGAACAACAGTTTATTTTCATACACGACAAAGAAAAGCATCAAATCCAAACACAAAATATGCTGAAACCTGCAGATATTTGGTATTTTGCTCAAGACGGGACCGACAAAATTATTAGATTATAAAAGATATTTGCAGATTTCCTGTTGATCGACTGTAAATGATGCTGGTCTTCACAGGTGACTGACCTACGCAAGCCTGTAGCCGCCAGCCCCCCCACAGGAGATTATGTGCTTGTGTGTGTGTGGCCGCGGCGCTTCCCCTTTCTTCGCGGCACTACGCTGCCTGTGCGAACAGTATTTAACAAGGGCGAGGAAAGGAGGCAGACCGCTTTTCGCGGCACTTCTACCTCCTGGGCGTCCCGGGGTTAGAGGATGATGGTGTGACATTGCTGTATTGTTTTACATTGCATGTGTCACGTCATGATAAATCAGTCTCTTCTGCCGCCCTCTCGGCATTTTGCGCCCTATAGGCAAACGCCTATGTCGCCTGTACCAGGAGCCGCCCCTGCCCACAGGTCCAGGTCCTATTAATCTTTCACCAATCTATGTATTATTTGGATCTGCACCAAATTACACGTTCTCATAAATGGCAGTCCATTAAACATGTCAGGTTTTTTTCGCCAAGATCCATGATTTTATTCTCTGATAAATCAAAGAAAATGTTGAAAATGCACAATGTTAAAGAATGTGGAACAAAAAAATGCCTTGATTCGTCCGCGGATCGGCACCAAAATCTTAGTTGATTCTTGTCTGACCCACACTGCATCCTCCCCATGAAGTTTGGAGGAAGTTGGTACTAATGGGCATTTTCAAGAATCTGGGAAAGAAACATATTACGCAAACTGGACAGGATATTCTCTTATAACTACTCCACCTGTAATTATAGAGTAAGCTTCCACCGACTGTTGGACTTGGTCCGATCAGACTACAATACAGACAATCTTGACCGAAAAAATCCGTCTTGATTTCACTGCCAGCCGCTGTGATTGGCCGCTGCCTTGCTGCCCACTCCGCCGGCGGCCAGCCGCATGTATACGCTGTTTGATACACGCCCCCTATAATCACCTTCGCTGCTCCAACTTTTCTGTGTTGTGAATGGTCAAATGTTGGAAATGTTGGCAAGAGGGGAAGAATCCACCGCTGCTATTGGGTGAATATTGGAGGTGCGAACGTGATTGGTCTTCTCTTCGAAATTCGTCAACATTTCCACGGACGATCCGTCGGCTGCTAAAAGGTCGCAGTCTACTCCCGAGGCGTGGGTTCGAATCCCACATCTGAGAGCAGAGTTTTTCTTGCCTGTCTCATGACAACGACATATCACAATGTCTGTTACATATGTCCATGCTGGCTGTTGTCTTCCTGTAGCTGTCAAACTCTGCCGTGGTGCTATGGCAAGAGGGGTGATTATTTCAAGTTGTACAGGTATACTCTTGAAGGGAACTGCAGCTATCCTATTATCTGCTTCTCCACTGCATAGATACTTTTAGGCTCCATGAAGCAGTAAGAACATATAATTGAGTGGGTTAAGACCGAAGTATCTCTGCAATGCACGTGTCAGAAGAGCTTAAAGCCAGCTGAAACCAAAACCCTCCATAGGAGCTTGACTATTCTTTCCCTATATCAACATTCCACTGAATAACATGATGATCGATGAAAAAGCGATGTCAGAAGTGGGATTCGAACCCACGCCTCCAGAGGAGACTGCGACCTGAACGCAGCGCCTTAGACCGCTCGGCCATCCTGACTCTGAGAAGAATAAAATAGAACATAAAATAGAACAAAAAATAGAACAGAACGAACAGGAAATTACGAAAAGAGTTCTTACAATTAGAACCGTGATTGGTCAAATGTTGGAATATTTGACGGATGAGTAGAAACCGCCAAGGTGATTGGTCACTAATGTTGGAGCAACGATTGTGATTGGTTCTCACGTCCAACATTCTTATTAAACCTTTAACAGGAGAAAAAAAACGCCTTTGGGCAAAAGAGTGAACATTCATACATCAAAGTGGGTCAAGGAGGAAGGAGGGATAGAGAAGAAAAAAGAGAAAAAATAGTACAGCACATACCTTCTGTGTATCTCTCTTTCATAGGGGAGTCTTTTAGTCAAGTGTCAAGTTAATGAATGTGTAAATAACACGGGACTTCATTGTTGTCTTCATCATCATTATAATCATCCCTATTGTTATTATTGTTGTTATTTTCTGCTTCACAAAAACGGCCGTCTAGAGGAAAGAGTGTCAGGAGCTGGTGTGGATGTGCTGGGACCAGAAGATGGGGTGTGAATCCAGACCGGCTGTTCTCAGAGCCAGTGACCCGAGGCCAGATGTTACTGTAGAGGGACCAGGAGTCGGATGCTGGACCAGGTGGGATCAGCACTGTGATGTTATAGAAGCCACCATCTTCCTCCACATTTTCCTCCCTGTCATACTCCTCATTGAGCTGCGCACTGACCTTTGTATCTGGGTATTTATCCTGCAGTGTCTGACCAGTCTGCTGGAACAGCTACTGAGCTTCAGTGAGCTCTCCTGAAACAATAAAGACTGAACAAGGCTACATTCAATTCCACAAAGGTAAAAGATGTAGGACAGAGTTTAACTCCCACTGTGTTCACTAAACTAAATCATAACTCGTGTGGAAAACAGGCCTTTTCCAGGGGTTAAAAAATAGTTAATCAAATGCAGCTTTTCTTCAACAGAAGATTAAGCCTTAAAGGTTCAGTGTGCAATATTTAAATGACAGATATCTATTGGCAGATATTGAATATAAAATAACCCTAGTTATATTTTCACTAGTGTGTTTCGTCCAAATTATACACATTGTTTACCCTAGAATGGGCCCTTTGTATTTAAATATGTTATAGTTACATCAGGAGTGGATCCTTTGAGGCTTCCATGTTTTTTACTGTAGCTGAAACTAGACAATCTAAACACCTTCTTGAGTTTTTTATGACAACTGAAGGCTGCCACAGATTCTCTTTCATCTTTGGAACAGGAGAGTGGTTTTCCGCTGCAACATGAAACTTTAACACTAGATTTCACTAAATTCTACACACTGAAACTTTAAAAGTAAATTTTTTACTATTCTTATGGCAAATGTAATGTCGGACGGGTTTAGCATGTGTCTTCTAAAGTAGTGTCCTATAGTCTTATAGTGTAGAAAAAAGTTTATATTGGTGCTAAATAGAATAGAGAATGGAGTTTGGATAGATAGATGGTAAGACAGACAGACAGACAGAAAGAGAGATAGAGAGAGCCTTCACAGAAAGTTGACTTTTATATATTCCCTGGTCTTTGCTGCCCTCCAGTGGATGTTGCCAGTATAAGCTCATGTAAAATGCTAAAAACCTGGTTAATGAGTTTTAATGTAACAACACAACAGACGTTTGCAAAGAAACAGTCGCAGTAAATACATGAAAATAAAAAAGTAATGTCAGAAGTGGGATTCGAACCCACGCCTCCAGAGGAGACTGCGACCTGAACGCAGCGCCTTAGACCGCTCGGCCATCCTGACTCCATAATGTACAAAAATAGAACAAAAAATAGAACAAAACGAACAGGAAATTACGAAATTAGAACCGTGATTGGCCCGGCCATCCTGACTGTGAGAGAAGACAAATCGTAAAAAACACACGAATTTGCGTTAACCGGAACTACATCTTTAACAAGAAATTTCTTTTAATTATTACCTTGATTGGTCAAAAGTTGGAAATGTTAGACGGACGAGGACAAACCGCCACGGTGTTAGCGTGGTCACTAATGTTGCAACGGAAGTGAGGTCCTCACATCCAACATTGTCAAACTTGGAACATTCATACAACAAAGTGGGACAATGAAGGAGGGATAGAGAAGAAAAAAGAAAAAAATATATATATTTAAGTCAACACCTGATGCCTGTTAAAAGTATATTTCTAAATGTGTGAACACATTTCTTACACTTTCCGGTCCAGATTGTTCACTAGAGAATTGAGTTTGGGACTTTTAGCAGAGGCAGAAATACTTTTAAGGTAAATCAGTGCTTCTGGTTTGGACTTGAATTGTGAGTGTTATCACTTTCAGGTTAATTCATGGGAATGTTTCCTACATCATCAAGAGGTCAAACATTCATTTTTTTTCCAAGACAGAAGACTAACCTAGAAAAAACTAATACAACATATTTTCCCTTGTTCTATTTTGTATTTGTAAACATCTAACACCTCAGAATCAATTCAGGACTCCACTCTTATATTTCATTGAGGCCTGCTCTTTGGCTTTTCTCTATTTGCCCTCTGTTTGTGACTTTGTAATGACATTAAGCAAAGGAAAGACGACTTGTTGTCCATTAGTTGTCCCACACCACAGAGTCTGTGTCCAGCTGCTCTGGGTCGACTGGACGATCCTCCAGACAGAGCAGCTTCTGTCTGATAAATCTTAACAAGCAATCGGCTAAATTGGAGTCACAAGTTGTGCAGAACTGTGTGTGGAGACTCCCAGGCTGCAGGGTGTTGTGTGGGCTCAGCCGGGAACATAATTCAATTCAAATCCTGATCTGAGCAGCAGCGTCTGGGGAAGCATGAGCGGATTCTAAGGCAACATGGAGAGCTGGCCCTGTTTTCTTCTTCTGTGCCCACTAAGTTTAATGCTGGTCTCTGGAGAGGAGACGAGAAATGATGACATCGACCTTGCGAGCTTCCTGAGAACGATCTACCCTGGGCCGCTGGTGAGAGACGAGCCGTTCATTATCAACCGACACTTTGAGATAAACTCCCCCAAGGAGCCGGGACGCCTCCAGGTCCTCTCAATCCCGGAGCGGACCAAGGACGAGCCAGGCGGTCAGGACACAGATGGGGCTCCTGGACCTGTAGTGTTAACTAAAGATGGGCAGATTAAGGGGGTTACAGTGGATAAGGCCCATATATTCTATGGGGTACCATATTCAGACCCCCCTGTTGGGGCTTACCGCTGGAAGCCCCCCAGACCTGTGACTCCTTGGCCGGGGGTATATGATGCCTCCTTTCCGAGGGCTGCATGCATGCAGGCCTGCAGCGGACCTATCACTGCGGAGTGTCCTCATAAAGTAAGGAACAACACAACTTCTCACTTATGTGCATCATGATGTTTAAATTCAGGAAGACATTACTTGTTTGCATTGTTGGTATTGTAGTGAGAGCAACAGTAAAATAGGTTTCAGCTGCATTAAAAATGGCAGCTGCGCTGACAAAAGGACAATAGATGAATTTTGGTTATATCATGTGTCTCACAGTCGAAGATACTTAGGAGACATTAATGTAGTTAATAGTGGAAGGAGTTATACCAATACCAATACCTCTGAGGGTGTGGACTTATGACAACAGCTTTAATGAAAGTAAAAATGTTGCTCTGATTCGCTCCAACATTGTGTCACATGCAAACTCTTTTCTCTGCAGGGCCGTAGACAAAAAACATCAAGGCCTTGGGACCAAAATACTTCTCTAAAATGCTGATTTTTAAAAATGTTGTTTCCTGACTTGAAGGAAAAACATTGCTGTGTAGAAATTATTTTGTGTTTGTAGACAAAAATTTGAATATGTTGAGACTTAAATACTGTCATCGTAATCTACCGTGACTTGGCTTTCACTGTGAAATGTAACTACACTCAGGCTGCAGTGACTTGACTGGTAACTGCGGCCCATTTTTATGAGATTACACACATATATATATATATATAACAATTAAATGCTACAGCACCACAGGTGACCAATAGGACAATAGAATTTCACTCACATATCATTCAAATATAATTATGAGCAGCAGTGTATACAAATAAGCAGCCTCATATAGTTGTAATTTAAAGCCAGATATATCGGAAATGTGTGACAGCATAAATATGTTCAATTTGGTTTAAGTACCTGCAAAATCATGTTTCTCTAAGTCAAATATTTCTTGTTGCAAAAAACATAAATAAAGCTCGACCATTCACATAATAACCAAATGATAATTGTGGCCTGTCAGGATAACAAGTTACAGCTCGAACTGTGGAGTCAAATATGAATATCAATTCCAATGTGACTGAATAACCTGTGTAATCTCTCGTCTCAAAGGTCAGCGAGGACTGTCTCTACCTCAACATCTTCGTGCCTCTGGATGTGAACTTCCCCTCCCCACTGCAGAGCCCACTGCCCGTCATGGTGTGGATCCACGGCGGCGACTTCATCGCTGGCTCCGCCTCCAAGCCGCTGTATGACGGTCGCTTCATCAGTAACTTTACCAACACTATAGTTGTAGGCATGGAGTACCGGCTGGGTAAGAACATTTATTCCAGTATAGTAACCTGTTTATTCATGTAGTCGAGAGAGAGAGAGTGTGTGTGTGTCTGTGTGTGTGTGTGTGTTTGTGTGTGACAGGATAATTCGTGCCTGCCATTATTTTAAATGGGCCAGCCTAATAAAGAGAACGGTAATTTGGAACTGGGAGGAAATCAGTGACTTGCTACAGTTAATTATACGCTGCTGATCATGTGAACTGATGCATTATTGAAGGGGCCTTTGGATTCCTCGTGTCGGGCAAAGACCCTCACACCTCAGCCGCAGGGAATTATGGGATTTTGGACCAGCAGGCAGCTTTCCTCTGGGTCCAGCGGAACATTGCAGTGTTTGGTGGTGATCCCAGCAAGGCAAGCGGGCAGACACACACACAAACACACGCACACAAACACAAACACACATACACACAGAAGGTCACATACTAGGGTCACATTAGCTATTAATAATAATTTGTTGCTAGACTTTCCGAGGCATTATATTTCATTTTCTACTTCTGTTCTTAGTGAAAAGGTTTAAAAAATGGAAAAACAACCCCACTTACATTTTCAAGAAAAAAACTAAACACAAATAGTTAATTAGTTAATTCGACAACTACTATTATCGATAAATCATAGAACAGCCTATGATAACCTATTAATGCAAGTAACAGGCCCAAAGACAACAATACTCATTATCATTCCCCATCTAATTTCATTCTGTTATTATAAACTATGACAAAGAAGTTGGATCAATACTTTCCAGTTGGGTGCAGTCCACTGATGTTCACTCGGTAGGGTATTCCTGGGTAGGAATGTTTGCTCCTCTCGTTGCTGAAGTGTAAAGTTGTCCATCGTTGGGTTAACGGCTTCTGTGTTGTGGTGTTTGTCAGGTGACGATATTTGGAGAGAGTGCAGGCGCCCAGTCCGTGAGTCTCCACCTGATGACCCCGAGCAGCAAGCCTCTGTTTGAACAAGCTGTGCTGCAGAGTCTGCCCTTCTCCATCCCTCTGAAGACCAGGTGAGGTCCTTTGAGCTGAGGGTCGACACCGGCCACTCGTGTGTTACTGATCCATCACTGCCTCAGAATAGAAGAATAATATACAAATTAATTATTTACTTTTTTTTAACTACAAATCAGACCATAGGCTACATCCACACCAATCCTTTGAAAACACATCAGCTCTGCTTTGGAAACACCTGGTGTCCACACTACTAGAGCAGCTAAAACAGAGAAGTTTTGAAACACAGCTCACCCTGTTTTCGTTTAAAAACTCCAGGGCTGCTGCTTCGCCTGGATGAACAAAAACGTAGACATAGTCACAAGCACTTGTTGGTCATAATGTAGCCTTTACTGATTTGTCACATGACCCCCTTCTGAAGAAAAATACAATCAGCATCAGCCTCGGCTACCGGTGTTGAACGCAACATGAATTGAAAAGTGTTGCTGACCTTCTTTGCAAACAGATGTGCAGTTGATCTCTGAATTTAACAATGATTCAACTGTTTACGTGTGTAGGAGATCAGCCAGTGCTTAATTTGTAAATCACAAGGTGCTGGAACGCAAGGGATGACGAGACGGGCACAGGACCCGGAACGCATACAGAAAACGGTGCTGAAAAAAACATGCAAATGCCCACTGACAATGCTGTGGGACTTACAAGCCTCAAATAATATCCATGGTATAAATTTTATGACAATAATTTACAATTATTTTAGGCTATACTGCACAGCACAGGCAAATGCCCACATCAACACAGGTGGGACTTACAGTTAGCAATTAATTTCTCAACATAGATCTAACTTGTAAAACATAACAAATAAAAGTTCAAAGCTTACAATAAATCACACAAATCTTCCATTATTATTATTTAAAGATTAGCACGGCGGCCTATTAATAGACAGTATGCTCACCATATTTAGTTGTCCAAAACACCCCACATCACGACCATGTCCGGATTCTCCTCCTCCTCCCTGTTTCGGGTTTTACTGCGTGTGTCTGTGACTGCTGGCGCTTTAGCTAGCTCCCGCTCCGGCTGGCGGGCAACCTGACCTGCTGCCGCCGCGGTACCGGCCTCCTGCCCTGGCTTGGCTAGCTGTCGGTGAAGCTGGCTAGCGGTTGCCGAGCTAGTTTCCTGCTGCAGCCGGTTTTGCTCGTCAACATGACCGCTGCAACTGCCCTTGTCGCCGCTTGTCGAGGCTTTTCTGACTCGTTTCGAAGCGTCATGCAACTCTTCCTTCTTTTTGAAAAAGGACAGTAAATTCAACTGTCTTTTTGACATGTTTGCATTGAACAGGTAACTCTTTGTTCCTCTCTGCTGCTTGCTCCCCAGATGCGGCAAATTTCTAAAGTTTTTGTCTGCGAAGCGGGGTGCATCAACAACAGATCTCCGAGTCTTTCAAATGACGTCGTTTCATCTTAATAAACAACATGAAATTCATGGGATTTGTTCTGTAAATTACTATATGAATATTGTTGTTTTATTTGATACATTTTTTTAACATTTTTTTTATATTAACAGAGCTGCCAACTTTTCAAAAAACCTTGGAGTGAGATTTTGTCGGGGGTGACCAAAATATAGCCGCGCAAGCAGAAACACAAGTTGCGAACACAAAAATCAAACGAGAGATTTATTACAAAACGTCAGCGGCGGTGTGTCTTTAGCCGCCGCCGCCACCCCCGCCCTGGACGATGTAGCGAACCTCATCCGCGGCGGACCTCTTGTCAGAGGGGGGGGGGGGGGGGGGGGGTGGCGGCGCCGGCCCACACTGCCTTCGCGATCGACGTATTGGCAGAAATCACTTTTTTTTTTGGCGTGAGAAATTGGATGTGTGTCACACGCCGAAAGCCTGAGAGTTGGCAGCTCTGTATTAATACATTTGGTACCGGATCAGCCCAAATAAGTCCCGGAACACGGGCAGGCCAAAACCAAGAGGTGCCGGATCCTGTTCCGGCAGGATCCGGCACAAATTAACCCCTGAGATCAGCTATTATACCTGAGTTCACCAGCAGACACTTACCCAGTGCACGAGTGGTTGAGGATGTGTGTTGTCAGGCGTGTGCTCTTAATGATTCAAACCCTTTGTTGTTTTTCTGTGCCCCTCTCTAAGACATGATGCCCTGAAGCTGGGAAGGGACTTTTCTAAACAGACCAACTGCTCTATGAGCGACTTCGTCTGCCTGCTCTCTCTCAGTCCACAGACCGTCCTCGCCGCCCAGATGAAAACAAGTAGGACGTCGCACACACCAGCCCACGCCCCCCGGAATTTAGAGCAACTCTACAGGGCTGCCCACACAGTTACATAAGAAGACAGGGGTGTAGCATGTTTATCTGTGAAAGATGATAAAAGACATTATTTAATCCTGAGCCGTGGCATATTGGAAAAAGGGAGATTGTGAAAACAAAGGTGCATCGAGACCTTGAAAGGAGCAATTAGAAACAATTTTACTGCTTCACGGCACAAAATGACTGTAATATATCAGCAGGGTTGACAGGGTTATTGGTCAGTATCACTGACTCTGTTATTGCCTCGTCAGCCGCGGTTTTCTGCTTATGTGAACTCACTTTCAGGCCAAAAACACTGGAAGGAAAAGAAGCGTTTCAGCTCAACTGACTCAAGAAAAGCAAAAAATAAAGTTCTATTTTACAGGATTCAAGTTTAACTCCACCGTTCTTTCCGTTGGATCTCTGTTACACATGTTCAATATCACTGCTCTAAAATCAGACCATATGATTAACTGATTTGTTGGATTTTTGATCTCAGCTTCTAAGATCGTGAACCCGTTCAGGTTCCTGGAGGTTTTCGAGACGTGGGGTCCGCACATCGATGGGGAATTGATAAAGGAACAGACCATCACAGCGTTCCAAAAGGGCCACTGGCAGAAAGAGAAGCCTCTGCTGCTGGGTAAGAACCAGACCGCACAGTAAAACATTGTATTTTTGAAGCCATTACCGACAGATATATACCAAGCAGATTCAGATTTTATATGCCTTACTTCCTGGATCCAAAATCTTGAAATCTCAACAAAAGGAAAAGAAAGTTTCTTTCACAATCTATTCAAAATCCTGATACTTATGAAACTAAGGTGCTGATGAATTCTTCATTTGTGAGACCTTTAATAAAGTACAGGCTGATCTCCTGATATCCCCACTCTAAAATTATGCATAGCCTAATATTATGACTTTATTCCGGTATATTTTAAATTGTAATACTCAGAATATTACAACTTTTACTCGACATATTTTTATTTCCCTCAAGTGGCCCTAATGCTTGTTTCAGATTCTGCTGAACAGTAAGTACATATACATAATAATTTTGGAGAAATGGGTGAAAGCTGAAGTCATACTTACAGTGAAGCACTTGTGTTATTTCTATTCTTACCTCACAAAAGATCGGAACACACTGCTTAGATGGAAATCTTGTTAAATCTAATTAACTTTTGTTCAGATTCAGACTGAGGGAATTTCAATATACAGCAGGACTCTGAATTTACACAGTTGCAATTCCTGGCTGTGTGATCTGCATCTAGAAGAGTAGTAATAGTTGCCCCTCTCTGTCCTAAAATGACTTAATCTCATCCTCATGTCTGATTCAACACAAATATCTGTGAACATCAGTTCATTCTGGCATCACTTTGGCCGGAAAATCACCTCCGGCCAGTGAAGCCAAATTCCCTCTGGTTCTCATTAAAACCCAATTTGAAGTGGAAATTCCCAAGATCCAAAGCTGAAAGAGCGAGATCAGTAACATGTGATGTCTTGGAAACTAAGCAGCCTATTACATCAAGATGAAAGCTGCTGTAAAGACAGATTTTCAAACGTCAGGACAATCAGGGCTGTGCAAATGGGGGACAGGAAGTCTTCATGGGTATTCCTGCTTTTTGCACTGAGACTGTTTTCTTCCCTGCAGGTACGACCTCAGAGGAGGGGGTGATCTTTGTGTATGGTGTCTTCAATAAGCCAGTCTCAGCAGTGGAGGCCACTGTGTACATTACTGCCATCTTTAAACAACACACTCTGAGGGTCCTGCACAAGTACCTGCCTCTGTTCAGCGTAGCCGACCGCAGGGACATGCTGGCTCAGGTAAGAGGATGGGCTCAGTTCACATTGATCTGAAACAGCAGAACATCAACTGCAGGTGCAATCAAGAAAATACATCAGTCATTGCAGAGGGGAAAATGTCAACATTTCTATAGAGATAATGTTTATAACATCATCATCATGTAGAATTAACACCTTCTTAGATCCCACTTGTGATGCAATGAATGATCCTCTGACTTTTTCTCATGAGCCACCATCAGGTCTACATTTGTGGTTTGAGTGAAATCTCTCAACAACTCTCAGATGGATTGAGTTGAAATTCAGCACACACATCTCAGGATAAACTGAGATTCCGCAAAATCATCAGGTCAAATTTGCTAAGCACTAAAGTTAACGGCAAAAGTTACCGTTAAAGTCATCACATCATGTTCAAGTCCAAGTTCTGGCTAACATCTGTCAACATGACTGTCATTCTGGATTTGGGTTATTTCTGACGCTTTCCATATTCTTAGGAAAGATGGAATTTTAAATTGTTTAGTAGCTGAAATGCCAAAGTGTGGTTTTTCCTCTTGTAAAGTAGAAGTATTGTTCTCAGATACTATATTCAGGTACTTTTAGTCAGATTACACTGAGAATTAGAATTAACACACTATCTGTGTTTAAAAATATTGAGTCATTTTCTTTGGCAATTTTTGGGTAAAAAGGAAAAAACTCAGTGAAAAATGAAAAACTCAGACACATTCAACCCGACACACCCAAACACACGCATGCATCGAAAACTACTCATTCTTTGCTTTCGGTTGTGTGACAAGGACCCAGCTGCTCTCCCTCCAGCATCACCACATCTAGGGAGCCTGATGGGTAATTAGGCATCTGTTATCTTTTGCTACTGTTTTTCGTTAATTGGGGGAAAAAAGCAACATTTGAGGCAGCTTAAGGAACAACTTGTATATGTGGATTCTCCTGAACAGTTTGAGAGCCACGAACTCAGTGCATCCCTTTCATCAATATCACTTCTTATCCCTGGCCTACAGAGGGAGCTATGATTCCAGTTTGTCTGGCTATGGTAGACCACATATTTTCATCTATCATCTGGATGGGTGAATAATGTGGACCACCTGGAGTCACGGTGTTAGCCTGCTTGAGATGCAGCCTGGCTGCTCCCACTAAGAAGCCACTAGTCTCTCATGAACGTCAACAGTGATAGGAAGGATGGGCAGAGGAGTCACAGATGAAGTAAAGGACAGAAAAGGCCGGCAGAGGACAAAACGCTGACTGTGTCACATGGCAACATATTAGTCTAAATGAGGCCAGGGCCATTATCAGTATAATGTGATACTATTTAAAAGAACCATAAAAATTAAGCCTCCAATATGACTGAAAGGATTTCAGAAAGACAGCATTACAACCCTCAGGATTTATTGCAGGACTGCTGTTGGAGTCCACAATACTTTCAATAGTTACTTATCAATATTTTTGTAAAAGAACTGTATTTATATAAAGCTGTTGCAGTCTTATCGACCACTCAGATCACTGTACAGTACAAGTCACATTCACTCTTCTATACACAGTGCCTTTACTGTCATGCAACATTTATACACTGTCAGCACAGCCGTCAGGGGCCATTTAGGGTTCAGTATCTTGCCCGAGGACACTTCAGCATGCGCACTTAAGGAGCTGGAGATTTAACTACCGACCTTCAGGTTAGTGGACGAACCTCTCTACCTCCTATGTCACAGCCCAATGGGTCTAATGACTTTCAGCAATGGGAAATCTGCAAAGTGACAACGCAATCATCTGACACTGGATCTCTAATGGATTCAAACTAAAATATCGAAATAAAGGAAATTCTTATTTATGTAAAGCATAAATGTTATAAAAAAGTTAAAAAAGAAAAACAATTCTGACAGAAAGATTTTATGAGAGCGGGGAGAGTGTTTACATTTACACACTGTGGCACACTACTTTTGCATTTCTCTTCAATTTGTTCATTAGCAATATGTCTATCTATCCATCCATTTTTTATCGATATGATGTCATGTCTAAATATCATTGCTACAGTTTCACTTGTTTAAGTGAGATTTCTTACTTTTCTGATCGACGTGACAGAGGTGGCATGGCTCATGATGACAACGAAGGAGACCGCTCTCTTCCAGCATTTCACATGCAAAGTGCACGGTGACGGCCTCAGGGAGCTGCAGGGGGTCAGGAGGTGACACTCGCAGACATATTTAGCATTCAGTAACAGTTCACGGTGCAGTAGGTAGATGGTGAAGTCACAACTCTAGCCCTGCGATCCTCACGCACGCTTGCACGCTCACATGCACAAACACACACAAGGACACATACAGACACAAACACACACACTTACCTCCTACATCTTTTCATAAAGGGCACTCCTCCAGAGGACTAGGGGGGTCAGCATAAATGTCAAGCAGACGTCATAGAGGTAGCTGATGTGAAAAGCTCAGTGTTAGTGTGAGCGCGGCTCCATGAGACGTCTCTCTATTAAATGTCTAACAGAATCCAAAATACCTCTTTCAAATAAAAGCAC
Source organism: Pleuronectes platessa (assembly GCF_947347685.1). Lineage (NCBI taxonomy): Eukaryota > Metazoa > Chordata > Actinopteri > Pleuronectiformes > Pleuronectidae > Pleuronectes > Pleuronectes platessa. Next base: position 5,326,414 of record NC_070647.1, read on the forward strand.
AAGGACAAATGAGAATGATGATCTAAGCTTCTCTTTGAATGGCAAGTTGAAATGATATATTCCTGAAGAGACTGGTACTCTGTCGCAGAAAGCAGCAAATAGATTAATCTCTGAAAGCTGTGTCTAGACCTGTTGGTGATATGGTGGTAATTGCAGTTTAACAAGAGGTCATACATATGTAGGGTTCAAAGGGTACGCTGCTCATGGGAAATGTGGTTCCACCCTGTTTGCCAGGGTAGTAGCAATGTTGTTCTTTGCAGAAGAAACTATTCCAAGTATAGCTCAAGAGTGTGGTTCCGGAGGTAATAATATTGAAATCATCCAATATCAACTTACCAGAAGCTATGAGATTGTGAAACCATTTGCAATGGTTTATGGGACACGCAGTCCCTTTACTCTTAAAACAGTTAGGTACAAAATCTTGTACCCCTGCCTTTTTTCAAGTTTCCAATATGTTTTACTGTGTTAATAAAAGTGTTTTATGGTCATGATTCATCTCGTGGCGAATTCCAGGCTTTGAACTCTTTTATGAAAACCTCTATGGAGAAAGGAAATGGGACATTTACGCTCGGAACCACGGTCATTAGAAAAGTTAGTCACTATAATGCTCAACAATACCTGTAATAATTGTATTCTAACATTCCGAGAAAATTCTGTGTTTATTTTCTAAGGTGATGCAATGATAATCAGGAATAGAAACAAGAGGAAAGGTCATTCTGCAGAATGTAAACAACTTGCTTTCGCGTCAGCTTATTTGAGTTTGCACCAACATATTTATTGTTGACCTTTTTAACCTATGTAATGTATGTACTCTTGAAGACAAATGCGCCTTGGCACTAAAAGGCACTGCAGGGGTAGAGATCCAGTGTGTCATTCATTGTAGAGGTACTCATGGCACGTTAGTGGGGTCCAGTGAACAATTATCTGTGTGCACAAGTAGAAAATCACCCACGGTTCTTGCCTTTGTATCTTACTGGTTGGTTGAGGTGACGGCTCAGGCTGGAGCTGAAGAAGATAGAATCAACCTCCTGTGAAGCTCACCGCTGACACATTACAAGGTGCAGGAGGTGACATGATGCATGACATCAGTGGTGCACACTTTTCTACAGAGAGCAAAGGAAATAGAGGAAAGAAAATGATATCCAGATGAAAATAACGTAATTCCTACATGTGCTTGTATCCACTTGGATGTGTGATTGCTTGCTTCATGACTTTTAGGGCTCTACTTAAAGGATCTCAGCACAGGGTCTTAAAAACATGAAAGGGCCAATCGGGTCTGTCCAAATTGAATTTTACTAGTTAAATAGCAGAGTAAAAAGGCCTCTGTACCATGTGCATGGTTGAAAAGGATTGGACTTAGCCCCTTAATTAATTATGGGTGTGTGTTGGAAGAGTGCCATCTCCCAATCCCTTTACAAGCCAGGGGTACTTGCACCTTTTGCGCACTGCTGATGGGATAGTGGATTTGTCAGGTAGTTAAGAGAGAGCACTTTCTGCAGAGGAAACAGATCTGCCTGTGAGCTTTCCCGTCTCCCGTGAGTAGACCATCTGTGTGAGTAATAAGCAGCACTCACTGTGCACCCACCTCTGTAAGTGCATGCTCCCATCTCGATAATGTGCCTTTAAAATGAAATGAGGCGGAATATACTGAGATATTGACTTCAAAACGTTGTTTTTTTTGTTGGTCAAAAGAAGTATTTTAGTGCCTCCATAAAGCAATGCTTCAACAATGAACCTGACCACACCTCATTTTAAGAATAATGCAAACTATGGGCACAGTAACATTCTTAATAAAAGTGGGTGCTGGACTGTGTCTGTCAGTCTGAGACTAAAAACGACACTTCGGGGCAATGCTTAGTGTCATTTTTCATTGGCGCTGTTTAGGCAGGCTACAGTTAGGGATGCATCCATTTTTTCATGTGCCAATTTTAAAGAGACAAATGTATATGGAAAAATAAGAAGTTTAGTTGTATGTGTGTGTTTGTGAGTACACGTGTGTCCATCAGCTTCCTACAGTCAGCCTGTTTGTGTTCAGGTGTCAGATGTGTGGGTGCAGGTTGTGTATTGCTGAAAAAGACAAACTGGTTTCCAGGTAACAGCCTATCTTCCTTTTTCTTTTTGCTTCCTTTTAGCAAAGAGATAGCAATAGATCTTGTTTTTGTAGCTTTGGCCACAGCCCATCTCATAATATGAAAAGCACATGCCATGTAGATGCCATACTCATTAGGTTTCTTTATTCTCTCTTCGGCTAAGACAGTAAAACAAGAAGCTTCAACATTGCTGAACCAGTTTTCGACTTGCAAAGCAGCTTGTTTTTTACTTTAGTGCCCAGGTTTGTCCTTAAACTGTCTGACTGCCACACAGTTTATTTCTCTACTCAGACATGGTAAACAGGATATCCAAAATTTGAAGATAGCTTAAAATGAGCTTTCTGAGCACTATAACACACAATATTAGCATGCTTACATACCCATGGAGACAATGGTAATAAGCAGATTTGACCAGGTATAATGTTAATTAAGATCACAAATTTAGTTAAGCATTTTAACATTGTAACATTTGCTAAGTAACCATGTAAGCAGGGAGTACAACATTCTGACCAAAAAACATTTCTGACAATTGCAAATTTTGAAGAGGATCATTAAAATTATTACAACTACACCAGACAGATCGCAAAAGCTGTGATTGGTCGGCTTGGTAGCATCGCATTTCCATCAGACTCACCCCCCTTTTTTAATTGAGTTGAAGGAATTAATTGAACTAAATGAAGTAACTGCTCTTCAAGATCTATCAGCTCCGTCTCAAACATCATCCACTTAAGGCCTCAGTATGCTTCTCCGAGTCCGTTTCGGAATGACGGACGGACGGATCGGACGGACCCTTTTTGATTTATAGTTCTACGAGCCTTTTTGTTGTGAAAACAATTCACCGCCAGAACAGTAGATGGCGAAACGGAAGTCGAGCTTAGACAAGCCTACCTCATGAGATATATAGAAGAAGTCCACGCTGGTTTATTTACGTCCTCCCGGCTCCTCACACACAGTGAACGATGGCAACTAACAGAAAAAGGATGTTGATGACGCGACAGTTTTTGCTGAATAAAGTGACACCCAGCGGGTCAAAGTGCTTATGTTATCGTGTCTTAGCGCAGCGGTTCCCCGGTCTTGTTTCCAAACTGCGTTGCTAATTCAACAGCTGCAACAGCTTGAAGCTACACGGAGGCAGCTAGCTCCCCCCCCTCAGCTTCCACACACAGTCAACACGGACACCCGATACAACTACTACCAAGTGTTTGCTTCTAACCTGACGGTGTTTGAGAAACAGTGTCATGAGCCGTGGGATTAAAGTCAGCGGGTTTGTGCGCTGTTCCCACCGCAGTTAGCATGGTGGCTAGCCCGCTACCCCCGTTATCAAAGTTCGTTATAACCGTATGTGACCGTACACACATGCTGTAAGTGCTCTAACCAGCCACCGTCAGCCGGACAACGCCGCTGGCTTAACACACTTGTCACATTAATCATAGAGTCGTAGTTGTGATTTTGGTTTATTGTGATGTAGGGAATGGAACAGGAAGTTTCCATTCCGAAATGCTGGCGTTAGCGGACCAATCACAGCCAAGTGCTATCCGTGGGCTGTCCGTCATTTCGACGTATAGTTAGAAAAATGAGCACGGCACGAAAAGCTCTCCGAGGAGCCTCGGAGAGGCACGCAGAGGGCGTTCCACGTTGGAGAGGGCGGTCCTATCTGTCCGTGTCCGTCAAAACGCAGAAGCATACATTGGCCTTTAGTAACACTCGATATTGTTCTGAAGTAAACAGAGACACCGGAGAATTTGTAAATAAGCGGACCAGAAACCGGAAGACACTCAACACCAGCATAGACACTCTATCGATGTGTAATTTCGGCTGTGTAATTACAACACAACTCACACACCGATACACACCTATGTATGCTTGGCACCATGCGTAGGCTACGTGTTTACGATACGTGCGTAGCTTCGACACAGAAGCATGAAATGGGCTTAATGGTGGTGTTATAGCAAAGGTCATAGGAATCATCAATACTGTAGTCAACAGTGTTGTAAGTGTTGTAAATGGTTAAAGTCTGGTTTAAGTCACTATGGATGAAAGCATCTACCAAATGAGTAAAATGGAATGTATTAAATGTCTGTACAAAGCGCTGTTGAAATATTTCCCTCCAGGTTAAAATGTCAATCTGAATGGGAAAAGTCAGGGGACATCAGAGCAATTAGAGGTCATCTTCTGGGGGAGCACAAGTGTCAGTGAGAGCGCTGAACTGCTTGGCTAACTGACTGACTGACTGACCCCTGAAAAGAAGAAAAATCCAATCTGACTTTCTCTTTATTTTCTGTCAACAGATCGTTACCGACTATGTGTTCCTGTGTCCATCCAGGAGGTCGGCACGTGCCGGCATTAAAATGGGCAGTGAGGTGTGGATGTATGTGTTCGACCATGTAGCGTCAGACCATCGCGTCTGGTCAGGTCTGACGTTTTGCTACCAGCATGCCTGCCACGGTGCCGAGCTGCCCTTCCTCTTTGACTCAGCCCCAGTGGCCAACTTCACCATGCTGCCGCAAGAGAAACTGCTGTCCAATCGGATGCTGTGCTATTGGGGCGCCTTCGCCCACACAGGTGACCCTTCCTCGAGAGCTCGACAGAAAACTTTCTGCCGGGAGCAGCGTCTGCCCGTTTGGCCGCGCTATTCCGACACCAGCGGCTGGCTGGTCATGAACCTGACAGTGCGTTCACATGCACAAGTGGGAACCAGGAACCATATATGTGACTTCTGGGACCAACTGGGCATCTACTAATGAGAAGGAAGGCTGGGCTGATGCTTTCAGCTGATCCATCATCAATATCTGCTTTTCTTTTTGTCCCTGAGGATATGAATTCAGCCCGAAAATCTTGCAAAAGCTTGCTCATTACAAAAGAAAAGATGCTTTCATCAGTATGAAGTGAACATTTAGAAATCACTGCCACGCAGCAATTGTTTAAATAAAAATTCAGCTTTTACAAAAACTGAGTGCGATTGTGTTTTTCTAGCAAGAATTGGGCTATACCAGAAGGAATAGAAGAAGTTCCACCATTTTCCCTTTCTGATTGAACATAAGTACATTTCAAAATAAATGTATATGGATTCAGTGGGAAACTGTTTGTAGATGCAGCAAGACACACGTTTGGTGTATATACGGAAGAAGATTAGTTCCCACAAGTAAAAGATGGGTCTGTGACTCTTTATCATGAGCCAAGACAAGAGAACAAGGGAGGAGAGTTTATAAAGATAATTTCCAGAAAGAAACCATGAACATACACACTGTCAGTGTGAACTTTGGGAAGTGACCCAAAAAATGAGACCACAAATGCAAGAGATAAGATAAGGAGTGCCGACATCACAATCTTTGTTAACGTCATTTCTCCTTTGCATCTAGAGAAGAACAAGAATATTCTTAGTATTAAGTTCTAACTACTGATCCACAGAGCAACAAAATGCACATGTGACTAAAAACATGTAGTTTGAAAATATTTCTACCAACTGTTTCTTTCTCTTTCCAGGTAGCCACCACTTTAGTCTTTCACTGAGAACATGCTTGTTACTAAACTATATTTGAAGGTCACGGGTAAAATGGTACAAACAAGTCCTTCAAAAACACAGTTGCACCATTACCTTCCATACCATCTCCAGGGCCATGGTTATATATGCAGTACATCCAGCCTTAGAAGTATATTCATGGCATTGGATAAAAATACTGTGGTAATAGACTGTGTAAGAAGAAGGAATAAATGAAATTTGCTGTTTGTTACAGCTGGACCTTCTGGGGCACTCCAGCTTAAGAATGGTGTTCCATTCAATGTAGCCCAAGGAAAAGAAATGGTAAAACTTGTCAATGCAGAAGAAAAGCAGCTACAATTGCACTGCTCTTCAGTCATGTCCCATCTTAAAGGGTTTCTAACCCTGAATAGAAGATGGCTGTGCCTTTGATGCCGTCGGCTCCAGTTTCAGGAGCGTACCCTGGGTGGCTGGTTTGTTTTCTTTAGGTTTTCCACTGAGGATGTTTGAGGTGGGTGCTATGCTGTTAATTTGATCTTTCAATAACCACAAAGAAATAAAATAAATGCCTGTGCAGGAGACATTTCACACTAGATACCAATCATTTAACAATGATGACAAGGGTTCCCAGTGATCATCATTTTTCCCATTGACCTGAAAGCTTAACTGGCTCAGGTCATGAGCCTCCAGAGTCCAGAGATGCTTGGAGGTCATCAAGAGCGGCTTCTCTTTCACTTGACACAAAGGCCACTGTGAATGGTCCCGTTTCTTAAACACACACGCACACACACGTTCAATTATTGGCTGTTTACATGTGTGCATTGATTGGCAGCGTGATGACACGTAGGGTGTGTTGAGGCCACCTCATTATCTCGGCAGACATTTACTCTGCTGTCATGCAGTATCACAGTACAGCCCGCACTGTGACTGAGCTGTCTGAGACGGCCGCACAGCTAATCAATTGCAGCTCATCCCGGCTCCGCGCCCACTGCTGGATTCTCACACTCCTACCCCACCCTAAAATCCTGCCGCTCATTATAGTGACAACTGATAGCAGAAAGACGGAGTGGGAGCCAGAGAATAGAGAGACACTATCCTCTCTGTTGCCTGGATCATTTAGGGAAGGTTATGGAATCAATGTCTGCTCGTCATTCTTGGGCTTTAAATCATGGCTGCCGGCTTTGCATGGGCACATTCCAATAAGATCTGATTATAGACACTGTGGCTGCAATTAAAAGTCAGATGACAGCTGTCACGCAGTAAAAAAACAAGTGGAGTGTGAGCCGTCGGTAGAATCACTCGTGTAGGGACATGATGTGTGTGTGTGTTGCAAGGTGCATGTAAACCAAAAGGTAATAATGCAACTGAAGACAACTAAGGCTGCAGCAACCAACCGGGTGCCTGCAGAGAAGGAGCGAGAGACTGTCAGTGAAGGCCACACTTTATAGACTGTGGAAACCGGGCCCCAGGTGCACACAGTTGGCACTAGTGCTCCTCGCATATCCCACACACACACAGCACACAGGACAAATTGACAGGGAGGAGCAGGGGTCGTCACACAGCTCTGTGAGCCTGGAGTGCTGCTCGGGAGCCACAGTGCTGCAGGGGGGTTGATCGCTTTGGGCCACAGCACCCTGTTTACCAGTTTATCTTTTTTCCCCAAAAAACCCTGCTTATTATTTATAGTTATTCGATTTTGACACAGACCAATTATTTCAGTTGTGTTGATGCCTATTCACCATAACGGTCTAAATGGACAACAGTTGTGAACGTGAGCGTGACTGGTTATTTGTTTAATTGTTATTTGTTGATTAGCTGATGAACTATCCAGAGGCTACATCACCTCTCCACCAAAGTCAGCTGGGATTGGCTCCAGCTCCCAAGTGACCCTCAAAGGATAAGTGGTGCAGATATTGGATGGATGGATGGATATTCACCAAAACAAGTTTCTGTCCCGTTTGGCAATTAGGGAGTTTGGGCGGGTATTTAAAGTTGAGGTAATCTGTATTGAGAACAACCTCCTATAAATGCAAACACGTGGAAATGTGGTTTCCCCATATGCATAGTTTCAGCTAAGCTTAGCTATCTGGTTTCAAGGTTGAAATAAAATGTAAAGACACATTGTCAAAACAACAGGGATATTTTCCACGTCTTTGAAATGTCACAACCTATGAAAGCATTTTGCTTTTCCAAAGATTAACTCTACAGACAAATGAGCAATCAAATACAAAGGAGGTAGTTCTTACTTTGATAGCGGAAAAAACTTTTTTTGTACTGCCCGTTCTCTTCCTGTCTTAGCTCTTCGCCCGAGGACATGAATATAAAGCAACACAAATAGTGTGTGTGGGGTTTTGTCTCAACACATCAGTGAAGGCCTAGGGCTGATACGTATGAGAGGCTAGATGAAATTAAGATTGCTGTTGTTTATATCCAAGCTTAGAAAGAACAGAACAGAAAGGCCTTTGGCAGAAAAATCCTATTGTCTTCAGTTACAGGTTTGTTTAGAAAATACCCAAAGCAGGCGAATATCACTCAAGACAAACTCCCTCTTTTAAAGACATTCCATTTAATGCTCTGTGAACAAAGATCTTTAGCTGTGCAGTATAATCTTTCATACAGCGATACTGCAGACTCAGCAAACGTTTCACAGAAGGCAATGAGGCAAGTCAACCCTCTCTGCCATTTTCATGGGAGGTCTTTGGAGAGTCACTTTTCTGCACAAAGAGCCAGGATTCCTAAAGTGACTAACTCATGGATGTGGGACCCATGTCCTCTACCAACTCTACAGCCATGCCGCAGGCCTCCCAGTCCGCAAAGAATCTGCTAGCCTCCAGCCTGCTTCCCATTCGGCTGGACCCAGATGCCCCTGCCCCTGCTCCTGTCTCCAGCTATGACAGAACGAGTGGAAACCTTTCACCGAGTGATACAATCTCTTCAAAACTGGTTTGAGGCCTGTTCTATATTTATCTAATCTGAGTAACATGAAGATGAACACTGTATCCTGCTACAGGCTTCATTTGATTAGTGTGTAATATAATAAACTTGATGGAGAAGAAGTGATAATAACACATATCAAATGAACTGTTCAGCATCATCACAATAAAAAAGGTGTGATCCGTGTCTAAGAGAAACTTTTAACTGACATTTCTCAGCAACGTCCACAGTTACCTTAAAAATGTAATGCTAATATATAAATTGGGATTTCTAGAAAGCCAGATGGCTGCAGGATTCACAGTTCCTTCCTCTGCAACTTCTTTGCAGATACCTCTTAACCTGTAGTGTTTATTGAAAGATGTATACTGAAAGTTAGTTTAGAAGTGTTTTTATTTTTTAACACAACATACTGTATATCTGGCATAGTAGATGTTCTTCAGTGAAACTATCTCATAGAACTATCTCAACATTAGTCAATATTAACCTGTGAGCAGAGAGCTGGTTCTCTGGCCCCACAGCAGGTGTTAGAGTTTGACCTCAGGTCATGGAAGCTTCCAGAAAATGATCATGGAAACATTCTGATGAAATCTGTCATTAATTACTTGGCTTGCTGATTGGTATTGGGATGCCAGAGCTGACAGGTTATTTCTGTGAGAGAGAATATGAGCAGAAGCCAGACGCAGACGGATGAAATCTCTGATTATAGCGACCAGTACGAGCAGTGCTCCAGCCGTTTCCTCACCTTGAAATTTGCTTTGCCTGTCCGAGTAATTTGTTGCCGGACAGTCAGCACAGTGCACAGGAGGGAGGATATGAACACAACGTTGGCAAGTTTGAGTCAGTTGAAGCAGTGCAAAGTGACAGTAGACATTTCACAATCACATCTGCTTTTTGTCAGCAATGTCCCTTCGCTGGCACGTTGACAAGGGCAAACTCAGTTCTTTGGGCATTCTCACAGAAATAACAGAATAAGGCTTAAAATAAATGTGATAGTACATTTTTATTCAGACACTTAACAGCTAATGTGTGTGTGTGTGTGTGTGTGTTTGTGTGTGTGTGTGTGTGTTTGAGTGTATGTGTGTGTGTGTTTGAAGCAGGAACACTGCTTAATATTACTTTAGGAGGCCCATTTAACCATGAAAGTGTTTTAAGCAAAACTCATCCCTTGAGATGAATTGCTCCCTCCAGCCAAGCTCTTGGTGCAGCGTAGTGAAGCTTAACATTCAGCTGGATGACAGAGAATGACTAGACCCATGGATTTCAGATTGATACCATGGGACTGAACTGTTTTCTTATCGAAAATCAGCAGCAGCATCAGTGTGATGCTTCTGATCAATGAACCAAATACCCGACGAGAAGAGGAACGGACAAAACTGGATTATGCAACTGGAGCAGAAGTGAGATGTTGCCTTTGCATGCTGTATTTAATCAGGAGGGTCAACGCACTTTGGATTAATTTTCACATCTCTACTGTTATTCTGCCATTTCCTTCGCAGAGAAACACAGTTTTTCTATGTACACAGAAACACACTATATCGTCATTATCAAAGTCATTCCCCGCCATATGGTGTGATCAACACTAGCAGAGTCGGTCCTTTAGGCATATAGGCCCATTCAAGTGGCAATTAAAAGAGAAAAAGTCACCTAATCAGCTTTTTATTACGATACAGGAACCATGTGCATATAAATTGCTGCTTTCAGAAGATCTGGATTTCTGCTGACTCAAACACCTCCGTCTCTTTCTCTGGAGATTTACCATGTAATAGGAAAGCAGCAGCCAGGGCTGTTTTTTCACCCCGCTTCTCCAACTTGAATTGAATTGGTCCCAAGAGCTATCAGCGTAAATTCAGAAGGGAGAGTACAGCACATTTTGCTCATAAATCACAAAAAAGTGCTGTAATTCTGAGCGGAAGCTTGTGTAGGGAAGAATGTGTCATTGGGGGGGAAGAGATAGTGGAACATTCAGCCTCTTGTTTGCTAGTTTACCGTAACAATAATACTAGAGAGGGCATTTTTACTGAATGGAGCCAAACACATTCAACATCAACACAGCACTGATAACAGCAACAACACTTTCCCACGTGCGCTATAGATTTAATGCCGTTGCAACCTTGTGTGAACCGACTGGAGCATTTGAATAGGAAAATAAAAAATTTGACGTATTATAAAAGCTGTCATCAAAGAGAAAACTCTAAATCGGAGTTTCCCAATTAGTTTCCCCCAAGAGCCAAATTAAATCAAGCATGCAAAGCCAAGGAGCTGTTTTTATTAATAGCAGTTGTTGTAGTAATCTAAGCCTGGAATTTGTATGGTGAGGGTCACACAAGAAAACATACGAATCTGGATACATTATAATATCTTCCCTGCCCATACAGAGTCTAGCATGAACAAATCTAAATGCAGCACGATTGTCCTGCAGATGACTGTGTCGACTTTTCTGCAAAGGTCTGACATAATGGGAAAATTTCCATGTTTTGTTTGGTCAAACAATCACAGCAGAGGGGCACCTGAGCCACTGGTGTGACTCACATCAGCAAGAACAATTTCAAAACATTCAGGCTTGCGGGAGCACTTGGGTAGAGAATGCAGGAGGCAGGTCCGGTGTTTAAATCCCTGCTGAGGAAATCATATGTCTTTGTTTACAGCACATTGACATCGGTCTTGACCCTCATCAACAAAAGCTCTCGAATCTCAAACTGACGTGTTATTTGGCATCTTCAACGTGTACGTCACCTCATTTCCATCCTTAGATATCTGTATTCTATTATACATTGTCTCGAGGTATTTTCATTATTAATATAGTATCGAGCTGCAAGAACAAGCTGTCCAATTTCCAGGCCTTTAACCCCTCCTGCAGGTTAGCAACAACCCCTTCATTAGCAGCTAATCAAACCCCATCCCAGGGGCTAAACCAAACACAGCCACCACGTGATGAACTAAGGGGTTGATGCAGTGCACGGGTTCAGCACCATTGGGTGAAATTTATCGGCGCGTCCCTGAGCCCGGGGCTGCTTCACTGACACAGACAGTTCAAGGTGCACCTGGCTGCTCCTGAAGTTAACTGCACTCATAGGACACACAGGCCACTGGTTTTATGGACTCTGAAATAAAGTTAGTTTACGAGCCCATTTTCTCTTTATGTGGAATAATGGTGTCAGTGAGCACTCAGAACAGCACAGAATTTTAATTTGTGGTCTTGATAGCTGCATCCCACTCCTTGAGACTGCATGATAATAACTTGATGGATGAGATTCTCTGATCAAGTTTATTCTCTTACCGGCCGCTCTGAGGCTCCTTCATCAATTGAAATGTGGTGAGAGTACATTTATATTATTATAGTTTAATCATAAGTGGGACATGGATAATGACCAGCCCTTTTATATTGCTTAATTTGAAAAGAACCCACGACAATTTTCTTTCTTGTTAGTGTGGAGTGTCTAAAGATAAAACTAGTAATTATATATCTTTAAAAATTCAGGCAAACCATGCAGCATCGTTCTTATTGGAAGTGACAGCAGGTCAGAGAGGTGAGTTCTAGGCCAATGGAGTAATTTTATGACTGTGGTTGCTCTGTTGATCATGCTGTTAGTTGGTCCACCACTTTCATTCAGGCTAAAATATGTCAAATATTTCTGAATTAATTAATGTGGAAGCTTGTACAGATGTAGTAGAAGCAGTAGCTATGGAGTGAGAAAAGGAGTTTAAAGCTTTCAGGCTGGACATTGTAAAACAAAACAAAAAACAGTGTCAATGTACTGTTGACATACAATTATATGATTCTGCCTCTGCCTGCAGCACCACCCCACACCTGAACGATCAGGGGATTTCGGACAGGGTTGTGAACACACCCGAGCGAACAATCTCCTGTTGCATTGTTCATAAGGCGAACTCCAGAAATCTGCGGACATCCTCAATAGTTCATGTCTGAACTATTATCCGGTGTTTCTGTTTGTGTTGAGGCTCTCTGTTGTGTTTCTACTGTATGTGAGGTTTCTGGTAAAACAACTTTACTTCCTCGAATAAAAGTCAGGTTATGGACTCAACTTAATGATGGTACACCTCAGGGCCAGCCCCTGCAAAATGATTGCCACCGCTGCCTCAGGATTAGGGCAGACGCACATTATAGGTCTGGTATTCTTGTACCGTGCTGAATTACTGCACTGGATTTCCTCCCACCTAACTCCCCTGCTGACCTGCACTCCCTTTACACTTTAACAATAAACACCAACACCAATCACAGGTTATTAGGACACATACAGGACTTGAAGTTCACTTTGTGTTTGTTTGATTTGCTCCAGAGTTAATGAGAGGCACACACCCAACACGAGACGTAATGTGACGCGCAGAGCCGGGCCATCAGGGTTCAAGTGACTTGAACAATCCAGATTCATGATCCGACATTGATTACTATTTATATATTGTGATGAAATGTGTGTGAAGTGTATAATGCTTACAAAGTCAATGAATAATCGTGTTTACAATATTGACCAAAATAATCAAGATTAAGATTTTTGCCATAATCGACCAGTCCTGTGAAATTGCAGCAGGTTCAACCATTTATCAATAAAAGCTGCAGCAGGGCATTCTTTATAAAATATGATGGATTCACACATATCATTCAGTGATGATGATCTTGGGTATATTTCAAAATGTACATACTCAAGGAAGAATGAGAAGGGAGAGTTTCCATGCTTTGCGCAGGGGCGTGACAACATCCCCCATTCCCTTTCTTTCCCCGTTTCATTTTGACTCAGCTTCAATCTCATGTTTCCTTTCTTGGAATGCTTTTCCCTGAGGTATTCGTGGCTACTGTTCATTAGCATCCACCCTCTCAGCAACGACACACATCTCACATGCAAACTAAACCTTGATCACGTGAACATGGATATTCAGACTGGATACATCTAACCACAACAGCCTCCTTCAGTTATTAAAAAAAAAAAAAAGATTTGGAATTACCGACTGAAATACACTTTGCATGCAAAACAGTGCACAGAGCACCTCGGCACACACAACATTTTATGCAGTCCAATTACTGTTTCACTTAACAGCTATATCAGGTGCTATTAAGTCATTAGCAGTCCCACTGATGGAGCCGGGGACATTAATCACTGCATGGAAAGGTTGTAGTGAGAACATTTAGCCCAATATGCCAGTGTTTTCCCCAACGAAAACAACAGTGATCAACATCAGCTATAAATTGGAGGTAAATTGACAGTATAGGAGTATTTGACTACATTTCTCAAATAGACACATTTTAAGACTTATCAGGTAGGAAGTGATGTGTTCCTCCAGCATTAATACTACAGTGGATATAAAAAGTCTACACACCCCTGTTAAAATGCAAGGTTTTTGTGATGTAAACAAATGAGACAAAGATGAATCCTGTCTGAACTTTTTTCACCTTTAATGTGACCTTTTACGTGAACAATTCAATTGAAAAAACAAACTGAAATCTTTTAGAGGGAAAAATACAAATAAAAAACTAAAATAATGTTGTTGCATAAGTGTGCACACCCTCTTATAACTGGGGATGTGGCTGTATTCAAAGTTAACCAATCACATTCAAACTCATGTTAAATAGTAGTCTGTACACACCTACCATCATTTACAGTGACTCTGATTAATCCTAAATAAAGTTTTTATAAAGATTTTCCTGACATTCTCTTAGTTACAACTTACAGCAAGAGCCTTGGTTCGCAGGGGGCTTCCTAAGCATTAAAGGGATCTCATTATTGAAAGGTATTGGTCAGGAGAAGGGTACAAAATAATTTCCAAGGTGTTAGATATACCACGAAACACAGTGAAGACAGCCATCATCAAGTGGAGAAAATATGGAACAACGGTGACATTACCAAGAACTGGACATCCCTCCAAAATTGATGAAAAGACAAGATGAAAACCGGTCAGGGAGGCGTCAGAGAGGCGTCCAAGAGGCCGACAGCAACATTAAAGGAGCTGCAGGAATTTCTGACAAGGACTGGCTGTGTACTACATGTGACAACAATCTTCCGTATTCTTCATGTGTTTGTGCTATGGGGCAGGGTGGTAAGACAGAAGCTTTTCTTACCAAGAAAAACCTCCAGGCCAGGTTGAACCTTTCGGCCATAATTCCAAAAGGTATGTTTGGCGCAAAAACAACACTGCACATTCACCCAAAGAACACCATACCCACAGTGATGCATGGTGGTGGCAGCATCATGCTTTGGGGCTGTTTTACTTCAGCTGGAACAGGGGCCTTAGTCAAGTTGGAGGGAATTATGAACAGTTAAGAAAAACCAGTCAGTTTTGGCACAAAACCTTCAGGCTTCCGTTAGAAAGCTGAAGATGAAGAGGAATTTCACCTATCAGCATGACAATGACCCAAAGCACACATCCAAATCAACAAAAACATGGCTTCACTAGAAGAAGATTCATGTTTTGGAATGACCCAGCCAGACCCCAGACCTGATTCCAATTGAACATCTGTGGGGTGATCGGAAGAGGGCTGTGCACATGAGATGTGCTCGTAATTTGACCGATTTGGAGCCCTTTTGCAAAGAAGAGTGGGAAAATATTGCCAAGTCAAGATGTGCCATGCTATTAGACTCCTACCCCAAAAGACTGAGTGCTGTAATAAAATAAAAAGGTGCCTCAACAAAGTATTAGGTTAAGGGTGTGCACACTTATGCAACCAGGTTATGGTAAGTTTTATATTTAAAATTTTTCCTCCTAAAAGATTTCAGATTGTTTTTCAACTGAATTGTTCACCTTACAGGTCACATTAAAGGTGGAAAAAGTTTGGACAGGATTTATCTTTGTCTCATTTGTTTACATCACAAAAACATTGAAATTTAACAGGGGTGTGTAGACTTGTGTATATCCACTGTATAGCTGTGGCTCAGGTCAGAGGGTGCATCCTTCGCAGGTTCAATTTGAAAACCGATAGTGTAAATACTATAAATACTTTTCATTTGGAAGGCTCCTCCAAATGTGTCGTTCCCTCCCCAGGAAGGTGGAGCCTTCTCAGGCCAACCAATCCCAGGATTAATTGTGTTTCAGTGACAAAAAGGTAACGGTGCCAGCAAGTGACGAGTGACAAGTATCAGACCTCAACCCAACTGAACAGCTGAGGGTACAAATGCTACAAAGGGGACATCAGAATTTTCTCATCACGTCCAACTGCAGCTCTGTTGCTAGGTGACGGCAATAAAAGGTGGGACAACACTGAGCACGTAAATCCTCTGTAGACCAGACTGTCCTAAGTTCTGTTAGGCCTTCGTGTTCGATGTGGCCCGTGAAGACTGCCTTCTTTAGGTGGCCCCTGGATTTAGACACAGTTTATGATTCAGTCTTAAAAGCAGGTTATTGCTGTTTCAGTGAAGGAAACGACTTCAATCATATGTTGTACAACATTTATCCATAGCCTCACAAAGGTAAGTAAAGCCTTGCCTGAGGGACTGTTTCGCCAGGATCACATTCTCATGCCAAATAGAAATGAACTCAAAACCAAAGGACATCAGTCTAAATATCTCGGGTAAGCTTAAGTGAATGAGCTTGTTGAGCTGAGATTATAGTGAAGGAAAAAAGTATGAATATTAATGAATTTGAAATGAACAGCTACACATCTCAGCTGCGACGTTGTTTGATAGCTTTAGTGAGTCACCTCACCACCCACTCTGAGCTGTTTTGGGCACATAATGAAAAGGCTGGTTTGTGTGTACAAGCAGAGAGCCAGTGAGACAGATGCTGCTCATTGCACTTTGGTTTGTTTAAGTAGAACCATGTGAATAGGTGCTTGCCTCTTAACTAAATGCTAGGTTTTTCTAGAGTGATGAGGTCATGCACCTCTATCCACTGGGGCAACATACGGGTGAAGTCCCCACAGACCTCAGTATAATCCTGGAAAACTGCCAAGCTGGTGTAAGAACCAGGGACCGGTGTTTTCAAACTGGGAGTTGTTTATCATGTTTCAGTGTAGCAGCCCTGAGTGTGGGGAAGGTCGTCTAATTACTCGCATCACAGCGGGAGGTACGCTACAGGAAGCCAGAAGGAGATTCTGACATCACTCCCAGTGCGTGTGTGTTTGTGTGTGTCTATGGGTTTAAGGATTTTAGATAGAAATCGAAAGGAAGATTCATAATGAACCTAAAATACAGTGTTTTTCACACTTCTCAGTGTTTCACATGCATTGTTGTATTGGTGGTGTTGCACGTCGATTCACTCAGCTTTTAGTTCCTTTAACTAATGTTTTCTCAAGAAAACTTTTGTCAGACAAAATCCAGTCTGACTGCAGCTTGAAGGAGCGCATGACCCAACTGATCCAGGAACTGCCCCCTTCATCCCTCAGGTCTTATCTCCACAAAATTCGGCCCCACTTCCCCTCAACAAAAGCTTATTCTACCAGCACCATCCTCAGGACGCACTTTACACACAACTAGTAAAGCTCCCAAAATAGACACTGTGCATATGAGGCAGTATCGTATTTACTCTGTCTACCACTTTAATATAGTGTTTAATATGCATTTCCTGACATCCTGCCAGCCTTTGTTTTCCACTCTCTTCATTACAACATGTAAATCAACTTGAGGGACGTTGAACTTGCTTCCAATTATGAATATCATCCTCGTTTGATTTTTTTGTCAAAGTTGAAAGCAGGGTCTTCTTCTTTGATGTGTTTATGGACTGATGAGCCTCAACAGCCGTCTACAAAACAGCCAGGAATTCATGAAACTCAAACGCAGGTGCTGTGAAGGCATATGGACGTGATTGCTTCTTGCTCTAGTCCCTGTTTGGCAGCTGACTTAATTGGGATTGGATTTTGCAGCGCACATTAATTATCTGCCTTCCTGTGGTCAATTATTAATTATTATTCCTGTCACCCTCCTGCAGATATACAGTATTAGGGGTATACTGGCAGTAAATCGCTTATTGATGGTGCCTTTCAGCTGTTTACCTCCTGCAATCTCACTGCTTTGCTGCGTGCAAGCCAGCTCCACTGACGGAGAGTCAAGCGGACAACTGTTCTTCCTCAAACTAGTCAACAAGTTCACTTTGGTTGCAGTGTTTCCCGGCCCCAGCTTGCCCTTCTTTTCCTTTTAGCCCCGAGCGGCTATCAAAACACATTACATTCTCCTGTGTCAGCGCCGCCACAGCCCGCCTGCGTCGGCTCTCCAGAGTCTGACACGTTTGTTGTGGTGGCCTCACTCTGGGCATCATGCAGTCCGGTCGCTCTGTGTGTGTGTGTGTGTGTGTGTGTGTGTGTGTGTGTCAGTGTGCGTATGAGTTTATTTAGACTCCCTGGCAGGCTGAGTATTGACCACAAAGAGTAGACCTTAAGTGCTGTTGACATGACACCACACACACACTCATTCCAAATGCATGCATCCAAACACCCACACACACACTCGCACATGCACACATATTTTAGGGAAGATGGTCTGTCACTGTCCCCAACTCTCCAACTCTATAATCCCTCACTGAGCCAATGAACAAACACGACAAAGCTGACAGGCCGTAGCTGTTGGCTAGCATCTAATTCAAGTTCAGCTGTCAAAGTCTGCCCCTCTTTTTCATATATGCACACACTCCGTTTACTGACTCCAGTGTGTGTCGGGCCTCTTTTTACCCCAGCTTCAGCTCTGTTAGAAATCCGCTTCACCACAGGAGGCTGACAGCCGGTAACCTTTTCAATATTTTCCATGATTCTGTTTCGCCTTTTAATCAACTTTTCACCTCAGAGCAGAATATCTATTACTAGACTTACTCCTCTCCCTAATGAGTTTTACATTATCCCCTTAAGCAGCGACATGTTGCATTTTATCATCAATAAACCATGAACTCATTAATTTTATACTTTGAAGGGATGGGCATTATAAATAATGACTTTGATCAGTTATTGTTCATTTTAATGACAGAGTCATTATTAAGGCAAACTCTTTTAAAGTACACCAATAAATTACTGACGTGTCATTCATGATCTGTAAGCCTGAGGAAATACAAGTCATAAAAATACTTAACAGGGCCGGGACCGGAGTTTTTTCATTTTATTTTTCTAGTGGAAAGTTCCAAGCCTTTTTAACCTGTGCCGACACCCACCAGTATTGATGGAAGTGGTATGATGGTGTGGTTGGTAGAATTTACTGTTGCATCTGTAACTGCACCCAACATTACCCTTGAATACACTTCTGCAGCAGCAAAGACGGTTGTCACACCACTGGAGATCAGCAAAAGCAAGAGTGGAGCTTGATTCTTGTTGTTCTGGGTTTGTAACCTCGTGGTTGAATGCACTTATTTTCAGTCGCTTTGGATAAAAGCGTCAGCTAAATGAAATGTAATGTAGTGTAATATAATATAACTGAAGACAATAACAAATGACATCTTGAATTACCAAGCTCTTTGACAATAACTCTTTTATCTGTGAATGGGCACATGGAATGGGTGAGAAACATCGCAAGCTACAACCACCTAGTGCTGATGATCAGTGCATTTGGACAGATTGTCATCAGTAATACTGAGCAGCAGAACGCAGCTCAGGCGATTCTCAGTGTGAAAGTGTAGCAGGGAGTGGCTGTAAAAGAGCCCAAACAGTCAAGTTCAATAAAGGTCAAAGACCCGCAGCAGAGTAAGTATCACGTTTCCTCCGCAAACAATAGCCTCTCCTCTCTCAGTGTCCCGGATCGCCTGCCTTCGCCTACGCCGCCTGACTCACTGAGCAGCGTCCTCCAGGGGAAACCAGGAAGCCGACAGCTGCACGCCACCATCTTTACGTCCTGCTTACATCCCTGATACCTGATCGCCCCCTAAATTTAAAACCCTTCAGAAAGCATCAGTTACTGTAACTCTGCTCTTTCTTTTCTCATGAATGACACCCACACAGTGCACTAGACTGATGACATTTAGACAGGCTCACACTACGGTTTCATATCATTATCTTCATTCTCTATAATACACCTGTGAGACCTTTTTCAAATTAAAATAATAAAGACTTTTCTGTCATTTATTCCCTTGGTCCCTCACCACCTTATTTTTAGAGCTAAAAGAAAGAAATTTAGTAATTCTCAGAGATAAGAGGAGCTGCTGCTTTGATTGGAAATATAATATTAAACGACATCCACCTCCTCACATATGAACATCAATTCTAATGCCAGCCTGCTCATACGTATACACTCAATCAAACTTGATAGACAGACACACAAGAGAATTCAGGTGAAGTTGCTTCTTTACCCACCTCCCATGCCATTACCTTGTTATTCAATACCTCCACCCCCACACATGCTGCTGAGAACTGAGACATTATACTGGTGGGAAACCATTAAGACAAGAGAGGAATCGCCACAACAATAAAAGCCTTTGGTATATTTTGAGAGGGTTACGCTGTGAATCAAACCGAATTAGATTGTGCAACAAGTCATTACATTTTTTCTCTATCAAGAATAATCATGTATTAAAACTGGCTAAATCTTTTCTATTTGAAGAGTGAACAGGGATTTCTAAACAGTTATAGAAATTGTTTGTTTTATAGTTAAAACAGGATGAGAAAAATGCCCAAATCCCTTTTGGCTGCAGTGTCTCTGACTTGGGACAGGCGCTCCAGTGGACACAACTTGGAGACAGTGGAAAATTCCCTGAATGGTTGTGCAGTAAGAGTGGAGTAACACAAATAAAGGAACATCATATGACTGTACACTACTGTAAAGGAGCGAGTATATCTGAGTTACAGCTAACATCAGCTGCTTTTAATTTGTGGAGGTTCTCTTTCCAGGAACTCCAGTCAAAGTTGTGACACATTGGTTACTCTTCTTCCTATAAGTAAAAAAGACCTTTGAAAATTGATACATCAAAGCATGACATGGACAATCACACAGCAAAGTGTAAACGTAACATCCGACTAATGCTGACATCTCCATCAAATCTGTGTAGTGGAAGCAAACCTGAGGTAGAAATCAAACTGCAGTTCAAGCAGGTCCAGAGTAATATGTCAACTTTCCAATCCCAGTGCAGAGTGTCGCATTTTGTAGCTTCAAGAACAAGGTGTTCACACAAGGAGCAAGGGAAAATACAAATCAAACAGAGAGTAAATAGTGACAATCTTGGCAGAGAGGGATGCTCAGAATGTTGATGAATAGAGAGCAGACAGGACGAGGTGTTTATGGTGAATGTTAATGAGCATAAGCAGAATTTCAGACAAGAGGAAGGCAGATTTGGTACAAGCGAATATGATCCAGCAAGTTTCAGAGACGACTGTTTATGTGAGATGTGAATGGACCGTCCTCATTATCTCTCGCTGTGACTCGCCTCCTCTTTGTGTTCTCTCTCTCTCTCAGTTCCCCAAATGGACAGTAACAGGCTATTTCCACTTCCCACCCACTCATTATCCCATTTTCTCTCTCTCCTTGGCTCGTCTCCACTTAACCAGGGAGAGCAAAAGAGAGAGTGAGATAGAGGGAAAGAGAGAGAGAGAGTAGGAGGTGTGGATTTGTAAATGGCAGGAGCCCTTGGCAGCTGCCTCTGCCCAAGTGCGTTCACACCTCCGATTGTGTGAAAGTGAATAACGTGGCCTCCCACCCTCATCCTCCTCCTCCTCCACCTCCTCTCCTCCATCTGCCCTGCCTGCAGATATTGGATTCAGCTGGGAAAGTTTGCACCGGCATTTAATCCCGCCGCTCCTCTCCCGGGATAAAGTGACAGGGCGTGTGTGTGGCCGTGTGTGCGCTCAAAGGACAGCCTCCAGCGCTCCTGCCCATCAAACACTTTTCATAGCAACGTCTAAATAACATTTAGCAGGTATGAAGACATCGGGACTCAGAGGAACTGTTCCTCCATTGGCCTCAAAGTAAAACTGACAGGAAACATGCAAGATTGATGAATGAACTGAAACCTTTGAAATACAGTAATTATTTGAAAAACGTCGGGGCAATAATTTTATTATTCAAATGAGATGGTGCAGGAACACTGATATGATGGCACATGCACAGTTTACAGGGGTAATGGTTGACTAAAAATTGGGAGTAATTTATGAAACAATAGGCTCATGATTTCAGAGAGAGAGGCAGACCAAAGTAGAATCTCCGGCTGCTTGTTGCTCCACTGTGGCTTCCTTATTTACATACTTTGACAAGCGAGGTAGAGTTAATATTGATGCACTATTTTTGTATTTTATATGTGAAGATGTGATTATTTTGAGATATGAAGTGTCAGAACTGAGTAGAGATTACCCTGGTGACACAGTCAGGCACATTTTTTGAAGAAGAATTGAAACTACAGTTTGCCATTTTCAGCACAAACTAACTGACACACAAGAAATCTGTGGCAGGGTAGTAGTTCAGTACAGACGCAATGGTTACAGGGGCCAAAGTTTCATATTTGCTCCTGTCCTGTAGAGGGTGGTTGGTGGATATAAATAGAAGCTGGTTTTTCTTTTGCAATAAATGATCCAGTATCATCTCCACTTGCCACCAGCATCATCGCCGCTAACATGAAAACATAGATACTAATCATACCTAAGTCAGAGGATGTGTGCACTCACGCGTAAACATTGCCGGCTTGCATGGTACACGGAATATATTTCCATATATAACTAATATTTACTACAGTCACCAACACTGCATGAATCACCACCCGCCCGAGCTCGCCTGTGTGTGGCAGAGAGACGGAGTATGCAAACAATCTATCGGAGGCAGAGGACTGCACGGCGCATACATCACACACAAAAGATGCCTAAAACACTGACAGGCCCAGTAATTGCATTCGGTGGATCATAAAATTGCACAAATTGCATCATTCTTGCCCCGGTGACAGGGGAGGCGGCGAGCGGATGGGGTTTAGCCAGGGTTTGAATGCACGCCGCGTTCCAATGCAGTTTCAGTTAATTAAAAACCAAAGGGGGCTGTGTGCACAGCAATGCATCACCTCACCGCTGGCCCCTCATCACAAGTCTCCAGCAGGAAGAGCATCATGCGGCTATTTACTTTCTCGCCGATGTTTTCACCTCCAACCTAAACGCCCGGCGACTCCAGTAATTGTTGGTGACCTCACCTGTGTAAATATGGCGGACACACGTGAACGTTTTTATAATAATGAGTCATTTTGTCCACTGCAAGAGTATCCTCAGAGAGAGGGCAGCTAATCTGTATGTACAATGTGTGTTCGAAGGCAGCACGGCACTTTACCTTAACCCAGAGACGGATCGCAATTGCACTCGTCCACAAGAAAAATCTCATTACAGATACACCGTGTTTGTTTGCTCATTCAACTCAGCGTCTTGCTCCGGGCACCAAAGCCACACTCAGCGTGGAATATGAA
This sequence comes from Pleuronectes platessa, assembly GCF_947347685.1. NCBI lineage: Eukaryota > Metazoa > Chordata > Actinopteri > Pleuronectiformes > Pleuronectidae > Pleuronectes > Pleuronectes platessa. The sequence continues at coordinate 5,349,199 of NC_070647.1, forward strand.
TAGGCTATTGATCCTTGTATCGATCCAGGAATATCCACTCTCCATATCCAGTGTTTGTTTTGTTCTACATGCAGGGGTAAACATTGGCACTCACAACATGCAGCAGCCAGGGCAGCCGTGATTGGGGCTGATGACCCCTAATAAATGTGTGTTAGCAGGATGGTCTCGCGTGTGATGACTGATAGGAGTGAGTCACTTCTTCTAGAGCAGGGACGTAACTTCCACTGAGAAGAACCTCTGAGCTCATGTGCCCCCCTCCCCTATTCGCAAAACCCAATCTTACAGCCTTTTATATATAATGATAACTAATACGAACAGGATGATATAGAGAACTTTAACAAACACAATATTTGACCTCAGATTACAATCAACGTGTACAATTGTACCACTAAGACCAAAAATTTGCTCCGAGAAGCTAACGGATAAGACTGGCTGCATTCAAATTTTTTGTATATGTTGTCAAATCAATCCATCCATCCATCTTCTATATTGCTTATCCTTTGAGGGTCTGGAGCTGGAGCCAATCCCAGCTGACATTGAGCGAGAGACGGATCAACCCTGGACAACCATTCACTCTGACAGACTGGCTGCGGTTGTGCTGGGGAACGGGGTGCGTGTCGTGGTTTTATGTTGTTCTGCTAATGAAAGGTTTTTACATAGGGTTATATTGATTGTATCCTCGTACAAGAAATGTGTAGCCAATTGCTGAAAAACCCACAAATATCAAATGTAATTAATCCTGTCCATTTAATATACTTTTTTGTTTCAGCCCATTCCCTTGAAGGAACCCGAAAAACATAAATATTTTACCAATTAAACAAGGTCCATATTAAGAACCTGACAAAAAAGACAGTGAGATTACACTTTTGTCTGTCTGTCTTTATTTTTGATCAAAGAGGATTCTCCCGTGCATAGATGTTAATCCTGACACTTGTTCTTCCAATCGTCCCAGAAGATTCTTTTAGCTGTTGTTGGCCGAAGGACTCTGTTGTCTTACCACTTACAATTTTCAGAGTTTGTTTTTTTCTTCTATAGTTTTTTTTTATTGTGTTTCTGGCGGAGACAATGCAGCGCTTCAGTGGGAACATACACTAAGTTTTAATGAATTCTTGGGTTTCGTGGTATCGTATGTTGCCTCTCTGAACTGTCACGCCCAGCATGCGCTCTATATTTTATTCAACGCTGGGGAGAGAAGGAGGGGAAGGCTTGTGTTGTTTTTCCAATCCTCTGACATGGTGTCTACATGGGAGACACATGCTTTTTAAATACAGCTAATTGCATGAGCACAGAAAAAGAAGCTGGCGTTTTATTTAAATTATTTACTCTGTACTCTAGTTAAGTAAATGGTCAGTTTTTATAATGGTAAATGTTTTTGTATTTATAATGTGCTTTTCTAGTCTTGATGACCACTCAAAGTGCTTTACAGTACAGTGTTGCCCATTCATACAGTGCATATGTGCAGCACTTTCTCAGTTAACATCACATATATGCAGCCGTCAGGTGCAATTTGGGACTCAGTGTCTTGCTCAAGGACACTTCTGCATGCGGACCAGGGGATCGAACTGCCAAGCCTTTGGTGATGTAATAAATATGGCTATTATATGCATAAAGATATGGAAAGCTGATGAATATGTTTTTTACACAACAGGTTGCTCCAGCCAACCTCTTCATGGTTCAATGTGGTACTTTTCTATTAAGTCGTCATTGAAACCGACAGTTTCTATAATGATTTTCAATTAAAGATGCTCCCTGACCTTTATTTCCCCCCTTCTCTTTCTCATGTATGGATGTATGTGGACTCAAATGATTATGAATGACGAGTGTATAAAAACATTATTATGTTTATGTCTGTTCTTCAGTGAAAATGAGACAGCTATCACTACACCATCAACTGTATTCCGTTTAAAGGGGACGGATACTGAAAAGTGAAAAACTGCTTTGTTTCCTTTCGTTTAGAGAGAAGAGGGAGAAGGAGGTAAGCTGAAACATTGAGTTTTTATGGGTCAGACAAAAGGTTAGGATTGTAGAAATGACAAATACACTTGTTCTGCTATTAGTTAAAATGTAAAGATACTTCTATACAATATGTTTGTAGTTTTGTTTGTATTAGGGATGTATTTTACAGGGGGAATATCAGAGGATCAGCCTGTGGCCTGCTTTAAACTTCTTTAGAATAGGTCTCACAAAAACTAATATAAAAATAAAGTACTTTTATTATCTGTTTTGTCTCATCAGCGCCACATTATAATAAGTATCAGGACTTTGAAAAAGATTGCGAGAGAAACTGAGTCTATTCGGAAGAATGAATCACACAGACTTGGAGGAAATTGCTTCTTTTGTGAATGAGGAAATGTTTGGTAGTGGTCGACTGTGAGGTTATAATTGGTCACATCTGAGTAATATTCAAAAGGGTTTTGTAGATGCTCAGGAAACAATGAGATTGGTTCGAGATTTTGGATCCAGGAGTGGAACTCCAGAGAGGACAGTTTCTCTTTGCAGCTTATATGGTTATTTTTTTATTTCTTTATTCTTATAAAATTACTATATATTTAAACAGCAAACATTTAACCTCCCTTATAACTAAATCAATAATTTGTATTTTCTCAGTTCTGCTTTCATTAGATCAAACTCATGTCTGTCAGATCCTACGTTTCTCGAAAACGCTTATGAAAATACTGCTTTTCCTTTTTTATCCTCAAATTGCATAATGGCAGTGGTTCTGCATGGCTGTCTCTGGCGCTCCCAGAGTGGTGACATTTGAATCAATATGTTAATGAATACAGTATATTATAACGGTGCAGTGGTTAGCATTACTGCCTCACAAAAAGAAAGTCCTGAATCCACAGGCCCGTTGTGAGAGGAGTTAACATCTCACTCTCTTAATGGGCCTCTACTGGTTACCCCTGTTCCCGTCAGTCCACAGACACACAGGTGAGGTAAACCTAAGACCTCAAATCACCTGTTGGTGGTTTTGAGTCTGTAAGGCAGACAGGCATTTCTTCTTGGCCAAATACAGTGACTTTTATAATCCACCTAAAATCTCCATCCACTTTTGTGATGTATTTGTTTAAAGTTTGTCAAAATAAACAGCCAATGGTTCAAATCCTGCTGCCAGGTCACTAAAATATTCCAATAGAAGAGTACCGTGACAATGACAAAGTGTTTTGATATTGAGCAACATTTAGGATACAGAATAAAAACATTTTCAGTGGCGGAATGAGAGGACGTTTTTGAATAGTTCAAAATAAAGACATTCTGTGTAGACGTAACCGCTTGTGATGCAACATTTTGTGGGCGCAGCATCGTTTGCACTGTGTCACAGCAGCGCCTGAATCAATACTGCAGACGAAATATAAATACATCCAATCAATATAAATGTGTCGGTGTCTCATTGGGGCCTGGACGACACAACTCGATACATGAAGCAGTTACTCCTGCTCCACATACAGTCGAGGTGTAAATCAAAAGCCCCATTCCTCACTACATAAGGCACAAAGAACTTCCTTTACGCAAGCACGCTTCTTGGCCTGTACAGCAGCCTTCTTTAGGCTGACGAATCAACATTGGCTACACCAACGACTACAGTAGTAGACACACATTTAATCTTAATGGAAAATTAACAAAGACTTCACAGCACGCTGCCATTTTCCTACAAAAACTGTCTTTCTCTGCCAAAGCACAGATAACAAGGAAACAAATGGGCCGCCGAACAAAAGCAATTGCTCTTTTTTATACAGCAAGGAAGACAAAAGTGTTATTGACAGGCAGAGACACGCGGCTGAGTTTGTTTTTTTTTCTGATACACAGGGCTCCAGGTTTCCAACCAAACACTGCACAGGCGGCACACTGTGGGCAGGAAGCCTCTGGAAGCCATCTGCTTTTTCATGAATTTATCTAATGCCGCAGCTTTCGGTGGTAATGAAAGCCCCGGCCGTGTCCGTGAAAAAGGACATGCTCTTGGGGAGGCATGCACAACAACCTTGTTCTGAGCAATTTGTCTCCATTTAAAAAAAAAAAATTGACTCATAGGGAAGCTCTGTGAATAAATCAAAGCCTGACTGAGCATCCTTCATGCCCAACGCCCACGTGTGTTTTGTCATTCCTTGCAGCCATTTAATAAAACAAAGGCTTCTCCGCAACCTTTGAGTGTTGCGATTTCCATGGTTACCGCATGTACCACGGCCATACGGTTTGTGAATACGGCCCAGATTTCATCAAGGGTCACTGTGGAGCGTAGCTGAGGAGGGCGAGCATGTTGAAAAATAAATATATAAATAATGGGCTCCGCATTTCAAAGGCCGATTGGATGAAGAGACGCTGGGACAAAAGAGGAAAGGCTTCAACATTCTACTCTTTAATGATCAGTCCACTTCTGTTCTGAGACTGATTTAATTTTTCAGTTTTACTTTAGAAGTGCACGCGTTCTTATTGCTCTTCAAGGCATTTCTTGTCTATGAGCGCATTCAGCTAACTTTTCACAATTAAGCTTGAATTAAATCAAATTAGACTTCATGAGCCTTTAAATGTTTGACATTAAATGTCTCTGTATGAGTCTCTTCTTTGACAAACATGAACTCAGCGTTGATAGGTAAAAGGACGAGTCACTGAATTGGCCAGCAAGTAGTTTTCCATATTAAATGTCCCATGCATGAGCAATTTAGCCAGTACCATTGTAACCTCTGCGAGTCAAATACAACACATTGATCCTATGTGAAGAAAATTAGATTCAGAGTCAGTAGAACTGCTGTGGACTAGTAGATTTGCTGTATTTAAGCAAACATGAAAGAAATCCCAGTGTCGTGGGCTGAAATCAATATTTATGGAGATGAAATTCAACTCTGAATTGATTATTTCCAACAGAGTCTACTGAGAGGAGGAGTGCAGGGCCGAAGATTCCTTTGTAAATTGATTGTACCCGTCAGTCAGTGATGTTGGAGAATTCACTTTGACCACAGATTAAATAAAATCTGGGATAATTTATAAAAAATTGAAAGAAAAAGCTTGTTTTACAAAGGCATTAACTTTGAACTCAGATCAGTATTATAGTGAAGTACAAGTCAGTTTACATGTTTGTTAGCTTGTTGCTAATGGGAAGATAAGTATGCACGGTTGGTTCAAGAAACATGTCTCTCTGGCAGCAGTTTAGACTCCAGCAGAGGAAGGTGAGGTGAAATTAGACTAGACAGTGCTACACAGTATTAGTTTTAAATGTTGTTGTTATCAGACCTTTTGGACGTACATCCACAATTAAAAGAAAATCCAAAAACTGCTTAAAAATATATTCCTGTTACTGATAAAATGATATAAGTTAAAATATTAACTTTGAAGTTAACTTGGGACGCTTGATATGAATGAGGGTGCAGGACTGAGAAAAGCCCCAAATGTTACCTTTTAATTGCTATAAAAGTAATATCTGCATATGATAAAGCTGCCTCATGTGATGATGTAAAAACATCAAACCCATGTTTTTCTTCTCATTACCCAGTGGGGCAGAGCCAGGGCTGAGGGACACAATTAAGAGAGAACAGAAAAAGACCTGTCGCACATGAATTAGACTGAGCACTGAGAGATGCACTAACAAAGATGACTATGCCCACTGCAAGATTCCAGAGAGCTGATTTTATATTCTCTTTGAGGAAATAACAGGGAATAATCCGCCGTGGTTGAGGGCTTCTTTGATAATGTTAGGCAGTCTCTGAAGTGTGTTGTGAAATGCGGCCAAACGCTCTCTGGGAGTAGTGGGTATCGAGGTCCAGGCCTGAGGCCAAAAGGATCATTAGTTAAAGTGAATAAACAAACAGCATTGGATATCAATTTTTTTTTTCAAAGTCTAATTTCACTTCCTTGATGAAATGTGTAGGCACATAGTCAGTCTGTTTGGTCTTTGGGTTTGTACTCCGCAGAGAGGAGCAGGCTGCATCAAACGCTGGTGGCTGGCTGTTTCCACCTGGAACAACCAGTGAAGTCTCACAACAAACCAGTCCCAGCCATGTCTGTCCCAGTGCTGAGGGAGACACTGATGTATTTGTAAGCCATGTAAGACATTACCGAAGGTTAAGTTGTTTTGACTAAAATCAGCAGTGCGTATCATCATCACTACCATCTGACATTAGACACCTTTATAAAGGGAAGCAGATTCAGCCATGGCATTAGAGAGGTTAATGTGATATATGTGTTCAATAATTTACTATGGCCCTCAAAGGATGGCATAAAAATTGAAATGACTTTTGAAACGAAGCAGGTTCCCAACCCCTGAATTAAATGGGACACGTAGAATGAGAGTTCTGTCCGAGGAGATTCCATTTCATTTTTAGCTGTGAGAATGGAATTCACCTTTTTGGTCAGGCTTGTTAAGTGAAGGAGAAGAAGTGGCCTAAAGTTAAAATAATCAAGTGAGGGGGAAAAAATCAAACCTGTTGGGCCTTGGCATTGGTATGTGCTCTACTGATTGCCTACCTGATTTCTAGTTTAGCATTTTATTGCTAAGCTTTGCATGCATTTGGACTCATTGTGGCAACAGACGAAGGATTGTATATTATTATAGCTCATCTTTTAGAGAACATGAATGTGTGTAGCTGTAATGACAATAAAGCAGCCAATAGTTGCACTTTTTTCATTTTGGACTAAAATATACAACGGCCATCATTAGAGCAATGCTAAATGCCATGGGTAACTTACACGGTAGCCACATTAATTAGTTGAGTTTATTAATAATAATAATGATAACAAACTTTATACAGACACCTTTGAAACATAAAATGCAGCTCAGAGTGCTTTACAATAAATTCAAAGACATGCAATAAGATTGATCAACAAGACAAAGCAAAATAACTAAACTTTAACAACAATAATATAAGTATAGAATAAAGGCAATGGTGTTTTGAAAAGTGTGACATGAATTCAAAGAAAGATCATAGAAATAAATCTTGAATTGTTTCTCAAGACTATCAAAAGAAGCAGCTTGACTGATGTGTGCTGGGAGTTTGTTCCAAACCTTTGATGCAGAAAAATAGAACGCTACTTCCCCAAAGTTATTGTTATAGATATTTAGCAAGCTCGTGGTTAAAGACCCGAGGGGACGGTTAGGAACATTCTCAGATAAACAGTCATAAAAGAATGAGGCTTCTGTACCATTAAGACTTAAAATCAATCCTGTCGATAGATGCTAAAACCGGAGTAATGTGATCTCTTTTCCTTTTTATCGTTAAAACCCTGGCTGCTGAATTCTTTACAAGCCAGAGCTGATCTATGGATTTTTTAGGTAACCCTGAATTGAGTACGTTACAGTAGTCCAGGCGAGAAGATGTAAAAAGCATGAGTAAACTTGTTGGCATCTTCCAGAGTGAGGTAAGGTCTTGCGTATTTCTTAGATGATAAAAGGCGATCTTTGTGACATTGTGTAATCAGGTTAGGTTATCATAAAAAAAAGGCAGCAGCTACGTGTGTTCAAACAATTTAAACAATTCATTGGTTTTCTTTAACTGTGCCAGGCAACTAATTTGTGCTCTACAGCTTGAGCTCTGGTGATGGACAGAGGCTGCTGCAATGTTAACGCTTGGAGTAAATAAACCCACAAACTTTATACTCAAGAGGCAGTGGGTAACGGCAGACCGGCACAGCACTGACAGAGAACACCAGCAGGGCCCAGTTTGTTGCAGGCACGCATTGTTTGCAACAGGTTGAGCTCCAAATAACTTCCCACTGCATCCTCCACAGTAAGGTACTGTTTAGTCTCTGCCTGCCTTATTTGACACAACTGCAAACCTGGCTGTGCCCTTAATTTACTGCTCTGTTCTTGTGACCCTCTCTGTTGTGTTTACCACGTCAACAAAATGCTGCTGTTTTCAATCAGCCATCTTTCAGATTATATGTATGTACAGTAAAATACAGCATTTTAACCATCTGGATTTTTCAAACCACTGGGGCCAACGAGGCACCTCAAAGCTATTCTGAAGATACTGCGGTAGTATGACCTTTTTTTATTCTCTCTCTTTTTTCCTTCGTATGTACTTATGACTCCTCAAAATAGTACTTTATCTTGTACTTAACTAACTCCCTTATGAACTGAGTTATTCAATTCAGTCCCTTCAAATAATACAAATTCACTGATTATCTTCTCGCCACTATGACGATGTAGGGGTGGGTAAAGTGTTTGAGTCCACAGTGGAATAAATAGGTCCTCTTCTTCAGAAATCCAAATGTCCGCAAGCCATGACATTCATATTTGACTCTAAACAGCGTGTTTTAAGGCATACTATGTTTTTTTGATGTTTATTTACGTCTGAAGGAGAGGTTACTTTGGCAGCAACACTGTTTACCCCTGGAACTCCTAAAGTGTTTTGTGTGCTCGAACACTTCACCTAACCCTCATTTGAGCATACAGCAGGTGATTATCCGCAGGAGGGCACATTGATGACGTTTCCAACATGCAATGGAAGCAAAGCAGAAAGAATAGAAATATCTCAAGATGAAGAAGATGTGTCATACACCTAGAAGACAGACAAAGATGCCAACTTGGAAAGGCCACAAGATTATTTTGGTGCTTTTGGTGATACAGGCTGACACCGCTGTGGATCTGCTATAATCAAAAACATGTAAAGGTTACATGCTACATTAATAATGTCCCACTGCTTTTTTCCATTGCTGTGAGTTCAGAGAGTTTTTCCAATGAGTTATGACAGACCTCATTTTAAAGTGGTGAAATTTCATTGAGTGGTTTGTAATTGAATGACAAATGCATCCAAAAAAAATTCTGTTATTTTGCTTCAATACAATCCAGCAGGAAGCTACAATTTTGATGTGAAAGATGACCGCAGTCATGCCTGCTTGACTCAGGACAACACATTACTGTTGAGTGCTCCCTCATGTATGGTGCTATTTCCGTCACTGTATTTGGCCAAAGTTGCACCCATACAGATTTCTCCTCAGTGGCACAAAATGAAGCAAAGCCTGCGAGCAGGTTTTGGCAGTCACTCCAATCTGTGCTGAGCGTAGTGCTTCCAATTGGGGAGTGACATGGTGAGAGACTGGATCAATGCTGGAAGACAGTAAAAATTTAATAAAGTTTTTGTTTTTGTCTCACAACCAGGTCCCCTGCCTCCCACCGGATACAGTGGACTTCAATGGAATTCCATTTGTGGTACTTCAAGAAATAGAATAATATTCAAAATGTTCAACAGCCCCGTCTCCTTCCAGAAACAAGGGCGATCCATAGACCTCTTCTAGAAATACTTTTACTAATAATACTACCTTCAACGTCTTCTTTAGCTAATACTGAAAGGCTGTGAAAAAACACGCAAGTGTAGAGGAACCATTTCAGTGAACACTTAAACATTTGTGTATAGGGCGGGTATGTTCTAATGACACTCTATGTTTTTGTTGGATTTAGAGTAATATAAGTCAATAAAAAAACAAACAGAAAACCCTCTACAACCACTGGTACTTTTTGACTAGAAGAGAAATTCACCAAATTTAAAAGCTAATTGTTTTTAAACAAATGTGCTTACTTGATTTAGTCTTTTCTCCTATAAATGCTGTAGATATGATGCTAGAGCCAGCGAGTGATTAGCTTTAAATAGAAACAGCAGGGAGAAACAGTTATTTGATTTCCTGTTTTTACAGGAGAAAAACACATTAATACCAATGAATATCAAACAAGTTTACAAACAAACCTCCATTCACTTCAATTATATTGGGGCAGAATATATTTTAATAAATAGAAATAAAATTGTGAATTATTCTTTAATCAGATATATAATTTATCTTTATTTAATGAGTTTACATAAGCCTTGAATTCAATCTAGAATACCTAGTTCTTTATTTCCCCTCGGTAAAAACTATTTCCAAGAGACATAAAAACTTTCCCATCGCTGTCCTTATTCTAGAGACAGACAGCACTAGCTAAATTAGGTCTCTAAAGATATGATTGCAATTTCAGAGGGGTGGATACATTTAACCAAAACCATCTATGTGGGTAAATAAAAAAAATGAGAAGTAAGGAAATGCAAAACTTCATCTCAAGAACACAAGCTCAGAGAAAAGGTTGCTTTAACCAGACTAACGCAGTATACGACTTTAATACCAGTGACTCTAATGGTGTAGATTGATGGGTGACAGGAACATCTGTCATCTACATCTGCTTTGAAGAACAGTTTGATTAGCCGGATGCACCGTGGGCAAAATAGCACCCTCACATTTCAAGCCTGTGTATGAGTTGACATGTTTAAGTTGCACATTTGCAAACATAATAAGGCACTTGCTTTAGTTGTAAATCTTCAACATGGCTGCCAAAAGGCCTGTTACAGCACCTGACAGCCTGTTTATTGCCTTCATCACTTAAGAACCTAATTATCGCTGTGTAAGTTAACACATTGGCTGTTTTCATTACCTTGTCAGGATGTTTTGACAGGCGCTTCTCTCCCAGCGTTACGGAGAGCACGAGAATGAAACATAGTGGCGTGGAAGTATTGGGATTAGGTGGGCTTTGTAGATGGGTGTGTTATTTCCCCAGTGATGCTCACGGTGTGTTCTCTGCAGCAAACGCAAGTCTGGTGATTGAAGGTCCCTTTGACATAAACCAATACCTCCTACTGGGCCCATACCCTGCCAAGTCATAGACCTACCCATACGCTTGAAGTGATTAGGTGTGTGTGTGTACTTATGCAGATAATTTTGTGAGGACCATTTTGAGCCTAGAATGTATGGAGTGAGGACAATTTGGGAAAGTGTGGACATTTTGGCCAGGTCCTCATTTTCTGATCCCTTTTCAAAGTGCAGTTTGAGGGTTAGAATTATAGGTCTAGGTCTGGGTTAGGCATTTAGTCACTATTGTTAAGGTTAGGGTAAGGGTAAGGGGACAAGGAATTATGCTAATGAGTGTCCTCACTAAAATGGAAGTACAGGGTTGTGTGAATGTGTGTGGGTGTGCTGTACATATTACTCACGTTGTAATGGGATCTACATTATAGGGACAAAAAGCAAATTCCCACAGATAGGTATAAACTTAACCTTTAAGATTAAGGTCAAGTTTAGGTTAGAGTTAGGCAAATAGTTACTATGGTTAAGGTTAGAGTAAGTCTCCAGGAAATGCATGTGTATGTGTGTGTGTGTGTGTGTGTGTGTGTGTGTGTGTGTGTGTGTGTGTGTGTGTGTGTGTGTTTATGTGTGTGTGTGTGTTCTCATCAGATTTTTCCGTCTTTAATCCACACTTCAGAAAAACCAGAAGCTATAATGTACGACAGCTCCGTCCAAAGTTCTGTACATTTGAAGTATTCTCTCTAATGCAAAGAGAATACTTGATTTCCAAACATGTCAGCTGGTAATGGGGAAACTGTCCGCTGCTGCTTTCAGGGTATCAAGAGCTTTTCTCAAAAGGAATAACATCAGGATTTTGTTTTAACCAAAATACTGTGGCATCGTTCGCAAACTCAACAGTTGTGCTGCCCAGTTTTCTTATTTGGGCCGTGGTGGCTGCACAGAAAGAGCAAGTGGCTTGCAAATGCAAACAGAACTGAAATGGATTTAATGATCCACTTGAGATTACAGAGGGCATCCCAGCGGAGAGGTTAATCAAACACTAGAGATACTTTGAAGACTGTTTGAATGGTCAGATCAATTTGGTGATGTTTTTTCCCCCCATCAGATTCCCTGTTGAGTCTGCGTTTCTGTAAATGGTGCTTTGTCTTTATCGGTATCAGTCGAGTTAACTATCCATACTTTAGTTGTGTCAGAGGATTAATTTCCTTCATGCTGATAGAAAATCAAACCCAAATAATTATCCAAAACGTGAATGGCACTCGGAATACATTCCTACACCAAGGCTCCCTTATGCACATCCCATTTAAATTAACTCAATCCAGATATGTTTATTTGGATCTACACCAAATTGCACCCACTCATGAATATCAGTGCCCTACACATTCCTACTTTTTTGTAATCAAGATCCATTCATTATTCTCTGGGAAATCAAAGAAAGTGTTGAAATAGACTATATAGCTCTTTTCCAGTCTTAGCAACAACTCAAAGCGCTTTACAGTACAAATATGGCGCCTCCCTAGATGGGGCCTCCCTAGTGGGGGCCTGTTGCAGCGGCTCTCGCTCGCTCTTATCATGTTATTTGGTAGCAGTAGGACTGTACAAGCAGCTCTGCTCCTATTAAAAACATTCACCACCATTACGTACTGCACTTTAACACTTTAAGTCTCCACTGTGCTATATTCATCTGTCTGTGCAATATCAACGGCTCATGTGCAATCCATTCACTGTACATATACTCACAATGCATGTATTTCTTCCTGTCCTTACACTGTATATACTAGTTTAACTGCATTCATATTTTTCTATATACATTTTTTTTAATATTCCTTACACTTTGACTCTTGCTGCTGTAATACTACTGCTAATTTCCCCATTGTGGGACTAAAAATCTTATCTTAGATAAGACACATTGATCCATTCACGCACACATACAGTGCTTCTATACGCTTCCTCAATTTACAACACCATGAGATACACATCTGCTGATAAGTCTATCAGACAGTTTTTTTAATTTAATTCCATATCTTCCTCTTTGGGGTGAACATGAATACCTTCTGATACATAATACATGACTGTACATCTAATTCTCTATCCAGGGTTTCCCATCCCCCCTCGCCAAAAATGTAAAAGCCGTTTTCAGACATGTCCGGCAGAGGATCTCCCGATAAAGCAGCAATATAGGGCTTCATTGACATTCTTCCACATCACACCGAAGTGCTTTTCTATAGGACATCTCTGACACAAAAAAGGATTTTTACATGACAATGTCTTCCTCAGACAATTTCAGAATATTACTTTCCATTTAAATGCATGGTCAGTGTCTTCTCGACTAGCTATCACTAATTTCCCCAGATATTTACACAAATCATGTTGATGGGGTCTAATTTTTCATGATTTCATTTTGTCCACGTTTTCTTTGTAAACATGCATTTCACAGGGAGAGGACATTGCTCCATTGTGGGGAACCATTCAACCAAAATGAACACAGAAGACTTGGAGTTCAACGGTCGGCTTCACAAGAAGTTGCTAATGCACTCAGAGAATGGAAGAACAATGTTAATCTGGATATCTTCATAAATGTGTCTCACGTAAAATACGCAGATCCACACATGCGGTGGCACACTACACACTTGAAGCCCTTGGGAGAGGGAAATAGTCAAGCAGGATATAAATGCGATCCATTATTCATAATGCATCTGAGAGATGTGGTGAGAGAGAGAGAAAAAACAGCTATATTTTTAGGTCAGCATGTGGAATCATGAAATGTACAATCACAAAAAGCTGTGAAATAGTTAAACCCCACTCATCTCTAACCAGAGAGAGAGACAGAGAGACACTGGAATCCCATTTCTTAAAAGCGAGCGTGTTCTGGCTTTACAAGTACCAGCCCAGTCCATTACCAAGTCTCTGAGTGTCTATGTTTATAGCAGAGAGAGAGAGGCAGAGACGCAGAGCGCATCTTATTGGCATCATAAAACACCATCACTGTCACACTGATCCAGTTTTATCCAGTGGCGGACTGGTGTAGGCTCCAGCAGCTTCTATCAATCAGAGGCGAGAGGTCTCGGCGAGGACATCACTGCCCCGAAAAGACACATTCAAATGTTTTCACCTCCATTTGCCAGGTTAACAGAGATTCCGGCTTATGGCAGCAGATATGCAAAGTATTTCAACATCCAGCTGTCGATTGCAAGGATTACACCCACTTTTATAACCTTTACGCCATATGATACAGCATTCGGCTATAGTTTGTTGGAATATTAAAGTCTCCCCCTAGTCTCATGGAGTTAAAAGTCTCTGTGCGAACCGAGTGTGCAGAATTTCTATTTTACATACTACATACTGTGGATCTTGCACATAGCAGTCTATTCCATATATTCACAATTTGATATAAGGCCTCATTTACCAATTTCCTCTTGATTCAAGAGTCTTGTATCCAGATAAAATCTAGATTAAGTTTATAGGTCTGCCCTGTGCACGTCCAAAAGGGAGGCAAAGGATGAAATGGGCTTTGATGACGTGATTACGAAAGAGACATTATCTCACAGAGAAAATAAAATGATAGTATATGAGTCTTTTGGGGGGATGGGGCTGTTTCATGCTGCACCTAAAGCAGTGTGATAGCAATCTTAAATATACCAGAAGCCTAAGTAAGCTAAGATGCCATTATAATGTGGGACAGCCTGTGTTGATTCCACAGACCACTCTCTGATGTTACATAACATGACATTGAGCTGACGCTTTTTTCTAAAGCGACTTCCAATTAGTGCATTCATCATCTATGAGGGGCCATTCAGGGGTCAGCACCTTGCACAAGGACACTTTCGCATGGGCTGGGATTAAAGCCACTTTCTGATTGGAGGACGACCGCTCTTCCCCCTGAGCCACACCTGCCCCGATGTTGCTACATCCTTGAGAGACAAATGTATTTATAACGTGTAAATGCACCGAAGCAACGTTCAAGATGGATTACAAGGTGACTTGAAATCAGATAGCTCTCCGATCAACCCACAACGCATGACGTGTATGTACACTACATTCTGGAAATCTTTGGATCTTTCATACAAGATCATATTCAAGGGCATTACCCCTGATATTCTAAGGTGCTGAAAATGATTTACCAAATAGCTAATTCTACAGCAAAGTGATCAAAAGTGATCTGGTCACTCCACAAAGGATTTCATGGAGTGGACAACAAGAGGATGAGCATTGACTAGTTTCTATTCCGTCATTGTATTGAAAACACTTACCATTGGGTTCTCGATGAAGCTACATCAGAATCACTAAAAGATAAAGTGCTGAAGAAGTTTAACTCTACTCACTAATTTGTCAGGCTCATGTCATTAGAAACTCAACAAATATGCACCTTTGCTAAATAGTCACTGTGTTTTTATTAATCTTATGTGTTAACTCAACTAATCCGTTTTGTCCACTGACAATTCCAATAATAATTCCATATTATAGCAATTTGACAGTGTTGTGCAGTTCTGCTATGAACAGAAAGAAAACTAGTCAGGTACCTAAAGAGCATATATCTCTGCTAAGGCTTACGCTCATCTCCCCATGCACAGCTCCACTGCCCGGTCCAGAGGGCCCACAGCCTGGCCACCAAGCCCGGGGCAGACACCTAGGGAGCCATGCACAGCTCCACTGCCCAGGCCAGAGGGCGCACAGCCTGGCCACAGCACCACCAATCCCGGGGCAACACCTAGGGAGCCATGCACAGCTCCACTATGTTCCCTCACCGTGATCATTTGGGGTCTTTTCATACACGTTTTGTCAGTGATTTACTGCACATTGCTCTAACCAAATCAAGCCAAACCGAGCGCTCCCCACCATCTCCGGCTCTCCATACATTGTCTAAGTCTATTGTCTGTACCTTGATGCATAAAAAATACAGTAAATTGAATAGATGCCTTACCTAAAGTGATAAAGTACCTGTCCACATATGAATATGAATACAATTGTGATGCAGCCCATACTTCCAAACCAGCCGCTGCAGTTGAGACCTCTTGGAGAGGGTGGAGGTTGAGGTTTACAGCAGGGAATTGTCTTTAGAGGAGCTAAATGAGAAGATGCATGGCAGGAATACAGATGACTGGCTTAGACTCAATAATTAATTTATTGATGCTTGTGCAAGCCGGATGTTTGACGAGGTGAGAGAAGGCAGAGAGAACTTAGTTAACTGGAAAAGATGAGTTCTAGCTCCTTTGT
Source organism: Pleuronectes platessa (assembly GCF_947347685.1). Taxonomy (NCBI): domain Eukaryota; kingdom Metazoa; phylum Chordata; class Actinopteri; order Pleuronectiformes; family Pleuronectidae; genus Pleuronectes; species Pleuronectes platessa. The sequence continues at coordinate 5,364,949 of NC_070647.1, forward strand.
GGAGAACTGGCAATATCTTTTAAGTTACTCAACACCTTCTTCCTTCTAATTCAACCACTGTGTGCATTTGAAAGTTATCTGATTTATAGATCAGGTCGTAATCATGTGACATTATGACAAAAAAAAGGATTTGATTTTATCAGCATCAATAGTGTGCAGTAACACTGATATGTTAGCAATTTAATCTGATCAGTCCATTTAAACTGTTCTGGAAAACTGAGAGTCATGAGATTTAGGTAGTGACCAAAAGAAAGAGAACACTGAAACAAGAGGCCAAATTAGCTTTATCCATGGAAAGGCTGGGCTCAGCTTTAGAGAGAGGTGAGGAGTTCAGACCTCCGGAGAAAGCTCAGAAAAGAGCCAGTTGAGGTGGTTTGGACATTTGATGAGGATGACTCCTGGGCGCCCAAATGGGAGGAGATGCTGAGGTAGATCCAGAATCCGTCTGAGAAATTATACATATCCCATCTGGCCTGGACACTCCTTAGAATCCCGCGGGAGGAGCTGGAAAGTGTTGCTGGAGAGCGGGACATCTGGAACACCCTACTTTGGGTCCAGTCTCCTCTGGTAGTAAAATCCACAAACTGAGTCAAAGAGTGAAGACTCCAGTTGAGGTCGAGATCTGGAGTCTAATGTAAAGAATAGCCTAGATGGCGAGTGAAAACTCCATAGATATGTAGTATGGACCTGTAGCTCCACAGCTAACAAATCAGTGTCTATGCTGCAGAAAGAGAAAGATAGAAGTGTCGAGCATCTTGCATATTTTTCCATTCTGCTGCCATCCATGGGAGCAAATTATCAAATAGCTTATTGGCCAGCTCAAGGTAGCAAATGTTAATGTTTTCATGAAATCAAACCTTTGCTTTGTTGTTTGTTTTTCCAGCAGTGCACTTTTGATGCATTTAAATTGATCAATTAACTCTCTATAGAGTAGCTTTAATTGAAGGTGGCAAAGTCCATCACTTTTGCACCGCATTCAGATTTCCCAGAGGAGACGATGCATTAATTAGATCCAGCCCAATTTAAACTCACTGTTAACAGCGTAAGTGTTTGGCTCTTAACAGTGTCAGAGCTGTATTAGGTTACTGCTCATGCAAACAGAATATCCCACTGCAATGACTTCAAATTAAAACTGATCGATGTGACAAAACACAAGCGGGCCTTTATTGAGAGGACACCACAAGAGATTTAATTTCTTTGATTAGAGCTGACTGCATCAGTTACCGTATTCGTGATCATGAAATCCAGAGACAGCCTTTGGGATATGCATGAAGAGCTTGGAGTAGAGCTACTACTCCCTCTTGAAAGGACAGCATGTTAGCTGATCCCTCACAAATGCCTGGGCATCTTATCATGATGCCCCCTGGATTCCTCCCTGTGGAGGTTTTCAGACACGTCTGACTGGAAGGAGACCCTGGACCAGGCCCAGAATACGCCTAAGGGATTATATATTCCATCTGGCCAGAGAATGCCTTAGAATCCCCAATGGGGTGCTGTAGGTTGTAGCCACACACAGAGATGCTTGAAGAGGCTGAACCAGCCAGATTGGTAAAGATAACATATTTTATATTCTGTGCTGACATGAGTTTATGAAATTATTCCTGCCTTACTACGAAGCTCCTTTTAACCCTCGATTCGAAATGTCAAGTGTGGTGTCTTGTGTTTTCTCCACACAACTATAATTTTAAAAAGTAATAAAGAAACTCATAAGAATAGACACAGTCAACATGGTCGCTCTGAGAACTAGATCTAAAATAAAATGAAGTCCTAAAATAGGTAAACAATGACACTACTGTAACTTGTCAAGTCAAAATGAAATAATTGTGTGTGTGTGTGTGTGTGTGTGTGTGTGTGTGTGTGTGTGTGTGGACTGATCTTTTTCCATTTAGGGACAACGGCCCTCTTCAGTGCGACTTATCCAAGTTGGTAATGCGCTGTGGCAGCAGACGAGCCCTGCTGTCTATAAAAAGCGGAATTCTGCCGCATGGTCGAAGTCTGCAGCACATCAGACGGACAAAAACAAGACAGCAGGGACTGTGTGAGGCTGGAAAGATCAAACCCAGATGGTCCGTTTCTTTGTGAACTGGCACAGAGTATCCTAATTATTATTCGTGTGAAGAGAGGCTCCTCTTTGAGTCTGATAGCGTTGGCTGACATGGCCCGAGGCAAGGCCAAGACTGACCCCAAAAACACTGAAAAACAACAGCGCTATTCACACACACACACACACACACACACACACACACACACACACACACACACACACACACACACACACACACACACACACACACACACACACACACACACACACACACACACACGCATATTATCTGGCCTGATAATTAAGTTAAACTTAAAAGTGCTGAAATATTTCCAGTGATGACTTTAGCCTTAACAGACCGACAACAAAGTCAAATAACTTCTGGTGGAATATACAAACAAATCAGCAATCTTAACCTCAAGTACACAAGCATGCAGACACACGCACACACACACACACACACACACACACACACACACACACACAGTAATGTGCTGGGACTGAAATAGCAGCAGCTAATTATGTGAGTGAGTGAATGAAACTTTTATAGTCCACTGACTTTTTATGGCATTGACTCCGCTGCTCTTTAGAGCCTTTACTCAGTTACACTACTCAAAACAAAGTTTAGTCCACAATGAACACACTGTGATGCATACAAAGTAGGATGAACTACAGGATACCCACAACATCTTACACTAAATACTGTCGGCTAGATATTATATTCGATATTATGTTCCTTGTATTGACTATTTTTGACACAATGCATGTTAATACTTAAGCTGAATTTATCCGAGTAACGCATCTCTCTGTCATATGTAATTTGTCTTCAAGGTCAGTTTCAGTTATTGGAAAACAAATTCAGAAGACGCATTGATTCGGATTGTTTTCTCTCCTTTCACTTCCCTTTTGTCTTATTGATCTTTTCAGCTTTTCCGCACTGAAACCATAGACTGTACATAAAGATGTAGGATATATCTGCACTTCCTTCCACTATCAGGAAATATCCAAGATAAGAGTTTATCTGGAGCCTGTGACGTAGCAATCAGGGGATGGACTAATGATGTCCTTGACCAATAGTGAGTCAGTCTCAGCTGTCAATCATGGCAATTCACTTTTATAAAATCTAATTTACAAGGTAATTTAAACCAAACGTACCAGAAAAGGGTTAGCATGTCAAGAAAGATGATATTCAACCAACATTGTTAGGGAGAAGAGGCCAGCCAGATGTGTATCTTAACTGTAGCGTCTTAATTTGGGGGAATCTCTGTCCCGTGTTAGCATTGCAAAGATTTTAACATTTCTCCATAAAGAGACAATTTGCTTTGTGGAGCACAAAGATAGCTGAGGGAAATAGCAAGCCTTTCTTTTTTCCATCAGCCATGCATTTAGGATTTGAATCTCTAGTGTTGGATATCGAAAATGAAGAATGGGAGTCGTAGAATTAACTACAGACTTGTATCTTATTTATGTATCTTATTTAATGTATTTAAATATAATAAAATATTATGCTACATTACCATGGACCCGGAAAGTTCAGGTCTTTTCAAGTATTGGCACCTGACATCATCTACTGAGAAAACTAGTGACTTACTTTCAGAAACTGGGATGCTCGAAATGACCCCTTCCACTTCCCAACTCCATGGAATCTGTAAGTAAATAAATAGATTTTATGAGAAACCCAGTGCAATGTGATAGAACGATCAATGGAAAATGAATGAATGACAGTAAAAGTCAAGGACATGGCCAATAGGTGGCATTAAAAAGGGCACAGTTATCCATCCAATTAAATTTATGGCCCACATTAAGCACATTTGGCAGAATGGGAGAAATTGAAAAATGGGGGACATGTGTCCTCAGGCATGCCCCTCTATCAGACACACACACACACACACACACACAAATTCACACTATATTCCTCGTTCAAAGCACCGGCAGCTGTAAGCACCATTTCAAGGGATGCCATTATGCAAGGAAAATGTCATTAGTGATTTTACAATTTCACGCATCAGCGATGCTAACATGTCTCTGGAAGATGGCAGGGCACAGACGAAAGGTTAGGGCCTCAAACTCAAAGCAAACCTCTTGACTAAGATGGAGGGAAGTGCTCTGCTGCATCCGACCCCAGCCCCTCCCCCAGTCCTTTACAGTACATTACTCAGCCTGGTGCTTAGACCTACCTGAGATTTTTTATTGGAATGACCTCATCAGGACCAGAAAAACTCTAATTGGATAGAGGATAGTACAATAATGGTTAATCAAGCTTGCGTGTTTTAGACGTGTCCCTATGACCTCCATAATTATTTGAGGAGGTCAAACTTAAGCTGCATCTACAATGTGCATTGTTAGAAATGTCATTTAAAACAATGTAAATCATCAGCCCTATAAAGCCTGGACCTGATTGGTCAAAACACTAGGCCTGTCGGTCGAGGTTTGTTAAAGCTAAGAAGACGTTTTCACAATGTTAACAAAAGAAAGTAATCCAAGTAAACTATCTTGCAGGTAAGGTGGAACAGCGGCACAGTTAGAAATGTGATTAATTAAAAAAAAAGTGATATCATTAACCATTGATGAATGAATGTCAGTATCTCATAGGGCTGCTGAATTAGTCAAATTTTAATCGTGATTATTTCAAAGTTCTCAGCTACAAAGTGTTTTTTTGGAGAGTGTAAGGGTTGCCATCATTGAGGGTTTGAATAACCGGGCACCGATATCCTGGTTTCATGGAGGAATAAGACACGCAGCTGTCAGCGGTGTTTACCTGAACTGGATGTGAGTGACACTTCCGGTTACAGTCATTTAAAGAATAAAGCATAGACTTCAGAATAAGGACACATAATAATCGTTTGAATAATCGTGATTTCTATATTTTCCTAAATAATCGTGATTATGATTTTTTCCATAATCAAGCAGCCCTAGCACCTCATGTCAAAGTCTCCCCTGATTGGGCAAAACAAGATTTTAGCATGAAACTGGAGTTTGACCCGTATGTTACCTATTGCTAGTTTTCGGAGGCGCAAGAACTACTTGGTTTGGCTGCAGAAAGCCCACAGAATAGTCAGAGACAACACATATGCATAGCTACCATGTGTAAAAATCACATAACAGGCTTCAACACAGTTCAGAGTTGTTCAGAGACACTTTCCAGTGTGCTTACCTCTACCAACAAATAAGATGCTCTTAAACATTCTGTTATCTTAATCTTTTAAACAATTTATTCTTCAGTCATTTACAAGTAAATTCAGCTTCCATGCAAACCCTAAGATTTGTCATGTCACCTCCTTGGCTTGTTTATTATATTGCATTGCACATCACGTTCCATTTGGGAATGCGGCTGTGTAATCTCTACAATGACTTCAATACCTCCGATAGCTAATGGATACACAAGCTCTAATTGCTTGAATTATTTCCACAAATGATACATATTTGCATAAGTATTGACACTGTATAACGCAGTCTTTCATGTGACTTTCACCCTCTTAAGACAACTTAGCACAGAATTGTTCAGGACCTACTGTTCACAGCTTAACATGTCAAATACCACAGAAGAAGATGAGGAAGATCTGCATTGCAAAGGAGTGTCAAACCGTGGGCAGGGTAGACAGATGAATCTCTCCCTCCACACTGAGCCAGACTCTGGCAGAGTTTGCTGATCAAAGGAGGTTACAATTAAGCCACATCTTTAGAGACGTCTTGAAGGAATCAACCAACAAGCTGTCAGCACTGTCAGTCTTTGGTGGGGAACACAGTTCCATGATTGAGCAGAGCTGAATGGGTACAGCGCAGCCCCTTGAGTTATCTACGACAAAGTAAATATAAAACACAAAAGCTTTGTGGGAGGGCAACATGGTAATCATACTGAAATTATAACCTTTTTATTCAGGGCACTAAACCAATCAAAATCTGTTACTATGCCAATCTTGACAATTTGCATTAATATTATATTGATTTTTTGGGACAGATAGTTCCAATAGTCAGTAGTGTTCTGCCTGCAGTGTATTTACGTGGCTTGTCCCCACCACTGGTAGCTTGGTCTACCCCATTGATCACTTCTAATCCCCCCCCTCCAACACTTTAACAGAGTTGCACTTCTGAGGAGGATGTGTCTAAAAATGTAGACACTTTTTGAAAAATATGCCATCTTCATGCACTGATGGGAATAGGTATAAACCCGTTTATCTTTTTCCCTTCTTCTATTGTATGCATTGCAAACAAAAGGAGCCACAGTGCAGTTTGGCTACACATGATGTCGCTAAATTTAAAGTGCATGAGCAGCACTCTCTGTTGAAACCTGCAACATGCGTGTGTGTGTACATGCTCTGTTTAGTTTGACTTGTCTGAATGACTTAATGTTTCGCTTAAGATAGGGTTCATTCGGATGATTTCCATGGATGAGAGGCTCTTTTAACACATTTAACGCCGCGAAATACATCCATCAAACTGAACTTCCTTGTTGCAGTTTTATCAACAGTATCTATTTTTAACATTCTGTAACCACTCTTCTGTCCAAATCTCAAAACCGCGTCGGTTATTGAACTGTGCCAAGTCAGCAGGGGAGGAACAGTTTACCATCTACCAAGTATCAACGATAGTTTTTACTGCACATCTGAAGAATACAGCTTGTTCTCAGTCGGAAATTTGAAGACAAAAAAAGAAGCGTAGAAAAACACAATGAGCAATCTGTTGGTTCTCAAGTCCATGTTCAACAGATGGACTGAACTTGTATAAAATCTATTCCACACTTTGGCAGAATGCCATTTTCCATCAGTGTTAACGGCTCTATTAAATCAATTTATGAACTTGAAAACAGGGGTGTGTTTGTATCACAGCATGGAAAAATAAAAAAGGCCTCGAAAAGGCTCCTGTATCTTGGCTACCTCGAGGCTATTTTAAGAGTGTATTGAGGGAGAGTGTTTCCATAACCGTGTATCACAGGGGTTGCACCCAATCAGTGTGACGTCAACACCCATAGCTGTGGTGGACTGTAAGACGTATGAGCAGAAAATCCTCGGCTGGCTCGGAAAACATCAATAAAGACAAATGTCAGAGTGGTAGCAAGACCCGTGGGTAATAGTGTCAACGACTGTCCGACATACAAGAACTGATTAACTGTTTTCAAGGCAATTTCAACCTGGCTTTATCTCACCTTCCTCTGTAGATTGGACACGTTTACGAGAGCGGGGCTGGCACATATTCAGTCTTGTAAACAGACAGTGAACAAAGCAGGTGTGGATGGGTCTCGATTGTATGACAAAGTGTTTAGCTAGTCCGTCTCCTCTGTGTATAATCCACAGATCTCTAATCTTTATAAATGTATCACCTTTACGTCTGCAGAAATAACTGTCTGTTTAAATCGCAGTATCGAGGCTGCACGTGTGTACGACCACACACACACACACACACACACACACACACACACACACACACACACACACACACAAAAGGATTTGACTTAGACTGGCCTTTTAGCACTTAGGCTTTCTGTTTCCTAGACATAGCACAACCTTTCAAATAAGCATTTTGATGTCAGACAATATGCGAATAACACTTTTAAGATAGCAGATGGTGCTGTGCTGGATCCAACGTTTAGACACACACTGCTTGGAAACTTCAACTAAGTATTTAAAGTGTTTACATTTTGAAATTACTGACATTTTAAATGAAGTTGCAGCTCCACTGACTAAACTCATTACAAGGATTGTGTTCCAAATCAAGCATTAATTATTTGTTTTCTAACTGTGCATTATGAAGATGAATGGGCTACATGTGCAGAGTTCCTTCTCGGCAATGATGGAACTGGCCTTGGTACTGAGAAGAATTATTAATAATAAGACTAAAGTATGTTTTTCAGTTGGCAAGAGTGCTGTTTCGTGGTTACCCCCTCCTGCTGTTTCATTAAAGCTGCAGCTCCCGAGGTTTGAATTAAAGATAATATTTGTACCTCCAAGAATTGTACGTGAACAAACTCAAGCATGGTAAAAAAGTATGATAAAGCATGGTGATAAAAGTGTCATATCTCAAATTGGTGTATCCAAAAACAGCTTTAAAGTGGATTTGGATGCATTAAGCAGAGAAAACCGCACTCTTATTTGCAACTTCATCAGCAGCACTGGGAGATGGGGCCAATGAGGATGCTGCCCTTCAAACGAGAGCAGGCTGTTGACTACAAGTACAAATGCCATCTGCCCAAATGATTACAGGTCTGAACATAGAGAGCCAATGATTCACTAAACTCGGAGAGAAATGCAATGCCGGCTCTGCCATTCCAGAAAGAATAGCCTTTGTGCACACACCTGAGGTGAGCCACAGGCGGTTTGACCTTGCACTTTTTAAGCGTTTGGCCCCAATGTTGCCCGAATTACCCCAGATAAATTACACTTCTTTTGTCGTTTGTAGTAAACATGATTTCGGGCCGATAAGCTGCCAGCTGGATCAAAACACATCCAGCAATTCATTGGCGGAGGTGATTATGGGGTTAAAGTAGAAAAAAACTTAATGGTAAACAACCTCAATTGTTTATCAGTGTAATGCAGCAAATCTCGGCATCAGTGAAAACTGTTCCACTGTGGTACAGTCAGACATTAAAATCCATTCAGACCATGGATGCTCATTTGTTCACCATGAGCCAGCTAAGCTGCCTAATAGGGGGCTGAAAGCAAAAGGGCTGTTGTTATAAGCAGCAGATTGGATTAAGGCATGGCCGTGGGGGAGAGATTCTAAAGATACTGTTCAGAGGATTACTCTTAGCAGATGTGAATATCACATCAAAAGGGGATTTTGAAAGTGACAGTCGGTGGTGGATTTACAGTGGGAGTGGGGGAAGCAGGGAGGGGGTATCTGCAGCAGGGCGTCTTTGTTTCGGGAAGAAAAGGGGCAGTGGAGCTTTCTCTGATCCGACATCACAGTGTCACTGTGAAACATGGACAACAATATCAGATAGGAAATTGTGCTGTGGCCCACTAAAGTAAACCCTCACACTCTTAAAATACAATAATTACTGATCTTTAGCTTTGTCGAACCTGAAGTAACTAATGTCACACTGACGACGAACAATTAGCCAACCTCTTTGTGATATGTTTTTCAATTAAGCCCAAATAGCGCCTGGTTATTCATGTCTGAACTGTTGCCCTCATCTCAGATTTCCTCAGTGATTTAAGTGGGACTGGTGGTGTGCATATAAACGACTGTTTCCTTCAGTTAGAAAAGAACAGCGGGGTCATCCTCCTGCAGAGCACAATCTGCTGAGCCTAGATAAAAATAATAGAAAAGACTTTGATGGGTTTGGATGAGAATATCACAGCTGTACAAATGAATGTAGGTCTGCTTACTTAAATAATAACTCTTAAATCAGCCCATCAGCCTACAATGAGATATCTGCCACTGGAAACCACAGCCGCATTGTCCATGTCAACTGAAAATTTGGTATTTTCAGTTTAGTGAGGTGCCTCACACCACTGTTTGGACCAACAGACCAAATTGTTTCCAACCAAAAGAGGTGGTCTCGGTTCATATCAAAATGAACCATGGTTAGGTTCATTTGCAGTGTGAAAACATTTCATTAGTTAAACCACATGAGAAGAAAAAAAGTAGAGGCCTTGCCGCTCTCCCCAGAAATGATGATATATTGTTTGATTGCAGAGGTCGTTAATTTGGCGTCATTCAAACTTGTCAAGTACTGGTAGTAACACCAATCAGCAAGACTACTGTGTCAGACGAACGCCCATCCACAATACCATACATGTCAATAGGTAGATAGAACCCACATAGTTGATGACAACAGGATATATTTATCATATAAAAGTATTCAATTCACCCCGAAAAAAACTAGAATGTGAACACAAACTAACTGGATCAAATGTTAACAATGAAAACAAGATATGGACCTTTGTCCTGATGCCATAACAGACAAGAATGCTTCTGCCAGCCAGTGCAGTTTCCGTGTACGTATTTCGACACACTTTTTTCCAGATTCATATAAAGGTCACTGTAACCTTTACCTTGAACAAATGAAACATAATCACTTTATCTTTGAGTCTACAACTGATAAAAAGTTGAAGAAATTCCCTCAAGCAGTCTTGAGATATCACAATCAATGTTTTTTTAAGCCAGCGTGACCTAGAACGTTGTCCTCTGAAATCTAATAAATTTATCAGTGTGTCCAAGTGAAGTCCAGATGTAATATAATCCCCAACTGGCAGTCCTAATATGTCACATTCAGAGTAACATGAGGTCTCTGTGACCTTGACCTTTGACCCCCAGGCACCAAAATTGAATCGGTTCATCTTTGAGTCCAAGTTGTTTTGCCAAATTTGAAGCGATTCCCTCAATCTGATTTTAAGATTTCATGTTCAAGACTAAAATATTCATACATCGTGAGGCCACCGTGACCTTTGACCTTTGGCTACCAAGATGAAATCCAAGCTCAAGTGAAAGTTATTCCTTCGAGGTGTTTCGGAGATATTGCATTCAAAAGGCAAAAAAAATTGCTTTCTGAGGTCACAGTGACCTTGAGCTTTGGCCACCAAATACATTCAGGTTGAATCTTGAGTCTAATGAATTTTTGTGCCAGATGTGTTAAAATATTCCCTTTGGGCATTCCTGATATATTGAGTCCAAAACAATGCTAGGCCATGTGACATTGACCTTTTGACTTTTGAACACCCAAATGTCATTAGTTCATCTTCGAGTCACCGGCACAGAGGCATAAAAAATTGTTTGTGATATTATGGCAAATGCAGCAAAGACTGTTTTTTAGCTTGACCAATACTAGAACTACATTATATGTCTTGATATCTCATCCTCAGCTGCATCAGGCTTGATTAGTTTTTGTATATTTGTCCTGTGTAACTCTCCCAAATTGACAGATGATGAAAACTACATTTTTGCGATGCTGCCCCTTTAAAACAGTCAAAGCCTGCTTCATGTACCCTGACAAAAAAGAATTACCATGTTTTATTTCACTTTGCAATTAAAGGAGTTACACTCCAGTTCTTCTTTTGAAATGGAAAATGAATGGTGCCATCAACAAGCGTGAGCTGATGCCCACCTTTCATTTATATTCATTCACACCATACTTCCATCCTTAATTAGCCGGCACTGAAAATAATTAAAGACCTGATTCCTGATTCCAGGACTAATGAGTGAGTCAGAGGAAATAAAATAAAAAGGTGATGGCCGTACGCAGTCCCACATCAATCCAACTATCCCAGTGACCTTGAAAGTGTTGTCTCCGTGCAAATGGACAAACAATTTGAGACCACACACATTCAGTAGCACATCGAAGTGGGGGAACGGGTGGTTTGCAGGGTTCAACTGCGAAGTCCGCCGGGTGCACCGTCGGTCCCCTCAGAGCCAACGAGCTTCAATCGCACTGGCAGGGAGGAGGTTATTAGATTTTATCGGTATGCGTGCCATGTTGGAGGGATTTCCACCCTGAGCACAGAGCGCCGGAGAGAGACAGAACCTGAATCTACAAGCTGCACAATGACCTGCATTTAAATTCAGTGCTAGCCCTCCTGTCTGTCCTCTGGGACACGCACTCTTCAAAGTCGCACAAACACTGCATACACTCAATCTATATGAACAGTCACAGGTAAAATGAGAGCCATACCTTTGAATACACCATAAAGTGAAAACCCATTCATCCTCCTTCTGACAGAGCATGACTCGTGCATACACACGCACACATATATGTATACACCTGCATTTATATATATATATATACACACACTCTTACAACATGCTCAGAGACAGCTGATTTTAGTCGTCTAAAATTTTAAAATCCTTACTTTTGTGCGTAATTTTTCAATAATAGGACTCAGTGTTGCCTCTAGTGAATTTGTTTAGCATGAGAAGGCCGGCCAACACGGATATTACACCAATCAAATTATACTAAATCATCAGCCAGAACCAACATTTTTACCAGAACTCCAGACACAAGGGCAAAACGTGTATATGTAGAGTGAACACTCACAGACCTCAGCTCAGTGTTCAGTGACACTTATCTTGACGCAAGGCTCTCTTTCCTTTGCTCCAACTGTGTGTGTGCGCGTGTGTGTGTGTGTGACTGAGTGATGTAGAGAGAGAGAGAGCGATAGGGGGAGATTGCACTGATCGTAAACAACAGCAGCAGGGAAACAAATGGGAGGTCCCCCATAGGCTACATCTCTGAGCCCCAATCGATGATGCACGATAACGCAGCAGCGAGGCCTCGGGGGAGACGGATGGAGTCCCGTGCCTGCAGCCGAAAAACCCGCTGTCAAACTCCCCGGCAGCGGCGTGGCGTGTTGTTTTGCATTTCTGGATGAGGCGATGTTGCAGTTAATTTAGAAGCTCAGAGATGGATGAAATTTGTATCTATGACTTTCAGAACAGCTGGGCTCTTTGTTCGCTTTGTTGTCCTCCTCCTGCTTTGGGGAATGAAGCAGTGGGATGCATATTTTTCCCAAAGGAATGATGAATGCCCCATGTGAGCCAATCAGTTACAAATACATCCCCTTGTTTTGTGTTTCAGCCTCAGGGCCAGTGCATGTTTGGATACTGGAATTCAGCAGTAAATGCAGCAACTCAGTGTCATAATTCATAATTTGTCTAAGTCTAATTTCAGTTTTGACTGGATTCATGTGTCTGATATATTACATGTAGTACATGACTGGATCTCTGAGGATACTGGCAGTGATTGACTGCAATCACGTGCGAGTAGGAGGCAGATGGCAGGTGTTGCTTTAATTTGTATTAACCCACTGTCGTTCCACATTGTCAGGTGTAATCCACTGTGCATAACCAGAAACCACTATCACTGCCACGTAGTCCAGATATATATCCATAGACACCTGGAATTTCAAATGCAAGTCACATGATCTGTCATTGATGGTAACTTGCATAAGTTATAGAAAAAACAATCACTGGGGAATGGCTGGATTCCAAAATGCCAAGGCTGGCCTAGTACCCGTCAATGTCCATCAGTAAGTTTAGCCTACATGGAATAGAGAGAAAAAAAATCCTTTCCAAAAAGAGGTAAAGATCCTCCTATGGTATGTTTAAAAATACATAAATCATGCTTAGAATTCAAATGTGTTTAGTTTTTTAACAATTACAAAAAAAACTGATGAAAAATTGTGAATAGTATCTGCAAGCATTCTACATACAGCCCTCATACATTATCCAATAGGTAAGAGAAGCCCGTATGGAGCCTGAGAAGCATCAGTGCGCTCAGATGTTCTCTCGTTTAGACTGTGAAGGCTGGATAGTGAGATAATGCGTCCAGAGAGACTGTAGAAAAAAACTGAAACAATAAAGGTGAAGGGGGGGGGGGGGGGGGTCCTCAGAGGAAAGTACGCCCTTGCAAATGACAGAGAAAAGTGAAATGAAGGACTGGACGAAGCTCACTGCTGTGTCACTGTGTCCACTCCGATATGGTCCTAATACGCAGCATCCCCCACTTCAGAATGATCTGAATCAAAAGATGATTACAGAACTCATTCAAAGCAGTACCTACAATTAACAATTAATTGTCCTCTTGGAGTATATTGTTACCCTACATGTACACATTCTACAGCTACAAGCTACAGCTCACTTTAGAGAGGAACCCAATATTTTCTGATTTCCACATTGCACAAGTTTTCAATGTAGGCCTCCAAAATAAATAAGCACAAATTTGACGTGGAAAGGCTTTGAAAGAGCATTCAAGCATTTGTGGCTGGAAATAAAATGGCAGTAATAATAATAATAATGATGCATTATAATTTGTCGCTATATAAAGGAAAGAGACCATGTTCTGAGATAGTAATTTACTTTTTCTTGATTTCCAGAGGAATTTACTTGAAAAAGCTGCTACATTTAAATGAGATGTTCAGTAAATATGACTGAACAGCCAACTGTGTGAATAATTAAAAGTGTTTACAGACTTATCTTTTTGGTATCTTTAGGGGATGGGTTTGATTCATGACTTCTAAAAACCTGGCTGGGGTCACAGCCTTGTTCATTTGTACAACTAACTTGCAACGATGTAGTGCATTGTGGGTAAGTAAAATGCAAGGGATATTTGAGCATGGCAGTACTCATTAGGATCCACAGGGCCTTGAAGAGCTTTATTTTGATATGAGGAAAAGGCAGAAATATTCCAATCAAAAATCATCTTCAAATTCTATTTGAACCAGGGGATATGTAAAAAAAAACAACATAAAAACAGTGAAAATAAAATAAAGGCTAGATCTCTTTAGCTGCCAGCCTGGAGACTGAAAAACAACCCGGCTCAGCTGACAGGCGGATAAGAGCAGAGACTGTGAGGCGAGGTCACCTTCAAATAAACTACGCTCCGTTAGATCATTCATCACAGAATATGATGGATGGGAAAGTGAGACGTCAGCAGCAGGAATCCTGGGACACGACTAGGAAAACAGATGAGTGCTCTGACGCAGCAGGAGCTCTCAAGCAAAGCCAAACCAACAGGCGGGGCTGAAGCTGACATGTCAACACATCACAGTGAATTAAGGCGACTTGGGTTTTGATTTGTTTTTGAGTGAAGTATTTATTTATAGTCATTATTTAGCCAGGGGGGGACCATAATGCAGAATAACCCAAAATAAATAAAACTCAGCAAATCAAATAACAGCCGCTGCCATTGGGGAAAAACGTGAGATGAAGTTTGTTTTGCTTTATTCCCTGGCTGCCAAGGAATAAACCTGGATTTGCATCAAAACGGTATAGGAGGGAAACTATGCACATTTGATTTATTTTAATATATTCTTCTTCTGACTTTCTATGTGATTTGCTCAGCTTTTTCATCCTGAGATATCTGTATTTTTTTAGTTTTTTCAGTTTTGCGTCTGGTCACAAGTCATCAACACATCCACCCATTCAGATCTGACAACTTAAATGTATTACACATCCTATGCACCCGTCTAAAGTAGTGACGTGCTTTGGAGACTATAGCAAAAACATTGTGGAATGTCTTACCCACATCTTTATAGGGAGAGTTTACCGAAAAAGGAAAAATGCACTCATTATCTACTCACCATTAGGTCAATGGAGGAGTGGGTGAAGTGTTTTTGCGTGCTCAAAGCTCTTTGAGTTTCAGGGGTAAACAGCGTTTCAGCCAAATCCAATACAATTGAAGCAACTGGGGACCACTTCAAACATAAAAGAATAACAAAAAATAAACATAAAATGCCTCCATACTGCTCCTGAGATGACATCTAAGTGTCTGTGAGCCCCGAAATTCTAATTTGACTCGTAACGGCCTCATTTACACTGTGTTTTTAGCCTTAATGTTCGCTGTTATCATCCTCTGGAGCCACGTTCATGCTCGCGCGCACAAATGCATTCACGCACTTATGCCCGCACCTCTATGCTCGCGACCAGGGGCACGTGAAAACATCAGTGAGTACTCATCATGTGGGTTAGGGTTTAGTTACGCTGTTTGAATTTATATATTTGGGCTTACGGACACTTGGATGACACCACAGGATCGGGATGGAGGTATTTTATGTTTACGTTTGAAGATGTTTTTTTAACTTATTTGACCCTGTAAAGCACTGTGTGACTTTTGTCTGTGAAAAGTACTACACAAATCAACTTTACTTACTTACTTATTATATGAACTAAATTAAAAAATAAAACAGGCAGTAAGACATTAGGTTAAGTTTAAAGGTTTTCAAACAGTGAGACGTGTTCACCAGAGATTTGAAGCATGGAGCAGGTAGAATTGCTACACGGTTAATGCACCAGAATGGGCAAAGTTTGGAATAAAAAATATAAGCTTACATAAAAATGAACCTCTGAGCGTTTCTAGTTTTGACTGAAATGTGCGGAGCAGCTGAGATGAGCGGCTGGTTAATGTACGCCGTCATCCCGCAGAAAAGAGTCTTATCTCAGCAGGTTTCTGGGTTATTTACTGCCGGCTCTGTCGTTCAGAGCAGTCTGAAATATGTTATAACTATAACTGCTGGCAGACAACATTTGTGTTGAAATATAGTATCTGATGCTGCCTCTTTGTCTGACGGCAAAGCTGAATACATAATAAATACATTTTTTATTGGATAGTTTAACAACAGCACCGCCTCTGTGGATTCATAAATGTACAGACATGTCACTACATTTCAATAAAAGTACTTGTACATATACAACCATTTATAAACATAACAGGTGCATCTTTTACTATCACTGGTAGGTTTTTGTCACAGGAAACTTTTGTTTATCCGGAAATGCTCCCATCCATCTGTCTGGCATCTCAGAAGACTTCAAGTGCTGCAATTTTTGGTGCCTGTGATGGGTTTAACCTTAAGATGCTTTTGCGAAACAGGGCCTTGGCATAGTTTGTCCTAGTAATGTCACAGCTAGGGCCCTGATATAACCCTGCAGTGAAGTGATAAGGTAGAGGTTAGATAAAATATAAATATTTCAAGGCTTGTTACTCTGTAAAGTTTTAATATCTTTGATTGATATCAACTTTTATGTCCGACCAAGGAGGTTTTGTTTTCCACCCATTTGTTTGTTGGTTTATATGTTCGTTCTGTAAGCAAGATTAAAAACCACTTGACAGATTACCAGTAAACTTGTTGGAAGGATGTGGTGTGGTCAGGAAAGAGCCCATTAAATCACCAAGATCAGGGGGCGGATCCAAGATATTTTCTGTAACACAGCAGCCAACCAAGTAAACAATCTACTTCTAGTTTACACCAGCACACACACAAATACCCAGTGTACGTGTATGGTCACGTGATACACATTTTCAGATTTGTTAGTATGGATAGCGATTATTACTGATGTGGAGCTAAAATGCTTATGTGGACAGAGATAGTACAGTGTAGCCTAAAAGACAAACACTGTGCGAGAACTAGTTTTTCTTCTACTGTAACATTTCGGTATATCTTTTCTAGGAAAGTTTCTTAATTTATTTGTCTGGACTGCTCAGACTCCATGCTCAATTTTGTTCTTCTCCATTCCATGTCAGTGAAGAAGTGTTTGGACTTCATTACCGCTGCAGCAAGGTCTCCACAGATCATTTTAGCCTTGAGCGCTAGCCGCTGATGCTAGGGATATGGTAATTGCCTTGCCATCCATTCAACATTCATACACACACACACACACACTCACACAGACACACACAGACACACACAGACAGTTTCTATGCCTCTCCTTGCTCTGACTGTAGATCTTGAGGGGGAATTGCTCATCCCAGAGGAACAAAATGTTCCAGAAACTTCTGCAGCCTCTTATCAAATCTGCTATTTGTAGAAAATGGCAGTATTCAGATAATAAAATAGCGGATGTGTAATTCTTAGCAGTGTGGGGTGTTACCATTAGTATTCTCTGGTAAAATGCTGCTATTTATTGCACAGCACTTTCAATGCTCCTCCTGTTAAAGGATTACACAATGAATGTTTGAAATACCACTGATGATTACTGCTGTTAGTATTGTAGTGAACTCAGTCAAGGAGCACACTACAAATAACTTTATTTATATAGCCCTTTCAAAACCCAGTTAGAAATTGCTAAGCGATAATTGAGATGAACCGATGAAGTAAGCGATTAATAGGGAACAATTCAAGTAAACAGTTCAGGTCAAATCAGGACATGGCTCCTGGTGGAAGTGAGGTTTAATAAAAGACACTGACTCACTGACAGCCTTGTTTGCTCTGACAGGTCATACCCAGACTGAGGGCATTCAGGGTAATTTTACTGTTGTAATCAGTATCTGACGGTATCTGGGTTATCTTGGCATAGGATTTGTCACCATTTGAACTAAGCAGGGTAAATCTAATAATAAGACGCTATTATTATCAGAAAGCTGAGGTTCAGAGCACAGAACAAAGACAGGCAATGCTGACGTTATTTTGAGAGGGTTATAGATTGTGCATATTGACTCCATAGTGGAATCAATTTGATGAGAACAAACTGTAAGAGAACTACAATCAGAGATAGATTGTTGTAATCAGTCCCTCGCCTTGAAGTGTTGGCATTCTAATAGCAATAGCTCACTTTCACTGAATCCTAAATAGGAGAATACAAAAGTAACCAGTATTGCAGACAGAGGTGTAGTAATTTATGGTCCTACTGGGTCGGAAACCTTTTGCAATACAAAACTGTTTCAACACCGAACCCTAATTACCAGCGTGGGAATTTGAAGGAGAGAACAGAACCCTCGAAAAACTGAACTAAGAACAGCAGCTGTTGCACTGAACACTACAGTCTGTGGACCAAACCACAGCATTGTTAGTCATTACTGGACACTAAAACCACTGAAACCAGACATATAGATCACTTAAGGTCTGCCGCTTAGCATCTTCAGGACAGGGTGACACAAAGAATGGGGTGCAAATATGTGTTGCACTTATGTTGTATACATGCATGTGCTGAATGCAGCCATCTATCTCACAGAAGGGAAAATATATATAGTCAACACCATCTTATAGCATTTGTATTATGAATATTAACATGCAGGTTAATCGTTTGCCACAGGAAAATCGTGTGTGAAACGCACACCTCATTAACACATATCGTAGCAGTCAGGAAGCATGGTGAAGACTAATGAGGTAGCTACATTACATCAGCAACTCTCAGCACTGGAAAGTTAACATTCCACTTAAATTGCCCATTATGGAGCTTCTGGGTTGCACTTTTTTCCCCCCACGCTGCTTGAAAAGATGAAATGCAGCACATTTTATAGACTATAATGACTAGTGTACATCCCATATTTAGCAAACCTTAGTCTGTAAGGATCTTTGAGGTTGAAGAGGTAACTCCTGCTGTTATTTGTTCAGGGTTAGAAGCTCATTCACAAGGGGTGGCAGTGTACTTGACATGTCGACACATTCTCGTTTCATTTACATAAAAACAGCCAAGAAAGAACAAGTGGGCGCATTCAACACAACATAGGCCCAGCTGTGTTTATTTTTAGCAAAATGCAATACTAACACTGATGTTTGCCATGTTGATCACCATTTTCATTTTCATTGTCTTCATGTGGTACTGGCATAATAGGAAATATTAAGTCTCAACTGGGAAAATTAAAGTTTAGGTGAACTCAAGTCTGAACAACTCTGCGGGAAGCCTGCAAAATGTTACATCATTGTCTAATTAACATAGTTCTACAATCATCCCTTAAATAGTAGCTTTTGCGTAATGTTGCACTTTTGGCCTTTTTCACAAGAACCTAACTCTGTGTTAATCTTTTAAATATATATAAAAGTCATGACAAAGAGACCTCCTAATCTGCTGACTCTCAGTTTCTGTACAGAACATTAAATCTACCCCTGTGTATGAAAGGTGCCTTATAAATAAAATTGCCTTGCATTGCATTGCTTTGCCTATGTGAGGATTGGTCCTGTAAGTTCCCAGAAACCAATAAATATTGATTTTTTAAAATAAATATGGCAGATTTATTTTAAAAGCCAAAAAAACATTGAAAGTGCAGTATCTCATTAAATGCAAAGTCTTTATTTAGACTAAGGCTGCACAGATTTTCAATTAGGAAAGAGGGGGTATCCAAAACTCTCAAACTGAGCGCACGGACAAGTAACAAAACTTGATCAAAAACTCGAACATTATACATTTGGAAAGGAATAAACACAAGGGCCGTGCTGAGAGACTGATGAGGCACCGATGAGAAAACGAGAAGAACAAAAGAACACAGAGGAACACAGACTTTATACATAACTAATACATAACTAATGAAGGTAGGGCCGGTAATCAACAAAGAAGGGAAACCCAATAAAGACAAAAAGTATACTGAAATGAGAAACAAGGGTGAGACACAAAAATAAAACTGGAAGTGATTAAAAATGCAAGACAGACAACCCGTAACTCGAGGAGAGACATGAGCCCAAAGGCCAAATGCAAGGAAGATGACGAAGAAACACAACAAAAGCTCTACAAAGAAATTAGACAAAAGTCATTGAAAACACAAGAGCTAGACAGAGGCAGAATCCAGAGTTTCATTTACAATCTTGACATCAACTGAAAGACATCTCTCTTTAACAAAAAAATAGGGGGAAAAACTGGTTGAATTTGGTTTGGTGTCCTTTAATGGCTATTTCTGAATATAGGCTTCATAAAAGCTTTTTCAATTAGCATTTTGGTTTGTCTATACTGTGTTACATCTACAGTATAGACAGCAGATGCACATGCATTTTTACACATCAGCTTTGCAGATGTAAAGCATTAGTGTTCAGCACAGCAGCATCACACACGACAGGATGCCTTTTCACCGCCTTATTCTCTCAAGGTGCCATTTGACCTCAAGCAAGAAATATGGCTTCCCTACAACCCTGCTATTGATCAAAGCCAAACTGGTAGGAAGACATTCACTGTGTATTGCAATCAATCAAACACCGCAAGTGTGTCACTCACCTCTGTGGAAATTTCCATGCAAGCAGAGCAGTGACCACATCCTCGTTAGTCATCACCTACACGTTTTCTTCTGTTGCGGGGAAAATGGCGGCTTTATTGCCATGCTGTGTCTCTGATAAGAGAATTAATGAGGGTGATAAAGCAACCGTAGGCCCCTGTGCTTCCTGAGCAATCAAGGAGCGTTAGATGACTGCTCTGATGAGTCAGAACGAGCCTCCATCCCCGGCACACTCAGCGTTTCCATGGCCTCGTCCATTTTTCGGGTAAATTTGTCTCGTTAAAACGGAGGAGTTATTTTACTGTGTTTTATTAAAAAAAACAAAGGCCTTTCTGGTCAAGAGTGATTTATTATACAACCACTGCTAATCCTCTTTGAAAAGCTTGTGCTGGTGTTGCACATATGTTTCGGAAGGCGGCACCCAGCCCCGCTCCCTGTGATGTGTGCTGCATTGTTGGTGGTGGTGGTAGATTCCTGCCGTCCACATGTTCTATGACTCCGGCTGACGGTAACTGTAATCACATGCTGCTGCCATCTTTATAGAGTTAGAGGAAGACAGACACACTGACAAGCTAAAGTCACAACCGGTTCTTGCCTTTAGCGCCAGTCGGACATCTCAGTTGGCTTGAGTTCATGAAAAACTACTCGCTGACAATGATGTGGAATAGGTATATGCTGGTGCACAATAAGCTCTCCTCCTACAAAGTTGCTTGTGTTACATCATGTGAAAGAGCAGGTGAAATGGATTTAAAGTTTTCTGACAGTTCTATAATGCTAGGTTGGCTGCTGCAAGTCTCAAACGCTGCTTAGGCGACTGAGATTGGAGGAATTCAAATGTTACTCATGCAGCATAAATAGTGCATTTGGCTGGGGACTATTTTCAGCAGCAGATCAATATGCATCTTCAGAGCTTGTGAGTATTACTGTGGCATCAGGATGGTGTGAGTGTGTGCGTGCATGTCTGCATCAGTATAAACTACAGTGTGTGTGGTGTGTTCACCGGTACAGAGAAGCGGCATTGAAACGTTGGAGCAATGTTATCAGGTTTTAAAACCATGCACACATACACATAAACACACAGACAGGTTTGAGCACCTAACTTTGTCAGGACTTTGCATCAACTTCTATTCATTGTGGACAGCCTAAACCTCAGTCTTAATCGCAAACACACAACTACATTTCTGCCTAAACCTTATTCCTAATCTCAGATCTCAGAAATGACATTTTGCCAAATTAGGAGGCTTCATGGTCCCCATTAGGTTCACTCGTCCTTACAAGGTCAGTATTTATGCTGGTAAAGTTCCTAGAGACTTACCCTAACAAAAAACACACACACACACACAAATACACACACACTATTCATTGTGTTAATAAAGAACATGAACAAGGCAGGTCTGTAGTAAAATAACTGAAATAAAAAAATGCACCTGGCGTATGTACACGGAGATTTGTTAAATGTACAGGGACTTGATAAAAAAAGATAAGTTCACTGTGAGCTATGAGATCACATCTGCAACTGAGCTGTGAATATAGGTCGTCTTGAGCAGAATCAGTTCAAACTGTCTATTTCAGCTGTTTGGGGCAGATCAACACAGACTGACACTAGCTTGTCACAGTGCACTTACAGTACAAGGCCAAACAATCCTACACATGTCTGTCCAGCTCTTTGAGTAGAAATATAAAGAGAGAGGAAGGAGTCTTATAATCTACACCATATTGTATTTGTGTGTATTGTATAATGTTTGAATCTTTTACATCAACATCAAATATTATTTCCTGGGTAACTGGAAAAAAATCCAGATGAGATATATAGCGAAATGGAATTGGTTTAGTTAAGTGGGGTTT
This sequence comes from Pleuronectes platessa, assembly GCF_947347685.1. NCBI lineage: Eukaryota > Metazoa > Chordata > Actinopteri > Pleuronectiformes > Pleuronectidae > Pleuronectes > Pleuronectes platessa. Next base: position 5,387,184 of record NC_070647.1, read on the forward strand.
GAACCTCTCTCTCGAGCACTAATCTTTGTTTATGCACACAATTACTTCTATCACTTTTTGTGAGTATAACAAAGTGAACGCTTTATAGGAGAAAATAATTGCACACTTTGGATACAGATGTGCGAATTATTATGCGTTACGTATATCAACACTGGACTTTCTACAGTGAACGTCTATAGAGGGAGAGTGGTTCGACCACTTAACAGAGGGTTGTTTGTTCGATCCCAGTCTCCCCGAATAACATTAATTAATTTGTGTGTGTGACTGGGTGAATAGTAAAACTGTATTGTAAAAGCACATTGATCTGTCATCAACTTGAAAAGTGAATATATAGACCTTTTAATATAAAGATGATGTCTTTGGTTGCCTAAGAGGTATGGAGTCCCTCTTCTGGTGCATCTGTATAATCCAGTCAACGGCTACACTGCTGTTCTCCCCCTCTATCACCTGCTCTTCATCCTCTCACTGCGCCCCGTCCTCATTCTGATCACGATCATGTTTGACAAAGGCAAAGACAAAAGAGTGGACGAGCTGCTTCTTTATTAAATTACCCGGCTCCGCTCCAGTCAGCCCTCTTTGCTCCGTGGTGGGCTGTGGTGAAATATCGATCGGAGCGAGCCCTCAAGATGATGGCCGCACAGATAACAGTAACTAAATGATGGATCCTTCAATGGGTTCGCTGAAGAGGGCCTTTAAAAGAGATGGCTGCTGTCTTCCAGCCAGAACTAACGGCCTCGGGGATTTTAATGCTTATCTATGATGTATCAAACTGTATTCGTGTCTGATAGCAAAGTGCGATTGTGTTCCAGCGCCCCAGGGTTATATTCTCCCCGACTGTTCAGGCTGCAGACAGGTTCCTCAGATGTGCCTTTTCCCCCCCTCCCTCCTCTTCCTCCTCTCTCCTCCCTTTCTCTACCTGTCAAACACTACCAGCTCCTGAGCTTCCAGCCAACACAAACCCCTGCTTGGTATTGATGGATAGAGACAGCTGGAGTGGAAATACAAAACGTTTGAGTGTGCAACCACACGCATACAAACACACACACACACCATACTGCTTGAGGAGGTTGCAACTACAGCTGCGGAGCAGATTAACAACTTTACTTCCCAATTAGCCCACTAAGCAGAGGAAATGGCTTTAACTGGCCTTCTGCTTCCTTTCTTCTCGGTGTATGTGTAGGCCTATTCACAATGAGTGTGAGTGTATCGGCTGCCTCTGATCTAATTCTTAGGTCCGACAGCTGCCTACTGGCCTAGCGGCTGTCACATGTTGCCTTCACTTCCTGTTCATCTAACACAGGCATGACTGGGGGCCTTGATGGGGGGTTGGAAGTCCAGGTATAGCTGTGACCAAAGAGGCTGACCTACTGTAGAATATGACATTGTGTGTCATAAACTTCTGTTGGAGCAGTAAGTAGACATTTTATTGTACTCTATACATCTGCAATAAAGAGGAAATTGACTTCTTTCCCATTGCTAGTAGAGTACAATCTGTTTTTTTCCCATGGTGCACCAGTTCGACGTTATGAATACACCTAAAACTCAGGGGCTCTCTCACATCACAGTCTTGCCAAATTAGTACATTCACCCAAGTGTCATGTTTCCATTACCGCCAATCAGAGCCGGAGCCAATAAAAACCCATGAGTAATTTGACCAAGGAGTGAATGCTGATTGTATCCATTTCCATTTCACACAAAAGCCACAATAACATTCCTCTCAAGAGGTAAAAGCAGCTGCTTGTCCCTTTGCCAGGGCAAAGTAACATCATCTGGAGGCCTGTAGTTTCTTTCCAAAGTCTCACCCCAAACATTTCCCAACATTGTGGACATTTCTGCTTCATGTCTTGTGTTCCTCTTGCTTGAACTGGCTTAACGGCCATGATTTCCAGGGGCACAGCTCTGTTTCATGCATATTCTTAAGGTTTCAAAGGATGTGCACGAATACAAAAGAAATGAAAGCAGAGTACAGACAGATGGCTCCGTCCCTTTCCCGTACACATATCTCATGTTGAGCATAATCGAGCCTTGAGAAGTCAGTGAGCCAACATGTGAAGTACAAAATAAAATTACCTTTTCATCTACATGGCAAGCTGCTCTTTTAAAATGTAACCTGTCTATTCTGGTGTGACAGAAAAGGTTGGACAAGACAAAGGCACACCATTAACAGTGTTACGATTGTGTCTTGGTGAATTGCTGTACAAAGGCTTCAAACCCTTAAGAGCAAGCACTTTATGTTTTCATGTATCACAGATCAGGTGTCAGACCAACTCGCTGGTTGAGAGAGATCGGAATTCCAGCACCTGTGGAAGTAACGGAGATCTGAGCGGCTCTGACTCTGACTGTTACATCAGTCTCATCGTCATTCGCTTCTCTAAACGGAGTCTGTTGCAAGTGTCGTCATTGTCAGGCACAGACATCATCGAGAATTTCAATGATGTGGTTTGGGGTGTTCACTCCAGAAAATGTAGTTGTGTGTTTGCAGGCTTAACTGTTGTAATCATCAATTCCATTAACCTCCACAAAGCTTGTAGGCTACAGAGAGAAAGGAAGAGAATTTTGCTCCCTGAGAATATTCATATCGTGGCATCACCGCGTACAATAGGAGGAAACTAAAGTAGGGGGACAACATGTCTTAAAGCATGTGCAGTCAAACCCCGAAATACGTAGAATGGTGTAAATATTCTTTTCACATGGACATTACGGCTTCAACTAACAGTTATTTAAATAACCGAATAATGTGTCAATTATTAAAGAGATAAAAAGACAAAAGCTACATATCCTGCAAATCCATTTTCCTGTGCAATTCTGTTTTTATATTATAACAGATATCGGCAATAAAATTATGATGATAATTTGATTTTCAGAAATCTACAATTTAATTCTGACATGTAATAATTCAAGTTCAAGATGTCTTAAATTTAGTTTGAACTAGTCGGTATGGTGTTGTCGATATCGTGAACTTGAATTCTTACGTGTCAGAATTAAGGTGCTGATTAAATTGTAGATATCTATAACTGGAATTAAACAATAGAATATATTATTAAACAGCTTTACCCCTAACAACACATCCTATTTAGCAGCAAAACTGATGCCACAGGGCTTATTACAACTACAAACTAACTAAATAGTACAACTTTAAAGGAAAAAGTGCAGTAATTCTATGGAATGTCTTAAATTAAAACACAGTACAGAGGCTACTCTGCTGTCAACACTGTGGGCGCTCCTCCCAACCAGACTGACCACAGCAGCCTGTAACTCCAGCTACTACTGCAACAATAACATGATGCTGTATGTTTGAAGGATTGAGTCATTCGCTGGGAATTATTAATTCACTTCAAAAGCCCAAATTATTAATTTGAGGTCACAAACTACCACTTTGTGCGCACCAATTAACAGAAATGTGCCCTTGATGCCTGGTGGGCTTGGTAGTTTTCAGCCCCTCTACCTCCCTTTGTCAATTAATCAAATGAAATTGAAGTGAAAGACAAAATGTCAGTGTGAGTATGTGAGCCACAGAGCTTCAATGAACTGATTTGCTGATAGAGTTGTGGTGGGTGTGTACTGAAAGGTGAATATTTCGATTTCCCAGTGATTTCCCAGGCTTAAATACACTCTGTCACACCAGTGTTTCGCGCTGTGTGATTTTGCCTGCAAACACTGGATTTACCTGATATTGCATAAGCCTGACAAACTAACACAGACCAGGGCGCTAAGAATAAGATGGAATCATTTAACAGTGAGGTTCTATCTCGGCTGAACTCTCCCCCTCACTCCTCCCCTCCCTGTTTTCTTCCTCTCTTCCCTGTGGGTATTCTCCTACCTCACGAGGATCCCAGCCGCCCCTGTGCTGTCTGCTTGACGGTGTTCTGTCAAGCCCCTGCCTCAACTTCTTCCTCTCGTGTTGCCATAGAAACCGGCGGCAGAGGAAAAGTACAAGCGAGTGGATTGTCTGGGAAAAGGACAGTGGGAGGTACAGATAGTCTTCCACACCACACTGTGAGACAGCTGGCAAAACAAAAAAGTAGAGTTTGTGTTATCTGAGAGACCAAAGAAAAGGCTCTACTCGGCTTCCATGGTCTGGGTTTATGGGATGGTGTCCGCTCCTAATATTTCTGGTGGTTTTGGGCATTAAGGGCGTGAAGCAATAACAGAGAAAAGAAGATTGGTTAGTCACGCAACTTCCCCAAAGTTACAAACAATAAGAAAACAACTTGAGTACAGGCCTTTTCAGCATGACATTCAGGATCTGTGTGAAGTGCAGTAACTAAATGTTAAAAGCTCCAAGCACATTCATGCACCGTTCGTCACCATTCTGTGACGACAAGGCAAATTAGAGCGAGCTTTCAGTGGTTGTGTTAGATTCCTGAGCATTTCCATGTTCTTCAAGTCAAGTTTATGATTCATTACAGGAGGAGTAAGAAGGACTTTTCTTTTTAAGGAGGAAAGCAAACACAATCATTCTTGGTCAGTGAGACATGGAAACAAAAAACGGTCAGAAGTGCAGTCACTTGACATGTTAAAATCAATCATGCAGTCTAAATGTCCCCTTCTATCACTGAGGCTGCCAATCAGAGCAGGAGGTCAGCGGCAGAGAAGCTGCATGTTCAGGGTGGAGAAAAATATACTGCAAAGGGAATACTACGGCAAATTGATTGTACAAGGAAGGGTCTTCAAACCACTATAAAGCAAAAGAAAAGGGTGATGCATCTTACATTCATGTCAATCATGATACACAGACTGTCTTATCTTTTAAATCAGGTACTCTCTCCCTCTTTCCCCGCCATGCACAAGATCCCTTGTGGAATATTTCAATACTAGTAGTACAGCAGAGTGTGTTCACAAGCTGGTAAGAATATAGTTTCTATCATCAGGCAATAATACACAATTCTGTGGCTGATTTCACACTATTCAACGCAACAAAAGTTGATGGCAACACACACAAGGAGTAGCGGAGCACCTGTTAAGGTAGTGGAGGAGACTGTGAGTGACCAAACATGGAAGTCAACAAATCACAACTGAAATATATAGACCTTGGGTATGTTTAAAGTCAATCATTCTTCATCTTAACTGTCAGTTCTGTCGATTGTACACAAACCTTGAATAAATCGTATAATAAATCTTTTCTTAGAGACTGGTATTGAGTTCATCCTCTCAAGGGAGGGTTCTTTGGCCTGCCAATCCTTCACGCCCCCATTCTAGTCCTTCTCAGATGCTGTCGTCATCCTTCATGGTTGCCAACTAGTCTTTGCGAGAAGGAACCGGTTCTCCAGCTGAGGCTGTCTGTAGCAAAATGGGGTCAATCCCAAATACCTTATCAATGTGATCGGTCCAGGTCCATCAGAGGGATGGCTGCCACAAAGCAAAACAAACAAAATAAAACAACCTGCTTTTTAACTGTTTGTTGACGGCTTTTAATCTAGTAGTTTTGAATTTCAAAATATATATGTCACAGTTTTTTCTTATCGAGACATTATTAGAAAATGTTTATAGCCCTATCTGTTTTAGTAATTAAAGTAGAGTGCATACCACCGCCAAGTTCCAACAGTCCCCTTATGAAACCATATTTACATTCCCTAGATCTGGATTTTTATTTAGAACTGCACTAAATTGCCCGCACTCATAAAAATCAGTTCTCAGAGAAATTAATCAAAATGTTGAAAAACCCACTGTCTTGCATTCTCTTGTTAAAGAAGGTGAAAAGGGAATCTGCACCAAAATGAAAAGATTTCTCCATAAGTTTGTGGTAATCTGTCCAAATGCTAATTAATAACCTCAATGACTCCAGTTCATTTAGGGGAAGTGTCAGATCCCTGCTGCTGGGCTCTCTGGCTCACCAGTTATACTTGCTGGGATGGTGACAGTGCAACACAGCATCATTAATGTTAATAGCTCCATCTGTGCCCTTTCTTCTGCTGGGACGTGTCTTAATGTCTCGAGTTACAAGTCTTTTACACCGGCACAGGTGTTTGTTTTTTATTTCACCACATTAGACTCCAGAACTATCTGGATGTGAACAACATGCAGTCAGTGGAAAATTTCTCACAGCCGCCATTTTGACATGACACAGTGGGTAAACACAGGAGTTAGTAATGACACCAATTAAGGCTCTGTTCTATTTAGGTACAGAGCCTCCATTAATGTGAACAGTGACACCTTTGTAAACCCATTATGTCATGACAGAATGGGGTTTGTAACTCACTATTACCTACTTCACTATGTAGGGCCTCCTATTTAGAAGACTATAGAGGTGACCTCCTCTGCAAAAGAAAACTAAAAACCTTTTAGATACTATTCTGCACATTTTCTCTGCGCCGGTAATTACGTAATTGTCGCAGGATTATGAAGTAAAAGAACCACAGCAGGCCAATAGAAAATCCCCAAATCTTTTTTTGTGTTTATTTTACAGTTATTACTTTCAGGTTGAAGCACATTGAATGACCATGGCTGTGTCTAATCACGAGTTCGCCATTTTAAAGTAGTGTCGGTGTATTTAGTTGTTTTTTTTATACCCTATATAGTGCTTTTAATGTTTTCCATAATGCATTGTGAAAAATTGTGCACAACCAATGGTCGCTAATCAAGCAATATCTACCATCATGCATTGCGGTCGCTGCGGAGAGACGAAGGGAGCAAGGACAGAAGGGGTACACATGGAAAGGTTGCCAGTGTATCACAGGGCTATATTCATGATTTAGCCCACATTTCTATCACCAAAGTCATGCACCTTAGAGCTTATCTCACTGTACATCCAACTGCAAGATATGAATTGAGACTATTTCTCAAACTGTCCAGATATTACTTGAACATGGACGGCATGGCCATAGACATCCAGGGTGTCTCGTGAAAATTGTAGGCCTGTTATGTCCATTTTCACAGCATATATAGTGGTTTCAAGATCCATGAAAGCCTTTCTAACTCAGCAGTCATCACAGTCGTTTTACTTCCATGCATTTATCCTCGCACTGCAGGCCGCTGGCTGCTTTGAGAGGCAGGCAGTAAAATCGAAACTAAACTATTATAGCATATAGCAACCTGTCAGTGATTCATTGAGCCGAATGCTTTTCTGAGAGGAGGGCAAATAAACATTTCTGGACAAAAAAAAGGAAAAGGAAAGTTCACCCTTTCTGCTGCGAGCATGAAGGCAAAAGTGGATTTTGAATGTGCACAGATTGAATGTTTTAGTGTCCTGGTTTTAATACATCATTTTTTTGAGCGTTACTAAAAATCAAATTCAAAATCACATAAAAGCGCAACCCAATAACAAGCTAATGAGCTAACTGAGGTTATCAGGCAGAAAGGCACCTGACTGGAGGTGGGTGATCCACGTTCTTCTCGTTCATAAAAGCAGTAAATGACAGGAAAGGCTCATCCGCCGCTCACAAGATTCACATTTTCTTATGCAACACAGAAGCCTATTTGGAGCATCTTCAGAGAGATCATCAATAATGTATAGCTTACCCCTGTTTCAGAGTGGCCTGGTTTAATCTTGATCATACGCTCGTAGTGAAGAGTGCCGCTGTAGCCTGAGAGCTAATTAACCAAGCATTAATACCATGTACCATATAAACTGTGGCTGTGCTCAGAGCGTACACAGCAACAGCTATCCTCTGTGGAGTCGTAGTTAGGAAGGAGTGTAGTCTAAGCCCCTTTTCCACTGGGCAAAAAAAGCCCACTAACACCCACTAACATCTGGCTATTTTCTGCAATGGTAATTGATACATTCAGCATTCACTCCCTTACACACAACTATGGCTCTGGCTCCAATCCGAAGTGATGGAAACGCTACACCCTTGTGAGAGAGCGCCTCAGTTTTTGGTGCGTTCATGACGTTGGACATATTGGAAGATAAACTCCTCCACAGGCAAAGGGAAAGGAGTCAATTGTCCTTTGAACAAGTTTACTCTTGTTTTTAAAAAGGAAAACAAGTTAACATTTCCTCTGTGCCATCAGATGTCTCCCCTGGTAAACAGACTTGACTGTATACCTGGGAGTCATGGTATACTGGAAAAACACTTTTTTGTTGGCTGATATGCAACATTAAGGACAATAAATGTTTACCATCTTCTAACAGATACTTCAGCTGGATAGTGCGCCAGGTCACTTAGTGAGAGGGGGGGTCATGATTTCCAGAAGTTAAATTAAGTATAAAAGCAATTAGAAATTGCGTATTTGTCACATAACTTTTTACAAAATGTAAAAAGAAATAGCAGTTATATTTAGAAATAAATTACTATCACCCTTCTGTTTAATTTTGTCCCTAAATTAACTCATAGAGATTTTGAAAGATGAGCATAATATGACTATTTGCAGCACGACAGGACACATTGAGTTTGCATGTCGGTGATGGAGGAGGTATCTCTGTTTTCTGCCTAGGTTAAAGGTTTGCATGTAGTTTTTACCACAATTTAGTTGACGGTTAAGGGCAGAGGATGACCCACCTTAACTGATTGATTGATTGATTGATTGATTGATTGAAAAAAAAGCTTTTCAGCTGGCATGAAGTTATTCTCTGAAGCAAATCATTGAAATATCACCTTGTAAGTAAAAGATGTTGCAAGGAATTAGTTACCCAGTCACACATCCTGCAGATATCGAGCCACATTAGAATTCATGTAATGTTTGTGTTTACCTGATACATTTTTGTCTAGTTTCTCTCCTTGAAGCTTTGTTTTGGTCAATTACTAACAATCACACCAATATCCAGCTCCGGTTTTGAACGGCTATTCGCTGAGTTTATCTCTTTGTCGCTTGGTGATCATTTTCTGTGGGTCCACAGACTGATTCACTTCTCATTGAAATTTGACTCGATGTTAACAAATGTCAACTGCATTGGTGCCACTTGCAGGTACGAGCACAACCACATCTGAACCTATGAAGTGTGACTGTCTGCGTGGATGCTTACAACTTTATGGACAGAAGCTGGGCAACTAACGCTGTACACAGCAAGATAACACAGCAATAGAGCAACAGGGCAGTTAGAGAGAAGTAAGATGTTACTTTCTATCCTGTCTATCTAAGTCTAGATGATTACTGGGAAACACTGAGACTATACTTTACCTGATGGGTAATTACAAGGTTCAACATTCAACAATAAAATTAAGACGCTGCAAATATAATAGTAGCAACAATATTATTTATGGTAATGAAAGGTTGCCACAGGTGATTTTTTTTTTGAGTAACTTATCACAGTGAGATCTTTTAAAATTAAGGACGAGATTAAATACCTCATATGTAGTCAGATATTTTTGCATTGATACACATGCAGAGAAGACTTCAGAGGAGATCAGTGCGTCTAACGGCCCCCGGATTGCTCCGATTCTGTGAGAAAATGCTGTTACCATTTAGAGTCATTACAGTTTCAAAAGGTTACAGCATGTGGAGGGGGAAAAAGCTGCACGATGCCAGAGAGTTTTTGATTTATGCGAGGGTGTAAAAGTGAACTGGGGCTCTTCATGTATTTTGCTGAGGGAACTGGCTTTATAGCTGTATGAAAAGTGTTTTTTTTTATTCGAGGATTTTTAGAGGGATGCATATAAATATGACTGCTGCTGCCTACTATCTGGCTGAGGGCTGATACACTGGCATTTTACTGTGGATTTATTCTTGCACGTGTTCAAAATGCAGTCGATTAGGAGAGCTGTCATTTTTCTTTTCTCTAAATACGTGGTAAACGCACCCCACTGTTTCTTTTCCTTCCCTCTTCTTCCTTCCTACATATTGCAAGTCTACAGTTGTCAGTTGTTCCTGACCTTTTGAATATAAGTGAAAATATTATTTAGGATCAAAGTATTGCTCTCCATATTTTTCCAAGTCTATCAAAATTGACTTAAAGAAGACAACTCACTGCAACATCTAGGAAAAACGTAGCACATGTACAAAACACAAGCAAATGAAGATAATATCTTCATTGTCAGTTCAACCACAAAGGTCATATTCTGAAAAGAAAATGGGAAATAATGTCACAGGAAAGGATTTAACTATTATCTTTAAATGGCACAGCCAGACTACATAATAGCAACCTGATGATTGTTTGACCTGACAGATGTAGGGCGTTGTGAGTAAAAAGAGCAGAGGGTGCAAGAAGTGGGGCATATCTGGGACACGTCACAACGTCCCTACAAGAAGACGAGTGTGACACAGGTAGTTACAAGTGGTTATTTGGCGTTGACCAATGGGAGCAAAGAGCGCCGTCCCTCGCACAGCGGTTAACATGGTGAAGCAGAGAAGGATGTTTCATTAAATTTCAGTAAACCAGTAACTACATAATGACTATTTTTGTTATGCACTCCCACAGTCATCCTGTTTCTACCAAGTGGAAATGAAAAGTCTGTCACTGCGCAGTGACAATGAATGGTTTACTTTCCTTCAGAAAACCCTGACAGCAAACTGGCGAGGTGAGCTCATGTTTTTAGAGTCAAGTTACCGCAAAAATGTCTACACTCTGTGACACACTGATGGTCATCATGAACAAACATGTTGTGTATTTTGATTTTGACATGGATATAGCCTGCAGTCTTTTGGTCAGGGTTTTGGCATTAGTTTGGCAAAATAACCTTAACTCAAGGTCCACTTCTGAAGCTTTCAACTGTATTTCATGATCTTCAGTAAAAGTACTTCACACGCAGTCATTAAATTCATCATTAATGTAGGTTGTTCAAACTAACGTGTATCCCAATTTCAAATTCACTTTCAATGTTCTGCACAGGTGGCTTTAAATTCTTCTGTCATCCTTCCTTCCTGTCATCGGACAGACGGCCTCAGCTCGCCAACTGCTCCGTGCCTTGAAAACTGAATGCCACACTCCAGTTGGGCCTGTCTGTGCCTCCTGCACAATTTGCTGCTAGAACTAGGCCAATTAGCTGGTGGAGAGTTTGAGGGAATAGGCAAACGAAGAATATGTATATGAGAATGTCTAATATGAACAGTTTATCGAGCTGCAACGGAAATCTACATTGGCAGCAGCCCTCACGGTGACAATCACAACATTCCAATTCACAATCATATCCACTCCGCAGTCTCCAGAACGTTCATTAATGTGACAGAATCGTTCCTGGGAGGAAAAGGCATGCACCTGTCTGTGAGACAGAATATTAAGAGGTAGGGAGTAAGAGAGGGAAAGGGAGAGATGAAAAGAAACACAGGAGGGGGAGGAGGGACAGAATGACAGAGAGAGGAAGTGATGAAGTGTGTTGGATTACAGGGTGACATTGAAAGAAGCTCTCTCCGTCCCTTTCTACGCCATCTCTCTCTCTCTTTTCCACTATTCACTCACTCTGCGCTCTTCACCTCCCACGCATCATCCTCCAACTCTCTCACCCGACCCCTGTGAGGGCGCCCCGGTCGACTGGTGGGATCGCACGACTGCCCATCAGCAGTCTGGAGTGTCACAAACATTTTCCCAAGGCGGGAAATGAATAAGATCATTGTCCTTCGCCGCAACGCTGCATGGTAGAACGCAGGGGGAGGGGAGGAAAAAGAGAAAGAGGTGAAATGAAAATGAGAGGAGAGCTGACAAGAGACAAGGGGAGTTATGAAAGGAGAGGAGGAAATGTGAAAAAAGGAAGGGAAAACGGGTGAGAGAATTAAAAATAAATTACAAGGTGGATAAGGAGATAAGAGTGCAGGATAAATAGTCAATTAAAGGAGGAAAATAAAGATAGATGACAAAGAGGAGAGTGAAGAGTGTGGAAAAGGGGGTGAGAAAATGAAACAGGTGGAGAGACAAAGGGAGAAAAGGGAAAATAGATCAAGCAATGGAGGAAATAAAAGGAGGAGAGGGCAGAAAGGAAACAAAAGAAAAAAATGCAAAGGAGGGATGAGTGGAAAATCAGGGAAATTACAGGTAAGACAAGAAAAGGAGGATACATCGTAGGAGAAGAGGGCGATGAAAGTAAAAAAAACACAGGAGAGTCAAGGAATGGAGAGAGAGAGAGAGAAATGAAAAATAAATACAGACATTATTTTGAGGATAGGAGAAAAGGATGAGAGGGGAGGATAGAAAGCCAAATTATAGTGGACAAAAAAGAACATCCGAAATGGAAGGAAAGAAGGGGAAAGGAACAGCTGAGATGGAGAAATGAGGAAATAAGGTGAAAGAGGAAGAATGGATAAAAAATTATGAAAGCTGAGAAAGAAAGGATCTTAAACATCCTGAAAAAATGACAGAGAACTATGGAGGACATATGGAATGAAATAGGAGTTTAAAAATAAGAAACAGGAAAGAATCGCAAGGGAAAGATAAAAAAAAAGGGTAGCAGACGGGTTAATTGACTAAACTTTCATGTGGCACTACCAATGATTTATTTTGATGATTTACTTATAGAAACTTGAGTGCGCAGAATACATACAGTGCATACTGTAGCCTAAACACTCACTCAGAAATTAAGTCATGCGTCTTTTGGACTTAGGTTAACGTGTGTGTGTGTGTGTGTGTGTGTGTGTGTGTGTGTGTGCGTGTGTTAGGGCATTAACTTGGGTGAGTCACCATCGTGTTGTATAAACATTTATTCATAAGAAATATGAAAATGTCAGTGACGTGTTCGTCATATTCTTTCATTAGGGAGACCAATTCAAAAGGTAGATATGTAGAACAAGAGGAAATCAATCCCGGGGGTTGTTCTCTTCCTTCAAGTTGTTTGGTGAAGGCACGAGGCAATGTCAAAAGGCAATGTCTCACTTTGAATACACACACAGACACACAAAAGCAAACACACCAATATTACAGGCTTCTCTGTACGTATTAAAAAGCCGCAGCCATACTCCTGTTACCTCGGCCCAGGTGCTGACTCACTGGGACTTGGCTCATTCACATTCCTGGAGACTGAACAATGTCTGCGTCTAACCCGAGGATACGCAAAATAAAGAGGAGCCTCCTGCCGGTAAAGACATTAAAGATAAGCTGTAACCGGAGAGGCCGGGGTGGAAAATGTCAGGTCTGTTGTTGCCTTTCAAGGACAAAAGGGTGTGTATTCATTCAGATTTAGCAAATGTCAGGTCAGCTACTGTTGTCACCGAACCAGCATGGCCTAAAGGACCCAACACCACATGATCTCTTGATGTCTGACACACACACACACACACACAGACACACACGCGTTTAAAGCTTGGCCATTTTGTTTCTCTATTGTCACATTAATGAGATCACTGTTTTCTCAGAAATCCGAATCACTCAGTTTAATAAACTCAGCTGAGTCTACATTTATTCATTCAAACTTATTTGCATTTAACCTTTCAAATGCAATTCTTAACTTTGGGTAATTGCTTAATAAAAGCTTTGGGTTGTCTGTAATTTGATATCTTGGAAAATGTGCTTTGACCTTGTCAATCATCAGGAGATACTCCCGGATTAAAATTCACACAACATGTCGTGAGAGTCCGTCCACACACCGACAAACTCATAGGGGCCAAAACAATAGTCTGCTTCTGGCTAAGCCGGTACTCAGGGTAATGAGTTGTGTCATTGAAGCTGCACCCAAAGCTCAGTGGAAACCTCCTGCCACAGCAGTTGTGCCTCGCGCCGCTCTCTAAAAAGGAAAACCGGCAGAAGCTACAAAGTCCCCCACAAGACAACACCCACATAAATCTCCATCTGCTCTGATAAACACTGGCTTCTAAACAGTCCTCCCAAAAGTGATATGATGGGACACAAATTCAGCCAGTCCCTTCATAACAGCAACATGTTAATCCACACATTTACACACCAACACATTTTAATGTTTACCGATCCCACCCATCATCTCAGTTTTCCTGATAAAAACCCATCCAGTTATGATCCACTGATGTGATTTGAAGCTGCAAACACAAACAAATCCTGTTTCCGCCGCACTATAACAAACTTTGCTTCCCTGTGTCTTCTCAGGGACCACTTGCCTGCAGGCTATGTATCACTCCAGCCAAGTGTATGGAGCTTGTTAGCACTGGTGCATGGTAGGAAACACCAAGCTTAAACAACAGCAGGGCCGGGTCTAGGCAGGGGCAAGAGGGGGCCTGGCCCCCTCAAATAAATGTTGTGCCCCCTCAAACTAAATAGGGTTAGGGTTAGGGTTAGGCACAATGCCCCCTCAAGATTTGTGGCTGCCCCCTCATACATGCCTGTCTAGACCCGGCCCTGCCCAACAGAATCTGTTTAGACAAAATAAGTATCAGAACAGTATCTTTAAATGTCAGAAAAAAGGTTTCCAGTCACAAGTAGACGATAGAAGCCTATAGTGTTTACCATAAGTGAATTGTGAAACCACAGAGTTGAGACCTGGTATTAACATCTGTTAATATGAGTCTGGGTGATCAGATCACGAGTGGTCAGCTCTAGGTTCAGATCTGAACGCACCCAAATACTTTCTGTAAGCGTCCTTGGATCCAATCACTCACACACATTCGGAGGTGGTATCAGACAGACCGCTGCAGCCCTACTGCTGCCTCCCTTTTTTTTTTTTTTCGAAAACTCAAGGTTTGCATTTTAGTCTTGAAAGTCCAAACATTTTTAAACTCGCGTTCACTAACAGACTGGTTCTTATCAGTCATGACTCATTGTTCTCTGCTGATTCATCACACGTCATGTGTACCTCCTCTGGGGAAAAAACCCTCCAGCCATGAACATCAGTGGTGAATGGATAATAATTACAAGCTTTGCTGACCTTGTGGTCTTTGCTAGTAGCCGTTGTGCAACTAAAGACTGCATTTTATAAAGCTACAGCTGTCCAATCGGCAGGAAGGGAGCTGGTATTCAAGTGATCTGCTTCAACTGCCTGTGAATGCTCAGTGTGTTTGAATGGTCATTTGATATGTATTTTAAGGCATGTTACAGATAAAGATTAAACCTGACGAGGCTGAAAGTCTCGTCTGCACAGGGATTGTTTACATTCCATGTACCTCTATTAAAACGTATTAGTGTGGACGACCCATTCTCAGCCAACATGGTGACAGATGCGAGAGTAACAACTATGGCAATGGCTATGAGGGAGCTCTTATGAATACAGATCCATTAAGACATGATGTTATTTTAAGCTTGAGCAGAACTTGTCCACATCCACATGGAACACATTGTTTTTTCAGTAAGGACTTTTACCTGCACAAGGAATTGAACCTGAGTCATCTGGCTACAAAGTATGATCTCCCTGTTCATTTTGAAAAATGTGAATCAGAAGCAACCTGCGAATGGGAGATAAAACCTGAAAAATTACTTGAACATTTTGTGAGAAAGAAAAATGTTTCTCTTGGCATCAGCTGGCACTTTCCGGGAACATTAAATCTAAACTGTCAATAGAAAATGAACAAGAAAAGCTGCATCGTCAGTTGCCCAAACCAGTTCTGGCCATCTCCGCTCTCTGCAGCCCAGTTTGCCTGCGGACTGGTCCATTTGCATCATTTTTAACTGCTGTTTGGCTCCTGAGAGAAGATAATCCCAGAGTAACAACGGCATTATCTCATGCAAAAGAGGAACTGAGCTTTTCACACAAACAGAGAAAGGTCAGCACTTGGCTGAGAGACAGCTGTCGCTGCTGCTGTGCGCATGTCAGCGACCCAAGGGGAGCGGGGGGGATGCGGGGTCCTCTCAGCTGTTATCACAGTAGGGCAGACACCATATCACCTGGGTGTGGGCAGGTGTTTCCCTGTCCATGTGCCTGCATGTATTTGCACAGACTGCTTCTGTGTGTCTGCAGCTTACACCACCTGCCTATTCATACTGATAGGGAGGCGGATATTTACTACTGAGTATACAGTATCTCTGTGAACAGCAAAAAACTGTTGAATTATTCTCCTGGATAAGGGGACTTGTAGATCAAACGTATTCTCTTATTTGCCTAAGGTGTTTCTGGTTCCTGTTGTGTTTCAAAAACCACCTCAGGACTGCATGTGAATCCACACCAGGTGGATTTTAGTGGCTCTCACACTTGATAGGTTCAGGTATGTCCCTTCAACCTGAACAGGGAAATGAGCCACATAACGAATTCTGCATTCTGGATTTTAGTTTTTTCAGATGTGCTTGATTGCATGATGCAAACTGACATAAACCAAAGTTCTTGAACTCCTCCCCCAAAGGACTGACCGACCGGGCAGGTACCGCAGGTCTGCAGAGCTTTTGATGGGAATCTATTAGGAGCAATTCTTATGCAAAATGAGCATATGATTCATTGAATATGTTGTTCTGTAGAATAGCAGGTCGCAGCGAGCCAGTCAAATATCAGAGTAAGGGCCAATGTGAGCTGGTCTTGACTAACACACACTAACATCAGATTTTTCTCTTCATCATTTATTCCCAGGTCAAATGACTGTGGTGAAGTCACAGGTATTAACAGCTCCAGCTCTGTTTGGCAGAAACATGAGACTCAGACATCAGGGCAATAGAGACTTGTCACCTCTGTCTGCAACTTCGCCGACTTTCTGCCATATCAGCCACATCTCGCCTGTGACTGGGTTCAGGCAGCCGCACACATTTCAAAACAGTTATCAGCTGGAATTTGAGGTTTGAGTGACTGAAGTAATGAGTCACTTGCCTCTGCTGCTTTCTACTGTTAACTAAACCTCAGCAGGTTTTCCCAAAAAATAGTGTATATTCACGAATGTTGGTATAGAAAGATTATATATTTAATCACATCAATCCTAAGCCAGCCTCCTAAACCAAGAAAGACTTCAGTTAGAAAGACCCTCCCTTTTTTAATACTGTAAAAATGTCTGATCTTTCCCACTAATAAGAGAAGTGCTTCTATTTACAAAGATCAACTGATTCATTTATATCTGAGACATGTATCTTAAGGCTCAATCTGAATGTATGATATCATTTCATGGCCATCACGTGCTTATCTAAAACACTTTCACAAAATAATCTTTTGCTCCCTAAAAATTATCAAATCCACCAAGAATGATCTTCATGATCGCCAGCTACTTCTGTCTGAACACAAACACCCATTGTTCCAAAGGTTCCTCAGACTTTATAGCGGTAAACATGACTACATCTGTACCATTATAGAATTAGAAGCTTGACAGGTGTAGCAGCGGTAACTGTTTGGCAAGAAACTAAGACATTGACAACAGGAAGTCAGTGAGATAAACTATAAACCATTTTCTAGCTCACAGTCTGTGTAAAAAGGCTTTTCAGCTCAGACTTCAGGAATAATGTTCAAATAACTCACAAAAGGAGGTAATATATTCCCACTCAGCACAGTTTTACAGTCAGCACTTCTGTGTATGTGTGTGTGTGTGTGTGTGTGAGAGTGAACTCACAATCAAAGTTTTATGGAGTTTTCAGAAGCTGCAGAGACCAAGGTGACATTTCTGCTCTTATCGCCAACTTCCTGCTGTAATCACTGAGAGAGGCTGAGCCAGCTCGCCAGCACCGCCGCTGCTGGTCGGTTTGGCAACAGGTGCCGCAGTGTGTGTGTGTGTATGTGTGTGTGTGTGTGTGTGTGTGTGTGTGTGTGTGTGGTGGTGGTCTAGGCCTAAAGCCAACAAACACAGAGAGGGTCAAAAAGGAGAGATATCTAGAGGAGCCAAGTTTACTAACCCACTAGACTCCACACACACGCAGCCAATTGTAATTTGAAATGCACAGTATTGCAGAGAGTGGCTGTAGAAGCAGAAATAGCCATATAGAGAAATTAAAGCACAACAAAATCTCATTTGCGTACATTGTATGTTAACAAACTATATGAAAAAATCTCTGGACAATATGACAGCAATACCATTTGTCATTAACATCTTCTATCTTTTGCAATAGATATCAGGCTTACTCACTGCAGCTTCGAACATGAAGGTATGTATATGTATGTTGTACAGTGGCCAAGAGAGCTCAACACACACATGCTACAAGTCACAACACATTCAACTACAGAAACGCACTGCAAATAGCGAAAAACAGCACCAGAATTGTTTCCAGGGGACCCAAAAACAGTGATGAACTTGGCTGTCTCTCAATTCCACGTGATGTTATTGAAGTCTGCTACTCGTCAGTGGTGATGGAACTTCCCAAAGCATTGAACTACAGCCAGGTTCATCACTTCTTCGGGTCCCAAGGGAAAATTTCATATTCGACTCTGTCATGTCCAAACCGCGCCAAAGTCGACACTGCACTTCATTGGGCCCTTAACAAACACATGCCGACTGCGAAGTCGATAAGATGAACGGTTCTCGATGAGTTCCACATACACACTAACAGAGATTTGTGAAATAAGTAGACAGAACATAATCGTATGTACTTATCAAACTGGAAAAACTGTTCAGTTAATGTTAAACAATCACAAGCTGCTCTGGCTACGATAAGTTAGAGTTAAAACCCTAATACACCACTTCTTTTTGTACAGGTTTCAAAGTTTTAAATGACAATAATATCGAAAGACCCTTTTAAATCCCTGCAGAGCTATAGACGTCTCTAACGTAACCAACACTATGGGCTGAGATAAATCAAAAGATAGGTTAATAGCCTACACTGCATGAAAAGAAGAATTTGTGCCAGTAAACGTCGTAGGAAATTCTTGGAGAAATTTGTGTTACCAGTGTCTTGCCGTTTTCCAAGCCTGAGAATGTTGGGAGGTGACCCCCCTTCTCCTAATCCTAGGGGAGGCTTTCATATGCAAATGCCAATGCTCTGCGCTTTACAAATGCAAATCAGGATAGTTTCCCTCGGAAAAGATAACACCTTTTTCTAAACTATCTTGAGTAAGTACACAAGGCTTAAAATAAATATAAAACCTGAAATTGTAAATTGATCTTAAGTAAGTAAGTGTGCTATAATTAATTACATTGTATACCACGAGCAAAATCAATGCTATGAAAAAAAAATTGAAACAATGCACATTATTTCAGCATTTTATTATTATCCAAAACACAATCCTACATCTCAACCCCTGTACAGAGTGGCATGATTACAATCACTTTTTCAATTGTGCTCGTTAAATACACAGTGGATGTGTTAACCACACATCTACCAGCAATCCGCTCAATAGGCAGAAATGATGTTGGATATGATTAGTCTGTGTCCTGTAAGCTCCGAACTTCTACTGGCTTTCCATAAAGATATCTATCCTCCCAAAATATTGGAAATTCCTTCATAATTTGAACTTCTTATTAAACTTTCTCAGTATTCCATTAAAACACTAAACGATTTTATCCAAGAGACTTACAATATGTGCATTCAACTATGAGAATACAAACACAGAACAGCAACAATCAGGTGAGTACAATAACTTAAAACCAGAAAGAATAAACCGGTCCTCAGTCACATACACATTCCATATAAAATTTAAATTTAAAAGCTGTTTTAACCGCTGCTTTAAGATGAAAAGGACAGTTGTGAAGCTTTAAGGCCGAATTATAGTCGGGTTGCACGCACGCATGCACGCAAGACGCGCAACACGCCCCTTTCGTGCCCTCTTGTGGCTTGCGTGCGTCCGCCAATTTTTCTAACTATACGACAAAACGACCCGAGCCTCACGCAGCCCGCAAGGCTTGTGATTGGTCTGCTTACTACATCCCGTCCGGAGTCTAGTTTCCGGTTTCATGCCACATAATAAGCGGAAATCACAGAAGATTTAGAAGAATGAATATGGACCAAATAGATGAGCACTTGGCAGAAGAGATCCGAAAGTATGATCACTTGTATAACCCGTCACTGACTGGAGGATTTGTCCGCCAGAAATAGGCTATGAGGAGCCGGAGTAGCGATCTAAATAAACAGTCGACGAAGAAGAAGACGTCTCTTCTTTGTGTGTTTGTCTTCGACAAACAACGTTACTCCGCCTAGTGTTCTGGCGTGGAATTGCGTTGCAACACGCGCAACACGTTAGAAAAGCATAAATCAAAACGAGTCCGTCGATGCAACTGCGTGGCCTTCCGCGGTTGCAGTCGCAGGACTATAATTCGGCCTTAAGTGGGAGGCAAAGTAGGAGGAAACCCGAACAACAGGAGACTTACACAGAGGCATAGAGAGGAGCAATCTGTCTTAAAAGCCCAAACACAAGAGAAACAACACTGTTGTTAAAAGAAATACGTTTTTAATGAAAATAATTTGGAGAAGCCAAAACAGGAGAAAAATCCACAGGAACTTGGTGACATAAGCTGATGTTTGAAGGAAGAAACTATATATTCTTCCAGTGCTGGATCTTCCATTTCCAATTCCAAAAGCACACTGACAACACTGTGCCACTTTTTGCAGATTTTTTGGAAAATGACCTTGTCAAGGCGTTGCATCATTTTTGGGGTGATCTCAAAATCTTCATCCTGGATTTCGACCCATATGTTTTTGACCAGACGCTCGATGATGGCGTTTGGTGATCTGAGCGTGTCCAACACCTTTGCTTTATTAAAAATCCTCGTAACCAGCTTCATAACAATTAGCCTGATGGGTAATTTTCTTCCGTCCTCTGTTGACTCTTGCTCTTCGCTGTATTCTTCCGTGAATTCAGAAGTGTTCACCTCGCTTTCTGAGCCAGACCCTTGACTATCATCCGAAGGCAGACTGGCCCCACTGATCGAGCCCTGTGACACAGCTTTTTCCAAAGTATGTGTTATCACCCTGGAAGTGAGAGGTTCTGACTGTGTATGAAGCCACCACCTCATTACTCCCAGGAAACACCACACCATGGCAAGGATGTCAGCTGATATTATAGCATGTGGCGGTAAAACCATTATGCTTAAGCGCTTTGGTCCTGAGGTGGTCTTGGGTCTCATCCTTTCAATGTGATTGCTGAGGATATTTTTCAGCTCATTGGTTAACTCAAGGTTTTCACCACTGAGGATAACATCAATCCATTGAGACACATTCTGCCCCTGCTGTATCTCACAAACTACTGTTGGAAGCAGAGCGTCAATATCATTCATGACAGACTGCATTGACTGCCTACTTAAAACCTTGTCAAAGGCTGGGTTGTCAGGGCTGTCAAAGTACTTGATATTCAGTCTCTCCACAAGATGACCAATGGACGCTTGGGCAAACTGTTTTGCAGCGCATGTCTTAATCCTTCCACACACTTTCTTCAGAGAGGGGGTGCTTTGGGCTGTTTCTAGATCAACTTGGTTTTGCGTCATGATTTCATCCACAATCACCTCAGCAACGTCATCTGCAACATTCTTCATCTCCAGAGTGGAGCCAGATTCCAACTGCTCATAATCAGAGTCGGAAATTTCCTCAGAAGAACATTTGGTGAACTGAGAGACCTCATCCTTAATGATCTCCTGGACAGTTTTGGAGGTTGCAGACAAAAGACTTTCTCTGTCTTCTGAGATTGTCTTCGAGGATGAGGATGATGACTGACTGACCTTCTTTCTGCTCTCACAAGGTGCACACTTACATTTCAGATTCCTCATGAGTCCTTTGATCATTTGCCCGGTCTGTTGAATCATACACTGTAGTATTTTTGGAGGTGTGATACGAGGAATGGTTTCCTTCCCACTGTCCACGCTCATGGAGAGGACAGAGTTGACACACTCTGCAATCTCTTTAGCAATCAACCTTGTCAACTTCTCTGAGCTGACCAGCTTGACCTCATCTGGAACATCAAGAGCCTGAGCAAAAATCTGAGGAAGTGTGTTGCCAAAACAGCAGATCACACTGTTCTGAGACACAGGCCCATCGGTGCTCACATGACCCTTTAGGGTTGATTGTGTCTCTAAATAGACAATTTCCAGCAGTTTCTCTCCCAGGATGGTTATTGTGGCCACATCAGGTTTGCCTGCTTTCGAAAGATTCCATTGTTCTGATGTCATGCCTTCGAAATAGGACATCACAATGGATAAAATGCTGTTGATGTCCATATTCATGTATCTGATATTGTTTTCCAATACTTCTGTTATTGGCTTGGCGTTTAAATATCAGGTTGAATTTCCTTGTATTCCTGGATATAGTAAATGCTCTCTCGGTTTGCCGTAGACTACATCGAACATTCACACATCAACTAGAGGAAGAAAACAATCCAAAGAGAGAACACACCTAAGAGAACACGCACTAAAGAGTACACACTAAAGGGAGAACACACTCACCAAAGAGAAAGGCATCCAGGACAGCTGACATCACAGGCTGACACCAGGCTTTCCAACAAGCCACGCCCCCAAATATTGACTGTTGATGTCAGTAGCAGCGGTAGCTACCTTGACATAACACGATGCATGCTGGTTAGAAATTGTCTGACTTTTACCAGCTCTGCAAAACATCACCATGTCACATGACCTTAAAATATTGTGGGAGCCAGTTCAGAACGTGCAGTTGTTCTCCTTCAGCTGCAGCACCTGGGAACCAAAGTCTATGAAACCGGCACTATGACACTTTATCCACATTACGTATCTTACGTTATATTCTTACACATTCAGAACAATTAACTGCTGCTTATTTTTCTCCAAAGGAGAAGAGATGTCTTTGATCTCTACCTGACAGCTTGCTATTTACACTTAGAGTTAACATTTTCTGTCATTAAAACAGTTTTGTTCAGGCGATTGTTTGTGTGAAGTAATTAATGATCATGTAGGTGTTTTTTTTGTCCTTTAGATTTATTTTGCTGACTTGTTTTTTTGGAATTATAAACAAGAACATAAATAAATGACCTTGTTGAGAATGTCAGCAAACTATACAAGGAAACATTGTCATGTGGAAAACATACACACACACACACACACACACACACACACACACACACACACACACACTCATGTGCTTGCTTCAGTTGTTTGGATTGAAGCTGCAAGGTTATACCAACAAGCTAGTCACCTGCCAGTTTACAACTCACATCACGCTACGCCTCGCTGTTCACGAACAACCCTCCTTTTCCCCCATTCCCTCGATACTCTCTCTATCTGTTCAGGATTTTTTTAGGAATTTTACTGTGGATCCTCCAACGGTGATGCAGCAAGGCTATTTCCGTTTATTAATAATAAACTCATATTACTCATGTTGTTTTCCAGCTGCCTGTACTATGACGTACTAAGACCCACTATGAGCCAGTATGAAGGAGCTTCCAGTTCATCCATACGGACCTTGCATCGACATTGAGGAGTTCAGGAGTCGGCAGAGAAGAAAGAGGATAAGGTCAGATTCATTAAATCATTTTTCAGATACATGTGTAGGTGTATGTTGTCATTGAATTGGGCTAATTGTACTGATTGTGTTTACAGCTGATTGAAGCTGGACAGATGACATGGATCCCTCCTTCCACAGCCAGGAGCTCACCGACCTGTGTGCCACACTTCAAATAAGACTAGAGGCTACACTGGATCTCACAGCTACACACCACAGTCGTCTACACATTGGGGCAGATTCGGACAGAGTCCCACAAAGAACATATGACCCAGAGGCTGCAAAGAGACATTTCAAGCTTCACCTGATTAGCTTTTCGCTGGCTAGGCTAGTTGTGTTTGTACAATATTTGTGCTGTATGTAAATAAACCTTTGACTCAACATTGTTGTGCAATAGTAGGAGTAGAATTGACGTTGGCTAATTATTAATAATCATGAAATATGATTATTAAAATAACAATTATTTCTTAAAAATAATCAAAAATGATAAAGCTATTAATTAAGAAATGTAACACATTTAATTAGAAATGATACGGTTATCCATTAATAATAGTTAAAATAATTAATGAAAACAATAAAATTATCAATTAAGAATAATACAAATCTGTAATCATTGCTTATTGTTGCGGGGCACCACCCTGGTTACAGGGACCAACGATACAATCTATAAATATCAGTCTCATAATGATAAATGTCAAATCAATAATCTCAGTATTTAATATTAATAATTATTTAATTAACAGTGAAGGCTACTAAGTTCGAGCACAGGCAATCATAATCCAGCTGCAATCACATACATATGCACAAATAATCACAGACTACAGATACTTTAATTACAAAAGCATTTATTAAAAAGGGGAAATAAAGTTATAATGTTATTCAATGATTCATCATTTTAACAAGCTCCGATATTTCAAAGATAAACACAGCAGCAGCACTTATCACAATTCAGACAATACATGTAAAACCGGCGGTCTACCTATGTATGTCTGTCTATGTGTATGTGTGTGTGTCTGTGTCAAAGTGTCTCTCTGTGTGTGTGTGTATGTCTATGTGTATGCATGTGAAATAAAGTTAGTGTTATTTAATGATTCATCATTTTAACAAACTCCCATATTTCCAAGATAACAACAGCAGCCGCTTATCACAACTTAGAAAAACACATGTATTCATCTATGTGTATCTGTGTGTGTATCTGTCTGTGTCTATCAATGTGTGTCTGTGTGGGTGTGTCTGTGTGTGTGTGTGTGTGAGAGAGCGAGAGAGAGAGAGAAAAAGAAGGGGGGGCGTGGCGATGACGCAGTCACTTGGTGACGTCACATCTAAGATGGCGGCCGATCATGATTCGTGGAATCAAGGCCTAAAAACTCTCAAAATGGCGGATTGACTACAAAACAAGATGGCGGAGCCGTTATGAATTTAGAGCCAGAATGGGAGAAGAGGGAGAGAGGAGGTGTGGCAATAATAGATTCAAAATGGTGGTTAACTTGCGTTATCCAAAATGGAGTCTATGTTAATGACACCATGTGGCCGGAGCTCACACTGGTGGTCGTCACATGAATTACACAAAGGGATTTTCAGACAAAGAGAATTCTTTGTCTCTGCTTTGGCGTTCGGCCGCATGGCTTCCAGATGTGTCCGGCCTCTCTGAATATAGATTTAACTATGTTACATGAACTGTATTCTAAATACAGATCGGATGTGTATATAGGTCGGTTTAGAAGGAGAGAGAGAGAGAGAGAATACAAGGAGGGAGCAAAGCTCTTAAAAGCACCGTCAGAGACAAATTACATTTACTTTACCACTCAGCACCCAAGTGGCGTTGTGTGCTGAGGTTTGACCGGTAAAGTCTCTTTAAAGTTGTTCAAACGGTCACAATGAGCTGGAGACGCTGCTCACGGCGCTTAAAAACTGTGGCACAAGGCCGTAACCGGAAACCGGAAGTGGCGAGTCGCCGCTAAACATTAGAGACTCGGCGGTCTCATACAAAACAAATACGTTCAATTATTAAAACAATACGCTACGTATTATATTAACATCTGCCCAGACAATAAAGCCTCTTACTGTACCACCCTCGCGGTGTGCGTGCGCGTCGGGCCAGTGAATCACGTGGTCTCTCAAGCGGTCTTCGGCCGCTGGACCGGACAAACAGCGGATTTGCTCGTGCTGCTTCGATGGGATGAGCGTCGTCCTTCTTCTTCAGGGATGTGGAGCTCGTGCTCCTCAGCGGAATGAATCTCGCGCTTCTGCAGGGGGTGAACAGCGGTAACGCCGCTGTGGATTTGGAAAGAAAGTCTGTGATGCTCGACCGGCGAGCGAGTTCCTGTGCGCGGCCTCTTCAAGTTAAAATCACAAAAGTCCTTTTGGAAATAAAAACGTCGACTGAATAAAGAAATAAAAGAAATGAAAATAAAATAACTCTGGTTGATAAACTAAAGTTAAGGTTGCCCCCGTTAGCAACTGAATCAGCTGAGAGGCCCCGAAGGGGGCCTGGTGTTGTCTTCAGAGCAGGGTAAAAATGGCAGCGATGTTTGGGGTCTCAGTGGTTTTGTTCTACCTGAGAGGTCCTCCTCCTTGAGGAGTTGGTCATAGGATGATGCTGGCTTTAAGCCAATTGAGTGTCAGAAATGGATCTGAGTGGGCGGGGCTTGGAACTGAGCGGGGGTTTCTGGGAAAACCCCAGGACATTTCTCCACCACCAGGGGGAGATTCTTGAGCCTGCAGGAGGATGTTTTCCCGCCCAAAGTTTAACAACCCTTTGTTCCTCTCGGCTCCAGTGTCTGGCGGCCCCCCCCCGCTGGGCTCTGGCCCAACAGTCCCCCTTTTGGTCTGGAGAGTGGGCTATGACCCCGGTCTCCAGGGCAAACTATGGTCGAGAGTCCAGTGATAATCCATGACAGGTAATCCTTGAGTGGAGTTGAAGCAGTGAAAGTTAGTTCATTATGAGGCAGAGAGGCATAAATGTCTTCGAGGCATGAGTCTAAACAGAGAGAGGTAATTGTCTGGGCAGACAGGCTAAATAACATATATTCTAAAACACGGCACACACTTTCAATTTCACATAATGCGTATCGGCAGTTATTGTTAAAATACCAATGAATTTCGGTGAAGAGTGAAATGAAAGAAAAGTGGAAACACGAACAGAAGAAAATGTTTGAGTAGGTGCTGGTGTTTTGAGGTAAACATGTGTGTTATCCTGTCAAACCAAGACATTTAGAACGGCGAGTCACGTTCTGTTGTTCGCTAATCTGTGAATTTATGATAAATCCTATTTCTAGGTTTTCAGATCTACAGATATTGGAATTTCACTGCCAAGACTGAATTGCCAAGTGTACCTGTGAGGGCTGCACAACCGTAGTGGTAACGACTTCAAAATCCTCAACGAGGTCTAAGGAGGTTCACTACCTGAACTACGTTATACAATGTACTGACAGAGGGTCTAAAGCATGCAGCTATTGATGGAGTGAGTGGTTTGAGCGTGTTTTTGTTTTAAAGTTGGGATTTCTTCCCCCCCTTTTCAGATGTGGAGGTGAGAGGGGGTTTCTGGCAGCGCCTTGGTCCTTCCCCGTCATTGAAGTCATCTTTGGGAGTGGAGAAGGAGGGCGTCTGCTCCTAGTTTCGCCAACGGGGTTCAGTGTCTGGTCTCTCAGTGGAGCCTGGAGGAACACGTGGCACAATGTCTCTCATTGCTTCATCCACACATCTCCGTATTTACTCCTCTGTCCCAGGATGCATCCCATGTGTTGGATTTCGGTCACCACATCTATACTCCTGGTACTGATAGGGTCTCCGTCTGTTCCAGCCCCTACTCCTCTGTTGAGAGGGATTCAGGTGCTGAGGTCGAAACTGTTTGTGGGGCTGGTTGAAATCCTCACCCCCTTGGTTTTGTGGGGCGCCCTGTTGGAAGGGTCGCTGTTCCTGGTTCTCTTTGCTGGGGTTCATCTTGGCGTGGGGAAAGTTGTCATCTTCCAGCGCCGGGTCCACATTTAGTTGGATTTGAACTGCCAGAACCACGGTGTCGTCTTCGTTGAACCCTCGGTTGTCTGGGTCGAAGCGATAAATGTCTTTTTTAAGGGGCTCTAGCTGCCGGGTGCAGATTTCCTCTCTTTGAGGGGGTGCTGAGTCATCAGGGTCTTCTGAATTGTGTGTGCCACAGTATTCATCTCTTGCACCGGGAGTGGAGGACCATCCAGGACGCGACCGTGAGTCATGGTGCGCCCCTGCCTGAGTGGCAGACTGGGAAATCTCCTTCAGCCCTCCAGGACGGATTCCTTCCGTCGTTGTGGTGTGGATCAGCATGGCTCCGTGCAGGATGTGTTCCTTCTGGCTGGAGTGGATGCTGTGTGTCTGGTGGAAAGGCATTTGGAGTGCCTCATAGCGGTCCCAGGTCACTGCACGTCTAGGGGTTGAGCCCGGCCCCCCCTTTGGTGTTGAGGGGGTTGGAGCGGTCAATTGCTGGGTGTGTCTGGCTCTCCAGAGCAAAGCTTCCTCTGCAAGAGGGTTGCGTAGCTGTGCTCGCAGCTTTTCTCCCAGTGTCTCTGTTCCGCTGGCTCCACCGGGAATGACGTCAGCTCCTGGCCCTGTCATCAGGGATATCAGCTCGAGGGGGGGCAGCTCTGTTTGACTGTGCCCCCCTTTCTGCTGACCTTTGACCTTCCGTGCAGAGCTTCGTGCTCCTGCACCGCCTGGTCCTGTTCTGTGCGGGTCTCGATGATATGCCGCAGGTGGGAGTTTTTCTCCTGCTCCGCTCGACATGCTGCTGGCGTGGCCTGGAGCTCCTTCGCATGTTCTTGGGCCTGCAGCTCGGCTCTCTGCTGGTAGAGGAGTGTCAGTTGACCCAGAGCATGGGGTATTTTTGGATGCGGGCCAGTGGGGTTGATCAGGTGAATGGACAGTTCTTTAATCTTACGATCGCAGGTACTTAAATCATACTCACTCAACTCACTCACTTCATCACTAGAAAAATTGATCAGACTGGCGACTGTCTCTGACAGGTCGTCTGGTCTTGAGGGAGCCCTGCCCCAGTGTGGTCCATGCTACTCATCTTCTGAGTGCGCAAACACCTGGTGGGCTGCTCAAGCTTGCTTAGATAAAAGCGGACAAAAACTCAATTATAGCATTTCTATAAAAATTGCTCAGACTGGCGACGGTCTCTGACAGGTCGTCTGGCCTTGAGGGAGCCCTTGCCCCAGGATGGTCCATGCTACTCATCTTCTGAGTGCGAAAAGAGCCTGGTGGGCCGCTCAAGCTTGCTTAGGTTAAAAGCGGATAAAAATTTAATAAACACTACACAAGATGCACAGGTGAGCTTCACTCTGTGTCTATATAGTAGCGCTATGTAGGATAGCTTGATGGCTCAATCCTTAAGACCTAGTTGGTTAACAAACAAGTCTCAACAAAACTAGTCTCTCAAATCTAGTTTGTTTCCTTAAAATTAAAAAGCATGCAGAAAATTCTCCAATAAAAAATATTACTAACCTACTGAAACGTAGTCAGCAACCAACCATAGCTATACACAACGCCTGCTTAGCAAAGGGAATTAAGAATAAAGAAAATTCAAAAAGAGAAATAAATTTCCAAAATTATTTTTCTCTTAAGAAAATGAATTATAATTATTGTGCATTGAGATGACACAACCACTAATATGCAATAAGCAGCCAACCATGGATACACAAGGCAATAGTATACCTGTTTGGCACAGGTGCAAAGGGATTACAAATAAAAAATTCAAAGAGAAATAAATTTCCAAAATTATTTTTCTCTTTAAGAAATTAATCATAAATATTGTGCATCGCGAATACACTACCACCGATTGCACTCTGCAGCCAACCACAGATACGCAAGGCACGAGTATACCTGTGTTGCAAAGGTGCAGGGGAATTTAGAAATTAAAAGAAAATTATTTGCAGAGAAATAACTTTCAAAATTATTTCTGGATCATTGTACACAGTATTATGATACAGCTGGAGTTAGATAGCCTCACGCAGGGGCACCATTTATGTTGCATGCGTGAAGCGTTCCACCCTCACACGGGGATCCATTTATGTTGTGAGGGATAAAAAAAAAGTTTTGGAAGGGAAAAAAAAAATTTAATTAATATCTTTTTCTTCAAAAATTAATTTCTGGGGGAAAATGAATCTGGATTATTGTACAGTATTATGATACAGCTGGAGTTAGAATGCCTCACACGGGGCACCATTTATGTTGTGCAATAGTAGGAGTAGAATTGACGTTGGCTAATTATTAATAATCATGAAATATGATTATTAAAATAACAATTATTTCTTAAAAATAATCAAAAATGATAAAGCTATTAATTAAGAAATGTAACACATTTAATTAGAAATGATACGGTTATCCATTAATAATAGTTAAAATAATTAATGAAAACAATAAAATTATCAATTAAGAATAATACAAATCTGTAATCATTGCTTATTGTTGCGGGGCACCACCCTGGTTACAGGGACCAACGATACAATCTATAAATATCAGTCTCATAATGATAAATGTCAAATCAATAATCTCAGTATTTAATATTAATAATTATTTAATTAACAGTGAAGGCTACTAAGTTCGAGCACAGGCAATCATAATCCAGCTGCAATCACATACATATGCACAAATAATCACAGACTACAGATACTTTAATTACAAAAGCATTTATTAAAAAGGGGAAATAAAGTTATAATGTTATTCAATGATTCATCATTTTAACAAGCTCCGATATTTCAAAGATAAACACAGCAGCAGCACTTATCACAATTCAGACAATACATGTAAAACCGGCGGTCTACCTATGTATGTCTGTCTATGTGTATGTGTGTGTGTCTGTGTCAAAGTGTCTCTCTGTGTGTGTGTGTATGTCTATGTGTATGCATGTGAAATAAAGTTAGTGTTATTTAATGATTCATCATTTTAACAAACTCCCATATTTCCAAGATAACAACAGCAGCCGCTTATCACAACTTAGAAAAACACATGTATTCATCTATGTGTATCTGTGTGTGTATCTGTCTGTGTCTATCAATGTGTGTCTGTGTGGGTGTGTCTGTGTGTGTGTGTGTGTGAGAGAGCGAGAGAGAGAGAGAAAAAGAAGGGGGGGCGTGGCGATGACGCAGTCACTTGGTGACGTCACATCTAAGATGGCGGCCGATCATGATTCGTGGAATCAAGGCCTAAAAACTCTCAAAATGGCGGATTGACTACAAAACAAGATGGCGGAGCCGTTATGAATTTAGAGCCAGAATGGGAGAAGAGGGAGAGAGGAGGTGTGGCAATAATAGATTCAAAATGGTGGTTAACTTGCGTTATCCAAAATGGAGTCTATGTTAATGACACCATGTGGCCGGAGCTCACACTGGTGGTCGTCACATGAATTACACAAAGGGATTTTCAGACAAAGAGAATTCTTTGTCTCTGCTTTGGCGTTCGGCCGCATGGCTTCCAGATGTGTCCGGCCTCTCTGAATATAGATTTAACTATGTTACATGAACTGTATTCTAAATACAGATCGGATGTGTATATAGGTCGGTTTAGAAGGAGAGAGAGAGAGAGAGAATACAAGGAGGGAGCAAAGCTCTTAAAAGCACCGTCAGAGACAAATTACATTTACTTTACCACTCAGCACCCAAGTGGCGTTGTGTGCTGAGGTTTGACCGGTAAAGTCTCTTTAAAGTTGTTCAAACGGTCACAATGAGCTGGAGACGCTGCTCACGGCGCTTAAAAACTGTGGCACAAGGCCGTAACCGGAAACCGGAAGTGGCGAGTCGCCGCTAAACATTAGAGACTCGGCGGTCTCATACAAAACAAATACGTTCAATTATTAAAACAATACGCTACGTATTATATTAACATCTGCCCAGACAATAAAGCCTCTTACTGTACCACCCTCGCGGTGTGCGTGCGCGTCGGGCCAGTGAATCACGTGGTCTCTCAAGCGGTCTTCGGCCGCTGGACCGGACAAACAGCGGATTTGCTCGTGCTGCTTCGATGGGATGAGCGTCGTCCTTCTTCTTCAGGGATGTGGAGCTCGTGCTCCTCAGCGGAATGAATCTCGCGCTTCTGCAGGGGGTGAACAGCGGTAACGCCGCTGTGGATTTGGAAAGAAAGTCTGTGATGCTCGACCGGCGAGCGAGTTCCTGTGCGCGGCCTCTTCAAGTTAAAATCACAAAAGTCCTTTTGGAAATAAAAACGTCGACTGAATAAAGAAATAAAAGAAATGAAAATAAAATAACTCTGGTTGATAAACTAAAGTTAAGGTTGCCCCCGTTAGCAACTGAATCAGCTGAGAGGCCCCGAAGGGGGCCTGGTGTTGTCTTCAGAGCAGGGTAAAAATGGCAGCGATGTTTGGGGTCTCAGTGGTTTTGTTCTACCTGAGAGGTCCTCCTCCTTGAGGAGTTGGTCATAGGATGATGCTGGCTTTAAGCCAATTGAGTGTCAGAAATGGATCTGAGTGGGCGGGGCTTGGAACTGAGCGGGGGTTTCTGGGAAAACCCCAGGACATTTCTCCACCACCAGGGGGAGATTCTTGAGCCTGCAGGAGGATGTTTTCCCGCCCAAAGTTTAACAACCCTTTGTTCCTCTCGGCTCCAGTGTCTGGCGGCCCCCCCCCGCTGGGCTCTGGCCCAACAACATATACCTCGTTCATGTTTTTTCTTCCCTGTACAATATGTTCACTTATAACATCAAGCATCACATGAATGAATGTATAGTCTTAATTAACTGCATTGCTTTTGGTAAAGGCTTTCTAATAAATAATGATTTATTATATATATATTACTAGTAACAACTATATATTCATTTTTATTATTAATATTGTGTGGGAGGGGCTTACCCCACGTGTGTGCTGCAATGACCCAGGGTGACCAATGGCAACTCTTCTACCAGCCAATCACGAGTGACTTTCCGGGTTGGTTTCCTCCAATGGGGAATCGAGAGAGGCTCAGCAGCGGCTACGCCCTGAGTCATATGCTAATTAGATAACACCTTCGCTCCGCGAAGTCTTTATTTGACCACAGTTAACTCAGATACATACACTTAAATGGACATTACATATAATTCGACAGGGGAGACAACAAGGAGGTGCTATAAAGTCCCTTCAGCAACTGAAAACATGTTTAAGAAGTCCTTTGTCCACACACCAGAATGGCAACGATTTGATCCCAGGCTCCTCTGTTCCGTGTGCCTCAGTGTCCTTGAGCAAGATGCTGAACTCCAAATGGTTCCTGCTGCTATGAGATGCACTGCATGACTGTGTGAATGGCAAAAGCCGTGTTGTAAATCACCAGTGGTCGTCAAGATAGAAAACATAAACACAAACCATTTACAGACCATTTGTTGGATTATGTTATAGCGACTACCACTGATGTAGGGTTTTATAACTTTCATGGGAGCTCAGAACCCCCCCATCTTTATGGTCACCAAGTAACTCTCAGCCTGCCATCTGTGTAACGTAGGGCAGGGTCCAGAAAATCCATCCTTTTCTACTATCCTAGAATAAATCCACTGTCTTCAGGGTCCAGAAAAATGCTTCTCAGTTCTCCCTTCTAGCATAAAACTTGCGTCTTTCTACTTAAAATAAACACAAGCATATAGCAGATGAGCGAATGGCAGAGAAATAAATGTGTAAAAGCATTTTTAATTGGTAAGTTTCCATTTGTGTTGCTCTTGTTAAAGCAGTGACATTATCATTAAGATGATTTGTAAAAGGTGTTGGCAAACAGTTACTTATTTACACATCCTGCAGTAAACAAACATGTATTGCTGGCTACCGGGCAAAATTAAGTCCAATATTCAGTCTCTTTTAAGAACAATTTATCGCCAAACCAATTTCTTTTAATGAGAAAAAGGCTTCACCCTGTTTTTCATCTTGTCACAAATTGTATATTCTCGTGCTGGGCATGTCAGGGATATTAGACTTCACAGAGTTCTTGGACAAAACAATGTTGATTTAGAGCAGAAAACTAAAACAGTATGCTGAAAGGCATTAATATGAGACATAGTATGAGTATTAAGTATAACAGTACTTTGTGTAGCCTTAAAAATGCCGCCTTGATTTCACAGACACCTTTAAGCTTGTGTTGACAACCAAGGTCCTAAAACCTCTTTATTTTTGTAAACCTGTGCAAAACCCATGAAACCATTCTGCTGTGAGAGCAAAAGTAACTTTCATTGTGTTGCCAGTCCCTGAGTTTTTCGCTGAAATGCATCCAGTGGGCAAATGATGATGTAACTTGTATCTCAATGAGATTATATCGTGATACACATTCTGAGAAAATAGAAATGGAAAACAACGACCTTGAGCATTGTGTAAGCTTTTCCTGCAAGTCCTGTTTGCGTAACTGACACACACACACAAAAACACACACACACAATGAAAAGCCAACTTGCCTTGTTCATCATTTTCATTTTTTTTTGTTACCATTTGGGTCATTTACATAGAAAGTACATAAAACACAGTGTACGTACTGAGCAGATGGTTGACTATTCCTGGTTTATATATCCCCATACCACAAGGCACAGCCCGCTAATGGCTAAGCACATAAAGTGTAATGGTTCAATAACGCTGAATAGTTAGAATGAAGATCTGAAGTATGGGATTATTCATTTTATGCTCCCCATAATCCTCAACTGCAGAAAAATAAAACTAGGATCCAAACTTTCATCACTTTCAACAAAGGCACAAACAATCTGGCTGTGATTCTGACGCACAGCCTGATTAAAGCGCCATAAAGCAATCTTACACCTTATCTGTCTTCGGCCCACGCATTTGGGAGAAAACAAAACAGCGAGTGTGTGAACAGGCGGCTCTGCGTTCTCGGCGCTGATGAGCCGTTTCACCGTCTGATGAGGCCGTGGAGTCGGGCTGATGCCAGATGTCCCAGAATAATGGGCCTCTCTGAGTGTACCTGTTATCTCTTCGCCAGGCACTCTGAATGACAAAGCCACGTCTCTGAGGCGATCTGTGATGAGAAGATGGCGATGTGGCTCGATAAGAGCGGCGGATGAGTCTCCCGTAATCTGAGTAATGAACATCCTGAAGAGGGCTATGGCTTTTGTGCACAGTCGTTATCAACACTTGTGTGGCGCCTCAAAAAGTTCTTTAAAATGGACACCGCAAATATCAATTCATAACCAACAGGAACCGCGCCATAAACTCACTCCTGCAGCGGTTGGCATGGCAGCCAATCAAGCACAGGGAAAGCAATACACCAGCAGAGCGGGGGGGGGCATCTTTACTATCAACTTCAGGAAATTAGGTTTGTTAGAAAACATGAATAAACAAATGAAACACAGTTTGATGGAGCATGAAAACACTTGAACTTGAGTGTATTCAGTCGACCGCATGCTGCATGTTTATGTGTGCAGATATGTTTATTGAATAACATGTAGGCTTTTATGCAGCATTGGCAAACTGCACATCATGCAAAAGGCTTTAGAGGAGATATACTGTATGATGCTCATATTGAGGTTAATCTTTTATTTATTTTATCTTGTCTCACATATGAGAGTTGTGCAAACTAACTAATATTTTATTGACAAGAACTGAAATGACAGTGTGCAATGTCTAACCTGTTTGGAAGTGATCATCCCTGGCAGACTGGAAGGCCTCTTCTGGCTTTGAGTAGAGTTCCTCATTCATTGGAGACAGTTTTATTTTATTTAATAGGTTTAAAAAAAGAAGATTCAAAGTTTCAAATTCACCCCCTCAGACCCATGTTGGTGCAGCACAGTTAGAAATCTCCCCCAATGCTCTCCTGCCCGCTCCCAGATGTGCAGTGTCAGCTGGACAACGTGTCCGAGCAGCCCCCATGTCACCTTCCCTAAACAAATATGCTGCTTGACGACATGCAGTGAATGGCTCTGGTGTGGACATTCTCAAGAAGAAACAGAAATCTCTTATGATGAAAAAGAGGAGCCAAAGAAGAAGCAGAAGAAAACATCATTTTTGGAAAGGCAGTGAAATTCGAGAGCCTTTGGTGTCAGGAACCAACGCTGGTGTTGATGTGCTGTAAACAAAAACACGATGATCACAGCGGAATTTATCCGTCGTGTCCTGCATCATGCAATGTCTACCCCTCCCCTGAATGCTTTGGACATTTTCCTCGTGTGGAGAAAACCTCTGACCTGGACAATCTCCTGCTGCGGCAATGTCCGGAGAATATCATGTCTGGCTTCAGAAATGGCTTCAAATCCCCTCTGCAACTGGGCAGTAACACATTAGGAGCTCATTCAAACCACGTGCACGGTCTAATGTTAAAGTCTTCAGTAAACAGCGCAGGAAAAGAGGAAAGGGAAACCACGATCTCTGCAGCACAGCAATCGAGTCGAGTGTATCAACAAAAAGCCACTTCACAGTTTTACTTCACATGCAGTTTATGGATCAATAACCCTCTGAGGTGCTGGGCTGCTGCTGCTGCTGTGCTCATAATGCCATTCAGCCTAATCACATACAATGGATCCTGGGAAGGATATTGATTACTAGGAATATCGTGGGATTGCAGTGCTATAAAATCAGCGAGGTATCACAACTGTCAAGCTCTGTTTGGCAGGAAGCATCATGGTACACATACTAATGTTCTGTTTAGGGGCGGTTTTGTGTTTTTTTCTCATCACAGGGCTTAAGCTTCAGGACTCACGCAGCATAAGTCTCCCTCAGTTCTGGAGGGAATGTCTGAAGAATTCATTTTCAAGTCAGTGTGGGAGTTCATACAACCCGCTGCTTTTTTGTGTCTAGAGAAGAGAAGGACCCACAGGCTCGGAGGAGGAGACTTGTCTGTCACCATCATCGTCGCCTGCTGCTGCTGACGCTACCCAGACCAGCCGAGGCTACCAGGCGCCTTCAGTGATCCATCCAGAGAGGCTGCGATCGAGCCAGTGGATTTAACTTCCATTGGTCCAAAAGTTCAGCTTGAAGCAGCCACAGTTTCAGACTTATTGCCATAGTTTGTTTGTATTTGTGTATGTGTGTGTGTGGTCAAATATTACTCATATAATGGGGGCTTGTCTTCCTTAAGAGGACAAAAAATCAACTCCTCATGTTGTAAATCATTTAAGGTTAAGGTGAAGGTTAGTTTAACATCAGTAAAGATTTCGGTTAAGGTTTAAGGAAGTAGTAACTATGGCTAAGATTAGAGTAAGTCTCCATGAAATGTAAGGAAGTCAGTGTAATTTCCTCTGAAGTCACAACTATGTGTGTGTGTGTGTGTGTGTGTGTGTGTGTGTGTGTGTGCGCATGTGTGTGTGTGTTTGTGTGTGTGTGTGTGTGTGTGCGCGCATGTATGTGTGTGTGTGTGTGTGTGTGTGTGTGTGTGTGTGTGTGTGTGTGTGTGTTCAGATGCTGCAGCTGACAAGCTCTTGCAATGAGGCATTTTAACTTAATATAGGTGGAGGAGGTCCATACTTGTCAAATCCAAGAAAGAGACAGGAACCAATTATTTGTAAATCCCATTCCACAGCACAGTCCCACATGTTCAGCTGCTGGAAGTTCTCTCTTTGTGAAGCACCGAATGTGAATTCATCACCAATAAATTCACCAGTATTTACTGTTTGAGAGGAATTTGTTAAAAGCTACAGTGCCCAGCTATTTCAGGAAACATCTGGGCTATTTTAGAATTAAATGATGTATTTTAGAGAAGCGTATTTAGGGGTATCATTTTAGGAACCAGTGCCACAGACAGAGAAGTCCAAAAATATTAGGAGGAAGTTGTTGATTTAAGTCTTTTCATGGGATTCACTAACAGCAAGGAAAAACAAAGCCTGTATTTAACAAAGGACTCACTGCTGGACTGATTCAAGATCAAATGTTCTTTTCAAGACAAAACACTTTTCTCACATTTCTCTTTTTCATTCTTGAAACAGAAGCAGTGTGGATTCCAAAGAGACCCCCTCTCCTCTGACACAGAAGACAACAGGAAAGACTGGTAACTTAAGCGCGTCCTCGCTGATCTCTCTCCTCTCGGGTTTGTAGGTCAATTTGAACATAAAGCTGCCACGTTGAAGAGCAGGGGGAGTTTCTGCAACTAAATTATTAAAATGGAGTAATGGGCCTAATTGTTTGGTTCGGGTTATACAGAAAAATGGAAACAAAGCTGTGTGGCAATTTTTGTTTTTGTTGGATTAACTATATATGCAGTGCAATTTGAGTTTAAACGCAGCGGTGTAAAATCCCCACTGCTCCATTCAAACCCCAGGAGAAGTTTCTTCCTTGACCCTTAGGCATGAGATTTTGAACCAAGCAATAAGACAAACCATTGTTAGGTTTCATACCCTCAGAGGTTGTGCTGTTACAGCAGATTGTGGTGGATAACTCTTGCAGACCTGACAGTCAGTTCATAAATATTTCTGTTTGATTATAATAACACTCTTCTCTTCTCGGACTGCTATTACACTATACTTAGATACTTATACTAATTTGGAGTTCAAGGACTTTTGCTAAATGTCTGAAATGAAAAGTGTTTCCATTAAGAATCCTAATT
Organism: Pleuronectes platessa; assembly: GCF_947347685.1. Classification (NCBI taxonomy): domain Eukaryota; kingdom Metazoa; phylum Chordata; class Actinopteri; order Pleuronectiformes; family Pleuronectidae; genus Pleuronectes; species Pleuronectes platessa. The sequence continues at coordinate 5,424,660 of NC_070647.1, forward strand.
ACAATCGCGGGACTATTTTCAAAGTGTGTGAAGTACAGAGGAGAGAGGCAGGGATAACAGGTGACTCTGTGGCTCAGACTTTAATATTCACAGGGAGAGGAGGCCACTTCCTCACACCGCAGCGGTGATCCTCTCCGGGAGCAGCGGACCTTTCATGTGTCAAAAAGGATGCCCTCATGCGCCCCACGTTTAATTGAATTAGCTTGGCTTCAGACAGGAGGGGGGGCCGGGGCCACGTGTGCTTCTGACATTACATAGTGACAGTTTATCTGAGAGGCAACAAACGGCGGTGAAACCCAATTCTCCACGCGGCCTCCACTTTTAGACCAGGAAACAGGAGGTGAAAGGTTCAGCGGCTTTAAAGCACGTACAGACGCCGACAGAGCGTCAGCTAGTTAAACAGGTCGGTTAACTGACCCCAGCGGGCCACAGGGCCCTGACACTCATCTGCCGCTGTGTAAGAAGATGGAAAGAAACCACACAAGACCACATGCTGTGTTTGTTTTCTTTTTTTAATGGAATGTACTGTATCTTTTCAAGGTATGAAAATAGATCTCACGTTGAAATAAGAAATTGGACGGTGGCTACAAAGGGCGCAGCTATAACGGTGTGTAATGATGGCAACAGGAAGGTATGTCGGAGAGATGCATCTCATCAGTGGCATTAGACACAGGGCACAGCCATTGCCCAGTGTGTGAGATGACAGCAGCACAGAGGCATGTGCTGGTTTGGCGGCGGTGATGCACTGGGTGGAGGAGAGAGCAGTGGGAAACACCTCCAGCAGACAGGAAGCAACATGAGCCACAGTGAAATAAAACTGTTCCTGACAGCGAGACATCCCACAATACTGTTACCTGTCATGTCCCACTTAATGTTGCCCTGTGTATGACCACACACGTACAACAATCACATTATTTCCTCCGGTATTTTTCTCATGAAAATCATTTCATACTTTAAAATCTATAGCTTGCAGATTAGGTGAGATGGTTTTATGACCGTTTCTCGGTGGCAGAGCTGCTACAGACACGAATCATCTGACTGGTTGCAATAAAAGTCAGTGGACTGAGCCAAAGAGTCTGTTTTAGTTAAAATGATCTAGTTGGGAAGCTTTAATTGCCAACTGTCGTAGTTGCCCCATAGGATTACATTGTAGCCTCATTGTAGCCACCGGAGGCGATCTACTGGACCAATCCCAAAGGGTTTATTGCAAATGTATTTACCCACTCACTTATATAAACAAATGCTGCGTTCCATTAGACCTCGGAGCTCGACCCGCGGAATGACCCAAGTTGATGGCGCTCCAGCTGCCCAGGAACAATGTTTACATTAGCCAGATGGCCATTGTTAGCAAAACCAGTTCGTGATAACACATTACGCTGCATTTCACACATATTAGCACCGTAGTAACATGTCCACAGACAGTAATTGGACAGTACCATGTGTATGACACATTTATTGACTGAAGTGCTAATAAACAGTAAAAACTGCAGCTGTCACGATTGTTGACACGTGGAGAGGCTAGCTTGGTATTTAAAGTTGGGGGTGGTGAGATTCCTCCGACATTATGAGTTGAGCTTCCGATCAGGGGCAATTCCGAGATTCCGAGGTATAACGGAACACAGCATTAGGGCTAAGGTTGAAAAATACCAGAATTTCCATTTAAGGCCGACACAAGAGTGTAGTATGTGCCTTCAGTGAGATAACTTTGTGATCAAACTAGCCAATAAGCTATGACACTATTGACACTAATTCAAAAATGTCGAGCTCCTCATTTGTCAACCTTGAAATGTTTTATTTCCTTTTTTTATTTAAGGCAGGTCTAATGTTACCTTCCAGCAGAACTTCTTATTTGACCCATACACTTGGCGTTAATGCAACCAGCAGCTCCTGAATTGCGCTGTCAATACAAAGAAGGCTCCACTGTGCATGTTACTGACTCCTGCTTAACTCTTCTCTGATTTAAGACTCACAAGAAAACAAGACACAGCTTTTGTATCCATGAACGCAGCCCAATAAAATGTTGGAAAATAATTGATGTGCACAATGTAGCGATTAATAAACCAAGCACTTAACACACATGATGTATCGATCGAGCAGGTATCTCATCATATACAGAATCCATAGTATTTTGCTTTCGTATATTCTAAAGGTGTACAACTGGACAAGAGAGATTTAACGTAATGAAATGATTCTTTGGTTCAGTTAAAAAATTAAAGCATGGACAATGACACATTTTTACCGATCATGAAGGGATCCGATTAACGTACAGCGACCACTCTAACTACGTATGAAAGCTTCTTCCCAGTGGACTGTTGAGTGACTTGTCAGCCGTGAACCTCAGAGGGAGTATTTCCTGTTCCACTCCAGCAACAACCACACCGAACATTCATCAACAACGTAACTTTTTTGTAGAAAAAGATATATATATATATATATACACAACTAATAAATAAAGAGATATACCCATTGCACGGTAGAATACAGTTGTTTTCTCACATGCTTTTTGTCCATCAGTCTTTTGTGAAAGAAGTCTCTGAGTGGAAAGGGGGGGGGGGGGGGCTCTGCTCCTGGGAAACCACTACATGGAAGAGGGGTTCTCCTGGAGAGTGGAGCAGGGGGGGGGGGGGGGGGGGGGGGGGGGATGCAGCCCGGGTCAATATTCCTCCTCCGGCTCACCGTCCAATTAACCTGCGGATGCAATCAATTAGACAGACTACAGACTGGTGGCACCTGACGCGGGAGCCAAAGGAAATCTTTAAAAGTCTTGAAACATGGATTTAACAAAAACAGTGGTGATGTAGAAATGCTACTGTGCCTCAATCTGCAGCTCAGTCGCCAGTATCCATAATCTAAACAATCTTATTTTTGGAGAGTCGCAGGGGAGGATGGAGACAATTGGGCGAGAGTCCGAGGACACCGTGGACTTGGTCGGAGGCCAAAAATACAAGACTTTAAAATGTTTGAATTATTCATTCAGCTATTTATTTTCTGTAATTGCCTCCAGTCCCCCTGGCAACTCCCAAAGGATAAGTGGGATGAATAGTGGATGGATGAGGGATGTTAGTCAAACCCTATGACACACCCCTTCTCTACGCAGGGATACAATCCAGCTGAGGAAAATATATTAATATTCATTGATTTTCTTCCTGAGAAGAATTAAAATGCCAATTACCTGACCTCAGTGCTGCAACCTATACAGGCTATGGCTACAACGCAACTAGTCCCGAGGGCAAATATCACTTAACTTTGATGTTAGTTTAATCCATTAGTTGGATGAATAAAGGCCAGTCTTCTTTTTCTTTACTAAAATAGGTTTTGATCAAGAAGTTTGTTTTTTGTAAAGGTAACCTAGCCTTGGCTCGGACAGGATGTGACACTTGCCTGCACCTATTGTTTATTACCATGACTCAAGAACGAGAGGATGGTGAATCAGTTTCAGGAATGTTTGTTCCATTAATCTCTTCTGGGTTGAAAACCACCTTGTGACAACAATCCCCCATGTGCCTCGGAGAGCCACGTGTGCCAGAGCGGCTCATTTCACCACATACAACCGGAGCCAGGAGTGAGAAAGTGACCCTGAGCTGCTGGAGCGTGTGAAGCTGCAAACACTTGGCTCTGCTGTCACACTTCAGAACAGGTTGCAGCGCGTGCGTGTGCGCGAGTGTGTGTAATGCGAGTTAAGGTATTCTCCTTGACCGCCTTTGATTTTTTTACGCGCAATCTGTGCGTCTCTATGCGTAATCTGGAGTCATCAGCACATATTTTAAAACACTGCACTTTAACACTTTAGATTTAAAACATATCACATCATCGATTCACCCACGATGGCTCAGTGTAATTCGAACAACACATTATGGAAATAATCAGGCGACGTGCGTAATTAAATCCATGGATCGCCGCGCGTAAAATCATCTTTTGGATAAATATGGACTTTGTGTATGAAATATCAGACCTGCTCCACCACAGTTCTATGAGTGGGGGTTACTCTCCGTGTACGAGAGGACGTCTACATCAGCCACTTACAAACTTTTCTTTACGACAAAAAATAAAATCCACAGTTTCAGTATTTCCCCTTGTGGAAGAATGTTCGTTCAGGGTTGGATCTGTGCGAGAGGACTGTAAAAACCTATGATGGAACCAGATGGTATTAATATCCAGGGAAAAGAACCAAATGGAAAAAACCGCATCCTGGATTTGTAAAGGAGACCCCCAGCTGCTCCCCGGACCTGGGGGTCCCCTCCTCTCCTTCTCCTAAAGCGTCTTACCAACAATGGCGCACCAGTGTCCCCGGGACTCGCCGCAGGTCACGCCACGTTCAGCGTGCCCCGGACCGTCTTCTGTCCGGGCATCTGCACGACGAGCAGCTGCTGCTTCTGCCGGGTGGACTTGACGGCCAGGATCGCCTGGCGGTTCTTGTACTGGACCATCTGCAGGGTGATCTCCGCGTTCCAGCCCTCGTCCTGCGGGCACCTGAAGTCGATCTCCTTGCCCTCCATCATGACCACGGTGAAGTAGACGTACTTGCCCTTGCGCTCCACGCAGTCCACCGTCTTCATGGTGGCGAAGTGCAGCTCCTTGACTTTGCCTGTGTCCCCGCCGCCGTGGTGCGGCTGGTGGTGCTGCGGGTGGTCGTGCTGCTTAGGCGGCAGCAGCAGCACGCCGTCCTCGGTCAGGACGCAGTGCTTCTTCTTCCAGAGCTGCAGCAGCCCGTCGCTCCGCTTCTCCAGGAGACCATCCTTGAACACCTTCCTGCCGTTCTCCAGCATCTTGTCCCGCTTCACTGCACCGACGGACGGACGCGCAGATGGAGGAGAGGTGGAGGCAGTAGATGTTGCTGGGACTGCGGTGCTGGAGCGTGTGGTGGAGCGGGCTGGAGTGACTGAGCCTGGCTCCTCACACAGTGTGTGAGGGGGCGGGGGTGGTGCACCGCCCCCCTGAGTGACACCAGCTCCACACACGATGGAAACAGCTGAGAACCCGTATTTCACCAGGACAAGCAACTCCTCACTGGAAGCTGCACACATTGAAATCAGGTTCATGATAATGGGACATTATGAGAGATGGAGATACATCATGGAGGAAACACAAACTCACACTTTGACCACCATCTGCACTTTTTTTTTCTTTTTTTGCAGGTGGTATGCACAAATATTCATGTATACACACATTCAAAAGCATTCATTTCATCTATTTATATGCACACACACGTATATATATGCTAACAACCATCCCACACATGTATATATATTTAAACAGACATACATATGTACCCATACCATATCTGTATGCACATGCATATTTATCTCACAAACTATACATTTTATCAATATATATGCACACGCACACATATAAACAGAATATAAACACAGACATGCATATATATACACACACACTATGTATATTCACACATACATATGGACAACATAAATGATATCCATATTTACACACACTCCTTACATACTTGCATACAAACAGCAGATGCATTTTAAGTACAAAATTCAACCTGCTCAACTCTGACCATCTTTATCGTGATGCTGCTTCTTGTAAATCAGTCTGTTTAATAAAGAAAACTGAAAATGGGATGTCAATAAAGTCCTCAGGTCTAAATGTAATTTCAGTTTGGCTTTTCCCTTTAAAGAAAAGGGAGCTTGTAAAATCAGTTAACTTTATTTTATTGTTGAATATATTGACTACAGGCTCAATGGACTGACATTTGAATTTAAGTTGAATTTAAAGGCCGAACCTAAGTGTTTTTCCTCTCCAAGGTTCTAAGTGTAAAACCATTGCAACCAGTGTTCTGAAGACTTTTTGAAGTGTCATGCTCTGGCCAACTCTACATCAGCATATCAAAGGGCTCTCTTCTCTTTTGGTGATTTTTTAATGCATTCAACCTGGGCATATTTAATTCAATTGTGAACCACTCAACCCTTTCCCCCCCCCCCCCCCCCATTAAGTGTCACTGTTGAACCATCTCACAGCAATGGCGCCATCTGGTGGCGAAAGGCTTTCCATTACACACTTGCTCAAACCACCTTGATGGAGGAACAAAATAAAGTCAACACAAGACTTGTTTTACCAATTTATTCATGAACATACACGTACAGTTATTGAGTACATTAGTATTTTTGTAGCATAGCATTTTGCCTTGACAACAGCTGCTCGGAGGGACCCTACAGAACCCTGTCACTTCCTTTTCCAATGAACAGGATTTGAATACTCCCTGCAGATTGAGAAGTACCCTGGCTCTCCACAGTGGACACGATGCTGCCCGACAACCAACACTTGGCTGTTTTCACAACTAAAAAGGCATTAAGAATTGACTGGGAAGGAGGCAGGCTACGGTTTATGCTTGGTCCCTCCTCCTTACTTTTAAATATTGCTCTGACGTACTTCTCTGAGGCCTTCTGGGTAACGAAGGGAGGGTCGGGGTGGGGCGGCGGGCGGTCGGTCACTGGAGATGTAATGGCCTTGTCACGTTTTGCCCTCATTCTTTCACAGTGATAAAATGAACATGGCGCTCAGGGCCTAGACTAAGTTCCACGAGTCACCCGACCAGTCACTAATTGGCCACACCAGAGGTAAATGTCATAAACTGAGACGAGAAAAAGGGGGCGGGGTTTGGTGAACCTGACGTGTCGGTTAACACTTCATAATCTTTTCCGCTGTGCTACATCTGCCCAACATCGTTCTTTTCTGAAAAACCAAATGTGTCTCCCCCGGTAAGAAAGGTGGCCCATCCACAGAGAGGGACCTCAGCACCCTCCCTGTTCCCTTGGAGGCAGGCGGGGTCGTCAAAGTGCTGCTCACAGGGAATACTCAGTTAACTGATGATAGGACGCCACTGGCACGCCACAGACTAGTACAAAGTGCAATAGAAACGACAGCCGCGCTACTGCGAGCCTACAAGGAGCCTGAAGCACTGGAATACTGGGGCGAAGAGGCCGGAACTCGCCATCCTACCAAACCATCTCATAATCTTCCTCATCTTAAAAGAATTTCTCTGGAATGTTAAAGAGACTCAGCCAGGTGGGATATGATCAAGTCAAAACTAACTTCACTTCTGGTCGGTTTGGGGCGAGTCTGTGCAGTTGGAGAAAGTAGACTCGTTTTGAGTGAAGTTCGGCGATGGTGCCAGCCAGTCTGCTCACTGGAATGTATCGAGAGTGGAACGTCGGGGAGATCCCACACTCCGCAAGATTGTAAAAACTGGAGTGGACACCCGGCTGCCGGTCACATCAGTCCTCCATGTCCAGGGCTGGAAATGCTACAACGTTTTTTTTTTTTTTACAAGTGCTAAAGGCCCCCGTTAGGAATATATATTTAAAAAAAAAGATTCACCTTTTACAACCAGAGCTAACCGAACCTGGAACTTTGGTAGGAGCGAGAGGTGGAAGGGGGAGTTTATAAATTGACGTCACCGTGATGCAGTCTGAACCACAGCTGTTGTCTAAGAGCAAATACAACAAAAGACTTCACAAGAACCCAAACTAGTTTAGCAGTGAAGAAACAAGTTCATGCTTTTTGAGGGAAGTTTTTTTCCTGTATTCTATCTATTTTACAGAGAAGGAAGAAGAGAAGGAAAAACAGGTCTAGTAAAATACTATGTATATTGAGCCACACAGCTCCCAGTATATTACCATGAGGTTTTGTAACAAAAATCTTGAAACCTTTTTTTTTCTTCTTCAAATTCTCTACCAAGAAAAATACAAAACATTATAAGGCGGTAAGTAACTATTTTTTTATATATTTTTTTCCTCTTTTTAGGATTTCTTAATTTGAGAAGCCGTTACAGTGCAGTTGATCCTCAAGACAGTCAGGCCAGGCTTCACTGCTGCTTGCACTCAGCTGGGGGGACTGCATCCTTCTGGAAGAAAATCACAGGGATGTGGAGGGGAAGCTGTTAATATCAACGTCACTCCGGACACACACACAAAGTAACACACACACTACACACAGCCAAGCCACTTCAACACCTAAAACATTCAACACGCTTTCAGAAATCTAAATAGTCTGAAAAGTGTCATGTATTTTGAGCAAAGCTTAAAAAAAACTAATAAAACAAACCACAAATATGAACAAAATGAATGAAACATTGACTGTGGACTGACGGTGATAACTGTGGTTTGTATTGTTTATTGGTGCCATGACTACAGAAGTGTATAGATCATCAGCCTCTCAATAAGCAGGTAGAAAGAATAGATGTGCACCACATGGCGGCCCTGAGGTTTTAGGATTTTTATGCCAACCATGAAAGCCAATGACCCTCCACCGATCTTTGTTCCATCTCTAGCGGATGATTTATTTTATGTCTTCACGATTGCTGTCCACGGGATAAAGGCAGACATGTGTATGGTGCCCCGATTATGGGGTATACACCAATGACTGTTCACAAAGATGGACGATTCATCCCCACAGGTGTTTGGTTTGACTTGGAGTTGAGTGACATTACTCTTAACACGATGGGAGCTGAATTTTTTTGTATAGTACAAATATCTTTACAGCTATTCCAGAGTGGTCTTTTCTCCCTGGCATTGCTGTGGAGAGCCCAGTTTTCATGCAGTGTCATTAAAAGGATGGATTTGTGACTAACTACAAGTTCAGAAATCTTTACAATGAGATGGATATGATTTTTCTGTTTGATATCAGCCAAAGAAGTCTGGACAATGCATTGGCTCTAACCAACAACAGCCCCGATTTAAGAACTTCCAGTGAATAGGCTCCTCTGAAAACTTGCTAAAACACATTATCTCCACTGTGACTGATTCAAGGTTTTCATGTTGGCTAATAGAAAACCCAATATTAGGACAGAGCTAGGGAAATTGAAGTTGAATGGCTCATTTTACGAGTATATAAAGGTCATTAAACTTGAGGAGATAACTACACATGTGATGTCTGCCAGTGGCGTGTATTTTTGGTGTCGCTGCAACAGGATGATAAATGTTAACACTTTAAACAACCTCAGGCCACTGAGCTCAAATTAATTAGCTGTCAAAAGCACAGGAAACACTTCACTGTGTCAGACAGGAGGATAATTAAGAGTCCATCATATCTGAGGTAGGGCGTCCTTCCAGCAGACATTAGACACTTGTAGAGGTGACGGCACACTGCAGCTGTTCAGGCTGCTCTCCGTGGCCTGATGTCATACTGACTACACAGTGCAAGGTCATTTTCACCACTGTGAAACACAACTGGCCTTTAGGCAACTCCAGAAAGTTCTGAAGATAAAAATATTACCCTTTATGTGACAGTATACACTGAATTTTCAACAAAGTTCTCCAGAAATATCTATAAATGTAGACTAGAATGTATTATCCGTTTAAAGACTAAGCTACATTTATTTTTAAAATATGGTGCAAGAGATCATGTTCCCTAATATAAATGTAAAAAAAAAACAGGCTGCTCTTGCAAACTATTTCCCTGTATTTTGGATATTTGCCCACTATTTGTTAGTCCCTAGGCAGACAGACATTCAAGGCCGTTATCCCAGCACTAAAAGCAGATCTATAGAGACATGGGAGCAGACAGAACTAATGTGGAAAAGGGAGGAACATAAAAAAGGAAGAAATGGACCAATGGTGACTCAATGGATCTTAAAACAAACATCCACAAATAAAACACAGAATTCATGGCAGACAAATCCTCCACCTGACATATAAAAACTCAAAAACCAGACGAAGTTTGTAGACGGGAGAAGTTCAACATGGTGGAGGAAAAGAAAAGGGAGGGTAGGACTATTTCAACATACAGAAGTGATACAGGTGCAAATGCAGAGCTTGGTATGGGTTAAACTTCAAAAAAACCAACAACAAACGGTGGGTTAGTAGATCGGGGGGGATGTGCAGCACGGCGGCAGAAGAGAAAAGGGTGCTCATGATTGGGGTGGGGGGGTGCAGACAGATGGGTACACGATGGAAAAACAGGAGGGAAAGTAAAGAGGTGGGGGTGTGATGGTAGTAAGCTGACAATTCACAAGCTTTACCTACCAGGACAGGGTTATTTTTCTACTGTCACCATTTACACCTAGTGAGGAAAAATTTAAAGAGTAGCTGACACCAGATGCCAAAGTGACCGGAGATGAAGAAACATTGATGAATAGGAAAAGAATAAAAATAAAAAGCAAAACTAGCAGAATACAGAATGTCAAAGATGTTTTTTTTTTTTTTTGGTTCAGCAAAGAAGAAGCAGAGGTCATGCAGGTTTATATCATCTAGTGTGAAATGCTCCGGTTTGATTTGGAACATTTTTAACTCGAGCCCAATGAGGCAGGACATAACAAGAGGCCCTTAAACTGTGACGTGGATTCAAATATTCATTTATAATGTTCACTAACTGGGCAACTGCTAAAAAGTTTAGCTTTACACATTAAGCACATTATGTATTAAGAGATTCAGTTTACTGGAGCTTGTTCACATTGCTTGTTCGTAGTTTTTGAAGCTCATTAGCTCCATCATTAGAGAGGTGACACAGAAAGTCAGTGAATAAACAGAGCCGACAGGAGAGGCCCTGCCATTTTTCTCAGGGGAATTACAGCACGCCTCTGCAGGTTTGCACTTCATTCACACCATCTACATTTTTACAGGTGTGCCAGTACCCGACACTTAATAATGCAACTACATGAGGCAGCAATGTTCAGATAATCTTATTAACCCATTTAGACCTGATGCAACCTATGCATGAAGACACCTTGAAGACCAGATGTGCCATTTGCGTGCATCTCTATTTAGAGCTGGATGAGCACGAGCGTGTTTTAATGCGATATACTTGCTGTGAACAACGCGTACACAAGTTGGCTGCTTTCGCTTATCCTGCATCTGTGGTGCAACTACCTGAGACTTTCGGGGCAAAGCGCTCTACACCCTTTAGTTTGGGTCCAGTGTTGTGCCGTAGACTGGTATCCTCCAGTAACATGCGTTGTACCTTAGCAAGTACGTGAACAATACTGTTCACAACGCAGCCAGTTACCTTTGTGTAGGTAGACAGCAAGTATATCGCAGGCTTTATCCGATTGTCATTGTTTTCAGGACATGTGTGATGAAATACATCGCAGTTTGCTACAATACTCGCAGGAAAGGCGAGTAACTGTTTGTTAGGGATCTTAGCCTGCCAAAAAAATTTGTCTATAAATACGTCTCATATGTTCAGAAAATTTATTTCAAACAAAGCTTCAGATTTAGAGGGCTTTATTATCCCCCTATTTAGGTCTTAATGGGTTAATTTTTATTTTAAGCATGCTGGATCTGTGTGTTGCGTTTAGTTAAGTTTCAGGTTTTAGTGACAACATGCAGCAGTCGGACTTAATTGACTGGTGAAAAGTAATGCTACAAATGCAAGTAAAGGTCCGGTTAAAACAAGCCAAATTAGATCATGACAACAAAATAAAAGCAGAAGCACAATGAGATGCATTTGACAGTATGTATTCTGTATGTTGAAATCAAGTCAATTTAAGACAGCCATTCTCTTCCTGCAGCTCAGGACGCCCAGAGGGCACCGGATGGTGCCGTGAGAAGAGTTTCTTACTGTGATAACGACAGATTATTTACTCATGCGCTGTCAAAAGGTTCAGAGAGATCACAGCGGGCTATCCATGGCCTCCAGTCGGAGCTGGAAAGAGCATCCTGAGCCAACTAAGTTGAGAACAGCTGAGTAAGGTCTTTCTCAGGACACCAGAGATCTTTAGAGGGAGGGGGAGTGTGTGTGCTGGGGAATGAACTCACCTTGGGATCATAGTCGGGGTCGTTCTCCTCATCAGCCTCCTCCTCACCTTCCTGCACACACAGCACAGAGACTTCAGTTTAATGGGTTCCCTCAACACAACCACAATAAGCTCTTAATCACATTTACCACAACAATAAAACCACATCTCACTGTGGTCAATCATTCTCACTAGTTAACTGTGCAGTGCCCTCAATAGTCTCACCTCATCATCAGCCTCCTCTCCCTCTTCATCATACTGTAAAAAAAAAAAAAAAGAAGTGAGGATTGGTTAGAAAACAGATGATAAACTGTCACATTTGTTATGAAGAATACCCAACTGCCAAGGAACTTAGCAATGTTATCTAAGGTTACATCCATGCTACAACGTTGTCTATGTAATTGTTTCCATACATAACTGTTCCTCCTCGTCGCGAATAAAAACAAGAAGTTTTCAAACTAAACTGGGACCAGCAGCTTTCCCAAACATATCCGCAGCAGATTTGATGCATATCAAATTGAAACGTAGTAGTATGGATGAAGCCTTAACTACTAAATTCAGTGTGCAGTCCTGCCAAGCGAAATGATTGATACTCACATCATCATCATCATCCTCTATGGCCTCTCCTGTGAAGTAGAGCACGGCCCGAGGTACGATCCGCTCACGGATGAAGTGGCCAATTTCAAAGTCAGCAGCAAGAACTGCCTCCGAGTCCTCATCCTGAAAAAAGACAGACATTTTATTTTTGCATGTCCCTGTTTTGTCCCTTAAAGATTAGAACTACTCTGGGGTGAAATAAAAGCTACGTTGGCATCATTACGTTTTGGCTGAACAACCACAGCCTGTACAACTTATAGATTAGAGTTTGACAGGAAGTTACACCATTGTTTAGTTGTGTATTGGACATTGAATTTTTAAAATGATTTGTCAGCAACATTTTCCATTGCGTAATCAGGGGGTGTTAATAGTTTTAAATTACGTCACTATTGAGGCTATCGGTCCCCTTACTCTACGTCCCTCTGTGAACAACTATAACTGGCTACTTTAAAAAGACTGATTATTTTTGCCAAAATCAATTTAAAAGGAGAGAAGAGGTGCCAGAGTTCTCTGTCAGGCAGTATATACGGTTTTTGTTTTTAGTGCTGATGATATAAGGAATTAGATTTAGAGTAAGAGTAAGCTTTCTGCAGTTTGGTGACATCATACCAGATAATTAAAAACGATCAAACAGTTAATTTGTTCAGTCCTGCAAATTTGGATTGACAGCAGTGGTATTATCCAGTGATGGAGTCAGTGTTGAAGTTTAGCTAAATACATAAACAATAGGAAGAACAATGACTTACCAACTCTCCACTTTCTGGAACTGTAAGAGAAGGAGAATGGATAAGGTTTGTTTAAATAAACAGTAGTTTTCATTCCATGGTTACATGATCCCTCATATTTCTGCCCCATCGTTCTTACCCTCTGGTGGAGTGAAAAAGTTGAAGAAGGAGTCGTTGGGGACGGTTTTGGTGACTGTCCTGACGGTGCCGCGACCCTTGTGCTTCTGTTTCTTCTTAATGGTTTTCAACGTGACGTTCTTGCCCTTTGTCCAGTCAATCGTGCAACTGGGGTGAAACAGGAGGAGGCAGCGACAGAAAGCAGTCAGCATCCACCAATTTCAAAATGTCAAATCTAATTAGAGATTCAAATAAATCAGCTTAGATTTATTTTAGGAATGCAAAGTGGTGAGGTCACATAAACGGTGAGTCAGAAAATAATGAGGTCACGATGAGAAAATGTTTGGTGCAGATTATATTGGTTGCTGTGGGGCGGGGGGGTATTTCATTAAATAACAGCTCATGTATGAAAGACTGAATAAACAACTCTGACAGTATGAAATAAATAAACATAAAATAAACAGTGATTTACTTGGATTCAAAATGAAGACCACAGCAAAACAAAAGAATGTAACAATTAGGGCTAAAACCATTGATTATTCAAGCAATCACCCGAGGAGCGTCTCAAACTTGCATCTCAGAAGAGCATGTCAATTATGAGGCAACGCAGTCATTCTGCATATGCACCTAATTGTCAAGAGCTCTGCTAAACGGCCATAACAACATATTTACCTAAATCAGGGGTCGGCAAGTAAGCCTGGTCGCTGATTGGCTGTCATAGTGTTTTCCAATTAGAAACAAACACATCAATAGACGTGTGCCTGTACGCTCAACCCATGGGTGATCTGATTAACCTTTCACACAGTTAATGCACTTTATTTTGCATTAACACACAAAATAAAGTTTTCAATATGCACATGCTCTACCGCGTAAGAACAGGTAGAAGCTCAACTAAACACCAATAACAACCATTTTCACCTAAAGCAAACAATTCCAACACAGAGCAACTAAAGCAGCATGTCACACTAACAGTACTCACCCTGTGCAGCACATGATTTCTGGGCCGTCAAAAGAAAAGGGGTCGGTCTCGTCGGGCTCTGATCTCATCTTGTAGGTTTTTGTCAACACTGTGTTTGTGAAGAAGTCGTTGGCCTCAAAGAGGAACTCTAACGTGAAGCTCTGGGTGAAGGAAGAAAAGAGACGTGATTGGATACAACTCACTTGCTTAATAAACAGATTGCTTTACGCCATGTTACCGCGTGTCGGCTTACTCACCATGGGCTGTCCTGGATCTGAGAATTTAACTTTAATATCTTGTAAATGTTTAAGGATGGGTTCGTCATGTTCCTGAGGAAGAGAGACGGCACCAGAGCGTTAGATCATCCAGAAATGGACAGAAAAGAGGCATGTCTGTTTTTTGAAACATGACTGGGAAAGTGCCACATACTTTGTTATAACACCCCTGCTCTGCACTAGTTGGCCAGCAGGTGGAAGCACACCCTGATTTTTAATTGTTGGAAGCACATCTTGACAGTGACCCATTTTCTCAGGCTAGCTACGAGCCGTCTGGATGAACCTACCTGCAGCATCTCACTGAGCAGGTCCACGTTTTTGAAAACTGTTAACCAGAACTCGGGGATGCCTTTGGGGTCTTCCTTCTCCTCGTCCTTCTTCTCCTCCTCTAGTTTGGCCTTCTCCTTCATTTCATCCTGATTAAAAGGAGACATTTTCCTGATCAAAATAAGGCTTGCTCAACCACTTGCTGTTTTTGACTATGTCAACACAAGCTTTCCACACAGATGACAGCCCTGGGGACAAGATGAAGAAAAGAATAGCTACAATTATAGTGGCAATAAATCACTACAATGATTTCATCAAGTCCGCTGCCGCTCTGCGACTGAAACCAGGGGTAGTAACTTTAAATTTGAATCCTTGTCTTTAATTATTAGCTGTATGCATTGCTTCCATTTTATTAAGTGAACCTTAATAAATTCTGGTTGAGCAAAGATTATACATGCATGAAATGTAAGCAGAAGGTTAAAAATTCAGTCAGCCAGGAAACATGCAGGTGTTTAAACGTCACCTGTACCTGCTTACTTACGGTGAGCTCTTCCTCCTCATCTGCTTTCCATTCACATTCCTCATCTGTGGGCTCGTAAGCTGCTTTCACTATGTCACTTCTCTGTCAACGGGAGAGGAGAAAGTTAGCCGTGGCTCTGAAGTAACGTGCATTACATCATCATCTCTGTGTTGCATCATGTGATGGGATTTTTACAAAAACGTAAGATTACAAACCAAGGAAATAAGGGATTCTGAGTCATGTGACCTCCAAAAGTATTAAAGATAGAGTTTTCATAAGTGTAACTACAGGAAGTGTCAGGTCAGTTTTACTCCCACATTGATGACACGGCCTTCTCTTTTTTTTAATCTTTGATTTTGCTACAGATTCCGAGTGACAACTCACCACCCCCCCAAAAAAATTGGGTAGCTTCTAAACAAGCAGGTACACACAGGAACTGAGAGCTTATGTATAAGGTAATATAAAGACTTAAATAGGTAAGCGGACATGTTTCCTCCTCAATGATTGAGACTTAATGACCATAATCGCTAGTTGATCCACAATAAAGACAAATATTTGGTTAATATCAGGAAGAGAGCCTGCAGTTCACTAAACACAAAAGGGAAAAGAGAGTTCTGGATCAAAGCTCTACAGACTGATGGAACAAATCTGAACCTTCTCACAGATACAAAGCATCTGGTCGCATTTATGATCCAATACCTCAGGCAAAATTACTCTTGAACTTGTGTAATAGGACTAAATCTTCCACACAATTGTCCATATTGATGTAAACCTGCAAAAATATAACACCTACATAAACATTGTCAATACTCAAAGTAAGTATAAAGAATGTATATAAATTACATACTTTGTCAAACAGGGGTTGGTAGAGCGCTGCGTACTTCCTCTCCAGTTCGTGTACTTCTTCGTAGAACTTGGCCTCAATGTGGGCACACTTCACCTGCAGGTTCTTCAGGGCGTTTACGCGTCTCTTTACAACCTTTGGTAAACTGTGGGACAGAAGGAAGCAGAGAAGATGTGAGGGGAATCCCGGGAGAAAGAAAGATCATGGAAAGGACATGGTATGAGGCCATAGGGACTGTTAGAATATTTTGTGTGGTTTAAAGGCTACATCCGCACTAACGGTTTCAGACCAGTGATTTCTTTACTTGGACTGACGACAACATGGAACAATTACTGGCATAGGGCCAATTATAAAACTTAGAATGGCATTTGTATATGCATGAACACCAGCCCAAAAATAATGTCCCTAGTGGGGGAAGTATATCATAACATTCTCCTTTCCAATCAAAACTAATGTTTGAGCTGTAAACTAGTTCATATGATGAAATTAAAGTGAAAACAGCTGGACTGCTGAGATTGTGAAACCTAAAGATAGATGTGTATATAATTTTGTTATTGTGCTTTTCTTCTGCTTCCAGGCTTCTAAATTTAAAAACATGGGACAAAATGTGCTCAATTTGGAGGACGTGGTAACAGAGAGGACCCTGCCTCTGAAGTTAATCTGCTGAGAGCTTTAGAGCCGAGCGACACACTGCAGGGGAGCACTCTCCCCAGAGGATCTCAAACGAGCCAGGGTGGCCTTCCCGGTACGCTCTTTAAACAAACTGAAACCAAGCCAAGAACACATTTTAGTGACATTTGCTTCATTTAGCAGTGAAGAAACTGTGTCTTATTTGTAGACAGATGTATTAGTTTAGGCTTGAAGGATTCACAGCCTTATTCTTGCTCTGGATAACAGAGTGGCTTCCTCAACAGCATAATAACAAATGCAAATCTTTAAAAATGGCCTTTTAAAACCCCTTATAGATGTTAATTAATTCCAACCAACTGGACATCATTGGATTCTTATGATTTACTTATATTCTCCACCCTGAAATTCAGCTATAAACTGTACCACAATAATGTTTCGGTTGATTAGAACATATGCTTCGCTAACTGCTTATAAGCAGGGCTAATAAATAATCCGGTGGGTTTTTTTTGACTGATCATAAATAAATAGAATAAATAACATAACATGTGAGATTGCTTGTTTTATTACAAGTCAAAAAGCCAAAGATATAACAATTATCTGACAAGTTATTACTGCTGAAAGAGTGTAAACTAATGAATCAATTGATAAATCATTTCAGACCAAACAAGAGCTGCTTGTTGAGGTATTATGTCCAACTCAACGTCAGGACCGATGGGAGGTTCTCTTAATATATCTTGTACATATCTAATAACTACAGGTTTTATACATCTTTCATCACATATTCATTCACTGTAGTTGAATGTTGCAATGTTAGTTTATTAATGCAGATCTCTTTAATGCACCTGTGCAAACTCATTCGTCCATCTTATATGTATATAAAATGGATGAATAAGACAGCAGTTAATTGATATGCCACTAATGTAAATGACTTAATACATTAATAAAATTAAAAAAAGTTATGCTTCATAGTGCAACCATAAAATGTCAACACTAACACAGATATAGGTTTCTCTGCAGTGTGGTAAATGAAAACGTCAGCACTATTCTAGCATGGGGATGCTTGTTAAGCCTCAAGTGCTTCGCTGATCAAACTGGTGAGTTTTTCGGTGACTTTTATTTAACAAGTTGATGAAAGTGGTGCTTCCTGGTGGTCCTGAGGTACAGTGGGCGGTGGCCCTGCTGCCACAACACACGACTAAATACACACTACACAGAATCTCCTGTCATGGCTGTACTTCTTCGCTGAGGGATTTTACAAAAAGATTTTAGTCTTCGAGCATTTCCCTTTTGTTTTTCGAAGGAATTGACAATTGTCCTTTTTGACACCGTCGTCAAACGTTTCTTTCTCAAGTCTTTTAGTAGGTAAGGGTTATGTTTGAGGATACAATGGATGCTTCCTAAGTAGGGAACACGTCGCCTGTACCGCTCTCCATCTTCTATCCTTCGACTGAGCCAATCAAATTTGAGACAAACAATGTATCACACAGGCTGTCGTCAGGCTGCCTGTTAAGCTGCTCTGCACAGAGTGATCTGAATCTGTGCCAATTTTCCCTCTTGCTTCCCTGCTATTTAGACGACTAATACCTGACCTAATGTGAGCTGAGGTTTGACAATCCCCTAATGTGAGAGACTCAGCAGCACAATGAAACCTGACTATCAACTCAGTATGGGCTCAGCTATTGAGTATCAGGCTGAATGCATATTCATGTTTAAGTGGAACACTGCTGGTACAGATGAGAATGACTGAACCTCACTTGAAGTTAAGTTGTCTGAAAGCACATCTACTCAACAGGGAACAGTCACCACTTACAAAACTAATTAACACAATATGTAATCAATTGGAAAAACAAGAACATCCACAAATTCGAAATCCTAGCCCAAAGCAACTAAATGAAACAGCCTGGTTAAAAGCTACCGAGATTAAAAACAAAAAAAATAACAAAACAATCAAATGTGAATAATAAGGCAATGTTGTGATGAAAACAAATACTGTAGTTTGGGACAATAATAAGTTTTTAACAGCCTTCTACCAAAAGATTGAATAGTCAGGTTCGCTGCTAGTAAAAGTAACAATATATTGATTAATCAGTCGACTAATCAATTTGAACGATATCTAGCATGGTGAGATAACTTATTGGCGGATGCCACCCCCCACGAGGCAAATTAATTACTTTAACAGTTTCATGTCCTTACAGATGCTGAACAATCGGAATTATGCTGAATCTTATTCTGCTACACGACAAAATTGCCAAGGTCAAAATGAGTCATTCCCTCACCTCTCCATGTACCCCGATGGTGAGCCGTTCAGCCCGTCCAGCCTCTCCTGCAGCGCAGCCAGGATCTGTGGATTCTGCATCATCTGCACAGTCAGCTGACGAGCTGAGCACACAAAACACAGAGTAGTCAGTAGTGTAAGATGAGGGCAGACAAATTAAGGATTATGAAAGAGTCATTTGGGTCATATTTGGATGAGAACAGGTTTAGGACAGGATTCAAAAAGGCAAGAACTTAATTTGAACCCTTTCTATTCCGTAATGTGACCTGATCCTTAAACAACATCTGAGTTTTCCCTGAGTTATATTGCACATCACAGAATAATGGTGCAGCAGAGTACAACAGCAGTTTCACCTGTTGTGATTCCTGCATACTTTGTTGTTCATTTGAGTAAATAACAGCCAATGCAGCAGAGACATAAGAGTTGCCAGTCTCCAATAATAACGGGTGCTCTCCTTTTGTAAAATCAGACAGGTGACATATGGTACGATGTGAGTGTACAACACATTGCTTGTGCCTATCAAAGCTCAGCCCGATTGCTGCTGGCAGGTGAGAAGATTAAAGAGACTGCAAGTCCCTCTTCTCTGTTGGCACATACTAGCCATTTTGCTTGTGGTGTCGTAGCAGCTCAAATAGATCAGCTGTCCAAGACTCTGCATGCAGTCAAATAAATAGACTTGACTAGAAAATAACATAAGAGGTACTGGCTGAATGATTTGATAGAAAATACCACTTTGGTTTGATAAATCAGTGAGAATTTGCCGTCATCACAGAGTACAGCTTTTAGAGGTCAATGTCAACTTTGCAAGTAGCTATACTTTATGTCTCTAGTAACTTCCATACACTTCGTAACCTTGAGCAAAAAGTGCTTCAGAATAAAATGGCTCTTAAAGATACTCCACTCAACAACTATCCAGGATTTGCCCTCTGCAGGTCTAAACAGAAGCTATAAATGTTTGAAGCCTGTTATTTTCACGAAGAAGCGAGTAAATATCTTTAATTTTGTCATTTTTACAGTAGATATTCATTCATGGAAGCTACAGAATGATTGCTCCTGATTTAATGCTCATCACAAACCAGTTGCATCCAAACCTTTTGAGTATGGCTAACCCAGGGTGAATTAGGTTTCCTCTTCTGCATCTAAACTGCAAGTTAATGTCTTTTATATGTATGTGTTGCTCTGAACCCAAGGAAGAGCCGTGTCAAGCTTTAAGTAATTGGGATGAAGCACTCAAGAAAGCTGCAATTGTGATGTATGCGCGCCCATCAGTCCCTACGTTCAGGCCTATTTTAAAACAACAACAGTGCAAGTGCAAATCAAAGATATTTAATTAATTCAATAAGACACAATGATGTTTGTGGCGTATATGAAAAGTGCAACACTTATAGTGCATTTCTGGAGAAGACTGTCCTTATGTAAAGCTCTGGTCCAACCACCGACATGCATATTTAAAGACAACATTTATGCATCCCCATTCTTTTAAAGAAAAAAGCTCCACTGTTGACAGTGAATAAACCTGAGGAAGCGAGATACTGTATAATTTACACTGTATGCCAGCAGATGTATTTTCACCTTTGGATTAGAAACATCGGTTCACTTTCACAAATCTTCAGAGCGAGACGTGCGGGTCCTTTTAGCTTGTTACTCATGTCTCATAGCAGCCTTGATGCGTCAGTGTGTTATACGAGTGGTTTCTTAACAAGAGTTTGCACCGCATGGTAACACCAGCAGTCTGTGTATTACTCATGCATTTCTAATCTCCCCTCAGCTTCCAGAGTTCTTGTAAGGCTTTCCTGAGAGTGTGGTCGTTATGACGGCTCACTCGCACGCAGTCAGAACGAGCCTTTTATCAAGTCTGCCTTCTCAAAGACTTTTTAAATCTTGCTATAAATAGAAAAGGGCCAAACAGCCATCTATATCCATCTACAATGAGCCGGGAGTGGGCTTACACATTGGAGCCGTCTGAATCATTTACTGAGCATCAAAAGGATGCATAAACAGCATCCAGATCCAAAAATAAAATGGATTACTGCCTCCCATCATTTCATGCAAATACCTGCTCGGTTCAAAAACAGTAAAAAAGTAGAAACGGAATAAAAACATTCATAAACACCCTGAATAATTTAACATTATTCATTATACAAATTTCTTCTTTTAAAGACATAGAACTCCTCTTTCCAAACTGCACACAAATGATTTAATTTGCATTAACAAACAGACCTCCAATAACTACACTCAGGTTGTTAATGACACCATACTGCATGTTTTGCAAATAGGTTCACCTTTGCTGTTTTCATCTTCTCCAGTCTCCTCTTCTTCCACTTCCTCCACATCCTCCATATCTGCTGGGTCCATCTCAGCCTGGTCTTTGCTGCTCGGGGAGACAGAGGTGGCAAAGGGAAGACGAGAAGGTCAGACAAGGCACAGACACGTGGGTGTTAATCAGTCAATTCATTTTAATACAACCAATCTGACTTTGAGGTTTTGTCGAGTCACCGCACCTTGTTTAGAGATTGACCAATCTGTACTTGTACAAATTTCAATCATGGTACGGGTTCCTCAGAATGCAAAATATTGAGCCATACATATGTACGCAACACACTTCTGCAAAAGAGCATGCAAGGCAATACCCTAAAAGACTATCTGTGTTTTTATATCCCAGTGAGGACTTCCAAAATAAATACAAAAAAAACAACTCTTTAGAAATTCTGGCACAGTAGAGGACAACAAGACCTTTAAAGTGCGTCCGTCTCTTTCCTAAAGCAGCAGTGGTTACAATTATTCAGTAGCAGGACATTGTTACAGCAATGAACGTCGCGGAAAATATGAATAGATTATGTTCTGTCACAGCATTGCGATGCATTGAAGACTCAAGACATTTCCAAACCTCTAGTGTATTTGTTTGTATGACCTGGACCATGTGCAAGAGACATATACTGTATCCATTCCTGTGTGTCTGACCACCACAGTAGGGTAACTAAGGCTGGATCAGTGTAAATCATTGTGTTCTGTGGTGACTTTGGTATCAAACTGATGGTTAAATTGACTGCGTGGGCGTGACAGTAAAAACCCATAATTTTGGTAAACATCTGTTTACTCTTCAGCTTATTGGGGGGCAGGGGGGTCCCCTGTGGGTTTGAATATGTAGCACCACACCTACATCAGTGATGTCACAGCTGGTGTATCTCTCACTTTAACCGTCACTGACCCCTGGAGGCTACTTCAGGGACAAAACATGCAACCAAAAGCAGAAGAAGAGACAGGTGGAGGAGGGGTCAGGTGTTTACAGTCATCACTGAGGGAAAATGTACTCACTTGTCGATGTCTGCCATTTTAGCTGAGTTTCAGGTGATGCTAGAAAAGACAAGATACATAAGAAAATGATTAGATTTGAAATACTGGAGAGAAAAAATTATCGCTTTTGATCCAACATTTACCGTAATCAGATCTGGGTCAAACAGCATTTACAAATACACTTTAATGCTCATTTTAAACTGCTTACAGCACTACAGGGGCGATGGCCAAGTTAGTTCATTTGACTTAATTACAAAACACTAATAAAACATTCCTTCATTAAAAGTTAGCTCTTAACTTCTTTACAACTTGAATGGACTCTATACTTCTAGCAAGATAAGATGCAGGTGTACACAGCCATTGTGCCTTGGGCTCAGTAAAATCATAAATGATTGCCCGAGATGGTACCAATTATTCAAACTTAACATTTGGATATGTGGCAATACTTCCTGTCTACATCAGGAAAAAACACCACAGAACAATAGAGACGTTTCATCAAACTAACCTTTTTTTTTTTTTTTAAATAATAATGGCATTAAAAGCTTTGCATCCCAACCATTATGGTTGAAATAAAAACAAGCATTACGAGTAATCCCACTCTTGCAAATGATGGCTGTGTGCATGACCATGTATAAAGGAAAATTCTATAAAAAAAGGACCCATATGCAGCAACACGACAGTCTGTACCTGATGAACGATCAAAGCTGGTTTCTTTTTAAACCTCATCTTAAGCTGTACAAGATACTTAGCTGGAACAGATTGAGCCGTTTAAATCTTGTCACATCAGCAAAACAGATTTTTTTTTTTTAAATGTATGCTGCATTTATATGAAGTCTACCTGTCACTGTAAAGAGGAGCATAAACTAAAATTGTCAATGGAAGGAGTTTGACTGTTCCCTTGCAAAATGCCTACACAGAAGCAAAAGGTTTTTAAGAAGTGTATTATTAACATTTTCTCCCCCACTTTCAAAAACATTGAAAATGGTGCTTCAGCACTAGGGGTGGGATGATGAAGATGCAATTGGCACCATCATCATGACAAACATTCAGTGGTTTGTGTCCATTCTCAAGGTCTCACAAGTTCAGGTTTTACAGTGGAAAATGTATTTTCTTGAACACAACCCAATACATTCCTCACACATTATAGTAGTCAGGTAAAAGTTATTTCTACCGCTTGTAAACACAACTCAGGAAATGTTTGTCAGGCATCTGCACTGTCTAGGGGGGTGTTCAGATAAAGCAAGCACTTTATTTCACAACAGATTGAAAAATACCTCTCTGCAAAGCACATCTATAAGCACTGAATATCAGTCATTGTCCATGATTCTGTTGTGGACAATGTAAAATGTAATCATGTTCATTCTTTTAGTCCAGGAAGTAATCAATACAATGTTAAATATGCCAAAATAATTGGGTTGTGGTTCCTCATTTTTATGACTGGCTTTGAAACAAACTATTTCCTGCTCTGTGTGTACAGAGAATGTTTATCACACAAACAGAAAGAATTTGGATAATTCAGGCCATATGCTTGAATTGCTCTTAGTCCAAACAGGATCAATCCTGGTTGTGATGCATCCAACCCTCATTCGCTCATTCCCTCCAAGAACCTTCTTATCTTAAGAGAGATGGATAACCATGGTGTTCTTTTCAGGGGGGATGGACATGGTAAACTTGCATTGACAGTAGGCAATAGGGATGGGCGTTCGATTAAATTGTCTTTGTCGATCGTCGGGAGAGTTAATGACGAATTTTCGATTAATCATTAATATTTTTAAGTTAAAAAATTCACTATTTATAAGCTACATTAAAATGCAGTGAAAAAAAAAGCGTGTTTCCTCATTGAGATCTTTATTACAAGACGAACAAAATATGCGCTGCCGTAATCTTAAGCAGCGGAGCCGACAGCTAGAAGCCGGTGCTACTAAACACAACTGACCCTCGTTGTTTTTTTCTCCAAAATAAAACATAAAAAAACATAATGTTAAACAACAACTACAAATATATAATACTTAGGTCTGACAGGTTTTGCCAAATGTAACTCAAAACTATCAACAAGTTACCGAGTCGAGAAAGCTTCATAAAAATAACCAGTAACTCACATACAACTTGAGCACCAGCCTACGGATTTGTGTTGAGAAAAAGATGAGCATGTTAACATGCTCTGGGGTCAGACGCGAACGCAGCCTGGTGACCGTCAGTCCAGCCGCCGAAAAAACCCGCTCTGAGGGGACTGACGTCGCCATGATACACAGGTAGCTCCGTGCTAACTTGGCTAACCTGGCCGAGGCTCCGGTGTTTGCGCTCCCCTCGTCCGTGTCAGACAACGCAGGCTCCTCATCTCCCCCAGCCTCTGGGATAGCTTCGCAGTATTGGCAGTGAACCAAGTCATTTTTGAACTCAAAATGGTCCCATGCAACACTTCGCCGTGACCTCTTCATGTTTACTTTGGAAATGGAACTACACGGTAACTCGCAGCCAGTCGCAGGTAACTGAGTAGGACTGTGGCGTTTTTTTCAAACACTGCCCCCCGTGGTCAAATGTGTAATTAGCGAATTTCTCGATGAGACAATTATTTCATCGAGGAAATTCTTAATGATCAATTAATCGATCGTCGATTAATTATGCCCATCCCTAGTAGGCAACCATTAGGATGTATATTGTGTTACGATAGAATAATGTCCATCACTTAATATTGTGTCCTATTGTTTTTCTCTTTGCTTCACTGATCACACACTTTTTAATTTAGATGATGTTTTGGCTTCACAGACATGGAGGCCAGAGAATGTGATAGAATGAGGCAAATCTGAAGTGTATAGAGTTATTTTCTTATATTTTTGACCATGTTCACATTTGCATTTCAAATGTAACGAGAAATGGGCCTTACTATGTGGTAATTCTATATAAACTAATAAATGAATTTGCTGAAAATGCGCTATATGGTGATATTGTTATCTGGATATGAAATGGCTGTCAGTTTTGGAGTTTGGCCATATTGCACGGCCCTAGTATAAGACAGTAAGGCAACAGATCAGGACCTGGAAGTGGCCGTGTCAAAACTCACTGAGGTGGCTGTAACTCAAACCTGAAGCCTTGCAGTGAATAATAGACCGGGAGGAAATCTGCTTGTCACAGGAAACCGAGCAACATCAGCTGTTAATCGGAAGTGGTAAAGATTTTCAATACTGATGCTGGATCAACACAGACAATGCTGATAATGTTAAAAATCACAGTTATAATTATAAATTGAGTTTAAATGTTAGGTATTTATTGATGCTAAGGGGAATTTACTTGTATGTTGTATGGGCTGGTCCTACCAATCGGTCTGTCCAGGCTGCCCACCAACAGTATGTTGAAAATGAGTACAAGAAAGATGAGACTCCCCAACAGACTGAGAAATTGTTGTAGTTTAGCTCAGTTAAAGCAGCGGTAGCACTTCCCACATGGCAGCTCCCTCAGGGGGCCATTAATGTGCTTCTAATGACTTTCAAAGCTCCGCTGGACTCCCTGTTCTGCCAGCAGTGAGACTGACAGGAGCTTCTCATGGCTTATAGCTCCAACGACCTGCTCTGTGTCACTGTCCATGCTAAACTGAGCAGCGGACAAAGTCTCTCCCATGTTCCAAACTACCCAGCCACGCCTCCGAGTTACAGCCCCCGACTCATCTGATGGCTTTTTAAATAACGTTGGAAGAGGGGTTCTCACAGAAGAGAAGGTGTGGTCAAGGAAGCTGATCAGTCCAATACATGTTGATGTAATACATCCAGTATGAAATAACTGTTTGACCTACTTCAACCACATTGCCCAACCCTAACCAGGTCTCTCTTTCAGAAAGATATTCATATTGCACCTCCTTGTGGGGGTGTGGGGTGTGTGGGGGGCGGAATCTATATCTCATTATCTAAATCTGAACTGCAATCTCTTTCTTAAAAATGTTTGTTTAGAAAGCCTGAAAATCGGTGACATTTCGATAAGGTTGAGAGTGTGGCAAAGGTTCCTAATCCTGGTCCGACAACCGCCCACCGGCTGGCTTTCCATCCTGTCAAGTGTTGAGCTTCATTCACCTGTCATCATTCACCTGTCATCCCATAATTACTGCCTTCTTGAATGGCTAACCTTAACAGCAGCACAGCTCGGACTCCTGAGGCCCACAACTCTGAACGGCCCGAGCCACGTAACAGAGACAAAGGGAAACACTGAGATAAAACCATTTCTCATAGGGGACCAACAATTTAAACCAATACCACGAGACAATTGGGCCGTTTGGATTTTCGAAAAATATTTTCAGCAAAGCAATCGAATCACCAACACCCCTGCATATCTTAGCTGTCCTACATTTATCTTATACAGCGACAATATTCAACCAAAGATCTGAAGTGACAGTTCACTGATCTCAAAATAAATCCGCAACAGATCAAACCATTTCGTCCTTCATACGGGTATAACTGATCAAGAGTGTGTGTGGGTGTGTGTGTATTTAAGACTTTCATTAAGTCCCATTTCATCTCAACTGAGAGTTTCATTCTGTCACTTTCTTAAAATGGTGACACATTCTGAAGCTTTCACTTTTCAGTCGACATAATCCCAAAGTGAGCGGCTGCACATGTGCCCGTTATCTCGCTACAATATCTGAGGTAAAATGACACCCAACAACACAGCCATCTTCCCTGTCTTCTCTATATAAATCCAAATTATTGATGGGAAAGCTCTTAGTAGCAGAAGCACATATTGTTCAAATACACTGTTGTTGCATAAAATGTGATGACAGGGATTTTTTCAGTCCTTTGTAGACGCACAGACATGTCTGTCTGCTGGGAGACCAGGTTCTACTTCCTACAACGATGATGTCTGTGGGGAGTTTGAATTTACATTTATTGCTAGTGTGTTAATCATTTGCTGACGCTAAGGTTCCTAATGTACCTGCATGTGATTGAATAGCTCAATGCAACATGGTATATTGTCATGTAAAATCGATCAGCACCACCATCTATCTCCACCAGAAGCCAACATCTGTCCAAGTCTCGACACGTGATCCGAGATTTCTCTGATAACACCACAGCTCTGCACATGTTGAGCGAGGCATGTTACTCCTACACATGCATGGGACATATGAATCACATATGTTTTTTTGTTTTTTAAAGCCAGCAGATACCACCAGACAGTAAATGCAGTCGGCTCTGTGTGGGAGCCGCATGTGTCCCAGTGAACCATCAGACTGATCTCACACACAGACAAGTTCTCCTCTCTGGTACCAGTCCCCCCTCCCTAATCCTGCCCAGCGACCACGTGTTGCATGCTCAAGTCTAGCGAGCCACCAATGACTAACAAAAAGCGCAGGGTGGGAGCCTGCTCTCTCTTTACTCTTGACATATTTACAACTGCATGCAGCCCCTAACAAGACAGTTAACGTGCCGAGACGTCAACTAAATAAACGTCCCCTCGCGTTCCCCACAAACCAGGCGGCGACCCCCCACTAGTGAACAGGCTAACTTTAGCCGGCCTGTGCCCGGTCTTGTCAACGCGCTGCCTCGCTGTGTCCGGCTAGTTAAGCTAGCTTGCGCGCTGCTAGCTTGATGCGCACTACCCGGGTCTGAGCCTGTGGGAGGACCAGACTGGGGCTTAGAGAATGTGGGCCAGTGGACAAGTGGTGCCACGGGCGCCTGTACCACGCTGGAAGCCGCTTTTGTTGTGTCATGCTGCCGGCTGAGCGATCGGAAGCAGCCGCGTTGCGCCGTGTCTCTAAAAGTCCAGAGTCTCGTAACCACTTCCCCGCCCGGAGGATCACCCTCCAAAAAAAAATTTAAGGTCGAGTCCAGAAAATACAAGATACGAGACACGTGTCAACCAATGTCGAATAACGCTGACAATTGTGGGAACTATTTGACGTTATGTTGCTTCTGCCAATGCTGTAATTCTCGGGATAATCCCCGGGAATCGAACATAGAGGATTGTTGGAATTTTTTTGAAACGCGTGTAACGTTAACACATCATGGTGGAGCAGGCTCGATGGCTGCTGCCGCTGTCTGACTTGCTCGGAAGCGTAAGCAGAGAAAGAGACGTCTCCCTCCGCCGTGTCCGCTGGCATAAGCGGCTCAAACGAGGTTTTAACTTCCGAGACGATGCACAAGTTGCAGGGCGTCGGCGCTGAGGCCGCGTCCATGTCCCCGTCCCTTACCTTCTCTCTGTGGCCGGAGGCTGGACAGGTTTAGACGGCGCTGCGCAGTGAAGCGGTCCCGGGGAAGAAAGACACTCCGCTCAGATGGCGGTAAAAGGGAGAGAGATCCCGCCGCCTGCGCTCATATACATCCTACGTCATCACGTAAACTGGCAGTCACCGAGGCAACGCTGCTCATGGGAGGGGCAGCGGCGAGGGCGCCCCAGGGGGAGGGAGGCGCAGGGGGGAGAGATCATCATCATCATCATCATCATCATCATCGTTGTCATCATCAACAAGCACCATCATCATCATTAAGCATCATCATCATCATCATCAAGCACCAGAATCATCAAGCACCACCATCATCATCAGAATCAGAATCATCATCATCTCGATCATCATCATAAGCAGCAGCATCACCCCTGTCATCCGCTTCCTCTTCTAATCATCGACAATCCTCCTCTTCATCCTCTTCCTCCTCTAATCATCATCATAATCATCAAGCACCACAATCTCATTCATAATCATCATCATCATCATCAAGCACCATCATCTCAATCATCCTCTTCATCATCATCAAGCATCATCCTCCTCATCCTCCTCACTGGGCCTCTCCCGGTTATTATTTACAATAATTACTGCTCCAATGAAGTTATGTCACAATCAAACCTGAAAGTTCACCATTGACCTTGGAAATGGCGGCATTTTTTTATCTTGAAAACTTTCAGTTCCATATCATGACTTTCATCAGGCATTTGAAATTAAATATTCATCACGCTGAAAATTCCAGATAGGATTTTATTTCCCCGTAATTGCGCCTGACATACAGTGGGCTACATGATAATGAGCAGCAGTAAACTTGCCAAAGGGTGCATGGGCCTGAAGATGTCAAATTTTGATATACTGTTTACGTTCTATTGTCCTGTCAGTGGTGGCGGCGTCATGGTAGACGGACACGTTTTACTGTAACCTTCCTCCTTCTCAGGTGTTCATGCCAGGCTCTCAGCCATGACTCGCTTCATTTTGCTCAGTTCTCTTGTGGTGCAGGCGAAACCCTCTATGAAAATATCTCATGCTCTGAGGTATGTCACAGCTGGGATTCGGTGCCACCAGTTTCAATTGCAATTTTCTCCCTTGTCAAAACCCACAGAACTCATGGAGGAGATGTTTCAGAGTGTGAATAACTGCATCATTTGTGTTCAGTATCTCACAATATGAGAGGGAAAAAAGTATTCTCAGCTGGTTTCCAGGACAATACACTCTGATTTGTTCATACATCTAGAAATCCTTAACCTACGTTACAGATGGAATTGTCTGTGAGGGTTTCGGAGTGATTCGTCTGTCAGGCAGCACCAGTCTGAGTGTTACTAACTCCAGACTCACGCTGCTCAGCATCCGCTCTCTCTGAGCAATGTCTGGCAGAGGCCCAAAGGTCAGATCTGTCATCCAACGCTTTTCAATGAGAGTAAGCCTTCCCACGTGCGCCATTCCCTGTCAGAAACTCGTAAGTGAATGTTTCCCTGAGTCATCCAGGCCGTTTAGTGTATGAATAGACACGGGACCATATGACTGGAGTTGTTCGCGGATGATTTTCTCATCCTGCAATGTTTCATTACACTTCATCACTCTGATACCTGAGAGCTGCGAAGTGTAACTGGTAAGACACTGGTGGTTGGTGAGCATCTTCAGAGCAGCTGGAGGGATACCTCTGTGATAGTCACAGGAACCTTGCTGATGGGTGAAACATAAATGCCTGAAGTTTGATATGGAGGGGGCAGCACTGGGAAACAGTGGTAAGCATTCTAATCCTAGTACTCAAGATTCCTTCCTCATTCCAAAGACACGCAGATTGTGGTTAGGTTAATTGGAGACTCTAAATTTGACCATTGGGGTTTCTGTATAGCTGCGTTCAGACATGCACTGAACTCCAGAGATCCTCAGCAGTGTCTCCAGAGGACGTGTATGTGTGAACGCAGCTGTCCAAGTGAGAGCCTCCAGAGTTTCAGCTGACTTTCTCCGCCTGGCCGATGTGAGAACACAGGAGATCCTCTGAGGATTTGACTGCGAGGATGCAAAAGACGCAAAATGAACAAAAGAAAACAGTAATTTTAGGATATTAAAAGGTGGAGCCATACATGTAGAAGACACAGATGAAGATAGTTTAGGTGGCATCAAGCTCTACAAATACATTTGACTTGACAATAGTGATTCAATCTGCAGTTGTTTCAATACTGGCATTTGGCATTTTTATTTCTGATTATGCCACAAAGCTATAGTCTAAATCGTGTCAAGGTCAAAATTGGCAATGACAAACACTAAGAAAAGAAACTGACAAACTACATCCAAATCATCAATTTATCCTATACGAGGCTTTTCATAGTAAATATGCCGCACTTTACTAAATGCAACTTTTTTAAGTGTAACTTTTGCAGTGTCCCCCCGGTCTACTTTATTTTCAGTCAGGATATTATTTTGTGCGATCATCCGTCAGTTTTTCGAGGTGTGAACTCGCTGACTTAAATGTTTAAAATAACAGGGAAGGTCCTTCTCTCAACAAAAATCCTGTCCGCTGAGTTTGCATTTATGGTGGCAGCCCGGGCCGGCAGCAGGGTATCTGATAAACCTTCACACTGAACTGCATTCTGGGAGCCACAGTCTGGGTGATGTAAGTTTATTTAAATTGCACCGAACAGATGACTGAGCACTTTTGGGGGGATGTGCAGTCACTGCTGCATGATAATGAGAACTGGGTTCCATTTAAAACGTGGTACAGGCTACATGCCGGCTCCATCACTGCTCAGGACAAGGGTTTGAATCCCTCAGATGGGATGACGCTAAATGAGAGTCTGAAAAGAAGTTATCGCTAAAGACGTATAAAGCCAGAGTTGTACAGGTGTTAGAAGACTAGTGGGAAAGTCTGGTTTGACAGATCTTGATCATTCTCTCCTCTCTGACCACAACAATAGAACATTCGACTGAAAACCCTGCAGGGAAACTTTATTTCATCTTTCTTTGTTTCATCGCTGCCTCAAAACTCTGCAACTCTCTCCCTCCCATCATCTGATTCTTCCCCTCAATAGAAATGTTCAAAGATAATCTGAAACCACATTTAATTCTTTAGCCTTTCAATGTGCCTACATTGCTGTGTTGTTTAGTAATATGATTGCTGTTGTTATCATTATATTTTGAAAAGCACTTTAGATCAACAATGTGTTTAAAGTGTCATATAAATAGAGTTGAAGTTGAATTTTTTTGCTATCCAAGGTTTAGCTTCAGCCCTGTTACACACGTACAGCTTTATTTCCCATTAGCTGTATCAGATTGATAGGAATTTAATCAAATTATAACTGGTTTCACTTGAATAAACCAGATCATTAAACAACATCACCCTCTGTTCGATCCCCCATGTGCAAGAGAGTGAACTGACACTGAGCTGGTACACTGTATGATAGACAAGTCCTGCACATACTGTAGATGCTGTGTGAATGAGAATGGGTGCATGGCGAAACTAGTCTAGAAAAGACTAGAAAAGCACGACATGAATTCAGACCATTTACCAAAACACACAAATTACAAATAAAGTTATATATCCAGAATTGGAATTTCAGTTTGAGAGAGGTTGTAAAAATACATCTCCGAAATATTCATTCATGAGCATTTGTTTATTCGATTTCCAGTTTGGAATTCAAGCTTTATTGTATTAAGATAAAACAACACTACCAGTTATATTAAAGTTTCAAACTACTATCTGAAATGCTGTCCCACATTCTGATCTGTTCATGCAGAGTTTCTCTAATTTCAAAAGCACAAATGGTCCTCTGCCCACATGCTGTAGCTGCCTCTTTGTATCTTTTCTCTGGAAGGTGAACAAAGTCACAAAGGACACACACTAATATAATGTTGTAGTAATTAGTCTTTCAAATTTAGCTATCACTACAGGCTTATTAGAAGTACCTGCGATTTAAAATGTCAGAGAAATGGTTTAACTATCTGCTTTTCCTGCTCTCACGCTGAAACCCGACTGATGTTTGGAATATAAAATATGTGTGTAATAGCTTTGCCTTGGGGGAGATAGTGAGTGATACACAGTACTTTGGAAAATAAATCAGACTTTGCTATGATTCTATTTATTTTGATGTTATGTTTTAACTGTAGATTTTGAATGTTTTAAATATTATTAAAAAAGGTTGTTAGGTCTGTCTGATTGGTTGGTTGGTTGGTGATTGTTTGGTGGGTTGGTTGATTGGTCTGTCAGCTGGTGATTGTTTGGTTGGTTGATTGGTTGAATGTTTGATTGACTGCAGGGTTATAGCTGGTTGGTTAGAAGGATCATTGTTTGGTTGGTTGATTGGATGGTTGGTGATTGGTTGGTTGGTTGGTTGAAAACCCCTTCCATTGCTGTGGAGCTCTTTTTCTCAGTGGCACTGCTGAAACATGGTGGAGTGTTACCTGATGGATGAGTGGCAGTTCCTCCTGATTGTGTTTCCTGTGAGGAGTTACTACATCCTGCTTACTGGAAAGAAACAATGTTACGATTTTTGCACACTTGTCAACGCGTTGCTCTTCATTTGATAATTATTTGGCTGAGACGTGTATGCCCTCGGCGGCAGAGAGTCCTTTCTCTGTTAATAATTCAGGGAGATGGTGAAACTTTAATTTTGGACTCGAATGCATTCGCAGTTTCTATCTGGTGTGCATTTCCCCTCCTCGCAGGTCACTGTCCTTGTGTTCAAACAAAGCGGAACTATTTATACACTTATAAAACTTGATAGCCCGTGTGTGTTGTCGTGAACAATGCAACAGCAGATTCTAGAATGAAACGTCCTGACTGAAGTACCTTGCTCAAGGAGGGCTGTGACATTTCAGTTAACATTTAGAGGCCCGTCCAATTAATATGAGCACGGGTGTGTTTCCAAGCCCGGCCCACTTAACAAATGAAAATGTATTTCCCGATCACCTCAAAACAACAGCTCTCTTAATACGCTCGACTTGCTCTTTTGTCTGATAACTCCCTTTACCTCTCAGCATGGCTCCTATCACACAAACAGACCCACACAGTTCTATCAGAGCTAAATGCTGTTTAATTACTGTGAAATCTGGGCTAATGCATCATTTTCTAGGTCCAGCAAAAACTGCTCACATCTGTTTTGTAGATATTCAACTAGTCGGTTTTAGTCATGATTTATTAGAGGACTATTATCAATGGAAAATAACTACTTTTTTTTATTTCATGAACTTAAAAACTATACACAAAACAAAAAGATTCATCATGTAAGTTAGTGTAAACGTTGGGGTTTTGTGTCTGTGGGTGTTTTTTCTGTTCGATGGAAAGGCCGGACCGCAGATCTGTGTCAACCAAAACTTAAATAACAGTGTCAAACAGAGGTATTTGCAATGTCAAATACTCTCCCATGGAATAGAACAATAGAGAGAGGAGAGCTGAAGTGGGGACACACCCGTTATTAGGAGGGGTCCCCCAAATGTGGGCATTGGAATTCAATAATTTACTAAATATTCTACATTGACAGTGCAGAACTATACATGCCAGATAATAACTACAGGAAAAAACATTTTGTGTATAAATATTAATCAGAAATCTATAAACAGAATTTGCATAAACTTTTGTATACAACTCACAAATACCTGCTTGACTTATGATTCAAATCATATACGAGTAAGCTCTTAACATTTAGTCCATTTTCATTCTGAGGGACAGTGTTACTTATGTCGGCGCTGTGATGTGCACATTGACGCCTCCGTGACCTTTGCCCCTGGTGGATGAGTCAGTAGCCCCCTAAGTCAGTGGAAAGCGATGACCCAGATATAAGAGGTGACGCTTGGTTATTGGAGATCTCCTCAGTGAAAGCTGAGCATGTGACATGGCTCTTTTATGTTTGAAAACGTTCTCCCTCCAAACACACACACATCCACACTATCCCACTGGTGGTGCATCAGAAATACCACAGCAGCTGATAATGAGTTCCTGGCATTACGCTCATTAATTTCATACAAGAAAATTCCATTCTGTTCTAGATGTGTTATGAGGCATGTGGTAGCTTATCTCTGCACTCGTGTTGTACAAGCTCTACAAGACAAGACCCATGGTCCAACTGCCCAAACATAAAGGTTTTATGGTCCTTGACAAAGTTGTGTATTAAAACTGAAATGACAGAGGTGTTATTTAGATGGGATTCAGTTGTGGTTGGGAGCATACAGGGAAAGTTACTTTGCAGGAATGGTCTGAGAGGTTTATGGACATTTTTATACATTGTTAATGATCATATCCCAAATATTTCATGAAGGACAGAGCATTTTAAAACAAACCTAAACTAAGGGACTAAAGGACAGCTCACTATCTTTTTGCAAGAGATTTCATCCAGTTTTGCACTGTGGATGGAGTTAGCTGCAGTTTTCATGGAGAGTGGACCTGCTGGTGTTTGTCCAATTGCATGGGCGAGAGAGAAAACTCACAAGAAATATATTTCTCTTTAGCAACAAAATGATGTGGGAGTATTACGCCAGAGCCTGTAGGGAGGCACCAGCTATAAAAGCAATAAGCTGTAATAAATAGTTGTATAATTTGTATATGAGATGGGTGACCTCATTATCAGAACTTCAAATTTGCTATTGTCAGGACTGAAGTCTAATAATAGCATCTCAGGCTAAATATTGTTCCTAAGAGTGATGGCAGAGCCTCCATTAGAAGGAGAAATGACACCCGTTTCTTAAAGCCACCTGGCAGAGCAGCACAGGAACACATCTCACGGCCTGCAAACTGTATCTTGCCACAAGCAGAGCCCCCTGTCCACACTGTGACGCCCCCTAATGGGCTTTTTAATGAGACCATCAAATGCAAATGGGACCTTGGTTGTGACTCCCGAGCACCCAGGCATCGTATTCAGCTTCACAGGATGTGGAGGTGAATATTCCACCTTGGAAAATGTTCCATTCAACGGCAGACATAACACGTGGCCCCACAGAGATCACTGTGGGAAACACAGAGTCATGTTATTGCCGGCACTTAACCAATCCACACAGGCCAGTTGATTATAGGTTACATCTTTCAAGTGCTCAATACATATGTTTGCTCCCTCGCTCTCCCCCCTCTGTGTGTGCGTGTGTCTGTGGGGACCATGAATGACAATTCTATGGTTTTTGATACAGTTCACTCAAAACCCTACAAATATTAAGCTCATAGTAGGACAAGAGGAAAAGTCAGGGATTGAACAAAATCAGAGTGATGGAGCCTCTGGGGAAGAACAATTAAAAAAAAAAAAAAAAATCAAAATTGGCCTGCAAATGGAATTGCAATTTTGCAGCTGAGCCCCACCCACCAACATTTTTTGAATTAAACAATTAGAGAAAGTTGAAAACGGGGAAAACTTTTCTAAATTGCATTGACAACCCATCTCATAATGTAACATCAACTGAAAAATTGGTTTTCAGGTCATTTATAGACAAAGGTAATTATTAAGGATTTCATTCAGGCCATTTTTTCTCAGATTTCATTGGTTGTTGGGCTCTGCAGGATGAAACTGATAACACCAACTGTCAATTCTCATAAGCTGTAAGGAGAGATGAACACCCAACGTGCCAAACTTAAATATTAATGGCAGCCACCAGCTTCCTGTAACACTTCACCAGAAGGTGGATGCTCCCCAGTTTTCTCTCTCCTCTCCTTCCCATGGAAAACAACGATCATTACCAGGGTGATGAAAAAACTCTCAGTGCCTCAGTTTTACCACTAATAATAGATGCAGGGCTAAAGATAGCCCAGCGGCAGCCCAATATTTCAGGGATGCTGTAAAGAGGATGATAAACCTCTTTTGAAAATCACAACACTCAAAGAAAATTAAAGTGCCACAAATGTAAAAGCTTCAGGCTGAGGCTGAAGCAGAGTTTGATTAAAGGTATGAGCATACGAAAAACAATTTTCATGTCGAAATACACAATATATATTTATACAGGGTATATAATACATTGAGAATCATTAAGGATGTTTTGTCTCAACCTGCCGGCAGCAGGATCAAAATTATATTTCACTGCCACAGTTGCAACTTATCCATTTAAAGTGTTTGTTCCGTGTTAGTGCATGGACTTCAGACACCTGAAGTCAGGATTAGTCTGAAACCTCTTAACATCCATTTTCCCCTCTTTACCGCAGACCAAAACATAAATGACTGTCAGCAGGCGAAATGTAGATTTGGGAAGATTTATGGCAGTTATTAGCTAACATGGTGGAATGTTAGTTACTACTGCTGCTCTAAAGGTCACAAAGAGGAGTTAGTCCCTGAGATTCTCAGGTAAAATGGGTAAAACTACGTGAGAGGAGGCTTCAACATGGACTTTTTAAAGATCCTTTGACAGTTTTTCTGCTTTATTGCAGATAACAGGTCTCAGGTCAGACCTGGGATGTTACAAGGTCATTAGGAGCCAACCAAGACCAAGACACACCAGCGTGACCCTCCTTTTTCACCTGTAACTTTTTTCCTTCCTGGATTTGTCCTTCAAGACAACATTTATCGTCTCAGGTCCTGACAGCTCATACTCAGCCTGTGCTGCTGGAGCCACAAAGGAGCTCAGGAGACGTCTCTCCCCCTCTCGCTCACTGCTCAGCCCTCCTGTAAATAGCTCTGCTTGTGAAGACGGCTGGATGTGATCCACCAGGCTCCTGACAGACCAGATCCTGGCCTGCACCCTCGCTGTCTGCCACCACACAGCACCAAAGGAATCTCACTCTGTCACTCTGAATCGAGTAACTTGTGGCCATAGAGGAGCTCAAATGCTGCATGTTTGATTTCCTGCCTTGTCCTGCTGTGATGTATTGGCTATATGTTTGCACTCTAGTTTCCTTTCTCAATAAGGAGGAATGTGGCACATCACTCAGCAGACAGCAGGAGCTTAATCTATGATGCACCATCTGCATTATCATAGAGTGTTACATCTGAAAGCTGCCTGTGTCCACACATGGTGGCTGCAACAGCTGGGTTGGAAGGATGAGCTGTGACATCTGGGTATCCCCGGGAGCAAACGAGCCACAAAAGGGAGGAGAAATAGATCAGGCCTGGCAGGAGAGAGAGAGAGAAAAAGGAGGATGGAGAGGCAACTGGCAACCACCTGCAGTCCCCAGCCAACACAAGGGGCTTGATAAATACTTAACTATCCGCTGGCACAGGACAGAAACCCCTGTTGCATAACAAGCAATAAGGCTCCGGAGGCGGACAGAAGGTCAGAGGGGAGGAGAGTGGGAGGGACGGAGGGGTGACTGTGCACCTCCTCCTCCCTCTGTCTGTGTCTGTCTGCTTCCGGCGATGATCTTCTTCTGGATATTATCCTGATGTTGTGCCACAGTCTAACTCACAGTGTTTGCTCCCGGAGATGTGGCCCTTTGAGTCTAATTCTCTGGATCAGCAGATGCACTGTCACTGATCCACATGTCCTGAAGCCTGATCATAAAACTAATGTTGGATCTACAGGAAAACAACAACTGTGGTGGTGATTAAAACAAGATGAGTAATGAGATCCGACAGAAGCATCGAGAGTTAGATACTGTGATGACCACACTGACCTGTCACTACAACTCGAGGATGATACACACAGTAGAAAAACACATTGCCACTGGTTGAGTCAGCATTAAACAGAAGAAATGAAAATGCAAATAACTGATAATCAATTTTTTTAAAGGCTATTGAAGAAGGGATTCACAACCAGGTACAGAGCAGGCTTTAAATAATTGATGAGTGGTAACTTATCAGTAACTGATTTGTATACATACGTACATACACTAACCCTATATGTAAAAATGTGTCTAATCATTTTATTGTAGACATGGGATTTTTATGTTTTCAGTGTTTAATTCTCTGCAGGGCATGAATCTACTGCTGCAGCATGGGACCTGCTCTGCTCTATCATTTATTTATAGAACAACAACAAATTCCATGACAGTGGAAACCTCAGCTGGTGTCTCCAGAATTTAAATCTCAACAATTAAAAAGCTTTATTTTGTCTTCCTATCTTGAATGTGACTCTAAATTAAATGCAGAGCAGCATAGCACCTGCTTCACTGAGCTCTCCGATAGGTGTTACCTGAGTTACAAATACAGCTTTTACTAATTGGAAGAGTCTGTTTTTTTATAGTTACAGAACTATCTTAAATCACTTTAAATAATGGGGGGGAAATCACCACCTTCTTGAGATTGCAGTAGTGGAGGAAGTATTCAAATCTTTACTTATATACACCATATTTGAAGGAGCCGATCTGGAACCTGCACCCATTCAACACCAATAGCCATCAATCACTTTCTGCAGATTTCTGCACTTGTAGGCTCTGTTTCCAGTCTTGGGGAAATCCGGCCCAAAACGGGAGACCTTGACAAATCACAGGGCAGTTCAGAGAGAGCATGCTCCTATCGGCTGTTCTACTGAGCAGCTGTGCGTGTACGCCCCTTTGATAAAAAGCCAACCCTCAATCAATGGCGGGAAATCCTACAGGAAAGGTCACAATCCTAACAGTGCCAACAACTGCCAAAGCAAGATAAAAATAAAGGGTAAAGTTGGAATTTAAACGCAATAAAACATGTGTGCGTCGTCTCTCCCATGTGCGTGTGAAAAGGCCGTCTGGTGGGAGGGGCTAAGGACAGAGAGCCTCCTTCCCAACACGTTAGTATTGAACGTCCTTCATGGAAATGAGACCCAAAGATTAAATATTCTTCTAGCGATCCCACTTGCTGCAGCTTTAATGAGGAGGACATGCAGACTTGTGTTGCATATAGATAAATCAAATACTGGTAATGGAGAAAGATGGAGTAAGTGAGGAGGGTTCAGTCCTTCACTGTCATCGCTATAAAACGAGGGCGTTTCCACAATGAGTAAAAAGCCTTCTCTCTGCCTCTCTACCCCTCTGTGGGCAGGTTTGACTGTGCTTTTAAAAATAGCACCGCGGTGAAATTAAAAGACCTCTGTTCCACAGCTCGGGGTTTGTGCCAGCTCTGTAATCCTATTCACCACTGTCACTACAATGTGTCGCCACTCTCGCTGGGCACTGGAATAACAAGGCCCACTCGCCTGCTAACCACCATCGCTCCTGCAAAGCTCCCACTCCGCTGACATCAATCTGTGATGCAGGTTGATGAGGGGGATGCTGATAATTTGTGAAAAGACATGAAGGAAGATACTTTTTGAAATATAGAAGCAATGACTGAAAATCGATGACTCCTATACGACTGTTTTGAGTTGAGATATCAAGAACAGAACGTGATAAAACATTACACAACTAGTTTGGATCTGTAAAAATGACAAGGAAAGGAAAATGAATTTAATGTGATTTACAAAATGTGTCTGTACTGTGGAGTTGTACCAAAAAAAAAGGTCACAGATATTTAGAGAGGATTAAAAAAAGCTTTGGAGGTTCAGTGTCCAGATGACTGTCGCTCCCTACCACTCTCAGGCATCCGTTCACATAAAGATACAAAATAAAAATAAAAATATTTGTTAACAGACAGTAGGAGGGCCTGTTGCACAAACTGCTTCAAAGACAAAAAAAGCGCTTTGATGAGTGGGCCGAACCCAAATCCGAAATCTCAAATCGAAACAGAAATCTCTGCAGGGATCGTGCCTCTGACTTCCTCGAAAAGGCAGACTTTCAGTGAAGCCTCCACGAAGCCGGAAGTCATTTTTGAATTTACCCCCATGCATTATTCATGGCCTGGCTGCTGCCGTTGGCCTGCTCGTGTGCCATGGCCTATTTACAGAGCCACTCGTGAATCCATTAGCTGTGAACAGTGGAGCGCCGAGGCTCATCTATAAGCAGCTTCACCGGCACATGAAACCATTCATAAACATAATAACTGTTAGACAATAACAGCAGCAGCTGAGTTTTTTTTTTTAACCTGGCTGTGGCTCATTCCAAATGATGAGTCTGTGGATGAGTCAACATGTAGGAGAGCAGACACAGAGCTGAGAAACGTTTGAAGAGTGACTGCATTTGACTGAATATTTAGCTGTGCTAGTGTTTTATGTATTAGTCCACAGACCTTTGTCGTTCCAATAAGATGATTCTTGATTATCTCCATCAAGGAGGTTATGTTTTCACCCCAGCCCCTCACCCGTTTGTTTTGATGGTTGGTTTGTTTGTTTGTCAGCAGGATTACGCAAAAAACTACTGAACAGATTTCCACTGAACTTGTTGGAAGGATGGGACACGGGCCAAGAGGCCACCCATAGAATTTTGGTGCAAATCCGAACATAGGGGTAGATACATTAAAACATTTTCTTTATTGTTTTTAACATTGTGTTATGCAAGTTTTATTGTGAGTTTAGCCACATATGCTAACTATTTAACAAGCAAACATGCAAGTAATGTAATGGAGGAAATGGCAGAGGAAAATGACAAGCCCATTTTGTTCAGATGTTTTATAAAAATCAAAGAAGAACTCAACACAACTCAAATTATATATCAACTTGCCATCCAATGAAAAATATACATTTTCGTTTCTGAAATCATCACCAAACATGTCACACAAGAGGGGGAAGTATTCATATGGACTCTAATCATGAATGCGATACACAATCCCATTCGAAATAAGCACCTGTCGAGACTAATCTTCTAAGATGCTATCCACACAGCTAGTCTTTGACACATCATTTAAATAACCTCAAATACCTTCATTTTTGGTGTTTTGCAAATTTGGAGCAGTAAGCAAGACGATCGCTCCACTTCCTGAAATCATTCTTGTTGATTGACAGTCGATTAATGTCGGTATAAAAGTCTGGGCCCATTTTTATGAGGCAGTTTATTTATTTTAGATTCCAGTTCATTCACATTATCTCAGAATTACATCTCAGTCTACGACCTTTACCCTCCCTACTCACATTTACAGTTTAGACAACAAGATATGAACATTGTATAAACCTCTCAACGTTCATAACCCTGAACTGAAATCCACCCAGCAGAAAGTGTCACCTTCACTGATGTTGTGTGGCTGTCGGTGTGTGAGTAATAACCCACTGGGAGAGCGCACTGGGCCTCTGAGGAGACGAGGAACAACTGGCCTCTAATCCTCAAGTTCAATGAAAAGCGCCACATCGGCTGGATTGGGCAGAGCGAGGTCATTGTCAGCGGCTGCTCGCTGGCATGTGGTCGGCGGGTCCCGGCCCTCAGAGCGAGCTCTCACGCCACGTCCAGCCGCTGTGCTGAACACGGCAAACCTGCACACTGCCGGATGATTCATCAGGCTGCATGAAGTGGCTTCTAAACCCGAAAAAAAGACATACGAATGTGTGTGTTTCTAAATCAAGAATGAGGCGCACAAAAGAAAAAAAAGTTGTGTAAAAATAGGCAGTGATCATGATCTCAAGTCGGCGTCAAAGTGGGAAAAAATGAGTCACACTTTTCAGACAGATGGTGCCCACCGAGGCCTTTTATTATATGCAAAACGTCACTTATGATCTCAGTAATAGCACCTGAGAGGCCATATTTATCTGGTGCTATGCTAATGACGTACTCTAAGATATTTCGGTGCACTGACTGACGTGCAGACAACGAAAGTAATCCCCCTCTCAATCTGATACAGTGATGTGGGTATGAGCTCCTGTCGATGATCCACCTGCATGGGTCGACACG
Organism: Pleuronectes platessa; assembly: GCF_947347685.1. Lineage (NCBI taxonomy): Eukaryota > Metazoa > Chordata > Actinopteri > Pleuronectiformes > Pleuronectidae > Pleuronectes > Pleuronectes platessa. Next base: position 5,466,629 of record NC_070647.1, read on the forward strand.
CGTCACCCAGCTCTCCTACATGACCCCTTCCCGACCAGGGTTGAGGCTTCCAGGCTAATTGAGCGACCTTTGAAAGTGGTGGACTGGTCACCTGGTATTGTCACATCTAGATCAAGGCCACTTGTGCCAGAGGAAAATAGTGTATAGCAAAATAAAAGACAAAAGAAGATACATAAGAAGGTTCAGTTAAATATCCTTAAAAACCTCATTCTGGGTATAAACTAACTACCTTAATCCCAAAACCTTTGCATACCATGTTTTGTTGTTAAACTGATATGTTTACTGTCTGTGGTCTGTAGTTTTCATCTTTTTGTTCTGTTACAATATTTATTTTATTTCTCTGCGTCTTATTGGACACCCACGGATCCCTTACAATATATCATAAATAAACACATGAATAATTAAAGTAAGATCAAAGGGCATCAAAGGCCCCTCACAGTACGTATGTGAACACACGATTGACTAAAGTCAAATCCGATGGTTAATATCTGATGTCTGTACATACACACTGAGAACACATTTACAGAATACAACACCATTAAATCAATATAATAGAAGAACTACGTCAGCCAAGCCCCCACATATTCATCTGCTACACAGGGATTTTTAGCTGCGCATCACCCACTGCACTAAAAATAGCGCCTTCTATTTCAAAACATTACACCAAGTTTTCTCCTTCCTTTTTGTCAGAGCTGGTGCCTCGTGAGGTCACCTCGCTCTACTGTATCTACCCATATTTACTGATGCTCTGTCCGCCCTCCGCTGCTCTACAGAGGTAAAAGTCGATCAGAATCAATTTCCTGTTTCTTGAGTCCTGACGTGCGTACACGCCTCAGCGGCATCTGGAGCTTCAGTTATAACGAGCCTACCCAGTGTCCGAAAGCTCTCAGCGGCGCCCTCTGTTGACCTGACCTCCTGCACGGCCTTGCCTCCACTCTCACTGAGTCACCCTGCCATTGATTGCTAGCTTGCAGCATGCTCCGCCATCAGCGACGGAGATTTCTGCATCTTACATCACATCTGTTTATCCGTGCGTAACATAAAACACATTAATGTCCTCGTCCAATTTTCTTTTTATCTCCTCCCGGCAGACCGTGTCTCTGCCGCACTAGTTTCCTGCTGCATTTGCGGCTCTCCCTCTTTTCCCTGCAGGGGAATTGTTTTTTTTTAATGTTTATCCAGAAATGCATTGTCATTGTCCCCCTGACTAAACTTAAACTTTCCGTATGACCTGTACAAGACTCATCACTATGAATTTACTATTCAAACTATTGAAACCTGAATAAGACATTTAGATTTTGATGTTTACATAAGTTATAAATAAAATATTCCAGTCATATTCCCGTTTAAGTGTTAGAGCATGGTCTTATCATGACATCAAAGAGTTGGTAACTGCAAATACTCCAATAGGAATTTATAATGCAATCTGTATAATAGCCCGTATTTATACATTGTTTTTACAGTACTTCTATACGCAGAGCTTTTTCTATCACCCACCATTCATTTACCATTGATAGAGCAGTCAGGGGCAATTTGGGGTTCAGTATCTTGCCGTCTTTGGATTCCAGTCTTGAGGAATTGGGAACCAAACCAGCAACCTTCTGGTTAGACGACCCCATTGTGAGCGACAGCCACCCACAAAATTGAGACATCCACGTCTACATAATGTGACAAAGGTCTAATGTCTTAATTTTGCTCATCCTGATGCAATAATGATTTAATGACTCTAAAATGCTGTTTACATGGCAGCGTCTTATTCACACTATTGTCTTAATTGAGTTAATATTGGAATATTGTGTCCATGTGAACATAAAGTCTATGATAATGTCGTCCATTGGGGGACATCGCAGTGATAATTCAAGTTTCTAAATCTGCTTCTGCAAGAACCAGTGTCTTCTGCAATAAACAGACAAGTGACACGTCAATGAATATGAATTAAACGTATTTCCGAGTTCAAAGTCATGGGTGGCATTGTTATTCTGATTTCCCCTCTCATGTTCATTCATGGCCTGTTTTGAGAAGGTCTTCAAATCTCACATGCAGAGCTCACACATCTTCTCTTACTTTCATCCACAGCCAACAGAGAGTTGTATGGCAAAATCTGGATATATATTTTTCTCTTTTCCAGCAGTGCCATGCTTCAGATTTACTCCCACACCTGGGAGCTGTCAGGTATCACCACAGATTCTGGCTCGGAGCTCTCAGTGAACAGACACCTGGACGCACGGAGACAACTCGGCACCAGGCTGAGAATCACACCATTTCCTGCTTTCACAGCTTGTCTGCTTGGTGAGAAAACCAGAGGCGGTGTGGGGAGCATTACTCTATAAGAGACCACGCAACCCGAGATAAATGTGTTTATGTCTGTGTACAGACACACCGAAAATGGGTGTAAATATGTCACGTCTTTCATTCTGAGACGGAGACTAAATAAAACTGACACAAAAAACTCAACATCGCCCACATGTTTTCATAGAGACCGAGCTGGGATTTGGAGATGCTGAAATACAAATATTTCAAGTCACATTCACCCATTAACACACAGAGCTTCTACAAGTCTATAGCACTTCTCTATCATGTATACATTGAATTCACACATTTTAGGGCAATAATGGCAAAAACTGAATAAGCGGTTAATTATGTTTCCAAAAGACACTTTGATGAGCAGACTGGTGTAACTGGAAATCTAAACTCTGACCTTTTAGCCAGGAGCTGGTTCACCTCTTGAGCCACAGCTGCCCACATTTCACAATTGGTCTTGGAGGCTACACATACATGACAAAGAACCTGTGTTACAAACAAGATTTTGGTTGACTGCATTATAGCAAATGAAGAATATAGTGATTTGGGATTTAGAGCAGGACATCTCACATAGTCCATCTCCATTTCGTTATAAAAAAAGTTACACTAAACCACTGGAGATCCACTTTCATGGAACTGATTCTGAATGTAGCCACAGAGACAACATCTAGTTTGTCTTTGTCAAAAAACACACTAATAATGCATCATTTCCCTCCAGGACATTCAGGGTGCATGGAGCCAGAATCTGGAGGCTGGTGTCTTCTAACACGACTCAACACATTTCGTTTCTTCTGATCTGTAGAATCCAAAAATGACAGTCAAACAAATAGTTTCAGGCTTTTGGATATAGATTTCCAATGCTTGTGTCTTTGCATCAAGAATAAAACTAAAGCCAGGAGGTGATAAACGTATCTTAGCACAAAGACTAGAGACAAATGGAAACAGCGTGGCTCTGTCTAAGGTTTTAAAGACAAAACATCTGCCTGTCGCTAACAAACAAACACAAAAACGCCAATCACAGTTTGTGTTATTCATCATTGGTGCAACACAACAGGTCGTCAGCCTCTACCTTCCTGTAAAATGACAAATTTCCTCATCGAGATGCATTGAGATGCTGAACAAAACTCTAAATTCAACACCACTCTGTCACTTGATGCAGTTACAGTTGCTCGCGTGCTGTTTTTTCAGCTTACGGTTTCTTTTTGGGTGTAAGGGTAAAGTTATTTTTCAGTTTATGATAAACATGCAGTATACGAACTATATTTTTGTATTTATATCAAATGAGTTGACTTCTAAACAGGCCCCTTAATGCAGATCCTGGAGACGTGTTATTTCTGTGTGTGGCTCAGGACGGAGCGTAACCGGAGCGAGGAGAGACCAACCGAGGTGTCTGATAAGGCGATGAGGAGTCAGCAGATTGTCGGCCCAACAGACAAGCAGGCTGGCAACCAGAGGAGGCAGCGCTTCAAAAATCTCTGAGTCATCGCAAGGCTTTCTTTTGACTGCTAACCCCCCCCCCCCCCCCCTCCTTCCTCCTCCTCCTCCTCCACCACCACCACCCTTTTCTTCTCCTCTGTTGTTTCTGCCATCAGCCTCAGTGACAGCACATGCATATAGAGCTGTTAGGAGTCAGGCAGCCGTGGCACACCGAGGCTAAGTGGGAGAAATCATAGCCCACCATGAGTACAGGGGGGGACGGCCACGACTCAGGGACAATCCGGAGAGTTCATTAGTGGCCACAGAGTTGACAACGGGGATTTGATGGGAACAAGTAGTGATCTTTAGATCTATGACAAAATGACGCTTCTCTGAAGGTTTTCGGCGGAGAGATAAAAAAGTTTAAATGTTAGAAAAACATGGTGACCTTTCCGTCAGCAAGCCGTTTTTTCTTTTTTGTGGCAGGTTTGGATTATTTGCAGGATAATAAGAAATGATGCAGGGGGTGAGATCTACGCAGATGAGACCGGAAATCCTTTCCTATCGCAAAGACATGTCACCTGGAACACAAAAGGAATCAGTTTTCACCACTGATGTGAAAGTGATTGGTCTATTTATAGCAGCCTGCCCCCCCACCGATGCAGCCCGGGACTATAGGCAATAAGAAAGACGATGAAGGGAGAGCGAAAAAGAGTTTTCTTACTTTGGACTAATATCTCACAGTCCAGTTTAAAGTCAGTCTGTGTAAATGTAATTAGCCACCAAGCTCTTATTATTTAAAACCCTATTCCACAGGTTGCTGAAGAACAGCTTATTTGTCAGTTAAGGTGACAATTAAAAGTGTTTTTTGAGCTGAAGACTAAATTAGTTCTTTGAAGGAATGCATTAATGGTTGTTTAACAATCACATTTATTAACACATTTATAAAAAGAAAACACTAATACACTACACTACACTAATAGATGTTGAACACAGATCTTCATGATTTCCTGCGGTGCACAATACTTACTTTTCTCTCCGGCTATCTCTTGCTCTCTATAAAGCATCCATTACACAACTGATAACAGCCCACCATTTATTTGTGGTGTCTGTACGGTTTCTTTGCACTTAATCAAAAGCCACATCCTCATAACAAACAGGAGCTCAGCATAATGCATCTGACCATGGGAAAATAGTTGACCACATAACGTTTGCAGTGGGACCAGTCGAGGGACAGGAAAGGATGGGGGACATGGTTTGAACCGCTGGCTGAGGGGGGCTGGGGGGAGTGGTGTGGGGGGGTGGTTTAGTCCAGACTCTTAAGATATTTTTTTTTGAATTTCTATCACAGAACCTAAGAACAAAATTATTTTGTTTGTTGGGTCAAGACAGTCAAAGCTTTATTTCAGATCTCTATGTTCATGATGTTAAGAAACAGCAAAAACTTCCACAAGGTCTCTTTAAATAGCACCGACACTGTGGCCGTGTTTCCAGAGTGATGTTCACAACATGCTTGTTTCACCTCTGTGGTCTAATTGGGTACTGGGCTGGCAGGTATCCTGAGATTCTTTTCCAGAAAGTACAGACAAATCCATCACCTGCTGATGTCGACTAGGAGAAGAGGAGAAAAACAGGGAAGGGAGACAGAGCAGGACTTCATCAGAGCAGAGACACTCATTTATTCAGATATGCTGGATAATGTTTTGTCCTTTTCAGAGATGGAGAGTGACGGTGCAAAAAAGAGGCCGCTCTCCTGAAAGAATCTTAATCTGTCCACGCGTGTCATCCTTCAGAGGTCAGAGGTCATCAAACCAGATAAACAGCGCCCTAGCTAAATGGACTTGCACATCCACATCGCTGCCTGTGTTAAAATGCTGCAGAGGGGAAACTCAATCTGAACAAACTGTGCTGTGTTGATGATCTCGCCTGCTACGCCACCTCCAGATCGGCTTTTGTTTTTAATGGCGATGCTAAGTTAAATGAGAGAAACCCGAGACAGGAGCTGGGAGTCTATTAACGAGACAGAGAGGGACGACGCATGCAAAGCATTTGTCTTCGGTGCTGTTTCTGGATCAGGAGGAGAAAAACAGATGTAACAACCAACAGACCGTGAGTCTCACTGTGGGAACAAATGATGCAAATGAGAAAAAGTACTGTCAAGTTGTTACGAATTTTCAAACATGGGAAATTATCTCAGTGGTTATAGGGATGACAGTAATGGTCTGTCTACAACTTTCATCCATATGAAAGGATGATCAAAAAAATAACTGTTTCCTGGATTGACATGAAATTTAGTGCAGACATTCATGATCCCCAGAGGTTGAGTCCTGGGGAACCACTGACTTGTTATATCAAACACCAGTAACTGGTGAAAATGTGACCTCTTCATTGACATTTCCCAACATTTACTCGATGGATTTCCTCAAATGTATGTACAGACATTCGCTGTCCCTGGAGGATAATCCCCACTACTGGTTTAATAGATGCCATGACTTTTGCTCAAGCACCACCCATGTTTGTAACGATCGCAGAAAAATGTCTCAACAGCTACTAGATGGACAGCCATGACATTTGATCCAGATATTGATGGTTGCTTGAGGATAATCACTGATGAGTTTTCTCAAAGCACCACCATGAGGTTGTTTGAAATGATTGAAGAGAAATAATACTTTGAAACAGTTTAACGTTTAGGAGTTGCAGGAGGGGCTGCACAAACCTCTGCAAAATCATCACAAGATGCATCCACCCAACAACTTAGAAATTTCTATTCAGGTAAATCAGATAGAAGGTTTACTTGTGATCGGCTCCAATCTTTGGCAAATTACCTTCATTAAAAGCTGCATAATAACTTTTTCACTGCGTAGTAAATAAGGTTATTTTGGGCAGTCGGGGGAAAATACAACCACATACTGTGTGAAAACAGCTAAATCCACTCTCAGCTTTTATCAATCACTCATCTTCTGCGTAGGATTTTCCAACAAATTGCACATGTATAAAATTCTGGTGCATTCATCGCTTCCCTCGTGTTTTTTTTTTTGCAGTTTCCAGTGATGAACGACTGGTTTCGGTGTCAGAGCACCACAGCAGCTCCTGTGTCCTTCAGTCCTTTGCTATGTGCAAATGCTCATCAGCTGCTCCAGCTAACGTCGGATCAAACTGTCACTTGTAAAGGATCAACATCATCTGTGCTTACAGATGGTCCTCAGGAAACTCATACCTTTCCACATACATATACCTGCTAATACTCATCATATTTCTTGAAGCCATATGCCAGAAGCTCTATTTGATTCTATCTTTCTTTGACACGTTCATATGATTCTAGTCCAACAATCTCGACAATGAAATAAACCGACTAAACCCCAGGAAGGAATTATCCTGAGCAGGGGCACATCCGCATTTGAGGTGTGTGTTGTGTGCAGAGAGAAGGGAGAGGCGGAGGCAGCTGCACTTAGAGGGGTTCCCCAAAGCAATTCCTCTTTCTAAAAATAGCTGCAGCTCTGCCAACCTGGACAGAGGTAATAACAAAAAAAAAAATCAATCTCCAAGGCCTTTATGGGAAGAGAGAGACAGGGGGAGAGGGTTGTGAAATCTATGTAATTGACCTAAAGAACCCTCAATGTTTCATGTCCAAGGGAAAAAAAGCTGTATTACCCTCTCAAAATAATCGAGAGCAAAGAGAATGTGCATAGAAAAAAGAGCATGAGGAGGCTTATGCTTATTACATGTCACACTTCCCTTATCTCTGACCCAGATGTGAGGGAAGCAGGAGGAGAGCCAGGGATGAAGTGCAAAGAGCTGATCCTATGGACAGCAACGCCCTGGGAGTCAGCTATAGGTCACTTGATAGTGTGTTCATGTCTGTGTTTTCAGGGGCAGAAAAAGGAAAAAGATAATAAAAAGAGGAGTAAATGCTGCACTAATCCGGCTGTGAATGAGAGCGGCTCGCTGCAGCAGTTCTTTTATGCTCTGTCGATTCCACAGGGGGATAAACACAACGCTGAGCCAGCACCCAGCGCAGCCTCACCAACCCCGCTGCACTGCAAGCTCTGCGGATTACCTCATTTTATGTCTGTTAACTCATTTAAGCCTCTAAATACAGGTGCCAGAGTGGGCAGAGGGCTCTGTGGAGATGCAACGCACCCCCTGGTGGCCCGCACTGGACTTCCGACACTCTTTAAGTACAGCTGTCTGTGACGAATGTGGAACATTTTCATTTTTTTAAATGTTGGCTTTGAACTCTTTATAAACAGTCTATGCTCCAAACTGACTGATACGATCAATTATGAGCTGAGATAAAAACATTTAAAGACACATTGAATCTATAGCTACTGAATTTATTCGGTAAAGCTGCAACCTGAAATGTTTCCATCTTCTAAAAACTCTTTTTATACAGTATCTTCCCTCGTGTTGCTTGTTAGCTACACTTTAAAAGTTTAATAAATCTATATTTTCCTGTTGAATCATTCTACGAATCACAACTTTTATTTTACCGTTAATATTTTGAATATAAGTAATTTACTGTATTTCTATGGCATTATACTTAGCTAAGTACATTTCTTTAAAACAAAACGTAATAGTGTATCTAAAAAGAGTTAGATAGATATCCAAAGTTTATGCGCAACTTCAATCCAAGTATTCCTAAAAATCGGCCATAATCTATTTGTCTTAATTTAGGTGACCCACATACCAAATGTGGATGGGTGCTTATTATAGTAACACACAACAGACTGGATGAACCTACACTGTTCTCACTGAACAACAAACAAAATGTGCTGTGCCATGTCTCTACAGTGGTGATCATGCAGTGGAGCTTCAGTATCAAGGTCCAGTTTTAATATAGATAAATAATTAATTAAAACCATCTTACTAAAAAAATGAGCATTACATGCACTGTGTCAGTTGCATAATAGCGATACCTAAATTGACCGACAACATCTTTGACTTTTTAGTTTGGTCCATGTCCCATCTACTAACATGGAGGATGCAGGGTTTGGTAACTATACTGCAGCCAGCCACCAGGGGGCAATCCAGATGTGTCGCCTTCTATTTTGGGGAGCTGTCATGTCCTCCGTCTCTACACGCAGTTATTGTGTGAACATCTTTCCCATCGATAACAAGTCTTCAGTGCTTTTCCCTGCTCCTCTTTAAGGGAAGAAATTCTCTCCACCTCCTATATAACAGATGCTGTGGCTGCTTCTAACTTGAACCAGGTGACCCTTGACTACCAGCTACTGTTGGGTTCCTGTAAATATTAATAATCCCACTCTGTTAAATAAATAAAATGGTTCGGTGAATAAATGCATGTGTGTGTGTGTGTGTGTGAGTGTGAGTGTGAGTGTGTGTGTGTGTGTGTGTGTGTGTGTGTGTGTGTGTGTGTGTGTGTGCAGTATGACCATGCACCTATCTGACTCTAACATTCCAGCATGTTAATAAAACAGTGCTACAGGCACGTCCACTGATGCAAAGTATTACAGTTGAGTCACGCCCCGGCAACATCAGTCTGACGGCCTGTTGCCAGGACAATACCGGGGGGGGCGGAGTCTTCGACAACACACAGTGGAAAGCAGATTACATAACGACTGACAAAACATTAGGTGTTTCCCTTCTCCTCCACTATAGCCGTCTGCACGTCTCTCTCTCTCTCCTCACTTTCTTGATTTCTTTCCAAGTTTCCAAGTCTCCTTCACTTCTCTCACTCCCTACTCCCTCTGTTCATTTACCATTTTAGCCCCTTATTTTCCTTTCTACCGATGTTTCCTTTCCCCAAGCCCTCTCTCCTTCTTGGGCTGCCCTGTTCCACCTCTGCTTTTCACCTCCTTCCATTATTTCTTTCCTCCACTCCTTTCTGTCTTCCTTTCCCATTCCCCCATTCCTTCTTTTCCAATATCCCTCACCCTGTATCTTTCCTCTGATATACTTGTTCACTTTCTTCCTCTCCTCTACTTGCTAACCCTCCCTGCTGTACATCCTCACTCCCTCCTCCCTGGCTCCTCTCTACAGCCTTGAAGGAGAGCCAGCCAGTCATGAGGAGGATGTCTCCTAGCAACAGCGACATCCCGCCCTTTCAGCATCAGGATGAACCAAATGTAATTTTTGGGGGACTCGCCTGTGATTGGAGGAAGAGGAGGGTTGCTTGGATAGTTAACAGCTTAAATTTGTCATTGTTTGACAGTGGTACTTGCTCTGCACTGATGGCAAAATCACAGAGTTAATTTAAACATCACAGACTAACTTCAGGGTGTGTAGATCAGTTTGACTCTTTTCTGGTGACCTTGTCAATGTGTCCTTGAAGTATTTTGCAGATATAAAAACACGGAGGGACAAAAGGCTCTGGAGTTATATTTAAACATCTTTGACCATATGAACACGAGACACTCAGCTTCATGAGAATGCGTCATGTTTCATTTACTTCTTGGTGCAAAAATTGCTCTTCAGCCACAGAGATGCCGGAAAGAACGTTGTCCATGAGCTGGATGGATGGATTTTTATCTAATGGTCGGGAAAAGTGCGGAAAACCAATGTCAGTAAACATCGACTGAAAACAGTGATGCCTCTCATCCTGGGTGCTGCAGTATGTACAGCACATCGAGTGTATATAAATATATCTCTCCTTCCTCCCACTATCCAGAAATCAAGCCAAAATATGCAAGAAAACAAACGCTGCCATCTTGTGCCGAAATCATCATTTAGAGCCACCAGAGTCTGCACAGAAGCAATCAGGGGATCAGGGAGACCTGGTGACGAGGTTCCGGCTGATACAATCTCTCCACACAATCAAGATGAAAGGTCTTGATTGTGTCTCGGCTCACCATCAAGACCTTTCATCCCATTTTTTTTTTAAAGATTCATAAAGCAACCTGGAACTCCCCACAATATGACTTGTACCGCAGCCACCAGGGGGCGATCAAGACGACTAGTATATAACAGTGAAGGTTTATTCCCTTTTTTTGCAACTTGTCAGAGGAAGCATCTGGATTTGAGCTGACATTACACAAGGGTTGAGTTATTTTAGATATTTAAATATTTAGACTACTGCCTGAGGTCTTAAGACATTAAGCTGCAAAGCTACGGCACCACTTAGCGCTTTTATTTATCAGAAAAGCTGCTCTCTTTGAAGAATCTTCGTGAATCCTGTCGGGACAAGAGACAATCTTTGTTTCTCAGACATGAACACCAGCTGAAATTAGAAAGAGCGCCACAGTTCTCACACAGTCCTAAAGCCCTGGCTCTGAGAAGACATATGAAGACTGCAAATGCACAAAATAGATTTGCATTGATTTTCTCCTAACTTATGGTTTTTGAATAACAAAGTACAAGTGTGGCCAAGCTTGCACAAAGGTCTGGTGCTGCACGGTCTATGTCTTTAACATTTCATGACTGTGGACACTGCCTCTGCGGGAACGGAACACTGCAATATTCATGCGTCCAATAATGTCAAAGAAGTTTCTGAGGGATGCAGAGCTGCACGTAAACACTTTTCTGACCTGATGAAAACCGAGAGACAAGGAGGAGCAGACGTGATCTAAGAGGAGAGGCAGAGACAAAGGGTTAAGACAAAACAAGAGAACGGTCACCCAGCTTTGTGGCGTTTGTTATGTTGAAGACAGGTGAGGACTCAGCAGGAAGTGCAGCAAAGAAGAAATTTTAATTCAGTGAACAGCCTGTGTCCAAAATCACTCACCAATCTCTATAAACGGCATTATATAGTGAATTGGATTTTTTGTGATGTCAGAATGTTTAGGGGAATGTTTATACCCTATAGTGGACTCATTGTGTCCCACAATGCATCATGAAAAGTTGTGTAAAACCGATCATGCAATATCATGCATTGCCTTTGCGGCATTGGCAGGAAGGTCACTTGGAAAGTGTTCATTTTTGCCTGAGCTCACTATATAGTCCTCTACATACAGGAGATAGTGAATGAGCTGATTTCAGACACCACCGCAACGCACTGGGGGGCAGCTGGGCAAACTGAAAATCCACAACTCCACAAAAAAAGAAGAACAAACTGGGATCATGATGGTGAGCAAAACTGAAAATTGCCGCTCAGAGAAACAGAAACAAAAAGTGATGAAGACAGATGCAGGTGATCGAAGAGGCGGGAAACAAGAGGAAGTGAAGTCAACATGAAGTAACCGCCAAAAAAAAAGTCACTCAACACAAGGGATTAGTTGCCAAACTAAGGCAGAGACACAAGGAAGTTTGACAAGTAATACAGAATGCAAATTGAATCAGGACAGTGTTTTACCTCAGCACAGACGGATGTTTGGTAATTGATCAGTTGAGGAGGGCCTTGATAAAACAGTTTGTTTCAGATATTTATCAAACATTATTACAAATATTTGAGGTCTAATGTTCTGCTAAAGGAACTTAAGTGTGGTAATTATTGAATAATAATGAATACAAATTTAATAATTTGTTCAAATTCAGTCTACTCAACACTAATCAACTCTTATACCTGCAACATGTGCTCACTTAACATATGTAATCAAGACTGTGTGAGGTCTGTTTGTATGTAAGTGTTGGATCAACACATTTTCTGTCGAGCTTTTGAGAAACAAAAACACTGTGTTGAGAGGCAGTTATACGGGAAAGACAGGATTGTGTCCACATCAGATGATCTGGAAGAAAACAGAGACGACACCAAAGACAAAAAAAACTCGGCTACATAAGTAACATTCACACAGAATGTATCCGTGTCCAGTTAGGAGGTTCCCATCAGGACTGAGAGTTATTTATTTAATATTATAAGTAAATGGTTTTCAAGTAATAAGTGATTATGAATTGTAATCAAAATTGAAATGCTTAGACTAAAGATTATACATGAAGATGGACGACATGTCTCCATTTCCTCCAGCTATCCAGAAATGAGGCAAAAATATCCTGGATACGAACACGGGAGTTAGAGTCTGTGCACTAGCGATCGGGACAGTCTCAGCTGTCAACAAATAACATACTTAGTGGAGAAAAAGAACATTTTATGTGTAATTTGACTTTTTAATTTGGTCTATGTCCCTTCTGCCAACAAGGAGGGAGTTGGGGGTTATTTCCTATGATGCAGCCAGCCACCAGGTGGCGATCAAGACGCTTTGGCCTCACTTCTATTTGGGGAGCTGTCATGTGGTCCATCTTTACACGGTGCAGATATGGCAGCTGCCAGGAGTTTCCCATCTGAAGCTCAGTGTTTGTGCTCTGCTGACCGACACAGTCACTGAACACATCCTGCACCGCAGAACACAGGAATACTGCTGTTCACCACCAGCTCCCAACATGCAAAGAGCTTTCTGACTGAGGGCCAACACCTTCTCATCCAAGACGGCTGCTCACTTCAGACGGTTGGCTGTGAGGGAAGCTGGTAACGGCCCGGAGGAAGACACACTGTGAAGTCTGCACCGAAACCAAACTGGAGGCCCGAGGTGCTGCCTGCTGTGAGACTCACCTGGAGGCTCATCACAGCTCTGAAAACACATAGAGCTGACGGATGCTGTGGAGAAGCTTGAAGACAGGAAGTGTGAGACGCATGAGATTGCTGCTCTGCAAGGCTGACCAGGTGTGTGTGTGTGTGTGTGTGTGTGTGTGTGTGTGTGTGTGTGTGTGTGTGTGTGTGTGTGTGCACCTAAACCGATCATATACAGCATCATGTTGCTCCTCTACAAGGGGAATAAGCCTGAGCTGGACAAGAAGAGCTGAAATCCGACGATCAGGCAGAAACGAGTGAAGATTGAGGAGGTCAAACAGTCAATGAAGAGAGTGTATACTTCTCTGCTCTGATTCATTCTGTTGAGCTCGCTGACATGATTAAAAAAGAAGCAGAGAGCTTCATCAAACAACTGGCGGAGGAACTCTCTGAGCTGAAGAGGAGAAGAGATGAGCTGGAGCAGCTCTGAGGCACCGAGCACCACCTCCAGCTCCTCCATATTTGATCCTATACACACCGAGGACTGGAATAAAAAAAGGTCCGGGTCGAATCATCATGTGAGGGGCAGAGCTGAGAGAGCAGCACGTGGACAACTTCAGCGAGCTCTTGTTGGTCCTTGTATCCGAACCAAAGAGGATGAGTGTGTTTGTGGATTGTGACGAGGGCCCGGTCCTCTCCTCCATACGTCCCTGTCCCTGTGATGGTGGGAAACAGTCAAGTCTCATCGTTTGCTTTACTACAACTCCCACTTTTAACATCCAAGTAATGACCCTGCTTTCTCTAATACATGTTTATTTATTAATTTTATTGATTTCTAAAACCTAGTAATTGTCTTGGACGTTCCTATTAATTATTATTATGTGTCAGGTTTAACATAAGAACCCTTGCGAGGCCTTTACCGTCACCTGGTGGCTTTTTAATTTACCCACAGCTATAGACATATTTATTTTATTCATTCAAATATATCCTTACTCATTTACTGTTATTGTTTTTATTGCTTTTATTCTGTAAGGCACTTTGTATGAAAAGTTTTAAACAAATAAAGCCTGGTGAAATTTTGAGGCTTTACACTGATGAGCTCTCAGCCTGTAGCTCGACAGAGGCTTTTATAAATAAATCATATACACTATATTGTCCATCACCAGGATAACTGAGCCCCTGACTGACCTGTGTATCTGCTAGAGGAAGTGGCCCCTCAGTCAGGACATGGCTGCCACGTCCACTTGGCCTCTAGCTACAAGAGAAACACTTCAAAGTGGGCTGGAGGTTAAATAAGACCAGTTTCCAAGAAGCATCGAGAGAGAAGCTTGATGACAATAATGACAAATTCTCTCAAAAGACTACATACTATTTCCTCCACATTAAAGATGATAAACTGATAAAACAAACATTAAGAACATAGTGAATTGTTATTATTTATCTTTCCTCTCCCTCTGTCCATCCAACGTTTCCTTCCCTAATCCTTCCTGTCACCTTGCTTCCTCTGCTTCTTCCACCTTTCTTGTCCTTTCCTTGCTCTTCAGTCTCCTCCTGTCTGATGCCCTTTCTCCATCTCCCCTGATCAGGCTTCCCTCCTTCCACTCAGGAGTCTCTCTCATTTCTCTCCCTCCACTGGAGTGGGGACTGACACCAGATGGTTTTATTGTTATCGGAGAGGGACAGGAAAGACTGTTCCGCTCTCACAACCTCTGCCAACGTCCTTGACAGAGGAAATGACACCGTGCACGACTGGATTGAAACAACTGGTTAACCTTCACATCACTCTCTCACATGTTTTAGATGCTGTTTGGAGAAATTCAAAAGACAAGATTGACACTTACCTGGAATCATTTCATTTCTTATTGAAGTAAATATGTTATTTTGCCTATACCATGAATGTTTAATGTTAATTATCCTAAAAAATGCCTAAACTTTTACTTTTATCCCTGTTATTAACCAGGATAATCATATATAATCTCACGTAATCGTTAAAAAGTAAACAAATAACACTGTACATATGTTGTTTATGTGTTAGTTTGTATTATAATGCTGATAACTGTGTACATATGTCTTGTGTCTTAGCGTATTAGTCTAAACATTATTTAGTTTTCCTCGTTCTGACCCACAATGCTGAAAAATATTCTAAAAAAGACATTTCCTGCATCACTTTCATACCTTAAACCCTCAGCAGCACAATCACGGTCTTTAACGTCCGGTTACCGTCTTGCTCAAGGGCAACAGCAGCTTATAAAGAGAAGATCCCTGCATATGAACCTGCAGCAGCTGGATGTAGGTTCTGATCAACTCAAAATCAACTGGTCATCAGCAGGGAAAGAGTATTATATCGCCCTCTAAAGGTGGCTGAGTGGTATTACAGGGAATCCAACCGTTTCTTGGTACAAATGAGATTTTTTGCAAACGCATACAATTTCCAATAAGAAAGACAAATTAATTCATAAATATATATTTCATTTGGAAAATTAAAACTACACTATAGCTTACTTGGGTTGACACATACTTACTGGGGTTAACATACATTCGGTTTATGTATAATTTATCATCAGAATATTTGCCAACTGCCAACTCAGTTTAAATGATCACATGGCATCAACTAGGACCTTCACAGCCGATACAATAAAGCAGCTTGGCCTATCATCTGCATGAGCATTTAATGAAATGAAATAAATCACCCTTTCTTTACCTTTACAGTTCATCAGATGAGAGTGAAATGTGATATTTCATGGCCATAAATGTATATTAAATAAAAAGGAAAGGATCAAATTGTTTATTTGACGAGGAAATGAGAAAACAGTAAACAAAACCAAGCAAATTCAATTAAATCCGACCTCAAATCTATTAATTATAAACCAGCTCCTCTCCTCGGTCATCCACACCTCACTTTCATTCCATGTTTCAATCTATTTTCATTTCCTGCATGTTACTTAATTCGTTTTTCACCATCAGTTGTTTCTGATGTTATTAGATCTTTTTTTTTAATTGAGCTGAAACCTGAGTGTATCAATGTTTCTATTTGCATTTAGCCATTTTACCTATTTATTAATTAATACAATGATGTCTCGTTCATGTTGTGCAGTTTAACAATTAAAAATAAATGGAAAACTATTTTGGAAAGATGATCTAAACATTAACAAGTCTCTGACCACTAGTGCATTATTCAAGAAGAATAAATCCCATAAACAGCTGCTTCACATCAAACACACAGAGAAGACACCGGGATGTCACTTGTTTTTATTCTGTTATTTGTTACATGTGACCATCAACTTCTAAGAAGTTATAGTTGCCATGGAGATACAGTAAATATATTCAGATACTAAGATAGGAAAAGTGTGTGTGTGTGTGTGTGGTGGTGGTGGGGGGGGGGGGGGGGTGTGGGGCAGTTATCAGTTGACAGAGTGCACAAGTTGAGGACAGTTGTGACGTCAAGTAACGAGGAGCGGAATAAAACTCTAAAATCCATTCTGAAAAAAAAACGTTCGGTGAGGAAACAGAACGGTGATCTGACGCTACGGGCAGAAACAAAAAAGAAAAGAAAAACATGAACCCACATAGAAAAGAGTAATAAATAAATCGTGTTATTTTACAGATACAACAACAGACAGCGGAGATGTTTATTTCTCTCTGAATTTGGTGTGTGTGTGTGTGTGTGTGTGCGGGAGAGAGAGAGAAAGAAAGAGAGAGAAAGAGAGAGAGAGAGAGAAACGGTCACCCTCCCTCCCTCTCTCACTCCTGTGGCAGGAATCAGCATCCGCGAGCCTACAGGTGCGTTACTATAGCGACGCGTCAGGAGAGGAGGCGGCAAACTGTGGAGCCGGAGTCAGACTCGTTTCTAAGGCTTCGTATGGCACGTCCACACGGAAACACCAGAGTCCCAGACCATGTCCAGGTCCACTGGTCCCATTAAGCCGTGCGACTCTGGCTACATCTGGATGCTCCGCGCCGTGCCACACCCCCTCACCCCTCCTCCCACCTCCCTATACAACCCCTTCCCCAGCCTGACTCTAGAAGGCACTGGTATATAATATGTTTATCTCCACATTCTAACATCTGGATTCTCTATTTAAGATCAGCGATTTGAGGCAATGAGGATACACACACGACCATGAAAAGGAAAAAAAAACAAGTACAGATACACACGGGCCAGCCGGGTAACTTACGGGAGGGGAGGGGGGGAAGGGGGGGGGTACAGCCGGCTCCTGATGATGCTACCAGTTTTGTCTTGAATACCTGCGTTGGGGGTAACAAAGTTCTCCTTCGCTTAACAGTCAGCTGACGGCGGAGGCAATCGGATATGTAAACGTCGACAAGGCTAACATCATGACAGGCGACAAGAGACACACACAAAATAAATATTTCCCGATATGGTCCAGAAGTAGGTTTGATCTTTCGAAAGGGCCCCGGCGAGTAATAACTTGCATCTTTGAAGGAAAACCCCTGACTGTGTGCTGCCCTCAGCCGTCAGTGAATCAGTCAAATGTTCAAACGTAATCGTTGGTTAACTAGATTTCCTGGGTAGTAAAGCCAAACACACACCATAACCTAGTTATTCCTCACAATCCCGTGATTTGTCAAGGTTGTTATGCCAAACATCACTTGTTTTGTTTGAAGCTGCAGGTAGCTACTGCTGAACAACACACACACCTGTAGGCCATGTGGATACACCGTCAATAGGAATCTAACCTGTGTACACCCACTAATCTGTTGTCCTCGGTTTTTGCCTACGTGCATGTGCAGCTACAGAGTGAGTGGACAGAAAGACACACGAGGTTGAAAAGACTGGCTTGTGCACAGAGCGCAGGAGTGTGTCTGTGTGTTTGCGAAAAGCTCGCTGTTAAAAACGGCCCGCGCTCGCCCGTGAGGAGACGAGCCGTCCCATTGGATATTTACACAGTGAACGGGGGGGTAGGGGGGGAGGGCCGACTTCTACTCTACACACTTGAGTTTGGCCGGTACTCGAGTACATCTGGAATGGTTCACTATGTTTCGATACTAGTAAGTAGAAAAAATTCGTACGTCTCCTCTGCAGCTAAAGTGTCTATCGCTAGTTTTTCCTGGTTAACATCTGAGACGCAAAAGCACTGGAAGTGATGTTTGATGCCGTGATGGTGCAGCTCGGGGGGGGGGGTTCTCCTCCATGGCTCAGTCTTGACTCTGCTTTATGCAACACTTTCTGATACATAGGGCTGGACATGAAGTAACGGAGGAATGAATCTGTATTTTCTTCCTTCCTTCGATTCGCTCATTAACCACTCTTTCTTTGCTTCCTTCCTTCCATCCCTCTTTCTTTCCTTCTAACCCTCTTTCCTCCTTCCTTGGATTCTCTCAAGAACCACTCTTTCCTTCCTTCCTTCCCTCCTTTTATTTCCATCTCACGCTATGTTTAAGTCGAACTCTTCTATTTCAAAGCCTTGGAGAAGCAGATGTCTGACGCCATGTACCATAAAAAAAAAAAAAACATTAACTAAAAGGCAACTTTAAATATATTTGCCTCTTTTTAATTAAAATACTATACATACTATTAGATATTAAAATCTGTTCTGCATTTACGCTGAGGTTAAAACAGGAAATCACTGTCACGGTCAGCCATGTTTTTTTTCTGTTAAAGTTTGGCTTCATGTGCCGGGAAACGTTTAGAAGCCTGAAAATCGGAGCCTCCCACGTGTCTTGAACGCAGCATCGATAGATCCCATTCCACCCATCAAGCTTTTTTTTTTGTGTCACAACTTCACCCACTGACAGGCACTTTTTGAAACAGGCAAACAAACACAGTTATTAGTTTAGTGTTGGGAAACACACTTACTCACTTTCCTGTTGAGAGTGAGATAAGACGATTGATATCACTCTGCATGATGGACATGAAGGTTGATCTATGTAGGCATTGAACTGTGGACGCTGAGACCGTGGGAGACACACACACACACACCCTCACCTCTTTCCTTTTCTTTGGTTATTATTGTTTACGTGGTTTAATGTGAAGTCAAGTCCAACACGTTCTTTAGTGTTCACCCAGAAAAAGTACATCTTGCACGCTCACTAAATTAACAAAATATTGTGTATTTGAAAATGATTGTTTGGATGGAATCATTTTGTAATGGGAGCAGTAACTACCTGATTCTAGCATCACATCTAAACTGTGTCACTGCCACATGAATAGTAAAAATGGTCTCTGAGCTTTAGAATAAATACGATATATTCAGAGATTTCTTTTGAATGAATACTGAATGTTTCCTCCGGTCTCCTCAGTCTGGGCGAGTGATGATTGACCTGAACAGAGTGGTATCGATTGTCTCATCTGACCGTCGAGAAAACAAATGAGAGCACTTCCATTTCTTTTCCTTTACTGTGTCATCGGATCTAAGACCGCGTCGTTTGGAATTTTGGTGAATTCGTGTTTTGCCTCGATAAAAACCAACTCCTCACTACCGACGCTTAACGTGTCATTCTCCCTTTTAACTGAAACCAGGGCAGTGGTTAGAAAAGTCATTCTCTGGCCCTCTGTGGCCTCCCCGGACCTCGGAGCAGAAATGTAAAAGTACTGTGATGCCCCTGAGCACCATTCGAACTGAAAGAATGACCAATGTATTTACAATACAAACAATTCCAGTGCATTTGTGCCTTCAAACAAAAATACTGTACATAGGGCTAGAGTCCTAACCACGCCGCCGTCTGTACACGCTACGGTATACAATGACGCTGTGTCAAACATCGGACTTCATTTTTTTTCTTAAACATTGACTTTGTATGCAAAAGGTGACATTTTATTACACAGCAGAAAGTATAGCTTCTGTTCCTTTTGACAGTATCACTTGTGTTATTTTGTCTCGCTCGTCTTTTTCCCCCCGCGTGAGCCTCTGTGAAAGTATGTGATAATAAAAAAATAAGTCACATCGCTTTTTGGACCACTTTGTTTCTGTCTCCCTTATCGTCGCTTGTTTGTTCCACGCAGACCAGGACACGCCAAGCAAACCAGAAGAGCAACAACACGAAAACATCCAAATAAAAGGTTACTTCTTTGTCTTGGTCACCGTCTGAGTGATGGTACTCGTCTGCGGGTGAAGATGCTCCCTGTCTTTTGAGGTTGAAAGTGAATCAACAGAGTTGTGTCCCATCATTGGTGGAGAAACAAAACAAAACAAATCAAAAATAAACACAAAGAACAGCTAAAAAATGGCTGCTGTCTTTGCCTCTTTACATCAAAGGCAAATCAATAAGCTTCAGAGTGGCAGTCGAGACTTTTCTACACGGATGACTCCTCTCCGCTGCTCCTCTCCGCCTTGAAATCTTCGGATCTCTCAAGAGTTTCGGAATGGACAGGTTGAAAATAAATAAAGAGTTTTTAAAAGTCTCTGTTCTGTGTGTGTCGAAGTCTCCACTTCTCCACTGGACGTGTTGCAGTTGGATTCAGTAAAGACGGATGAACACAGTCGGTGGAGACTGTCACTTAAAAGGACAAAGTTTATACTCTTCGTACCCCGTTGTGAAGCCTAAGGCTCAGAGTGTGTGTGTACAATATATATATATATATATGTGTGTGTGTATGTGTGTGTGTCTAAGGGCATCACGCTCTCTCTGTGGGGTATGGCTGCTACTTGAAGACGTAGTTGATCACGACCTGAAGGAGGATGAGGAAAAAGATGATGATGTAGTCGCGCTGCTGGAGGAAGGAGCCGCCCTCCACCCGGCCCGACGCACGACTCCGCAGCACACTGATGCTCCTGCCAACACACAGACACACACACATTAGATGTAGGGGCTGAAAACGCACACCTAGGACCACGAGCATCACAACGCGGCTGCTGTCCGTCTCACCTGTTGATGTCCTCCTGCGTCTTCTTTATGGATTCAATGGCACTTTGAAGTTCACTGAGGTCGGCTCCTTTTTTCCTCAGCCGACTGTTGTGTTTGCTTTTGTGTCCTGCAACAAAATGCAACAAGGAAATTCTGTGTTCACAAAAGGAAATATAAAAAAAATTCTGGACCCTTTTAAATACTAGATGACCCAATTACTAAAATAAAAACCAATAAATACATTTTTCAGGTAAAATGTAGTTAATTAGGAGGTACACAACAACAAGAATTTAACTAAAACGAAGGTTATTTACAGTATGGATCTAATTTATTTACATTTTTTACCAAATTACCCTATAGATATTTGTTTTTCCTGATTATTGGTCTCTAATAATAATAGTGTGCAGTATTTGTGATGTTTAGATTTCACTTTAATATAACAAAATATTAATAGACTACACAAAAACTTAATTTTTTTATATAAATAGCACAGAAGAGTTCTATTCATGTTTTCCAGTAAGTTTACACCAGCATGAATTTGAGTGAACACAACTCACGTTCGCTGCCAGACGAGTCCTGACGGTCGGGTTCAGGTGAAGAGCAGCCACTCTCTGGACTTTTGGGCTTGTCGCTCTTATGTTTCCTCTTTGGCACCGTCACCTATTCACACCAACACACACACACACACACACACACACACACACACACACACACACACAGAGTCACACACACACGCAGAGATGAGCAGGTCAAAAAATCAGGCCACACACGTCAGTTACAAACAAATAAAGCGAACACAAACACACTGAATGTTAGAGTACACACATGTACAGACAAATAATTGTTTCAGGTCACATCAATGCAACAAAGAAGTTCATCCCCCCCACGCAAACTCCCACACAAACATGCAAGTGCAAGGCATGCTGGGACATTAGCAAATTACATTCAGAATACACAAATTATCTAAACCTGCCAAGAGCTGGTACATTATTCAGTTCAAATGGATTAAACTCTGAGTGGGTGGCAGCTCTAACTCTTAGTGCTGTTTTAATGGGGCGCAGTTTGGACGCCCCAGGGTTTTGATTTGGTAGAATTAAAACTTTTCATATTTGACATCACAAAACAACCAAAAGGTTTAAAAGTTCAAGTGCACAAACAATAAATAAGGCAATGAATTATTACAGGTACAGAAATAATTATTTTTCCAAAAACTTCAGCTTTAAAATATACTGTATATACTTGTTAAGAATAATTTCTTCTCTTCCAGTACTATTTAGTTACCAAAGTCATGTAATTTAAAGATTTTGTGAAGAAAAAAACGAAATTGACCTTGTAGTGGTTTAAGTAGATAAGATATTAACTTGATATCATTGCTGTGAGTAGAACCGTGTGACGACAAGCCAATCAGGGCCTGGTATGAGGCCAAATCTAGAACCATAAAAAACTGAAAGACCCTGTTCAGACCTGGTATTAAAACACGCCCTGAATGTGTCTCCTTGTGTGATCACTTGTGAAGATAAACACGTTTATGACGAAAAAATATGTTGCTTATATCCAGTCTGAGTATCCAATCTACAGATGTGTGACAAAGTTTGTGTCAGTGTGTGAGATACAGAGACAGAGAGGGAGTGAGCAGAGTTAGGAGGGACTAAATTAATGAATGCACGCAGCTTTGAAGAAAGATTTGACCAGTTTAGGAAAAGTATCGGCCATTATGTGATGGACACTGTTGATATTATTGTGGTGGATACAAATAAATGAGTGTGTGGACACTGAGAAGCGTAAAAAAAGATGTTTTAAATGGATAAGCTGAGCAGTCGTTCTTTGTACCAATGTTACCAAGTCTGAACGGGGTCTTACAGGCAGGTAACTATCCACCCAAGAGAAACTTCACTGGATTGGACACTTGGCAGGTGTTTACTTTGAACAAACACAAATAAATGACCAGCAGCTGAGTAAAAGTAAAGAGTCTGTGAGTGACCACGACACAGGAACAGACAAAATGAAGATGAGGACAGGACATGAGGCCTTAAAGCAGCCAGGCTTTGATGGCAGTGGTCGGTTGATGTGATGGATGAAGCTGATGATGCTGTTCTCTCTCGATGACTCTGTACAGGGAGTCACCATCTGTAAATCTGTGTTGGGTTCGATGTACACGGGGCTTAAAAAGATTTACTTCACTAACTTTCTTCGACTCCCATTTGATGCTGAACAGGAAGTGTGTATCAGAACTTTTAATCACTTGCTCTTAATTTCTCACAATCTTGCCCACAAATCAACAACTTCATAGTTTTTAATATTACATCTGAAGCACAGACGTCTACATGAACCCTGCTGGTGTTTCGTCTCTGCACAAAGGCAAGAAAAGGAAGGAACAACTGTTGGATTTCCTGCAGTGTGACTTCCCGCCCATATAAAGAGAACAGCTGGTGCCACGGCAAGACAAGAAAAATAAAAAAAAAATTAAAAAAGGTAGAGAGACATAAAAGGAGCAGAGGCGGTGGCGGCGGTGGCACAGCGATGATGACACACACGGAAGAAGCGACAATGAAGACAGTGCATCGGGTGCTGCGTGGAAGGTGGCTGAGGCGGCGAGATGCTTTTTTATTTTTATTTTTTTAATGGCGGCTTTTCGATCGGGACAACCTACCTGGCACTTGCAATTGTCCCTCCGCGGCCCCTGGTTACTCAGACTAATAAGACTGCCAGAACGTACCATAGGGGTGCGGTGTCGGACCTTGGTCTGGATGCAGCCGTCCTTTTCAAACTGGATCAGGTCGTTGAGTGGATCCCATGGCCTTGTGCTGGGGAGGGGGACGCAAGACGCAGAGTTGCAGTTAAAAGTAGTCAACACTAGATGGCACCATGTCCCAGTGGACAACTCAATATTGAAGATGGGGGGTACAACTAAAGCATTACTGAATTTTAAACTAGGTGTGAACTAAATAATTTAAACAGTTCTATAACATAATTCTTTGTAAAGAAAAATTCAGTTAAGGGTATCTACTACATGTTAATTAAATTATAACATATAAGTCAATTTATTATTAATAATATATTTTTCTCTTTCTAACCAGGCATGGACACCTTTCAATAGATCATAAACACATAAATATTTAAAATAAAGCGATTTTTAATTTAACCAATTTAATATTTTTCTTTAATTATTCTACAAATGCTATAATATTTAGATAATATGGAATAATTATCAAAATGCCCAGTTACTTCATCCACAAATTATCAAGAGCTGCCGAGCTTTTTTCGCTGGTTTGTTTACTATTTGTCCCAGAATTGTAAAGACACTTGTCACAAGAAATTGTACAGTTCAGTACGTTCAAGCCAATTATATTTGTTAGTTTGAAACGGTGTCTAAATTACATAGTTTATCCACAAGAGGGCACAAATTTCTTACAAATGAGCAACTAAGAACACACTGCATTTGTTTAACACATTATTCATCATTAAACATTTGAAAAAAAACATAATGTCTTTTCTGTGTTTGTTATGTCACAAAACACAACCATTGGGTGAGATATATGATAAATCTAGTACCAGTAAGCCTGTACTGGGTCATTCCAAATGTACGTTATAAGCATAACGCATAAAATAAGTTTTTCGTTATCGTAGTGTGTTCGGTGCAGGAGATGTGATAGAGCCACCTCATTTCTGCCCGATAATGTGACGTCATGCTGCAGGAGAATAATCACTCACTCAGCATATCGGTAATGCCACTCTCCAGTGATGGGGTCCTGCTCAAACAGGGCGGAGATCCACTCCTCGCATTTTGCTTTCCGCTCGCGGGCCGACTTCCTCTGAGCTTCCTCCAGAAAGAACTTCTCGTTGGTAGCCTCGGTCTGGTCCTTGTTGTTGATGGCCCGGGTCACGTGCTGCCACAGTCTGACGGACGGACGGAGAACAAGTTAGGTCAAGTAGAGTAAAACACGCTGTCATGAATGTGTCTTCATTCTATTCTCATTTAGTTGAGGTAACCTTTCTGCTTCAAACTCCCCCTGGTCCTCTGGTGGGACTGTGCAGCGAGTGAGTCGACTCTGTCTCAGCTCTGGCGTCGGATTCCAGAAAGTGTCCACTGTCCCCGTCTTCTTGTCATTGATGAAGATCTCGCTGTCCTATAAGTGTCGTAAATATGTCGCGTTTAAAGACAGATTCTACCTGGGAATGTATCTCTTCTTTAATATTTTATAAATCTGCTAATACTGTGGTTACAAAGGAAAATAATTGTGAAAATTCTGTTGACATTTTCGAGTAAGAGTTAGTAAGTAATTCTTCAGTCATTGATCTTATACTGACAACATTTTAAACAACTGTGATTGGTTATCTAAATGAATTAGATAACCAACCACAGTAACTGGGACCTTAAAGCTCGTCTGGGAAAAGCAACATTGCTTTAAAAAAAAGTGACAGCTTTATTGTTTGACATGAACTGATAATCAACTGTAATCATATGACATCTTTTGATTGTTCTTCACATTTCATATTCACATATATCAGAGACTCACCCAGTGTCCTTCTAGTGTGGCTAACACCTCCTTTCCCAGCTTGATCTTTCCATAGATCTCATTGACACTGTCGCTGCTGCCCAGGAATGGCTGCAGGAGAGAGGAGAGAGACAGGGAGGAGGTGTAAGGAGAGGGGGGGAAAGGAGGAATAGGAAGTAACAGAGAAGGAAAGAGAGGATGGGATATAGCGGGGAACACACATCCAGTTTACTTGCTGCAATTACAGTGTGCTTCATCGGGTCTCATTTTGTGTCGAGAGTGTATTTACACAAATACACAGATTTGTTTTGTTGTGCTCAAGTTCTCAAAACGTCTGAGGATTCAATAAATAAACTCGACTTCTATCACAGCTGACGGAGGGAAAGGCATCTTCTAATCTTACATCCGTGGATTTGAAAACACAGTCGTACCTTCAGTTTGAACTCGAGCTGAGCGCTGTAGCCTGTTTTCTCACAGGCAATGGTGACCTGTCCTCCCAGCTCCAGTGTCATGGTGCCGTACAGGATACCTAACAGACGAACAAGTCATACACAAGATAAAATTATAATCAGTTGTCTGTCCTTTTTACACAAAAACAAACAGTGGAGCTCAATGACAATCTAAAGTTTAGTCTATAGATTAATAAATAATAATTAATAATACATCCGAATGTAGACCTACAGAACCAAGCATAACACACAAGTCTTGGTAAGGTACATTACCTTGGTGTGGCACAACATCTTACATGCAATGTTCTACAATATTTGGAATAGTCCGAGTTCCACTGCTCATGTAGATCTCACATTTCAAAGAGCTTACAGCTACGTAAAGCATCACTTCAGTGTCATCATGGTGTGGAGGATGAATTCTGACCTTTACAGTGGGCGTAGGGCATGTTCATCACATAGTCCTCCCCTCGGTTGAGAAAAGTGAGACGAGCCTCCCCGTCTAATATGGCCGACAGAGAGTTACCTAAAATTTGAATATTACAGTCAGTGGGCGTCAGAGCCTGAAACACCTGCAGCTGAATAAATACTAGAATATGCTTTTTTATTAGAGTTAAGATTATTGTGGATGATATTATTTTGGTTTTAGTTGTGTGTGTGTGTATGTACCATAAAACTTCGACTTGGCAAGGATGCTGCCACTGAGGCAGAACCCATCCTTCCTGTTGCTGACATAGAAGGCGGACACCGGAGGATGATGGGAAACCTGGGAACAAACGGTGAGTCAGCTTGGTTGCTAATGAGGTGATTTCGAGGTCCACCTATTCGTCCCATGGCCAAAACCAATGCAACAAGCTTTATAGGAATGATCTGTGAACCAATCAGTCTTGGTATCTCTTTGTTACCTGTTCTGCGATGTAGAACGTCTTGCTGTTTGTCCTCTGGTGGAGCCACATGCAGCGGTACGTCTCCCCAATAATCGGGTTGTAAGGCTTCTTCAACCCCTGTGGTTTAACAAGCAACAAAATACAAAGTTCATCTAGAGTACTGTTTGGAAATCTGTTTGGAATCTATGGAGCTCATCAACATGAAGTCAAGTGTTTAATCTGCTGACCTGTGGCTTCTTGTAAAATCCAGAAATGTACCACTTCACCACCTTCTTCATGCGGCTGTAGGCGTTCTCTTCGATCGCAGCACTGAGAATCAAATAGAGAGTTAAACTTACGCTCGTCTGGAACACACGCTGTTTAACTCAGTGGGTAGAAGTTCCATCTGCTGTTGCGAAATTCTGTCGATGAGCTTGCCCAGTTTTCTTAGCATCCACGGACCAACTTTACAGAGCAAAGATTCTCTGTGTATATCTTTTTTTTATATCTTGATTTTCTTGTTTTCTGAGTCCATGTGTTGATATGTGTTCATATATAGCTCAATTGGTCACTCAGCTCAATAATGGACAGCCTGTCTAGAACAACAGGACATTTCAACTTGACCAGTGATAATTAGAGAGCAGGAAGGCGTGGACAGACGCCTCCGAATCCATGCATCAGGTACGTCTCTCACTTCTCTCTCTGAGGTGCACATAGCAACCGTCTACCTGTTTTTCCATTAATCAAGTCACAGGCAAAAAAGAGACAGACCCTTGCTGTCCCATGAGTGTGCAATATTCCTTTTTCAGAGGCTTGCTACACTAGGTAATATGCAGGTATTATTACATTTTTTTTGGACAAATTAAAGGTTTACACAAAACTAAATAGGTTCCAGGAATGACTCTAAACCATAGAACTCCTTAAGTGAAAACAAAAAGACCGGGCTTACTCTGACAGGAAGTCTGCGTGGTAGTAGTAGTCCGAGAGTTTGTCGAGGAAGGATCTGGGCTCCAGGATGAAGGTGGGCAACACAACCTTGGACAGGTCCATGCCAGGTCGGACCTGCTTCAGCAACGTCCAGATCAGAGATTTATTCTCCTCCGATACCGTCTCTGTCTGCGCAGCCTCACCAGCCTGGAGAAGGGAGAGCGCAGGGAGGACGAGAGGCCATGATTGTTTTGAGTGTGATAAAACCGCAGACATCTTACTATTCACTCACAAGTGTTCAGATTCAGCTGGATGCCATTGGCCTCCCACTCTGTTCCACTAACCCACATTTGTCTGCTGAACATTGAATCCAAGTGTCTATCAGTTCTGTCCACTCTATGACATTAGGTTAAAACTACAAACCATAACATACACACCACACATCAATAATGAAGCAATCACCACGGAGTATATATCTAGTTTGTGTTCTTCTCCTAAATCATATGCTTGATTTTAATGCTTGTGTGTTTGTGTAGTTTGTCCTCTTCCTCCCTCCAGGTCTTCATGGTGGAGAGGTGTCTGTGTGGCTCAGGGCCTCAGAGATCACCGTTTTTGTATTAGCTCAACAAGATTTTCCACACTTTAAATCTACAATATTGGTTGGTTCTGTCCTGTACGTCACATTTGTGATTTGTAGGGGGGAACAAGGTGAAATTTATATAAAAACATTCACATTCTTCCATGTGTCTCCACTTTCTTGAAACTCGCTGCTGTGTGTGAGACTGCTGTGCAGAAGGCGGCTTTATTTAGCTTCTAACTATAAACAATTTGCCTCGCTTCGGTAGGTGTTTAATTAGTGAGCTGTCAAACTTTGATTTCATCAGGGTGGAAATCATTTCAGCACTTCCACACATAGCACTGCAGACACCCACACACCAACACACAGCTACACCGATCAAAGCCTGTCAGAGTTACAGTTTTCTTCATCGCCTCAACAGAGAAACATGCTAATTTCTCCTCACTTCAAGAAACTGACCTTCATGAGAGAAGCTAAGGATGAAAGCTGTTACAAAATACCCTATGAGATCATGTCCCGCTGGTGCAGACATGCTTGGACAACATTGATTCTTATTGAACAGCGGTTTTGAATCAAACTCTCCATCTCCTACCTCTCCCAGTTCCTCGTGGGACTGCTCCAGGTACGGGGTTTCCCTCAGATGTTCGTTTGGATCCAGGTCAATGTACGAGTCGTCTTGGCGCTCCGACGTGTCGCTGTCGCTCTCCTCGCTCTTCTCCAGGCCTTCTGGGTCCGACTCCTCGTGGTCCTGCTCCCCCTCCCGGTCCGACTTGTCCGAGTACAGGTCCGGGTCTTTCAAATGGTCACTGTCACTGAACCTGGAGGAAGACCGGAGTGGTGGAGAGGTTTACAAGAACATACAAATAGAATAGCCACTTTTACAGACTATAAGTGAGCTGTAGGTAGAGATTTTTATTTCCGTACTCACTGGAAACCGTGCATGTTGTGGGCTCGCAGGAGACTGTAGAAATTAATGGAGTGTTCTCCGCCAGTAGCGACTGTGCTCATGTCCTCCTTCCCCTCACGGATCATGGTCCTCTTCAGCAGGCCGGAGCACTTCAAGGCCAGCTCTAAGGCGTCCATCCAGCATCGACCTGAGAGAGAGATTTCAATTCATTATCAAACAGGAACATGCATTTAGGTTGTGTTAAGATGGGATTTTTGTTCTTCTGGGACTTTTAACCCTACTCTTTATATCATTCCTAAAGGATCTTTCTTTCTCATATTGATATTTATATCATCAATGTAAATTAAATGTAGGAGGGTTGTTTTTGGCATATAATAAAAAAATATTTCTGGCTAAGTGTTTATTTTTAAAGCATCTTTGAGGACACAATATTGTGTGTGCGCATTTTTTCACATCTCAAGACACTGAAGCAAAAAAGCAAAGGAAAAATGATAGACTTAATAGCAAATCGGTAGCCATTTTTGATTTGGCTTCTGCTTGCCTGTTCCAGCACCATGGAGAGAGACTGAAGGGAGAAGGGAGAGACTGGCTTGGAAGTTTCAGCACCATGGACAGAGACACATAGTTTCTGTGGCTTAAACCTCTCACTCATTTGGTCACTAAATGAGAACTTTATAAAAATGAGCAAATGATTCCCTCCCTAACAATCTACACTTAATACCCTGTAATGACAAAGTAAGTACAGAATTTGAGAACATTTTGGAGTGACTGAAATAACAAATTAACATTAGACGATGATAACCATGTTTTTTATTGTAACTGTAATACTTCATGGTTAAAAAACATTATTTAATGGGATTACAAAACTAAAGGAAGGCCGAGTGTTTTCTTTGTGTGTGTTTTTTTTTAAATTGTCCTTGGATTACTCTCTAAACATGGCAGTCTTACGTCAGGACCATCAGACAATAAGTGAGGTTTTCTTAATCAGACACAACATAAATTAACGGGTCTAAAAAAAGGCTTGTGTTATTTCCACAAATTAGCAGCAGGTATTATTATGGAGCTGATACTGCTGTGTTGCCATATTATGGGTTTGTCACATGATGTACGCAATCACTGGGACAACACAGACACATTACTGAAGAGTGAATGACAGCCTGTCTCTTACCATCAGACTCTGAGGTAGCACGAAAGATGAGGTGGCTGCTGGGTAATGGCTGCGTGATGGAGCCCACCGCTTCCCCTTTAGGACCCTGTTGAGAACAAGAGTTGAGAGATGTTATTTTGACTCAGTGTCCTTATTGGCGCATTTGTCATTTTGATCTTTGTCTCATTTTCTTTAGACGTGGTTTGAAGATTTCTTTTGTGATTTCCTTTATCATTTATTAGTATGATGTTTATGTTCAAATAGCGGAAATCTACACTCGTGACTATGCCATTATGAAATAATCTACAAGAGGGGAGAGATGCGACAGAAACTGAATGAGTGAAGTGTTTATCGCAACCGTGAAGAGGAGATTGGAGAGGGAAGGAGCGGTGAAATCTAAAACACAGGACGATAATTGTGATTCAAGCCTTTTCATTACACTGACAAAGAGAGAAAACACTTGAAATGCGAGGCCAGCGATGAAAAAACAAATCATAGTTGATGTGGATGAGAGAAGACAGCTGCACACACATCAGCAAATGGAAAATTTTGCTGCTGCCAAATAGGAAAATGGCTGGGGTGTCGTATAATGTTCTGCATCTGTCCTCAATTAAACAAAGATGAGCTCTTCATTACAGTAAACATCCACAGCTGTTTGACTGTTTGTTTTAACTACAGAGGACAAAGGGATTTTTTTATTTTTAATGGAAAATCATTGATGCCCTGATGATCTCCATCAGGACATTACTCTTCGTCTCTAGCTCTCCTATTATCAGTCTATTATAATCAACATTGGGATTACTCTATAAGAGCTATAAAGGACTTTTCCAACAATAACAACAAAGATAAATGTAAAGTAAATATGGCACATTTAAAGAAATTTGAAAGGCGTTGCGAACTATGTTAGAGATAGATGAGACGATACTGACTGCACAGTAAATACGATTTCTGTGCTTAGACTAAATTTACTGCAATGCGCTTGTATGCCCCCACCCATCCAGTGCAGTTTCCATGTAAATATTTGTATCCCAAATAGAAAAAAAATCTCTTAAGCAGTCTTAGAAATTACATGAAGTGGCCAAACACAAGTGTTTTGAAGCCACCGTGACCTTTGACCACTGTAATCAAATCAATTTATCAGTGAGTCCAAGTGAATTTTGCCAGATGGAATGAAATTCCCTATGGGCAGTCCTAATATGTTACATTCACAATAACATGAGTTCACTGTGATCGTGACCTTTGAATGCCTCCATCTATTTTTCATTTCCCGTTTCTTAAAGTAAGTTAATGTGAAGCTAAATAGTCTGTTTTTCTCTGCTTTTTAATTTAATAAATACTTTATTGGGGACGACAGGGAATTTTCCAAAAATAGAAAAAAACAACTCAACATCCCATGATAATCGACCCGAGTAAATTCTGTGTCTTATAGTGAGTTCTGACCTTGACGGCCCAGATGGACTGCTCCAGCGGGTGGAAGAGCTTGAAGCAGAAGCCGTCCTTCTTGGAGGGCCTCTCGATCAGCTCGCAGGCGTTGAGCAGCACCGTTCCCACCCACTGGCCGTTTTTGTTGGTTTTGTAGATGAGCAGGACGCCTGGCTTCAGCACGCACCACAGCTTGGTCCAGCTCTTCAGAGTGCCGCGAATCTAGAGAGGAAATATATGAGTGGCAGATAATCAAAGGTTTTACCTGAACAAAATTACTCTCTGTATTAGAGATTTTATATATCATAATTGCGTCTTTTAGTATTCTTATTTTATTATAGTATATGTATTTTTAAAAGGCACATTTTATTCTATTCTGGTATATTTCCCTGATTAGTATTATGTTCTGTCTTTTATTACACATCTTTAACCAATATGACAATAACCAACTTGAATTTTGAATTCACATTGAACATGTTAAGTGAGGTTTATTCTGTAATGGTAAAACATCTGGATTCTTTTACACCTTTGCACCAAGTTAACACAAATGCAGAAAACATATTGTATTTGGAATTTAAGGTGGAGTAAAGTGGAGCCAAATCTTTTACTGCTAGATGTAGCCAAGTGTCATTATGTATGATGTACTTGTATAAGTGCTTTGTAAGCACCAAACACACCATTTAAAAGAAAACATTTCAACTAAGCATTGTCTGTTCTTTATTCAACTGTATCCATTTAATCACTTTTATGAAGGATTTTATATGGAGTGTGAAATGGAATTATCTGTAAAGTTCCTGTAAACCAGAACAAACCACCCCTTCCTCTCACCTTCAGCCAGTCGGCCATGACGATGACAGAGGGGTCAGTGATGGTGCTGAGCAGCTCCTTGGTCGCCCTCTTCTTTTCTTCCCTGTAGTTTTTCTTCTGCACCTGCAGAGAGCACACACAGAGAGACAATGCTTCCAGTCAATCTACACAACTGCAGTGAATAATAATAAAATCCCACACTCGCTTCATCGCTGAACTGGAAACAGTGGGATCACACTCAATTTCTCACTTCCTGACTGCATTGTGAGGTATCCGCTGCATTTTTGATTCTTCAGTTTAATGTAATGTATCCTGCCTTCCATCTACTGTGGGGACACTGGTGCACAATAAGGAGGAACAATAAAGTAAATCCAATCCAATATACAGTATTTTGAGGATAATGACTCATGGTATTTGTACACTAAGGCCGTATTCTTTGTATGTTTTCCAATAAAAACTCAATGCACGGCAACCTTGCACATGGAGAAGAACAAGCTTTATTATTTTATATTATTTGTAACAGGATTTGAGCAACGAGGAAGATTTTGTGGTCCTCTTACTTAATAAACAAAACAATAGAAACAGTTAATTGTGTCTATCGAATCTTGAGAAGCCGTCAGGAACAAGGAGAAATTTATCCCATGATCAAGGAGCTGAGAAATTATCCTGATCACTTCCAAGTCTATTTCAGGTCCAGTGTGTTTCGCTGTTAAGAAGAAAACACATTTTTGTAAATCTAATTGATCCTGGGCAGCTTACACAACTCGACTTGACACGGCTTCGACAGATCCTAAAAACGCAGCTTTTCAAACCTCTTCTGAAAATTGAAATGACGGACAAACGTTTCAGAGTTGGTGTGCATAAATGTGATTTACACAATACAAGGTTGTATCTATTCATTTTAAAATGGAGGAGTGGATGATAAAGAGGGACTCAGTGTGCAAGGGCCTTTAGAATGAACGATAAGCATTTGACTATACATAGCATGACTGTTGTCGTGAGAAGTAAGAATCCGTATGCTCTCGACTTAAGCTATTTTAAGCTTATTTACCTTGAGGGACTCCTTCTTGGTGAGCTTTCCTCCAGACGCCGACACATCCTTGTCTGAGCCATTGTACAGCTTTGTTTCAGACTGTGAATACACAGAGGAAAGTCAGTAGATAATCTCTCAAGACTTCTTCAAATGTTACATGTAACTCTATCATGTGCTCTCTAATATATTTAAAAACACTACTCAAACATGTCTGGTGATTGTAACCAAAGCTTTCCTGTGTGCAGTCTGCATAACAATCATCAGCTTTTTCTACTCCTGCACTCTGCGTAAGCTGCTCTAAAAACACACTGACTAAAAGACTAAATGCAATCTAAGCTACAGTGTGTTCTCTGTTAATAATAAATCTGTTACCAAAAATGTTACAATCAACAAACTCGAATGAAATAAAGGCATCACATTGGAGGTTTACCAATAATAGAGTACTTGTGTAAGCTATTGTTTGCTTTTTCCTCTTAAGTCTGTGTGATCCCTGGGTTTGGTCCAAACTTAGCTCAGTTGGCAGAACGAAGCCTATAAATGCCAGTGCAGGAGCGACTCGGCCAGCTCCCTCTACAAGTTGATATTTAAAGTGCAGATACAGGTGGTGCAGTGTGGGAATCCTAAAGCAGGGCTGCTTAAATGCCCACAGGCAGGGTTGAAGAAATAGAGAAGATGCATGATAACGAACGTGGAAGCTGAAATGTTTGCTTTCTGATCGCGCACCAGATAATAACTTGTTTGGACACATTATTTACTAAAAAAATCTGGTGCATCTCTCACAACTTCAGATGATCTTAAAATCTATAAAAGCAAATGACCCCTGTTGTGTTCATAGTCAACCATGGTTTTACTATGCAGATATCAAGAAGGAAATTATCTTATGCTAACATAGCAAATAAATAATAAACATCAGCTGTCAGGACTTAAGGGCGCGGTACATTTCAGAACCACCTTTAGATGAGACTGAGCTATGGGTCGACTATCATATACACAATATCAAAGTCTTGTCTTTGCCTTTTAGAGGCCTCGCTGATATCAAGAGCTTCTTGAGGCAGACCAATGTCCAACAAGTTGGAAACTTCCGAGCTTTAATTGGATTCAAGTCTGATGCAAGTGCTTCTGCCGGGACTCAGAGGGAGACTCCCACGTTTGTGCTGACAAACATGTTTGATGTGGACCTCGACAGATAAAGGAGACGGACCTCCTCCACATTTATCTAACTTGAAAGAAGGACTGAGTTTAAGTTTTGGTTGATAAATGTTTGATGAGTGCAGTGTATGATATGTGAGAAACATCTCAAAGTAGGCTATCTCGTGCCTGAGGCAAGACTGGGAAAAACAGAAAGAAGAAGTGCACTAACTCCCATATTCTCCAGTCTCATTACAACGGGCACAACGAAGCACCAAATCAATCCGACCCACCCATCACAGAACACTCACTCAGTGGAAGGATCTGAATCTTACCTTGCTCTTTGAAATGGAATGTGAGTCCTCTTTTAAAGGCAGAGGCAAGAGGTCCTCCTTCCCTCTCTCAAAACCTGTAACAGAAAAAAACATAAAAGGCATCATACTCAGTGTGTCTCTGTGGAGTGAGCCGGGTTTCTACCATTAACTGTGACCCCAGCAACAGATTCCCCACTGGGTTCCAGGCAGATGGTGACACCGGTGGTCTCAAGGTGACAGAGAGCCTTTAAATATTTTATAATATCCATCTCCTATCCAAAGGTCATCAGTATTAATCAGTAAGTCAAGGGATGGCTGCAGAGTCTCATCATTACAAGTTGCATCTCATTTGCTTTAATGAAAAATGGGTGTGTTCCCGAGTTTGCTGCAAAATAGTCCTATCCTTTTCAGTATTTTTCAGGACATAGCCTGGATCCTGAGTTATTAAATGAATGTTGAGAAGAGAAGAGAAAAGCGGTTGCAGCAGCAGATAGTGAGAATGAGGCAATAGAGAGAATATGTAGATAATATTCACCTTTCACTACAGATGGAAATACAATTTGACTTAACTAGCTAGTTAAACATATCGGAGTGAAACAGTATGAATAATGTTCATGCTCTTTAAGTGCTACTTGACCAAGAGTCAGTCGCATGCATGCAAGTTTGGTTCGAGAACACTTCAGCTGCTTGAATGATGCCACGGAAGTATTAACCCAAGCATCGGTGAGAGATCCTTCTTATGCCAAAAAACCTGCCCTTTATTAAATGAGAACCCCCCCAGAAGCAGGAGTCTTTCCATTTAGCTGATAAAATCCAACATCAGAGCCACGCCGTGTTCCTTTTAATTAGTTCAAGCAGAAGCGGCGATATAAATCAAGACATCAGGGCATGTGATTGTCTTTCCTGCCGTGTGTGTGTGGCACTAATGCGAATCCAGCTTCAGTGGGATATGAGACGTCCCACCAGACCATCTGTGACCACTTGACAGACACATCGCCATGCCAACTTCAGATTGAAAACAACTCAAGGGCAATTCAGCCACTTATAGCGGAGCCACCTGAGATGACATAATCACCACCCCCATCCCTTAATCTCCACATGTATGGACAAGAGTGGATGATCATAACATATATAATTCCATTCATTAAGACGAAGAGTGTTCTGCTGCTTTG
Source organism: Pleuronectes platessa (assembly GCF_947347685.1). Lineage (NCBI taxonomy): Eukaryota > Metazoa > Chordata > Actinopteri > Pleuronectiformes > Pleuronectidae > Pleuronectes > Pleuronectes platessa. Next base: position 5,502,791 of record NC_070647.1, read on the forward strand.
TGGTTCATGAAGTAACAGACGAGCTGGTTTGAACACAACAAAAGATATAGTAATACATGGACATGTGATAAGATGATATTGAGAGATAAATCTGGGATGCATGCGGATGTTTAGTCAGTGTGAGTACACTCCAATTTACATGCTTGACAATTAGTAATCAGGCAGTCTGAATAAATCAGTGCAGACCACCAAGTGTCCCATTTCCATTGGAGACACTACAGGAGGACACTTTTCCACGCCAAAGGGATCAGACCGAAAACCTGAGGCAACTTGTTCAATAATTACAGCCACTAGAGACACCATACATAATAAAATAATGAGGTTCATTAATATTTAGCTACCATTTATTGTGGGGAAACAAAACCACATTATGTTTATCGTGAAAAAAAATTACGATCATTTCTTTCCCAGGGGCCATTTTTAACAACAGATGTGCCATTTATTTTCGAAAAATCCTCTCATAACATAACACAGAGGGTCTCAAATAATCCAACTGGATATGAGGGATCTTTATTTTAAAATCTTAATCCTATCAATCCACATGAACCCTCTTGTTACATTTTGGGGATTACGCAAATACATTAAGGACGATAGCTACGCTTAGAAATGTGCTTTGTACCGTTTCTTCAACTGGGGACAGTGGCAAAGCAGATAGTCAAACCACCAGCAGATTTAGGCATCAGGGTTTTAGTGGGGTGTCTTTCACATATATTTTATTGACGTCATGCATTTTTCATTTGGTGCGAAGCTGTTTGGCTCAACAGCCTGACATACCTCTTTCAGCCTCTGGATTTGATTTAATAATTTCATGGTTACATATATTCCTTATTTTTTCGTAGAATGATCTTTTGGATTGTGTGTAGTCTAAGGTTGATACTTTTATGTGAACAATTATATATTAAGTATTCTAATCTAATAACTATTAAACATGATTGTCTAGGCACACATTCTGTGCCATCACATCATTATGGCACTGTGCCTTGCCTCCTACAAGTTGGCTGCTGAAATGTGGGCCACAGATTTTACATTTACCTGATCCCTCACACTATCCATAATCCTTGAGCAAAAATAAACTGCTCCAAGGATGCTGGGAAAAAACAATTAAAGTAGTTGGAGCATAGCCACACAACTGTTGCACAGCTAAAAAGCTGAACAATGGATAATTTTAATGTAACACACTCATCCTCACATTTCAACTCACTGTCCCACAATGTCAGGGATTTATAACTGAATTACAGCAAAAATAAGTCGTGTAAAGCAGTTTATTTTTATATCAAATATCGTTTTAGTGCTGCAGCTTTCGACAAACCCAGCGTTTGCTGTGCTCATGTGTGTGGTTGAAGCAGTTAGGAGCCTCACGTCCCACTGCAGACAGACTGGGGAATTCGCCTGTAAAAAACTGGAGCTGCAGTGATCTCACCCTGCATCAAAGATCATAGACAGAAGAGAACAGTAGAGGGACTGATGAAAACAGAGGGAGAGAAAGAGCTGTACGCTGCTAAAAGAAAGTGGTTATACATATATAACAGCGCCACCTCACACATGTACACACATACGCACAAACGCATACACTCTAGATCACCAGAGGCACGCGTATACATCAGACATCAATAGTGCAGAAGAAAGTAAAGGAAACTATATTGTTTGAGACGGCTAAATATGAAGAAATTTAGGTTTCAACCGAAGAAAATCGATAGAAACATTTCCAGCTTTTAATAGAGCTTCAGTATTTGTTGTTGTAAATGCGAGGGCTGCCATAGCAACAGGCGACCTGAGAACAACACAAGGAGGAAAAAGCTGTCAGCCCGTTTCTCCTCAGAATGCATCAGTTTTAAGGAGTAAATTGAATGCTTGTTCCTGTGTGAACCTCGGCATGGCAACAGCATGCGTGGAGATACTATTTTGGCTCTAGATTCAGGAAAACTGAAAGATGGCTTGATCCGTTGAAGGAAAAGGAAAATACAAATAAGGACATTCGCTGGTATTGATTTTCTGTTTAATTTTGGATGACTACCCAGTTAGCAGCATACGCCATGTGTAGTATTGTAATGTTTGAGTATAAATCTGACATGTATTATCAATGCTATAATAAGTTGTAACACCTCAGGTTCACATGTAAAAAATAGCCCCTCATAGATGTTGAATGTACTGATTATATGTCGCTTTTGAAAAAAGCACCCGCCAAATGAAATGTGATGTAATGTGTCTGGAGCACTTTTTTAAAACACGGATGTATTGGTTATCATATTTGTTAAAATCCTCTTCTCTTCCCAATAGCCATCAATAAAGTCATCAGGGGAAAAAAGGCTGTGGCCGTCGCTGGACTGAAATGTCATATAAATAACAATAATTTCATTCAAATTCAATGAAATCAGTGGTCCACATGCTATAACCCTGCTGCCCATACTCTCATTGAGCATTACCAGTTGTTTACAAGACGTGTTTTTAGTAATTGTCAGACATTGTATGTTCATAAGTTTTGGGGGCATAGCTTTGATGAGAGGGTCAGTGTCAGTGTTGTATCGGTCGCATGTGTTCAAAGTGTAGCCTGCTCTTGCTAAATTTTCAAGGATTACCAACCCTAGCTCCATATATCCCTATAGGGTCTTTTACTGTATATCTAACCTACAGCTAACCTCTTTTCATTGTGCACCACTTGCACTGGTAATCAAAAACTCATCTTGTCTTCATGGACAGAGACTCCACTTATTGTTCCGACACGCAGCCGAGTCACGCTGACCTCAGGATGAGCTGTGATTACAGCTACTTATCGACCACAATGGTAGGGCTCTTTCTCTCTTTGGCTTTATAAATACCCCGTGTTCAACCACCCCAATCAATTTCCCCCCTGCAGGTAGTCCTTGACTACAGAGACAACAACAGTCAACATAACAGCTGAAAGTGCACAGGCCACATTTAATGGTGGATATTTCAGTAATTTAGCTGAAAGTGGAAAAAGTAAGAGAAATTCACAGATTCACTCAAACCAGCAGAGCTAAGCTCAAACTTGATATATTTCGGTCTGCGGGTCTGCTTCCAGGTCTCTGAACCGGTAACTTATTCAGCCTGTACTTCACGAACAAAACAACAACTGAGATAAAATGGCGCAAACCACATTATGTGGGTCATACTCTTATTCTGTCCGCACACAGGAAGCTCGATGAGACAAAAGCACATTATCGCTTGGAAGTGGTGATATTTCAGGATGTGACTGGATGAGAGAGGAGGGCATCAGGTTGCTTGTTATGGCTGCTGTTTTGTGTTGGTTATATATTTATGGTTTCAGCAGGGTTGATGTGCACTGTCAGACGCTGGGCTCTTTTGCTTGAACTTTGGCAGGGACTACAGGCAATGACCGATTGCCCTGTCCTCTGATATTTTGAGGAAAGGATGTTCAGAAGAATCTAACTCCTGGATTTTGTTTATTAAAGTCAAATATGTCAAATTCTCCTACTGCCTTCTCACCGTCTGCTTACTGTCAGCCACTGGAAATGCCACTATGTTATTGTACGGGAAGATACCAACAATCATGTTCGCAATATCACTCTAAAGGTTAAGTGCTGAAGGATAAACCACAGAGAACACAAAGAACAAAATGAAACAACCAAAGGTCAAAAACATCAGTGAGCTGTTTCAACGGTCGAGAGACCAGTAGAAGTTGAAAAGGTTATGAAAGGGGATGAAGAAGTCGCTCTGCTTCTGCCGGACAGATTTATTTAGCTCACATTTGGCCAAAATTGTGTTGCTCAATTTGCTATTGTTTGTAATGCGTGTGCATGAGTGTGGGGGGTGCAGCCCTTCAGGGACCAGTTAAGGGAGGGGTTTGTTTGTTTTGGTATTAAGTTAAAATATCATCAGCAATTCCCCAGAATTCCATTTTTAAATAATAAAAGATTAAGAATGAAAATTGCATTATTCATCAAAAGACACTGGCTGAAAACTGAGTAGCACTAAATTTCAAACTCTTATATTTAAGAAGTTGGACACATCAAATCAATCATCAAATGTTATGCATTTTTTCTTCAACTGTAGCTTTAAAGGTTTCAGTTTTCTGTTGATGGGCAAATAATTATTTTTGGCTTCGTTGGGTTTTGCAAAACAAACAGAAAACCTGTCCATTTCATCTATAATACATTTAAAAGATGAAATGGCGAGAGAAAATAAGTTGACCACAATTTGTTTGGTAGTGTGTGTTTTTGACAGCATTACCAACGTATTAAGAAAAACTGAGTCATCAACCATTCGTCAGACAGAGCGTCAATCCTGAAAGTGATAAAGATAGAGTAGACGCAGACTCTACTGTGGAGGATGTGTGGGTGTAAAAAAACAAGGAAAGTATGAGAAGGTACGACAGTAAATGCAGCCTGCCTGCGCCAGCTGTCTCCTGCAGCTTCTCTTAGAGCCGGTGCCAGTTAGCAGAGTGACTACAATGAGGATGAATGGAGCCAAGACTGGGAGCTGACTGAGGATAAAACATCATGACTCAGACAACGTCTCGCAGCTCGAGATATTCCTATTGCTGGAGGAGGTGAAGCTTTAAAGGGGCCAAAAGGTCGTCATGTCAAATCCCCAGACATTGAAAGGTCTGAGGAGATAAAGACGATGACGAACACCCTCTCCGTCCTCGTCAGCTGCTGCTGCTGGGGCACCCTTGAGCAAAGCAGTGAAATGGCAGAGTTGCTCAATGGCAAATAGCGGGGGGGATGAAGGTTGCGGCAGGTCGCATGAATGTGGATTTGTGCATTAACAGTGTGGCAGTGCGTAGGTGAAAAGTGGCAGCTAAGCACAGTCAGCCTCTGCTGGATTAATAACATTCATCTGCGAAGGTGGAGCAGAGAACATCCACTCTGTCACCGCTCCAGCGGCTGCCAGCTGTCTGCCTCCAGGTTAGTGTCCTTTTCAGCAGGACAAACAAAGGTGGAGGCAGAGATTTCACGAACGAACACTTAGCTGATTTAATCCTAAGTGTTCTGGGGGGATTTGGTGCACTTCTAAAAAATGCACGATGAGGATTATCACTACACTATCACAGAGGTATCACCAGAGCCTGACTAACAGAAAGACAGCTGAGCTGAGGCATGGGCACTGCGTCATCCATCTGACAGTTTGCACCAACCTGGTTTACCTCTGTAGTCCATAAACAGTTATATGTTTCATTCTCCAACTGTAGAGAGAGACATGAGAGTCCTTGAAGTGGGAGGGGGGTCACTCTGACGAAATAGTTAAAGCATTTCGAGCTGAAATTATTCTGTTTTAGGATCGATGACACTAGTGTGACTTTTAACAAATTATTTTTTTATGTTACAGAGTTAAATCTACATTTACCATTGTCTCTATTTTCTTTCAATATTTCAGATAAGGTGTCGCTTACACCCTTGTTAACAAGCTTGAAGTCCTCTTATTCTTCACTACAGTTGGTGGCACATTGTTACACCCCTTTTCCTGTCATCTCCCCCAGTCCCTTGGTCAATGGAATGACATGAAACAGGCAACAGGAATATGTACATCGGATATAGAAAGATGACCACATCACCACCCTATGATGACGGGTTTTCTACCAATCAACATTTAGCCCACAGAGTCAAGATGCAACTTCATTTGAACTAGTTGATAGTGAGCACGTCTCTGATGTTAAGATGAAATTCTAAACAACCCAATGCATGAGAGCATTGGGTCCATGAAAGTCGTATATCCTGATGTATGGACTTTTAAGTTTCAATGCAACTTTTTGATGCCAACATAAAAAAAAGAAAAACTTCTCTTTGGTTGAAAAAAGTTTGAAGCAGTAAATCTGTTAAGTCATTCAGGCAGATCTTATATAAACCTCATTAAAATTCACTCTCTGAAATACAAGACCGAGCAGCCCTGAATCACAGGAGTTCAGACAAGCTTATACAGATCACCACAAGCCTGTTAATATTCAGTTTGGAATTCACAATCAAACGTGCATCTCAACAAACACAGTCATGCTTCAGTACTCCAAATTAGATTTCACTTTCAAAGCCACAGCTACACACATACTTGTCAGTCATTAGGTAAAACTAGAGGGTAAGCCTATGGGCCAGCAACACTTCCCAGAGTGGAGCTCTGTCTCCGTAACACCATCGGAAAACACCAACCTGGCAGCGACATGGGTGACAGCTCGTTATAGCCCCCGAAGGAGGCATTGCGGATGAGTTTGCGTCCGTCCGGATGCGGCGGTCGGAGCGATGCTGTGCCGCCACACGTGGAGAAACGCCGACGACTCAGCAGGCCCTCCTCCTTCATCATGGGGCCGGTGCGCAGCTCCCTTGTGGGGAAGCCGGGAGGGAGGGACGCGGGTGTGGGGAAGGTAAGGAAACTCAAAAGACTAGAAGGGTCGAGGAATGGGGGAGTCGGGGGGAACAGTCCGATCTGTCCCACGCAGATATCGTGTGAGTGAGAAAAGCAACAAAGACACTCACATACAGACAGACACACAAACACACACACACACACACAGTAGCTCAGACAGCAGTCGCCGAGGCAATGCAGTACGCTGCTCTCCTCAACGCTTCCTTCAACCAACAGCTCCCTTCCTCCCTCACACACAGTCTCTTTCTCTCTGCGAGTGTGTATGAAAGCAGCAGCCTCCAAGTACTTAATAACGAATAAGCTGAGCCCCTCCTACTCCCTCTCCTCAGGATGGGCAGGAGAGCTGCATCTTAGCTTGGAAATAGCCCTTATGTTCCATATCTCATCTTTCTATTCAGCTATATCCCTCTCGCTACATATTTTATTCATTATTATAGATTCAAAAGGGGCACTTTACTGCTTTTCAACCGTGTTAATGGATTAGTCATTGGGTGGTGTGTCTATGACGTCAAGGGTACTTATAAATATTTTCAAAATATTAGCCGAGCTGAATTAAGTTTCTGTATTCACTCCTCTGACATCAGCGGATGATGTTAAAAAAATACTAGGAGGGTTTGTACACAACAGCTGTGGAAATTGAAAATCACATTTCTTTTTCCCAAATGTTCAAAAATCTTTGCTCAACATAACCATAGCACTTGTCAGAGTCTGGACAGGAGTTCTACTGCATGAGTCACAGAATAAAGATGAGTATGTGCACCAAGCGAAGCATAAACTCGAGCTGCTATTGATAGTATTGCCTTCCAGCAGGAATGGACAGAACAACTGGCAGCATCAGGGCAGCTAGCTGGAATAAAAACAGCTGAAACACTGGTAGTGAAGCTATTTATATATTATATATATTTCAAAATGTTTAATCTAATTATATTTGAATAGGCTGCAAACATTATATTTGTATGTTTATATTCAATACATTAAAGTTACTAAGGCTACCAGGTAGTGTTCAAAGGGATAGTCCACCACTAGGCCGATGGAAGGGTGGGTGAAGTGTTTGAGTCCACAAAACACTTCTGGAGTCTCAGGGGTAAACAGCGTTTCATCCAAAGTGAGCTGTTCTTCAGGCAGAAGAATAAAATAAAACACCATGCCTCGATACTGCTTATGTGGTGTCATCCAAGTGTCCGCAAGCCCAGACACATATTCCACTCGAAACGGCATAATTTACACAAGTTTTAAGCCTATAGTCCACTACCTGAAGTGACAAAGCTAACAGATGAAGCCACGCGCACCCCGCCTATGCCCTTGGGCAAGAATGCGGGGTGCCGAGGTGCCCGAGGGTACGTGAAGGCGCCTTCGAGGAGGCTATCAGGTGACATTTAGGCTTCAAACACAGTGTAAATGGCCTTGTTTCAAGTCAATAATGAATGTTGGGGCTGCCTGACACTTGGATGAAACCACACAAGCAGTATGGAGGCATGTTATGTTTTTTCTATTGTGGTATTATGTCTGAAGAAGAGGTCCCGATTGTTTTCAATTGTATACGATTCAGCTGCAATGCTGTTTACCACTAAGACTCCAGAAGTGTTTTGTGGACTCAAACACTTGGATGGAGAGAGAAGAAGTATTACCACATCGGTGGTCCACTGCAACGTAAAAAAAAGTTTTTACCATCACCGGCAGGCTGTATTGTTCAAATATCTCTCGTATGACAAACACATACGTAATGCTTGCTATGTTTGCTTGATTTCTGTGGTGAGCAGGATTAAGTTTGAACCTAGTAAATGTAAGCACTGTATTTAATCAAAGAAACACTGGTTTTGGTCGGCTCTTCAGAGGTTATGAGTCAATGGCCTATATAGACCAGCGATATTTAATAATATCTATATCAACAGCAGTGAAATACCCCTTTAAGATAACAGTATACAGACCATCCTTCCTCTCCCTGCTAGCCACACTACATAGAGCTTACAAACTGTAAGTGCTACAGAGACAGCTGTCGTCAGACCAGAGAAACACAACCACTCACACACACACACACATACAATCACGCAACATAAACTCTATTGAGGACAGAAGGAAGCACTTTATAACATCAGCGCTCAGATAATTCCAACGCATAACAAATTTCTTCCAATCCCAGGCTTCTGTGACCAACCCGGTCGATCAAAATTGAAATTCTACCCAGTATAAATCATATTCATATAGCACTACTTCCTGTGCACAGCTTTTAAAGCAGGAGATTCAGTAGTACCCAGATTCACAAATTATATGGTAATGGTGTGTATTAATACAGTGCTTTTCTAGTCTTGATGATCACTCAAAGTGTTTTACAGGACAGTGTTAGATGAATACCATGGCAACAATTCATTCTGAGACTGACTACAGTTAAATAGGGCTGATCACAAAGGAATCGACTGTGAGGGAGCATGTGACACTCACTGGAAGTTGCTTTGTTGGAGGACACAGTTTCCTACAAAAGTTATCGCATGGTACAAATCTAGCTGTGTTGTAAGGAATAACTGAGGCTCAGACCAGACAGAAAGCTGATTGGTTTGGAATTAGTTTTTTGATTCAGTTATAATGAGTTGTTTCTTTATTTAAAACAATATAACTCATTTAGTTGCTGTGGTGACGGCCATAAAGGATAATTGAGGTTATCTGTGTTGCTCATACCAAATGATGATAAAGTGTGCGTTGGAAAAAATACTTCGGCAAGGACACCGGTGGGTAATGCATTCTTTGCAGGAATGAAAAGACTTGCCATTAGGCCTTATCTTTGAAACTCAGTCTCTGAGGCGCATTGTCTGCTGTGGATATCCCTCCACAGTCCACTGGCATCTCCATCTTCCCTTTCAGCTGAAGTACCCTTTTCTACTCTGTCGTTTGAGCCACTCCAAATGCAATCTCCTGGCATCGGGTCGAACCATGATACGAAGTGGCCACAGAGACATTTCATCCCAGGTAGCTTCAAGAGGTAAACAGTGCGATCCCTTTCCCTGAAGCTAAATGATGAATACAAAACTGGTAAGTCAGCAGCTTTGACCTCCTCTGCTTTAATTAACAAAGGTAATTAGGATGTTCCGTATGTATAATGCGGATCCCAGATCTAATTAACCCGCTTGCTGGAAAAAGTCCATTTCTACTGGTCCAATGGCACATCGGCTAAGTATAGCCACCATCTGGGACGTTTCTCAAGTAGGAAGTGATTCTGGCCAATCCTTACCTCACCACCTTCGCTAACAAATCCAAACTCAAGAATGGCATTAACCTGCTGACAACACTCCTACCATTAGCTTTTCCCTATGACCACAGGTTTTGCCATCTGTCTTCCTGGTAATAATACATTTTTGTTATAAAAACGTTTTATTAAACCTTTTCTAAAAAGCATTCTTATCACAAGGACGTGAGAAGGAACCATCAGTTATGTGTACAACTGGGTGAACATTGTCTGAATATCAGCTCTTTAGCACGACTGGCCAGATAGAGTTACTTATGTGCTACGTCTATCTGCTCCACCACTCATGTGTATCAGGTGAGCTGGTGTCAGGTATATAGGGAGTGCTGCTATGCCAAGCAGGTAAACATGTGGAAGAGTGAGGATATACAGCTGCCCTGTGGAACAACAATTCAACACGCTGATTCTCACCAGAGGGGGCAGAGTTATTGCTATATTGACATTTGAAAGTTAATTTCGATCAGTTGATTCCAGACAAAGAACTGTGGTGTTTTTATTAGCCATGTCTATCAGTTAAATCACCACTTTGGCCTGAATATGAAAAAATCTTTGATACAGATATCCGTGCTGTCGCAAAGATGAACCCTGACATTTCCTTGATGAGTTTGAGTTTGACATTTGTGGCTTTAGGTGAAATATCTTGACAGCTGCTGCTTGGACTACCACAAAACTGTAGGTCCCCCTCAGGGTGAATTTTAATGACTTTTAATTAGCACCATTAAGAAGGCAGAGTTTTAATTTGTCCCATAGTTTGCTTTAAGACAAAGATCAGAAGTGTAATCCGGAAGCAAAAAGAAGATTTTGATTATCAGCCATAATATTGTTACACCTAGGGGGCACAAACCACAGCTATGCGATTGTCGTATGCTATTCGCAATGTAAAGGAGAAGAACTACATTCCCCACAATGCTTAGGTCTAATGGCGATGTCTCTGATCGAAGGAGCTAGCTGTTACCATGGACATTTTAACCAGTACTGTAAAAATCATATTGGGTACGATCTTTCACAGTTATATTACGTTTACCACAGAGTGACCCTTTATGACAGTGACAAGAATACAATAGTCATTGGTCAAAAGGTCATGTACTGGAGTATAGTGTTAGTGTTTTTTTTGTCTCTGAATCAAATGCTATACGGTCACGATTCATCTAGAAGCAGCTCGGCCTTGTTCCAGGTTATATTTTTTCATTATAAGGATTTTGTCAAATGTCAATGGAGAAAATTAATGGGGAAAATACTTTCAAAACCAGTTCTGGCAGGGGACGGTCACTGTTACTCTCAACAGCCATCAGCCATTAATGTACTTTTAAGATGCTAGGATGTTAGCATTCTGTCAAACTGTAGCCTCAAAGAGTTGCTAAGATGGCAGTAGACCTGCTATTACTTTAAGAATTTATAGCAAGTTTACCACGATAAATGTAAAATCACTTCAGAAGAGTTACCATCAGTTACAGTCAGTTCTGGTTGAGACCAAAACAAAGTTTTCTAAGCTTTTTCTTTTTCAGCTGAACAGTAAAAAACTGTTTCATCATTACACACTGACAGTCTGAAGTCACAGGAGGATAACAATCTGTCTCTGTAGCTGCAAATCACCTGCAGACAGAATGTGACACAGTAACCCACAGGTTGCAATTCACTGGATACCAAGCATGTATACAGAACATACTGTGTTTCACATGCAGACAAACCTCCCCAGTATTACGTAAAGCATCCAAGGAAACCCTGTAAGCCTGGGATTAGCTTTGGAACAAAGCAGCTTTTTGAACGCTGGCCTACAGGTATCTTCTGCTGTACTTCTCTCCTGTTAGACTCACTGTCACAGTCGAGGCTTTTTAAGAATCAACAACCTCGTTTCTTTGGTGCGTAAAAGCGGTTTTATGTTAGAGCAGTCTTCCTTCTCTCCTCATCACACAGAAAATGCACACATGTAAAAGCACAACACAGACAGCAACACGAGAGTCATCATAGCAAAATGGGGGTGGGTTTCATATTAGCAAGGACAACCAGGACAAAAGGGGGGGTTAAGGGGTCGCGCTAGCTGAAACACTAACAAGCTAAACTGCATGGTACCTCTTTTCTGAAGCTTCCGTTCAGGCTAAAGCCAGTGTGCTAAGGTCAAGTGCTGACAGCGGTCCAATCTCCCATATCATGCTAAATCACTTGTGCTTTAAATCCAGATCATGTTAGTCCAAACAAGCCTCCGGCCGTCCGAGCAGAGCTCAGACCTCAGGGCCGAGATATTGTCCATCACGTCGTCCTGTCCTCCTTTACTTCCATAGACTTTTCCTTATCTATGATGTGTATCTCCACCATCAGGCCCTCTCCCTCTTAGCACTCAGGCCTCCAAGGGCTCAGCGGCTCATTGGACGAGAGCGTAGGTTGAAGAAAAGGACACCGGCCTGGCAGTGGCTGGAGTGCAGATAAGACCTGCCCCTTCCATGTTATTAACCCTGTCTGACAGGGTATAATCCCCGAGGCTGATCTCAAATCCGCACTGACCCCACCTGCTTTCTCACTTTTGCACTCCTTTGCCTTTCATCTCACCTCTCTTCCATATATATAAATATATATCCCAAATCTCTCCATTTCCTTGGAAATCTCTTTTTAAATTCTCTCCCTATCTTAAACTTTGCCCTTTTGTCTCACTCTGCAGTACAAGTAGACGTTGGGTTTACCTAGAAAGAGGGTCAAGGCAGCAAAAGGTGTTTAAAGCGAGAGCGGCTTATAAGCCACTTGAAGAAACCTTATTAAACAACCTCCTGGGTTTATTTTTGTTCCCGGTGAATCGTGAGGAAAAGAAGACTCACGTAACAGCCGGACAACAGACACCAGTGTTTGTCCGTGCTTACGTGATGACGCAACTAAACTCAGATTAAAATAAATGAAAAAACACTTCCAATTATGGTGCGAGACCAGGGTGAGTCATGAACCAACACAGCAAGGATTTACGATAGAGAACTGTTTTGCTCTCTACAAAAGCACGACTCATTTTGACAGCAAATGGCCATATTTTAGAATCCGATAACTATACATTGGCCACTATTTTGTATGTGTATATTTTCATTACTGATAAGGATCCCTTAAATTAAATCTTTGCTCTGAAAGATGCTGGATATAAGGTTTCTCTTCAAATAAATTAGATTTTAAGACCTACATCCATTATTGTGTTTGCAAGACAAATCTGCTATTATAGGAGGCAGTGCAAAAACAAGAGTTATTGGTGTTGCTTTTTACTGTTAGAAATTAAGGAATACAATTTGATACTCATGTTGACTTTGAAGCAATAGTGTGATGTGCTGCAATAAATTCAAGCTTAATCAAAAATGCAAAAGAAATGCAAGAGAATAAATAATTACAGAGCAAATCAATACTACTAAGTTGAAAACTTTTAAGCAATGTGTCCTAGTTAGTGATTTAAAATGTCTTAAATGATGTTAAGATCGATATTAAGATATTATGTAGTTGCCAAATGATCAGTGTCAGTAGTTTTTCATTACTCTTGATGAAGGTTGAGGGCAGAGGATGGCCTGTGATTCTAAAACTGTGATTTGTGAATATGGGCTTCACAAATAAAATTTGATTGATTGATTGATTGAGAAAATGCCAAGGATACAGTATTTTGAATACAAAGTTTCTACATCAAAGACCACTGACAAGTTTATTTAATATAACTGTTGGATGTCCTGCTCAGTCCCTATTGCTAAGTAACCCAATTTAAGTTCTAAGATGAAAAAGAAAAGACAAGCTCCCACACAGTGGCAGAACAAAACAAAACAAAATTGAATTAGAGGGACGTTTTTCACTGTGTCCAATGGGCAATAAACTGTCGCAATGTACCAATGTGATTGCTAATATGGGATTTGCAATTTTAAACTCAATTCAGGGAGTAAGAACTTTGTAATTGCTTTCAGTAAATGTGTCAATAACAACACCCAAAACACTGATTCAGATTCAGAAGTAAGAGGAAAGATGTGGACTGTGATCAACAAACCCCATGTAAACAAGGGGTTTAAAGTGTTTACTATAGTGTGCGTCAATCAGAGGTGAGTCACTTCACTCAGGTAGAGCAATCAAAAGTTATTGTGTTTATATACCTTGAGAAATCATCCTCTATAAATCATGGTTATTGTTCACTGAGCGGCATCGACTCACTAAACTGAGCTGTGGAAATTAACAACCAGAATGAAGCATTGATCTTTCCACCTGGGTTGTTAACTTTCACACAACACTTACAATGCTCCTCTCCAACTGGGAAATAACTCAGAGTGCGACAGTCGACCCGTCGTGATTCCCGTGGAATACACAGATCAAACCCCACATTAAAGATTCAAAGTCAATTTTTACCGCAAACTTTAAACTAAAGAAAATGTCCAAGACTGTTACACATTGATCAAGCACACACGGCCATCACTTTGAAACGGGACTAAGAGGGAGCTGGAGTAAAAATCAGTTGCCATGGATACCCCATTTTGGGCTGCAGGGAGTCGGGGGGTCAGAGAGAGCTTTCATGACTCTTGTTGCACAGTTACTTGATGCTTGGGAGGGGAGGTAGATGCACAGACACAAGCCGCTCATGCTGGTATGTTTACTTCTGCTGGATCATGTTTCCACTGCACGCTCTCAGGGGACCAGTTACCGTTTTAGAATGCCAATGTAATATGATTCACGGTGTGCAGCAGTGACGCCAGATGACTGTATGAATTCTGATTGAGTGGATATATTACATCTCTGGCTGATCTTATTGTTGAAGCACACATGAACACACACGTTAGAAAAAGTCTAGAAGCAGCTAAGCAGTGACGCAGAGCAAGTTTTTATTGACCCCATCACATATGATTGTTTGTGTATTGAGAATGATTACACACACACACACAAACACACAAAAACACGGATATGAATCACAGTTATGTCAGAGTAGAGTGAGATCACACTGATGAGTCAATTATCTACAATTTAGAGTAAATTGTGTGTTGGCAAACCATGAAGAATAATCCCTAGATGGTCTTATGTGATTACTCCCTCTTGTGGTGGGAAAGTGGCTTACAACTATCAAAAAACTGGAGGAAACAACCGACCGAGATGTCAAAACTTCTTCAGCAATACGATTAGATTCCAATCATCGTGTGGAAGTAAAACCTGGTACAGCAGATTTACTGAAAACATCTAGTGAAGACCTTTGTTTGAGCATTTATGAGTCAAAGCACTATTAAGATGTCGTCTTTCTGCCTCTTACTTAGAGGTTCCGAACTATGAGCCAACAGTTGACAAATATATATTTAAAATACTGACATGCAGGACTGTATCATAGCGAATCGTAAAACCAATTTTCAGTTAAACAACTTGACTTGTAAACCAGTTTCTATGGCAAGTGCAAAATAAGCTTTTCCACCAGGTCCAACATCACAGTCTGCCTTTTACTAGGTTTTCTCTGTGAATCTTTGAAAAAGACTAATAGATAAGATTAATATCCTTCAACATTACTGGCAGCAGTTGACTAACCACAGAAAAGGATCCACAAGGGGGCACTGTAACATAAGAAAAAGGTTCAAGCAGAATGGAGGGGGTGACGTAAGACCCTGGCCAGATCTACCCTTGAGTTTATTTCTCATCAGCTATTCACTTCCTTTTTCATTTGATTATCTCTATGCTGTGTGGGATTGTCCATCATCAACTCTGGAAAGTCCCAAATGAGAGTCTACATAAGAAAATGATACGCTTTACAAAACTGCAGGAAATTCTGATGTCCTCCTCAAAGCGAAAGGTTGAGGATAACAGGGATACATCAGGTGGGTAAGGGGAGCGGACATGGTATTTATGATGTATCGCAAAGTACATCAGCTGATACCCGAGCTATTTTGAGTTGTAGCTCAGTGACTGATCGAACATGAAAAAAAGAAATAAAGAGAAGATAAGAACTGGACCATGCAGGTTTACTGCTGTGCCTCTGTGAGATGGACAGAACTGCCCAGCGAGTGAGCATGAGTCATTGTTTCTCCAGCGGGAGTGCCTGGGAAAGGCAAAGACCAAACACTGGCGGCCGTCCTCGAGCTGGAAATGTCAAAAATATTCTCTAAAGTCCCTTTAAGTCTGAACTTAAACCTAAGAAAAACAAGATAAAGAAAGCAAAGACAAAGGAAAGAGGATTATATATGTTAAGAGGCTCAAGGCGTATGTAGATCTGTTTAAGGAGTTCAGGGGTAAAAGCAGACAGAACACGCAACTTCAGACTGTTAATACTGAATGTTAGAACCAGTCTGTGACCTTTCTGTTAGGAGGCAGCCATTCGGACTGTTCAGCAACCCAATTAATATTCATGCAGTTTATCAAGTCAATCGCCGCAGAGGAAACTGGAGTTCTGCCTTCAGCCTCATAGCACAGAACCCTTAGTAACACAAAACGTTTGGGGATTTGTGCGAAACAGATGGCCAGATCGTCAAAGAAATGGAATCCCATGTAAAATCTGTCATGTAAGAAAGTTTTCTCTCACTGAATCCACTGGTGGACTGTTAAAGCAGCCCCTGTGCTTGTCCTGTTAAACAGAAGCGACTGTGTCAACAGAATGCGAGAAGATTCGTAAAGTCAGACAACTGAGTGAGAAAAGTCCAAAAAAGCATTGTCACGGAGATTTGCAACACAAGCCACGGTAAGCTACTGGTTAAACCAGACTGAGGCTGTGGCGACCAAAGCCTCTTCTCATTTGTAAGACAATGACCTTCATACTGACTCTGCCAAGGGGTTTATGTTTTTTCATCCTGTCTGTTTGCTGGTTGGTTTGTTTGTTAGTTAATTTGAGGCATTACAAAAAAAACACTGGTATTTATTTATAGTGTGTGTAACTATGATGCAGATCCAAATGAAAATGCGAATGGTGAATTTAAATGTTATTTCATAAGGGGATTATTGGGCCAACTGGGTGCCCTTCTAGTTTATTATTCCAGTCTTGACATTTTCTCACTTAGATGTGAAACATCTGCAGGAAGTGATACGTTTTATCAACAGCAGCTTAACACTGGAGAGACAGAACCGCTTCCGACATATTTTCTTAAAGCAAGAAACTCCGAGTGTGGCGTGCGTTTTGACTCCAGAGGAAATACACGTTACACAGTGATCACCACATCAGTTGTGAGTTTCCATGAACAACAGCAAATAAACAGGACAAATGGAATCAAATGGGAAATGTTCTCACAAAAGTGTAATGAAATACACTGAGAAAACAGGAGAAGTAGAAACACAAGCCCTTCTCAAACAAAGGGAAGCATTTGTTTATTTTTGCCACATTGCTATTTTTCCTTCATAATAAGATATTTCAATCATCTGCACATGTGAGATATGTGAAATAAAAAGAGAACGAATGCGAGTGCAGATCATAACGTTGGATTTTACAGGGTGGGGTATTTATTAAATGATGTCATAAGTTAAACCCATGATTATATTCTGCAAACCATGACACAAGTTTACATCAGCAGTTTAACAGCTGGCCCACGTTCTCTAAACAGCCGACTGTCTATCTTACCGTGGGTGTAGCTCACCCCCGGGCTGAGGGTCGAGGGGGTGGAGACATGCTCCCTGTTGGGCGTCTGGAGGCCGGCCTCCTTCTCCCTCTCTTTGTCCCGCTCCTTCACCTGGCGCTGGCTCATCCTGCCTGGGGTCAGAAGGACGGTGTCATCACTGCACGCTACAGCAGCTGGAGGAGAGAGAGCAAGAGAGAGAGAGGACAGAGAGGAAGAGGTGGAGGAAGATTGAAAGGCAGATGAGCGATGAAATAATAAAGAGACATGTTGCAATCTTGTGTGAGAGCAGAGAGCATCTCCACACAGCCCCCTGGTGGAGCATTTGCTAGCTGCAGCCCTCAGTTTCGTAACACATTTTAATAAATTATATAACATTTTTCATCCAAGTTTGATGAAAGATGTGTTTCATGAGTCCTAATAACTCTAACATGTGTGGGTATCCCTCATCACCTCTTTATGTATACTTGGTGGGACTGAAACAAGTAGGAGTGTTCTGGTAGTAATGGTTGGCAGAGGACCAAAATAAATGAATGATGTTTAAACACGTTTTATCTGTGGCACTCTTCAGACCTGGTATTAAAACCCCTCTAAAACTATTTTAAGGCAGAGTTTTACAAGTAGCTTTCTGCCTGATATCTGTTCACAAACATTCAAAGAAGCACTTATTATTTGACAGGGTCTTTAACCTCACCACTGACATCGTTAGTTAAAAGGTTTAATTCACACAGACTCTTTCCTTTTCGCTATCACAAATTTTTTCCTACAGGTTTACAAAGACTGATGTACAACTATAGACTTAGGAATTATTTGTGAACATCACTCAAAATATAATCGCATTGTTTCTCATGAAATATCTAGACTGTGGTGGCCTGCCATATTCTAATTGGTCCTGACACAGTTTTGTATAATAAATACACACAATCATGCACACGTATGACATTTGTGTTCACAGAGACCATATTGTATCAACGGATACAAAAATGAGAAGTGTGAAATGATTTGGTTCATTGTGAAACTGTTGCTGGTGAGCTGCGTAGGCTGTGTTTCAATGTGATCAGGAAACATGTATATTCACGCAGCTAAAAGAATGTGACCACATGAGTCCCAGACCTCCGATTGGGTTCTGAGTGATCGCCTTGTTCTCAATGCTTCTTGGGTGCTTTCACAGGAGAACTTCGAGCTGTCGACTTGTGATCGGATGACTCAGGACAGTTGTTAACACCCGGAGTGAACAGGGCCTTTGTTTACTGAGGCACACTGAGACAAGGACCTCCTCTCTCCCATGTTGAGAAAACTTGCCTCAAGTGAAGACACTGCAGATAAGATATTCTCAGTGGCCTTCACAGTACCAGTCTGTGCTTTTACTCTCATTAACTGGTGCAAAAAAAAATCCTCCTCCAACCTGGTCAAGGAGAGCTATTGAAATATTTTCTATGTCTTCTTTCAATAATTCTTTCAATGAAAAACAAGATGTTATGTACCAAACATTTTATTTCCAGTTCTATAGAGGTTGATGTTTTACTACACTACTCACTTTATATAACTAGATACAGTCACAAGTGTTTCAAAGTCAGTTTGTAGTATTATTATTCTTGAGAAGATGCATTTAATCAAGCTCAGTCTGAATCCAATTTGTATCCTCATTGTCTTTTAATTTCCCTCACATGTAAAAACTAATGTTTTATATATTGTTTAGTAAATAATTTCTCCTTCCAGTCTTTTGCAAATTACCTTAGCTAGACAAACTTTGTGGAATGCATACTATGAATTTTTACACACACACACACACACACACACACACACACACACACACACACACACACACACACACACACACACACACACACACACACACACACACACACACACACACACACACACACACACACACACACACACACACACACACACACACACACAAGATAATCCATTAGTTTATCCAGCCCTGTCAGCATCCGCTCATCCTATCAGACAGCAGTGTGTGTATAGCAGGTAAATCGTTGTGGGTTTGTGAATGAAGCTTTGCACATGTAATGTGTGTTTCCTTCTGTATGCACTGACACACTTTCCTATAGGGCTGCCAGGCAATACGTAAACCCATGGCAATAATTATTGTGTTATAATTTTAAAGCTCAATATATGTATCAATACAATGCTTATACGATGCCAACAGCATAACATTAAACCTAATAATAATAATAATCTAAATTAGGATTTAACGAGTTTAAATTTGTGTAAAAAATAAATAATCAGATTCAGATGTAAAAACAGGGTTAAGATTCAAACTATGAATTAAGTGTCACAAATAAATGTGAGGGAACTTTTAAGACAGAGTTTCACATTTTCTGCTTTGTATCTGCACACTGACCTGTTTTTTCACAATGTCTTTAACACCCAGCCCACAAATAGAAGTAACTAAATTTGGAGGCAGAAGTGTTACAGATGTTGTTGTTTTTTAAAAACAATGAACAAAGTCAGTGTCGTGACCAACTGCAGTTAGTGGTTTATTAATGAGGTTGGCCCTGTGCTCGAAAAACCAAAGGTACTGGCAGAGCAATCAAAAGTTTAATTATACCAAGCACACATCACCATGGCAAAGTAAACACATTCGGAACAAGTTTTTGTCAGAGAAAATGTGCGAGATTGGTGCATTACTGTTTACTTTTTGCACTACCTGAAAAGACACTCACACTCACTCTCGCTCTCACACTCGCTCTCACTCTCGTTCTCACACTCGTTCTCACACTCGCTCTCACATTCGCTCTCACACTCGCTCTCACACTCACACCCCCTTATGTTCAACTGGCCCCTAAATACGAGCCCTGGCCCTTCCCCTGTGCACTGCCCTTGGTCTGAAAGGTGCTTACCGGAGGTGGCATGGTGCTCTCTCAACTCTGCATGGGGCTAGCAGGGGGAAAGGGTGGAGACAGAAAAAAGAAAAGCACAAAAGGGAGAAACGTCCATCATGGGTAGACCAGATGTTGACCGGATGTTGGCAGTGGTTGGTTTGCGTGCAGCGGGGGTTGGTGATAGTGGGCAGCAACAGCATCAGCAGCGGGAGAAGCCGCAGCCATACGGGACGACGACAAATGATAAAAGAAAAAGAGGAGACGAGAGACAGAAAACAAAAGGAAAAAAACAAAACATACATTAGTTCAACCAAAATGTTAACGGTGGACACAACTTGACACAAATATGACAACAGATTGGGGCAGTATGAGGGATAAATACATAAATAACCAAGAGGAATAA
Source organism: Pleuronectes platessa (assembly GCF_947347685.1). Classification (NCBI taxonomy): domain Eukaryota; kingdom Metazoa; phylum Chordata; class Actinopteri; order Pleuronectiformes; family Pleuronectidae; genus Pleuronectes; species Pleuronectes platessa. Next base: position 5,523,122 of record NC_070647.1, read on the forward strand.
ATAAACTGACATTACCACACAGGACACTCATGTAGTTATATCAGTTTACTTGTAAGAGCCAGCCTGACAACACAATTACTGCTACTTCAATTCATAACAACTGTAATGCCAGGAAATAATCTTGGTCTTTTTCAGCGTTTTCACCTTTGTATAGCAACCAGCAATTCAAATTAAATTAAATTCCTTGTGCGATTCAAACAGCAGCAAAAACAATAAATAAATCACATTTGATTGGCTGGAACCACAACATGTTTAGTATTAATATTGAAATCACACTGAAACCATTTAACCATTATTAAAATATATTTAGTTTTGAGGCAAATTACTTTATTAATGTAAAACTGTTTCAAACTATTGTTTAATCACAAATAATTTGAAGATTAAATCGAGAGGAAACTTCATTTGATTCTTCCCATTAATTGCAAATGACATCTGAAGCCATGCTGACATCTCTTCGAGGCTGCAGAGATACTGCAACATTTTGCTTATCTACCCATCTTTCACTTGATCCTTGAGTCTGCGTGAGACTCTTTAACAAGATCCTAATTTACACATAACAGCATTGTATAAGGCTGCAGTGGATAAGGTAGAAATCTGACGTCACAGTTATACCTAGAAACCGGTAAGGATCCCCTAATTCCCACATTCAAGATGCACGAGCCAGTCAGTGAGGACTAACAAAAGGAAACAATGCCAGTGATTGGATATTGCTCAGTTAATCAGGAAGGAGGGGGGATCAAAATGCTAAGTTGTGATTGGTTCGGACTGTCAGAGCCACTGGCTGAGAGGATAGACAACAGTGAGAGCTGCTTACAACAATAAGGCGAGCGGATTAAGAAACTGTCACTGAACATCAGAGGTCGATAAACAAGGCTTTGTGGGAAGGCATCAACAAAGGGGCTTTCTAATTTAATCTCGGCTCAGCCCATTGTCTCGCAGAGGGAGAGCATATTTACACTTTGGTCACTCCCTGTCAGCGGCAGAACCCTGACCTACAGTCACAGGGGCATGGAGGTTAGAGGAGCTGGCGTGTGTGGATTCCTAAACAGCTCGCCCTTGATTCCAATCAATAATCTTTTATCTACACATCTGGTTTTCCCACCTTTACCATTATGCTGCCGTCCATGATTCCTGTCTGACTCAAATTCCCAAATAAGCCACCTTAATCTAACACATATTCTTTGTCTGGTTTAACAAGCCATGAAAAGTTTGGCAACTATCACTAGTTTCCTCGACTGACGCACTATAATGGGACGTGTGTGTTCCAGGCTCTTTATAAAAGCACTGATCAAATATGCAGATGAGGGTGTGGGTGGGGAACAGGAATGACAGTGAGACAAAGTGAGGGGCTGTGAAATGTGTCATTTTCAAATAATATAAATTGTGAATTTTTTTGGCGGTAGGGTGTAATGGGGCACACAGCTGGTGACATGAGACAGGCCTATATTAGCATGTGAAAAGCTTTCCTGACTGTTAACTCTGTTGCTCAATAGTCAATGGAGTGATGGAACTGTTTCTTTTTTTTGTCTCTGATTACGGTCAGGCCTCGTTACTATAAACTGTAACACATAAAAAAGCTTTTTGAGAAAACAACAAATCTTTTCTCTAATAAAATCTTATGAGCATGTCCACGAGTGTGCACCAACCTTCTATGAAAGCTTCTGTCAAGTAGACTTACATGATTGTAACTTGCTACATGTCTGTTACATCTATAAAATCCTCTGTAAAAGAAAGCAGCATATGAAGAATGCCAGTGTAGAATTAATATATTGATATTTTGAACAGGTGTATAGGTGAAGGTACACAAGTGATCTTGTTGTTTTTAACCATTAGGAATAGTTTCATGTTACATCTGGGATAATTGTTGGCAAAGCAAACTAGAAACGTTTTTAAAAGCTGTAGAGAAAATAGCTAGTGACACATTCCTGGTTTCAGATGGTCCCTTACATAATGTCCCCAGCGAAGGTTCAATGAGGCAGTGTTTCCATTTAAGACGGAACCCTGCAGCAGAGGCAAAGGAGCGGAGTAATCAGTGGGACCAGGATGTTAGTGAATGTGATCACACATTTCCATGTTTGACAGTCACGCTCGACTGAAAACACAGAAAACAAGGCTGGTGTCAGCAGGTATTTCTGCACTAATGAGCAAACCTGAGCCTGCTGTTTCTGATGTAGGCAAAGTCAGATGCTTTGACTCAAAGCAAACAAAAGTCTTAATATTTATTCTAAACAACTCTGAAGAATGAATGAAATGTATAATTGTGCATCATCGCAAGGACATGACACAGCTTCTATGGGTTTACAATAAGAAAACAAAAACAGTGTCAACTTTATTTTTAAGGTGTAGCATGGCTGTCCTGTTCTTCACAGGGAAACACAAATATTTTAAGATAGGGTGACATAGTGCTGATTTTGCTTCTTTTGTCTGCCTATAATTTGGCTTACAGACCACAGCATGTTGATGTGATAATATACAAGAGGAGGAGTTGCTCTGAAATTAAACTTAAATATTTCATGTTATATCTGAATCACAGACGTAAAGCGGAGGCGGAGAGCTGTGAATTTTTTAATTGAGGAAGGTGGTTTGTGGAAGATTAATATTTTCCTTATACAAAAAGTAACTTTGCCATCAATATTTGTGCTTTTGTCATAATATTTCAGAACAATATTGTTCCTGAGTAGAATATTACTTGGAAATTATATTCTAAGGCTTTGAACACCATCAATTCAATAAAGGGGAAAACCCTTGCTAATTGCCTGCTAGTTAGCTTGCAATGTCACAATGTCAAATAGTTTTATAGGAAAGACATCAATTGCAGCCATCATCTATCTCATCAAGGTGAGAGAGGAGATCAAATAAAACTGAACGGTGCAAAACAAGGAATAGACGTTGCCATGACATCAGGGGCTGAAAATAACCTAAGTTATTCTAAGAAAATGTTTCTGTGCCTAAAACTATCCAAATTGCAAAAAGTTATAAAAAAGAAAAATGCTCACAATCTCAACAAGCAGACATGCCTGATGGCTTTAAGTGTATAAATAAAGCTCCACAGCAAATTCGGCAAAGCAGTGGATTTCATTAGGGCTGAAGATAAGTTTGGAGCGAAACTGCAGGAAGAAACAGTTTGAAGGAACAACATTCAACACAGTTACAGTGTGTTGATGGCTGTTTAATGAATGTTGACTCTTTGTCAGGCTCCTTGTTTGACATGAGAGTTTCAGAGAGGGAGTCGACAGCAGCTTTTAGAGGAGCGGACTGAATTATTTGGATGGAAAATGTGTCACGTTGTTATGATTATAATTATACAGAGAGAGAAAAAACTAACAGGTGCACAGTCTCCTTTCAAGATCCTGTATGGCGGATGAATAATATTGATTAAATCCTGTATTGTCAGTTTATCAGGCGTGAAGCTCTGACTGTTTACACTTCAGTCACCTCTGGGGCTTTGTATTGAAGTGGCACATCAACTGTCCAGAGTCTTGCATGTTTCATTCATACTCACGTTTCAAATACAAACCGCTCATTGCTCTCTACCTGTGCAGCTCACTTTGTGTGTAGCCGTGTTTAGCATCATTGCTGGTACTCGCTGGAATATCATGCTAAATGTCAGGGCATGTGTCTATCAAAGGTGGCCTTAGGGATTTAGAAGTTACGCAATGCAAGGATGGGCATTGCTTACAATTTAATCTCCAAACACCAATTTTATGTTTTTCCTTGAGTTTCTTTTAAAAGAAAGAAGATGTCCATATATTAGCAGTTATAACACGGGAAACATGCATCCTTAATATTAGAAAGCTTTGTAAACAATCAACAGCTTCTTCCTCTTTGAACTCTACATCCCAGTTTCTTATTTGTAGAAGATACAATTTTGTGGATCACCTGTAACCAAGGCTTGTAAGAGCTGATAAAAGTGATTGTATTGTAGTGATCAGAATTGCCGTTTAAGTGTCACCTGCCCCTTAGCTGTCAAGTGTGAAACTCAAACGTGATAGAAGAAAATATATTTTATAACGAAATTGAAATGGCAACAGAGTTCATGATCAATAACATTGATGGCTAAACTACAATCTCCCTATATTACATTCTCCACATCTCCTCCAGAGCCTCCAAACCTAAACAGGAAACACAGCCTTAAACACAGCGCGCTCTCTCTGCCCCTAAAAAGATGAAGAGTGCTTACACAGAATAAAAGGCCATGACATATTATATAACATTTAAACATCACTTGAAGCAGATTTCTGACCCAGTTTCTTTATGGCAGCAGGGGAAGAAGATATAATAACAACATAGCTTTTTCCCCCTTATTCTTTATCTGGAGGGCACATTTTCCCATTTATTCAGCTTGGAATTAAAAAACTATGCCATGAAGGCAAAACAAAAATGCTGTTGAAATACTGAATTGACTGTTCTCTGTATTTAAGCTCCTTCTAGCTTCCAACAAATCCCCCACCACAGACCGTGAGCAAGATAGTGTAGGTCATTCATACATTTTGATATGGAAAAAAGGAGACAAAAAATGGGTAAAGGAAAGACTACGGAAAGAAAAAGAGACTCAGAGAAGACATCTGTCTAGGTGCTAGACTCCTGATGAACAGCTGAGTCATCACTAGCAGCTATTTGTTTAGTTCACCATATGACAGTAAATTCATGGATGTCATTTGTCTTAAAATTAGATACAGGTAACAAATTAACCGTTCATCCTCAGGGTAGGGTACCTCCAGTATTTTATCCGGTCTGAAAGACAATTCATAAATACAAAAAAAATTAAACTCAAAAAATTGTTTTCACTAGAAATACAATTTACAAAAAATAGTTGACAAATTCGTCCCTCATTCAAGACTGACTCACCACAACTTGGTGAAGCATCTGAGAGTAGTATCACCATCAACAATACCATCTGACATCAGATACATTGCCAAAGGGAGGTTTGGCAAACTAAACTCTCCATTAGAGGGGTTATTCTGATATTTGTTATCAATGATTTAATTAAGCCAACAAAGTCGGGCATAACTATATCAGTTTGTGCAGCTTTAACTTAAATCTGTTTGTTGTTCAGCAACAATAAAGCTGTAAACACAGTATTGACACTATCAAACAATAACTTATCATTTGAAATCACGTTTCTAGTCATATTGCACATATTCATTTAATGTTCACTCTTCTTTAAGCTCCGTTTGCTCTTCACTAGCTCAGTGGGAAAAGCTCTTTAGCAAATAAATGCTCCACTATGTTCGCTGTAGCTAGCTGCTTACTTTGTCTTTACTTTATCTGCTGTTTGCTACTTGATTTGTCATTCTGAGCTTCTAAATAAAAAATAGATGCCTGATGAATACAACATCGATGAGAGAAAGGGAGAGTGTGAAAAGTTGCAAAAATTTCTAAAGACCAAAACAATGAGCTGAAAGACATATTCAAACTGTGAAACTGATCCAACTGCTGGGTCATTCATTCCAGTTGTTAAAAAAAAAGTATTGATTACAGCAGCTTCAAACAAAAACATAATTATCTACATTCAAAACGTGACCATTCAGGCACTGTAATGAAATTATTTATCTTTAATATTCAGTCATTCTTTGTATGTCCCACGCTTTGCTGTGGTAATAACGATATCCCCTCTGGAGTAAAACGATGGACATTTTACTCTGTCTTACAAAAATGTCTTTGAACTCCTCAAAGTTAAATAGCTGATAGCAACACTGACTCGACATGTTCATGTAAATAGTTGACCGAATATTATTTTTGGGCTTATGCCATAGAAGTAAATGCACTTAGGTTAATAAGAAAAGCCTCCCGCCCACCACCACACACTATAATGAAGGTTCTTACAGCCGCTGCTGTGACACTGGATTAATCAGCAGTGTTTACAAAGCCTCGTAAAGAGCTTTATCATTTCTGAGGCTATAGACTGCTGCATATGTGATACATGTGAGATGTTGTACACTGTATACTCTATGCGGAATTAGAAATGGGATTCAGAGGGGTAAATCCATCCAATGTAATCCATCTCCTTTCAGAGAGATTACAATTTTAATCAACACCTAAAATGACTCAAACACAGCTTGTAAATAAACTGAAGACATTTATTTTGTAGTTTCCAGGAAGCCCATATCATATGGCATCTTATATTAACCTCTGTGCCCTGTCTGAGTCTGGCTTAATAAAGAAATCCAATACGGTACAAGCTAGGACTCGGATTGGATATCACGATTAAAGGTTCCTTATTGGTCCAGATGCTCATATGGTAAATAGAAATCAACTACTTCTCTGAACAGGAGAAGGATCACAAATTACTGTATTAGTGGATGTGAAATAGGATGCATTCTCCTGAGATCATGTACAAACATCCGCTGGAATTGGGATAACAATGGAGAAGACAACAATTGCTTCAGCGAATGCTAATGTCATAACAAGAGCAATGAGTCCTTTTTATGGATAAACACTAAAATATTGATACGAAAATAAGATATCAAATAGAAGAGTTTTGACACTGAATATTAGATGTAGGCAGTTTTACATATTACATTTAACCATGTCAGTCTTAATGCATCAGCATAGTGAATATCCTGCTACACCCAGTAGTAAGTCACCTCATCTAATACCACTGCCTTCCCTCATTTAAATACTGGAATGCGCAGGGCACAGATGATGAATCTTGCTTATTTATATCTTTTTTAGAGGCTGTACTCACAGAGAGAGGGAGGGGGGAAACACTTGACAAACGGCTGTATGCAGTTCAGCCCTTTGCAGCCTCTCTTCAAAGTCAAGCCTGCCACATGGAGCATGAAAACATCAACATATGACAGAATGCAAGCGGACAGAAAGCAATCCCTGCTGAAAGGTTGTGCAGATTGCTCTCCTGATGAAAAATTGCTTCAAAATACAAAGTTAAACTAAATGTTGCAGATAAAATACTGGGCTGGATAAATAGAAACGGAAGAAGCAAAAAAATGGGATTCTGTTTGGTCTCAATACCTTCCATGTTAACAATAAAGCTTTCGGTGTTTTCAGAGAATGCCCAAGGTATGAAATAGAGCAACCCTCCTCTGCACAATATTACATTATGTAGCCATTTCTACAATATGTGTCAAAACACCATAACACAGCTTTCACTAAACCCCAAGCATCCTCCTCTGCAGGGTAAGCAGGGTGTGAAAACTGAATCGATGGCAGCATGCAGCAGTGTCAGAGTGGTTTTATCCATCAAAGAAGGGACACATCTGTCATCACAGGGCGGGTCCATAATGTCCACAGCCTGACTCAGGGCAGGGAGGGAGATACAGTGTGTGGTATAGATCTTTAGCTGCTGTCCATATGGTGGCAGATTTACAACTAGACCTGAGGTGCAATGGACACCATAAATAACATGCCCCGGAGACTTTGACTGTGGGGCTGACTCCTTTTGCCAAGATACCGTCCACAGTCATACTTAAGCCAAGGAAACAAATTCTATTTACTGCGAGACACAAAGTATTTGTGGATTTCAAACCTTGGCAGGAAGATGGAGGAGGCAATTTATTTGAAGATGTGTTTCATCGTTTTCAGGTTTCTGTGTCTCCTGTGTAGAAAGACAGATGCAAAGCAGGTGAGACTTGCAGTTCACACTTCCTTCCTGGTCCCTTTCGACATCACAGTGACAGTGTGCAGGACTGACCTGTCAACTGTTTCGATCATTTCTGAACTTTGTAACCATGCCCATAAATAAAACATGTTCTAAAACCTTCAACACGCTATTGCAGATATTTCCTCTGGTCTGGCCTAAGATTCAAATAAACACAGATAAAGATGTTGGCAGAATATGATGAATGTTCAATGGCTGCTGGGAAACGAAGGCAACAATCCTGAAAGTAGTTAAGTCATTGGAGCTTCTCACAAAACTCTGCCTGCAGCAAGTGTAGAGAAGCGTTGAGGAGTTGAAAACAGTTTGCTATTGGCTGACTGTGAAACCCAAACACTGCTCATGATGATTAGTGTGATACATTGAACTAGTGTTCTAATATTGGTCCCTGTATTGATTCTGTTTGCTGCTCGAAAGTAGAGCCACAACTAATGGCTATTTGCATTGTTGATTAGACTGCTGATTATATTTTCGATTTGTTGGTTACATAAAACATCGGAGAAAAAAAGCCATCAATAGGTTCCCGCTTTGATTCCCATGGATAATGAATGTTTAATGAGAAAAGATTTAGTGATCGACAGATAAGGAACGTGTTATATGCAGCTGAGGACTTTACAAGAACTTTCCCTTTTGGAAGTTTTTTCATAACTTGACCACAATTGAAAAATGCTGTCCACTGAGAACAACATGTACCAGACTGTCCTTGCGATAAACCTCAACTTGACAGCTAATGGTTTTTAAAGTAGCGCTTTCGATATGAAAAGACAATAGCAAGCTGTTCTAAGTGATAATGAGGCTTTAAGTAGACAGTACTTTAGTGATTCATTGTTACTACGTGATAATCCATCAAAGACAATGTCTACAATCTAAACCCTGGGAAAGGTACATTTTCTGGTACGAAACTACAATCGTGAGCATTCTTGGAAACACCATGAAATGTGTGCAGTATCTGTTTAATGAGGACTGTGGTAGCTCTGCGATTCTGAAAGAAACCTTTTCCGGATTAATGTCTGAAATCGGTGTTTAAATCCACAATAAAAAGATGGAGGAAGACAGTGAGGAAATCAGTAGCCTTGTAAGGCCAGACAGGAAATCCATTAAGAGATAATTCACAGGAGCAGAGCATATTTTGACACGTAAGCAAACAAGAGCAATCCAAAGAGATTTGGGGTTTTCATCCTCTCTCTCCACAGAAATGACGGATGCCTGCTGTTGTTTATAGGCTCCACAGTCTCTTGCACAATCACATCTTGTCCATGTTTTATGTTACATGAGAAAGAAGCAGGGACTAGAGAAGGGGGACACTTGACCTCCCACAGACAGCATTTCATTAGACGGTAGCATTTCAACAAACAGAGCTGGGGGTGCGCTGGGTGGGTCTGTGGCCCTCACGCAGAGAGAGGTCTCAGTTTCATCACTGCAGGAGGGCTCAGGGTTCAGGGCCAGCATAGAGGAGACAGGTTAACTGCTCTTAAAAGGAAGGGGTGGTAACAATATTAAGGATCTAAAATGATCAGCTGATAAATAGTGATGTCAGATGATGTCTTAAGGTTTTCTTTGTCCTTCTCAGAGCCTAGAAACAGTATAATATTAATAATAGTATCAGAAATAAGGGGACTGTGTGAGCCTGAATGAGGGCAGTTTTCTTGAGCTGATCCAACCTTTGCAGGATAAGGAACAGCCTGGATGTTAGTATCATGTAACAGAAAACTGCAGATATATATATTTATATATTTACTCGGGTACTACTAGTTTAATAAACACACACGCATATAAATGCAATACAATGCAATGATATAGGTTCATCTAACATTCAGTGTCGTCATATCATAATTCCATCACTTATTGTAATAATAACAACAATGCAATAATAGAACACAAAGGATTAGCATGTACTTTTACAAATTATTTACTTATATGTATTATACAACTCTACTTAAGTAACAGTATGGATGCAGGACATGGAGTGTTTTAGCGGTAAAAAAAAAGGCTGTTGCTCAATACTTTTTCAAAATGATTCCACGTCCTGTTGGAGGAGGCAGCATTAAGGCCATCTCCGGACTCCAGCAGCTGTTCAGAATGAATGAACACAGGATTCGGCTAGTACTATAAATCTGATTAGACCCAATTCAGCTCCACTGCCTGCCCCTCTGAGCTGCAGCCAAGACTCCTGCAGAGCCTCTGAGGTGGTGGTGGAAGGGGCCACATGACAACAACAACAAAAATGACCATTCTTCGATAACTGCTGTTATTCATGGTTCATTTTGCCTTATTCAAATAAGCCCCGGACAGACATTCAGGTGGCAATTAGGAAAACTGAGAGCCATTTTGGCTGTTAATTTGTGTGGGGTTAGGATTGCCACATTTCCACGTTTTAATTTGAACTTGAGAGTGTTGCATTAAGGAGCTATCATGTTTCTACAATGTACTAGACTCGGCTACTTCCTCAGTGGCAAGCAACCAGAGACAGACTTCCCCTCTCTGCCATTAAGCTTCGATTAGATCCATGCTTTGGGTATCTGGCTGCAGCAGCCCTCCCTATTTGCACGAGGACAAATATTCAGCCGTCCAACCCTCTGTACTAACAGAAACAGCATGATCTGTGTTAGCTGTACACGTAGCACTTGAGCAAAGCGTGGCAGTGAGTGTTTAGCCTTCATTCAGGGACGACACACTGAGCAAATACCAAGACTCAAGAATGGAGGCATATCACCAAGTCTAAAGCTTAAAAAACCAACGGTGATGGCAACAAATTATTCTATAAGACTGAATGACATTGGTTTTGAATTTGTTTGCACTAGCTCAGGCTGATCCACGACCCCTGCTTCCTGTACTGACAGTTTAAAGGACAATGTTCAAATACAAGAAAAGAAAAAAGAGGAAATGCGTACCGTGTGTCACTCGGTTCGAAGGAGGTGAGCTTGTCGCTGCTGCTGCGTCTTTGTCAAACTAAACCTGGTACGACAAGCCACTGAGCTCAGCCCTGTCTCTTTCCCGCACGCGCACACACACGAAACAGTGAAGGGAGGAGAAAAGGCAGAGAGAACAAGCATGCGAGAGAATTCAAACATCTCTCTATCTCTCTCCCCTTTCTCTCTCTCTTGGAGCGCTGTTTCCTGTCATTCCTCATCTTTTGCTCTCATCTAATCATTCTGACGCCTCCATAATTTTCTTGTTGTCCAACTCTCTAAATTTGTTAGATCACTGAAATTTGTTTATCCTTCCCATGCAGCTTTTATCTGGCCTCAAAGTACTTTGTCCATCCGTCTGTCCATCCCTCCTATTCCTTCAATTCCTACAATTCCTTTTTTGTCTTTATGAACCCTCTATCAGGCCTTTTGACTACGATATAAACTATTTTCATCATGTTTGTCGGGCAAATATCATCTGACACACAAACCACCAGAAGACCACACAACCCAAAAAAACAAAGAAGATGTTGTCGCTGTTTTAGAGAGAGTTGAAGTCAGCGCCACAATCAAGAGTGTACTGGAGCAGTTATTGGTGTAATTCAGAGCTGTGTGCGTGCCCTGGAGCACAGCTACTATAACCACAAAGCTCTTCCTCGTGCTCTTGTTGACTGAGGCCCTTCTGCACCAATAAACCAAAGCCACCAAGCCCATCTCCACAGCCATCATGGAAAATCACCCCAGAGGAGGGAGCATGCACGACGGAGTCGCCCTACGACCTTATTATGGGCCCAATAACGTAACGTTTAATGCATTCTACTCTGCTGCTGTTTCCATTTACCTGCTTAACTGCTTACCACACACAGAACGAGGGTCATTTAAAGATACAAAAACATGTAAGAATAACCACAAATTATCCACATATTTAGGAGTCATTAATGCAGATGCAATTACCAACTGCGGTTTATAGATAGATGCCAATTGTTGTCAATGGGAGGACAGTATTTCCCGTACAGTTTTATGGGCATGCTGGGCTGCCAGATCGACGAGAAGCCCGCCAGGCTAAGAATAAGCTTTTGTTTTTAGTGCCAAAAATAATGGCAAATGTCAATTCTTTCAGAAATCAATAATCATTTGCATTTTCTTGCCCCTGTGTGAAGCTTCTCCAAATAGTGAGTCACCCTCTTTGTCTTTGCCAAGGAAACTCTTGATTTGACGCAAGTACCACTGCATGGTTCTCAGTCAATTTCAATTAATGCAGAGTGAGAACAAGAGTGTGTGCATGAGTGTACGGGATGCATATTAGCCAACTGTGAACATAGCCTCCCCTAAAAATAGAAAAAGACCGAACACGAGGACGGATGAACGAATGTATTAAGGTTTCTCTACAAATCTGATATTCAGTTGGGGAAGAAGTGAGAGGGGTAGGTGAGAGAAAAGTAAGAGGGCAGATGTATTGGGGGATGGGGGGTTTGAGTAAATTTACATTAAGCATAAACATAGTAGACGCTGGCTTTAACTTAAGCTGAACAAGTTGAATGAAAGAAATTAAATCCGTCTGGGATCCAGAGTGGAAGAAACCCAAATGTTGCCCATGGTTGTACCAGATCACCCTCGGAAAGTTCCAGTTCGAAGATGTCGGATCATTTTAAAACTTTTGTAAATGTGTTCAGCTTTAATTGTTGTTCTGTGTTTCCTTTTTGGCGGATAATAATAAGGAAAAATTACACCAATAAGTGATTGTTTATTAGATACATACCTGCACGTCTGAAAAAAACTTGAACTTGATCTTGGAACTACACAAAAAAGTATATAACGCTAATTTGAGCACCAGTAGCTTTTGTTACCTCGGAAAAACTGATTTTTATTTTAGTTTTTATTTCACTATTACTTTATTTCACTGTCAATAAGTACACAGGTCCTAACCTAAATGAGAGATGCTAAACAAATAAGGTTCAACTGATGAATTGATCGTTTGCAGACTTTATGCTACTGGCTGCAGATAGGAGAGGTGAATCAAATGGCACATCTGATAAGGAAAATTTAGAGGGATTTGAGCCACTCCTGTCATAGTCCTCATGAGCAACTAAGTTAGATCAGTATAATATAATCTTAAGCTCACCGGCTAGACATTTGTATCAAGTTCTTGAGACTGTTTTTCCACAGACTGAGTGATGCATGAAACTTTAGCCTCTGTCCTGAGAGAGGAAATTCGATTTTTATTTTCTTAACAAAGCCCACAAAGAAAGAGTTGTAATGGTTCACACTACATCCAGTCCGCTGAGGGAGAGGACCGGGATTCACCTATTAGGTTGGATTTGAGAAATTATTTCCATCTTGACAAAAAAGGCCTGTTCCTTGCATCGCTGCACGGAGCTGTCAGCGAAAGCAAAAATGATCCTTCAAGGAGTTTGGAAATAGTCAAATCAACTAAACACACAAACTTCCGACCAGAGCCAGAAATGTAAAACTTATTTGCAATGGAACAGTGGCCACTTTAATTAGTCTAAAGAGCTCAGCTGCAGGCAGAAAACTCCTGCTGTGTGATTCAATCTGTGAATTGGACAATTGGACAAAATTGCACAAAAAAACCTTAACAGTAAGTCTTGTGGTTGCGTCAAATTTGGTTTATTATTTATTTTCTTTGGCAAATGCGGCAACTCAGTAATGTTGACAGAAGCAGAGCCTCAATTCTAAAGATGTATTTACAGGGCACTTGCTCACTGATTCACAACTTCCCCTGCATTAGATCCCACAAATAACTGTATGGTCACACATCCTCATTACCACATGGGGAACTGGTGATATTCTATGTTCATCTGTTGAATGTCAATTACTTTTCACACTAGACAAGTTTCAAAGTAGAGTTCCACCTCTGTAGAATGTTGTATTTATAACAATGAATGTAAACTTTACTGTTCTTTAAGTACTCTTTAGTCCTGACGTGGCCATTGTGGTAGATTTGTCTTTATAATATTTCCGGATAATATAAACATTACTAATGCTAAACATGATAGGATAGGTCAAACTTAAATGAAATGTAATTGAAAGATACACTGCTTAACAACTTTCACATCAAGCAAACAGAGTCATTTCAAACCAATTGCATGGCAGTATTTTAAGGAGCAGATAGACCATGTCCCAGAACAGGACCAGCTGGTCCCAGTAGGATTGGTGAAGTAGGCTGACGACTACTGTGAAAGCGCTGTTGTTTTGGTTGCAGAAGTCTAACAGACTGGAGCATTATGAATAAGGAAATGAGACGTTGGCGGTGTGGCGTTACTTTGGCTGACTTTAACTCCTTGTTTTCTGCAGCCTGAAAGAGTGTGAGATTACTCCAAGTTAATTCAGCCTAAACCTAACCGTGCCAGAAAAGACAGGAAACACCACAAACAGAAAAAAACACCTGAAACATCACCATCCAATAAGGCAGAATACTGTCATCGACACTCTCCCCAGTAATTAGACACATCCCTGGTTAAAAAAAATAAAGAAAAGAAACAACCCTGAACATGCTGTTGCCAAGACCTGGTGCTGTTAGGTAACCTCAAAATCTAGGTATTTCAATTATTAAACGTAGCTGAAACGAGACATAAGCTCGCTGTTTATTAACATTTCACACTCTAGGAATTAACGATTAATACTCACAAGATTGTTTATTTTTGAATCTATGATAATTTGAAGACACGCTTCTCATATATTACATAATCAACTCAGGTTCTGAATGTTAAGCTTAAGCTTTCAGCTCTACGTCATGGCGTCCGTTTCACTGTTTAAAATAGGCTTCCACAGTGAGATATGTTACTCACGCTCAAAACCCAGGGGTTATGCACATAACCTAGTTTTCCTATGCTCCTTCTGCACTTCATCCCTAACAGGAAAACACAACAGAGGTATATTGCTCCAAAGCCAGAGTAGTGTATGAGATTATATATACGACAGGATAAATGGAGGGTATTTATGAATGCTTGAATGACTTTTAGTGGACACTTTTGTATATAGGGCTGCATGTACCATTGTATGATAGCTTTAGCATACATGTGGACCAAATAATAGTATGGTGCACTGTATGATTGCGAGGAAGGCTGCCATTAATCTCACTTCTTTAGCAAAATATATTCTTTTATCATAACTGCAGCTCTAGTGCTGATACATGTGATGTTAGCATCCAAAGACACTATATACTCCAAAAGGGATGTGACTGTGCCTTTTAATTCATTGTGCACTGATCGATTCACACCATCCAAGAACAGAGAACTTAATGTCTTTTGAGCAAGTCTAATATGGTCATATGGGTCCTATAATAGAGAACAACACTGAAATAGGTTGGATCTAAAGAGTTAACACATACATTACTTTCACTACATCCTAGGTGCCAAAATAATCCATACTGTCTTGACTAATGTCCTCAAATTAACAGCCCACCCACCACTTTTGCCCGATTAATAGTGATTTATCTTTAATGGAAAAACGGTGGACAAATTTCTGCCGACCTATGATAAATCCAGATCATCCTGCAACTTGCTCCACAGTATCTGAAGTTCACGTTGTCAAGTCTTTTTCAAAAAGCTTGTATATCTTCAGACTCTCATTTGCAGTTTTCCCACACCTGAGGGCAAGCTAAAGCCGTGGAGGATACGCTTGCTTTTCCTGTTTACTCCAACTAATTTGCTTTAGAGGTGAGATTGCGTCTCATCAGCCTGGGCTGTCAGCTCGGCTCTGTCAACGGCATCGTGACACTCACCATTGATGTACAGTAGCTGATGCCGCCTCAGATACTCAATCCCTGAGAGCAGCCTGAAGCCAATTTTCACCTCTGGTTTCTTGCGGCCCCCTGCAGCTTATTCCTGTATCACTGTGTGGTGTTGAAGGTCTAAGAACAAAGACCCAGTACTCACTGTAGCTCTGACAGTTAGTGATTACTTTCTTAATAGCAGAGCATGTGGAGAGCTACTGTCAGTTTCTTGCATGTCTTTATCTCTACTGCTTTTTTATTATGTACTCTTGGGTAAAAACACATTTCCAGCATAGGTTAGACTACTAGATGAAAAGATGGTGGATCACGAAGATCAAATTCATGAAAAGTTATTATTTATGAACTATTACAACTCAGATTTTGGTCTGAACTAAAGTGGTGGCGTGACAAATGGACAGCATTATCCCTTGAGCCAGTCCACTAGCATGGCTAAAAAGTCCTGTTGCAAATTAAAAGTGTTCATGGACTAAAATTGACTTTACAAACCTGAGCAAACCTTAGACGCTGCAATATTTCATATCAGTGTAATTTTCAATCTGATGATTAATTGAGCGGCAGAAAGCATCCAGTAACGCATGAGAAGAGTCCATTACAGAGTTACACCATTTGTCGATTTTTATTATCATAGAAATCTTAGCCTGCTCGGACAGGGGTATTTATGGGCAGTAAAAAAAATTGCACAGTTGGGACATAATCATCTACTAGTTTCCAACTTATTAAAGTATTGCAAACTCAATTCCCGTATTAGAATGTCAGGTTGCTAAAGATGGAGTGCACTGGTCATTTGTCGAGGGCTGATCAGTGTTGAGAGAAGGGTTGGTGGTGTTGATCTGTGGTGTAGCTTCACCAGATAGGAACAGTAAAAAATGTTGTTGTCGTGCTAGGACTTTTGAAGATTTTGTTTTCTTTCTTTAAATCAATGAAAGATAACTGATTTCATATCTTTTCCCAGCAATATCCTGACTCCCATTCACTCTGGTAACTAGCCCAACAAGTCTTTTACTGTTTGCACCTGCAAATCTTTTCTGGAACAAATGTCTTACGAGTCAACAGCCATCTTGGATGAATTTCTTTTCCCTCTCATCCATTTTAGCTGCTGAAATCCCCTCAGTCACTGATCTTGCAGATCCTCTTTTCTTATCTTTAAGCCACCTCAAAAACTATTGTTTGAGTGCATAATGGCTGTCTATTCGCCTTTTCACTGCTGCCTATTGGGAACAGCAGGTCGCCAGCACTTTCATTACAGTATGTACAATGCAAATGACAGGGGGACTGAATGGCGGTGGACGTTTGAAGCGAAGGGGAGGAGGAGGGGATAGGGGGCGAATTCTGCCATAAACCGTCCCGAAGCATCTCCTGACTGTGAGGGGAGAAGCAGCAGACACCTGGCGCACTTCCCAGAGTCTTTCATCTCGGGGTTGGGAGCCATCCTCTCCACCAACGGGCCCTTTCAGCAAACAGCACGATTTGCCAGAGACACAATACATCCCACAGTCTAAGTCCCACACTATCCTGGCATTGCACGTCGCTTATAATCTGCAATCAAGTGATAACACGCTGTCCCGCAACCTCCAAAAAGGATTATTGCTTAGTCACAAAGAGGTACATGTTCATCAAATGCAATTCAACCGGCCCCAAAAACAGCATACCAAAAATAAACCAATTTCAAGCAGATTTATGCATCAGCAGTTTCATTATGCAGCCACTAAATTAGACTCCAGGCGGGGGCGGGGTGAGAAATTAGCTTGCATTAATAACAGAGATTGAGTGTTATTAAAACTTACTCCCACTCGGAGCAAGACTCAAAGAGGTAGGGAAGGGCTCTTAGCTCTGCTCCCGTTCCATCCAATTGTGTGTCATTGTGTGTGGAGGCCTGTGGGAACACCGTTATCATCCCAGTTATCTGCTATTATAATTGCCCTCCTGCTCACTGCGAAAAAAGGCAATTGGGGATTATGATTGCGGTGAAATGAAAGGGCAAAAGTGGCCTAACAATGCTGGGATCTAAAAAGTGCGTTCTAGTGAGTGAATGTTTGTGAAAGCCACTTTAGTAGGCATGTACGTGAAGAAAACTTTAGTAACAAGTCAATGGCAAAATTGTGTGATACTCGTTTTTCTACACTATCGTAGGCACTGAAGGTTCATTGATCTAATAACTGCGTAATCCTTTTAGTTTAACATATTAACATATTCCTATTGACTGTCAACCTGCAACACCAAACAGGATGATGCAACAGCTTCACATCATGGAGCAAAACAAAGAGAAATAATTGGGGTTGACTGTGTCTTCTACGGAAGAGGACCTCTTTAAAAAACACCTCTGTGACCCTTAATCTACTACAGCCTAAGTAACAGTCACTAGCTTGTCTATCAACTGACACAAACTCTGACAGTAGATTAATTACAAGCAACAACGTGCAGTGTCTGCCACAAAGGGCCTGAAAGGTCTGTGGCAGGTCAGTAATATTAGCACCTTCATTTAATCATTTAGGATCATAGAGTGCACTCATGAGCAAACAACCCGTCACTGATGCCAAACACAAGCAGGATCCCTTTCTGACTAAAGACAATACATGGAGGTTGAGTGAAGACCACCAATTATTAGGGACAATGACGAGGCAATGAGGCATGGTGGGTGGATTCAAGATTACCGACTTGATCTGAACACATTTACCAATGTGTGCACCTCTTTAACTCTCTGCTTCTTCTTTTAAAGCCAGAACATCAATGGCTTCATACAGTGCTGTTGTTTTAGAGATATGTGACGGATGAAATATTACTATTCAATACTATTTTATAATACAGTATTTTTAAATTGAAATTCTGGAACAACAGGTTAGATCTTGTTTTGGAATGACCATCATTATAAGCATGTTCAAGTGTGACTGTATATAAGACAGTGACTCACCAAAGTTTTCTCAGGCTCCTGCTGGGAATCAGAAGAGGAGTCCATGGTCGTGTTAAACCAGAGTCAGGCCTGTCAGCGCCGCTCTGACAGCTGCATATCTGTTGGGAGAAGGGAGAAGCAATATGTTATCACATCTTACTTCTTTTTTTTTTTTCATTTCATTCAATCATATTTATGTTCAAAGTTTACAATATGTTGAAAATTAAATCATCAAAGCCTTGCAATTGTTTTCACAGCAGTTGTTTTTTGCATAGAAAAGAGCTGAATTTTTCCAAATCGCCCTTTAACCTCATGTGGGATGGGTAGCTCGAAAGACTGGACTCCAATCCAACGTCATGCCTACTCATCTATCACATTTCAGAACAAAACAGGCTGCACAGAAGCACAATGAAGGATTTCTCTCGTTTCTGCCACAGCAAAGATGACAACAACTGAAAACAGAAACCTATTCACTATCCCCCACTTCCTTTTACCACAGAGGCAAAGGTGTTTTAGCTCCAGGGCTTTAATAAATATCCAGTTTCATGTGGAAAGCAGTGGAGAACGGAGGATCAACCAGTGTCAGCTCCATTCCCAACAGAGTCCTGAAAGATTCATACTTCAATATCTCTTTTTGTCTCTGCCTTCAGTTTCGTTGTTTACCAAATTTGAAGAAAATTCCCTCAAGCTGTTAGTGGGACATTGCATTCATAGGAATAGGAATGATGGATGGACAGATGGATGGACAGAAGAAAAAGCGGATTTGTGGATGGAAGGATTGATGGACATATGGATGGATAGATGGACATCCAGTGGAACCCTGGCATCTGTTTCTAGACACCCCATGAAAGATAAAGGGTTGTTAAACGGGACGTCTGACAACTCATAGCTAGAAGTACTGACTAAACAATCTCTGTTTAATGAGACCATGTGTTTTAAGCATTATTCTCCATCTTGAGCTAATAAAACTGGCCTAACCTAAACTGCAAGCGGCATCACTCCATCATGATTGGACCAAAGATTAACATGAGTTGGAAGCACCGTTTTCCTTTGTCACACGTTTGTATGGCGATGCCTGTCTCAGTTTCCGTATTGACACACTCCTTGCTCTAACAGGAACACATTTTGAATATTTAGTATATTTACTGTCAGATCAAAAGTTCACGTGCGCATTAAAGGAATCTACTAGCCTGACGTTGTCAGACTCACAATTCTAGTCAGAATGTGAGTCTGAGACCGCTCCATTGGGCTGTGATTATGGGGCGTGTTTCAACTGACCAGGAAGTAAAATTCTTCTTCGCTCAATTGCATAGACCTACAACCAATCAGAGCAACGTAGTATGTGACGTATGCTAAGCAACGCATTGTGAGTTATTTACTAACGCCGGGTTCACACCGGACGCTTCAGCGCAGCGCCAAGCCTTAAATAACAGCTGGCTCCCATCCACTCCCATGTTAAAACTTTGTGCCGGTCACACCGGAGGCTGAAGCACCGCGAGGCAGCCTTGGCGCAGCGCGGTGCTTCAGCCTCCGGTGTGACTGGCACAAAGCCGTGCAGCGATCTACTGGATCAACGGGTGATATTATTAGCGCTGCCCGGCGGTTCAGCGTCGCTTCAGTGTCCGTTGTGAACAGCCAAGCGCCGGGGCGATAGGGATTAGCGCGGTGTTTTGTCGTCGCCTCCACGTTCTGTGTTCCTCTTTCAAAATGAATGCGCTGTCGATGTCTTCTAAAACAGACTCAATGGCAGCATCTACACATCTCAGCTCGCCAGCGGCAGGCATGTTTGTTGACAACGAATTCAACCCAAGGGCACTTTGATGACGTGGTTGATTACGTTACCGTTGATCATCTGTCAATCATCGTATAAAGCCCGCACTGACAATCTGATTGGCCCGGTCGGGCATAATTTTTTCCCAACGGAGCGACTCCAGACCGAACTGCCCGACCAAAAATGTTGTGGGCGGGGCTAAGTTCGTCTGGCATCCAGGCTAGGAATCTACTAGAAAACAAACTGAATTTCTAATGCACACTGAGACTCCCCAGTTAGTCAACAGTCTGTCAGCAGCTATTCTGGAACAAAACAAAATAAATCCTAAGGCCAAATACAGCCAAGAGACTTACAATAAAAAGCCCTGAAAAATCTGTAACCCAAAAGCGAAAAGGTGGCCCCAGGACCAGGAATATAAACTGGGGATTCCGAAGTTGATCACAAATGGGAAATGGAGCTGATTGAAGCCCAAACATGAGGCACACAAAAGGCTACTGCAAATGCAGACAACAAAATACAGCCTCAACCCCACTATCTGCCACAGGAATACAACTCTCAGCTAAGGCCTCAACACGAGTTCATGATCAAGTGAGACCATCTGTTAATTACACTCGATGGTAAAGAGATTATTTTGTGAAGAGCAGCTGTGTACCAACACATCACTGTCCTAAAAATGCTTTCAAGATTAGGGCGGACAGCCACTTATGCTGATTGCTGTTTTATATTGGATATTACAATGGTATAAACTGTGTGGCCCCACCTGAGCCTATACCTGATCAACCTATTGGAGGCTGCGCGAGCAAAGAGGCCACACGACAATGAAGTAGTATTATGACCCGAGTTGACCAAGGATTATTAGAAGAAAAATACCTCACTGCATAACAGGTATATACACTTATGAGATGAAACCTTATGATTATCTCAGGCAGTGACAAGCGATGCAGGCCCATTAGCAGCAGGGTGTGATGCCCTCTGTTAAGACACATTCCTCTAACAGCCGTTAACTTTTCTTTCGACTTGTGCCACAGTAGCTCTTCTGTAAAGCGTTCTGGAGCTACACTGAAAATGAAAAATGACGGGGCTATGTTTATTAACTTTGTCACAAACCAATTAGCAACCTACCATGAAGACCACTTGACACTGTGATGTATATTCTGCTTCATGTGTTATAGACCATGCTGAGAGTATTGTGAACTACGGAGTCTGTGCAGGTCCTGCAGGACAAACTATGTCATGACACATTTTTAAATTACCCCAAAGATAACTTGGATAGCATTGTTTCCATCAATTCAAGCTCAACATATGCAGCAGTCCTCTTATGAAACCTCATTTAAATGCACCAGAACACACTATTTTTATTTGGTATCAACCAATAAAAGCCTTAACTCAGTGGCATCAATTAAAAGGCTTTGGATTTAGAAAAAAGCAAGTAGGCTTAGTCACCCTGTCCTGGAGATATAAAGTTTGAAATTAGATTATTTAATTTATCCCTGCTTGCTTTTATTCACTGAGCAGGGACCAGTAATCTGATCATAAGGAAGAGCAATCTCATTTAAAGTCAATCTGAGCGCTGAAACAGTGCCATAAATGCCTCAAAGCCTGTTTCAACCTTAAAGCATCAAATCCACAGACTCGTTGTACAGAGAACCATCACAGAGAAATGAGGTGTAAATCAAATGTTATCTAATACAACAGTTCTGGAAAAAATCGAATCTCTAATGTTTTTAATGGAACTATAGAGGCACTGATTCAACTGATCAGTCTGGAGGATGAAGCTCGTGCATCTGTTCAACTGTATCATATTATACAGAGGTGATTCTTTAATTAAGGCTAGCTAACCTCAACACAAACTGCACATTAAACTGTCAAGAATCCAAGATTTATTACTGTAAGATCCGACTGCATTCGTTTTAGACTGATGTACCTCGCAAACTGCCAAATGAATGAATAATTCAATATAGTTTCCACAAAACTGTTGTGGAAACCCGGAGTATGTGGTATATTTGCATTAGCATTTATGGTATGTGAATGCAGCTCTTGCCAATATTAGCCCCCTTGAGAGGTGCCAAGAAGCTATTAGAGGACAGGTTGCAGGAAGAAAGCAGTTTTAGGAGACTCTTCAGGGACAAATAGTGCCTCCTATCAGACAGAGGACATGCAGACATCCTGACAGTGAGATGATCGCCAACCCCCGCCAACCCCACACTCATCAGTCATTCAACTAATGTAACACTCCAGTGCTCCAATGGCCTCTTGTCTCCAGCCAACAGACACACTTCATCTTGCCTCAACACTCAAGGACCCGACACACCGAAGACAGATGCTTTCCACTCTTTCTCAAAACCAGCTTTGGCAATCAGACCATGACTCAGCCCGAAACAGCGGCAAAGCGGCTGAGGTGGGAAAACAACCGACACATAAAGACTTCCAACATTATGGCATTTCTTCTATAGTGTGTGCTGCGGCAATGACAATTGAATTTACTACTAGGACACATGAAATACTTTCTCTTATCTCTGAGCCTACAGAAAGATATCTGCTATTGACTTACATCGTTTGCATTCGGTTGACACACTAATCTAGAGAGACCGTGCAACCTATGCATCCAATTCCACTACCACCTCTATATTTATGACCAAATTTACATTAACCTCGCAGCTGCCCTCTATTCGCAGCTACTATTCTGAAAATATACCCTTATTCTAATTTAAATGGCATATCTTAATGACTACAGGATGGATTAGCATTTAATTTGGTGTTGACATTCCCCACAAGATGAAATCTAATCACCTCGGTGATCACTTTAATCACTTTTGCTCTATTACCCGTCGTCGCACAAACTAATTTAGGTATGACCAATTGCGTCCACAATTAATTATGAACCCCAATTGACTCAGCTGTCCTTGTGTTAAGCACTAATTAGGAAATGTTAACAAGCTGGCACCCTACACTAACACGGTTCAATGGTTACATTATACCTGCAACACATCAATGTCAACATCGTCTTTATGTGTGTTAGAATGCTGATGTTTGTAGCACAAAGCATCGCTGCATCCGAGTAACCGGAGCTGCATAGCTGTGATTGTTAATTTTGTTCTTTTAATGACTAAATATTATTGTACACTTTGATTTCATTTCATAAACAAAGGATGAGCCAGTGACGGACACAGAAGGTGGCACATCATAATCTCTTTTAGTCCTGCCAAAACAGTCTCTGACCTGAGTGCTATGACTCATTGCCAAAGATAGAGGGCAAAACGCACAGGGAATCCTAAACTTGTGGCTTGGCAGTGGCCCCAAAACAAAGCCGGAAACACTGGCTTAAGGGTTTTTCCACCGAGCCAAATGACAACAGGGAACCTCTGAGTAATATTTCGCTTAAAACAGATGAACCAACAGAATGACACGTGTTTTCAGTTAAGTCATTGATTTCTACTTTAGTGCATATAAATACAGGGTATATGATCATGCATCATTGGCTGTATCTGTAATAGATCACAAATTCCCTGGAAAACCCAACCCTGCCCCTTTGGATCTTCTATTTTAGACTAACCACTGTTTACCTTGTTTTCTTCTTTAGATAGTATTTCAGAATGATATAGTTGACAGAAAGGTTTTCATCTGTCGTTATGAATTTGACTTGATTGCCTTCCAGAGGAATTATAGTCCAATTACGCTCGTCATTACGAAGGCAAATTGCTGTGATTATGCTTACAATATAAATATCATAAAATATAATGCATGTGGACTAAGTTAAAGTGTTTTTTTTTTTGCCTAAAACAAACATGTCTGAAGATTATAAAAGCATTTTTGAAAATGCTGGTTTGGTTTGCTTGTCACTATTGTTCTCTCCCCAATCTGCTGCAGTAAACACTATGATTCTGATTGTTTTCAGATTAACAGTGGAGCCCTGCTAAAGGGCAGGCAGGGACAGCAATCATTTCAGGACCCTAAGCTGATTGTAGAGATGTTACTATCTGCTCTCAAAAGGGAGAAGCAGCGCTCTGAATGCCCAACAGCAGAAGCTATCGTGGCCCATCACTGCTGAGTGTTTTGAAAATGATTACCACATACAGAGCTACAATGCTGAATAACAGACAACAGCAAAATATGGGATCGTAACAATCTCACGTAATGGTCCCGGACGTTTTCCCCACTTTGGCAATATGATTCAAAAACCTAACCACTGCAAAGGCAATTCGCAATTTTTATATTTTCGTCGAAATATTCAATATCTCTCGCATCACCACTCCTCGAGACGACTGCCAACCCCTCTGATAATAATGCTGTGCAAGGCCTCTACTTTGCCTCCACCTCTGCTCAGTGTTGATGAAAGTTTTAAAGGACCCATCGTATGCCCATTTTACCACAGTTGATATGGTTCCTTGGGGTCTTAATGAAATGTCTGTAACATATTTTGGTCAAAATACCACAAGGATCATTTAAAACAGCACCCTTTTTACCCTGTCTAAAACAGCCCTCCTCAGATCGACATGTTTTGAGTGCCCCCGCCCCCTCCCCCCACCCCCCTCTTTGTTTGAATTTGGCTTTTCAAAATGTGTTGTCCAAACCAATGAACAATCCTTATATCACCTGTGTTTGCTAATAAATTGCAGCGTGCCAGGTTCTTTGACACTCCTGTTGGCAACAGAGACGCCTGAATCTTCAGCCTCAGGCTAAGTTTCAACAAGTCTCATTCAGATGACAGACGAGCGTCAGGATGTGAACTTGATGAACTATGGGGTAAAGGGCAGGCGAGATACTCTGACTAAACAAGAGTCTAAAGCTATATGCTAGTGGCATGTGGGGTACTTGGTGATGCTGGGAGAGAAATGCTCATTTCAGCATGTTTACTTGCTTATAGTGACAATATTAAATGCGGATTTTCAGCAGGTTTAAAAATGTATTTATCTACGTTTAGCTGGTGGACATTTGACAGTAAATTACATCATTATTATATTAACATCCACATAATTATATGACAGTCCATCCAGTAATTATTAGGACAGTCTGAACAAAAATGGTGGAGACCAAGAAGTGCCCTCTAAAGCCCGCAATTTGCAGAAAAAGCTCAGTTTCATAGATTGTATCGGTATGTTAAAAATAAAGTAGTTTTCCCATTGACTATTAAGCACTAAAGGATCCACAGTTTAAGTGAAATGGCCTGTACAGCCTGGCAGAAGAGGTCTTTATACTCTAGCACCACCAGCAGGATGGCTGGGTTGCACATTGGTCTTACGCCATGGTACTGCTAGTTCCACCTCTTCTTTTTAATTTGTTTTGTCATTGTTGCTGATAAGGCCCTTGTGTCATCAGTAACCCGAGTCATGTGGTAAGAGCTGGATGATGCAGCGCAGTCATATGTCAGCAGCATGACTACTCAGCCCCGGGGAGTGCCAGTGCTCATTGTGTTGCTGCTAGAGGTGTGGAGCTGCTGACCTGGACTAACTGCATCCTGCCATTGAGGAAGTGCAGGGATCAAGCTCAGCTTATCAATTAATACTAAAATCTTTTTTCCAAGTGCTCCATGGATGGGTGGAGGGCAGATGTTTCAGAGGAGGAGTTGGAGCAATAAGAAAACTGTAGGAGGTCCAGTGTGGAGGGGAGCCTGAACTTAATGTGCTACAGCATGAGCCTCGAAAAGCACTTTATGATGACAGATGTGTGCTGGGCCCGTAATAACTCAGACAACATACGGAAGACTTCTTAGATACCCGGATGATGGTGCTCAACTTGATGCATTCGGGGATGCCTCTTTGTTGCCAGAGAGGATTGAGGATGTGTTGGCATAGCTTGGGATTTAGTAAAGTTCTTCTGCTGTATACGGGGTCAACCCCGAACAGGGTCTTGTTGACAGACACATGCCTGGTGGTGAACCTGGTGATACAGTCCCATTATTTAACTTCTGAAATCTGTGCCCTGAAGATGTCCAGCACATCTGGATGGGAGGCATCACTGCCACAAGTCTATGTTGAGGCTTTGCAGTCCGTGATGGCCTGGATGCCCTTCAACGAGCGCGTTGTGTGCCTCCTGTCAGCATAGAGGCTGTTGCTTCTCTCTCTCTGTATAATTCAATTCCTTCTCTGATGCCACGTGACAGGTTCGTTCTTGCTGATTTCAGCCCAAACCTCTGCTGTCAGTTAATAGCCTCTGGTTTGACCTTGAGCTGACGATTTTAATGACTGTGACATCATCAATATGCTCCCTAATGTCAGCTTTCACAGTCTCTGTGTACTTCTCCAGATCAACGGGCTCGTTATCAGGAGCCGACTCTTTGAACATGTTCAGTGCTTGCAGTCCTAGGGAGTTATATTGCTGTCATCACCTCGCCACTGTGAGCCCATTAATAAGGACATGTGGAGCTCTGAAATCTACTGAAAATCAGTTTTTACAGACAAAGTTTGCTGTAGACCCAAATCAAAGACACATCCACACTCTTCAGGGATGAACGGTTGATGGTCAGTGTTTTCATAAGTGTTCTCTTTGGGAAAGAGAAGGGGGCAGGTGAGTAAAAAGTTGCCTGGTCCACTGTAATCTTCCGCCTGTCCCAGTTTGGTGCTGTGCTCAGGGGAAGACGTCTTTAACCAGAATTAATCCATGTAGGTCAGGGAGAGATGAATATTAATCAACCACGAAAGTAGAGGAGGAGGATTGCCAGGCTAGACCAAAGAGATCCCGCACTGTTTTCCAGAATAGTAATCACTTTTCACCCCGTGACAAGAGTAGTATAAATGTATAGAAATTATTCTGTTCATGTATTAATACAGCTCAAATACAGAAAATAGCATACAAGTTCAGTGTAAGGAGACAGTGCTGGTAAGAACATATCACCTCCTGTCTGCAGGAGTGTGTGTGTGTGTTTGTGTGTGTGTGTCTGTGTGTGTGTACGTACACACTGATAATCACATGTATTTAGTTATTAATCGATGATGTCAGATCATGACTTCGGATCGCTATGGTCACTTTAACACTAATGTCCTGACTCTGTGCATCACATTACGTTACATGTGTCTCTTAAACTCTAGAGCGACTCAAACAAACAAATAAAGTAAGCATCAGTCCTGTACGTGTCCTAATAACTTTTCATCAGTGATGGTGTTTATTGTTAAAATGTAAAGTGAGCAGGTCAGAGGGGGAGTAGGGAGGAAGCAGACTCTGACAGGAGACTCAGTAAAGGACGACCGGACCTTTAATGAGCGTCTGTCCTGATCCTGAAGCAGCACTGGTGATAATTATGAAGCGGCAGGACATCGCTAAACAATGAACGTATGCGGAAAACGTAATTAGATTTTGTTCTGTCTCTGCATCGATGCAGAGTCGTCCACGTCCGCATCGCAATGCATCTAAGATTCCAGAAATTTCAACAAATCTACTCTTTATCAGAAATAATCTCTGTCCACAAAATACTAGGGACAGTAATGGCTTAAAGTAAGAGCAGGTATTACTTGGCTTGAACAGACAACAAGGTGGAACTGTTACGGTGAGGGCTAACTAAGGGTTGATTTGTTATTCATGTTGCACTCACCACTAGTAGTCAAGTCGTGACTCATTAGAACCAATTAGGAAGCAAACACAAGTGTCTGCAAAATCATATCCAAACGTTTCTGTTGATCTTGACACAAACACAGCCCCAGATTTTTCAAAAACAGGGACCAGCAGTTCTTCCGAATATCTCCAGAGTGATGACTCTTACGCTATGCAGAAAAATATGTTTCTGAAATAACTATTGTGAATGTAGCTTAAAATTCAGCCAGCAAGGGTACACATACATTACTGATCAAATAAATGGCATTCTGCCACATCATGCCACAATTGGATTTCCGCCTCATGGCAATCCAATGTCATTCTTTGAGTATCACCTCATGTGCAACATTAACTCCAGTGAAGTCACTTTCCATGACCTTGCCACAACACAACATGTGGCACACAAACAAACAGAGTACTTTGCAACAAGAGATCATACACATATCCAGATTCGGGATTATATAATGAGTGTCTTATTGGTTCCCCCTATTTAATCAAGGCTCCTGTCATGCTTTACTATCTCTGATAGCTAAAAAAAAAAAACTCCAGCATGATATTGACTTCTTTCTTTTTAGAATATCCCTCTTTAATGAGGGAAGAAGGCATGTGAAGCACAGCCAGCCAAATTAAAACACTTTCAAATTCCACAAGGTGACTCGGGGCTCACTGAAATCTATTTATCAGACATGTGATGGGAATGTTGATGAGGAGGAGAAGGGTGAGAACTTCAGTGTCAAGGAGACTGTGGTGACCTCAGAGCACTGAACCCCGCTGTCGGGAGAAGCCCTGCACTGAAACTGTTGGCTCATAATGAACTGCACAAAACCATTACTGCCACAGAAACAGAGAGGAAAATCACAGAGTCAACAGAGCTCCGGCTCCACTACACAGCGGCACACTGGATATGTGTATGACGCACACAGCTCGAGATGAATATGTCAGGTTGTGTGTGAGATACCTCTTACATAACACAAAACGGAGAAAAAGGATGTAAAGCTGATCGAGTCTACAGGTTCAATCGTTCTTGTTTTTCATTCGAAAGAATTTGCGGACATCACAAGGAAGTTAGGAGCTCAAAGGTCACAGCAGCAGGCGGTAGTCCTGTGACCCAAGAATGACCTTTAAAGAAAAACGGCACATGGGGAACACAAGCTCATAGACACAACGTCAACATGAGCGGTGCTGTCAGCAGCTTTACCAAAAATGAATCACCTTCTCATGCAGGCTGGTATTTCGACACAGACAGTCTGAACAGCTGTGGGTGGGGATCCGGACACATTATCAGCCTGCTTTGTGATGTGGCCCCAATATATTAGCATCTGTTACCCAAACAGAGCTTTCCAACATGCATACCAACCACGATCACACAAAATAAAAGGCCACAAAAGTGACAAAGTATTACACGGTGGAATCATTACGTCTGTCCAGATCGAGTGAATTTACACTGAAACCCATAAAACACAGAGGCAAGGAGACTGATGCAGCAGGCACGCAGGGAAGAGGGTTGAATGAAGCACCTACCTCATGTAGCTCGGGCAGCAGAAAGCACCATTACATTCACAACACAGCCTCTGAGAGAGGAAAAGAGAGATGAATAGAGAAAGAGAGACAGAGAGAGAGGGAGCGAGACGTAGAGATGACATCACCATATTTTTCTCCCTCCTCCTCGTAAATGTAAGCTGGCGCTGCAGGGCTGCCGACGTGAGCGGCGGAGCGGCTGTAAGAGCTGGCTCACTGTGTGCAACGACATGAGTACGCTCTCCATATAAGCCTTTCCTCCAATACTAATGTGACCCCAATGTGTTAGCGTCTATGCCTCCAACAGTGCCAAACAAACAGACACCCACACAACTTTAACAAGCACACACACAATTCAAACACCTGATATAACCGAGGGACTGATATGCTTCTTGAGCTTCAGACAATGTTGTCCTTATAAGAAAAGGTGGTATCAATACACCTAGACGCTACAGTTACTCACTAATTTCACAAAAAGATTAAAAAGAAGTGATTTAACATATCTTAGTGAGTAAATGTGTATGGGTAACCAGTGTATCACTGCCTGTATTTACTGTTGTTTGTGCATATGGAGAAATCATTTGAGTAATTTTCCTGAATAATTGAAAATAAAAATTATAGTAGTAAAGAATAAACCTAGTAACCAATGTTTATGTTTGTTTGTTTTTCTGGACATTTAAAAAAAATTGTAAACACTCCATCAGGCAGATTGTGTTGCAACCTAATAGTGAAAGAGGTGCTTTGATTTTCACTGTTTGTCACTGCTTCTACTTAATAACTAGGTCTTAGCTTCTGTAAAACTAGTACAGTGCCACTTCTAAACCCGCCTCTTTTAGAATGGCCCCTTTGCTTGGTAATGCTGGTTGTACTTTTCTTTCTGGAACCTTTTTACCTGGAGTTATTGAAATGAATAGACCGGGTGCTAGAATCAGTCCAGTAAACCATGAACAAAAGGTGTTAACCTGTTTAGTCAAAGCTCAGTGAATGCGCACGTTGATGTGAATGACCTGTTAACAGGATCGGCACATCCACTTACATTAATGAGTCCCATGCACTGCTATTACAGAGCGCTAGTCGTCTATTTATTCAAATTTTATTAATTGAACGAACAGATTGGACTGGAGTTAGTGTGGGAGGCAGTGTTACTAGTGATCTGCATTGTTGGTGCACACACTCGGTCGCTTGCCGAGAGGCTTTTCTTTTTTTAGTGAAATAAACCCATTTTATGCACCAGTGATATAGTGACCACAACTCAAATTTCTACAATTATTATTATTACTTAGGCGGACACAATTATTAAGTGCTGCGGAGTCAAATCACAGAGTAGTAGACACAAGATCAGATATAAAGAGGAAAGTTGAGTAACAAGGCGGAGGATTTGGTGTCAAAGGGGAAAGCAAAGATTTAGCCAGAATACCAATTGTCAACCTGAAAACATTATTGAGGCAAACTGCAAACTTTGTGTACTGAGGGTGGCAGCATCTGGAGGTAATACCTCTACTCTACACGCACAACTACAAGTGCAACTCTAGATTAAAATCCAATGTTAAAGATTAAAGCAAATGCTCTGCAGATTCTGAGTGGACACTATTTCCCTTAAAATGTCTGGTGTCATTGACAGCAGCAGTGTTGTCACAAGTGTTATACCCAGTGGGATAATCTCTACGCCGTGTCATCCATAGAGTGGATGAAGGGTTTTTAAGGGACGGGGCTTCAACTCACATTTAAAAAAAAACAAGTCAATCTTTTTATTTACCACTCACACACAAACAACATCCTGAGCTCACCGTCAAAACGATTTTTTTGTCTCATAACATCAGAATGATTCCTCTCTATCTTTTTCCTTATGTCCTGTTTCGACACCAATCCTCTTTATTGTGGTGCAGCGCAGCAGGGCCACAGAGGGTAATCCGGTTCTGACTCCGTTCCAGGGGTTGTTTGTAATTCTTAGAGATCGCACTTGAAGATTACTCCTTTCTGTCACTAAGAGCAGACAGATGTTACTTTTGAAAGAACTCTGTGTGAGTGTGCGCGACGAGAGCACTCGTAAAACTGCATTTGTTTTTAGATTTTAGGACCAAAAGTGAAAGCTATCTTTCCCTGAAGCAGTTTGTTCGCTTGACTGACCGCGTCTCTCTGCAATTTAAGTTTGTGCGCGTGTGTGTGTGCATGCATCAGTGTGCGTGTACTGGTCCAGCTGCAGGGGGAACATGCTGTTGCACCCGGCACCCAGCTGCGAGTTTGCTCCCGAGGGAAGAACAGGCAGGTGAGGGCTGACGGTGGTGTGTAAGAAAAAGCTGGGACTGGCTTCTCCACAACGCACTGTATCCAGATGCCCGACAAGTACAATATATGTCTCTACACACACACACAAATAGCACTCTATATCATAGCAATGTATAACCATGAGCGTTTTGAAAAAGACATTTAATAAAACACGGAGTCAGTGAAGCCAGCAGGCAAAAGCTCAAATCACAGCACAGAACAATGAAGTTGAAGGAGGATTTTTATCAAAGAACCACATAGCATTCTGTGTGAAACATGTATTCATAGCATATGTAGCCCTTCACCATTTTTGGCATCCTGATTTTTCTATGGATTATTAAGCCTGAACACCTCCATGACCTTAAGTCTTTCCTTGTTTTGTGAGTTGTTTTCCTTAACAACCTCAAACCAAATAACCATCCATTCACAAAAATTCCTCAAACGTAACATGGCGTCTTTAATATTCCAGACATTCATTGATCAATGGGACAGCAATTTCGATATAATCTCCTCATGAAAACCAATTCCATCTCCCTCTCCCTCATTATCTCTCCCCAGATAGGTGCATTGTATTAAACTCCATTGTTTGGAGCTTTAATCCAGTAGTGAAGCATCAGCCTGCATCGGAAATGAATCAACTTTAACAGACAATCAATGCATTGTTCCGAGTCATTATGTGAGAATTGTTTCTCAAATTGTTTCTAGCTGCTCAAACTAGTGGTTATTGGTTAATATTATACATCAAATTTATTTCTTATATAAGGGTAAAGCGAATATTCTTTTGGGGCTGTTGGTCGGACGAAACAAGAAATTGTCAGAAATAACCTGCCTACATATTTCATTGTTTACAGTTTCAGTCCCTCCTGTGTTTCAGCATCCAAAATTCAAGCGAGACCATCTCCCTCGCCACTTTCAAGATCTGACAATGTGTGCCCTGCAAATTGGCTTTTTTGAAAGGTGGAAAATGCAAGGCTATGTGAGGATATTACACCACTGCATTGAAAGGTCATCTTTAAAGAGGATTAATGACAATGAAGAACGGTTAGTAATGTGTTGTGTGGAGTCAATTTTGCAGCGAGTGTGGCACCCAATTACTAAGGTCCGCTAGAGGTTACAGTGAATCGGAGGGACAGACACAGCCAAAGGCTTGGTTCTCCAACAATACCTCAGAGTTCAAATTGAACAAAGACGCCTGTCACTCCACAAATTACTGCAATTATCAGCCCAAAGAGCCGGAGTCAAGCCTGCTTAGCCCAAACAGAAAGTGGCCTAGGTCATTTTTTAAATAACAATTAAATGTTGATAAGAGAGATGAAAGTCAAACTTACAGAAAAAGTATATCTCAAAAGGAAAGCTGTCTTGATTCATGTTGAGCCATGGGATCCAGATATGGTATTTTATGATCTTCTCTCTTAAATGATCCTTATTTGCCATACTAGCATTGCTTGTGTGACAGGGGATATAGAAGACATACTCTACGTTCCTGGAGTTAAAAGGCAATCTAGTCTGTCAGCTTCCTTCTTCCTGGCTGGTCTGTCATGGTTGGCTCCAATCATGTCCCTTTTCCCTCAGGCACCTGCTCTGCCTGAAGGAACCTCCACTGCCAGTACGAAGAGAAGCAGCTGAAATGAAAACCTGCCAAAGCTAAAAGCTGCTACAGTTTTGTAGACAGTCATATTGATCTGGAACAGTATGACACTGCATCCTGAACACTACACACTCTGGGCAGCATCACCATCCCAATATCTCAAACAGGCTCATCAAAAGCTATGAATTGTGCAGCTGGGCACAGGACTCAGGAGTCTGACCGAATGAATTAGGACGCGTGTCTGTGCATGTGATGTCAATAGGTTATATTGTATATTCAACATGGAGGCAGGAAATGTTCCCACAAAGAGGAGGCACCACTACCATCATCTTCCTTCGATTTAACATCGGTATTCTAATCAATAGGTGATTAGGATAAAAATTGAAAATGGTCCTGACTTTTTAACCTCTGAAAACCAAGGACAATTCTCACACTTTTCATTTTAACACATGCTGACGATACATCCATGATTTGTACATTTCCGTTTTACACACTTTTCGAGCCTCTAAAACAGACACACTGGATAAACAATGTCGTAGTCAACTGCTTTTGCCTCCTGATAGTTTTTTAAAAGTGACAATACCACTGCCAGCGATAACAAGCAAAGCGTCGCTAACACTTGCTGTCATTAGCAGTTCCACCTCGTCATCTATCCAGGGAAATAAATATCTGCTCTTTCTGTACACTACTGCTGTTCCTCGTTCATAGCATTTTTCTGGAACTAAGCAACCAACTGCAGAGTAGACAATCTACTTCCTGTTTACACAGGCTCGCACGACCATTGAATCTGAACGGCCTTGTGATATGTGTAGTCAGATGTGTTAGTATGGACAAAGATCACTTTGACATGGTGCGTAAACACTTGTCTGGAGAGGGACCGTGTATTAAAAGTAAAAACTATTGGTATTGATGTAGCCCAAGCTCTAAGGGCTGCCTGAGATGCATAATATTCAAATCCTGTTTTAAAAAACTGGGATAAAGAAGAGGGGAATACAGCTACTAACTGAATGCAAATTTAACATCATTCTTCACAATCTGTCATAGCTGGCCCTGCATGTATGATCAAACATCAATGTGAGATAGTTTTACTTTTTGTTTACTGTATGTGGATATTTTTCAGGAACATATTTGCAGCCACTAAAAATGAAACACCTTAAAAAAAATCATTGTCGAGGGCCTTTGTTATCACCGTGTTTCCACCGTGCTCACAGAACAGAAAGAGATATTTACTTCAGAAGCTGCACCAGCGGATTGTAGGATGATCACTGGTAACCAATTGGGTAACCTGTACATTATGTTTTTTTTTTCCAGTGACTCATCTGGAATGTCTTCAATACAGTTCAAGGTGTGGTCAAGGTATTACGATAAATTACAGTCCCACACCATGTGCTGATACCAGGTTGACTCACATCTGACGTTTATTAGTCATCTCACGAGTTCAGACTCAGTGGTTATTTTTGGAGTGGACTGGAGTCTGGAAGCTGGTTAACACAGTTGTGGGGAAAAGCAAGTTTCCTCTGTGGGTAAGCCTACAGGGTCAGATATGCATAATCAATTATGGATGGCAAAGAAGACTCCTGTCCAATAATCATTAATCCAAAGTGTAGAGGAGAAGACACTTTTGCAGTGATCAATATTATTATTCTATCACATTTTATTCTTTCACATTTAAAAGAGTGGAATTAGGATACAGATACAGTATGTCTCTCAAATCTTTACTGATAACAGGGATGCTTATCAGAAAGGACATCACCACAAGATACAAATCTTTATACATAGTATTATATTGCATTATGATGTGCGATACAATATATCGCAATATAAAACTTGTTGTGTACCAACTTGATGGTATGTGTGCATCACAGAATATTGATAACTCCGGCAACAAATTTTAATTTATTAGGACAAACAATTGCATTGCAAAGTGTCAATAAACAAATTGAACTGAAATGCACTTTCCATAAACATACAAAAATAAAGTGCATATTGCCCTGTAATGATCAGCTGTAATCGATATGTTTGCACAGCCCTACCTGACGATTAATACTTTTTTTTAATTAGCTGACTGTTTGGACAACATTTTGGTTTGAATGTTCCCGATGATTCATAATCAAGAGGTTCACAGGGTCTTGAATCTCCATAAGGTTTTGCTGCCAAACCTGGACAAAATGGTGTAAACAAGTACAGAGCAAATCCAATTGTGTTATGCCATTGGCAGATGTGGAGATTATGATAGCAATCATTTCACTGTTGCCTGGGCAAAAAGGAAAATTTAATTTTGTGTCTCAACTCAGGGGCATCCAGCAGCGTTTTGTTATTGGAGGCAGCCCACCTATGTAGCTTTGAAACCAGCAGATCTTTCATTGATGCAAGGGGGAAGCAGCAGCTCAGGTGGGCAGTAATATGATTCCTCCCGCCTGTGAGGAAATGCACCCGGGCCCGACGAGCGCGGACACTGAAGCTAATGGGCTGAGACACTCATAAAAGGGCCTGGTGCACCCACGCTCCTTCATCAAATGAGCAAATGCCGCTCAGCAGTGGGCCTGGTGCAAGGCTGACACAAGAAACCACGCTTAACCAAACCCTGTCATCGCAGGAGACAGGTGCAAATTAAAGGCATGTTTGTTCAGTTTTGTCTGATGTAGCACGGCCAGCAGCAGTCGAGCTCCTCTGAACAATGAAGGCCTAGACTATTAAACGAAAGCTGCACAGTAATACGGTTTCATTGGCATTAAAGCAGCCGCTTTTATTGCTAAGCCTTGGCTAACCCTCTCAGAGGCGGCAACAAAAGCCGCTGAGCTACAAACCACGGCAAAGTGCTGCAAAATGTAACCCGATTTGTTTGCCACTCCTGGACACAAGAAAGTAGAGTCGACTTGGAGCACATCTGGCATTTGTGAGTGCAAATGCGTCCAATCAGCCAAACCACAGCCAGTGGCCTAAGTGTCCCGGCTGGGAAGATTAGTCCGCACTGATGCACTGGCCTTGGCATTTCAATAGCTCCATGAGTAGCACAGCGTTTGTTATGGCTCCAGATGAGTGTTTCAGTCTGGAGGGAGAGCGAGAGAGGGACTTATAACTCGCCCGATAGGTGAACATTTGCTCAGTGAAGGAACTCAACTTGTGGGGGTTGTTATACCGTTTCATAATGTGGCTGCTGTGAATCTGTTCAAGGACTGGAACTGTGATTAAGTACTCTGCTTACTGATGTGAATGACAATGTTTATCTTAATACAATGCTACCTGTAAAGGCGTGGGATATGTAATAACTATTATAATAACAGTTTTCATCTTGTTTGCTTGTGTGTTTTGTGTGTGTCAGCATTATTGTAATATAAGAGCAATATTGTTTCACAGCCAAGTTTCCAAGAGGCTACTGTTTTCAACATTTTTATCAATATTACGATTGTTATAATAATCGCCTTTACAGATATGGTCACAATAATCATGCTGGAATGGGATGGGTTTGATGGGGAATGATTTAGTTTTATTTAGCAAACAGACAAGTTGCTGCGAGCCATTTGCTCCCAGTCGAAAAAGAAACCAATCTTTGTCTAACCGAGTGATTCATTTTTCACTGTAAATACAAAACTCTGTGAGGAAGGTTCCTTAATATCTGCTACAATGGAACATTTACATTTTCTGAATCAGCTGTAATGATTCAAACAAATATTGACCAAGAATGTTTCAGTTTCAGGTCATCAATAGCAGCCTACTTTGCATGTAAATAGTTTCTTTGGGAAGCTGAGTACAATCTCCATATCATGAAAGGAATCTGATGTAGCATAAAGAAACTAGGGATAATGAAAACATATTGAAAAGTCCTTAATAAATATCGTAACAAAAAAAGCATGAAGAATCTAATCAAAATAAGGTTGACAAAAAGGCTTTCATGCTTAGCAGATTCTAAAAAACTTTATTTTTAAAGCCACATATTGGGCTCCATATTTCACAGACAAAATGTCATTCCTCGTGCACGTGCACC
This sequence comes from Pleuronectes platessa, assembly GCF_947347685.1. Lineage (NCBI taxonomy): Eukaryota > Metazoa > Chordata > Actinopteri > Pleuronectiformes > Pleuronectidae > Pleuronectes > Pleuronectes platessa. Next base: position 5,559,940 of record NC_070647.1, read on the forward strand.
CGCAATAAAAGGCTAATTAAGCTACTGAAGTGTGGACACAAGACTACATCCTTCAATTCAATATTGGCAGACATCTAGGCTAATGTGGATATAGCACATTCCAGTCTCGTTTTTATTACACACCTAATAGACCTAATGCAGAGTAGGAGAGAAAAATGTATCCTGCTCTGCTGACACGACCTTGTTCAATGGCTGATTTAGAAATAAACAGCCTCTCTCCCATGGGTTGGTCGGAGCTAGCTTGGCACTTTGCATAATTAATCAGCTTCATTAATACAACTGTGCATCTCAAGGTAAATCTTCAATAAACGCCTAATTTTCCATGGTCACGGGTCTCGATAAACGCTTTCAGACATGTAGCAATGTTTGGGGATGAAAGGTATACCAATTTTCTTCTGCAAACAAGACATTTGAAATAATTAAATGTCAAACAGATACTCAACATTCATGTTTAAAAGCAGTCAAGGTGCTTCTGTAATGAGCCATTTGAGCTATGCATCAGAATCTGGCCTAATATAAATAATAAAACCTATTTAAGAAGAGCGGAGACCACATTACATGGCATCACCATGCAGTGCATAAATTACATTCCATGTAATTTAGCTGACGCTTTTATCCAAAGAGACTTCCAATTAGTGCATTCAACATCTATGAGGGGCCATACTGGTTCAGTTACTTGCCCAAGGACACTTCGGCATGGGATGGGATTCAAGATGTCAACCTTCTGGTCGGAGGACAAACACTCTACCCCTCAGCCACAGCCGCCCTTCATAAAGCTATTGTATTGAGACTGCATATTATGCAAATGATTCAATCAATCAGGTGATCAGAAGAGTAATCTGTTTGGACAAATTGTTTCAGTCATTTTTTCAAGCTTTTACAGCCTATAATCTTCAATTATTTTCAGCGGTTCTCTGTTTTAAACTGATTACTTTTCCAACCTTCCAGCTAGTGTACATGCGATACTGCAACGTTGCTACACTGTCGGACTAGCTAATGTCCAACAGGAGAAATAACCATGCAAATCTAAATTCAAACCCAAAGCCCTTTTCTCTGTGCTCTGATAAAGGCAGAGCAATCCCGGAGCCCATCGGCTTCACAGTCCCACTTAGCAACGTGAGACACGAGAATGGAGCTGGAGTTGAGAGACATCTATGACCCGATTTATACACAAACAGAAACATTTGGACTAATCTCTATTAACAGCCTGCCTATGAATGCAGATACATTTAGAAGACAACAGCTGATGCATTTCGGTCAATGTGTTCCACCTCTTTTACTCTCCATATTGACTGTTTAACTGCAGGCAACTAAAGCCTGCTAAAACGTGATTGGTTAAACTAGAAAAAGGAAACCAAAAGGCTGCTGCACCCACAATCTTGTCCCTCGCCTAAAGAATCTGCATATTCACATGCATAGAGATTAAAGGCAGAGTAAAACTCCAGTTGCATTAATGAGTGGACAGATTTGGTTATTCATTGATCCAGTCAAAATAATGGCATCTGAGGTTCAGTCTTATTCTTCCTTTATATCACTCCCTGACGTCGCCTTCTTTATCTCCTCCCAACAACAAGGCTCTTCTCCTTTTACCGGCTACAGTTACCAATACCTGGGGAAAGCGTCTGATAGCTACTGAGGAAAACAAAAGCTCTCTCTTTTTTCTGTTCTTGCTGTGCAGCGGCAAATGCACCTCCTTTTCATGCCAGGAGCACAGTGAGAGCAAGGCTGATGGGAACCAATCTATATGCAGATGGTGTCTTTATTCATTAGCCATTACGTTGTGAAATCAACATCAAAGGCACTCGTCTATTGCCACACTAATATCTTTGTATAGCCACTCTGTGCATATTTAACAGATTTCTAACAATATTAGTAAAAGCAATAATTGATTACTAGAAATAATAATGCATTCAAAACAATTGTTAGTCGCTCTCTTACACGAGTCTGACCTACAAAGGGCAACAATTTTGAAAAAGAATACTTATTGTGCTCAACAAAACTGATTGTGTTGCCATGAGAGTAAACATGTCAGTTTCATTTTCTAGCTTCTTCCATCTCTGTGCAAACAAGCTTCCCAAAGGGGACCTCTTTCTCTTTTCCTTTGTATTTCAGCATCATTTACAACCCTGATTATCCTGAATAGACTGTGAATTCAAATATAAAGCTAATTGTGTCATCAAGGGAAGTGTGCAGGTAACATGATGTGGTTGGAGAAGGGCTGAATGGAAACTCCATTTGACTGACAAATGAGCTGGTGAGCTCCCTTGAGCCTTGATTGCGAGGGTCACCTTCACAGAAGTTTGTCATGGAAAGTCTGGGATTGCCCCTTTATTTTATGCAAATACGCAGAGGATGGAAAATATGAAAATAAAGTGTGTGACTGGTTGATGCCAAGTCGGCCAAGTAGCACAACCAGGGCTGGGCCATATAACAATATACATAACTAGTGCAATATAATTGTTTGCGTTGACAATATAACAAAAATCCAAACCATAGCTATATGATGCCCATGAATTGTGTAAACACAGTGAAGACAGTATCCTTTTACTTCAGGTTTGTAAAATGTTTTGTTGAATATCAAGTGTTTGTCATTCTCTGTTCATAAAGAAGAGTTTAAAACCACAACCTTCACTCAGGAGCAAAATCAGTACAACCAATAATGCTATATTTAACATGAGGATTGTCGATACAGACTGATATGAACATTTCAATTTTGGCCCGACCCGATTACTACCAGATGTTTCATCATGAACTTAAACCACCTGATGTCAACAACAAATTTGACAGCTATTGATTATTTTGATTCTAAATATTATGCCAGAAACCCAGACTTCTGTTGCCGCTTCCACCCTGATTTGATGCTTCATAGACTTATTGCGGGTGGATGTAGATGAGCTGATTTTCAATGCCTTCAAACGCAGGATACATTTCCAACAATAAACCCCAAAAAGGTTCAAACAAACACTAACACAGAGCAGAAAAACCGGAGGGAGAAAGCTGCATAAAAATCGCAGGAGGATAACATCACAGGCTGCTACAAGATATCCCGTAACAGGCCAGGAGCGACCGGATGCTTCACTTGGTCTGACACAATTAGGAACAGGTCTTGATACCGGACAGTCTCCTGTTTCTGCTCCTGGCTCCTTATCGGGTGAAAGTGGTAACAGAGCACCATTGAGAGGCTGAGGGGTGCACACGTGAAAATCTGGAGCAAGATCAGAGGCAGATTTTTAAAACATCAAAGCCACATTGGACGTGAATGCAACAGATTCTTCCATAAACCACCCAGACTCACTGTGGTTGCAGGAAATGGGAATCTGACCACTCACCACTTGAGCTCTTCCCGTTCAGATCACCCAGCTGCAACTATGCTATTTCAAACGCCATGTTCCCAGTGGAGGGTCAGTCGGGACAGCTTGTACAGGAAGTCTTCTAGAGATGGAGAAGCAGGCTGCCCTCAGCTACCGCTAACCCCGCGTTATTACATAATAGTACGCGGCGCCCCGATTGCAGAGTCACGGCTGTCAACTCGTCACAAACACACACACACATTAGCAACTGAGCTAGCTGCGTTGTATCAACATCAACAGCTGGTGAAGGGGTGCGTTCGTTTTGTCTTATCCTCGTTTTGTGCGCGTGAGACTCACCTTTCCTTTATTTGAGGGGGTCTACGTGCCGGCGGGTCGCGTGACGGGATGACGACAGGGAAACACAGGCTGTGGATATTCGTCCGGTCCTGTGCTAAGTGTTAGCAGGCGGGGTTGTAATGTTTATTAGCAGGCAGCCATTGCTTCAGTGCGCGTCCCCCTCCGCTCGGCCACGTCATCCAGGTCCAGGTATTGATGTTTAAAAGCACAACATCAGTATTCAGGGTTGCTGGTTCGATTGCGAGCGTCACCGACCCACTGATGCTCAACCTGTTCTCCACTGGTCCGCCTACACAGTTCTGTCACAGCTCTGAGGGGACGAAGCTCAAGTCAACAATAATGAACCATATTTCCGGTTCCAAAATTCAAACTAAAAGCCGATTTTATTTAATTGAATTGAGACAGTTTTGAAGAGACTCGTATTTTATAATAATTGTCCTTAAATATATATTCCAGTATAATAACATTTATTGTGTAACCCCTAAAAAAAGCATTGTACATGTAAAGAAACTAGTTTTATTTATATTTTGATCATCACCAAAAAAAGTTCAACCTTCTACATTTAATTGAATTTCAAGCGATTAAATCAAAATGATAAAAGTTGTATGAGATATTTATTTAAACATTCATTCATTTAGAAATGGCCTTGATACACAACAGCTTGATTGATTGTGGCAATACCCTTCTCATATGTTTTTTAACACTTTTCTTGTTATTTTATGTTTTCTATCTTCTAACCGCCTCAATATATATTCATACTGACGTTAACATATAAATTATTACACATAACATTTAAACAATACAAAATTATATTTATATAATATATATATATATTGATAAATGCTGCCATAATCGAGATTGTATCATTATTAAATTACCATTGTATTATTGGTCATACTACAAAGTTATATTAACTAATCGTGGAAGCTTTCCTTTTATGCCAAGTTACTTTTAAATACACTGTCCTGGCTTTATTCTGAAGATCAAACGATCGATATCCTGCTCAGGATTGATGACAGTCTAACTTGACACAAAACATGAGACTTCCTTCCTATTTTCTACTCGGTCATCGTTTGATTTCCCTGAATGGACAGAACAGCTCAATAGCGACCCTGTCTGGCCACTTTCACTTCTGACACAGTCCATCTGGATGCTCTTTACCTATGATGGAGAACATTTAGATGTATAAAGTCCTATATTATTATTATTGTGGTGGTGTATGGCACCTTACATAGCTGTTGTTATGATTCTTTCCGGATAAACAAATTGATGTCGCGTTTAATTTGGATATTAATTGAACCGTTGCGTTAAAAATGTTTACGTCTATTTTTCAAAATTATGTTTCATATTCGGGTGCAAGATACCATTTCTAGCATGCTTTTAAAATCATGGTTTTTAATGTAGTACATTGGACTCTATTTGCAGCTAATCACATCATCATAAGTTTATAAACTGTACAGGATTACTGTGCAAGCATGTCTTGGCAAAGCCTGACATCTAGTGGCTGAGAGATGTACGTGATGGGACGTGGAGGAACAAATGAGGAACTCCTACGTTGTTGCTGTCAATTATGTGTTGTATAATGTTAAAATAAAAGTTCTCTGTGTGACTTTAGGTTTCCTTGTAGCCATATAGTACTGGACACTGTAAAGCCAAGCTGTGTGTTTGATTTTAGTGCCTCCCATACTTAGCCCTGACTGGTGGAGGGTCTGTCTCACAAGATGTAATGTCCAGCTTTCAGTTGTCTTTTTTAAATAAACTAGTCACTTAATAACACTAGGAAAATTTGTCAAGGATATTTTTTTCTTAAATTGTATTGAAGACCATAATGTCGTTGAAGAAGATATATTAAATGATGTGTGACTAAGCTCAAAGCTTGTATGTATGTATTTATGTATGTATCTATCTATGTATCTATCTGTGTATGTATGTATGTATGTATGTATCTATGTATCTATCTATCTATCTATCTATCTATCTATCTATCTATCTATCTATCTATCTATCTATCTATCTATCTATCTATCTTTCTATCTTTCTATTTAGTAGCACTTGAAATGGCACTTACTTAAAGCACTTTGTAGTTTGGCTTTCTTGAAGAAAACTGTACTTTCTTGAATCGTGTTTTTCTGGGTTTGTACCCTCATGGTTGAATGCACTTATTGTGAGTCGCTTTGGATAAAAGCGTCAGTTAAATTAAATGTATTATCTATCCATCTATTTATAGTACATATGTGTATACATATTTAAATGTTTCTATTTTTCTTTGGATGTTTCTAGCTGTTTTATTTATATATTTTATTTTTATAACTGACGGCACCAGGCAGAGACAAGGGAACAAAGAATGTCATCGCATTGATAACTTGTAATTTCTGCATATGACAATAAAGCCTTTTTAACCTTTGAATCTTTAATCCTTGAACCAACCAATCTATCTATCTATCTATCTATCTATCTATCTTTCTATCTATTTGAGAAAACTCTTTATCTTCTAACAAACAAATAATAGTTCAAACTGTTCAAATGTTCAATATTTGTTGGTTGCCTAACACACCTCTGAAATAGCCAACAGGCAATGTATGAAAATATAATAGCAAGACGTAAATCATTCTAACTTATATATAAACCACACATAAGAACAGTAATAAAGCATATTGAGTTTCATTTGAGGTAAAATCTTCACCGCAGATAAACCAGGTAGGATGAACAGGAAGTTTTCTAACTCCAATCCGCACCATAGAATTTTTATAAAAAGCTCCAGCACGCAAACAATATAAAGTGACATTTTGTTGTTGAACCGTTTGAGGAGGACCCACTAATGACAAGGAGTAATTCTGAAGTCGCTCCAGAGCAAACAGCCCATAATAAACAGTCTGGTTTAGAACAGGTAGTGCACAAGTAGTTTATCCTGTAATGTTCATTAGATCTCCTGGTAGCATGATGTGATTATGTGACCTTCTGTGTGATGAGACCTGCCCTTCATCTCTCACATTTTGACAGCTCCTCTCTCCTCCTCTCTCCCCCTCCTCCTCCTCCTCTTGTTTTGTTTCTACTACACAGCCTCCTGTTTCCCACAATGCTCAGCGGACATCACCACCAAGATGGCCGACGCTATGGAGGAATATGAGAAAGAAGCTGGCTGCGTCCCCATTCTCCATCCCGAGGTACGCTGTGTTGACTCCCCGCCGTCACGCGCACACACGGGCACACACCGAACGCGTCTCGCCCGGTCCGTGTGTGGCGGGGTTTTGTCGTGCGTTGTGTTTTTCTCGGTAAACTGCGATGCCCCCTGCAGAAGAACCACCGGTGGGGGGGTGGCAGGCAGGCAAGCAGGCAGCTATCTAGCTAACGATGCTAAAGGTGCTAACGCTAGCCCCCCTCCTCCTCCTGCTGCATAGCAAGCAGACGCCTGGCAGATGTGTTCGCGTTAATGTCCCCGTTAAGCTCGGTGGTCTTCGCCGCTGTGGCGACACCGTGTCAGTGGCAGTGTGTGCGTGTGTAACGGGGAGAAGGCACCGTTAACGCTTAATCCTTGCAGTCATCCGATGTTAGCTTTTTTAGCTCAACTGCCTGTGCACGGCAGGCTTAGCTGCGCTGCTGTCCACTGGTGTCAAATATGTAAGCGTACATTAAGCTGCCGCGGTGGTGCAGTCTGTTCCGCTTAGATCACGGTAGCAAACAGGGATGTTGATTAATGTCTTATTTTCACTGTCATGTCAACCCCATTGGTTTCCTACCATGACACCCCCCTCTCCCCCCTCTCCCCCTGCAGGTCCACCCGGCTGGGATTGCTAGCAACGTTATCTGTCAATTCGTCCTGTAGCCTCTGTTGTTTCTACATCGCGCATGTATTTAGCAATGCTTGCTTTAAACGTACCGTGCACCCCACGCTTTAACAGGTATATATATATGCTGAAGTAACCATAAATGCTAACATCTGCCATGTTAGCCTCACGAGAGGTGAGGAAATAATTAGAATTGCGGCTAAATAAGGTTCATTTCAACAAAGGTAGCTTCCCGACATATGCTAACCTGACAGGAGTGCTCCTCTCTACATCAGGCCAAGTCATCGTTTTGTATTATGTTCATATATGCCTTTTATACGATAGTATCTTGTATCAGATTAAAATGTATAGGCCTTAACTTAATATCCTGGTTGTTATTATCCTTGCCTGCCGTATGATTTAAACATCAAGATGAGCTGAGTTTAATACGGTTTGTTCCATTGACAGCTGACTTGCGGTTTTACCACCAGTCCTGTCCTGCTGGTTGGTTTGGAGCCAGATGGTCAAATCGGCTAATCTACCTTCAGCGTCGGCCTGTAATTGTCAATAATGGCCGTGAAGGGGTGCAGCTCACATGATTCCCTTCTATCAGTCCCAAGGATGCTGGCAGATGGGTCATGTACCCTAAACGTTCATATAGCTGTTTATTAACTGGACTTTTGGCCGTTGTAAGACGAGAGTGCCACCCACACTGCTTTACATGATAGGTCCAAGACTTAAGCCCAATTCATGCTTCTGCGTTGAAGCTAAGCTGTACCCTTTGTGGAGATGTAACCCTTTGCAGAGCCCTACACTGCACCCTGACGTGCACCTCCCCAAAAATGTAACTATACCACTAGCATTTCTGCGGTGGAAGTGCAGAGCTACTCACACACTACTAAGAACTGCTATGAATTATCAGCCCCTTACGTAGGCGACGTGTGGATTTACAGCGTAGCTTCGATACAGAAGAGTCATTCAGCCTTTACTCGTATCTTAACCTCAATAGAATTTGACATCAGTCACTAACTCACTCTCACTTTTGCCATCAGGCCCTCTTTGGCAAAAGCACTGGACCTGTAGCCATATAGGCACGAAATAAAGCCTCTTTTCCACTGGTCAAAAAACCCACTAGCACCTGCTAACGTGGCTTTTGTCTGCAATATATATAATATATAGTATACACAGGTTTTCATCTGCTTAAACTCCGATCGCCAGTGATGGAAACATGACACCTGTATGAACATGCTAATTTCATCATCATTTTGGTAATTTAAGATTTATTTATTGATCCCAAACACACGACATGCAGAGTAGGGAAATTTGTCTTCTGCTTTTGTCCCATCTGGTGAACATCACAGGACACACAGAGCAGTGGGCAGCCATGCACAGCGCAGATGTTGGGGGAGTAAGGTGCCTTGCTCAGGGGCACTTAGACAGTGGGGGTAGGGAGAGTGCTCTTTGGACTTTGGAACAGATCCGGGTGTTGTCCTGCCAGGTATGTTGTACTGTCACCGCGAGGAATCGAACCAGCCCGATGGCCGTAACTTTCTGCCCATAGTCCAATTATTCTGCCACTAGTCCACCGCCTCTCCTAATCATCATGTAGCTGATGCTGCACTTTTTCTGCACATTGTTCTTACACACATTTAACTTTCAGGCATATGTGCATAAAGGAGCTTGCATACTTTTTTTTTAACTAGGGAACAACATGCAATAGTGATTTGTCTTTTCTCTCCGTATCATGCAAATTGTAACACTGGCAAATCATTGAGGTGAGCTTGTCAGCTTTCAGCACGTTGGTGGTGTCGAACATGAATCTCCAGGGATAACAACTTAAAGACAAACTCCTACTTACAATGGAAAAGGAGGCAATCCCCTCTTTTTGTCAAGTTTATCCACATAGAAACACAAACTTTGGTATAAAAGAGGTATTCTTGCCATCTTGCCTCTAACACAGCACCTTACTGTCCGTCAATGTTTCATGTTGATGAGATGTTCTTGATGGTTACTGTTGCCATTATTATTGTTTAAATATGTGTACTGTTTGCTAGGCGTTGCTCTGTTGTGTGTTTCATAGGACATTGTTTGTAGGGGTGAATGGGAACGTGCACTGTTGATAAACAGAATTTTCCCAATTCGTTACAATAACTAATTTAAGAGTTCCACCACAAAATGTTTTATTCAAACATTTAAAGAGTCCTGTTCACACATTGTGCCAAGATGAAACTGTGGTTGTTGCCACATCATGATCTGTCATACTGCCACAAATATACTTACTTCCATTTGAGCACTCGCTCTGTGTTCATAAATAATCCTATAATGGGGGGGAAATGTGGTCAAATTAACCATAACAGCTGCACTTGTGTAAACAGGCACCGTATGCTAATCCTGTCCTCTTGTCAGTTTTGTTTTGATTTTCCCAAAAGAGAAGAAGAGCAGACAAAGGAAGACACTAATTTGGAATGTAATCCTCCAGCTCATTATTCACCAAGGCTTTTGATTATGAGCAGAGATTAAGCCACATTATTTTTGGAGATTATGAGACAATTATCTCACTTAGTCCAAGTTTCACTGCAGAATCTATCACTTTCAGTCTGAAACGGTTGAGTTGCATTCACGACAACCTTAACAGTTGATCTGAGTCGGTCATTCTATGTCATCTCTCAGATTTGGTGTAATGCATGCTGGAGTTATCTTGGTTTTGTTTGAAAGATTATTTGATTTAAATTATTATAAACACACATCTCTCTCGTTGAGAACTGAAACACACTTGTTGCACTTTGGTATTAAAATATTCAGTAATTTTACTGTATAGTAATGAGATTGTGACTGTACTGACCCCTGCCATATGCACAGATTCTGTTTGAAACATTTGTGCACTTATTTTTATTTCAAGGTATTCTGAAAACTACAAATACACACATGGAAGTCATCAAAGTAACTGTAGATAACAACTTCCTTTATGGAAAAAAAAAAAAGCAAATCCTTAAATAATTCTATTACACAGTGTAATGTGAGGAAATACATGTACGATTACTGGTTTTCTCCTATCGTGTCCGCTTGTGTGATAGATAACATGCTTCCTCTCTCTGGTACAGTAACAATCAGGCCTAGACTAACACAATCAGCTCTTGGTCTTTGCTGACTTATGTGGAAACTCGGCTGTTATAAGATAGGAAAGATGATTTCAAGCTGTTCTTTGCTGCCTTGATAGAGGGAGTTATTGATAATTCCTTCCATAGTTTTGTTCAACTGGATGTCATAGTTTGAACTATGTAAAGATGACACAACAGCTCCCCAAAGGTGAAGCATAAGTGTCTCGACTGCCACAAAGTGTTTGGCTGTAGTATAGGTCCTAAATCTTTAGGTTGTAGTTCTTATCACACTGATGTACGACCAAGAGCACAATTGTCCAGTAAGTTATTCGTTGGTAGGAAATGGCGCATACCCTGCCTCCAAATGCGCAAGATGGCTTCGCTTATATCCTGTGACGACATGATGTCCATCTTTATGTACAGTCTATGGTTGGACCTGATGTTGACGTTTGAGAGACATCAAACCGACTTAAGTCTCATCAGTCAGGATTCAGTATTAGAGGCTGAGCCAGTGCCTGGAAAAATACAGTAACAGAACCTGTCATCTGAAGTTTAATACACACACACACACACACACACACACACACACACACACACGCAGCAGCAGAATAATGCTAATTTATTTTTCAAAAAAGAAAAAAAAATACCTCTGATGGTACAGCATGTTGAATATTAGTTTTATTATTATGAATTTGAGTTTTATTATCCATTTAACCCCTGTTGTCCAGTCGCCTCAGTTATTACTGCAATAAATACACAATTGCAATAGAGAAACAGACATTTTTTATTTTTGGCACTTAAAGGCAATAAACACAAGAACTCCACTTGTGCTCGTGCTTTCTCCAAAGCATATTTCCTATTCTCCAAACTGTCTTCCATTCATTGAGAGGTATCGCATCCTCCAGCGTCTTTAAATCATTGTCTAGAAGCTCTGACAATATGACCTTTTGGATGCACATATACCTGTCATGTTGAGGGATTTGTCTGATTGGCATATAGCTTCTTCATAAATGTAGTTTATTTTTCTGTTTGTGCCTACACAGGCTTGGCTTTAAGCTGCTCCTCCCTTCAACATGATGCTGCCTGGTATCTGGGTCATGTCGGAAACTGAAGTGAGAGCAGAGTGAGGCTGAATGCACAACACCTGAATTAGAGCATCTGACCTTGAATTTCAGAGGCCATGCACTCTTAGTTGAAAAATGTTGAAAACAAACTTTTCCTATTTTGAGGAACTGTAGGTTTATAACCTCCTTCGCTTCGAATCAGATTTGAAATTGCAAATCAGTTTTCTTGTGCAAAAGGGACAAATAGGTTTGGGACATGGTCAGGCACTGGATTTCATTCTTGGTTGTGGTGCAAAGTGGGAAACGCACGTTCTGTTGGCGTGGAGCATTCTCATCCCCCCCCCGCTTCCTCCAGATCTGTGGATGTAAACTGTGCTTCGAATATTGAATTAGTCCCTCGGAATGGATCTAATTTCTGCCTGAATCTGATTGTGAGCTTTGGGCACAGCCAGCACGAGGAGGAGCACAATAGCAATAGCAAAGTCTCAGCAAAGTATACATTACTGTTGCAGTTAAGAAACGGTTATAGTTATAGTTGCTGTGAATACTCCAGACTGAAATCTACCTAAATGTTGGTCTTAAATAGGGATGTCGGGATTAACCGATTTTACCATAACCGCCGTTTCATAATGTCAAAGTTTCATAACCGTAACTACTATATCTAGCTATGGTGTCCTGCCTCTCGCCAGCCACGTAATTTTTGTGGCTTGTTTGTGCGAGCCACTGAAATGTCAGTTGAGAAGAGGGAACCAAACTAAACAGCTTTATCCCCACCAACGCTGTCGGAGCAGTTCACAGTAAAAGGAGAAATTCCTGTTTACTTTCGGTTTCTGACCAGCCCCCCTCCTCGCTCTCTCTTCCTATTAACCATTATAAGTTTAATTCACACAAAGTCACTGACCAACCTTCCACAAAAAGGTAACTAAATAAAAGAGCTTACATAAATTACTTTAAAATAGCCGTTACACTATCAACAAAAAACTGGATTTGGTTTATGATAATAATACATTTTGTTTTGTTTATTTCCTATACGCTATATTATAAGCTATATATTGCTTGTCGTGTGTCTTTTCCTTCTATAGTATCGATGATACTGAAAACCTTGAAACAGAGATATTTCCAAAATCGTCCTATCGTGCCATCCCAAGTCTCAAACTAACGATTGTTAATGTTTATTGTCCTGTGGCTCTGAATAATTCTGCTGTAGTAAATTTACAGGAAAAAAGTGCATTTGCAGAGGTCCTGCTGTCCACCATTTTTAGCTCAAGGCACATGACCTCCCACTCCCCAAGGAGAAGTCGCCATATGTCCCACTGACCAGCTCCATCGACAAAGACAGGCCTGCTGCCTCTCTGAACAGAGGATCCAATCTAAAATCAATGGGTAGCACAAAATGCCTAACATGTTTTAATTGATAGTATCGTTACTGCCCTCTCTACAGTTGTATGGGTTTCCAGTCATAATTAAGAGGTGAGAAAGTGCACAAACTGCAATTATCACTGCAGTTACAAATGCCATCATTCCCACTTTTAAGACGGCAGGAGGGAATGAAGAGAGGGTACAGGCCAGTGTGATTGACAGGGGGGGTCAGAGGTTATCTCCATGGAGGGCTAAGATGGAGACAGTTACTTAACATCTGGTGTCTGGGGGTTTAGAGTCCTCCTACCCTGTCCCTCGACTGACAGGAAATCAGTTTCCCTCCTTAATGGCGGGATCACTTTCCCTCAGTTTAAAGTCCTAGTTACGGAAGAGTCCCGGAGTTCCACTTTTTCTATTTGCCAGCCTGTAGGAAGGAATAAGGCTCGGCTCAGTCACGATCGTAATCGAGTGACTCTCCCTCGCCCACCTTTTCTCTGGCAGTTAAACTCGTCTGAATAGCACACTGGGCCGTTGAAACAAGTCGTATGGATTCGTAAAATGACCAAATCTTGGCAGTGAAAGGTACAAACACCTCCTACCAGCTTTGACACGTTTAAATTACAGGAATAGAAATACAAGCTGGTCACCTTCATCTCCTCCTCCTCCTCCTCAGTCTACTGTACTCTCAAAAATACAATCCCCTCCACTGCTATTCGTGACATAAAACGTTGGGCATGCCTGTGGTGGTCACACAGAAACCTTATGTCAGTTTTAGTAAATGGCTTCCATAATTCACCTTATCTTAACGTGCATAAAGTCATACTTGGAATGAGCGATTATCAAATTAAGACGTGGAGTATTCTGACTTTAATAGCAATATCTTGACATATGTATTCGTCTTAATCACAGTATAACGTCCTATTGGGAGTTCTCACAGCATTTTGTGACATCGACATAAGACATTTAGCAATTGCTTGACGATGCATATAACCTGGATATATGTGCAAACATTTTTTGAGCCATAGTATTGCTATGATTAAGTCTTGCAAAAAGCATGTCATCGTTTTGTTTGTCTTTTAACCGTGGTTTCACACTGATGCATTCAGCTACAGCTGGCACTAAAGCACTAAGACTTCCTGGTCGGGAATATGGATGTTAACCATGCAGGGTTTGCACTTCAAAAATCAGCCCTGCCTAATGTTTTAGGATGAAGGAAATTTACTCATCATGCTTGTTAACCCCATAGGAGACCGTGGGTTAAGTTGAAAAGCCATTTTCAACTAAACCTGTACAAGGAAGATCTGCAGAGTCCAGGGCATGTCTGAAAGCAGCTAGTGTGACAGTGGAGGAACCAGGAAATGGAATTCAACCATCATTCTTTCCTATATTTGCATGTTTGTCTTTCCTACATTAACATGCCACAATGACAATGAAAGAAGGCTTGTTGTTGATTTGTTTTTTAATACAATGCAACTCGTAGTTTAATTTAATCACATTGTTAATTGTTAGTGGGTTGATGGACATTATCTATACATTTCTCAGCCGGAGTGGGAGTTTAAAACACAGCCTGTTTGTATTAGATTTTCCCCTTGCACCTTATCCATCTTGTTTCCCCGCCACCATTCCCCATGATGTCAGAGATGCTGGCTCAGCATATCCCCCGGGCGCTGTAGGGAGGCCCAAGCTAAACTCGGATGCAGGATGGTACAGCTTGAAATCTCTGTGGCCCTGAGCTCTCAGTGCGGGCTGCCCATCAGCTCTGCACAAGCCTGCCATGTCCTCTGCCCCCCTCCCCAGAGGCTGCCTCTGTATTCCTCATCGTCACATAAATGAAAGTAGCAGCAAAGCCAAAAAGGCTCAAAGGGCCTGCCTGAAAATAAACAAAAAGATTGGGCTTGAGTCGAGGTTGATTGTCGCAGAAATCCCAGTTTTGACTCTAACTCTACAGAAATTGTTATTTCAATTTCTGTGTGGGTTTAGTTTGTAGAAATAAAGTACTGGTTACATGTTTAACTCTGTTTAATTGTAAATAGACTGTATTTGTATCAAGCGTTTCTCATCTTGATGACCATTCAAAGGATAGTGTACCACCCGCCTTACCTGCTGAGCCACACTCGTGTCAGCTTCCTTCCACAAAATCCGATTCTCAGAAGCCAGTGTGAGGGCTCTGTGTTTACCAGATGCAGTGCTAGTTTCTGAGTAATGAAGGCTAGTTGTGGTTTCTTTGGTGTTACTATCGAGGCAATTGAATGTGAGTAGCAGAGTTGCCACATCTGGGTTTAAAGGCTTCTTTTTAAACATGAACAACGCAGCGGTGGAATTCTCTGCTCAGACGCACTCCCCATCAGCAACTTATCTGGTGGATTTTGGTGAGGGGTGGTGCAGCAAGCAGAGACAGGATGTAAGGTATTAATTCAGCTGCAGAGATCCCCGGTTTTTGTTTGCAGCACATTGACACCGGCATCGGCTCTTATCACCACAAGCTCTCTTGGCATCTTTTTCGGTGTCTTCCAAATGGAATACACTCCTTTTCATTCTGAGATATTAGTTTTTTTTTTTTTTTTTTTTTTCCGCCTGTCGTGTGAAAAACTTCATCAATAAAACCAGGGGGATCTCCTGCTGTGTTCTCACATCGGCTCCTCCTGAGTTTTGTGCAGGCTTTATGCGAGGGGAGAAGCTTCACAGAAATGCTGGAGGCTCTCACTCGGAAATTTGCGTTCTGGATGATCTCTTGAGTTCCTTCCATGTCTGAAAGCTAGCTATTATAACACAAACAATCTCTATTGTGGTGTTTTGTCTTGTTGATTCATTCTAGAGCTGTTCACATGTGCTATTGCTCTTTCTCTCAGTAAATCATTGACAGCAGACCCGTCTCTCAAAGTCGTGGGCATCGGGGAAAAATCCTGATAAATCGGTGGCTCAGTGAACCGGCAAAAAATCCATAGAGTCCAGTCCAGCAGGACACCCAGAGCAGTTACAGCCACATATACAATCTAATTCTGTGGGAAACACTGTGCCAATTTATAACCTCATGTAATTGAGTAATTGTTTTGATAAAATGTCAATCACAATTTCTCAGGTCATGGGGATGTCTTGAATTAGGTTACTTTGTGTGACTAACAGTCTAAGACCTCAGGATGTTCTATTTGCTGTCATGTGTTGCAAGAAAAAACAGGGAGTGCTCACTTTTGACAAACTTTGTACTGGCCTTTTCTGAATCCTGCCTCTCTCTGTCTTTTCAGGAAATCAAACCCCAGAGTCATTACAACCAAGGCTACAGTGAGAATGTCAGTCGTAAAAACCATGTGGACGACTACAGCACCTGGGACATTGTCAAAGCCACACAGTGAGTGGATAATATGTACATGTGTGTTGTCAGAATTCCTACTGTTTTGTCACTGGGAGGTGGACATTGTTTACGACTTACAATTTATTGGCCTAATTAAAGCAGCAGCATCTCTGGAATCAACATGTGTACTCATTTATAAAAGTTGCCAAGCTACATTAATTTTAAATCCGGAACCACCACTTTGTTTTTGACTGTGGTTTATGATTCAGTCTGTGCTAAAAAAAGAAGTCACAGGCTGGTGAAAGAATTCCTGGGTGTGATGAAAAGAAATGTGTAGATGTGTGCCTGATAAGACAATGAAAGCTTTGTCTGACTTGTTTTGATTCGAGGTTTGGGATATCCCCCATTTAAGATGTTGTTGTGTTGTTTCTCTATGCATGTGTGCATTTTGTCAGTGTGTCTTTATGTTTTATTTGCTTCACCCTGTACTTATTCGTGTATGCACACATATTTGTCTGTGAGGAGACCTTAATCCCACCCCCACTCCTCTTCCTCAGGTACGGCATCTTCGAGCGGTGCAGGGAGTTGGTGGAGGCGGGCTTCGACGTTCGGCAGCCTGACAAAGAAAATGTTACCCTCCTCCACTGGGCCGCCATAAACAACAGGATAGACTTGGTCAAGTGAGTCACCGCTATCGTGTAGGATGTTGACGGTGGTTGTAGCTTTGAGGTTCAAGGTTTTCAGGTTGTTTTTCAAGGGTTGTGAGTCTGAACACTGAACGGGTGTGAGTTATAAAAGTGAAACTCAAAATTCAGTATCGGTTAGGCTGTAATCTCATACGTCCTGTATGAATCCACCAAACTTCCTCTCCTAGCAGTTAGTTTCACCAGATCTCTCTGTGTCTAACATCCTTCTACTATTTCATTTCCTTGTTGAAAAAAAAAAAAGCCAACAGTTTAAAGTGTTTATTAAAGTCTGCACCAGTTTCACATCTCACAACCAGATTAGATTCATAAAAAGTGTTCACAATCTTGTGTAGATGTAAAACAAAGTTAAACCTGATAATTGTGTTCTTGTGTGTAGATACTACATATCAAAGGGAGGCTTAGTTGACCAACTGGGAGGAGACCTGAACTCCACACCTCTGCACTGGGCCACCAGGTAACAGAAACTCACAACAGATAACACGTCTGCCATGTGATCGTCACATTTCACCCTGGGCGTGTGTTCACCTTTTTTGACCTGACAATATGCATGTTTCTCTATTATCTTTGTTCACAGTATTGTAATTGAAATGCTTCTTTTGATTCATATATTTTCCTTGCGATGGTCCAAAGTTATAACAACTGAATCTAAAGCTGCTTTATGCACTGAATCCTGCACATTTTCCTGTAATTTTCCAGTAAGAATGCAAACCTCCGTCTCAGTCGCTCTTGGGTTATTCCCTAAACGTTTCCTGCCAGCCCTGTTGTAAAAACTCTGGAACATGTCCAAGTGAGCCCATGTGAGAATACAGCAGGACAATTCACACCAACAAGTGGGCGTTCTGAGGACGTTTCTAACCCATGAGGGAGGTGCAAATACTTCAGGGTGAAACAGAGGTGCAATACAAAATATCAACTTGGAAAGACAATGAGATTTGATTTCCTGCCTGCTCTACCCAGACGACACCACCCACCTGAATATTTTGGACATTTTCTGGAGTTTGTTGGTAAACAGCTTAAGAAAGATATATTTTAGCCTCTCGTCCAGTTGATAGTCCATTGTAGGCTTATTTTAGCATTGACGCAATCGAGCAGTGCAAAGTTAACTGTTACCACTCATCAGCGCGGTTGTTTTACTAGTAGAACCTCCATCTGATTTGGGTAGTCTGAAGGTGTTTTTTTTCCCCCTTCTTTTTTGTAACGATCACTCAGTTGTGCTGTAAACTGAGGTGAAGGGACTGGTTGCAGGTGATCCGCAGTCGCCACTGTGACCCCCAGTTAGCAGACATGGGGGGGACATGAAGCTCCCTCCTCCTGAATTATTAATCGGTTTGACAACAGGCATAGGAGTCCTGTGTCGGTGTCCACCCCCCCACATCCCCTCCACCTACCAATGACCTTTAAATGCCCCTCGTCGACTCTTGGCTATATGACCTCAGTTATTCATGCACTTAACAGAGCTAGCCGTGTTGGGTGTTACTGGCTTTGTCTACTCGGGTATACACACAGCAAATTAAGGGTTTTGTGTGGTGAAAGACACACACACACACACACATAGACACACACCTTCTTCTCTCTGTCCTTTTTCCTATATTGTCCCGTGTGGAGAAGTATACATTGCAGACATGGTTAGTAATAAAGCTACAATTTGAAAGGCTCATATACTGTTTGCGATAAAAACATGCAAATCCCAAGGGAGACATTACATAATAAGACAGGACAGGTCTCTCATATAATGGGCAGATATAATGGTTTAATAGCAGTAAAGGTTTTATAAGAACTGATGAGAAAACCCTGATCACCCAGTCTTACAACTATACATCTGTCTGGAATTTCAGTACTTCTGGCACCAATTCCACTTGGAATAAGGACTAACTAATAACATATTAGTGGTCACAGACAGAGGTCACTGTGACTTCATAAAACATGTTTTTGGCCATAACTCACAAATAATGAGAAAATACATTTTTTAATTAAATATCTTGTTTGTTATTTCTGTTATTTGAATTCCCCCAAAGTCTTCACGATATATGAAACTGATATGTACTGGAGTAAGCCATCTTTCTAAATCATTGTTTGTCTTCTTCCAGACAAGGCCATCTATCCATGGTGGTGCAGCTCATGAAATATGGCGCCGACCCATCTTTGATTGACGGCGAGGGCTGCAGCTGTGTCCACCTGGCAGCCCAGTTCGGCCACACCTCCATCGTAGCCTACCTTATCGCCAAGGGAGCGGTAGGAAACACTCTTTCCAGAAGGCTGAAGCTTTGTCTCTTGTCAGTAGGGGTGTAACAGTACACAAAAATCCCGGTTTGGCACTTACCTCTGTTGAGGTCATGGTTCGCTATGTTTTCGGTACAGTAGAAACAAGGAACAGAAAACTGATTTTTAGTTTATTTTTATTCAACCCTGGTTAATTAAAATATAATATGTAATCATTATTACATATATTATTTAAAAAAATAAAATCTTCAAAAAATGTAACCGTCCACATAGTTTGCAGAGAGGGTGTGATGCCCTGCTGGTACCAACCATGTCATCACTCTGTTGATGCCGTTTCCAAAGAGTTGACATTGTGCCAACAGCTACATATCAGATAGCAGTTGTGCAATGTTGCCATACGGCTTTTGTATGATCCACTCGTTGTTGTACGTCGTCATTATAGTGACTGCTACACTGAAGTTTTCCTACACAGTGTACTTAAATGATGAGGGAGGATCTTCACACTCTTGTTTGTCTGTGGTCGCTCTGACCACGAGCCTACAGCCCATCAAGTCCTTCGCTAAAGTTGTACCTCAGAGTTTGAGACGCACAATAAGTTCCACCCGTGGACTCGTTACTTTTGGTTCGGTACACGTGCGTACCGAACCAAAAGGCCTGTACCGGAATCTTTCACTTCGATTACATGTACCGTTACACCCCTACTTGTCAGTAGGAACAATTTAAATGGATGAAATGGCCCTTAACACAACAGCAAGTGTAGTTGTCACTCTACACAGTTTCCTCAAATGTTTTTATCCCTGTTTATCTGTTTTTGTTTGGCCTTTGTGAGCCACTTAGGTTCAAGGCTGTGCTTTGACAGAAAATTCTACCGTTGCTCTCCATCAGGGGGAGCCCGATCACCTCTCTTGTATTCCTGTTGCCTCTCACTTGCTCCTCAGCTTTTTCAGCGTGTAACTGAACCTTCCCTCTCTAACAGGACGTGGATATGATGGATCAGAACGGCATGACTCCTCTGATGTGGGCGGCTTACAGGACACACAGGTGTGCAACACTTACATTTTGAAGTCCACTTAAGCCCATGTACAAGCCGGAGCATGTTTCTGCTGACGGCAGACACGCACGGAACATTCTCGTGTGAATGAGCAGTAATTCATTAGACAAACTGCTGACCGAGGGAAACAAGTCTCAGTCTTGCTGCTCTGCTCTATATGAATAATCCTGACAAGCTATTTTTCTCTGATTTATATATTCAGCAATTAAATTTACTACAATAGTGGTTAATTAGCTGATTAAAATGGAGATGAAGAATGATGTAGAAACGTCTTGAGTTTTGTAAGTGAAAAATGCATTGAAAGAAAGGACAGTTTTCATGTGGCATTTTCTTTCTAGCACATGGAATTTTCTTTTTACGTCTGTTATACATCTATTGTTGACCACAGACTTGTATTTGTTTGGTTAGGTGGGTTTCTTAACCCTGAGTGAGTATCACCCACTGGAAGAACAGTAACTTAAAATGTAGGGAAAATGTGTTGGTACTTTAAAAACTGAAATTGGAATATTGTTAGAACTAACAATGTCATGACATGTTATAGAAAACAATATACAAGTATTTGTATTCTACTAAACTTTTTTTTTTAAAGATGGTGATGTTTTAAATTTTAAATCCCTTATGGAACAATCAACTTACCTGCATTAATGGGTTTTAAATCCATACAAATTGCACAGTCATCTCATTAAGTGGATTTCATAACTCAATTTGACTTGATTTCTGCCTCTATGTGATAGTGTGGATCCCACCCGGCTGCTACTAACCTTCAACGTTTCTGTCAACCTTGGGGACAAATATCACAAGAACACAGCGCTGCACTGGGCAGTGCTGGCCGGCAACACCACTGTCATCAGCCTGCTATTGGATGCCAACGCTAACGTTGATGCACAGAACATCAAGGTAAATTACTTCCTCATGTCTCTGTACTCTGTCCTAGCTGTTTCATGCTGGTAATAGTTAGTTCTGTGAGGCTACCAGTGCACAGACTTGTCTTCTGTCCCTTTTCAGGGGGAAACGCCGCTTGATCTTGCCAAGCAAAGGAAGAACGTCTGGATGATCAATCACCTACAGGAAGCGCGGCAGGCAAAAGGCTACGACAGCCCGTCCTACCTAAAGAGGCTGAAGATGGACAAGGTACACACACACACACATACACACACATATAAGAGAGTCACAGAGTCACTTCTTATCAAGTCTCACTGTGTAAACAAAAAAACTAAAAAAAGTTTTGATGTTCGTGGGGAAACCTTACATTTTCTATCTCAGTTGAAGCGGACATGCTCAGACCAGCTTGTCCAGGTTGAACTTCTTTGCATCCCAAGTGCAACAGCATGCCTGGGGTGGGTAGTGTGTCAGACTATCAACAGTTTCAGGAAGTAGATGGTTCTTTAAATGACCTGTTGCATTAAACAATGTGACCACCTGGAAAAATTTGAACTAAGCAGGAAGCAAACCATCTAATCTGAGCAGAGAGGGTGGTCATTCACATGCGACCTGATAATGAACTGGAATACAATGAACTTGACTACCGGAATACGGGATGTTCCGATATTTTCTTGGTTTCCTGACAGAGTGGGTGATTTCAATACATCTGTGGTCAGTTATTTCCTGCCCTGGTAGAAGTTCTGTATTGTTTTCTGTTTGTTACTGTCCCTGAATGTTTTTATTTGTCGATTTTTGCCACTGAATACGTGTTTTAACTCGGCTTGTGTTGTCTTTCCTCTATTCTGCTGGGACATAATAAGTTAATGAAGGTACATTTTAGATTTACACAAAAATTGCATTAAAGGTAGAAAAATCGATGCCCATTCTTTGACAATGTCACTATAGATTAAGTGGATTGTAGATTATTACATGCACATCCCATTGAAGTCTGTTGTTTGTCTCAGCTTTAGTCCAGATCCCTTCTGTCAGACCTAGTGCTTTAGTGAGTAGAGCTTCATAGGCCATAAGTGTGAAATACACCTGCTGCTTCCTTCCTCGCTGATCATGTCACAGGGCTGTTAAAGACATAATACCCAACCTAGATAAAAAACAAAATAGGTTGCATTTCACTTGTTGAGGGTCAGGACACCTCGCTTTGCTCCCCCCTCCTTTTTATGTCATGTCTCTCTCTACTTGTCTCACTTGTTTTTTTTGTATCCGGCCTCCTCTTGCAGGAGTTCAGGCAGAAGGTGATGCTGGGAACGCCCTTCTTGGTCATCTGGCTAGTCGGTTTCATTGCTGACCTGGATATCGACTCGTGGCTGATCAAAGCCCTCATGTACGCCGGTGTCTGGATCTCCGTGCAGTTCCTCTCCAAGTACGTGTCAGTCACATCAACACACTTACACTCACACACACACCTCATCGATTTCTGTCTGCTTTGTTTTTTGCTTTATAATGGGTGGAAGACATATGTAACCATAATTCTTTCTCGCTTGACTATACACTGTTTTTTTGTTGTTGCTTGATTTTGTTGGTTAAACTTCTATCTACAAATTCTATCAGCTATTTTGATGATGACCCACTAATGCAGAAGCCAGAACAGAGTGTTGGCTTCCTATTCATCCGTATGTGCTACAGTGAGCAGGTTTCACATGTGTAGGAAGAGTACCTTGATGTATTGAACACATTCATTAAGTGTAACTGTGAACAATATTTGATGGTTAGTGGTTAAGGACAAAAAAACAACCAACATCTTCATTGTTCTTCTTCTGTCTTCTCTTCTCTGTGTGCAGGGCTTTCTTCGACCACTCCATGCACAGCGCCCTGCCTCTGGGAATCTACCTGGCCACCAAGTTCTGGATGTACACCACCTGGTTCTACTGGTTCTGGAATGATATCCTTTTCTTTCTTTAGACTGCATTAGCATTGACTTTAGGGAAATACTAAAGAAGATTGATGCCATTGTAATGTCAGTACAGTTAATATATAGCTACTGCTACAGCCAATTAGATAAGCTCAGCATAAAGACTAGGGATGGGGAAACAGCTATCCCTGCTCTGTTCACAGGTAACATAATCTACATTAAGTTTTTATGTACAAAATTGCATTTGAATATTTGTGTTACTTACCCCCTTACTTGCACATACTACTGTGACATTGAATCAAAACGTTTTGGCATTTAGCTGGCACTCGTATAGACCTCTGTACCTCTTTCCAGCCACTCAGAGTGACAGATGGGCTTTTGTGTCCACATTAAGTCACATATCTGTATTCACCCACAATCCACTTGTGTGTGAAGTGAGTTGCCAGAGGTTTGAGACCTGGCACACACATCATCTCATTACTGGAGTAAAGATTACAATTTAAAAACCTTGTAGTTCCGTTCCATGTTCCTCCAATGGGCTGTTTGTTCTTGGCTTATTAGATCTTTCAATCGTGCTTTTATGTATTGGGTCAACCGATATATGATTTGCAAATGTTATCTTTAAGCAGGAAGATCACAATAAAATAAGGGCTCGTACAATTGAATTGTATTTTGCTAGAATAAGACAAAACACTACTAGGATAAGTGCTCGTGTTTCAGGCAAATTTCAGTGGATTGAAGGAGTTGGAAGAGAGAAAGCTGTGTACAAAGAGGAGTTCATGGACATGAAGGCTCCAGAAGCTGATATGTTACGTGTCTAAATGAACACGCCGCTTCTTTACTGTGTTTCATAATCGGGAACAGTGTGGTTAGTGTGTAGCAGCTGCTGGTTCAAACCCAACAAAGCGACTCCAAAGAGTTTCTCATGGCCACAGCATGGCTCCTTTCTCATGTTATTCTGTTCATGGAAGAATGGCTGTTCTTTTTCCGGAGCCACTAATTGCAGGAGGTGAGCGGGGAGTACTCGTTTGTGGAAAGCTTTTAATTTAATGCCTCATTGCTTGACTAATGGGAAGGGAGAGGGTCTTTGACCTGAGGTTGTTGAAAGAAAAAGTGTGCTCTAAGGGTCTTTTAATTTTTCATGTTGTTGGAGATGTGTTTTGAGCATGTTTTTCATGGATGTGTGGCAACTACTCAGCAGTAAATAGATGGGACCTCACTGCAGTAAAGTGTCCTGACCTGCTGATGTCCATTCATCTTCAAAGAGCAAAGATTCTATGAGGTTTACATCCCGTGCAATGTTAGATGTTTGTTCGTACATGGATCATTCACCACGTTGGAATTGTCCCTTTGACAACAGACAAGTCTCGTCTTGTGTGAAGACATGCGATTGAGAAAAACACTGCTTCTTTCAGACCTCTCTTTTGTCCCCCAGCTATCAAGCCTGTCATTAGGTGTATGTGTGCGTGTGTGTCATGAATCATTTTGCTCTAACGGTGTCTCTCCTCAGCCTTTTCAGTCCACAGACGTGCTGGTTCATGCTTTATGACATCATCGAGACATTAGATATTTCTCCTACAAGACTGCAGTCGTGGTCTATTCTGTTTTGTTCCGCCGCTCAATAGGAGATTTGGGGTTGACATTTGGTTTTGTCCACTTTTTTCTACTTTTGAATCAAGTGTAATGTTTCTCAAGAACACCGTGAGACCGAAGGATGTTGTGCTTGTTGCGACGAGTATCGTTTTGATACTTTCACCCCACTAGAACAAATGTCAAGTTAAGGTCCAAGTGTGTTGTCAAGTATGATGTGTTATCACAGGCCCACACTCAACATCTGGAAGAAACATCTGCTGTCCTAGAGAGTAAAGATGAAATAATCGTTTAAATAGAAGTAAAATGAACTGAGGGATGTGACAGGGAAAAGTGTTGAGTCATCGTTTTCTGAGAAGCAACATTTTTGCTTGAAATTTGACACTTTCTGATTAATTTATTTGAATTGACTAATCCTGTAACAGTCGCGGCTCTGCCTAGTTGTGTGCGCAGGAAGTGAAAAACATAGTTGGGAATATAAAAGAGAACCTCATTCTGCATGATAGTCCAAGCTAATCGCTGGGGGAAGTGTTTGTGATTGATGGATTTCTGAAATTTATCAACAAAAATTGTTTGATGTGAAAACGTGTGTGGGTTTCAGTCCCATTTCGATCATCCGACAGCACTGCAGTTGAAGCGTAGCAATGCTTTTTTACCTCCTCCTTTGTGATCTCCTGTGTGATGCCTAGGGAGGAATCGGTTTACTCGGTCTGACCCTTCAGAGCCTGGTTACGTAAACTGTGGCCTGGGGCCCAGCGTGGGTTAACATTCATTCTGTACGTGCCTGCAGAACTGGTGACCCTCGATTGAACTTGTATTTGTAGATGGGATACAAACCTTTCATTGGTGTTAAGGGCTGAAGGATTCCAACAAGTGGTTTAAAGTGTCTTGTCCAGACTTTATGGTCAAATATAAAGAGATTCCTTTTCATTTGACCTTTTACTTTTTGTTCAAACTTTTGAGTGAAGTTGCAAGGAACTGATAACCACAAGGACCTGATCTGCTGTTGGTTTCTTAGCAGCCCCAATGTCTGTTAGGCAGTTTCATTATTTTGCCTGGTATTTTGCAAGTCTTTGTTCTACCTTCAAACGGTGTGTCTACCATTCCTGACCCACTTTCTCATAATGTGAGCTTCTTATCCTCTCGAGGCCTCTGGTGGAAATCAGATCAAATGACAAAGTTATGAGCTGAGCGATGCTACTTCTTTTGTCCTTCCCCGGCCCAGATCATATTTTCCTTATGTCTCAGGTGAAAAAAAGGGGGAAGACTTGCTCATAAAATGCTCTACCAGCAGGGTTGAAGATTTGAAAATGACAGATTTGTGATGTGTGGAATTAAGCAAGAGTGAAGAACTGATGAAAGAAGACACTGACCGCTTTGTAGAAACAATAAAAACAGAGCTTTGATCTGTATCAGTTTAACTTTAGTCAAAACGAAATGATATCTGCTCTTCATTAAGGGTGCAACGCATCACAAAACTCACTTCTTTTAATAACATAAGAGATCTCTAACATTTTGTTCCTTTGATTTATTTAGAGCTGTACTCTGGTCTATTTATCTAATGCTAGCCCGGTCTCTCCCTCTTGCATGCTCGTGATATGGTCCATTAAGTTTTTACCGTCCACACAGGCACTCAGATGTCATAGTTTCGGCTGGAGCTGTGCGTATGCAGGAATTGCATGCCATGCAGTTGTCTCACAAACGAGAAGTAGTCTGTGTACCTGTCATTCAGGCACTGTTGCGCGTGCATGTGCCCCTGTGGTATGGCCACAGACTGGATCCACTGTGTGGGAATCATTGGTCTTATGTGCCGGGTGTCAGGATGATGTAGCTTCAAATGTGTGGCCATGCTAGATGTATTGCCAATACCACATTGTTTATTTTCCCACAGTGCCTACATACCATAACAGTTTTATACACCATCCTTCCTCCATTATCAGTATACTGAACTGGGAATGAGCCAAAATGGTTGCGTGCATTGCAGCCCTTCAACAGATAAGTGGATACTAATGGGAAGGCGTTGACTCTCTGTCCCACTGAAACCATTTGTCTGAGGAGTTGTATCCAACCCTGGCTCAACCTCTGCCACTCCACTGGTCATTGAGTTACTAGACCAATGAGGCACTCCAGTGAGCTCCTTACTTATCAGGTCATTTCAGACGGGTGATCTGTCAACCCCCTCTTCTTGATGGAGGTACTTTAGAAGATCAATCTCCATATGGTCCTCGGGGATGTGTAGAAGCTTCTCTCGCTCTGTCAGAAAGTGCTTATCAATGAAATCATAACTGCGCTGCAGGGATGACCACAGAAGCTCAGTGGTCTGGTTCCTTGTCAGTAACAAACCACAGTAGTTGTTGAGGCATGTCATTTCTGTGCCTGCAGTGTCTCACAGTTACTAGAAGCTGATTTTCCCAACGCACCTCGAGGGCTGCAAACCTTTGCGTCTGCTTCACAGGATTTATTCGTTCATCAGTTGTGGTTCTGTCGTTTTGGTTTTAACATCAAGTGTGTTTGGACAAAGCTGATCTCAGACTGCTGCCTTTGCGCACACATTTCAGGAAAGCATTCTCCCACCATTGTGTTGCGGACCCCAGGAAGAATCACTGCTGCAGTGCTGGAGCTAATGGGGATCCTAACAAGCTAACATAGACTGTGGCCATTTTCAAAATCCCCTTTGCTTTTGGAATAACGAGAGTAACCTCCATGGTAGTTGTTGGCATCGTTTAATCACACAGTCAACTAAACTTGTTGTTTTTATGGCGTTTTAAATTGGTACCCTTTTAAGTTTAAGTTTTACCATTCTCAAGGCACTTGGGATCCAAATGTTTTTTTTCACTTTGTAATAACTTGTTTAATTTTAAGTCTGGAATATGATCCAGACACATTAATGCAACACGTCGGCCAAAAATGGAAGCTTAACAGTATGGAAGCTTCTTTGGGGGGATTATTCCAGTAAAGAAATATTGCACACCCATAAAGTCAGTGGACAAAACCATATGTAAAATGCCTTTTTAAACTTTTTTCGACCTTGGATGAAGTAAAACCCTTTTATGTCAGTCATATGCTGCCTTCCACTGACACTTAAATGCTTTCAACATGCAGCAGTGTCTTTATTCAGCTTGTTTGACCGAACACTGTCACACGCAACAATTCATTTCACACAATATTGCTCTTGATTTGTTTTCTTTTGGATCCTATCATGATGATTGACTCATAGTTTTGTCTTACAAATTGAAATGTTGAGTCACCCGTTAGCAAGTGTTGATGCTTTTGCAGTGTGTGTCATTCGGCTGGTTTCCTCTGGGAAACACACGAACACACACACGCAGCACTGACTGTACTTAGGCTAATCCACAGCTGTCACAACATGTTATCTTATCTCTCCATGGTTAGACACCAGGCTGTTGAACCCACACATTTTTTTTCCATAACTTAGCAATCGCATGTCTGTTGTGTGTTAAAATTGATGTGCACATTTGAACCTTCCTCCCTTACATTTAAAATTGACTGTGAAACATGTTCACACAAGCAGTGTTTGTGTAACAAAGAATCTAAGTATATATATATATATAAGAACAGCCTTTCCTCTGTGGAAGCAGGAATGCTTTATGGTGTCTTGTATTCATGGAAGGAAGTCATGTTGAGCTGTTGTGACAGACTGAAAAGATCCCTCCTTGACACGGTGAGTCGAGTTCAGACAGTCTGTCTGTTCGTCATGTTGTTATGACGAGAATCACTGACTCACTTTGACGGTAATTGTAGTAAAATACACCGAAAAACTTGACACAACACACAAGTTTTTGTCATGTTTGGCTGACGTCAGCTGAGTATGTACGCGGAGCAGCAGCAGGTGTTGGTGTGAGTTGGTCATCACGTGGACCTGGACACACCTACTGTTGCAGGAACGACCACAGAAGTGGTTTTGTGTATTTTGGCAGGTGTTGAAAGGTCTGTGAATAGATTTAATCAACACGATAGCGTCACAACCGGATGTAAACAGGTGTGTAATTGAAATCACAATGAAGAGGTGGACGTGATCCTACCATGAATGTTGACCACTGATGTTGTAACGTAGTAATGACTACGGAGTACTCATGGGTTGGCCTGGGCCTGCTGTGTTCCCATTACGAGATAGTTACTGGTTATAGTATAAATATACAGATTTGTAATCGTTCAAGCTACAGTCTTATAAGTGTGCTTCTGTAAATTCATCAAGATGTGATTGAAATATAGACTTTCAACTTTATTTTAAGGGGTTTAACAAAAACATCACATTGACAGTTAAGGAATTATTGTTACTTTCTTAAATAGTCCCTCAATTTCAGAGGCTTTGAAAGTAATGGTTGTGCTGTGTTACACAAAGGACAGATGAAGCTCCAGGCAGCAGCAGGTTACACCAGCACCTGTAATAACGCTGCAGCTTTAAATGAGTCAGTCCAGTATTAGTAGTAGCAGCAGTGTGTTTTAAGATGATTTGAAGTTTCTTGTGATGAAAGTAACAAACTAAAAGTGTGCAGAGAACAGCTGTTTGTCCACCATCTTCCTTAACCTCGCTGCACATCTACCTTTTGCCACTGTCCATCTGCCCTTCCTGATAAACACCCTGTTTCTGTTCTACAACTTTGGAAAGTCTTGGAAGTCGGACCCAGGAATCATAAAAGCGTCAGAGGAGCAGAAGAAAAAGGTTGAGTTATACTTTGTGCTCACTATGACTTGTTTGGTGTTTTTTTCCCCCACTCGCACGTAAACATTTTTCGACACTGTTTTCTTATGTCACGTGTGATGTTAATTGAGCTGTGAACATTTGCCCGGTGGGTTCTCCGGTCCACTGCCCACAGTGGTCGTCCCTCTCTGTACCCTACTCTGGCCTCCGTCCCTCATTATCTCACTCTGATCGACAACGACAGGGACTCAGCGTCTTACCAGGACCCGATTGTCCTGTGTCCTGTGATTGATGATGAGCTAAATTTACCCTGCATTGTTAGCACAGTGCAGGCTAGTCAGCCCCCTCCGATCAAAAGCTTCAAAGTCTTCCCTCCGCTGCAGAGGATCTCCTTCCACCTCTTGTTTTCCTTTGACACATGCACATAAGATGTTTTCTAACTTCAGTTTATTTGCACAGAGACGAGCTGTAAAAACAAGATGATAAAAAACCCACAGGAGGAGCAACTGTCTCATTTGCACAGATTAGATAAATCCTGTTCAAGGTATATTGCCTTTTAAAAAAGAAAACGCACACGAAAGTGAGTCATACTGTAAATCTCATCGTGGCCTTTGTCCCAGTCCACCGTGAATCAGCCAACTTTCCAGAGTGATCATCCAGCTGGAAACCCTAGCTTCAGCCTGTGCACCTATCAGTAGGTCTTTTGTTGCTCTGCCAAACAGACCTCAGCGAGATGAGTTTCTCAGTTGTTGATTCATTTTTCTGCCATGTCTTTCTCTTCATCTTTTTTTTTTTCCTTCATTTGTTTTTAAAATCCTGCTCTTTATTCTCGTTTCTTCACTCCAGACGATCGTGGAGCTGGCGGAGACAGGCAGCCTGGATCTGAGCATATTCTGCAGCACCTGCTTGGTAAAGTCTATCTCCTTCCCCCCTTCCCCCACAGGAACTGATAATGCATATTAGGGATTATGTCAATAAGCAGACTCTTCATTTTAAGGATTCCTTATTTGTGTTTCTTGACAGATACGGAAGCCTATCAGGTCCAAACACTGCGCCGTTTGCAACCGCTGCATCGCCAAGTTCGACCACCACTGCCCTTGGGTGGGGAACTGTGTCGGTACGTCGGCGTACACCACTGCAGATTTATGATCATGTCAACAACCACAGCAACACATTCACTTCTCAACAACCAGCTGCTCCTAGTTTTCCTCCTCAGGTGGAAAGTTTTGACTCTATTGTTCCAGAGCTTTAGATTTCCCTTAGCAACACATGTCCTCACTAGAGGCTCTGCTCTGACTTTATTCAGTTTTTTATGCACAACAAAGAAGAACTGAGGGAAAACTGGGAGATGAGGGGATCAAATATTTTGATCTGCTTGATTGTAAAAATTAAGCTTTATGACATAAAAACCTCCAGTGGGACTTAAAAAAGTCCACATCCTTAAAATCATGAGTAATGACAGAAGCTGAATGCAGTGGAGAATTATTCAATTATGTCCTTCATCCGTTGGAAAGTGAAGTGTATGTACTTTCTTTATTAGGCCTTCCAGTGAGATCATTTTGTTGAAAGCTGTGTTTTATTTGTGAAGGTTAGGTTTTGTGTAAAGGGAAAGGAAAAGCGTTTTGTCTGCGAGTGTCCTTACACAAATCGAAGTGTGTGTGTGTGTGTGTGTGTGTGTGTGCGTGTGCGCGGGGGGAGGTGTGTCGTCTGCACTCTGGAGACATTCGTGGAAGGAAGGCGGGCAGGGGTCCTGTAGCACTTCCATTCTTCTGTTGGTCAGGATGAAGCTTTAAAAGTGAGGAAACTGTCTGAACAAACAAAAAGTTTGGCCTCATGATCACTGGGACAACGGTCCAGTAAAAAAAGTGACACAAAAAGCTTTTAAGATGCGGTGAGGGTGAGCTTTCCTTGTACTGCATGTTGTGTTTTAGAGGGTACATCTATAGCAGGTGCACTGACTGTCTCAACAGATAATATCATGATGTTATGTTCCCTCATAAGGCGTTAATAGATAGTTAATAGACGGCTTGGTCTATGTTGAAGCTGAAGGCAATGAGTATCTGTGACAACCAATCACCCTGTCAAGTCTGCAGTTATCTTCTTACCTCTATGACTGTAAAAGGCCTAATTTGCAAACATTTCCATGACAAGATACATTTAACAGTTACTCCATTGTACCAGTATTAAATGCTGGGCCAGACGCAGACTTATCATTTCAAGTTTTCCTTCTGTCCATCCCATTCCCATAAACACAGTACTGCAGGAACGCCTCATTCATGTGCTGATTGTGACAAAATTCAATGTAAAGGTCTAACAGGATAAAGTAAACAATTACATTTTATATCCAAAAGATTAAAAGTCAATTTCACTCTGAGTTCATAGCGCTAATTCTTGTTGACCATGCTAGCGCAGAGGTGTGGTTCTGTTGTTGGCTGTGTCTCCTTTTTTTTTTTTTTTACCCATCCTCCCTCTGCTCCTGATACTGGAAGATGGTGTATACTGATGGACATTGTCTCCACCGCCTCCCACTATCCAGAAATGAAAACAAAATATTCCACATTTGGACAGAAACAATCTCTGAGGGAAATGTATCCGATGTGTACTCTAGTGATCACTTTAGTACTCCAGTATACTTTAGTTTACTTAGAGTTTTTAAGTTTATTTTGGTCCATGTCCGATCCACTATCATAGAGGAGGCGGGGTTTATAGCCTATTGCAACCAGCCACCAGTCGGCTTCACTTTAGGGGAGCAATCACGTCGTCCATCTTTACAAACAGTGTATAAATGAAACCAAAATTGTGAACAAACCGATTAGCATGTTAGCATTCGGCTCAAAGCAAAAGTGTATTTGAATTTGACATTTTTTTGTCCTTTCCTCTGCAGGAAGTGGGAATCACCGCTACTTCATGGGTTACCTGTTCTTCCTGCTCTGCATGATCTGCTGGATGATATACGGCTGCATCTCCTGTGAGTCAAAAAGGCCTTTTCTTTTTATTCATTACATCAGCACAACACATACATCTTCCTGTTCCTCTGCTAACCTCTTGACTTCATCTTCTCTGCCCTCAGACTGGAGGATCCACTGTGCCACCAATTACGCCAAGGATGGCTTCTGGCTCTATCTGACCCAGATCGCCTCCTGCTCCCCCTGGATGTTCTGGATGTTCCTCAACAGCATCTTCCACTTCATGTGGGTGGCGGTGCTCATCATGTGTCAGCTCTACCAGGTCCGAATTGACTTTTTCTACTTCTGAGTCCAGCTACCACAATATCAGTGTTATAATCTCGGGCCAGTTTGGATTGTAATCGAATTTTCTGTGATCTTTACTTTTCCCTGTTGTCAGATCGCTGCTCTGGGAATCACCACCAACGAGAGGATGAACGCTCGGAGATACAAGCACTTTAAAGTCACCGCCACGTCCATCGAAAGCCCATTCAAGTAAATGCTCCTCTGTTATTTGTTGGCTACAGAGAGCTGAGAGTGTGGATCTCAGCAGGGCTTCAGGAATAACATTTAAAGGGTCGCCTCGCCCGAATGAGGAAAAAACACATGTTCTCATTTAACACTGGTGATCAAACCATGTTTAATATTTAATGAAAATGTTTTTCCAACTGAGTCTCTTACCGGTAAGAAGTTAGATGTTTTTGTGTGATAGAGAATTTTTTTTATTTTTTGGATACAGAGGAAATAGTCCTATTGACAAGAATAGACGACTTGTGTTTTTTTTTTTTGACCATTGCCTCTGAGTGTCTCCAACGTGAGAAACTGAGTGTCCGCATCCTAACACATCTTCTTAACTAGTTGGGGCACATACCTCCACCAAGGCTAATACCCTATCTCGCAATGTCAAATCAGTGTTCACCATTAATTATCCAGACTGTGGAAGGCCATCATATTCTAGTTTGTCCGGCCACAGTTTCGACCAAACACTGTGCAAGGTACCAGATGACTGTCTCTTTTCTTCAGTAATTTAAACCTATAATATCTGAACCAAAGGTCCATTGTGGGGCCATCGGTTGTTTTTGCAGAATAACACTTCTGGAAGAGTCTTGACACTGTTGCCACTAACTGAAGCCACTCCCCTCTCTCTCTCTCTCTCTCTCTCTCTCTGTGTTCCTCTCTCTCTCTCTTTCTGTCTGTCTCTCTACAGCCACGGGTGCATCCGGAACCTAATAGATTTCTTCGAGATCCGCTGCTGTGGTCTGATCCGGCCCGTGGCGGTGGACTGGACCACGCAGTACACAATAGAATACGACCAGACGTCTGGCTCGGGCTACCAGCTTGTGTAGACAGAGGAAGAGGACGATGCCGAAGAGGAAGGAGGCGATGGGGGGGGGGCAGGTGGAAGTTGAGTGCGGCTGGACGGATGAATAGTTTTGAAGGATTGCTCCCCCCCTCCTCTTCCCATCCCCACCCTCACAGTTGCGATTATATCGAAGTGATGCTGTTCTCGGGAGCGCTTGCTTTTTTTTTTGGACCATCTCTCCCTCACCGATCAAAACACTTTGGGGAAAAAGAAAAAAAATAATCAGCCAGGACTCGCATGCTGTTACAGGGCAACACCACAGCCACACCCCGCTCTCTCTCTGCCCGCACCACCACCGTTACTACTATTAATACTACTACTACTATTCTACAACATCAGATGTCTTTACCGTACCTTCACCGCTATCCAGCGCCCCTCCGCTTCGCCTCCCCTCCCGAAGCCCTTTGGACGGTGTGATGCTGCCAGGCACGAGCGGAGGGGAGGGAGGAAGACGGACGTGAGGAATTACAAAATAAAAGCTCTTCTATTTGTACTGGAGATGCGATGCCGCAGAGACAGCAGCGCCACGAAGTGGCAGTTTCGCTCTTTCCCCCCTCCTTTCCCACTTTAAACCCTTATTTATCGTGTCCCTGTTGATGTGCCCTGTATGTATTTCCGGTTTTTGATTGGTTCGGGAACCCTGGCGTTCCTGTGAGAATTAACTGTGGTGGCTAAAGTAAAGTTGCTCTTGTTTTTTGTTTTGTTTTTTAAATCATGTATTTGTTCCTCAGTATGATAGAGATAAGGGAATGTCTTTTTAACGGCTTGATTTTTGCACCGTGATGATTTGTGCGTGGAGCTGATGAGGATTTGCCAACATTGTTGATCTTATCAGAGGAAAGCGTTGGGTTACAGGCGGAGCCGCTGGAGGAGCCCCACTTCTCACCTGCTCAAACAAAGCTGCATCCGCTGGAGACAAAACTTTAGAAGATATAGGATTTCTTTTGCTATTAAATAATCTGGAGACAGTTGTTATGCAGTATTAGAGCAGGATTAAATGCAAGAACTGGGACTTCTCCAGCTGAAAGTCCCTGTAAAGTGACAGAAGATATCCTACAAACAATGTGATACAGGTATATTTATTTTAAAACTATTTATAGATAAAGTAACTATCCTCTAGCCTCCATCGTTTTTACATTTCACATTATTTTAGCTGAATAGGTTTTTATGAGAAGAATTATTAAAGAAGTACCTGTGGCTGTTGATCATGGAAACTCCACAGGCAGGTACAGCGAGTGTATTTATTAACAGCAGAGACGAGGAAAAAGGAGAGAGCAGCAGAAAGATGGACGAGTTTATGTAAATGGTTCATTCCATGTGTTTTTCTCAAGATGCTGTAAAGTCTTATTTGTTTTGGTGTTTTTTTGTCTACCTACAACATTGCACTGATTTTATTTTTTATTTTTTAGTTGTTTGTTTTTTTGTTGCCGTTACTGAACAGAAAGGCCCAGCAGCTCCCTTTGTTTACAGTGAGGAAGACAAGGGGTCCAACAGACATGGCCGCCCTCGCAACACTTCCTGTCTGGACCCCCGCGCAGTCGGCTCCTCAACATCAGCAGCAGCAGGATGGACTGAAGTGTAAAGAATGTGCATCTGTACATAAATGAAATCTTTTTTCTTTTTTTCCCGTCAGTTAGTTGAGGGTGCCCCTGGATTTTTTTTTTTTTTTCAGTTCGGGGTATTTCTTCCAACTAAACAGAAAGAAAGAAAACGAAGTGACTGTACTCCAAGTGTATGACTGTAGCTTTTAGTGATGTCTGACACTGCTGTCTATAGGCATTTTAACCCCTAAGTCCCCT
Source organism: Pleuronectes platessa (assembly GCF_947347685.1). Taxonomy (NCBI): domain Eukaryota; kingdom Metazoa; phylum Chordata; class Actinopteri; order Pleuronectiformes; family Pleuronectidae; genus Pleuronectes; species Pleuronectes platessa. The sequence continues at coordinate 5,595,287 of NC_070647.1, forward strand.
TAAATTTCCACTGCATGTACGATGCTTGGGACAGCTGGGCTCTCGCTGCTCCCCCCCCCCTTCCCCGCTGTGTCAATCCGACCCCATTGTCATCACCATGGTGACAGCCCGGCAAGCCACGTGTCTGTATATAGTGAATGTGAAGTATTTGCAAGTACTTTTCTGCGTTTCATCCATTTTTCCGTTGTTTTTTTGCTTTTCCTTTTCTTTCTCTCAAATCCAGTGTGTTTAGTGGAAGTCGTCTTTCAGGGCGGCCAGATCTCCAGTCAGGCCCTCCTGTGCAAGTGTGTAATATATTTGAATGTTCCATGCTTGTGGACTCTGTAGTCATCCTAAAAGTTTTTTTTATTGTCATATTTTGCTGGGTCTGTTATACCACTGGATGTACAAATTGTAAAGCAAAGACACTAGAGAACTAAGGCAGACGCCATTTTTTGGGGGTTTGTTTTCTAAAAGCTGAAATGTGACCATGCAATAGTTTTAAGGATAGAGGGAGGTTATATTATATTAAGGCTTCCCAAACTTTTTGGGCCTCATGTTTGCATCATCAGAAGGGGACAGTGTGTGTTTGTGTGTGTGTGTGTCATCATTTCACTCCCACCACCATACAAACCACTGCCCGACAAAGACGCCACGCAGCAGCCGCAGCTCGTGAGCTTTAAAAGGTCCGACATCACGAGCCGGCTGTTCAGATCTCATATCAGCGGAACATGCTCCCAGGAATTAGCCACTCGTGTGTTCTGATGATGCCTTTTCAAGTGACAGGAGGTAAATGGTGTTTTCTAAATAGGTCAACATCCAAACCCCCCCCCCCCACCCCCACCCCACTCATCAACAACTCAAAGCCATTTCAGTCCTCACTAGTTCTTCCAGCAAACCCGTCCCTTCCACCCTCTCGCCTCATCATGTGGAATAAAGAAAGAGAAAAGGAAAAAAAAAAGATAAAGCACATAATCATCTCCAGTGCCTCTCTGCCCACCTTCAGACATCACTGTAACTCCGCTTCAGATGTAAACATATGGGCATGGTTCAGTTTTAATGGCTTTAATAATAAAATACAGTCAAATGTGAAATGGTGGTTTGGTTTGTAAATGTTTTTTTATTTCGCCGTTTCAGCGCGGGAGCACGGAGGGTAGCAAACACAGTAACAAAGTCGAGAGTAGCACGGAGGAATGTGTGAGGGTGAGATGTTCTGTCTGAGGGATCCACTGCAGCTTCATCACTGAGCGTGAACCAGAGCTCCGGCTCCCTGGCCGTAACCGAAGCCTTTGGGCCCGAAGTTCTTGGCGTAGCACGCTGTGGAGAGAAAGGGAGGAAAGGATTAAAATGAGATTATAGATGCAGATGTCATGAAACTTCACTAATGATTATTTTAAATTTAGAAAAAAGCATTAAGCTTTATAAGGAGACAGATTCATGGTTAATGAGTCCATGTTAGTGTTTTGTACTGCTCCAGTGTGATTAGGTGGTCAAATAATATTACTAAATCTCCACTGATGATAACGAGGACATTTGTGTTTTGGTTGAAATGTCCCTTTAGTCTTCAGGCCGTTGATCTACTTGCTGTTTAGCCACATGTTTGCATAGACGACCAAATGCATTGGGAGTGCGATTGTTCCCGTGCTTGCTGTGAAGTGTAATATGAGTATTCCACTAGAGGCCCCACCACAGAGTTTGGGCTCTACAGAACCTATAAATTAACTGGAGATCAGGTACAGCCCTGACCAATCATGTGTATAATGCATCTTGTGGATTAGTAGCATGAATTTCTGAGGATGTGCACTAAACGGAAGCAGGGGGCCAATGACAGCCACGATGCCTGCTTCTAAAAGAAACTATATCTCCAGCCTTAGTCAGTCACACTTAAAGTCAGTAGTTTCTCAGAGCAGCAGGAGTCTCTTGCCGAAGCCCTTTAAATTTAGAAAATGAAGCAGCGAAAAGGAATTCAGCCGTAATTGATTTCACGATATATAGACTTGTTCCTTTTCCCACTGTGACAGGTCCAAATGTCTCCCAGTTAAATTCCCCTGCACTTCCTGTGTCTAAAGTCAAACTGAGCAGGGATGTCATCGTGACAACCCCTCTGTGTGTGTGTGTAGGTCATTCAACTGGCAGTAGCTGAAGACAGAAAACCAGTTTCCCAGCTCCCACCCTCAGCTGTTTATCTCACACCAGCGTGATAAGTTTGAAACGCGCTCACAGCTCAGATTGTGGTCAGACAATAAGAAGTGGAATTTTTCACTCTCTCTTTAAATCCCGCCTGGATTTAGTTTCTGCTGCAAAGCGCAGGTCTGCTGGCGGCATCTGTCTTCAAAAATGTCCACGATGAGTAACAATATCCAGAAGACAGAGTCGGGATGTCTCGGAGAGGACGGAGACAAAACCACTGATTGATAGCAGCAAGGGCAGCGGCAGAGTTTGGCCTGTGTTGGGTTTAGAGGCCGAGAGGCAACATTCCTGCTCATCAGCACATGGTTTCATTATGACGCTCAGCAAGCATCCATCTGCCTGTGTGTGTGTCTGTGTGTGTGTGGCCAAGCTGTCCTGCCATGTTGTTGAGGAGAGGGTGAAATCACCGCGGAGGTCAGGCTGCAGATGTGGACAGGAAGTGGCTCAGTTCCTGTCCACATCTGGAACTGACACCTGTCGACAAGGCCGCTGTCGTCCATCCATCCTTCACTTGAGCCATGTGTTCTTACTTCCTGGTTGAAGAAGTGAGTGCAAGATAGATGGTATCTGGCCGATGTCTCACTCACATGACGGCAGCATGTTCACAGAGACAATGCAAACGCCCTCAAGCTACTCTGGTGCAGTGTTTACCATGTCCACAGTTGGTGCGTTTGCATGTTCACAAGGACAATGCTCTGATACTGAGGCTGGATTTAACTATAGTTTTGTTGCTTGTTGATCATAAACCAAAGAATAGGACAAACTTAAGCCTGATGGCACCAGATGACATGTTGAGGGGTCACCTGACTTTGTGCCGTGAAGTTGTGCAACAGATTAAAGACAAAAAGCTGACCAATAAGTTCAAGAAAAAAGGATGATATCGCCCCCGGGCAGATTTTGGATCGCCATGCTAGACCGGAGGACATTTTGGAATGCAGACTGTTGAAGCTAGGGCTCGAACCAGCAACTTTCAGGCTAGTGGAGGACCCGCTCTACCTCCTGAGCCACAGACACCCACATTTAGTGAATTATTAGCCACTGCGAGATCCCTGGGGGCCCCCTCCTCATGTATGTCCCTTGGAAGAATTAGTCATTTTAAATCTTCTGTTTAATTATGAGAGATCAACACAAGATAAATGTAAAGACCATTTTCACCATGTCACCCTAGAAGCCCCACGTCATATTTTAAATGGATGAATCTGGAAACGTCTCGGCGTACTAACAGTATTCTGCGTTAATAAATGTTTATCTGTTTTCAAGTGGTTGATTTATTCCCCTCTTGTTTTCGCCAGTGCGAGTGTTGGCTACAGCTAATGCTCTTTACACGGTGTTCTTTGCGGCTCTATGTGAAATCTCAGCGATGGCAGAGATCCATCAGGAAATCAAAGCCTCGAACAGAAACATTTATTACAGCGCTGTCGTAAAAAGAAACACACTGCACATGTCTAGTTTCTTCTCACCTTTGCAGTAGATTTCTCCGTCCTTCTCCGTCTGGGTGGTCGACTCCAAGCTCTTTCCACATTTCGCGCAGCGGAAGCAGTTCTTGTGCCAGGGCTACGAAAGAGAAAGGATGTTAATGTACAGTGGCAGATGTTAAAGTCTGTTAAATTGTTACGATTTGTGCCAAAAAAACAAAATCCTCCAACAATCAACATTCTTTTTTTTTTTTTTCAGCGGATCATATTAAACTTCCTACATTGTTTCCTATTGCAGCTTTTCACAACATCTTCTTTATTCAGAAAATGACAGGTTGCGTTTGAGAGTCAGTGGAGCCGCAAATAGACTTGCTCCCATTAGGAAACACATTAACAGCTCCTGCCCGCCCAGTGACATCACCCTCTATAAATCAGCACGTGTGTGAACCCACATGTGCATCGGCGACGGGGGGGGGGGGGGGGGGGGGGAACGGTCCACTCCCATTTTTTTTTAGAGGGAACACAAATCTGTGCTGCCCTGTGGACGTGGTTTTCATGTGAGCAGCCACACTGAGACTTGTTCGGGACGTGCCAACAGATCTCCATTACAGTGTGAGCCTCACGACTTCATCTGCCCTTAAATCTGTGTGTCCACACAACATCTGCCAGGAGCCCGGTGTCCACACAGCTTCAATCAGAAAGAAACAGGGTTCGTGTTCTCTCATTAGGAGACGCTGCACCGAACCCCCCCTGCATGTGGTTCGGCGCTGTAAAACAAAAACATGTGCGTTCAATCCGGTCACTCACGGTTGCCTCCCTGCGGATTTTAGCGAGGTCCTGTGGCCTTCGAGGACCCGGCCCCCCCCCCCCCCGGTTAGAGGTTTGATTCCTGTCAGATGCTAAATCAGTGTGTAATGATAGTTCTGTGATGATTAATACACACTTCACGTTCAAAGGTTTCGTTATAACCCCATTAAGTTCACACTGAGTCGTAGTAACACATGTATTCTAGTCTGGTGTGAGGTGGAGCGCCGGGCACCCAGCCTGTCTCTCTCCGTGTTGTCAAGACGATCTCCTGAATCCTCACCTGAGCCAAGAGACGTCACTTCTGTAACTTGGCTGAACGAGTGAAAGCCGAATGAAACGTTGGCTCATATCTTGACACACATCCCAATTTGAATCGGCCAGACAGCGAGACGGCGTCCAGAGGGTTTTCTACTCTGCAAACACGTCTGCCTGGCTCTGCTGTCACTTCTCGCTCGTAAAATAAATGAGGTATCTGATGAAGTGAACAGTCAAATATTAACCATTAATAATTTTGAGCTATTTAGTAATTTATCAAGCGAAAAGGCCGCACACACTGTTTCTCTCTCACATTTTTAAATTTGCTTTTCTTTTTCAAATATCATGGACAAAGTTATAATTTCGCAATGTGTATACTATAAAGGCATAAACCCTTCAACATACTCATAAGTATTTTGGGTTTTACAATTCACTTCAGTTGCCAGGATGCTCTGATGATTGGTTAACCTCTCAGATCAGGAGTTTAAACTGACCAGTATCCTGCATTATGTCCTGAACTGGGACCATAGTGTGGGAAACAATGAACTCTCTTTCTCTACCTCGTAAAATGAGATGCACACAAAATATCCATTCGTCGAGAGAAGAGGACAAAATCTTCCTCACAGGATATTGTTGAAGTGATAATTCTCTCTGAATAATTCAATGGAGCAAATATATTCAAAGCCTGTTGCTTGTTTTTCCTTTTGCATGCTGTTTATTCTTAATTTCCCAGATGCGTAATGGCCTTAAGTCCGTGGAAAATTGTGAAGGACTTTTTCCTTTCCTCCTCGAGTCATCACTCACATGTAAATGCTCAGAGAAGCGTGTTATGAGCAGCCGTAGGTTCATAGAGGAGCCGATACACACACCCTCCAAACCCTGAACAATGGGTTGTGTGTGTAGAGCATGTTGAGTGACCGATCCAACACTGCCAGGCAGGTTAGGCACACACTGCCACTATTGTGCTGCCTCCTAAATGCAGCATGTTTGCCGAGGTGCAGCCGGAAGAAACACAATCAGCAGCTTCATCCATTTTGAATATTAACTCCCGTAGTTAGTTGATTTATTGTTAATATATGAAGCTGTTAAATGTATTAAACGTAGTATTGTATTCAGAGGAAGCTTCAGATAAATCTCTCACCTTGCCCGCCCCCATGATCTTCTCAGCTGCGTAGACAGAGTCTCCACATCGCGCACATTTCTCTGAACCTCCAAACTTCTGGGCAAACTTGGACGGGTTGGGGTTGGTGGTGGGTCTGTGAGTCGGCGTCCTGCGACAACAGAAACAGGCAAATGAGGAAAAGACTGATTGTTTACTATTAAAACATTAATTCAGCTCTCTACTGTTTTATTAATTAAAGGGCTTAAAGTCAGATGAAACATTTATTAAATTTTTCTTCTGCAGGGAAATAAAACATTGGCATTTTAAGGCTCAAAGAGGTTAAATATTCTCAAAGTTGTCTAATGCCAAAACCTATTTTCTTTCAAAAGTATGAATCAATTGACATATTGAATGAAGTATGACCCCACAAATACCTCAGTGTCAGTGTTAGTTAAACAATAACTTATGCCTCAATAATGTCGACTGACACAAACTCCAATATTAACCATCGTCAGAATTTTCTTAAAGCTACAAAACCCCTTCCTCTCCTCTTGTGACTTTGGCCAGTGGTGGGAAAGGGAGCAGAGCATCCTGGGGCCCCAGAGCGGTGCTTATCGGAGGGTGACTGGCCGCCCCAGTGGCCCCTGAATGAAGCCCTTTGTGGCCAAACACAGAGAGGACGGTGATCCTGCCGGTCACATAATGAACTCTTTGACAACTACAGTCATCCGACATCTGGGGCAGGAATAAACCTTGTGGGTACGTGTGGGTGTGTGTGCGGGAGGAGCTGTGGATTTTCTGTTGGTTTCTTGGTGCCCACAAAGTGACAAATTAAACACTCTTAGGTCTCAGAGGTGGGTGCAGAAAATACAGACGCCTACAAGCTGCTGAAAGATGATGTATTAACATAAAAAGTTGAAACATATTAAATATTTCAGAGATCAGCTTTGGCTTTTCTGCTGCTGGAGTTACACCGTCCACCAGAGCAGCTGGAAACAGCCGCAGCTGGATTTGATCAAGAGGCCGACTGCCAATATTCCCGTCAAGGTTTCCTTCCTCTCTCAAAACCCTGTGGTTCAGTCAATGGGAAACAGAGCGAAAAAGTTTGACATCTTTAAACTGGGGCCATTTGAGCCTTGTTTATCTCATGTGTCCAAGTGTCAGGACCGCTGATCTTTACTGAGAGTGACATCTGACTGCTGTGCAAGTATCAGTCATGTAATAATCTTTTATCGCTGACCTTGATGTAGCCATTATTTATATTTTATACATTTTTTATATCGTGCTCCCATCTGGTAGACCTGGAATAAGTTTACTGGCTCCAGAACCAAAACCTCGACAAGGCTAGAAGGAGGGACGTGTAAATGGTACTACTTCTAGTAGTAGTAGTAGTAGTAGTACTCTTATCAGCTCTTTTTGGAGTTTTTCTCTGAAAGTATTTGTATTGTTGTTTGTCTGCAGCCCCCAAAACCACAAAACCATTCCTGCTCAGTGATCTGAAACAGAAACACAATCATTCTCTGACCACTACAGAAGGACTACATGAACGCACCCGGAACAATAGGCTGGATAATGCTTTCATTTAACCATTAACTCCTGTTTGTATATGTTAACTGTGAAGTGTGTGTGGCCACCAAGCTGCTCACACACATCACATACCTGAGCTACGACAAGTAGTCTGCATTTCTGTGGACTAGTGGACCTTATAAGAGGACATCTCGGGGAGGAGAGGACATTTTCGTCAGTTTGATTTGGTTTTAAGTTGAAGGATATAATTCGATTCAGGTCAGGGTAAGGATTGGAATGAACGTCAACACAGCTCTGATCAGCAGCTTGTTGAGTGGTGACAGATTGAATTCATCATTGATTATTACTGCACCACACTTTCGTCAAACACACACCCACACAGCATCCATTTACGCCCACACTCGGCACATAAAGGCATCGGGCCCAACTCACTCTTCGTGTTTGATGCCCAGCCGCTCTCCTCGGTCCATGCTGAGCGTGCCCGCCCCCTGTCCGTAGCCGTAGCCTTTGGGGCCGTACTTTTTACCGTAGCATGACTTGCAGTAGATCTCCTGGTCATGAATGGCCAGTGTGGTGCTGTCTAAGCCCTTCCTGCAGACCACTGTGGACACAAAGAAAGACAATGTTGTAGTAATCTTGACAGATGACGTAGGGACACTCTGGTGATCAGAAAGCTGCCGCCCTGCAGTGGTACGTCTTCACCAACAAGTGCAGTTTCTTTTTTTTTCCAGTTTTTCCAAGACTCATGAGGTCACTGGGACGTTTGACCTTTGACCACTAAAGTCCAAGTGACAACTGGTCAACATATGAGGAAATCCCCTAAAGGCAGACTAGAAAGACATGGTCAAAAGACAAAAAAAAAACAGTTTTGTCACAGATGTAATCAATACATTTATGAGTCTAGTGAAAAATTGGACCATAGCTAAGAGGATCATCAAGACGCAAATAAATTCCTCATGGGGTTCCTGTTGTATCAAATTTGAAGAAATTCTCTCGAGGTATTCCTGAGACGTTGCGTTCTCAAGACCATTCAAATGGTTTGGTGAGGTCACAGTGACCCGGATGTGTTCATACTTGATCCAACTAAAAGTTTGAACCAAATTTGAAAAGATTCCCTCAAGATGTTTTTGAGATATCGTGTTCAGAAGAATGGGACAGACAGACGGAGAACTCCAAAAAACTAAAGCATAGAAACAGTTTTTGCAGGTTTCAGGAAGAAAATTAACATTGTGTTTGCTGCTGGAAATGTGTACTGGAAACATTTTACATCGGAAATGGTGCTAACTTTTTTCACGAGAAATTCAAAAAGAATTGCGCGACAATTTGACAGTGACATTACAACTCTTAAATGTTTCAACTGCAAGCCTCCAGCAGTGAGCCCACAACATGTGTCTCTGGGAGGTTTGGCCTGTTCCAGTCCCACACACAGATCTTTATCCTGTGAACTCTCTCTCTGATGAGAGGCGAGAGATTTAATCCAAACAGAGGAAGATACTTGTGGAAGTTGCCTCCCTTCATTTTTCATCTCGAACGAAACAAGAATAATAACTTTATGTCGGCCAATTGTGATAATTCCCCCCCCCCTAGCCCTCAGAGGGTTGTTTTTCACAAGCCTGTGGGATTTCTTCATCACATCCCTGTTACTCTCACTGCATGTTAACATCATTTAAGCCTTTAGAGAAAGAAAATTAACATGCAGAGAGGGAAAATGTATTTTCCTTATCCAGATTTGTATCATCCTAACTGGTTTTCCGGACGTCTGTATTGGATTCCATTAAGCAGAATACAGTAGCTGTTTGAAAAGCAGGTTTGTATTAACCTTAGAACTTATTATCAGGGGGAAATACAACAAAGGAATTGCAGCTTCTCATGACTGCACACTCGCACACAAATTCTTCACACACTAGTCAGTGCTGTGTGACCATCTGACACCGCTCTAACGTTTCACACGACTGGCTGGCAGAGTGTCTCCGCTCCAGTCCCTCTGATCTCATGGCCAACACTTTCAAAATAAAGGCTTTCACGAGCACGTTAGAAGATGCATGTGAGTCCCAATTGTGTGACTCCTGAATCCTCATATTTCTTCAACTGCTATCAATTACAGGAGGTCCGCAACAAGTTCAATTTAAGACTTGTTACGACAATGAATGATATCTTAAGACCTGTGTCATGTATGACGCATGTCAGGGTCCCAGAATCCCTTACACATACCCATAACTGAAGATAAGGTGTGTAAGTAGCCGAGTACTTATCAGTTCCATGTTGGTTTTGTTTGTAGTTTTATTGCAGCGTGTTAATACTGTACCTGTATCGCTGAGAAAGAAGTACAACACATGGAGACACTAAAAACTATTAATGCCAAATTAAAGTTCTCTTAAAAACTTTTAAATGCACGTTAACGCAATTACAATGGACCTAAACTTACAAAATATTCTAACTATATTTAAGACTTTTCAAGCCCCAAATTTAGATTTACGATTTAAATTTTTATAGACTTTTCCAAAAACCCAGTATAACAAATAATGAAGACATAGTCACTGAAGTAGAGTCAAGTGAGGCTTGATTCCAACTGCTTGCCTCTATTGTCTGTAGCTGCCTTTTACACACTGAAATGGAAAGTGTTGAATATCAGACAATGTCAGAAAGTGCCAAAGGAGGACGCCACGTCGGCTGGCTCCTCGTCTCCTCAGTGAGTAAGACAAAGCAGCCCTTTGTAAAAAAAAAAGAAACTCATCTTCTGTGGCTCAAACTGCTCTGGTCTCCACTTGATTGCGGCTAAATGAAAGTGTCAGTGTAATCCTGTTCTCCATGCAGGGTCCTCACTGGAACATCCTCACTGACATTTCAAGGACGGTCCGGGGACAGAGCCGTCCACTCATCCAGCAGACTGACAATGGCCAGAGAGAGAAATGTCAGCAGCGGCTCTCTGATGAGCGCTGGGGAGTTGAAGCAGAGTTCACCGAGCGCTCTCATTCTTACCCATATGAGAATAACTGTTAAATGATCTTTCAAGACCCTTCGCAGCCTGGAACGAGGATGTTACATCACACAGACGCCCTTTAATATATGATGAATACAAGGGATCTGTGGAGGTGGGTGGAGTATCTGCTCTTGGTAGGTCTTTCATTAATATCAGAACTTTTCAGACTGCTGGCAGCAGCTTCTGAAGTCTGAGCTGTCAGATTTGTATTCTTCAACCAAATGGGTTTGTCAACGTGCTGAAAGTACAAATCCATCATGAGGTTTAGGAGTTTGCTCTCATGAATCTCAGGAAAAAGAGATGGACTTCAGCAGGCCACCCTCAATTCCTTGTTTTTATTTGTATTCTTCAATAAAAGTCTTCATATCTTCAAATATATGAAGAGTACATGAAACTGATATTTGTTTCTACCTAGTATTGGTCCGGCTCAGCCTCATACACCCAATTCCATTACTTCATATCTGTACAGTGCAGATCCAATGCCAGGGCTCTTATTGTCACATATACATTCTTGCATGCACTTCAATAAGATCATTTCAATTTAATAATAGCACTTCACACTGTTTAACTGGAGACAAACAATACACTGGCTTAGACGTAATATTTAAATCTGTGGAATGCTTTGAAGGCAGCGATGTGTGTGTAGTTCAGATCCTGCCTTAACCACAAGCATTGTCATTCTTGTTTACTCGTCACACGGCAGCACTTACTGCAGAGGAAACAGCATTTGTGGAAGCTCTTTCCGTCACACTGCACTTCCTCGGCGTGGTAGACTGTCCCACTGCACGCGCCGCATTTGTTGCCTCCTCCCCAGTTTGGCATTGTGCGTGTTGTCCTAACGGGAGACAGAGAAAAGACGTGAGACATTTACACACATTGATCTATTTGGTCCTCATCCAAAACTTTGGAAACAAACCAATTCCTTCAGTCCCATTCACCAAGGAAGCATGACTGGGAAACTGAGCAGAACTTCATTCCGGCAGCACCCTTCTTAATTCATATCCGCACACAGTTCCACCTGGGGCATCCTCCAGGTACAGCTGTGTGTGGATATGAATGAAGACGGCTGTAAATTACAGCCGTCTTCATTCATATCCACACGTATGATTACAGCCTGTAATCATACTACCTGAAGAGCTTTCATTTAGATATTTAAAGCATAAAGCAGTCTCTCTCTCTCTCCATACAGTTATATCTGCATAGGCCTCGGAGAACCTGTTTGCCTGGATATCCGAGTAGCACATGTTCGAATTGAAAACCAGTGCTCCAGGCCATAACTACCACTCTGACAGAAAAACACACACAACACAAAGGAGGTCAGCCCAAATAACAGGGCAGGCTAATACCCAGAGGAATGTTTTAAAGCGCCGAGCCTTGAGGCTTTTGTTGACTGCTGTCTGACGGGCCGTGGCGGTGGCTGCAGGGTGTAAAGCACAAACGGGGGTAAATAAGAGTAAATCAGAGTGTGAAGTAACTTCTGCTGTTATGGCAGTGAGCCCACGAGACGCACCCTGACTCACATGCGCGTCTGTCTGTAATTACTCGCTCACTCATTCAACGGTTTTTAAGATGCCCTGCTTTCCTTGAGTATCACCGCAGGAGCGAAGCAGCCGTGACGTCCGACCTCGGAGATTGAAACGCTCTGTGATTATTAACTTAACTGCAAAGAAAAACACTTCATGAAGTCCTCCTCCCGGTTGAATTAGAGACTGTGAAACATTTACCCTTCGACGACAAGGGTTGGGTGGGTGTGATGAAAAGGTCAACATTAAAGTGAACAGTCCTACACTTCATTTCCACTTCCATAGACGTTTTAATTTACTTAACCTGTGTGAATGACCAAAATAGCAGCTTCAAAATTTGTTTGATAGTTCACTGACTTGGATCACGGAGAACGGAGCCGCTCTTATTCCTGCTCCTCACTCTGTAACTTTGACGAAGGGCTTTGGTATCCTTCAGTTGTCATCAAAACTCAAAAGGTGTTAAGTTTGTCCAGTCTGGGCTGCTGTAAAAAACATGGCGGCCTCCGTAGAGTGGACCCACTCATGATGTATATACAAAGTATTTAAATATAAAAGGTAAAGAGAACAATTCATACAATTAGATGAAACACAGCAGTGGAAAACCTCACCAGGATTATTTTATTATTATCTTAAATTTCTGCCAGTAGATCCATTTCATCTAAATCTTACCCACTGGACCTTTAAAGAAATCCTCAGGAACACATTACTGCCTGTAATAAGTTTATATCTGATATTTCATGACGCATTAAGTCCAATGAAAACATCTTTGTTTCTTCTCCTGCTTCTTGTTACATCATCATTTCATCTGTCTTTGGTCGGTGACCTCTCTGACCCTCACAACGTCATCAGTGGCTGCTGCACCATGTCTACCAAAGGTTGCTTATTCAATGCCGTCTTCACTTGTTTATGAAATTCGATGACCGTCTTTTCAATTTAAATTCTATCATTCTGACGTCACAACATCTTTCACGGAGCTGTAAACACTGGAGAGTAGATTTGAAGTTGTGAAATCTGGCTGCAATCGCAGACGTAAACGACACTGCAGCACAAAGCTGAGAGAAACAGTTCGTGTTACATATTTAAAGCATTTACACTAAAAAAAGGAAAAGTTCTATATTAATGTAATATATTTACACGTCACTCTTCATTTTCTATGACCTGCAGCTTCTTAGCTTGATAACTTTCAACGTTTTGTGTTTTTAACCAAACAACAGCGAATTAAAAACCTTCACAGCTAAAGTTTAAGTATTAAATGGTTGAAAGTAGTTTTTTTTCACTAAACTGCACTTTATCTGAACTCAGATTGGGAAAGTAAAGACAGTAATTTTTCAACTTGTGAATAAAGGACAGATGTTGCTTAAAGGTTTTAGCGCGCAACAAAAAATAACACGACATTTAAAAGTGATTATAAAAGTAGCAAAAAGTTCATTTGAGCCTGTTTATCTTGAGTAAACCCGTCTGAAACATTCTTAAGGTTGTCGTGAGGTATCATGTGTAAAGAATAACAAGTTTACCTGAGCGTCTGATTTAAAAAGCAGGTAAAGTCCGGCTGCGAAAGTCTCCTGGCTCCTGATGAACGTGTGTTAACTGTTCTGCAGACTCCTACTACACTGAGCCTGAACGCCACACACTCCACATACTGCGTGTGGGAGGAGGAGAGAGTCCGAGGGGCGTGAACTCACCACTGCTGCCTTCAGGTACCGTCGGGGAAAAAAGGAATAACACTAATGTCATTGTGTCAAAAATGCCAATGATGTCTGAACTACGTTTCTATCACACACGTGGGTGAGAATTGTACTTTGGCAACTACATGAGGGGGTACTTAAGAGCTACAATGTATAAGCTAGTTGAGTTATTTGTCTGTTTGCATGGTTGCGGTGGCTACTTGTATTTTAATTGTTTTTTTCTGATTTGATCAATTTCAAATACAATCATATCACCATGGAAACATCTATTCAGTCAGTGGCAGCTTGAACGGTTATAAAAAGGAAACGAGACAGTTTTATTAAAAAAAATGTAATCTTTATGGGAAGTGAATGTAACACGTATTGAGTTACATGCTCACTACACTGTGTGTATCTATCTGTCTATCCATCTATCTATCTATCTGTCTATCCATCTATCTATCTATATGTCTATCGATCTATCTATCTAACTAACTAACTATCTGTCTGTCTGTCTGTCTGTCTGTCTGTCTATCTGTCATCTGTCCAAACGTTCAGTTTTTCTGCCCCCTTCTGGACACACAGTGCAATGCCTGCTGTCTTTGCCAAGTTGCAACACAAAGGTGTCTGTGGTATTACATTATATAATAACAATAGAGTTTACAGTTGCTTTGCCACAACACACACTTGTCCAGCACACACAGCCTCCACAGATAACAACCTGCTTCCTTCAGCACGATAATACTGTAAACCTTGTTTTTGGGGGCCAACAGGTTAAACGTGTGAATATCCCACCCACCCTGCTGGGTCTGAAAGCTTGTTTGTGACCTTTAGTCAAGGCCTCGCTACAAGTCTCCCCTCAGTGAAACATTGCAGCACTCACAGCACTCTGGTGTGAGTAGTTCCATTCAACTGAAGGTCTTAAATTCATGAAGAATTGATGGAACAATCAGATTTTCAGTGAAACCAACTTGTTTCATTGATCCAAGTCTCCTGTTGCTAGACTGTAATTTACTGTGAGACGACTTCAGTCACTTCCGAGGTTTGAAACTCAGTAAAAACAGACTCTGCTTCATTATTTTCCAATTATGTGGTTTATTTACAGTTGGTCGCTTGGGACGTATAATGAAGACAAAATGAAAGAAATAATCTTCCAGTCACGGTGAGAGCTGACATCAGCAAATGGAAAAAAAGTCTCAGGGAAAACCTTGATGGGAGTGCAGGGCCTCTCCAGCTGCATTCAGGGCTCCGCAGGAGGAAAGAGGCACAGATGACATGTGAGGGAGAGGGAGGTGGAAAACCACTGACTACAAAAAGTACAGTAAAAAAAAAAGTACAGGGCCTCAGTGGTAGTATTAGTGGGATAGCAGGGGATACTCTGCTGCCTCAGTGTAAACAGATGCAAACAGAAAACAGGGTATTTTCTACCAAGTGTTGCACAAACTGACATTTAGATTTGATTATAGTTCTAGAATGAAGGTTTTTAGAACCCATGCTTTGGGAATAGGATTCACAATATCGATACCAGACTTTGTGCCAATCTGTCATAAAGTTGCTGAGATATTTCAGTGGATGAGTGAAAGTTTGACCTGCCAGTGGACGCTGGATTCAAAGTTATGGAATTGTTCCAAATGTCATTGCAATCTGCCAAAGCTCAAGGGCTTTCTCACTTGAACCCTTGTTAGTCTACATTACCATTGTTGTTGTTTTGTATTTTTCATAAAGTTAGGCCAGGACTCCAGAATTTAAACCTAACGAAGGAGAATGTACGATTTTATACTGAAATGTAGGTGGGATTAAAAAAGAAAGAATAAAAAAAATCTGTTGTTCCATCGGGGTTATTATAGACGTGTTAGAGGACCTGAACATTGTTGCCACATGCATCAACAAAACAAATACAAGAATCAAAATAGACGAGGACTTGAGTTCCACTGCTCCTGGGAATAATTCCTGTATGTAGATTACACAAATCAGGCCTATACAGGAGACTAATATCTTTAAATCTATAGGATGTGTTGGGCCTTGGTGGAGCTATTTGCTCTATTGAGGGCCACTCTAGTTTTCTAGATTGTTTTCTGCACCTTTCAGAATTGAGGTGGTTGTGGGGACACGACTCTGTGTAAGTGTGTATATCTGAGAATATGTACACACTGATTTTGGTATATACAGGTGTAAATATGTATGTCTCATATCAGGATTACATTGATATTACTATGTACTGGTATTAAAAAGCCTATCTTCTCAGTAGAGCCGAAGCAGCATCCGTCACCGAAGTGGTTTTTGGTCACAGCAGCAGGTACTTTGCGAAACTGTGCGTCTATATAAAGTTAATTGTCCCATCTGCTGAGGATTTAGTGTTATAGATGCCTCACTGAGGCCAAACACATCCTCTTGCAGCTCCCTCGGCTCACATTTAGTGCAGATATAAAAAAAAAAGCCTTGATTAAATGTTTATGTCCTGTGACAGATGGCGCGTGTGTTTTTTAAAGTGACTCAATTAGCCTGACCTGACCCAGAGAGCCCACTTGATGACTGTGTCAAATCACTGATGGAGTTTTCATTCACTTTAAATAAGAGCCCGACCTCGGATCACAGGAGTTTACTGCTTGTGTAATTTGTATTTGAACCGTTCCCCTCGGCTGTGACATGCGAGTGGTGACTCATTATTTGTGACAAATCTCTATTATAAAGCTTCACTCCCCCGATCATCAGTCTAATCTAATGTGTGTTTAATGCGACAGTGCACGGAGCAGTTTGCCGCGATATGAACTGTTACAGATGAAGAATGTCACCCGGCCACATTAGCATGACTCGCTTCCATCTGCTGGGGCCCGCTCTGCGTCTGTAAACCGCAGCCATCTAAAAACGTGTCGACATATGGATCCCCCCCGTCCTGCATGTTTGTTTTCTTTCCCTCAAAGTATAAATCTCAATGGAAACCAGTCAAAGCCTTTAAAAATACAGCCACCAGTGGTCGAAATAAAGAGCACGCGTCAAAAAAACAGTTGGCATCGTATCTTTTTAATTTGTGGAAAATGAGAAACAGAGGAGAAGCAGTTAAAACTCCAGAGCGGCGCTGCAGTGAAGACAGCCAGACTCTACTCAACAAGCAGTGCAATTCTCGTTATTCTCAAAACAATCAAGCAGCAGTTATCATTCGGCATTGTGGAATTATTACATGACACTGAAATAATTATGGACATGTAACTGTACATTGATGACGACACGTCCACCGGTCCCAGTGGATTCTGTGTGCACCCTTTAACGTGACTCAGCTCTCCAAAAGCACCATTATTTGTTTGTGTTTTTTTTTGGCTGGGCTGTTCCAGAGGCGAGCTGGCGGGTCTGTCACCAGAGGATTGTCGACACAAATCCCTGCAAAACCGTCTCTCGGTGAGGTGCCTTTAAGCAAGGCACTTAAACCCCGACGGCACCAGCAAACAGCAGATTGTGATCATGCTGGACATCTTCTTAAATGTGATCGATTATATGAGAGGGAAAATAAAAAAAAGACAGCCAAAGCTCTGTCTACTTTCCCCGGATAAATAATGGATTAAAATAAAAGGTCTTTACAGTACTCGGATATCTCTCAAGAATCTACTTCTAGTGAAACAAGTATTCAAGTACCTGAGAGCATCGTCCCATGTCACAGTCCTTTAGTAACACAGCTAGAGGGGTTTGGTGTTGAACCATAAAGCACTATGGTTGTAAATCCTCAGCTCCAGTAACATTTCACTTCCCCGATCAAAGCATTCTCTGTGCATCGAGACTCGGAAGAACTGTCCTCTGACAGTTTTCTGGCTGTAAACATTTAAGGCTTTAGTGATTCTCTCCTCACAGTAATGTCCGAGCTGAACCAAGATAGGAGTGTCTGCTGCGGTCCCACTTCCTGTCCCACCATGATAATGCAGCAGCACGCGAAGGGGGGGGGCAACTAAACGACAATCGCTTCGAGAACAACACGTACATTCATCCAAAGATTTAGTGCTACAAAAAGAGTTGTCGTTCCATTACAGTTCCTGTAATCGACATATATTAGCTAAATTATAAATAGCAATTGGGCTTTAATACACAAGTGATGGGGGATCGTTTAGATTGGATCACATCCGAGAGGGAGAAGTGTCAAAAAATACAAAATGCAGCAGTGGCTGACTCCCACCACAGGAGGGCACTGCTACATTGGCAATACTGCTTCACCTGTTCTCTGAAGTCAAGTTTCCCACAACAGAACCAGAACCACAGGGCACGTTTGAACTGTTTATCGACCAATAGTGGAAGAGTTTGGTAAAACTGTAGTTGTTAAAAAATGTTGTGCTCTTTTAGGTCTCATCAAACAGCATTTGCTAAAAACCTCAAAAGGAAAACCTGAATTCTTGATAAAAACAGCACCAATGGCTTGAAACCATTTTTTCCCCGTTGTAGGAACCAGGACCTGGATGTTACAATAGTATCTGAGCCACCTAAAGATCTTTAAGTGGTCGCTGGGTGGCCGATGTCCAGCCGCCTCTGTGCTGAGCCTCTTCTTCGTGCAACTGGAACAGCGCTGACTACACTTCCCAGGGTGCCCGGCGTCTGGAAGAAGGCCTTGGTAGCAGACGCTGGGAACTCCTTTGGAGTATGTGGAGTCTGAGGAAGGAGAGAGAGAGAGAGAGGCAAGTTTAGAGAAAATCCTATTATAGATCATTACAGTAATGAAATGTTTGCTATTGATATATTTATTTTTTGTGCCTTCAAGAGCTCTCTGTAAAAAGCTCTGTACGATTGTATTGTGTCAGTACATAAACACGATGGATTGACACTGGAAGGCGTAAAAGAGTGAAGCGAGTTTCCTTTGTTTAATAAGTTGCTGTTAGGGGGCAGTATCCTAACATTTACACATATATATATATATATATATATATATATATATATATATATATATATATATATATATATAATATATATCATCCTTAAAAGTGAGTTTTTTTACCTAAACATAATAAACACCACCTCTCTGCTATACCATTTTGTCCTTATTTAATGATATTTAATCATCAAAACCACTTTTCCTACAATCAACTTAAGAAATGATGAATTATTTCATCTCTACGGTTTAATTTGATAAGAAAACACTGAGAGAGCTCTGCTCAGTAACTGGCACCAGACCCTCCTTCTCCTCTCCTGCTGTTTTCAGGAAGGTATCACTTGTTCCAAATCAGAGCCTGGTCATTGATTCGTCCTATTGTTTATAATACTGCATTCATTTCCCATCCAGTGCCTCTGCTCTGATCAATGAAACCATTGCCAGCAGAGCTTTGATGGGTTCTCTGTGTGGACGGGAACATTAAACCCTATTTAAGGACCTTGAGATTAATCAGCTCGAGCCGCTGCCCCACAAAAATGAGTGAATGAGTAAATGAGGGGAAACCCTTTACAGAACAGATGCTCAAGTCACACTGTGTTATACCAGAAAGCTCATGTATCAATGTGAAAGGAAATTATGTCTTAATTAATGTTTTCAGAGCACAGATCGATGAGGATGTGATGATTTTCAGCTGTATTCATTTGGGGCTACCAACAAACTGAAACTCTTACCAGTGGTTCAGATGTGCTGATGCTGACCGTCTGTCTGGGTCCCTGTGGTGAAGGTGGAGCGCAGAGTGCTGACCCGTACAGCTTGCTTTGTTCTGGAGTGGACGGCGATGGAACCGGCGACCAGCTAATGTCTGGAGCGGCTGCCGCCGCCAGGCTGTAAGGTGCCGCCCCTACTGTAAAGTGGGCAGGTGACATCACTGCAGGTAGACTGAAGCTAAGCTTGTGGTGGCTGTCCGAGCCTTGCTGTTGTAGCCCGCCGGCCACCAGGGGGTAGTGGGAGAGGGCGGAGGACGGCACCAGGACGTAGGGCAGCGCCAGGGTGGGAACGCCGCCGGAAGGAAGTGCTAGACTGGCCGGGTTCTGGCCCGCAGAGAGGAAGAAGTTGAGGCTGTTCAGACCTGGAGACAGAGGAGGAGAAGATGTGAACAAAAGTGCACGGAGGTTATCTGTTTATGGAAGGAGTAAGGCAGACTCAAAGAAGAAACCTTTAAATTTAACAATTTGTGGATCTGGATTAAGGAGCGGATCCAGGATTTTATTTCACTTTCGTTTATATTATAAGACAGATAATTCATGGATCTTGATGAAAACAATCATGTTTAGGGAACTGATACTTAACGTTTGTTTAATTTGATGCCGAGCCAAATGAAAATTCTAGAAGTAGTGACTTTTGATATGGTTTCATGGGGGGTTGGGGCTGTCGGTCTTTGGCGGAAGTATGTGCTCTGTCCTTCTAGTTTTATCACTAAACTGACATGGCGATCAAATCAAGTCATGTGATGGAAGTCACATGACCTACAATGAGACAGGGGGATGGAAATCAAGCGCTCCCTCAGCACACAGGTGTCTTGATTCAGTGTGTGTCTCCTGTGAAGTGGATCCTTTGTTCTTATCTGAATGCATCTAAGTGAGTAGTTACTTTATTCAGGGTAATTGCTGATTGTTGGACTTTGATTGCTGATTGTTGATCATCTCACGATAGATTGTTAAACACAGAGAGAAAATCCCAGCTGAAGATCAACAATCGTTCTTCTCATTGAACTTCAGGGTATCCTCAGTCAAGTGTAATGGCAGTTACATTTGGTGAGTATAAAAGAATATATATAATTCATTGTAACTGATATCAAACTAATGTTTTTTAGTTGTATATTTAGTGACAGAGTTGTTTAAATTAGTCCTCTACCACTTTGGCAGTTTCAGCCACTTTCAATCATAATAATCCTCATTGCCATGACCATAGAAACCTGTTTACCACATATTCTTACAGTGTGTCAGCTTAAATACAATCTCTATAGTACAAGAACTTCAACCACTCCCTCAAGTCTATGATCATCTTTGTACAAAGAGCACATTAGCAATGAAATTGTAATTTTCCTTACTTGGTCAAGATTAATTTTAAGGAGGGCAGATTCCATCCCTTCCCAAAAGATTATTTTGGATTTATAGATTTGTTTGAGTTTTCATCAATCTGTATATACCTGCATTGTTGGGCACGTAGAGGTAGTGTGACGGCTGGGCGGGCTCACTGCTGCTGTCACATAGTCCCTCATCAGATGCTCTGCCTTGGCCTGTGGGGCGACACGTAGAGGTTCTGGTGGAACGCTCCTCTGCTTCCCTCTGAGCTTCACCTCTCAGCTGGAAGGAAATTTTACATCACATAGACTTTTAATAAAAAATCCTATTCTGCATAACGGGACTTATTAATGCCGTGCAATCATATTACTGCACTGAGCCCAGTAAAAGCCCAGAGAACCAAAACATATCAGGTATCACCTCACCTTGTCACATTCCTCTAATCCAGACATTCCCTTCTTTTTCACCACTGCATCCTCCTCCCGCTCTTGTTCCTTCCTCCTCCTCTTCCGCCCTTCCTCAGACTCCGACCCGGGTGACCTCTGACCTTCGGGCATCTGGTGGGGCTTGTCTAACGGCCCATACAGCATCACCACCGACGGCTGCGACAGGCTGGGCAGGTAGGCCAGGCAGTGGGGAGAGGAGGTGGACGTGAAGTGGTACTCGGGCGGGATGGAAGATGTCAGCCGGGTGGACTGGGTGGAGGACGGAGGTTGATGGCTGCTGTGGGTGTGAGGCTGCAGTGCCAAACTGGGACGGTTACTGAGGAGAAATAACAAAAGAAAAAGCCTGTTAAAGATTTTAGGGGGAATATTATTTGACTTGATTGACTAATGCAGGCTCCACCAACCAATCAGAATGCATTTATCCCCAAAGTGTAGTAAATACAGCGGTGGTTTAGGCTTAGGTCCCCATTTCTCATATGTCTAAATGGCAGCTGGGTTAGAGCAACGGTTTCCACAGTTGAGGAAACAAGAGATATGTCTTCTTTGTATTTACTGTGGCGTTTCTGTGCTAAAATACATGTAATGAATGGATTTAAAGGAGACTGAAAACTTCTCAAAGTAGATTATTTGTGTTCTGTGGTTATTTTACAGCTATTCTGCTTTTTTGCACAACTGCCATTTTACTTGTTGTCACAACCCCGCTCTGTCACACAAAAACACAAGACAACTCCTTATAAGTGATACCAGTGGGATCCAGTGCTTCCATGTTGTGTGTGAATGGAGGTTTGCAACAATGTAGCCGCTGAGACTCTTGAACATGACAAATCTGTAACATTCACTCAAGCGGCATCCACACTGGTCCGAGGGTTTCAAGCCTGTTACATGATGTTTGGAGACTCTGCTGGCCCCGGCAGACACATACATGTCCAGTGTATGTCAATGGTCATGTGATGTTTAAGTGTGTTGGTATGTGCATTGATAACTTCTGCTATTGCACTCAAATGCTCCCCTGGGTGAGATCGTTTTAGTCTTCAGCCATTTTAAAACAAAATGTATTTTGTATGGATGTAGCTTTAGTGCCTGCTTCCTCCAGTAAAATCCCAGGCTACTTCCCTGCAGCATTGCAGAGTTCCTGATGGTGGAGATGGATGCAGAAGCCCCTCTGATCTCTCTTGCTGATGTGCAGATTTCTAACTGTCCTGTGGGCTGCCACTGCCCCTGGTGGATTTTACCCAGCCTTGTGTGTTAAATATCCCGTTTCAACACTCACTTGCCTGTCTTATTATTTCCCTCCCCCCAAAAAACACTTAAGCAGCCACAGCCTTGGGGCAGTACTGTGTCTGAAGAAGCCAACATATACATTCATGAGACCATAACTATTCATATCCACAGCAGCCAGCTCCTGTTACATGCAGCCCAAAGCTAAGCTCATCAGCCAATTCAAACATATGGAGTGTGTTGTGTTATGTATGAGAGACTGAGATTACTTCGCACCTCCTTGTAACTAAAACACAGTCGATAGCTATTAATGCCTGATGTGAAAATGGAAACCGAGTTTATCCATTTGAAAGTAATTGCGGCGCCTCGCTCTGACAGCGGATACATTCTGAGATGAACCGTTTCTGTAAACAGCTCCTGCACCGTTCCTCTCCTGACAAAGGTTAGAAATACTGTGTGCTGTAAATTCTTCGGCAGTAAATCTGAAGCGCACGATATAAATCTAAACCAAGAGAAGGCCAGGGCCATTATGGTGCTCTCTGTGTGTGGGTGTGGGTGGGGGTGTTTTGTGGGCATCTAAATCTGTTTACACGGTCACATTCTGGGGACAAAACTCGTGTTCATTATGTAAATTGATACATTTTAAGTTGACACGTGTTTTACGGTTAGGTAAAGTTTATGGTTAGGTTGGCAAGTTATGTCCTCTGACGTCATGGAGACTGTGTGTATGTACGTGTACAGGCATCCGAGTCTAAACAGTGAAGATATTTTGTGCGCATGTTTTTTATAAGTTAAGACTTGACTTCACGTTTTTTATCTATTTATTTAATGTAATGGTGACGGTATGGGCTGAGAAATAAATTGGAGTAAGGGGCTAATGAATGCATTCTGTCAAGGTGTGTGTGTGTGTGACTCACTCTGAGCTGTTTCCAAACTGCAGTCGACACACTGCGTTGAGGCCTGCAGTCTTCCTGGAATAATCCACAGGCTGATTCGGCAGACCTGAGTGGTGAGAAATCAAGTTGTCTTATTAAACAGGAAAATACAAATGCTCAACTGGAAATGACTTTTCTGTATTTCTGACTATATTGTAAAATCCCGCGTCTCTTACCCGTTAGCTCTGGTCGTGGGCTGCTGGGGGCAGAGTTGACCAGCCGCTGAACAGTCACAGACCTGGGTGTGATGTTGAAGGAGGCGTGGCGTGCCATCTTGGCTCTTCTGAGGTCCTGCCCTGCTATTGGCTGTGTGGCGTCAGGAGTGACCGCTGCCACGTTGAAAGTACTTCCTGAAGGTTAAGGTCTGAGTTAGCATGACAGCAATAATGACCAACAGGAAGATGACAGTGATGTAAGCTCAGGGGTCCCTAAATGAATTCAATTTATTCACATGGATATCAGAATGTGACTTTGATTCTTACCGGCACTTCCAGAGTTGTTGAACTCAACCTGGCCGAGCCACTTGAAGGCTGGTTTCCTGCCTCTCTCCTCGCGGACATGCACCTTCTTTATTAGGCCCAGGCTGGTGAGGACATTGGCGATGTCGTACAGTCGCCGCACCTTGGCTAAAGATACATGGAGGTTTGGTTAATACAACAGACGGAAGGAGTCCTTAGGCCACATTTCAGCTTTCCAACCACAGAGCATGTTAGGTTTGGTTGGATTTCTTACTTTTGTATTTGCTGTGACTCGACGAGTCTTGACTCTCCTCAATCAGGATCTTTGCTGCTGCGTCCAGAGTGACAGTCTGCGTTTTGGACACCAGGAACAGCATGACAAACTTCTGGCTCATGATCCGCAGAGACTTGTCTTTCCTGTTGCCACCAGCTGCGAACGACATGGATGCATAAAGTGTGTAAGACCAGGAAATCAGACACAGAAATATGTACATCGGGTATAAGATTAACATTAATTCACCACGCTAAACCAACTCATTCCAGCAATAGAACGAACATATAGAACAATTGACTGCAAATAAGATCTCCGTCGACTACCATATTCGAATATCTATTTATTCTTACCCATGAGCCTGAATCTTTATATTAATTTATTATATACACCGATAAGCAAAATAGAGACATGACGAAATCTTGAAGGTGGCAGACGTAGTGGTAGTAAATACAAATACAGGAATATAAACATGAAACCTCACTATCCAACTCGTCAAATCTCTACTGGTGATGTGATTAGGCCTGAAATCATGGCCTTGATTAGAATTTTTACGATAAAAATATTGGCTGTTTTGTTTTGTTATGAAATGGTTTTCGTCAGAGCCTCTTCTAAAGGTTGGAGGCTGTAATGAGCTCAGGTGAAACTGCACCTTGAATATCAGCAGCTATGCAATACTCACAGGAGGTGCACCATTATCCTGAGGTAGGCTTTTTAATTGTTTCCATAGGAAATACAGCAGCCTCAATCAAAGCAGGTACGCTAATGGTTACGTGATCACATTCTGGGCCAGGGTGAATTGATAACTAATTAATCCTGAGATTATAAATGCCTAAATAATACAATCAAATCCCGTCACCACTTAAAGTTGTATAGGTCTGTCCATTACCGTTGCCAACGTCCCCTCCGTCATCCTCCCGTCCCGGCCCCGCCTCCCTGGGCTCTGCGGCCAGCTCCATCTGGAGGTGGTAGCCCTGCTGCCGGCCCCTCCGCTGCAGCTCCTCCAGCGTGGCCTCCAGCTGCTGGCGCCCATACCAGGTGTAGCTGTTTTTGGCTATGCGGCCGACGATCGTCAGAGACTCCAGCACGTTGACAATGTCGTAAATACGCCGCCTCTCCACTCCTGACAAGTGCAAGAAGGGAACTATTAGCTCAATTATCATCAAAAACTTCACTGAATAGTAAGTATTGCGATTTAAAATGAGTGAAAGACGCATTCTTGATTTAAATAGAGATGTGCATTTGAATCAAAGGGATCACCATAGCAACCGCATCTAAATCCAATAACATAAAAGCCTTATAACGCCCATGATATGAACATTAGCTGCTTTTATTATCATTAAGCTCTCGTCAGTGTTCACAAACAGCACAGGAATGAGTCGGGACGTAGACCCATCTCCCCTGTCAACACACTCTTTTGTTATGCTGCTGGCTCTTACCCAGACTGGTCGCCACCTCGTCCAGTGAGATCCAGATGGGGCTGTTAGGTGGCGGATAATCGGGGTAGAGGGCCAGGAACTTTTGGCACAGAAGACCCAGACTCTTCTGCTTCCTGCTCGGCTTCTTCTCGGCCTCGTCCTCTTCGTCCACAGCTTCAAACTGAACAGAAATATAGATCAATATTGGTGATGATTTCCTAAAATACATTTACATTGGGTAAAGAGGTTTTGGTTACGCTTTGTGCATCCCCATTATCCTGTTGCGGTAAGATAACACACATCTTAAATGAGATTTTCTGCAACAAGCCTCCAGGGACTCACAGAATCAATTCTTAAAATCCATGGAAAGATATTAACACAGGGGAAATATTCAAATGTCGGATTAAACTAACAACTGTAAAGCTTGGGGTGATTTACGCTCCATCTGCTGCTTGTATACCAAATTACTTCATCGGTCATGGCTATGAAATTGTATTTGTACTTAAGGGTAAAGTGTTTACTCTTTCAAATATGGAAATTCTAGCTTTATTTGAAAGCATTTCTCTAATTAAAACAATAACTGTGATTAGCTGGCTTTCTCCTCAGTAAACTATCAAGAATTCCGACAATATTAAAGGGGTTATTGATTTGCTCTGGAGACATTTCACGTACTTGACAGGAGTCTTCCACCTCCGTGTCCTCCGTCACGGTATCTGGACTCGCCGGCTTCTCCTTCTCGTTCTCGATGGGCCTGAACAGCACCTTCCTCATCTCTCGGTCCCTGATGTCCGGGCTCGCCGCGCTGATCAGCATCTTGAGGTTGGCCGTGGGGGACCAGGGCTCGGCCAGGGCGGCGTGCTTGATGGGTGTGACGTGTGCCAGGTCAGCGGCCCCTTTTCTGTGGGTCGGCAGGGGAGGGACGGTGGACTCTGGGGACTTCAGCGGAGAGCATCTCCTTCTCTCTGTGCAGATGTTTTCCTGTGACGCAGACAGATGTGTGGTTAAAAGACAAACTCGGGTCATTTAAACCGTGATTTAGGCCTGAATGTCCTCTGATAGCCTCCTGTGTAGCTGCATTGTATAGCTGTGTAATATTATGATTATAAAACAAGATAAACGTTTTAATTTTAGTAGAATAAAGTTGTAATCTCATTTAACAAGGGGGATATCAGAAGTTCAGCCTGTTGCCAGTATATAAAATGAGGAATGTTGACCTCCTTGTTACGTCCCCCCCATCCCCCCTCATAACCTAGCCCTTATCAGATAACCCCTGTAACTTGGGATGCCATCACACTCCTCTGGTCGTTTCCCTCTCTCCAGCCTGACTCTGCAGCTCACCCCTCAGTAGCATGATCTGAAACCTGGCAACCGGCCCCTCACAGACCTGAGGATCCAGCTGTAAACCACCTTTTTTGGGGGGGGTTACCTTTTGTTCGGCCCGGTCTCCCTCCTCCTCCGTCACCACCGCGAAACTTTTCCTCGGACTGGTGAGGTCTCTCAGCGCGAGACATTCTGCTGCCATTGGGGAAACCTGTGGATCCACAAATAATGGAAAACAGCGAGGATGTGTAAGAAAGGTAAAGCAAAGACGGGTCATAGGACTTATACATTTGGCGGTGGCGGGGGAGTTTTTTTTGGGGGGGGGGGGTTAAGGAAGTTTCAGTCTGGACAGAAAACGAAGAGGAGTGGGCAGCTGGATTTGGCGCAAAGAACATCAGCTAACTAGCCCTTAGCACGCTAGCACCTGGAACTGAGCTAACAACCCGTGTCTCTTTACTTCGCAGTTTGGTTCATTGCTAAAACAACGTCCCCCATTATACTGGAGCAGATGTGACAGACACATTAGTGAGGGGGTCGCTGCCAGACATTAACGCGCAGGTAAATAACGAGCTGTGGCCCAAGATGGAGCGTCCCCGCTGTGACATAACAGGCTCCACACTGGTTCCCACTGACACACTGGCAGTGGGTTTATACTTAAATTAGATGCTAACGGGACTAGCTCAGCTGATCAGCACGTCTCAATGTAACAGCAGACAGGAAACCGCTGGAGGGAAAGAACCATACCTCGGTGCTCTCTGCTGATCGGATGGTTGTCTCCTGTGATGGCTCCGTGTCACCCACTTGTCAGCACGCACAGTTCCTCCACACGGACATGGCCTGTAAGAAATAAGCGGGTAGTCCTCCGTGTGTCCAGTCTTGCACGGTTGTGTCCAGCGGAGGGGACACTTGTGATCTGTCCTCTGCAGACAGCATCACCCGCTCAAGATTGTTTTCTGGCGCTCTCCGGAGTCTGGCCCGTTCCGGCCAATCAGCGCCCGGGCGGTGGGTGGTGTCCCACGGCTCCAGCCAGTCAGCGTGTTTGTGCTCGGGTGCGCGCCTCGGCTTCCTCCAATCGACGTGTAAAGACGCCACTCCCCCTAGGTGATGTTGGCGGGGCAACAGGCGCGCTCCGTCCAGGATTCCGGGGGGAAATTTTAAAGAGTTGATGAGGAGACAGAGGTCTCACTCTGCGGGTATTTTCCGGAGCAGGATCAGAAACGGGGAAAAGCAGTTTTAAGAACTTCTTTTTTAAAGCGATTCATTAATATTGAGCACTGATAAAACGATATGCTACATTTGAACATAATATACCGTAACACAGCCACCAGAGACAGCTTTATAGTTCAGAAACTGGGCGTTTTTCTTTAAATATGTAGTAATCTGAAAAACAATTCGACAAAGATAGTTGAAAAAAACATAACTGGTAATGTGTTTTTACTGATGCATATGGAATAACTTTAATACTTCGGGCGATGCGGAGGGAAAGTAATATGTGAATAAAATAATTTTATTATGAGAAAAAAAATTGTAATTTCATTATAATAAAGTATTAATGTCATTTTACAGGATATTCAGCCTATTGTCTGCATTAAAAGGAGGAATATTTTGCATCTTGTTATGCTATTGTTAAGCCTACGTCTCACAAATAATGTAAATCAGCAAATCAGCCTGTTACAAGTACTTTGAAAGGATTGAGTAATAAACTGTCTATTCCCCAAAAACAGAGACACACAGACCTGTGCAGGAGACTGTACATCATTGGTTACATGTGTGTGAGATTTAAAGCAGTTTCATAGTTCCACAATATATTTTTACTGGTGCATATGGAATAACTAATACTTTTGACATCACTTCACTTTGGGTGCAGATAACGGGACGTCAGACGGGGCCCTACATGTTTATGGTTGCTTCTTGAAATCTTTAAAAGTCCATCTTTTCCCCCACATTCATGCTTCTAAGTCCGTTCTGTTGGCCTTGCAGACATAACATCAAAAAGAGGAGACAGAAGAAATGGGGTCTCAATAAAGACGATTATTTCAGATTCTGATAACATTTTTTTTTACATTTCTTGAATTATTTCGGCCCATTCAAGATTGTACTACCTACTTTTAATATTTGTGATATTAAGCGATTATGCAAACTTCTATATTGACTGTTAGCCCTGCTGACTTTCACTTTTAGAAAAGTACAGACTAGATAGATGTATTCAAACAATTGACTCCTTATTCCTTAAGGAGGCTGTTTGTAACTTCCAGCAGAGGCCTGTCCCCTGCGTCCTCTCCCACAGTGACACCTTCTGTGAATATAAATCTACCTTGAAGCTAATCACCCGGGCCTTTGTCTCCAGTATAATGCAGAATTAGCTCTGCGGCTGGAGAAGGCAGATTGGAGGCCCCCGGGAGATGTGGGAAGGGGGTGTCAAAAGCAGTGGCGCTAATAACACCCGGTCCTCAGCGCGAAAACTTATGGTGGGTGGAAGAGAGTCGGGGAGGGAGGGAGGGAGGGAGACCGACAGACAGACCCGCCCTGCGTGTAAACAGAGAGCCGCAGGTTTTGGCCCCAAATCCACCAAATCTCCCGCCAAATGTTATTTAGATCTGGAGGGTAAGGGTTAGTATTCATAGAAGATATCTGCGATTCACTTCGAGAGGCTTCATCCAGATTCCTTTCTTCATTGCATTGACTTCTAATTATACAAACAAATACCTGTTTATATTAAACAAACGTCCCCTACAACCTCTGGGAAGGGGATGCCCCCCCAAAAAGTAAGGGTAATTATGTAATACGCTATATTTTTTACTAGTGTAATCAGCATTCTAATGTTTTTGCTTGAGTTTCAGCTAATAACAATTTCATACCCCTGTTTCATTGTTTAATCGCTTTCAATGTATCATTTATTATCAGAAACATGTTTTGCAGTTTAATTTTCATAATTCATTCGAATAATTTAATGTTTAAAATGACTATTTCCATCAGAAATGTAGCAGGGGAGAAATACAGAGGTGCAGGACAATTAAAGTTGAAACACTTTTGTAGTGCAACTGTGCAAGTAAAGATTTCACACACTTTGTAAATGCATTTACTTTCCATATCACAAAATATGTGTCCATCTTGTTAAAATGTCTAAACACCTTTTTAACCAGTTCGTTTTTGATTAATGTGAATCAGATCTCGATGGATTTGCAAATTGGGAAATTATTTACATTCTTTCATTCATAATCTATGCAGTCCTCACACATCAATTCATGTTTTGGAAAGGTTTCAGTGGCAGCACTTGTGAGCACGTTGTTTTAAGGGTCTGTTAATAGCTGGTGATCCTTCAGTGTGAGTCGTTATATGATTGTAGCTGAAAGGAGCAAAGAGGTTCACGTTTACATTTTATTGAACCCTCACTGTTAAATCTAATCTGTTTGTCTTCGCTTTGCGTCTCTGCATTTGAGCTCATAAAGCCTTTGGTGTCATTACACTTCCCATTAGCCACTTAAATGACTGTTGGCCCAAAAGTACCCGCATGTGGAAATTTAAGAGGCCAAATGCAGATACAGGTGAGACAGAAAGTATGAAGGTGCGTTTGGAGCATGGTTTGGAGCTGTTTCACTCAGTCTGTCAGATATGTGGTGCTAGTTCCATAGTTTTGGGGCATAGGCAGTAAAACAAAACATACTTGGACTTAGGGTTGCAAAATTCCGGGAATATTCAAATTTGGAAACTTTCCATGGGAATTAACGGGAATATAAGGGAATTAACAGGGATTAACTGCAAATTGTGTGGCCAATTTATACTAACTGTATTTACCTTGTCATATACAGACATGAATATAAACATTTTGTTTTGTCATAGGCTGATATGAGCCCTGAGGAAACTTTGGGCACTTGACTATATGCTTCTGGATCTTTGTGTATTCCTGACAAAGGTCTTTGCACAGTATTTGCAAATGTACACAGCCTTTCCTTCTACATTGTCGGGGGTGAAATGTCTCCACACATGAGATTCTGTAGAATAAGATGAGAAAAAAAGCTTGTAAAAAAAACACTAAAGCAATGCCAGAATCGTCTTTAAAAATATTTAAATTGATGGATAAATGAATAGAAAGAGGCTAGATGTACAGATGAACATTCCTCAATCAGCATGCTAATATAATTTCCCCCAGTAATATCATCGAAACTTACCTGACTAGTCCTGCACAATACAGCAGGCCTCTATAGCCCTGCTGTAGTGTGAAGGATGCTGGGAATTATCTGCGCATGTGATGGAGAAATGCACAGTGGAGGGTTGAAATTCAACGTGCAGCGTGTGCTGGATTCCATACATCTTTAAAATAGAGTTTTGAATGATGTTTTTATTGCGCAGCGTTTAATTCACTTCATTTTTTTTCTTTTTCAAAATTCCCGAGCTCAATATTCCCATGGAATGTTTCTGGAAAGTTTCCGCCCCTTTGCAACCCTACTTGGACTATAGATGAAATTATAGTAGGTATAAATGATTCCAGGGACAGATATTTACCAGGGACCTCTCTATAATCATCAACGTCCCTACTTCGAAACCCCCCTGTGCTGGAGGCTGCTTCAGCAAGTTCAGTCAAATATTAGAAACCACACATCCTCCAATAGTGGGAACAAACTACACACCCAGTGATATGAGGAGATCTCTATCCCCTGTTTTCCCATGCCCAGGCTTGGCCAGTATAGCGAGAAAGATGGAGCTCGTTGAACTTGGATTAGAAACGAATAATATTAACTCAAACAGATACACTTTTTGAACTTATTTTCAAGAGTTGCCTTTGACTAGTAAAAACAGCCTGCATCTGCAATATGTGACACATTAAACGTATCTAGGAGTGAGTTTCCACAGCATTGTTTTAATCTGCAAGGCTCTCGATGCACAAGCCAAGCCGACCTGCTGAGTGATCTCCTTTAAACACAGGCTGCTGTCTTCACACTGAGCAAAACACCCAATCACACGCTCTCCACTCAGAATACACATCACTCACAGCACAGTTTCTGGGTGCAGCATTTCTCAATCAGGATGTTAGTAAGTAGATGTCTGATGTAAATGTAAAATACACTGCTAAAGGAGACGAAAGGTTAAACTTAAAAAAGTTGATTTCCTTTTGATTATTGCATTAACTCAAGAATGTGTTACCGTATCAAAATCGTATAATTATAGTCTTTAAGCATTACAGTCGCATGGTTGCTTAATGTATTAGTGATGAAATATTTGAGGTTGTTTTTTGGGGGATAAAAGCAGGAAAAATAATCATCAGTTTGTCTTGTATGAATATCAGGCAATCTAGATTTTAATATTGATATTTGCCACATTAATTAGAATAAAACCACATCCTCCCATGAATTGAGGGACCCTTCGATGATCTCCTGCATGATGAGCAGGTCCTGCTGCTGCTGCTGGTTTTTATTCCCCCGATTCAAAAAACACCACTCTTGGATTATTAGCATAAAGTGGCGACCCTCACTGGAATTTTCTTGCTCGGCTCTTCAGTTTGCAGTCTCTTCATTGTGTTTCTTCTCAACCTGAAGGTGCAGCTCTACCTGTCTTGTTGCTTCTGTTATCACCTTTGTTTCCCTATTAATACCATAGATGGTTTCTAAGGCATATTTGCTATTTGCAGATTTTTTTCATGATCATATTGCAGTAACTAATTGAAAGTTGCATGAGTGAATGTGTGTTTGGCCACCCTGTCCTCTGAAATCCACATTTATACTAAATATGAAGTTGTTTTTGTCAAATAACTTTTAGGGGTCACGTAATCACTGCCTGTCACTTGAGTGTGTTCGGCCTGTGCAAATACGACTTCTCATGTGTGTGTCCGCTGGTTTTTCAGTCGGCTTATAACACAGATAGAAGTTTGAAGTTATAAGGTGAGATTAAATAAGATAAGATACAAATTCAGTTGTTACGGCAGCAGGCAGGTCAGAATGAGGTGACAAGAGAATACAAAATTTAATTAAATTAATTAAAAAGGCCCATAAACATAAGGGAATGTTGTCATGTGCATATGACACAAATGTGCAAAAATTAATTTTGCGTTAGAAATAGTGTGAATAGTATGAGTAGATTGACGTGAGAAAAAAAACAGTCCAGTGTTTGTTGCAGAGTGTGACTGCAGTGGGGGTGAAGGACCAAAAGACAAAAAGAAATCAGCATTAAAGTTGTGGAGTGTGTGAGACTATGGGATGTGTAATCTGTTGTGTGCATGCCTCAGTACTGCAGGGCTGCGTGTATGTGCTGGAGTCTCTAGATTATGTGATGATTCTTCCATGAAACAAATTAAGTGAAGTCCAAAGCTGCTCCATACGAAAAGTGCCCAGATATAATTTCTGTTGTGATTCGGCCCCATATAAATAAAACCGACTTGACTCTGTGTGTTTGTGTGTTTGTTTGTGTGTGTGCGTGTGTGTTTGTGTTTGTTTGTGTGTGTGTGTGTGTGTGTGTGCTGGGCATGTTGCGACTTGTCAGGTTGTTAGGGAGTCAGCTGAAGCTGCTTTGCCCCCCAGCTGCTTTCACTGGTCTCTAACATTTGAATGTCACAACAGAGCTTTGTTGACTGCTCACCTCTGATAGGTCACTGACGCTTTGTGAGTCCTAAGATACCAATCTGTCAAACAGTGCTGGTGACTGTTTGACTGCTGTTTTCTTTTAAAATGCATTGGTTGTAGGCCTCTGAACTGAATATCAGGTATTTGGGGTATTGGGTGTAGGTATCACCAACAGTTCACATCAGCTAAATAAAGCTGATAGATCAATTAATCCTATTTAATTAATTCCAAGATGAACAGAAGATTGGATGCAGGATAAATGGCAGTGGCATTGTTTATACAGCTCAGCTGTAACCATGGCAGTGGAGGAAATATTTGCATCCTTTTTATAGTACAACTTATTAGACTAAAAAAATACACCATGATATCATAAGAAGTACAAGTCCTGAAGGCAAAATGTTAAGAATGGAAGAAGAATCATAAAATGTTTATCATAAGTAAAAATGTATATATGTAAGTATTTATATGCAGGCAAAACCTTTTATACTTTTTTTTATATTTGCTTTTGGTTTTTAAAAGAATAATTTACATGCTACAAATGTGATAGATATCCTGTGTTAGTGTGTTATTATTACCTTAGTTTTGTAGTTGAATTATCTTTACCAGTGTAACCAGAATTTGAATGTTGATTGAGATTGAGCTAATAACAATTTAATACACTGTAAGTAGTTTAATCAGTATCAGTGCATCATTTTTTATTAGAAAAACATGTGTTGGAATCAAATTTTCTTCATTTTTCTGAGCAGAAAATTGAAAAACTTGCGCAAAGTGCATGGCTCGATACCTTCCACAGCAAAAATCCATTCATTTTTTCATTTGAGTAATCTTTTAGCAGGAAAAGACGACAGAGCAATCAGAGAATCAAGGGCAGCTTGAGCCTGCTGTTCCCAGTGGAAACAAGAGTGATTAAAACCAGTCCGTTTTTCATATTAGTCATTGCAACACATGCAAGTAAAGTCATATTATTATAGAGAAGCAGAGAGAGGATGAAAGAGCCAGATGTTACTACAAATCAGACCGCCCAGTATCATATGAATGTTTAACAGTGGTTTATACACTATTGTGAGCGAGGGCAACAGGGGCCAGCACAGGATCTCATTCTAGATTATTGTGTTTGTATTAAAAGAATATCTCTAACCATTTGTGGCAGACGATTATAAATGAATCCTAGAAAACTCTCCTTTCACTTTTGTGTGCTTTTAAGGGTATAGAGCCGCAAGGATTCATGGTGATTGGATCTTGATCCTCCTTGCTTACATTTATACTCCCATGCAGTCACCATAGCAACTGAAGTAGCTTCACATCATGGGTCAGAGTTGAGAACAGGAGAGCACGTTGCTATGTTGGCAAACAACGTAACGCACAACTCTGCCCAACCCACACAGAGCATCCGTCAGGGTCATAGGTCACGATAATGTATATTTATAATTGTGTTTCCAGTGCCTCTTTTGATTGTCTGACAGGACAAAAATGAATTTCCACACGGCTCATTGCTGCTTGAGTAGTGTTTCAGTGTTGGCTGACATCACTGGTACATTATGCAGCAGATCAATAGGGAGGCAACTGAAAGAAGCTGGGGCCACAGGTCAGGAATACGTTGCTCATTTAAAAACAACACGGCAGAACATTTCTGGGTATTTTTTCGTACCTCTATGAAAACCGTCCAACCAGTCAGGGCAGGCTGTATTATACTTATTGGATATTCTAATATATTGGTAAGTTCACAAACTGAAATTATCAGACAGAAGCCTGACGAGCTCCCAGACAAACTGCTGAGATATAAAGCACATGTGAGTTTTACCTTGGTTGTCCACAAGGTGACACAGTTTGCTTTTGGGGCATCTCCATTCTACAAACATTTTGGAAATAAGGTGATTTGGACAAATGTCAATGCTTGACTATTTTTGTGTTATAGAAATTTTAAAGTTTGTGAGATGTCAATGTCCCATGTGTCGGTGCTATAAATGTTAGATGTGGAATATGTAGATAAAAACGCACTAAACAAGAACTGAGATAAAATGTTAATCGTTAATTAAATGAAGCGTAAAGTTGTCTTATGGGATTCACTGGGATTTCTGTGGTAATGTATAAGTAAAAATGATAAAAAACTGATTTTGACAATGATTACCGTGGCAACAACGCATTCAAGCCAGCCCTGAAATGACAGAAAATATAAATATGGGATGATGAAAAGGTGAGAGGCCGCCCTGCTCTCCCCAGAAGAGAGTAACACACCCTTCTTTCAGCAAACACAAACAAATCCCCCGTCCCTATCACTCACCCCCCACCATAATTTCCACACAGGACCTTACATCACCTAAAGCCGTCCTTTCATATCTAAAAAAAAGAAATGAGATGGAAATTGTCTCTCAAACCCCAAACAACAAGCCCCAAAATGTAAATCTATTGATTAGACGTATTGTGAGAGGTAAACAAACAGACTTTCTACACAACGGGGAGATGAGCATTGATTTGAGGGCTGGTGGTGGAATGATTATCCCTCCAGTGTCACGGCAGCCTACTGTGATATGAAAAAGATGCCGTGCAGAGGGAGGACAGCTCCCTCCGTGTCTGTCCCCCGTGACCACGACTGACGGTAAAACGGGGGGGATGTAATTTCACCTTTTGTCTAGAAATTTTGTTCCATCAAGCATAAAGAGGAGTCTGCACAAGCTCCACATGAGATCATTGCATCAGATGCTGCTGCTGCTGTCTATAAATTACACTCAAACTGTATAAGGAGGTACTTTACAAACCTATAATTATTAATTGGGTAAAATTCTGTCAATAAGATTTTGTTGTTAGGGGCAAAACCTACAAAACTCTAATTACCACAATGCTACTATGGAAACCTCCATCTTCAAATTGCGGAATAACCTCAGTTATATTTGTTTTTGGAGATGCGACCTCGTATTCATTGCACCAGCATGTCTTTCACAAGAATAAAACTGTTGTGAGCTTTTACATTCACGGGCCTGATGAATCCCCGATTCTTAGAAAGTCGTATAAACCCACATTGCAAATCACGGGAGGCCACAAATGTTAGTTACGGCCACATTGGCACCAGATGCATTTTCACATCCATTTCTCTGACTGAAAACACAGGGAGGGCTGGACGCCGGAGAGATGCCACATTCACACACACACATGAATCATCACAGATAAATAGCTTGTATGGGAAATAAACCTGTTTATATCTGAGAGGCGTCCTCCATCAAATGATTTGAGCGGGATGATGCCGCCGCCGCCGCCGCATCCTCTCGTCCGCGGTTGCGACGTGATTTGATTTCACCTGGCAAGCAAACGACATCGGAGGAAAACAATTTTGTGCAATTTTGGCTTCAAGCTGGTCAGCCAGCTGCTTGTTAGGGTTCATGTGTGCGATGTGCAGCTGATGGGGAGAGAGCTGGAAGCCTGCAGGACGCCAAACTCAACACATTTATTCAACAGGGTCTCCATGCTGCATCCCAAACCCCGGCAGCCGCTGCGGCGTGGTCCTGAAATGTGACATGACCAAGACCGAACTTACTACAGTAGGTGACAGCACAGGATTATATATACAATGCAACAGCACCGCAGAAGATACAAAGTAAATACATTTGATTTGTGTATAGGCTAAGAGAGGGTGTTTGGTTGTGTATAACTCGTGTGTATTTGTGTGCACGATGATGATTCACATTTGTTCATCTCATTAGCCTCGGGTGATGACATATATTATGTTTATACCAATAAGACTAAATTTAAACCTAATTTATTCTTTAATCTGGATTTTCTGAAGGTTGCAATGTGGGACCTATTGTGACTTATTCTGCCCTCTAGTGTTGATTGGTCATAATACTTTAAAAAGTTGTATTCACCCAATAGTTGAATAATCTCCTGACTAATCAAAACATACAGGGACGCATCAGGGTTCTGAGTCCTCCTGACGGGAACGGATCTATATTCTGATGCTAGTGAGGACGAACTAGACGGGCCAATGTGACCCTTGACCTTCTTTCAAATTCTAATATAATGTTATTTTGTAGGTGAGATTCTACAGTATGTGTACGTACTTGTTATTGTTACACCCTGAGGACCTTTCCCAGCATAAACACGGACCTTGTCAGGACCAGAGGACCTCATGGGGACCAACGGGTTCTAATGAGGCAAAACATAATTTCTGAGCTCCTGGTTAAAGGGATAGTTCACCAAAAAAAATGAAAATTGTAGGGGTGGGTGAAGTTGAATGTTGGGGTCACGGACATTTAGATGACACCACGGGAGCAGCATGGAGGCATTTCATGTTGTTTTTTGTTGCTGTAGCTACAGTGAAAGAGAGTTTGCAGATCTTAATTTAAATGTTTAACCCGACCTTTTGATGAATAGAACTGAGAAAAGCCGTTAATAGTGTAGTTGAGTGACTCATTGTCATGTTTAACCCTGCTCTACCAGGGAGCGTCGGTGTTGCAGGTATGAGACTGGACAGCTTTCATTGAAACACAGCTCAACTTGAATCCTTGCTCCTGCGCGTTAACTGATGTAGATTAAAGCAGCAGTTAAAGCGGAGCTGATGAGGAAGCAGCTGCAGAGACACAAGTTCACACCAACAGTTGGAAGCAGCTCCTCTTACTACTTAGAGCAGGGGTCATCAATGTTTGTCAGGCCAAGGACCCCCAAACTGATGGAGAGATGGAGCAGGGACCCCTTACTAGATATATTGTATAAAATTGTGTTTTATATTAAATGGGCCTAGTGCCATGTATAAACATAGTTGCCCTGTTATTAAGCAATACTAAGCTATTTAAATTGTTTATTTTAAACATGTGCAAGGTATAGTAGCTGCAGTGTGTGCATTGCTGACACAAAGATAACGTATACTGCCTCCATTTATCCGTTCCCTACAATATGCAGGAATTATGTGAATGTGGATTTAAAGACATTCAAATTTGATGGGGGAAAAAATGTATAACTATAAAAATTGTCGAATCACCCAAAAAATGTGCGATCCCCCTGCAGTACCTCTGCGGACCCCCTAAGGGTCGCGGATTCCCTGTTGAAGACCTCTGACTTAAGGCCAATGTATGCTTCTGCGTTTTGACGGACACGGACAGATAGGACCGCCCTCTCCAACGTGGAACGCCCTCTCCGTGCCTCTCTGAGGCTCCTCGGAGAGCTTTTCGTGCCGCGCTCATTTTTCTAACTATACGTCGAAATGACGGACAGCCCACGGATAGCACTTGGCTGTGATTGGTCCGCTAACGCCAGCATTTTGGAATGGAAACTTCCTGTTCCATTCCCTACATCACAATAAACCAAAATCAAAACTAGGACTCTATGATTAATGTGACAAGTGTGTTAAGCCAGCGGCGTTGTCCGGCTGACGGTGGCTGGTTAGAGCACTTACGGCATGTGTGTACGGTCACATGAGGTTATAACGAACTTTGATAACGGGGCTAGCGGGCTAGCCACCATGCTAACTGCGGTGGGAACAGCACCAAAACCCGCTGACTTTAATCCCACGGCTCGCATGACACTGTTTCTCAAACACCGTCAGGTTAGAAGCAAACACTTGGTAGTAGTTAGTATCGGGTGTCCGTGCTGACTGTGTGTGGAAGCTGGGGGGAGCTAGCTGCCTCCGTGTAGCTTCAAGCTGTTGCAGCTGTTGAATTAGCAACGCAGTTTGGAAACAAGACCGGGGAACCGCTGCGTTAAGACACGATAACATAAGCATTTTGACCCGCTGGGTGTCACTTTATTCAGCAAAAACTGTCGCGTCATCAACATCCTTTTTCTGTTAGTTGCCATCGTTCACTGTGTGTGAGGAGCCGGGAGGACGTAAATAAACCAGCGTGGACTTCTTCTATATACCTCATGAGGTAGGCTTGTCTAAGCTCGACTTCCGTTTCGCCATCTACTGTTCTGGCGGTGAATTGTTTTCACAACAAAAAGGCTCGTAGAACTATAAATCAAAAAGGGTCCGTCCGATCCGTCCGTCCGTCATTCCGAAACGGACTCGGAGAAGCATACTGAGGCCTTTAAGGCCGACTACACGTCGAAATGACGGACAGCCCACGGATAGCCCTTGGCTGTGATTGGTCCGCTAACGCCAGCATTTCGGAATGGAAACTTCCTGTTCCATTCCCTACATCACAATAAACCTAAATCACAACTACGACTCTATGATTAATGTGACAAGTGTGTTAAGCCAGCGGCGTTGTCCGGCTGACGGTGGCTGGTTAGAGCACTTACAGCATGTGTGTACGGTCACATGAGGTTATAACGAACTTTGATAACGGGGATAGCGGGCTAGCCACCATGCTAACTGCGGTGGGAACAGCGCAAAAACCCGCTGACTTTAATCCCACGGCTCATGACACTGTTTCTCAAACACCGTCAGGTTAGAAACAAACACTTGGTAGTAGTTAGTATCGGGTGTCCCTGCTGACTGTGTGTGGAAGCTGGGGGGAGCTAGCTGCCTCCGTGTAGCTTCAAGCTGTTGAATTAGCAACGCAGTTTGGAAACAAGACCGGGGAACCGCTGCGCTAAGACACGATAACAAAAGCATTTAGACCCGCTGGGTGTCACTTTATTCAGCAAAAACTGTCGCGTCATCAACATCCTTTTTCTGTTAGTTGCCATCGTTCAGTGTGTGTGAGGAGCCGGGAGGACGTAAATAAACCAGCGTGGACTTCTTCTATATACCTCATGAGGTAGGCTTCTCTAAGCTCGACTTCAGTTGCGCCATCTACTGTTCTGGCGGTGAATTGTTTTCACAACAAAAAGGCTCGTAGAACTATAAATCAAAAAGGGTCCGTCCACTCGGATCGGACGGACCCTTTTTGATTTATAGTATAGGAATAATGGATATCCAATTCAAATGGCTGATGCGTTTCCTAACGGGAGCATGTAAAGAGAAAATAGGATGGGACTAAGAATCCAACCTTGTGGCACCTCAGCGGAGTTGAGGATATTTTTTTTTTCCAAATGGACACAGAAACAGAACAGGCAGATGTGTAAAAAGTACTGAAATATTGTACTCAATTAAAAGTACCTTTACTTTGATGAAATTTTACTTAAGTTCAAGTAAAAGTAGCCATCCAAAAATCTACTCAAGTAAAAGTAAAAAGTAGTTCATTTAAAATGTACTTGTAAAAGTTACTTAGTTACTTCCAACAACTTGATGGGGGCCGCTCCTATACAGTGCAAAAAGGACAAGGGGTCATAAATCCAATCCAAAAACAGTTATTTTTAATTAAAGGAGAATCTTTACATATATAAGTGCAATGACATTAATAATGTCAAACACTAAACATTTAACATGTCAACACAACATTTAAGAAGTTCTGGGAGGACATGTCAAGGCATGAACCACATGACAGCTAAAATAAAAAAGTTAAAATGCCGCTGTCCCACAGCATATTTAAACATTTGGTTAAACTTTGGTCCACCTTTAGAGCACTAGTCTACAAACTCTTGTTGAGTTTGAACAGCAGTGAACAGCATCCAGCACAGCCGAAGAGTCGCTCGCAGGCGGTCGAGGCAGGTAGGCCAGTAGGCTATTGAGTTTCAGGCAGTGTTGTTCAAAAGAACGCGTTCATTAAACACGTTAATTTTTATGAGAATGTTGAACTGAACGCTACTTAATGACAAATAATGAATTTGAACGGTGAACATGTTCATATTATCTGAGGTATTATCTAGCTAAACGTTACGGAATGTTTTCATTCTCTGGAGGAGAGACGCTGTCTAAATTGAACGCTTGCACCATGTCGTTGCGATCGTTGTTGTGTTAATTTAAAAATAAAGCAGTCTTACAGGGCAAAATACCGTCTGAAAGTTACAATTCCGTTTTTGTGGAAAATCATTTGAAAAAAAAATAAAGGGGGGGGGGGGGGCGCCAGTAGTGAAGCTTTAATAGAGCGCCAAATGTTGTAGGGCCGGCCCTGTGTAGCTCAGTGATTTTCAAACTGTGTTGTGCGCGCGACCGGGAGGGGAAAATGCGAGGCGGAACTAATATTATAGCCGAACTAATGTTTTGACGTCCGCATCTCTTTAACGGCGGAGCAGTAAACAAATCGCTCTTTTGCCGGAGCCAGGGGTCGACAACCTGCGGCTCTTCAGCCCCTCTGCAGTGGCTCCCTGTGCAGTGTTCTGCATGTTGCGCATATTTTTCGCGAACAGTGAACTTTACGATAAGTTTTCATATGTTGAACATGCATGTTAGGGAATCGCATCCACTCTATGCAGCATCTACCACTGCAGTGAGAATTGCCTTGCGCCCTGAACTATGTTTTGTTTTTACTCAGTAACGGATGTAAGTTCCAATGTAGCGAAGTACAATACTTCAGTCAAAATCTACTTAAGTAAAAGTAAAATTACCCATTTCAAAAACTACTCAAAAAATTACAAAGCACACAAAAAAACTACTCAATTACAGTAATATGAGTAAATGTAATTCGTTACTTTACACCTCTGAGAACAGGTAAGACTTACAGATATGCTGAAGCACTGTTAGTATATTGTGTCTGTGACACAGGACTGTTGATGAGAATGTTATGATTTAGTTTTACACCAGGAGACGCTGAAAAAGATGTCAACTTGGAAAGACGAGATTCTAGAGCTTTAGGAGATAATGGCCAACACTGGCATCGGTAGTCTGTAATGAAAAACATTTTATCCCTGCAGCAGAATGTGTAGATCATATCCTGCCTTCTGCATGCTCTGAAGAAGTGTCCATGTAGTTCATGTCTGAAAACGTCTGAAATAATATAAATTGAATCGACTCTGACCCACAGATCTGTGCAAAAGTGTACTAACGTATCTTCCTGAAGAGGGCAGCAAAACTCAGCAGGTCTTGACTTTCAGCTCTTCCCCTTATATATATGCAATGACAATTAAAGTAAGAAACCATAATGCTTTATTTAATTAATTCTTGAAAATAGTAGAATTGTATGCTTATGATACATCTGGTATTATGGTTCACATGCATCTATGAAATGCATTTTATACAGCTGAATATGAACTGAATTAGGTACAAGTACACAACTGAAGACATGTCCCTAACATCCGCTTACATCCGAAGCATAAACTGATGGTAGGCATTATTAGTGCATCAGAAATCACAGGGAACATTCAGTTTTAAGTTTAAAAGGGCATAGAGGTAATGATGACTGGTCCACTGAGCAGGCCACATGGCTTTCATAGTGCTGCCATACAAGCCAGTAGCCAGTCAGATGTACCCTTAGCCTAAGCATACCCTAGCACTAACCCTCAAATGTACGTGGGATATTCACCATCTCGTTCTCTATTCAAAAAGTAGAATAGTTAGAAAATAATTGTATAACTGAAAGTTCAAATTAGTGGAAGTAGAAAGTTGAACCAAATTTATGAATTAAAAGAAAAACTTAGGGCGTTAAAACATTATTTTTTTTACAAAGGATTTGAATAGAAAAAAAAGACAGAGAGAGGTACTGAGAAAGACAGTCCATTAGAATTCATGTGGAGGCGATCTTCCCATGCACACGAAGGCGGTAAAGACATGTATATTCAGCTTGTCCCCAGTTACTGAGGACATGCATCTCCACACCACGATAGATGTCATCAGTTGGGTTCTGGTACCAGGGCACAGGAGAAAAGAGGTGAATGGAGAGAAACAAAGAAGACAAATATCAATTGCGATGAGTGAGTGGGATAGAGTTGGATAAAGAGATAGAATTAAACAGACATAAACATTACTGCATTCTAACATTTAAGACTTAACAAGAACAAGCCATGTGCTATGTTCAGGCCTAGACTTGTTATATAGAACAGAAGAAGTTACGTCAGGTTCTACATTTCTTTTTCATGGTGTCGTTGTCTGTATAGATTTGATAATTTTAACTTACAAGCAGCTGAAATGTCTGCGTGGACTCGCCACCCTTATTGTAGGTGAATGTTCCAAGAAGACTTCTCTTCTCTGAGATGTCTCTCATTCCCTGGGAGAGAAATAATACATTAGAGTTGCGACTATTGGATGTGACTCACTTTTTTCTTCAGGCTTTAAACACAGAGTGATAGGACGTCTGCAGTGCCTCGTATAATGGATTTCAACTAATAGTATTGGGAGCACTCACATAGAGTTCAAAGGCTTTGGGCGCGGAGTTGATGCTGCCAGTGGGTGAGTTGTAGCGCGAGACGTGGTCCACTGTCACGTGCGTTATCTTCACCGGATGAGAGAGAGTAATGGCATAAGTTCCCTGGGCACCAGGAAATGACCAACACCTCCCTGGGAGCAGTGGTGCCAGACCCTGGGGAGAGAGGAGATGCAATTAGGAAATAATATCTCCTTGTATGAAACTAATAGTCACCGACTTGTAGTGAACAATTCCCAGCCCCACAGAAGATACAAAGAATACAGAGCAGGGGTTAATAAATTATACCTGAATAACGGTCCGTGGGCTCACATCGACAGTCAACATCGTGTAACCAAACAGGGTCAAAAACTCCCTACTACCACGATATGTCTCTGAACACCTGGAAGTGATCACCCTGGCTCCTGCAAACAGAAACACAAAAATGGGTCATTTGTTTGAATGCTGAGTCATCTTTCTGCAAGAAAGGTACAGGAATTGTCATACTGAGCTTATAAAAGTGATAATTATAACTGATATGTGATGCTGATGCAGTATCATTCACTTAAGACAAGTTACAATGACATGGAGATATTCCTGACCTTGAACCTCGAGGGCAAAGTCAGCCATTTCGTCACCTATCGAACGTCCACTTCTTTTGTCATCAAGCATGAATACGTCCTGCTCCTGATAGACATTCAAATGGTACATAATTAATTTGTGTTGACATTTGTGACATCTAGAGTCGATAAGTAGTCTTGGAGATGATCTAGATCTAGATGATCTCTCCATCTACCTTGATGTGGTAGCTGAGCCACTTCTCCATGGCCTGTTGGATCTCTGGGGTTAGCTGGTTGTTGGTAGCTGAAGGTGGTTTGACCCCCTGGTAAACCAACAAGAAAGTTGCAGTCACATTTCAGTTACTCAATCTCAAAAAAACAACGGCAGGTTTGAAGTAAACAAGAACTAAAGATT
Source organism: Pleuronectes platessa (assembly GCF_947347685.1). Lineage (NCBI taxonomy): Eukaryota > Metazoa > Chordata > Actinopteri > Pleuronectiformes > Pleuronectidae > Pleuronectes > Pleuronectes platessa. The sequence continues at coordinate 5,639,339 of NC_070647.1, forward strand.
AATACCTGTGTGTGTCTGTCACTGGCAGACGTCTCTAGCAGCACTTTTACCACTGCATTCTTAGTCTCCACTTCTTTGATCCTGTTACCAAGGCTGGACATCATTCCGGTCAAGTCCTGCATGTCTAGATCTATCAGCTCCTTGATCTGAGGGAGAAAGATATGGTCAGAGTGAATAGTTGTTTCTGCATTTGGGAACCATTTTTGCATCTTAACTAGTTCCTCAGCAAGATCTTAGATCCTGTAAAATTTCTCTCCGGTTAAATCACATGGACGTAACTACCTTGGGCCAAAGACCTTTTTTTTTAATGTTCAAAGGAAATTGTATTTTAAGGTGTAGAGTTGCAGAATTTGTCAGTACTGGCAATGATGTGTAATTGTAAAAATATACAGAAGTTACAGGGATTATGTTTCATTAATGATATTAGGCAAAACCCAGAGTCAGGGTCTCAAATCTGGATTAGGGACTACTCTAACAGAGCACTACTATATTGTATTGAATATAGGAAAATGTTAATGAAGAAATGCATGATTTAGACAAGGGTATAGTTTGAGAATCTGAATTCCTCAGATGCTAAATAGAAATTATAAACACAAATACACAGTGAGAGACAGGTATCTCCAGTTGAGTCCTACCTCCTCAGCAGCATCAAGATGGGTGCTGGGTTGATGAGGTAGAAACTTTGGCAGTTTGAAATCCACGAAATGGGTCAACACAGGAGAGAGTAGCCATCCACCTGGAGAAAACAAGGGGGAACAGTTCTTAGAGCTCCAAAGGTCTGAGAGAACAGCAAGTAGTCTCCTTGCCCGATGACCTGCAATCTTGAATCTTGTAAAATGTCAATGCCACTTACATAGAGATATGAGGATGAGGAGGACAAGCAGACCACAGGTCTTCTTCATGCGACTCCTGACTGAATTGTTCACGTTAGGACAAGGAAGACATATAATTTTTAGTTTTTTTTTCATCTGGAGCCAAGATATGCAGTGATTGTGAAACCACAAACTTATGTCAGGTGATAGTTGTTCATGCAACAATGTGAACATACCCCACACAAATCGACTTAACAATGCCAGTAAAACAAGCACAAGTATGAGCTTGAAGCATACATCAAGTAAACCAAAAGCCAAACATAAACACATCCACTATCAACTTACCTAAATGTCCCACATGCATCATCATTGATTTAGACTTGGCCCCTATCCATGAGAGTAATGCTGGAAAAAATGGAATATATCAGATTATTATGCAATAATATATAATATCATGCTTATTTTACAATGCCGGATAATTTCTACACTCACTCATCGGAAAAAATAAGGCACTAATTATTGCTCTCATGTATCCAGAACTTCGAGCTGAATCTTTTCTGGGACGGTTGGTAATACTGTAGGTGTAGGTAGTTTGTGTATTCCTTATTGTCCTGGAAGTCCTGGTAGTACTGGTAGTACTGTTATAATTGTTAATGGGCGGCCATCTGGACAGACCCTCAGACATCCAGTACCTTGAGTGCAATCGCGTGTTGTCATATGGTACCGATGCAGGATAACTGACTAGATAGACAGAGACAAAAACATGTTAAACAAAATTGTGTTCATTTTTTCAGGCTTTGACTTTCTTTTTGTGAATTACAACATACATTTACCTCTTCAAGCTTCTTAACAATATACTAGTTCCAAAAAAGTACCAAAGGAATACAGGTTGAACTAGATGCAAGACTGAACTTTACTCTACTTTGTTGCAGGAAATTGTGACTTTTTAAATCTAGAAAATAAAAATAAAAAACACTGCGCACAAGTTCGCAATTTATCTAACCATAAGACTTGGCTGCAGGGATGGGTGGCTGGGCAGCAGGAATGGGTGTCGTGTAGCTGTTTGCTTGAGTAGCATTCTTTGCCCCGTGGGGCAGATTGGGGTAGTTCCCGTCCCTCTTCCTGAAAACCCTTTAAAAATTGACAACACACACACACACACATACAGTTGAAGAAATTGGCATTAGAGAATTAACAAATGCTGAATTCAAGCTTGACACACACACACAGTGTTACATACTTGACAGGCTTCTCATTGTAGGATATATTTGACAGACAATGCGCATCTGATTCCTCATTTATGTTGTAGTAGCCAGCGGCTCTCAGGCGGGCACTCATACGACGCATGACTGAAAAACTGAGAGAAACAAGATATGAATTATCACAGAGTTAAACTGCACAGTACTGTATATGCTGGCTCTTTGAAGTTAAACACCTATGATGATCCCTAAGTAAATTATTTTGCCTTTCAAATGTGTAGCTGTTGACTTGCTTTGCTTTTCCTATGAACTTGCCTAAAGTTTCCTTTGAATAGTACACTATGGAACTGCTTTGCTGTAAAGCTAAAATGTTATGTCACCAGGCCCTTGTGTGATGTCACCACTACAGAAAAGGCACTGGGGGAAACCCTGATATATATAGTTTTGGAAATTTATGCAACTAGGTGTTGATTGAAATGTCAATTGTCTGTTCATATACTGAAAAAAACGCACCAAACATTGGCATGGTAAACCTTTATGAATGTGGCAATCTATTCAAAAGCAGCAGCGCTATTCCAGGTTAAGATGTGTAAAGTCACATATAGAACTCCTGCCAGAGCAATGATGCAATGTTTTATTTCGGTTTTATTCCGATCCACTGACTCTTTAGTGTGTCAGGAGGAGGAGAGGAAATACAATTGCATCCCTTCCCCTCCAGAGGAGTCAGATCTGAGGTTGTTAGAATAAAATGAATGTGTCAGTGACGCCTTGAGACAATAAGGGCAAAGATCTGTTATCACAGAGGTGGAGCTCAGATAAAAGTACATCAACATCACACTGTGAGTTTGTCTTTGTTTCCCCTGGCCTGTGTTTGTCGGTAGATGTTTGGATGGGTCTGGGAAGAAGAGATTTTGGCGCAAATCTGGATCAGGGGATGGATCCAGGATTGTTTAAAATGTTTTTTTGTTGTGAGATGTTCTTGTGAATTTCTCAGGGAATAATTCATGTATCTTGATGAGAAATACATGTTTAGGGGACACGCAATTTGGTGCAGATCCAAATAAAAATCTAGAGCTTCGGAACTTACATGTGCTTTCATTAGGGGACTGTTGAGCCTTTTCAGAGGTTCGCACTCTGCCTCCGATGTAAAACCAGTTTGACATCTGAAGCTGAAGCACCACTGGGGGGCTCTCTCGCACACTTCACTTGCTCTCACTCTTTCTCATCTACTGTAAACTGGCAGTCCGGTTTTCAAACTCAGTAAAGGTGGTTGTTTGGAACTTTGCAGTACGTGGGTGACATTCTGTAGCTGCAGTGTTAAGGAGGAGAAAACAAGCTGAGCCGACACCACATAGTTGGGTTGAAACATGACACTGGAAAAAAAGCAGCAGTAGTGAAGATATCGGGCCATAAACTGTAGAGATCTGAGTGTTTGAAATCAGCAAGAAATGAGATCAGCTTATTCTTAGAATTAGAATGACACGGCCTGACACGGTGCACTTAGCTGCACGCTACTTTATGAATGTCTTTAGGGAGTAAAGTGAAGCCAAGATAATTAGACATTTTTAATGTGCACTAAAGTTGAAATGAACCCAAGCTGTGGCTTGGGAAGCAAAAGTTATATTTGTATTTTTTTTTTAAATGTTTATCAGGTTCACAAGGTCAAGATCCGAGAACTTTCAGTCAGTCTCCACCCAGGAATGCGGCCACTCGGCTTTTAGCAAAAGTGAAAAATCCCTCTGGGTTAGTGTCATAAGGGGAATTCACATGAGAGCAGTTCAATGTCTCAGTGCCATAGGTTGAGTGGATTTGAATCGTCAAATATTTAGTAGCAGTTTAATATCAAATGTTTCTTTCTTTGCTTCCATTGGCTTTTTTTCCCCAGCACAGAGCATCTTCTTGTGATTTGGCACTTTAGAGGAAATGGGACTGAAAATATTTGGGCGGATGTAGTTGGGTTGTGACGATTGATACAAATCTAAACTTCGCCCACCTGCCAGGCCGCGGTTATGAAGCTAAGATTTCAGGAAATGAACGTGTCATTGAGCTGAGCTGTATATTATTGACACAGTTGTTTTTATGTTACACCAGGGCACAGAGACAACTGTTAATGGGCGACACATGTAGGTCACTCTCTCTCTCTCTCTTTGTGAAAGAAATGGTCCAGTGAAAAAAGAGCTTCACTTGTCATCAGTCGGCTTTGGAGAAGCAAAAGATCACAAGTTGCGGTCAACATCAATCCATCAACATGGAAACCAGAAAGACTCTGTTCTTTGTTTCGACTGCCAAGTGTCACTTCAGGAATTCTGTCAAAGCCTGAAGGTACAAAACTCAGACACGGCCAAGTTCATGTGTGTGTGGGTGTTCCTGTCATCGGGGGAAGAAGGTGTGAAGTTGTTGGGAATGAAATGATCCTATTGTAACTCTAGGGTGTACGTTTTCATTTCTTCATTGTTCTGAGCATTTATTCGCATCTTTGGCAGATGATTAAAATATCATCTCTTTCCTCATTCATAAGCACATAAGCACATACGAACACACCCCCACACACCCAAAGAGCCTGACTCAGCATTAAGTCTGTGTTTGCTGTTACAACTTGGTTCACGCTTAAGCACAAAATTATTTCCAAGTGATAAAGGTTGGTAGAAATTACATTCACAAACGTGTGAAATCTCCAAAAGAATTTTGGATGTATGACAGCAGGTATTTGAAAAGCACTGAGCCCATACATCAATAAACACAAGTGTAATATTGTCATGAATGTGATTAAATAAAGCGGTGAACAAGATAAATAAAGGAGAAATCAGCAGGTGAAATTTAAGGCAAAGTAACAAGGTACAATGCAATGATCAAATATAACCTCATGTAAATATGTGAATAAGTACTGTATTCCTATAAGATGACATAGAAGCCCATGTGAATCCAAATAAATTAAATTTGAATTTAGAGAATTTGAATATGTTTTGCTACAGCTGTCTTCTTAAATCAATAAAAAGACTTTCAGGAAAATGTCTATTTCAAATCTCACATGCGATTCTATCATGTATCAGTTTGTTGTTTTAGGCCAAATTATTCAAGACTTTCATGACAATGGGGAAAAAAATCTTTATTTTATTCTTGTGTCGTCTTGATGCAAATCTCAGCAAAAAAAAACCTAAACAAATCGTGTATTTTACTAAAGATTGTATGAAATGAAGTTGACCTAAATACAATTTTGGGCTGTTTTTAGCTCTACAATGTCAATTCCATACAACTATGACAGCACACATGCAGCATTGATTTTGATTATGTTTTCCGACTTGTAAATTCATTTTATGACATATCATGAATCAAATGCAAATTTGAAGGGCCTGACGGGAACTGCCTCGGCGTGGCCTTTCTCAGAAGTGGGTTGCAAATCCAGTCCTGGTGACTGAGATATGCTCAAGCAAGGACCGTTTTTTACTTCTGCGACTTCCTCCTCCTTCGTAATAGCCGTCAAGCAGCTTCACAGAGTTACGTCAGGGACAAAAACAAAACAGTCATCTCTCAAGGTCAACGAGTGTGTCATCTTTTTAATCAGCCTCTCAAGTTTCAACATCATAATAATGAAGTCGCAGAGTTAAAAAAATCTTGACGTGTTCAAGAGTAACATCCAAAAAGTTTCTGTGTAAACACATTTTGTCCTGAGCCAAAGCAGAAGAATGACCAGTATTTTATTTTACTTAGCGATGCTCCATGTAAAATAGATACTATGTGAAATAGAAATCATTATCATCAAAGCATGAATCCATCTTTACCCTCTCTCTTTCTGTGAAAATGGATTCCTTACTTTCAAATAATAATAGTTAAAATAGTGTTGTTTGTGCTTTTAAATCTTTAATCCTAGAATAACAATCCGACATTTATCAGTAAACCCGACAGAATCTGTGCACCCTCGCCAAGGTGTGGGTTCATTGTATTGAACCTAATTAAATAATTAAGTTTCCCTCTGTTCGTGATTAGACTCGTTCTCTGCTAGAGAAGTTTTCACCCAGACCACTCGGTGGAGGTACAATTACCAACAGTAGGAGAGAGCACCGTTTGTGGTTTATGTGATTTATGTATGTATGTCAGTGATGTGTTAAGTGTACAAGCTACTGGATGATCTGAATTTCCCACGGGATTAATAAAGTATCTATCTATCTATCTATCTATCTATCTATCTATCTATCTATCTATCTATCTATCTATCTTTAAACTTATACCCTAAATGGGTCGCCAAGTTATCATTTCATCATTTCAACTTTTATGCTCTCCATCCTTTGCCTTTCTGCCAAATATTATAAATATTAAAAGTTGATTTGCCTGCTATAGATATGTCATTACGTTGGACTTTAAAGTTTGTATGAGTGGTTTTGATCATGTACAGAAACTCAAAATTATAAGGCTGTTATTGAATAGTTCTCGATATGAATGTCCAGTTAAATCAAAAAGCGTTGGGAAATATGGAGAAAAAATCAAACTGTATCACAATCTGTATCAATCTGAAGGGAAGACAGGTATGGACAGCTTATTGCTATTATAATACATAGGAAAAAACAAATAGACAACCAGTCGAGACTGTCTGTCTTGCTGTCGTCTTTAAGAGCCTCCATCCTAAATTAAATCCTTATAATAATTTGCATTCCACCTCTCTACGCCAAACCTTCTGTTTGTTACACAGGAAAAAGTTTCCCAGCCTCGCCTCCGGACTTTCCGAGGGCCAAGACGTGTAAAGCTAAGACTTAAATTCGCACCTTTACTGAGAAGTCACTGTTTCCTTGTTGTTGCAGCCTAATGACAAGTGAATCAGATGCTATGAGGAACTGTGAGGAGTTTCTGGTGCAGAGACACACCCTTTCACAAAGAGCCCGGTTCTTTATTTGAAGAGAAAGTTGACTTCGAGGACGTGTGGCCTAAACTGAGATTTAGCTTTTTATTTCAAATGTGCCGTTCTTGAACTCAGGGACACTGTCAGGGACTTACCTTCATGTCGTATCTCTCAGCTCGACAGATGAACAGGAGCTCTGTGGCAAGGGTTCCTGCCATTCAGGAAACAGATTATTTACATTTCCAGATTTTGGATCAGAACGATTCATAGGTAGCCAAACAAATTCACAGCTAAGGCCCAAAAAAGATGCTGTGGAGAATTTGATCTAATGAAAAAAGTGTGGGACTCCTGAACATGTGATTTAGCATAAATCTCACAGGTTGCGGTGACCTGCTTTTGCAAAATGAAAATGCATGATTGTACTTCAATTCGGAGAAACTTACGGAGAAACAAATGAATGTGAGGAAATTCGAATGGATATCAGTGGATGGTGCTTATACCCCAGCGGGAAGTAGACGACCATGGAAGCAGCTCCTACGAATTGGGTCCTCTGGATATGAAGGAGACCCCCCCCCCCCTCCCAGAGACAAGACGCTGATGGTGGGGATGAGGGATGGAGCACGAAGGTAGGACGTCTGATGAAGGTTTCTGATTGGATGGTTTAAGGGAGGTGACCGAACACACAGAGGTGAGCTGGTGCAGGGATGGAGGCTGGCCACTCACTGATCGGGGTACTGAGCTGACAGCTGAACGACAGGAGGGAGGAAGAGATTACTTTAAAGATTGACGGCTTACAGGCGATTGGCGTCAGGTTGTGGTTGGATGAAAAGAGAGAATGAGCTGGTGGAGCTAGTGGGAACTGTGCATGTGGGTAAGGAGGCGTGTACAAGAAGATTACCTTTTGCTTATCCTCATGATGTTGTGTCTGACTTCCCCCTCGTCTTTTTCTCCGACACTTATTCATAACTCCTGCAAAATCTTTATTCTCCTTTTGTCACTTTTTGTGTGTATAATTGAGGGAAAGGTAACTCTGAGTGCTGCATCTCATCCTCGCTGTGAGAATAAAAAAACGACAGATGCAGTTGTTCGCTCACCCACTTTAAACCCTCTGTTTATCACTGGCCTGGTTACAATCAACCTCTTGTGTTTGTGCCAGGCGAGGCGATCTAAGTGACAGCAGCAGAACAAACATGACACTGTTGTTAGACTGCTGAGAGAAATCCTAGGGGCAGGTGCGGTGTAGATGGCTGTACTTCTACACTGGAGACTGTTTATGCAGACACAAAAACAACACACACATTGTTTCTCCATTCGTAATCCTCTCTATTGCCATGCTGCGTGCCAGCACTTCAATTTTATTTGTACAGCGCCGAATCATGACGCGCATTCTCTCAAGTCAATTTACATAGTGAGGTCAAGACCTTAAAACAATAAAGAGAAACCCAACATTTTGACGACTGTGGAGAGAGAAATCTCCCTCATTAAAGGGAAGAATCCTTTAGCAGAACGAGACATCTGCCTCGACCAGTTGGGGTGGGAAAGGAGAAATGGGAAAGAGAGGGGAGTTGGGTGGAAAAGAGGGGAAAGAGAACGGGGGGCAGTTGTGATGACCCAACTCATGCTTCTGCTTCGAAGCTACGCTGTAGCTAGGCGTATGCAATGCGTAGACGTGAAGGCTATGCACAGGCCTACGCCGAACCGTGACGTGGACCTCCCCAAAAATAGAGTGTGCAGAGGCGATGCAGACCACAAGAGCTGTGATTGGTCCTCTTGGTGGCATCATTTTTCCGGCAGACAGTGTTTCCGCAATCTCCTGCTTCCCCTCACTCGGTTTATTGGTCGTGCAGACCGTCTACCTCTGACGTCTTTCTTTTCTTTGTTGTAGTTTTTTAAGAAAATAAATTGCTCAACTCCAACATTATAACACTAAGCATTGTTCTGAGGTAAACAGACGCCAGAGAATTTGTAAATAAGCAGACCAGCAACCGGAAGAAACCCAACACAGCAGCATAGAAACTGTACGACCACTACCGTTTCGGCCGTGTTATTGCAAAGCGACGCACAACCACTTACGCACAACTGGTCTAGTCTTGCTGACCACCCAAAGCTCTTTACAGTAACAGTTTTGCCATTCAGGCACACATATTCATACATTCATCTATGTGCAACACTGTCTCTATGACAGATCAGACTGTCAGGGGCAACTTAGGGTTCAGTATCTTGCCCAATGACACTGCAGCATGTGTGGTGGGGGAAAGCAAATTCAGTTTCATATTGTAAAAACATTGCCTATTATATCTTCAGTCATATTCTAAACCAGGTATGATGAGCACAACGTTTTCTAACTTCACTCTGCGCCATAGAGACGTCCAGCACATAAACAATAAAAAGTGACCGTATATTGCAGAACTGTTTCGGGGAGGACTCACAATTGAATGATGAGTTTTCCTCAAATGGCTCCAGACAATTAAAACGGGCCAAACAAACAGGTTTAGAATGGCCACTGCCCTAGTTAACACAATTGCCATTTAATTTGAAAAGACATGATTCATTTGTTCGAACCAAACAATTTTTTTAATGGCTGTGTTTAGTGGTAAATACATTTTCTTTCTTCATGTAAATGTGTAGGTGTGTGAGTTTCAGACGTGGCTGACAAATAAGCTGTGCATGGGCACAGTAACATACTTGGCACAGTCAGACCTTTGCTGCTCTGATAGATGGCCTCTGACAGCAGAAGGCACCTAGAGACTAGCGGGACAGGGACGAACAGCCCGTATGCAGGTATTTGTTATGTCCCCCGAGGATCTTTGCCGAGCCTCAGGTCACGTAGGCCCCTTCCATCAGCCACTGTCCCCTCCCAGGACGCCGGCATCGTCCGGGGCTCCACAATGCTTCAGGCGTCTGCCACCTTGAACCATCAGTCTTGAGAGAGAGAGAGAGAGAGAGAGAGAGAGAGAGAGAGATGCTGTATGAACCTGGTAGAAGGGTAAAGGCAAAATAATGGGTTATTCCCACATCACACTCTTTCAAACCGATCTCCCTCTGTAAATGTTAAGAAACATGAGGAAACAAAGAACTAGTGTACTGAGACATGACACATGATGTTAATCACCACTGATAAATAGTTTGGAACAGGTTTACATCAGAGAGGTGTCCTCTATCAAACGCCCTCTCTCTGTTTCAGTGAAAATGATAATGCTTCACGTTTTCATCCACAACGTGATGTGATTGAATTCCACCACCAGCACGAGAAAGCAATCTGGTGCAATTTGGCTCCGAGCCGGCCAGCCAGCTGCTTGAGGGGGTTCACCTGTGTGATGTATGGCTAATGGGGGGAGTGGGAGGCCCGCAGGAGGCTGAGCTCACTGCCTAATGTTACAGTGAAATGGATCTGCCCCGGTCGGACATGTACCGAAAAAAGAAAAACATCCAGTGGTAAACAGGAAGCAACAGAATTTCTAAAGCTCACATCATCCAGATGGGACTGAAGAAATAATTCTTCACTCGTATTCATTTATGACTTCTGAAGTAGCTCCAGAGCATTAACACAGGCCAAATGAACCGGCCATTCCAATCAGGCAGGTTTAGAATGGGCACTGCACACGTAAGGTTAAACACAGCAGGTGGTAAAGGGGGATGAGCAGAAACTCCAGCATCTAACCACATGTAGGACTGGGATGCAGAAGAGGCGGAAGAGCGGTGAGGAGGGAAAATGAGAAAGAAGGAGTAAACCTCGGTAGTTAACATCTTTTTTTTTGCCCGCACCATTTTTTTTATAAAATTTGAAGTTTGTGCAGATCACTCCTTAAATGCCTGAACAAGATGTGCTCATGAATGTTTATGGCAACAACAAAACCAGTCAGACCTGCATAGCGATCATTCAGGTAATTAATCAGGTAATCCGGTGAATTAAGTCGTATGATAGTGATGTCACAGCTCTGCACCTGTAACCTTACCAACACGAAGATCCTGCTACAGTGCCTTTAAGGGGTGTGGTGTATTTTTTGGACAGCATGTGGGCATCCCTGAGTCACGGACAAAACTCAGGACACAGTTGGGTGGGGCTTCTGCCATGTTAGGGCGGAGCAACTGCTACATGTGGGGTTGTTACCGCCTCTAGAGTCACTGTCATGGACATCACCTGGGTCAGTTGGGTCACAAGAGTTATGGGTTTATTAGGTGTTGAGCTGTCTGGGGAGGGATCAAATGATTTGGGTTAGGGTGAGAGTGGCTGATGACAAGATCCCACCAAATTATGGTGTTTTTCTGTCTGACTGAATAGATGGGTGTGTTGGTAATGTGTTTTTGTTTCAGTGTGAGAAGGAGACAACTTATTTTATTCATTATATAACTGTAGTATGAAATGATGAAATGAAGAAAACTGAAATGGCCAAAACTGTCCACAAGGTGCATGCACTAAGGATAAGATTTCGATTTTTCTCTAAACTTGTTTTTGAAACTAGATTTATTTTCAAAATGTGTGGCTCCTGCTCTTTGTCGACAACAAATTGAAGACGGTCAGAGCTTCTGTGCTCTAACATGAGGAACAACGTAAGATTGACATCACTTTGTTGTTGTTAAATCGATGTTCATTCACTGAACATTAACTAAATCCACCAGTTATATGAGCATATGCTGAGACAAAAGATAACACGGGAGAAGTGTAATTCGTATAGGTTTGCTTACCCTGCAGTTACCCTGTAATAAAACATAACACTGTTTTATCCTGTGCTATATTAATATTTCCTGAAATGCAAGAAGGCCTCACAGAGCTGTAAAAAGCTAAGCTTGCAGCCTGAGGGGTGGTAATGCTTTCTGAGGGGAAACACCTACCTCGTTTCAGTGACTTCAAAACTGTCAAAACCTTATTTACTAATCGAGTGACATCCGGTTTGGGTGATCATTATAAAAGAACAGTGTTCGTCTGTTTGTGGTAGAACTTCTTAAGCGATGCAGAAGTCTTCACCCCATCTTTTCTGAAATTTCCACGTTATTGTTTAGAAGGTTGCATGCATAAATACCCTCAGATAAAAGAATGACCAGTTGTTAAAAATGAACTACAGTACATCATTGTATGTGATGATATGCCAATTAGTTGATTATAACATGACAACAATCAGTGGGAATCTTTAAAGTCATTATATTGGATCTTTAAAATGGCCCTATAGAGATGAAACTAAAGCCCGGCATTAGCAAAATGGAGTGGATCATTTTGTGTTACGTGATTATGGTCAGCATAATCTCACTTGAGAAGGGGTGAGTGGTGGTTTAAGTTTGTGGGCGTGGGTCGGTTGGTGGAGTTGGGTAGACGTTTTCCCCAGTTCTACCATGTCTTGATACACTGGTACCATGCTCCCACATAAGTTAACACCCTAACTCCAGGGTCATTAGTCCATCAATTATGGGCTGTAATTATACTGTATTCAGCTGGTACCTGTTGTTCTACTTCTGGCAATTAATGGGTGGAAAAATGCTAATTGAGCTAGTGTTTAATTTAAATGATGATAATTTCATAATTACAGTGTAAACTTGCCAGTTTGGGTGTGTCATTTTAAGTGAACTGCTACCTAATGGTCTGCAACGTATGATAAACAAGAATCTAAACCAGGCAATGACTTTGTTACACGAGAAATTATCTTCATCTCTCTCGTGGTCCATTCATACTGGAATAATACATATATACTTCCTAGCTATTGCTAGTAGCAAAGTAAAAAAAGCTAATTTAAAGCGGTTTTATTTTTTCAAAGCGGCACACCAAGAGACAGATGATGAAAAGAGCCTGAAATGTCCTGATTGCCATTAATTTGCATGGACCAAGCCACAATAGATGCAGTCCATCCACCATAAAGGAACTTGAGAGCATCTTTCACCCCCAAAATGTTCAAGCTTCCTAAGCAGGCTCAGTATTAGTCTCAGCCACAATGTGAGGTCATCTGGGTTATTTAATGCAGCACTGCTTAGAGCCATGGACAATGTTTTATAGATGTTTCCACAAAACACTGCTCAATACTGGTAAACTGTGTAAAACCAGTGGAGGGTCTTGTGGAGCGGTCATATGCCCTTGTCAATGCGACCAAACGGTCATTGGCTCGATTCCCAGAAAGCCCCCTTCCGCATGCTGAAGTGTCCTTTGGCAAAGTACTGAATCCCAAATTTCTCAAAATGCTGCAGATACTGCAGATTCACTATATTTGAATGTGTGTGTGTGTTTGAATAGGTAAAATGTAAAAACTTAACTTTAAAATATGGAACCATTGTTGTAAATGGGAACATTCATGGATTGGTCTCAATAAAATCTTAGCTTGTATGAAGGTATACCTGTGGACCCAGACATACTTGTGGGATGGATGGGCTCAATCAAATAACCATTATGGCCATCAACAAAAGGTCTTGATATCTAATATCGAAAGGTCAAGCCCTGTAACATAACACTTGCCACAGGTCCTTGGGGAATTTGAGTAAATTATTTCCTTCGATGTAAACACAACCTTTCTTCTAAATTGCTAAAGTATTATAAGAATATGATACAGGCATATCTAACTTCTTCCACCAAGGAGGTTATGTTTTCAGTGCTCTTTGTCTGTCAGCAGGATTATGGAAAAATGACTGAACCTTTGTCATTAAATCTTGGTGGAAGGGTGGAGTGTGGGCAAAGTAAGAACCTGTTCACTTATGGAGTGAATTTTGATTAAGAATTGATATGCGGGATCTCTTTTCATATTGTTTAGCATTGCGACACAGGTTGTAATGTCATTTATGCTCAGATCTTGTTTGGGGAAAAAAAATTCAATGCAGATATTTGGGCTTGAGGGGATTTAGTAACATTACTATTGTACTAACATGGTCTTTCAAAAGGAAGTCAGGGTAAAGAGGAGGTGCCACATGCCAGTAGTGCAACAACAAGCATGGGTGTGGAAGTAATGTCTTTCACCTCTTGCATATTACAGTACTTTCCCTGATCCATCCACCCAGTTCCCGCAACAAGTGCTCAAACAATTAACAAACTTAAGAGGAGCTGAATACCTGAGATGGGCTGAGTACTGGATTGGTAGCTGAAATCTTTGTTTTTGTTTATGAGTCAACAACTGGGATAAAAGCATGCCTCATGTGCTATGTATTCTATTATATGTGATCAAGCACTTAATGTTTCAGTGTAGCCTATTAAACAGAGCAGGCATCAGTGTGAACCTGTTTACACTGATGCGTTTCAGTATCTTGATATCTTATGTTCATAAGGATAAACAAATTAGTGAAGGATTGTGAATGGAAACGGAAAACGTAAAACTTTTGGGGTCATTTAAAAATCTAAAATGTTGGCTTTTTTAAAACTAAAAGTGATGCTGGCATTGGTACTGAATGGTAGTCCGCCAGCCTCTTCCACATTATTTGTATATTGAGATTCAATCACGGTGGGATTGGGATGGAATTGAATCTAAGTGGAACGCGTATGCGGCGAACCTGCGTTCATGTTATCTACTTCACAGTGTTTTCTACTTACAATACCTAGTATTGCACTCAAGATTAATTTGTTTAGAGAGCAAATTAACTTTCATTGTTTTGGTTCAGTGATCTGATGGCCCACGGATTAAAAACTGTAAAAATGATGAGAGGAGTGTCAACAGTGGGTGTGCAGGGTTTGATCAGTCTCTGGGGATTTCCTGGCTCTACTGAGGCACTGGGAGATGGAGATGTCTTCCGGGCAGGGCAAAGAGCAGCAGAAGATTTTTTGTCTCCTTCAGTTTTAATTACTTTCTGCAGAGCTCTCCCCCTTTTTGGCATACGACTGTGATGCAGTATGCCAGCACACTCTCGATGGCGGAGCGGTAAGAAGGTCACCAGTAGCTTCTCCTTCAGTCGGCTCTTCCGGAGCAGTCTCAGAAAGTGTAGATGCTGCTCGGCCTTCCTCACCACTGCCCATGTGTTTGCTGACCAGGAGAAGTCCTTGGAAATCTGGGTTTCTAGGAACTTGAAGTTTTTTCTTTGGGGTATTGGCGTCTGAATACTGTGATGTCATCCGCAAATTTGATGATTGTATGCATGTTAATAAGTGTTAAGGTTGCTGCATCTGCCTACCCCCAAGGGTCTGTGTGTTGTAAATAACACCAGCCTTCCTACAAGTGTGTAATGGCTGACATCTGAAAACCAGACACTCGTTTCTTTCTGTCTTCTTTGTTTCTGCTCTGTCATCGCCCGTGTTTAGATAAGCTATGTTTCATTTTTGGAAAGTACTTGCTGAGCAAGATGTTTCAAATTCTTGAGGACATAATGGGACTCAGCTTACAATTGTTTTAAAGTAGTGCACCAGGTATGAAAGATTCTTTCATGCAAGTCAAAGAACAATAACAAGTTGTTCCAATGTCACAGCAACAGCGGTGTCCATGAAAAGGTAGAGGGCAGCATCAGGGTTAAGACCTTGACCATGGACCACTGAGTTCATAGTTCGGGTGCAGCTGGGGACCTCTCTAGCATCTCTTTTCCTCATTTCATGTCACTTTGTAAGAAGGCAAACATTTGGCTGACTACTTGGGTCATCTAAACAAATTTCTTGACCATAGTTGCTTCTGAATGTTAAAGAACACTGGTTTGAAGAGTATGAGAAAATTTATTGGATTTTATTAAGGTGTTTCAATCCTTTCCTGGAAGTGTCACTTCCTATAAGGTCCATGTTGTCCCTCTTTTATAGACTGTCGATGTCAAAACTCCATTTTAAAATCTACTGTGGAGCAGACATCCCTGGTCTGGCTCCAGACCCAACGGAGCCAAGATGTGGAAAACCAGATCCTATGTCACTATTTGTAAGGGACCTAGGTCGACCTCTTCCCAATCCCTGGACCCTAAAACCTCTATTCTAGACAGGGAACGAAGTGCCGTTAACCTGACAAAGCAGATATTTTACTAGCACTGTTTAATATTTGGACGGAACTGGCTGAAGGGGGTCAGCAAGCTTCTCCTTTCCTCTGTCGCCCCTTCAGCGCGAGAGGGTTTTCCCCATCTGGAGATGAGATACAGATAAAGGCCATCAAACCAACATCCCACTCTGAACTGAGATCCAGAGAGTGTGAGAATAATGTTAAAAATTTCTATGATGTGTTTCATATTGTTTATTTCAGGTAATTTGATCAAATTCCAACACTGTACAGATTTAATGAAAGCTAATTTGAGATTTCAGAAGTCTGTATTCTAACGTGAATCTACGCCATTTAAACATTCACATTTTTTATTTCTCTTACCATGTAGCTGCATGCATTTCTAAATGTTAGTAATGTTTATTAATGTTATAGTTCATTACACTCTTATTCAAATAACTTCTAATGTTGTTTATACTCATCCTTCAGTGGTTGCGTACAGATGATCTACATTTGTGTTATTCACTTTGTGTCTTGCATTGTTTAATCTTTTGGTTGTCCCTACAGTGAATGTTATTGGGTCATGAGGGAGATAGAATATGTGACCTCCCCTCTAGGCGTTCAACAATTAGACAAAGCAGAATCACTACTTCTCCTCCAAAAGAGAAGATCACAGTGTGATCGCCCCCAGGCACGTCCGCCCCCTCAGCTGAAAAACAGTGGTCACACACAAACTTAGGACACTTTCATACTCATACACTTCACTACTTTTGCACTCTTACCTAATTCCTAAGTAAGTAAAACAGCGTTGCTGCCAAATCCAAAACGACTGAAGTAAATGGCCATCACTCCTTCAAACGTAATACAACCAGATACCTCCATACTGCCCCTGTGGTGTCACCCAAGTGTACATAAGCCCCAACATTCAAATTTAACCCGAAATTGCATCATTTACACTGTTTTTGGCCTAAATGTCCGCTCTGATCCTCCTAGTAGCTGCTGCAGTAACTGCAGTTATCGTGAGTTCTTGCGATACTTACGAGTTCTCATGAGCCGATATCGGCGACAACTGCATGAGGAGAATGTGTGTGCGACAATGCGACACACGTACACGTTCACACACAAGAACAAGACTGACACCTCAGTGTTTTAATTAGCATGACCACAAACAACGTCCTCTATAACATTAAGGCTTTCGTAAAGTCAACACCCATGAATGTTCTTACTTGGATGATTATGTTAAAGGCACACTTGCCAATGCTTCTTCCGGCTGAACCAGATTTTAGTGTAATTAAGCCTTGGTTAAGAGTATATAAGCCACAGAGATCAGATGGGATGTAGGACAGTTGCTCCGCTGAGATATCATATAGAAGTTCAGTGCTGCAGAGTCTCACAAACTCACAGACAACATGAGAGCTGTCGTAGCCTTCTTGCTGCTGCTGTGTAGCCTGGCTGTCAGTCATGGTAATGGTCGTGGTATGATGGGTATGTCTGGTCGTGGACGTCCTGGTCCTGGTCCTGGTCCTCGTCCTGGTCCTCGTCCTGGTCCTCATCCTGGTCCTCGTCCTGGTCCTGTCCGTAAGTCACTGTCAGATGATTTTATGTCACAGTGGTTGAAACGGTATTTGTGAGATTTTTTGTCTTAAAAGAAATACAATGTTTCCACACACAGGATGGAACTGCAGGGAGGGTCCTCGGCTGTATGGCGCCATGCAGATTGATGCTGGAATGGGACAAGTGGTTGTAGCAGACAAGTACAAACGGACGTACTTCCTCAGTGGACTTGCCTTCTACAGACTGGGCAGACTGGGCATGAAGCATGTCACAGTGGGAGCTGGGGGATTGTGGGGAACTTGCCATGCCAACAAGGTGTACAAATATGTAGCTGGAGACTTCAAACTTGCCAAAGGTAACTAGAATTACATTGATTTTCTTACTGTATAATGCATTGCAGAGGGGGTTCAGTACAATAATTATACTTGGACAATATAATAAGAACACAGCTGATTTCCAATGTTTGCATTGATCTTCTTCTTCTTCTTGGACTCGTCTTCAGGTCTGTCTATGTACCAGGTGGATGCTGGCGGTGATGGTCAGATTGTTGGGGTAGGATCCGGCAGACATAACGCCTACTGTCTGAAAGAGGAGAAAGCTTTGGGCTACTGTGGAAGAAACACCCTGAACTGGACTTCCCTCTCAAGAAAGATGATGTACTACAGCTGTGGCCCAAGGATGGGATGCTGGGGAGTCGACAAAAGTCACAGGATCTGGGTCACAAAGGTTGGTCACTGAAATCTCATTTTGGCATCTATCGATTTACTCATTGATCATGACTACATCCCCATGTATGTGCGCTTCTTATGACAGAATATATCACCAACCAACTGCAGCACTAGTGGCTGGACAGCCGTGCCAGGGCCAAGAATGAAAATGATTGAAGTGTCGTCAGACGGGAAAGTTTATGGCGTGACGACAACCGGCAAGATCTACCAAAGGTAAGTCAGGGGTTTTCGGTCTTATATATTACAACCGGGTATTTAAATATTTAACCAAATTCAAGTATTTATACCAAAAACAACAAAAATAACAGCATCAAAGTCCGAATCCAGAGAAAAGAAAATCCGAACTTCGAAGTTGATACATTTACAATTGAACATAGTCTTTCCAAGATTTATGGCTCCTATTAAAATCAGTGTAAAGCTTATAAATGGTGTTAGTGTTGCCTGTAATTACAGCTCTCAGTTCATGTCAATTCATAAATGACTTTTCTCTCAATAGAGCTCGCATCACCAACGGTTGCAGACAAGGCAAAAGCTGGGTTCACGTCCCAATATGCATGCCTGTCAGACACGTGTCTTTCGACCAGTGGAATCTCTGGATCGTGACCACCTCTGGTTTGATCATGAAGTGCTCACACTAATGTCATCAGTCTGTCTTGGCTCTCATCCATTCAAAGTTCTTCATTTTCTATCAAATCATTCAGTGCACACAGTTAATAAATGATTAGCGTTTGATTTTTTTCTACAGAGTTAAATCTCTGCTGTAAGTGCACTCATCTTCTCTTTATTAGACAGTTTATGTGGTAATCAGTGAAAAATATGTCTGCAAGAACTGATTAATTCATAAATAAATGAATGTGGTCTCGAAGCAAGAAAGAAGTGAGCATTGTTGATTCTTCCAAACAAAATGTACTTAAGAGGGGTAACCTTGCTAAAAACCTTTCTTTTTGGTTTCAGTGTGGTTTTAACGCTCCTTGTAGAGTAAATGTAAATGTTCAAAATCAGCAAATTTGATAAAGTTTGATAGCAGAATCACTTCCAAGTGTTTCCTTAATCAAGATATATATTTTTTTATAATAAACTTCAACCGTCACAGACTATGATGTAAAAAACAGACTTCATACCATTATGAAGTTTATTTGAAATGGCTTTCATGATTTGTTCTTCGACAATGTCCTCACCACAACTTCACAATAATGTTTAAATAATCCAGACGATTTTATGTAAAATTCTATAAATGTAATTTTATTTTCACCCTGCCTTGTACCATGGTAAAAACTGATAGGAAAAACTGAGGGTTTTCTCTTGAACATGGACGGTAACCATAGATGTCAAATGTCCTTACTCACAGTAAGAGATTAAAACACAATGCTTTGTATGAGAGATAAAAAAAAATCCACAAAGTAAATCATCGCGGCTCAGGTGTTAAAAATCCTTTCAGTTATCTGTTGCACTTCTGTCCTGCAAACATGCCTCAATACTGCTCCTATGGTGTCATCCAAGTGTCCGCAAGCGCCAAAGGTTTATGCGGGTAAAAACGTGTGCAAACTAATATTTCACCCGCAGCAAACATATAAGATGATCTACTAACGGTGCGCACTGAGGACTGCATAAAGAATTAAACGTGCTGTCCATTTAGTAAGTTTGCTTCAATGAATATGCATTATCTGGCGTTTCTACCTGAGTGCGCAAAATATTGGGAGGAGTAGATGCAAATACGTTAATTCAGCCCACCAATGTGATTTACAAAGCCTGAAAACAATTGTTGGGATTATGACTAGGTCTATATTTAATACGTTTGAAAGGAAAGTGCTAATCGGCACAGCATTGGGCACAATTGGATGCAGCCAAACAAAACTGAGCATTCACAGCCACTAAACAACATAAAATGTACATTGACTTTCATTTTGTCTTCCTATTTCCTTCTTTTTGCCAACATTACATTTTTATCTGGGGGTGTTCTTTTTCGCAAGCTGTGCTTGTCTCCAGTGCGTTCATCTCCCCCGGTGCGCTCTTCTACCTCTTCTGTCCCTGGTTTTCTTGTGACCTTTTTTTTCTCCTTTTGTTCTGCTTTATATGTCCGGCCATCTTCTCTTCATTTCATTGGCTGTTCTTTTTGTTTTACCCACAGCACTTACCTTCTTGCGGATACTCTCCCATATCGCTTTTCTTTGTGTTGTATTAATATTTCTTAGCTGTAGCTCAACGACATGTTTGTTTGCCTCCTCCACTAACACCTCCAATTCCATGGCATTCAATTTCGCTTTGTGCTTGCTTCCGCCCATGGAAGATTACATTTGATGTAAAAACCCATAAACAGTTAAATAATATCCTACATTCGAAAGTAGAATTGTTTTGAGCTGGGAAATAACCCAAACAGATTTATGGTTAAGCCTGGAAAGTACGAATTGCTTTTGCCACATTTTAAGAAAGCAAAGAAAACTGACCAGTCATTGTTCTAATTTGCATGAAACCAAACACTGTCCTCCATAACATAAGGGCTTTCACAATGTCATCTCCCATGACTATTTTTTATCTGGATGACTATTGTAAATGAAACACTTCCTGCTGAACCTGTTTTGGTGTAGATACGCCTTGGTTGAGAGTATATAAGCCACCCAGACCAGTTGGGATGTAAGACAGCGGCTCCACTGAGATATTATTTCAATCTGCAGAGGCTTACGGACTTGGAGACAACATGAGAGCTGTCGTAGCCTTGTTGCTGCTGCTCTGTAGCCTGGCTGTCAATTTTGTTGATACTGCTACTACTACTCCTACTCCTACTACTACTCCTGCTACTACTACTACTCCTACTCCTACTACTACTCCTGCTACTACTCCTACTACTACTCCTGCTACTACTACTACTCCTACTACTACTACTCCTGCTACTACTACTACTCCTACTCCTACTACTACTACTCCTGCTACTACTACTACTCCTACTCCTACTACTACTACTCCTGCTACTACTACTACTCCTACTACTACTCCTACTCCTACTACTACTACTACTCCTGCTACTACTACTACTCCTACTCCTCCTACTACTACTACTACTCCTGCTACTACTACAACTCCTGCTACTACTCCTACTCCTACTCCTACTCCTACTACTACTCCTACTCCTGCTACTACTACTACTCCTGCTACTACTCGTTTTACTACTCCTGGAGGTCCTCGTCCTACCACTCGTCGTACAACTCGTCCTGCCACCCGTCCTACTACTCGTCGTACCACTCGTCCTACCTCTCGTCCTACTACTCGTCGTACCACTCGTCCTACCTCTCGTCCTACTACTCGTCGTACAACTCGTCCTGCCACCCGTCCTACTACTCGTCGTACCACTCGTCCTACCACTCGTCCTACCACTCGTCCTACTACTCGTCGTACCACTCGTCCTACCTCTCATCCTACTACTCGTCGTACCACTCGTCCTACCTCTCGTCCTACCACTCGTCCTACCTCTCGTCCTACCATCCGTCCTACTACTCGTCGTACCACTCGTCCTACCTCTCGTCCTACTACTCGTCATACCACTCGTCCTACCTCTCGTCCTACTACTCGTCCTACCTCTCGTCCTACCATCCGTCCTACTACTCGTCCTACCACTCGTCCTACTACTCGTCCTACCTCTCGTCCTACTACTCGTCCTACCTCTCGTCCTACTACTCGTCCTACCTCTCGTCCTACCATCCGTCCTACTACTCGTCCTACCTCTCGTCCTACCATCCGTCCTACTACTCGTCCTACCACTCGTCCTACCACTCGTCCCTATACTCGTCCTACCAATCGTCCTCGTCCTACCAATCGTCCTCGTCCGACCAATCCTCCTCGTCCTGACCGTAAGTCACTGTCAGATGATTTCATGTCACAGTTGTTGAAACAGTGTTTAGTACGATTTTTTTGTCTGAACAGAAATACAATGTTTCCACACACAGGATGGACCTGCAGGGAGGGTCCTCGGCTGAATGGCGCCATGCAGATTGATGCTGGAATGGGCAAAGTGGTTGTAGCAGACAAGTACAAACGGACGTACTTCCTCAGTGGACTTGCGGTCTACAGACTGGGCAGACTGGGCATGAAGCATGTCACAGTGGGAGCTGGGGGATTGTGGGGAACTTGCCAAGCCAACAAGGTGTACAAATATGTAGCTGGAGACTTCAAACTTGCCAAAGGTAACTAGAACTATTATTCATTTCACATAAGTAAATACAGTGTGTGTGACATTGATTTTGGTTTTCTTACTGTGTATGCATTGTAGCGGTGATACAGTACATTATTATACTTGGTCAATATAATAAAAACACAAAATGTTCCCAATGTTTGCATTGAACTTCTTCCTCTTGGACTCATCTTCAGGTCTGTCTATGCACCAGGTGGATGCCGGCGGTGATGGTCAGATTGTTGGAGTAGGATCCGGCAGCTATAACGCCTACTGTCTGAAAGAGAAGACAGCTTCGGGCTTCTATGGACGACACACCCTGAGCTGGACTTCCCTCTCAAGAAAGATGATGTACTACAGCTGTGGCCCAAGGATGGGATGCTGGGGAGTAGACAAAAGTTACAGGATCTGGGTCACAAAGGTTGGTCACTGAAGCCTCACTGAAATCTCAATTTGGTATCTATCCATTAACCAATTGATCATCACAACATCCCCATGTATGTGTGCTTCCTCTGACAGAATATATCACCAACCAACTGCCGCACTAGTGGCTGGACAGCTGTGTCAGGGCCAAGAATGAAAATGATTGAAGTGTCGTCAGACGGAAACGTTTTTGGCGTGACTACAACTGGCAGGGTCTACCAAAGGTAAATCAGTGGTCCTCATAGTCTTATATATTACAACCAAATTCAAGTATTTATACCATAAACAACTAAAACAACAGCAGCAAAGTCAGAATCCGAAGAAAAGACAATCCGAAGTCAGCATGTTGATACATTACATAGGTGTAATTGAACATAGTCTTTCCAGGATTTATGGCTCCTATTGAAATCAGTGTAAAGCTTATAAACATTGTGAGTGTTGCCTGTAATTACAGCTCTCAGTTCATGTCGATTCATAAACACTTGTGTATGACCTTTCTCTCAACAGAATTGGCATCACCAACCATAGCAGACAAGGCACACGCTGGGTTTATGTCCCAATGTGCATGTCCGTCAGACACCTGTCCTACGACCTGAAGAATCTTTGGATCGTGACCACCTCTGGTTTGATCATGAAGTGCTCATGCTAATGTCATCAGTCTGTCTTGGCTCTCATCCATTCAAAGTTCCTCATTTTATTTTAAATCATTCAGTGCACACAGTTAATAAATTATTAGCGTTTTTTCTTCAGTGTTGAATCTCATATGTAACTGTAATGACTGGATAGTCTCATGCATTTTAACTTCTTCCTGCAAATTGGTGGACTTTCTACTCGAGTATTCTCAATAAATGATAATTTAAGCGATTTCATCTGACTTTTGTGATGCTGCATCTATAATAATCAGAGGGGTAACTTTGCTGAAAACCTTTCTTTTTGGTTTCACCGTGGTTTAAAGGTTCCTTGAAGTAAATGTTCAAAATCACCTAATTTAATAAAGTTTGTGGCAGAATCACTTCCAAATGTTTTCCGAATCAAGAAAAATCTATGTTTACAAACTTTAACCGTCACAGACCATAAAATATAAACTGATTTCCCACCATGTTATTTCCTTTTCACCCTGCGTTGTACATCATGGTAAATACTGATAGGAAAGGACTAGGTTATTTTCTTAGATGCCAATTGCCCTCACAGTAAGAGATCAAAACACAATGCTTTCTATGAGAGATAAAAAATATCCAAAGTGTAAATCATCCCGGCTCAGGTGTTAAAATTCCTTTTAGTTATCTGTTGCACTTCTGCCCTGCCTGTGTGACTTTTGGCAAAAAAGTTTTTATTACACATTCATCATAAATATAATATTTGTGTCTGCACCAACTCTGATGTGGATGGTGAATTTTTTTGTAAACATGTTTCAACACTTTGCCTGGGTGGGCTTGTCATACACATGTCTTGTTGTTTCGAATAACCGCAAGTCGTCCAATAAATGGTGTTTTCTTTAATGCTTACCCATTATTTTGAAGCTTAACACCAAGATTTAAGGTAAAAGATAAATTAATAAACTAAGTAACCAAGACTCAACATAACAATTGCATCCTTTGATTTGAGTCTCTCAGTTTTGTAATGAAAGACAACAAAACCTTTAAAGAATTGAGATAATGGTAAATAGTGCATTCCAATCTTCTTGAGGGAGGACTCCCACTGGCTATTTCAAAAATATGCACCTCCAATAAAAAACATCAGGATACAAAAAGAAAGAGAATCAATAAAGGAATGAAAGATAATATTTTGTTGTTAATACCGAATTTTGGAAAAACATTACAATTTTTAGATAATTTTGTAAACTAGAACGTTAATTTAGCAATCGAAGAAAGCTAGCGCCACCAGGAGCCTGTGGCCACTACCGGAGCTAGCTTCCTGCCGGAACTAGCTAACCAGGTTCTCACTCCTGATTATTCGCCTCCCTTTATCGCACCAAGCCCAAAAGTTCCAGTAATGCAGAGTCGACACTTCACCAGCTGTAGCGGCTTGGATGTGGTTACTTTCCGGCCACGTGGCAGTCGACTTGTTTGTGTCAGGGGAGAATGCGCAGTGCCCACTTTTCTTGTCCCTGCATGATCTGGGCACCACTGGGAGCTGATGCTTTCATGAACGAATGGCCGCAAGTTCCATTATATGCATTTCCCTGGGTTTGATTCCCCGACATTGATCAGGGTGCGGATGAATTGTCGATCACTGGTTTTAGTGGCTCCTCAATGGCTGTCCGTGCATTGGCTGACGGAAGAGTAGCAGCTACTTCCCAGCCAACTTCTATGTTATTTTTAGGGACGTGGTTCTTCTTTGTCCGTCAATGTAAGCTGCTGCATCAATGTTCAATCACGAAAGGGAATCGGTAGTTTGTCTGTTCACTACCACTACAGAAACATGGCGATGCAACATGGCAATGACCAGAGAAGCGAGACCCACTCCCTATGTCAATATATTGGTGACCTGCTAATAAACCAAACAAAGGAGGAGAAGAACAAGTACAACTACCAGGTCCGGAGTATTACCTCAGGACAAGAGAACAGCCCATTAGAGCGGGCACGGCACTAGTTCTATCTAAACTGCAGGTGTGGTCAACAGGTACATAACATTCTGCTCTTAATACTGTGTATTTCCCATTAATGACACGTGTCATTAGTTCACTGACATTTTACTCACACACACACACTTCTTAACCCTAGAACACTAACGTCGGAATATTTTCACCCTCGCGAGTGTGGTCATGGGATTTTCATTTTGTTGCTGCTGTCTGAGTGGCGAGGGTCCTTGGGTAGCTTCAGTCTGCTCACTGATGTCATAGAAGTTAGGCTAGTTTCCCTGCTCCCATCCCTGTTTTTTTTTCAATAGATATGTGTTCGGGTGATTTTCACCTGACGTTAGTGATTGAGGGTAAAATATTTGATGTATATAATATAAATTGTAAATGATGCAGGGAGACTTTGCCTTCACCGGACATGTCCCAGTCCGTACATAACGTACATAATGTTGTCGTTATGGCTTTCATAATGTCTTGTTATCAAGACACAATGTTCTTATCAAGACATAATGATCTTATCAAGATAATTGTCTTAAATGCAACACTTGTTTCGGGCCGAACCAGATTTTAGTGTAATTAAGCCTTGGTTAAGAGTATATAAGCCACACAGACCAGATGGGATGTAGGACAGGAGCTCCACTGAGATATCAAATAGAAGTTCAGTGCTGCAGAGTCTCACAAACTCAGAGACAACATGAAAGCTGTCTTCTTGCTGCTGCTGTGTAGCCTGGCTGTCAGTCAGGGCACTAGACCTGTTCGCACTACTCGTCCTCGTCCTCGTCCTCTTCCTCGTCCTCGTCCTGGTCCTGGTCCTGTCCGTAAGTTGCTTTCAGATGATTTAATGTCATAGTTGTTGTAATGTGTATAGTGAGATTTTTTTAAGCTAAAAAGAAATACAATGTTTCCACACACAGGATGGAACTGCAGGGAGGGTCCTCGGCTGTATGGCGCCATGCAGATTGATGCTGGAATGGGACAAGTGGTTGTAGCAGACAAGTACAAACGGACGTACTTCCTCAGTGGACTTGCCTTCTACAGACTGGGCAGACTGGGCATGAAGCATGTCACAGTGGGAGCTGGGGGATTGTGGGGAAGCTGCCATGCCAACAAGGTGTACAAATATGTGGCTGGAGACTTCAAACTTGCCAAAGGTAACTAGAACTATTATTCATTTCACATTAGTAAATACAGTGTGTGTGACATTGATTTTGGTTTTCTTACTGTGTATGCATTGTAGTGGTGATTCAGTACATAATTATTCTTGGACAGATTCCCAATGTTTGCATTGAACTTCTTCTTCTTGGACTCGTCTTCAGGTCTGTCTATGCACCAGGTGGATGCCGGCGGTGATGGTCAGATTGTTGGAGTAGGATCTTGCAGACATAACGCCTACTGTCTGAAAGAGGAGACAGCTTCAGGCTTCTGTGGACGACACACCCTGAACTGGACTTCCCTCTCAAGAAAGATGATGTACTACAGCTGTGGCCCAAGGATGGGATGCTGGGGAGTCGACAAACGTCACAGGATCTGGGTCACAAAGGTTGGTCACTGAAGCGTCAGTGAAATCTCATTTTGGTCTCTACCACTCATTGATCATGACAACATCGCCATGTATGTGTGCTTCTTCTGACAGAATATATCACCAACCAACTGCCGCACTAGTGGCTGGACAGCCGTGCCAGGGCCAAGAATGAAAATGATTGAAGTGTCGTCAGACGGAAACGTTTTTGGCGTGACTACAACCGGCAGGGTCTACCAAAGGTAAATCAGTGGTCCTCACAGTCTTATATTTGACTTCCAAACGTATATTTGACTTTGTGCACGTCATTGTAGTTTCTATAACATAAACAACACAAGCTCAGTATTCCAAAAACTTCTCTGTGTTTAACAGCACTATATCTGGAACAAAAGTGCACAACATTAAAATCTGAATTCAACATGTTGATAAATTTACAGTGGTGAAATTGGCCATTGTCTTTCAAAGATAGGAACAGTTTAACCCAAATTGAAGGCTCCTCCTTCAGTCAGTGTCAAGCTTAAAAGCCGCAGGGTGTTGTGGTAAAATGCAGCATTCTTCATCCAATTTTGTAGCTTGTACCTTAGATATAAAGAATGAATTTGTGAAGTTTTGCCTGTAATTACAGTTGTCAGTTCATGTCGATTCATAGACATTTGTGGATGACTTTTCTCTCAACAGAGCTGGTATCACCAACGGTCGCAGACAAGGCACACGCTGGGTTTACGTCCCAATGTGCATGCCCGTCAGACACCTGTCCTACGACCTATGCAATCTTTGGATTGTGACCACCTCTGGTTTGATCATGAAGTGCTCACGCTAATGTCATTAGTGTGGCAGATCTTTAATGGGCATCAATCTCTGATTTGGCTTTCATCCCTTGAAACTTCTATCCTGTCTTTGGTGTAACTTCATTCATCCTCTCTTCATTAGACTACTGTTTATTTGGGAATCAGTGAAAACCCACTGCTGCAAGTACTTGATTCTTAAATATATTGTGGTTGTTTCTTAAATGATTCAGCATCTCTGATAGGCATTTAAATGGGACTGTCAATTACTGAGAAACAAAGTTGTTTAAAAAGAATAACATCTCATTGAACCGTCAAACAACTAAATGACAGTAACATGTGTATTGAATGGATTATTCCCAGCATGGATAACTTTTTCCTGTACTTTCTTGTGTCTTAATAAATGATAATTGAAGCAATTTCACCTGACGTTGTGTCCAAATATTAGTGCTGTCGTGAATGAGGTCTTAAATAAGTTAAGCACTGTTGGCTATTCCAAACTAAATTTACTGAAGACGTGTAACTTCCCCTTAAACCTTTTTTCTACTGGGTTCAGTGTGGTTTAAACATTCCCTCAACTCAATGTTCAAATCAAAAACTAAAATAGTTTTTTTAATGGTAGAACCGTTACTGAATGTTCTGTGTCTTGCCGTACTATTTGTGTAGCCAGTCTGTACTTTTAAACACTTCTTCAATTCTAAGGCACATAGAGCATGTCAAAACACAATTCAAAGCAAGAAATAAAACAACGATGATCAGTGCAATATCCACAGTTATTTGATATAGTGACAGCTGTGTATATGAATAATCTGCCAGAAGATTTTAACAACGCCAAGCGGAAGAAAAGTCGTGCCGAGATACTATTAACACATCAGCTGTCCTACGTGTGATGGGAACACACTCAACCATATTTACACATAGGGTTGCCAACCGTCCCTTGAAAAACGGAGGCCTCCCGTACTTAGAAACAAAAGCACCCGTCCCGTATTAAGCTGAAAAGGGACGCACTTTGAGATTTAAAAAATGGTCAGTAAAATGCCAATGGAAAATGAATAACAGGGCGCTTTATATGAAAATGTATGGTAAACTTGTTCCCAGGCAATATCCTGCACTGGGATCAATGAGCTGACAGCATATTCACACACGAGTATGACGATACAGAATACGCTCATCCCATTGGTCGAGGAGGTACAGTTGTTCCCGGAGAAGATAGTGGAAGATAAGTAAGTATAAAGAGAAGATAGTGGAAGACAAAAAAAGCAGCATGCTGACAGTGACACAGACGCCGACTCTGCTTTACGGGGCGGTACAGCTTCGAGCAGCAATACGACTCGTACTCCTCTGAGAAAAAAGCAGAAAAGGATGCAAAAATACTGGGAGCAATGGGAAAAGCAAACACCTCAGGGTCAAATAGTTATAAAATCTTTTCACTCACAAAAAAAGGGGCTAAAAAAATTCACCACGCCAGGAAGGGTGAAGGCAATCGGGTCGGCCGGCCCTGCCAATGAGGTGTCCCTTATTTATTTTTCAGGGAGTTGGCAACCCTATTTACACACCTTTATGGAATGCATGTAAGGCTCCACCTCGCCCATTTTGGGATTTTTGTGTGTTGATTCTCTACTAGAACTGTCAATAACCTTTGAAGAAAAGATATCCAATATTTGTTCACTTCACCAAAACAACAAGTTTAAGGACCCCAGTGAACTTTTGTTCGAGTTGATATAAGAAATGCTCATCTAGATGTTTCACAAAGTTGTCATCAGTAAAGGCAACTCGGAGAGAGGAGCTTGGGACTGCCGGAAAGGAGGAGGAGACGAGTAGAGCGGAGTGCCAGGATATATTTGCCAGTGCATGAGAGGGAAAGAAAAGAAAGATGAGTCAATATAAAGGATATAAAGGAAGGAGAATAGAGGAAAAAGAGGCATGGCAGACACTTATGTATGAATCCACACATTCCCTGAACAGCCTGCAGATCCAGTTTTGGGGATTTTTAGTATCAGTCCAGATAAAGTATATAAGGCACACAATGATCAGTGGAAGGACAGCAGCTCCACAGAGAAGAGAGCGGTCCATCCATTGTTGCACTGCAGAGGACAGACTCACAAACACAGAGATAACATGAAAGCTGCCGCAGCCTTCTTGCTGGTGCTGGGTTGCCTGGCTGTCAGTCATGGTAAGTCAAGATTCACAATTTCCTTTCAGTCTTAATCGTTGAATCGTCGTTTTATTCCATTTTTCTACCTTCAGATAAATCATGATTTTGTCTTCACAGCATGGAGATGCAGCGGGGCTCCACAGCTGTCAAAAGCCTTACAGATTGACGCTGGAATGGGAATGGTGGTTGCAACAGACGCTTACAAGCGGGCCTATTTCCTGAGCGGACGGTCCTGGTACAGACTGGGCACAACTGCACTCAAGCATGTCTCAGTGGGACCTGCAGGAACGTGGGGGACTGACGCCGCAAACAGGGTCCACAAATTGGTCGCTGGAAACTTTAAACGAGCCACTGGTAACTATTAAATATTATTGTGTTTGTATGATCATCATGTTGTTTGTTTACTGTATAATCTATGGTATCTACGGCATTCTCCACATTTATATTATAAAGATATTTTGTATATTTGTATTATTGTACTCTAATGGTAATATAATAACCTATGTGTTGGTCTTCAGGTCTGACCATGCAGCAGGTAGATGCTGGTGGTGGTGGGCAGCTTGTCGGGTCAAGGCCCTCCACCAATCTCGCCTACTGTCTGAGAAAGACTTCTGCTGTGCAGTACTATGGAGTGGGCGGTATCGGCTGGTCTACCCTTTCAAGAGCCCTGAAGTACATCAGCTGTGGCCCACTGTACGGATGCTGGGGCGTTGACATAAAGTCCAATGTTTTTCTCACTAGGGTGAGTCGCTGTAGCATCTCATATTGCCATTTACTGTACTCACTCACAGATCATGGCAACATCACCATGCATGTGTTCTTCTTCTGACAGACGATGTCACCAACCTCCTGCGGCACAAGTGGCTGGATCTACGTGAAAGGGATAACAATGAAAATGGTTGAAGTGGGGACAGACGGAAGCATTTTTGCAGTGAGTACAAAGGGCAAGGTCTACCAAAGGTAAGTCAGCGCTTCTCAAAGTCTTATATATTACATACAAATGTCTGTTTGAATGTGCACACATCATTGCAGTACGTGTAATTTAAGAACAAGAAACACAAGAGCACAGTATTCTAAACATGTCTCTGTCTTTAATGGAATTACATCTGGCATCAAAAGAGCAAAAAATTAAAACCAGAAGTCAACATATAATAACAGTGGTGTTATTGACAATTGTCTTTCAATACTGTAAAGATTTCGTCATCTCCTTCACTTAGTCTCATGCAACACTTGTACCTTAGATATGAAGAGTGAAAATCACAGCACTCAGTTCATATCTATTCATAAAAACATGTGTTTGACTTTCCTCTCATCAGAGTTGGCATCGCCGCACGTCGCCCACAAGGCACAGCTTGGCGTTTAGTCCAGACGTGCATGGACGTCCAGCACGTGTCCTATGACCTGCGCCAGCTCTGGGTCGTCACCACCTCTCACATTCTCATGACATGCACTAATGTCAAGAGTTTGGCAGTTATTAAATGAGCAGCGATCTCTGTGTGTCTCGGCTGTCATCCGTTTACATGTTTTTCTTTTCTTCAGATGATTTGATTCTTTTTCTGAAATATACAAAATCTGTGGTGTAAATACAAATTTTTCTTAAATATATTGTGGTTCTTTCTTAAATGATTCAGCATCACTGCACAAAATCTCTGATAAGCATTTAAATGACAGTAACATGTGTATTGAATGGATTATTCCCAGCATTGATAACCTTTTCCTGTACTTTCTTCTATCTTAATAAATGATAATTGAAGCAATTTCATCTGACGTTGTGTCCAAATATTATTGCTGTCGTGAATGAGGTCTTAAATAAATTAAGCACTGTTGGCTATTCCAAATTTAAGATTAAGATTAAGATTAAGATGCATTTATTCATCCCAAACACATGCACAGTCATGCAAAGGCACACTCATGCAGGTAGGGAAATTTAATCTCTGCTTTTGACCCATCTTGTGCAGTACACACAGAGCAGTGAGCAGCCGCGTACAGGCGCTCGGGGAGCAGATGTTGGGGGAGTAAGGTGCCTTGCTCAGGGGCACTAGACAGGGTAGGGAGACTCTTGGATTTTTGGACAGATCAATCCAGGTTCGTCTTTTGTTGTCTCTCCGTGGAGTCGAACCAGAGACGAACCAGAGATGTTCTGTAGACGTGTAGCTTCCACGCAAACCTTTTTTCTTCTGGATTCAGTGTGGTTTAAACATTCCCTCAACTTAATGTTCAAATCAAGAACTAAAATAGGTTTGATGATAGAACCGTTACTGAATCTTCTGTAACTGCCCGTACTATTTGTAATAATATAAAACAACGACGATCAGTGCAATATCCACAGTTATTTAATAAAGTGAGAGCTGTGTAAATGAATAATCCGCCAGAAGATTTTAACAACGCCAAGCTGAAGAAAATTCCTGCCTAGATACTGTTAACACATCAGCTGTCCTACGTGTGGTGAGAACACACTCAACCATGTTTACACACCTTTCTGGAATGCATGTTAGGCTCTACCTAACCAAACGTTGACAAATGTGTTTTAATATTTAAGGATAAAGATCAAATGTTCATTTTGCAAGCATTATAAGCAGGTTCACTCTCTCTCTCTCTCTCTCTCTCTCTCTCTCTCAGAGCGATGCAATCTCAGTGTTTACGCACTTCCATTAGATAGATAGATAGATAGATAGATAGATAGATAGATTGAACTCTATTGTCATTGCACAGTACAAGTACATATACAACGAAATGCGGTTTAGCATCTAACCAGAAGTGCAAAAAAAAAAAAAAGGCAGTTGGCAGAGATGGAATATGTTAATAAATATAAAGTACAGTTAGAAATATACATGGAATATAAATGGAAATATAAATGGAATATGAACAGTATTACTGTAAGAGGTAAGGTATGATATAAGAATGATGAATACATGGAGAGCAAGATAATATAAAAAAATAGGAATACACTATAGGTGGGATAATAGAGTAGGAATAAGTTTAGTGCAAATGTACAAATGTGCAAATGTACAAATGTTCATTTATAAGTGGCAGCTCAAGAGTTAACTAAAAGCAAAGGGTGTGTCTGACATGTTGCTTTAACCCTCAGTATAAACAGATTAACCTGAATCACTGTGTGTTTTATATCACAGTTGAATCTCGAAACTAACCCGGGCCACCTTGGTACGCACAGCTGCGCCTCCTACAGCTCATGTAAGAGAGGAGGTAAATCCCCATTGTTCACTTGTCTTCCGATTTTCAAGTCATTTCCACGGTTGCAGATGTCAGATGTGTACATATATGACACAGAATGCTTGGTTACAATAAAACTCATACACAAATATATTGGTTGTTTTGGATGACCATGAAGATATGTTTCTATAATATTTCAAACTTACCCCAACAATTTGATTTTAGGTGCATTATATTCTCTTGCATGTGAAACGGCTACCATGGTGCATTTTTCTGTATCACTTTGTAGATAAATTAAGTCTTCATGGATTGGGCTTCCTAATGTTTTAAACTTTTACACTACTTCTTTAGGAAAACTAAATCGAATGTGCGTATAATTTATGCCCATTTTTTTTTTTGTGTGTGTTGCTTCTTTACTAGAACTGTCAATAACCTGTGAAGAAAAGGTATCCAATAATTCTTCACTGCACCGAAACAACAAGTATAAGGACCCCAGTGAACTTTGTGCAAGCGGATGTAAGAAAGTAATGAAGTGCTCAACTAGATGTTTCACAAATGTGTCATCAGTAAAGGCAACGCGGGTGCCAGTAAATATCTGCCAGTGCACAAGAGGGCAAGATAAGTCAACATAAAGAGGAGAAAGAGGAATGGCAGAGACTTGTGTAATTTGTGGATAAATCCACAAAAGCACCGCTGTTATTTTCTAGATCTGGAAATAGACATATGATATTGCAATCATTTTTTTACAACGTGTAGCTCCCTATTTTGCGCGTATTTGCATCCGAGATTTTTACAATTGCAAGTGGCCTCTTGTGTGTGTGGCTCGTCTTGTGTATCCACACCCTTTCCAACAACTGCACATCTACATTTTTGAGAAAAGATGGCATATCATTATTGTTTGATGATCGCCTGATGACTCGAGTGACACGACATGTAATGACATTCCTGGTTTTGTGTTGATCAAGTTAAACTAGCTAAACATTTGAAATGAATGAAAGCATACTTGTAAACGTTCCAAAATAAAACATTTCCTCCTTGTTCCCCGAACAGCCTGCAGAACCAGTTTTGGGGATTTTTAGTATCAGTCCAGATAAAGTATATAAGGCACACACAACTGAGAGGTTGAAGGACAGCAACTCCACAGAGAAGAGAGCCATTGTTGCACTGCAGAGGACAGACTCACAAACACAGAGACAACATGAAAGCTGCCGCAGCCTTCTTGCTGCTGCTGGGTTGCCTGGCTGTCAGTCATGGTAAGTCAAGATTCACATTTTCCTTTTCAGTCTTAATCGTCGAATCGTCGTTTTATTCCATTTTTCTACCTTCAGATAAATCATGATTTTGTCTTCACAGCATGGAGATGCAGCGAGGCTCCTCGGCTGTCCTACGCCTTACAGGTTGACGCTGGAATGGGAATGGTGGTTGCAACAGACGCTTACAGGCG
Source organism: Pleuronectes platessa (assembly GCF_947347685.1). Lineage (NCBI taxonomy): Eukaryota > Metazoa > Chordata > Actinopteri > Pleuronectiformes > Pleuronectidae > Pleuronectes > Pleuronectes platessa. The sequence goes on from NC_070647.1 coordinate 5,673,546, forward strand.
GGCCTTTTTCCTGAGCGGACGGTCCTGGTACAGACTGGGCACAACTGCACTCAGGCATGTCACAGTGGGACCTGCAGGAACGTGGGGGACTGACGCCTCAAACTATGTCCACAAATTGGTCGCTGGAAACTTCAAACGAGCCGCTGGTAACTATTAATACTATTGTGTTTGTATGACCATCATGTTGTTTGTTTACGGTTTAATGCATTGTCGCTACGGCATTCTCCACATTTATATTATATAGTTATATTGTATATTTGTATTATAGTACTGTAATGGTAATATAATAACCCATGTGTTGGTCTTCAGGTCTGACCATGCAGCAGGTAGATGCTGGTGGTGCTGGGCAGCTCGTCGGGTCAAGGCCCTCCAACTATCTCGCCTACTGTCTGAGAGGGCAATATGCCATGCCGTACAGTGGAGTGGGCGGTATCGGCTGGTCTTACCTTTCAAGAGCCCTGAAGTACATCAGCTGTGGCCCACTGTACGGATGCTGGGGAGTTGACACAAGTTCCCGTGTTTTTCTCACTAGGGTGAGTCGCTGTAGCATCTCATATTGTCATTTACTGTACTCACTCACAGATCATGGCAACATCACCATGTATGTGTTCTTCTTATGACAGACAATGACACCAACCACCTGCAGGACCAGTGGCTGGTTGTACGTGTCAGGGATTGCGATGAAAGTGGTTGAAGTGGGGACAGACGGAAACGTTTTTGGAGTGAGTACAGCGGGCAAGGTCTACCAAAGGTAAGTCAGCGCTCCTCAGAGTCTTATATATTACATACAAATGTCTGTTTGACTGTGCACACATCATTGCAGTATACGTGTAATTTAAGAACAAGAAACACAAGAGCACAGTATTCTAAACATGTCTCTGTCTGAAAAAATGACAATCAGAAGTCAACATATAATTACAGTGGTGCAATTGACAATTGTCTTTCGATACTGTAAAGATTTCGTCCGACACTTGAGTGATCTCCTTCACTTAGTGTCAAGCTTACAAACAGCAAAGTGCAGCGTTCCTCATGCAACACTTGTACCTTAGATAGGAAGAGTGAAAATCACAGCACTCAGTTCATGTCTATTCATTAAAACACATGTTTTGACTTTCCTCTCATCAGAGTTGGCATCAACGCAAGTCGCCCCCAAGGCACAGGTTGGACTGCAGTCCCGATTTGCCTGACCGCCCAGAGCGTGTCCTATGACCTGCGCAAGCTCTGGGTCGTCACCACCTCTCGCGTGGTCATGACATGCATCCACTAATGTCCTGAGTGTGGCAGATGATGAATGAGCACCGATCTCCTTTTGTCTCGGCTGTCATCCGTTAACATGTCTTTCTTTTCTTCAGATGATTGGATTTTTTTCTCTCATTCTTCTCCTCTGCTTATTTCAGCAAGAAATACAGAAAATCTATTATCAACATTAAAAAAAAATGTTTAGGTTAGGAGCACATTTCAAAAGTGACAAAAACAAGTATGTAATGTAAATTGCATCAGGCAAAATGTTATTTGAGAAACTAAACCAATTGAATTGCCAGACAAACAAATGTGCATATGAATCTTAAGGTTGCATTGTGTTTTTTTTCTGAAGAATCCCCATCATGTTGAACCTCTTCCCATTACATCAGATATTTGCCCTGCAATTAAATAGTTGTGCTCTAGTGAATTTGGTATTTTAAAGAAAGAAAAATGTAACTGTATATTGTTGGATCTTGTTGGATCCCCCAAACAAAATGTACCAAAGAACTGTAACTTTGCTGAAAAGCTCTCTTTTAGGGTCTGTGTGGTTTAAATATTTCTTCAACTCTACGTTCAAATTGCAAAATCAAATAAAAAGTTTCAAAGCAGAACAATTACTGAATGTGTCTGTCTGTTACATGCAAAACACACAGCGGCCAGTGAGTCGAGGAAAAACACACAATCTGCGTTACAATCTCAGAATACCTGTGTATGCAAAACACCACGAGGGTTGTCAGGAGCTGCTGATTTACTATTCCAGTTCCTCCACATGTCAAGAACGAGCTTTTTTTGACTGTCACCAACCAATGATTTTAACCAGTAAACTTAGATCCAGTAGTAAGGTCACAGCTCAACTGCACCTTTAACCTACTGTGGAGCCAACCTGGTTAACCGCCTGTGTTGGCAGTTCAAACGGCCGTGGCCTTGGCCTTTTTGGGAAACTCTCCAGGCGAGGAGGGGCCTCGACTTCATACGACATTTCTATTTAAAAGTGTTTGCAACAATCTAGATAACTGAGCTTTAGCAACCTAACTGGTATGTTGTATGGGTGGGGATCTTCACCCAGCCTCCACGCACTGCATTCTCAAGACGTTTCTTTTTTTTATTATTTAATTTTCAGGGAGAGACACGTCAGACAACTTAGAGGTAGAAGTTAAGATTTGGAGAAATCTTAAAGTGTTACTTTATCTTTGTCTTAATCTTTTTTTTTTAAAAACATATATTTATTGGTTTCATTCATTTACATCAATTTAAAAATACATACAAGAACCTTCCCCAACCTGAACGTATGGCAGTATAGAATGACAGTAAATCATACAAATATCACAAAAATTGTTAAATTATGATTAAAACATAAATTCAAGAAGGACAAAAACTTACAATGAAAATACTTTAGTTTAAACTAAATTAAAACAAAAAAAAATAATAAATATATATATATATACATAAGTAAAATAAAATACAGTCGCAAACATGGAACAGAGTACAGCACACATTCCTCACAACAGATTAATCACTTCACATGGGACATTTAATTCCTCCGTCAAATTCTGGGTCTACCCCAGGTTCTCCTCCCAGTTGGGTTTGTCTGGGAAACTTCCGATAGAGGGCACCCAGGGGGCCTCCTGCTGAGATGCCCAGACCACCTCAACTGTCAAACTGGGATTGAACTCTAGAGAAAATAAGAAGATTCGCTTTTTGGGATTTGTATGAAATAAAAGAAGCATTATTTCAAATATCACTACTGAGATTCTTTTTTATTGATTTAGCTAAATCACTATAAACCGCAGCAGTCCAGTGGAAACTGAAAAGCTGGATGGTCACATTGACGTCATTTTATATCAAATGCAAACTTGATATCTGCAACTCCTTTTTAATTGTATATTTTTAATTAGCTGTCCATTAAGTGGGGGATCACAATGTACAATTACAATTTTCAACATCTTTAAACACTCAAATCACTTTTAATTTTGTCCAAGTTAATTGCTTTAACAGGTTAGCTAGACTTTTCTCACTGATAATCATCCTCGACCAACTGGACCACCGTAGCCAGAGTATGAGCAACACATGAACTTTGTAGCTTTCATGGGCAAGTATGACTTTAGTTGTGTATCCACACCACAGACTGACCCACGTCCAGTTCTAACAGGACATTGCACTGTAACTGCATGCATCGCACATGTCAGATAGTCAAGCTTGGCCTGGATTGCTGCAAAACATCATCATTTAGTGGAGGCCAGTCTGAAAACAACAGAAAAATAGAAGTGACAGAACAACTTGTACCTCTGAAGCCGTTTTGTTTCCTCTCACAGAAATGTCGGTATGAGATGAGTGGGGACGATAAAAGTAAATCTTCTCCTCTCACTTCTTTAACAGCCTGCAGAACCTGCTCGGGCTCTAACTTTACACCTGTCTCCTGTGTTACTGGAATATGAATGTTAGGAGCATGACAGCATTCCTAGTGGCCGCAGGGGAAAAACAAAGGGGAGGGGGAGAGAGAATGAATTTCAAACAAAATACAGGTGTACAATGTAGAAAGGCAGAAACGAATAAATTAGGATTATAGATGACAAATACCTGTTGACGGCAGGTCACCGATAGGCTGGTCATGCAAACACCAGATCCTTGAAGGCCATGGCTGTTGAGGTCCCCAGCTCTCAGAGGGGGAGTGGGGTCGTCTCACACACCATGTGGGAGCAGCAACTTTTTGGATTTTCCAACTTAAAGCCAAAGTAGAAGTGGATTTACAGTTTACAGAGTTACATGTTTTAGCTGTATCTTCCCTTTAATTTGAATCCCCTGCTCCTGTCCGTCATGATGATAAGCTATGAAGTCATTTCCTGATATCTCCCAGGCCTATATACAGTATCTTCAATCTTCACTTTCTTTATCGTTTCCATATATTAGCCACACTAAAATGTGCGTTTACATTTTTTCCTCAATGTTTAAATCCCTTTTGGGGTTAAAGTTATACATTTATATATAAAAACTTTTAATTAATATCAGACATCATAAAGTGATTAAAAATAATGAATATTCTCCCCCCCTTTAAAGTGGCAAAATAATAACTAGATTTTGGGCGTCAGGAACTACAACACAGTTGACAGGTAATGTTCCATCCATGTGTGATTGAGGTAGATTTTGGAATTTTTCTCTTTAATTTAGCTTCTGAATGCTCTTTCTTTCCTTGAGCGTCAGAATTGCCTCCTTTATTTTGTATATCTATCTATTGGACTCTTCCTGAGGAGCTCACCACACAACAAAGCTCTCCATGCATTTGGGTTCCCCCATTTAAACACATATTTCCTTATGAAAAAAATTGAAATCAACGACAAATTTATTCAGGGAATCCACTGCAAGTGAATGTGTGACAAAAACAAACACTACTTGTTTGCATATCTATGACTTCATAATCAAAATTCATATATGTTTTTTAAAGCAAATCATACTTTGGTGGATCACTCGCTCCTTTTATGTATCCGCAGCCAGTTTAAAAACTGCAGCACAGCATTCATCCGAAAAGAGAGTTCTTGGGTTGTCACGTGTGACTAGACTGTGGCGAATTGTAACAACATTCCCTGTTTTGTTGAAAGTCAAGGTCTGAAAACAGTGAAAACAAGTCTAGAGCAACTACCAAAATGTCCCTCAGCAGCATTTCTTCCAAAGATGTCACACCGTTTAAATACAAACATACTGGTTAATGTTTAGATTGCTTCCTGGAAAACCTGTTTTGGATGGAATTTAGAATAGGTTTAGAGTGTATATATATACGCTACTCTAAACAGGTGGGTGGTAGGACGACACAGCTCCACAGGGAGAAGCGAGAAGTTGATCCAGAGTTGCACTGCAGAGCACAGAGACAACATGAACGCTGTTGCGGCCTTATTCCTGCTGGTTAGTTGCCTGGCAGTCAGTCATGGTAAGTCAAGATTCAGATCTTGCTCGTTTCCTAATCGTTTGTTGAAACTGTTCATGGCGATATTCATTGGATCTTTCTCCCATTGGACAAAAAATAATGGTTCCGAACTCTGTCTTCACAGCATGGAACTGCACCGAGGCTCCGCGGCTGTACAACGCCAAACAGGTTGACGCCGGAATGGGAAAGGTGGTTGCAACCGACATTCACAAACGGGCCTTTTTCCTGAGTGGACGCTACTGGTACAGACTGGGCACAGTCTCTCTCTCTCATGTCTCAGTGGGACCTTCAGGAACCTGGGGGACTGACGCCTTAAGCAGGGTCCACAAATTGGTCGCTGGAAACTTTAATCTAGTCAATGGTAACTATGAATATTATTGTGTTTGCATGATCATCATGTTGTTTGTTTACGGCTTAATTAACTTGTACCTATGTATTATAGTGCTGTAATGGCAATATAATAACCCTAATGTGTTGGTCTTCAGGTCTGACCATGCAGCAGGTAGATGCTGGTGGTGATGGGCAGGTCGTCGGGGGAAGGCCCTCCAACTATCTCGCCTACTGTCTGAGAGAGGCTTATGCTTTGCCATACACTGGAGTGGGCAGTGTCAGCTGGTCTTACCTTTCAAAAGCCCTGAAGTACATCAGCTGTGGCCCACTGTACGGATGCTGGGGAGTTGACTCAAGTTCCCGTGTTTATGTCACCAGGGTGAGTCGCTGTAGCATCTCATATTTTCCTTTACTGTACTCACTCACAGATCATGGCAACATCACCATGCATGTGTTCTTCTTATGACAGACAATGTCACCAACCACCTGCAGGACCAGTGGCTGGTTGTACGTGTCAGGGGTATCAATGAAAATGATTGAAGTGGGGACAGACGGAAGCGTGTATGGAGTCACTACAAAGGGCCAGGTCTACCAAAGGTAAGTCAGCGGTCCTCAAAGTCTCAAATGTTACATACAAATGTGTGTTTGACTGTGCACACATCATTGCAGTACGTGTAATTTAAGAACAAGAAACACAAGGGCGCAGTATTCTCCACGTCTCTGTCTTTAATGGAATTACATCTGGCATCGAAAGAGCAAAACATAAAAATCTGAAGTCGACCTCAATCTTTCATTGTCAGTTCATGTCGATTCTTAAACACACGTGTATGACTTCCCTCTCATCAGAATTGGCATCAGCAGTTCTCGCAGAGAAGGCACAGGTTGGGTTTACGTCTCCATGTGCATGCCCGTCAAACACGTGAGCTACGACCTGCGCCAGCTTTGGGTCGTCACCACCTCTGGTTTGCTCATGAGATGCACACGCTAATGTCATGAGTGTGGCAGATGTTTAATGTGCACCGATCTGGAAAATTCTATCCTGTCTTCAGATTATTCAGTGCACACAATTCTTTAATGATTAGCATAAATAAAAAATCCTTAAGGTGGAATCTTTTGTGTAAGTTTTTCTTTACCTCCTCTGGTTAGTATGTTGTGATTCTCTCCTAAATGTTTCTGTATTAATGTACAAAATGTCTGATCGGCATTTTAAAGCACTTAAAGATAAAGACTGTAACTGTCATTAGACAAAAGGTTCAACGTTACGCTAAATGAATCATTTCTGAAGAATCCCCAGCATGTTTAGCTTCTTCCTGCCAGTTGGTGTAATTCCTTCTTTGTCAATAAATGATATAGGAAACAATTGAATCTGACCTTTTGTCATGCTTCGTCATAATATTTGTGCTGTTGTGATTGTGAAGGAAAAAGCACTTTTGGTTCGTGTTTTTATTTTGCTTCTGTGTGTTTGGAATATTCCTTCAAGTAATCTCTCAATTCCAGGAATTGAAAGAACTATTACTATTACTACTATAGAATAGTAGCGATTACTGCAACTATGAAAAAGATCAATTTGAGGGATGCCAGGCAGGTAAACCGATTGAAACTGAAAAGGACATTGTAAAACTAGATTAGTCTAATATAGAATGTATTAAGCATCACAGGTGTCGGATTGAGCAGGAGCCATCTTCATTTTGGGACATTTTAGATAAACCTCCTCTCATGAAAGTCCTGAGCAGACACATTCTTGCCATGTCGTGGGGATTTGCCTGATTGTAAGCCTACAACTCGATGACCTTGACTCAGTTGTTAAAGTAACAAGTGCACGTCAATTAGTGTCATATACCTGTCAAAATAAAGGTGATCCCATACCTGTCTAAATGGCTTTGAACTCTCTGTTAAGATCTACTGAAATCACACACATTGTTGATGATGGGAATGTGCTTATCACTCGCTCACTCACTCGCCCGCTCACTCACTCACTCGCTCACACACTCTCTCACTCACTCACTCAGTCACTTACTCACTCACTCGCTCCCACACTCACTCACTCACTCACTTAGGTGCCCGGACAACAATCCTTAACACACATGCACACAAACATGCACAACCCCAATTTACACTAACCATGTTTACAGAGGCAGAAATTGTGTCTTTAACTTGGTTCCCTCTGCTGGTGGGATTTCGTCAGTTAGACTTGAATGCTTGAGCAGGCCAGATAGATATGTGTGTGTGCGCGTGTGTGTGTGTGACTGTGTGCGTGTGTGTGTTTTCAGGTTCAGTATTCAGGTGTGCAGGAAAATACAGCCTTCTAAAATAATACAATTTAATGACAGATTTTTGTTTCTTTTAAATAGCATTTCTGTTCTTAATAAGCAATGAATTGAAACTAGAAAGAGGACGCATGTAGTCTAAAGTTTGAATTCATAAATTCAATCCCTAAACTACTCAATGTGACTAACTTGAGTAACAGTGTTCTCGCATTTTGAAATCATACACACCTGTAGACATTTGCATCTTCCCAGCATGCACTGGGGTAAACCTTGCTCTATGTCTACTGCTGCTGTCCGTTGGGTCATTTTGCTTTGCATCTACCTCATAGTGTTTCCGTTGTTTCTAAACTTTGATAACAACATCATTTTCTTTATCATCAGTTAAAAACAATGCATGCTTGCCATCATTATATTTTGGTAGCAACAAACTGGTTAAACAGGAAAGAAGGGTCCCGTTTAAGCGCAATGAACCTAAGACTCCTGGAATCCTATTATAGACTAACAGACAGATAGAGATAGACTGACAGACAGACAGACAGATAGATAGATAGATAGATAGATAGATAGATAGATAGATAGATAGATAGATAGATAGATGATAGCAGCCTCCCCACATGCCTCTACTGCCAGCTATTTGATGTGCAACACTGCCACCTCGTGTCGGACCGAGCAGCTGCACTCTCCCGGCTGAGCGCACAGACGGGCTTGGCGCTCCGGGGTCTCGCAGGCTGCTGCCGCCCCCTCTCAGCCTGAGCACAGAGCCTCTCCTCCCGCAGACTGCCGGGCTGACCGCCGCCTCACCCCTCCGCTCTCCAGGAACAACCTTCCAGGAGAGAAACAGCTTTAATTCCTTCTTCTTCTTCATCTTCTTCTTCTCTTTCCCCCGCGACGCTGCGCCTCCTCTCTAAACCTGCCTGGGTCCGCGTGTGTGGATAAAGAGGAGAGAGCCTCCGTCTGCAGCTCCACAAACCAGGTGAGAGCATCCATCAGCAGTCTGCTGCGAGGAACGGCAGACTCGGCCACTTGGAGCGGTGCGCCGCCGGGCTACTCGGTTCCACAGAGATGTGCACCTGAGTGTTTCTGGTTGTTGGGTGTAAATACACCAGAGCTCTTCTGCAGAAGGTTCCTGCCCTGATCAACACGGCGGGTTTTGGCTGCTGGTGCGTTATTCCTGAAGCCATGCGTAAAATGCGTGATCCCACACTGACTCCGTGCAGGTGACAAGAGCCGGGAGTTGGGGGGAAAAGTGGGAATGAGAGGTGAGGATAATCCCAGCAGAAACAACCTGCTTCATTTTCATCTCATTTTCGTGGATGCTGCCAAGTGCTCGCAGTTGTCGAGTCTCCAAAATGTTTGTCACGTGAAGAAAGTGAAGCTGCTTCAAGCTGAGGGCAGAGGATCTCGCCCTCCATCACCAGGCGGTGTACCCGGTATCAATGTGGTGCCTCTCCCTCCCTAATAACAAACTTTACTGCTGATGTGCTGTGGACATGTCCTCCTCCAGCTCCATCCATCATTCTGCCTCCTCCACTTCCTTCATGACATCTGTGAGGTGCCTCCAGGGGTTGTGGAAGCTCCTTGGTTTCTCATTTAGGTGACTGAAATGACCCCCCTGAGGGAAAAGCATTGTCTGAGGTCTGCGTTTATGAGACACACGCGTGGATTAGGGCTCATCCTAATCTATTTAGCATCACCGGCAGCCCGCTCTCCTGAATGCCTGGAACGGTTTTAATAATGGATGGCGGAACAGATTCACTGGCTTGCAGCATCGATTTCTTTTTTCTCTGTATGAGGCTGTAAAAAAGTTTTCTGATAAGAAACCAATCGGGGCATATATTCCTTTACTAAAAAAAAAAATCCATAGTTAATCATATTGCAAATTCTAAAATGGATTGCATAGCAAACCCAGGTTCCCTTAGGGATGTATATGCCACACAACATGAAAGAAGTGTAAACTATCTTGTAATCACTGCGATTTGTCATTTTGTCATGAGTTGATGAAATCCACATTTTTTTTATCTTGAGGTGGCCCATGAGTGTGTTTCTCAAGATTCCTCTGATTTCACAGTCGGCTCTGGTCATGTTGTACCCTCGTATTGGTTCCGGACAACAATAACGGCTTCTTTATTGCTCCTAATAGAATCACACGCCCAAGTCAGGCGCAGCAATTAGTTCCCTGACTGTGGAACAAGTGAGAAGGCGGGCGGCATCCGGTGTCCCCCTCCCACAGGAGCGGCGTGAGGCCAGAGCTGGCTGTGGGCCCGCTGGTGGTGTTAACCCCCTCGTTCATTCATCCAGGAGCGGGAGAATCGAGAGGGCTCAGGATTTGATCCCCCGGGGAATACTAATAACCCCACCAAAGAGATTTGTCTAAGCCTCGCTCGCTAGCAGCCCAGTGGGCAGGCGGGACGGCGTGCCAGCACTCTGCGGTCGTGTAGGGGGTTAGATGTAGTCTGGAAGGGTGAATGGGGCTGCTTAAGTAAGCACTTTGAGGAGCCCGGGAGAAGTCATTAACCGGTGAATGCTTCCTCTGAAGAGCGGCAGGTAGGCTGTGCGGTTGCCAAGTCAGGTAATAGTCTTTGTGGCCACAGTGTTTGGTCTTTTAAGGCGCTACCCCGTCTCGTTCAGGTCGTCAGCTGTCGTCTGAAAAGAGATTTCTGGAATAATTCGATAAATGGTTTTTCTTTGCATAATTTCGGCTCATTTCTAATGTTTCAACTATTTCTAAGTTACTTTGTTGTGCTTCCTTTTTATCTTCAACACTTCCTGGTACCTACTGTCCATAGGTGTGACTCTTTAAAGTTTCAATGCGTGATCACATTTTGAACAAAAGGATGAAACCTCATGTTTTGTTCAGGCGTTACTGTTAAAAAATGTATCTCAGCATTCTCTGTGGCGTAAGGAGCGAAATGCAAATCCCATTTGTGTCCCAACTTGTTAGAAAGGAGCAGAGCGTTCACGTGTAGGCGAGGCTGTGGAGGTGTGTGTTTGGGTTGCACAGTGGACTTGGGGTTGATTGTGAGCAGTCGGCTGTGCTGGATGAAGCCGACAGAGGCGGCAGTGAGCCCCCGAAGGGCTGGACCCCCCATCTCCAGCCTCGGCCCCTCCGTTCAGCTCTCCATTGAGGCTGTCGCTCCCGTCATCTGTTCCTTTTCCGCCTCGTGCACGGCTTTGATCAGAGTGTCTCTCTCTTCTTTTTCACCCTTTTCCTTTATTCCTCTTCGACTGACTTTTGTGACTCTCTTTGCATTCCTCACCAGACACAAGGACGCTCTTTCTCTCCTCTCATCTCCTCGCTTCCCTTCCTTCCCCCGCTTTCATGTCACAGCTTTCATTTTACATCCTCTCCCAGTGCCCTTGTGTCATGTCCCCGTTGGATCACGAGGGAAGTTCCTCGCTGAGATCAATGGCGGGCTGAAGATATTTCAATTAAAGTGGCAGATTGAATTAGATTCGGACGAACCTCCGCTGACGAGGGTTTAACTGCTTCGATAGAAAGCAGTGACACGCTCTCATCAGCATCGATTAGCTCAGTTGCCGTTTTAGGGAGGAGCCTCGTTTGAGTAATCAAACCCTGAGTAGTACATACAGGCGCGCTGCTCATGGAAAAATAATTTGCTCCTCTCAAAGCTGACTGATCAATAGCTGAACATCCTTCTGCCACGCCATGCACCGCTGTCTGACCAGCTTATCACAGCAAGTGTGAAAAACCTAAAAGAAAAAACTGTCGGCAAACTATACTTGACCGAGAAGCAGTTTGGAAACCAGCAGAGGATTCAGTGTCTTCAGACAGAGAGAATATAAGGAATAATGAGAGACACAAAGGAGGCTATGGAGTGTGTGTGTGTGGGGCGGTCATTTGTCACCAGTGAGCGTTCAGGGCAGAGAGCTTCATGACACTGATGGCCTGTGAAGCTGCTCTTTGAGGATGCTGAATTAACTTGTCATGACAGATAGTGCGCTGCGTCCCTGAGCTGCCGGGAGCCGAGGATAGATTCTCCACTACAACGGGAAATTGTAAGGGTGGTGTCGAAAGTGAAAGATTTAGGTTTCTTGAAGTCAGGATTGGATCCTGTGGGGAGGAGGCACTTGAAGGAAAAAATAAAACAAATCCAATTTATCAAGTCAGGTTTTGTCGCCAGATTAGATAAAAAAAGTAAAATAACAATTACATGATAACCTTTTTCTCTGGGATTTTTTTCGGCACGGTTGCTGGAGTGGCATCACTACTCACGCTAAGCACAACGTTTGTTCCCTGTCTTTAGAAGTATGCAGAGTGTGGATTATGCCCAGGTATAGCTGTTTCGTGTCAAATGTACATGGTCCATAATTATTTGTAGGACCATCTTTTTTAGTTTTTTAATGTTGGTGAAATTAATGTTCCAATCAGTTCTACAAAATCCAGGTGAAAAAAGCATAAAGATACAAATTTTTAGGTAAAGGAACAGCTAACCAGATGCTTATCTATGTTCTATCTCATTATTGATGTATATTCAAATGCTAACTAATATTGAGACAGAACCCCAGAAGGAACGCAAGAGAACCAAAGTTAACAGAAAACATTGAGCACTTTTAAAACTTCTTGAAACGTGCTGCGACAGGTGGAGGTTTCAGGGAATAATTACTTCATAGAAAACCATCTTTCAAGGATCCCTGGATCAAGGTAAATCCGATTTACAGTTATGAACTGTTTATTATTAAGTTATGACCACACAGCATCCTTAAACTCTCAGAGAAGCTCCAAGTCGTCATAGTATTGTCAGTGTTGGGTCGGGTTAGATGGGCTCTGGACAGCTCTTAAACCAAATTTAAATTCACTCATTATTAACTCATTAAACGATAGATCTAACTTTTGAATTACAATCTCGAGTCCTGAAGCTGGTCGTCTACTATGATGATATTATAGTATACATTCTAGAAAAAGTGGATTTGGACCTGCACTAATTTGCACTTGTCCCATGACTAAAATGAAGTTTTAAAAGAAGCTCGCTAGTCATATTTCAGTATCAGGGAAATACTTGTATGTTTTAAATATCCATGAACTATTGTAGGTTACACCTGTTATCCCATCATAAGAGGACTTCAGTGGTTCTTCTGGAGCCGGGCTTTTAGATAGAGAGCTAATCATGAATGAGATGTGTTGAAGGACCCCTGCATATCCCTCAAAGTCACCTGCTATCGAAGCAAGGGTACGAGATGAGATCAACTGACTCACATTAGTGAGTTGTCTCCTTCCTGCGTCGTTGTCCCTGTCTCAGCTTCCATTGCCCTGTGTCTCTTTTGACTGGTACTGGTCCACAGCAAGTCAACCGAGTGCATGTTTTTCCTCAGCAGCGACATCCCACTTCAGCTTCACACATTGTCAGTCTGCTGAAAGCTGATGAGTGCAAACATGCTCTTCAAATTTCAGTGAGCTCATACGCAGATAGTTGAGCAGTGGCTTGTTTTTCTTTTTTTACCCTTTTGTTACACTTCTGCTGCTAATCTGGGGATTTAAACTGCCACCCTTCGATTTCGTCTATCCCTTCTCAAAACGGAGAAGGAGGGGGGGGGGGTAGGAGTGTGGTGCCCTGTGGCAGGCGACTCTACGTGTAATTCAGATTAACTGTAGCTGTAATGTAGATTTATTTCTCTTTAGGTTTAAAGTTTCAAACGCTCTAAACGCCTCCATCCTTCAACGGCAAACCGCCGTTGTGATCCGGACCAGCTGATCCCTGAATTAATCTGATGCTAATTCATTACCGCTGTTAAAAATTCGCTGAGCGTTGGCTTTACCGCAGCATTTACATTCCCTCGGATTATCAGAGCTGAAAACAGAATCTTTACTCTGATAAATAAAAGAGATGTGGCAGAAACAAGATACAGTAGAACAAAAGATGAAAACAAACACAAGGGTTGAACCTGCAGTGGAGGAAGAGAGAACAGAATCTGCAGTAAGTGCATCTGTGGGCCGAAGGGGCATCTCTCAACCCTGGCTCATGCTAATGTGTTAAGATGAAACAGGGCTGTTGTGCACCACACAAATGGTGTGAATCTGCATTTTCACGTCATTTGCTGGAAGAGTGATAAAGCACCGGCGTGAACGTGGCAGGCTGAGAGCTAAGTAAGGAGAAATATCCGAGCCCCGTTATTATTTACATGAGACTCATTCATCTCCCCACTCATTTTAAGCTGAAGTCAATATTGAAATGGGTGCGTATTAGACACAGAGGAAGGCGACCTCGGACTGGATGGTACAGTTTTCCCCCCCCCTCCCTCTCCGGAGTGAATCAGAAATGATGTATGGCATGGCGGTTTAATGATCTTGTCGCAGAAAGGCAAGTACCGAAGTAGGCACATTACATGCTGACTGCGGGGCGATGAAGACAGACTTTTGCCAGCAGTCACATAAAAAGCCACCACCTCCATTAGAGGAGTGATCCACAAGTTAAAGGGGCTTGATACAGCGCAAGTTACACTTACAGGATCAGTGTTCAAACCGTAGACTTTAAATAAAGATGGACGATGCGTCTCCATTTCCTCCCCCTTTCCATAAATGAAGACAAAATATCCTGGATATGAAAGCTGCCATCTTTCAGGCAGCCACCAGGTGGCAGAGGTGGAAGAGGTACACACGTTCTTAACTCAAGTAGAAGTAAAGATACTTGTGTTAAAAACGACTCAAGTTAAAGTATAAGTACTGATTCCACCTCTTTACTCAAGGAAAAGTATATAAGTACAGGTTCTGGAATGTAATCCAAGTATAAAACTAAAAGGTTTTCAGTTGTATCTGTGCAAAGCTAGACTGAGACTAATATCATGTTAACATAGTTCAAAGACTATTTCACTTGAACAACTCTTACCTCAAATAAATTAAACTATTTAATTTTACAGTAATTTTGGCACTTGATCATGCAAAATAAAAAAAAATGACGGATAATTCCCCTCAAATGCATCAAACAATCAAGACACTTTGGCTTCACTTTTGAACAGCAGTCATGTCGTCCATCTTCATATAGAATCTACAGTACAAATACAAAAGCCATCCCACCCAGACCCTCCCTTACTATCACATCTGTTACAAACTGGCTGGTACTTCCTCAGAGTCGCACTTGTACACATATTTACAGTACATGCCCTGTGTATCCATTTACCTGTATACGCCTTGGAGATCAGGAGAGCTCATTTCCATTTGACAGGGCCCTATTTGTTTGCGCAGTCTCCAACATAAAGCGCTGCGCTATCCTCTCAAGGCACAACTCCTCGACCTCACTGTCTGTGTTACACAGAATGTAAAGGTAGCAAAGCCCCAGCGACTTCTGGAAACACTGATCTGCCCCCCCCCCCCCCCCGCTTTATTTGCCTGTTGCACAATACGACATGTTATTATGAGAGATTAAATCCTCTCTGTGCCCCAGAGGTGTCCTCACGGCTCCGGCTTTGGGATTGTGATTTGTATTGTTTGGTGCTTGGATTCACTTCTGCTTAGTGTGTGTCACTCTCCCTGCGTAACCACATGTGGTGGATGTGTGCATGCGTGTCTTGGCGAAGGTTTGGCCCCGGCCGGGGAATGTTGCTGACACACAGGGAAGGGAACCGCTTTTTTTCCTCGTACAACATTCAGCGTGGCATCTATCGCACCATCAAAGCGGTGGTGGGTTAGCGCTCGGGGTTAGCGGCGTCTAAACCCGAGAGGGCTCCTATGAGTCATGAGGTTTTTCGGAGGGGTTATGCGAGTTCCCTTTCGCTCAGTGAAGCCACATGTTAATATTTCAATGTACATTTCAAAGCGTGAGCTGCTCCGTCGATGCCAGAGGATGCAAGCCGCTCGATCTGTGTTAAGAATTGAACAGCTGGAGGCAGCACAGATAACCACTGATCTCAGTGCACATTTCATAGTCTCACTGTATAACACACACTCGGGCTGTAATATGTTTTTTTCTAGTGGTTTAATGGAGAAGGCTACATCTTTTTCCAGCGCGGAGTAAATGGAAGTAGATGAAATGTAGACTGGCACCCATGAGACAAGGGTTGATGGGAAAATGGCCTTATTTCTAGTAAGGGACTTTGAAGCAGGCCGAATTTAAAATGCATTCCTCAGTAACATTAGACAAGATGAACGATTCCTTCTGAAAGGAAAGAGGAGCTTTGTTTGTGGTCAACTACACTGGTCCTTTTTGTGGAGTTATACAGTGGAGGCTCACCTAAAAAGAGAGAGAAGGTCCACGGAGGTCAGTAGAAGTTAGTCTGGTTATTGTGGAAAGTCCGAGACATAGCTAAAAGCCAGTTTGGATAAGTTCGTTTTCACCTGCTTTTTAGAGGCATATGAAGTCTATAGGAAAGGTGTTCCACAGAGGCCGGAGCCATGACAAATGCACGATCACCTTTCTTTTTTTTTAATCAAATATGGGGGAAGACCAGTGAGGACCAAAGTGCCCTGCTGGTGATAGACGGTGGAGGCAGGTCAGAGACGTACACAGCTGCCTGACCATGGAGTGCTTCCTATGATGGAGCGAGAACCTTAAAATGAGTCCGGAACTCAATGGGAGGAAGCTCATTTGAAGAGTGTAGGATGGTCATGATGTGGGACATTGTGCTGGATGTGGACAGCAGCCTTGCAGCAGAATTCTGGGCAATTTGCAGGTGGTCAAGACATGACTTGCTCCAATTGGGTGGCCATGTTTCTTAAGTGAGATAAGACAAGAACGGGTTAATGAGTCAACCGAGCCACATATTGGCTAAATTGAATGAGAGTTTACAATGTGGGTTATAACATGCAATGATTTGGAATGCTCAACCTTATCTTTTCTAAATGTTTGTGATTTTTCTCTTTCAAACCACAGCAAACTGTCTTTAAACTTGAAATGAAAAAAAGAGATTTGACATTTGATAATGATTTCATTTTTGTGTCATGATAAGGTTTCATGGCCATACCGCTGAGCCCTATATGCCAGTTTGTGCTTGTAGATACCGTCACTTTGTTGACGCCATCAACACAAGAGATTCCCGTCTATGTATTTTGGGGACATTGGTTTTGGAACAATCGCTGTGTCTATCAAAAGTTATTGTTAATCCGTCCACTTGAGTATTGTGGCTTTATTTGCTCCAAAGATGTGAAAATTGGCTCAAACGAAGCATTTGTGCGCGAGGCAGCCGCTCATGCATGTGAAATGAACCCGGAGTTTGTTTATTATTTCCCCTCTCATTTCGCTGGTGTTGCTGCTAATGTCCTTCTGGGCCCAGATGACACAGCAAAGCCTTTAATCACCGACTGCATGCGGGCAAACACATTGGCAGACGCATGCACGCTCGCTCGCACGTATCACACAGCAGACGTCTCGTCCAATTACCGATTCGGCATCGATTATTCTCCCCGACTCCGTGCTTCTCAGAAGATACTGATCGCAATTAGACGTATGCAATCGTGTTGGACACAGGACGGGCTGATGATTTTGCATTCACTGGCTCCCAGACAGGGATTTGAGATTGTTGTTACGTTTGAAAATGTGTCTTTTTCTTCGGACCAATAGACTGTTGGTCGGTCATTGATCCGTGTGTTACAAGATCAAAAGCTGCAGTGACGTCTGATTTATGTAATTTATTCGATTTTTGGGAATGTTCGATGCGCTGCCCAGGAGCTGCTGGTTGACACTATGGATCCCTATTTGTCTTCTTTACACCAAGCTGCCTAGCCACGCTTTTTCAAATTAGCGGTGACTTGTGAAATAAAGGAATGAAATATGGGTGATATTTGTTGTTTAGATTAATCTTAAGGACGGCGGGATGTGCACGCCTCCCTGAATACATCACCCCCATTGGAATAAGTACAAAAATACACTCGGCTGCTCTGCTGGCCTATGGTATGGTATATAAATGACAAAAAACTAAATTTGGATAGGAATAACACAACAGGGGGAGGTAGGGACTGAAATACTCACTGCGTTCCTTCGTAATTGAGGTAAATGAGTAAATTACAGGACGTGGTCTGTAATAGACATGGACGTTCAACAATAAAAAGCCTAAAGAGGAAGCTTCCTGCAAGAGGCACAGGACACCTTACATCTCCCATACAGAAATACACCCAGACTAAATGAGGCTAAAGAGAGAGGGTGCTGTGTATTCAGGGGAAAAGGACATCATTTAAATGGAGTCTTTATTCATTTGTGCACACTCTAGTAGCCTTGCAGTGCTTAATGCAGTTTTACAGCATGTTATGCATCTTAATAGACATATGAATAAATATTTTAAGATAATGTATAGATGAGAATCAGCGGCGTCGCAGCTTCTTTTCCTCGGCTATTCCACCATTGTTTGATTTTGTGCGTGTTTACAGCTCGGAGGAAGGAATACGATGTGGTGACAGTGTTCTCTAATGGAACGCATCTCTCAACCTCGATGGCGAAATTCAAAAGCTAATACAGAAATGAACTAAGAGGCATGTGAGTGATTTCCCAAACCCTGTAAAGACAGAACCACGGAGGCAATCGGAGCCAAATGACGATATCAAGCAGCAGCGAGAAGTAAAGTGTTTCCATGTTACATTTACATTTTTATGTTTACACACTCTGCGCGGCGCACAGCTTGAGACGTCTCGGCGGTCGTCTGATTGTCAGTCACGTTCCCCCCCCGGTTGCGTGCGTCGAGTGTCACCATTGAAATTGCTAATATTAGGCCGTAGCCCGCCGTGTCCAGCCAGTGCTCGTCCTGGCAATGGATTGATCCGTGCATTCAATGACTCCAGCCATCCGTGCAAGTGTGTTTGGTCATGCATCAAAATGCAAAAAAGGAGAAAAGTGGAGAGGAGGAAGGAGCAGACTGAAAGAAGAGGGAGGGGATTTTTATAGCCAGTCGCTCAGACAAGTCGAGGGTTGGTTCAGGGTTTTAATGCAAATAAAAGCGCAGTACCACAGAGAAAATAGGTCGTTATACAGAAGAATGTCCACTAATAGCAACATAATAAGCGAATAACTAAAACATGGTGAGATCGCTTGCTTTGTTTGACCAACAGTCCAAACCCCACAGCCCTTTGCCAGGATATAAAACAGATGAAAGGTGCAGAACATCTAATTGAAGCAGCTGGAACCAGAAAGTTTGCTTTTCTTCTTCTGTGAGTTGACAAATCCGTTCACAGACTAATGATTTCAGCTACGAATAAAACTCCCAGATTAGATGCAGCCTATTAAAAGAAATGGAGCGCAGTTGAGCTAAGGCTCAATTAAATCCGGATTCCCAGGGGCCAGCATGTTACCATTAGTTTTGACTTACACCCAAATTTAATACCTACAATTTCTTTCAATTTACACTGCCTACAGCTCCTGAAATCTTTCTACCCCATCAGCCGGGGATGACTCTGGATCTGAGAGGCAAACATCGACCTGATATACCAGATACGCTCTGTCCATGTCACCGGATGCAGTCTATCTATCCCAGATCAGTATTCTCAGAATAAAAAGGACATGAGCACAATATAGATAAACGGAGGGAGAAAGATAAGGGGTGAGTAAGATCAGAGTTGAGGGTCTGTAACATTTTCTGTTAGCTCCCTGACCAAAGACAAGTCTCAGCCGGCCAGTTTGTTCGTTGCTGGCATGTGCCCACTTGGCGGCGGCTTCCTCTACATCACCCCCCCGTCTCCCTCCCTCTGTTCTCTCTCTGCTGTCCTCAGTTTATATGCGGCCCTACATAGTGGATTACAGGCAGACCATGGTGTGTTAAGGAACCAAACAGCTCATAATTGCTTCATCATCCACTGTTAGAGGCAATTATAATAAAGGAATCAATCTAATGGGGGTTTTGAAAAGGAAGGAAGTACCGATGTGCTGTGTGGTTAGTGGTCGGATTTCCTTTGTAATTGCAATACGTGGCTTGAGATCAGGCTTTTCCTCCGAGTTCACTTGAGTTTATGCAAAAGTCTTTTTTTGGAGAACTTTAAGTTAACATTACACACTCGCTAGCAGCCATTGTGGGGTCGTGAGCGTTTGCATTGCTCAATATCCGAGAAGGGAATTCCTGCAACAGCCCCGGCCCCTAGGTGTTTGTGACACTGCCACCTTGTTCCCAAATTGACAGCCAATCAAGGACTGCATTTCCAAGACAACACCGAACTGCTGACAAGCCCCCCTTCATTTGATTCTCCATAGTCAAACAACTGAACCTACCCAAAAGGGTTAGCTACATTCGGCTTTCAGAATAAAATGTTGTATATTCAAAATTATATTAAAATTAAAATATTAAAAATATTAAAAAGTCAGATTTTAAGTCTGATACTTGAGATGCTGTAAAAACGAATTGCTGGGTAATTTCTGACAGTGACATCAATTTGCCAACAACTGAAAATCACGCATTTTTTACACAATCAATCTAGTGAAAATGCGAATTGAATGTTCCACATAATAAGTTAGACAAAGATTTATTTGGGTGACCCTTTAAAACTGGGGTCTCAGAAATGAAACTAAAACTGCAGCCGCTGATACTGAAGGAGCATGATAGTCAACATGATAACATTTATCTTGTGGTGGCAAAATCTTTAATCAGGACCAAAGCAGCCATTGTATCATTACACACAACAATGTGGCTGATCAATGGGGTCAGTGGGGTCAGCGTTATCACTTGTAACTAATACTACATATTCTTTCTATAGAAATAGTGAAGGACCTATGTGACACTGTGGAAAACCAATTTGTCTCAATGTTTTCTATCTCATTTCAATGAGGTTTTTTAATATTATGGGCATTTCAGTCAAGATCTGTAGCAATGGCAAAATGGAATTATATTTGAGTGCATTTCCTCCATAGATGTAAACAAAGATGCCATAAGCTTAGAAACCAGTGCGTCATCTGTGCCTCCAGCCAGGGGATGTACAGTGATGGGTTGCATCATCTTTGGAAACTGGTTGTTTGTGTTCCAGGACCTTTTTGGAGGCACCACTCATTGTAGGAATAACAGGCCGTGCTGAGCGGGGATCATCCTTCATTTTAGAATGGAAATTCTCCTGGAGAAATGCATTTGCAGGAAGCGTGTAATTGCACCGTTCACGCAGTTTACTAAAGCCCGTGTTGGCCAGAGGTGGAGAACGTCTGACCTAATATTTGCCTGGACAGTCCACGTGGTGACTCATCATCACACGGATCTGTGGTGCACGGTCTTATCTGTAAAACTCCACCATTGAAACCTTTTGCATGATTCACTCTGCTACTGTTCCCTCCACCTCTCCATCTCTAGCTGGAGATTTCATAATTATGGATTTGTGTATGGCAGGAGATGAGGCCTGAACACATTGTAAAGGCCTCACGGGGGACATTGCCTATTCTTTAACTTCTTATTGAACACAATGGAAGATCAATAGGGTATTGTAAAGTCTTTGATGCATAATGAATTAAAGACAGAGCAGCCGTCAGCCAGGTTAGCAGTAGCCCTCTTGTCCAGCTTTCATGTAATTTTGAATTTTTCGTTTACCTTATCTGGAGAGAGGGCGAGCTGGTGGGCGTTCAGTTAATTAATAAGACGGTTGCAGCTATCAGATCTGTGACCTTTTAGTTGTATGCTGGTCTCCGGACTGCTAATGATATCCCGGTGCTCATTTAGAAGGGGATTTCTGAGTGATCTTCCTCTCAGGGGGGGAATTCTTTAAACTTAATGCCACTACACCTCTTTGTGTGGAGCTGGAAGCCTAGAGAGTTCTTCAAAATAAGTGTTTTTCGAGCAATAAGATAGGGAAGCTCAGGGTTTAGTTGGATCCCAATAGTCACTTTCATTGTGGATGTTGGCAAAGTATGAAGATTCACTGAGTATATTCTGGCAAAAAGCTATTAGGGGACAGATTTTGATTTGGCTCTGACCACAACATTTGCTTGTTAAAATGACTGATATTAACAGGGGCAGATTTTTTCAGTTGTAGCTAGTTACCTCTGACAAGGAGCTAACTTTTTCACCCCTGTTTGTTTGTTTCACTCTGTCTGATGACGCAGTATGTCAACGAAGAACACATTCACTTTTGGTGCAGATCCGGATCATGGATCAGATCCAGGAAGGGAGATCTCTCTGAGACTCTGGTTAGACATTTGGTGATATGCACTCTACTGTATGATGGTTCCAGTACACATCAATTCTGTATGTAACTTGAAAATAAGTTAAATGTTAAATGGGGGTTGTTGGCTGATTATATCAAGTCTGTGCAAGTGGCTTAAAATACTTATATCAAAATATGAATTCTTCTCAAATTGTCATTGTTGGATTTGTTTCAGCCTTTACCTGACACAGAACATACTGATCTGTTGGACTTGGGGATTTAGTATTTTACTAACTGACAATAGTTTTGTTGCTCTGTAAAAAGTGTCTCTTCTTGCCTTCTGAAACCACAAAGACCGAGATGACATGTTCTCTCTCTGACATCTTGCCTCGACCTCTTTCTCACGATGTCGGACATGACGGATGGGGGAACTTTTATCCTTCGACCCCACCTGCCCACGCCACTGTACGCCCTTGCTGATTAGCCATGGGCCTCATCTGGCAGAGACTCCCAGCGAGGGAGTTTGTGGCGACCTCGAGGTCCGCAGCCGCATTTGCCCAGCCACAGTGTGTGTTGGCGTGTTCGGGCTGAGCACCATATGTGACAGGATGTCTGTATCAGTGGCCACGAAGCACTTGTCAGCCATCGGCCTATCATTTGGACACATCCGAGGCACGGTTGGCACAGAGGGGTGGAGAGATGAAGGCAATTTGTCCTGTTTTCCGTTCGCCCATCCCAACCATTTTTTCTCCCGCACTTAAAAAGCGTGGACTGCAGCCATCTTTTCTTAGCAGCGAGTCCCACCTGAGTCCTGTAGGATCAGAGTGGTCCAGAGCGATGGCTTTGCTCTTTCCTTCCATGTCCAAGTCCAGTCCTCTCTTGAGGCGTCATTACAGTGCCAGAGTGGGATTCAAGCAGGTACTCTTCCGCCGAACAGAGGCTTGAGTGCTTTGTTTTAATCCTAATATACCTCCGAGAGCTACGGCAGCCTTGGCTACAAGTGTTTCTGCTGTGGCCCCCTTGTGTAATGCACCTGACTGGTTCAATATGTGCTCCCTCAACCTTAAAGTGCGTGAAAGCTGTAGGAAACGTCGTAAAGCTTCCTCGGCTAACGTGCACTGATTTTCCAATGAAACGGGAGTACTGATGACATTATCACCTGTCCGTCTCGACGGCGCTGTCATTCATTTCGTGGTTTTCACGACTCTGTGCATTGTGCAATGGTTGAACTTTTCACATTTGCTATATTTAGAATAGATTTTTTTCCCTGTAAATTTGTGAGCTAAAAGTTGGCCAACAAGGTATCACGAATACATATAAGAAGCGGATGGGAGTTTGAAGGACTTCAACAGTGAAACTAGAGAGCAATAAAACACATGGGGTTTTACACAAAAACACAACAACATAAAGGTGTTTCTAAGAATTACTAAATATAAGCTGGGTGTGTCTCTTAAGACCATGTGTGTTGCCTCCAGTTCAAGACACTGAGCTTGTATCTGATTAAGAGCCGGTAAAAGAACAAGCAGGTTACAAAAATAAATTTTATTTTTTATTAGCAGTCGTTGTTTTTCTGTCTGCAACCTACTGTTAAAGTGGCGCGCCACCAATTTTTTACTTCGAGATCAGATCACTAATCTTGATTAATAGCACTCAGCCTGTGAAACCAGCCATATAATGTTTTGATCACGGTGCGCTCTATGCTCGAGTGGCTTTATGGTAATTGTAGGCTGCATTAATTTTAGACCCAGACTCGGCACTAAAAGTCAGAATATCCTGGCCTCGGCCGCTTTGACTTTGTTTTCCATTAAGAAATAATCTATCTCTGGCTGGTCTCCTTATCAACTCACTTAAATTCTTCAATAGACAATCTTTTTTTGAATAGGTACAAATACCTTGATATGTGAAGTCAGCACGGTTAACATTTGCTGAAAACCTGCTGTAACAAAAACAAGTCTTTGTATTTCTTTTTGCACATCATCAAATCAGTTTAAAGCCGCAGTAATCAATCATTGCAAATTGAAAGTAGATGTTTAATTTGCGTCACTTGTAATGACACCCCCCCCCCCAACTCAAGTATTTCAGCATCATTTAGCTCCTTATCTTGGTTCAATGGTCCTCGACTGTCAATGTTCACTCTCTCTGCTCATATGCAGTTTCACTAAAAAAGCTCTAAAACTCACAAATATTAGTCAGACAAAGGAAATAGACTGTATTTATATAGAACCTTTTCAATCTTATCTACCTTTATACAGTAGAAGTCGCTTTCACCCATTCACATCCACCAGGACCATAGACTGTATATAAAGATAGACGTGTCTTCCGGAACCAGATATGAAGCTAAACTATCCTGGCCATAGATTCCTTCGATATATGCACTTGACCAATCACAAGTCGGTTTGACTCATGTCCCATCCGCTCACATGGAGGAGGTGGGATGTATGACCTACACTGCGGCCAGCCACCAGGTGGCAATCGAAACGCTGTGGCTTCACTTTTTGTGTGCTATCATATTGTCCATCTGTATATACAGTGCATGGTCAGGCCACTTAAAACATACAGACCGGAGGTGTTGGGGATCGAATCACTAGATAGACAACCCTCTTTACCTCCTGAGCCAAAGCGTGTGCATGGTTAGCTGGTGAACATATAGCATTCAGCAGCTGGAGAGCCGGAGTATTTTTCCATTCTGAGTCAGAGGAGAGAAAAACACATGAAAAAGGAGAGTGAGTATTGGACAGTACATAGATCCACTTGCCAAAAACCAGATTCCAGATAAATGCTGATCTGATTGTCTTTTTGATGTGTACATAAAGGCTCCTGTTTGCCAACACATATCATCTTTATGAGGTGATAAGATGCCGATCTTGTAATATTAAGTTGCGGTACATCCGAAATAATTTTACGAGACCGAGTCATGTTGTAAAGCTCGAGCAATATTATGAATCAATGTCCACCCTTATGCTGTACGATTTGAGATTTCCACGCTGTTCCAGCTCAGCAGGGCTGCTCTACTTAACACTTCCTAATTGTCTTTCCCTTCCTCCCATGAGAAATTAATAAAAGTATCCACCCCATGGCACAGGGGAGCTGTGTGTGGCCAGTCTCTGATCTGCAGCCGATTAATATAAGACTTCTGCCGGACGAGACAAAAAGTCCATCGGCCAATCGAAGCCCACCTCACAAGACGTTATCGTGCACCCTCTGCCTCTATATATGATCTGTTCTGCATTTTCATTTCAAACATCTGCTCACTGCAGCCTTGAGATCCATGTGTTGAAGTAGATTTACACCTGGCACAGAGTGTGTGGATTCAATCTGAGTCATGAAATGGTAATGAGGGTAGGAAATGGTGTGTGTGTGGTTGTGTGTGTGTGTGTGTGTGTGTGTGTGTGTGTGTGTGTGTGTGTGTGTGTGTGTGTGTGTGTGTGTGTGTGTGTGTACACGCCAGTGAGAGCGAGGTGCCGCATAGCCCTAGGTTTGCTTTTTGTACGTCTGGAGGTTGTTATGAGAATTGGTGATGTAATCGCTACTTGTGAGTAACTTGCAGAGGGGATGACTTCATCTCTTTCTTTTTGGATTGTGAGTGCTGGCTATGAATTTGATTCCCGGCTTTAATTTTTGAGAAGGGTAAAATACAGAATTGGGCTTATTTCTATCTTTCTGTAGATTTGAGCATGTTTACTGTACTGGCTGTTCACCATAGAATTAAGCTGATGAGATGAATTAAGAAACGATTTAATGTGAAGCCAGCACAATCTCTTTTGCTTTTCTTGAAGAAAAATTAACCTTGATTACTTTTACTTCTGCCAGACACAGGTATAAATGTAATGCTGGTGCTTATTAGAAGTGAAGTCTGAAGTCAACACAACTGCTGAAACAAAGGAAGTGACTGTGATGAGGGGACTTCATGGTTTTTCAGAGATGCTCTCTGCCAGAGCAGCGCATGTTTAATGATTCCTTTCAAGGATCCTGGGATGCGACAAAAGAATAGATGTGAAGATTGATATTCTTGATTTTGAATAAGCTACTTAGCTTTACATGAAACTGGAAGGGAATTTAAGCTTGCTCTTTTGTACCCCCCTTGGCTCCAGTCTATGAACTCCTTGATCCCATTTAGCAGATTTGAATAACCTAATAAGGTCCTGCATTCTGTTGCTGGATTGAAACTGCCTGGTTATTCTTGTTCACAGGTAAAAACACCTATTGTAATCCAGCATTATTATTATTATTATCTTTTTTTAGAATCAATTTTTTCATTGATATCAACCTTGCTACGGACAGATGATGCCACACAATGTATAGATTGTTAAACCTTGGATATAAAATATAAAACTTATAGAATTCCTTTTACAAATAGTGATTAATAGCGCATGTAAAATAATAACTACTACTAATAATTGTTATTGTTTCAGTTTAAATTATGCCCTCTTATTGCATCTGCTGGATGAACTCAAATGCTGGATGAGTGAACCAGTGAGTGCTGCTGGTATCACCGTCTGCAGACTGCGTGTACAGGATGACATCACAGCGGCAGAGCTTGTTACGCCGTCATGCTCCAGACATGTCACGGGATTATCCGTAATGTGAATCACTTAGCAGGGATCCAGCAGCTAGTGTTAATACCCTGTAATTGCATTAAGTGTGATTTGCATAACAAACAAAACTGAATGGATTAATTTTGCTGTGATATTTTTCCTCAATGAAATATTTTCCGTAAATTCATTGCAATGTTTTCCAGATTTCACACGATTCATTTTTGCGGCTGCAGTCACTTTATGTCTTCCAGCAAACCCCCCCCCGCCCCCCCGTGGGAAATGTATCTTAACAAGGGAGCCATGTTATTGTGTTATTAACAATTGTGTCACTGTGTAGGTTGAGCCATTAAATTACACACGTTTTTACTTGTTTTCGATTACACGTCAAAGCATTGTGAAGCAATTTGTTCCAAGTGTTCGGGGATTGTTCAGCCCTGATCAGCTGTAAAACAAAAAAACAGTCTCTAAAACGGTCTCTACCTTGTGTCTCTTAGCCTGACAAACAGATAGGTTGACTTCCTATTCACCAAAGGAATTACATTTTTTTAAAAGAGTCAGAATTACTGCTGTCACTTTCGCATAATTGACAAAATCTGAAATATTCAAAGCCTTTTATTCCCCATCTTCTTCTTGTCTGGCCTCATTACTACCAATTCTGTGACTTACCTCTGTATTCATCAGCTTAAATGAGCTACACTATTCTTTATTCAAGCTACTGAGCCCCTGTAAATTATTTGACCAATATTCGTGCCAATCCAAAAGTGAAGCACATCACATGGAAAGCCTGACTCAGGCGTTCTTCGCTGCGTTTTCTTCATCCTCTCTTTTCATCCCAAGGACATTTAGAGTCCTTTTGTGTGCTTTCCACTAAGCATATTACTAATGTCTGCAGCCACAGAGGAGCTTCTAATGGATTTCTCGGCGCTTTCTCTGCAGAGATCGGAGGCTTGTGTGTCGTTGGTAATGCACCGCAGGACCTGGGACACTGAAATCAAATCCACTGATCAGAGTGAAACATTTAGTTATACACTCAGACGGCATCGCCTTTTAACTGTGAAGCTGCAGGTCGCAGTTAAGAAGATGACTCCCCCGCGTCGGGTTTCAAGAAGTCATAAAGGAGCTTTTCATTGATCGTAGATTCGTACATTTCTTACATAAACATAGGTATAACGTATATGTAAGAAGTCCCCCCACTCTTCCTCTCAAATTTCTAAAATTGATACTGTGGGTCTAGTGCAGGTTGAAGAGTACAAACACACACACACATGCACACTTGTCTCTCTATAGTTGTGACGACACTCGTTGGATGATGCATTCCCAAGCCCCTTATCCTAACCCTTAACCCTTATGTACCCTAACCGCTAGACCTATTTCTAACCCTAACCCCCCAACAGCCCTTTGAATTTGTGAGGGCCAACCTAAATGTCCTCACAATGATGGTATTCAACCAAAATTGTCCCTCATAACTATAGATAGACCCACACACAAACACACACACACACACACACACACACACACACACACACACACACACACACACACACACACACACACACACACACACACACACACACACACACACACACACACACACACATACACACACACACGATCTGGATCTGTGTGCTGACCTTTCTTGTTAGGTGTCAGGAAAGGATATGAGGATATGTGTGAGCAGCTGTGCCCTGTCCATCCAGAGAATTGTGAGGCCAGTGACTTTGAACAAGGATGCCACCCCTGCCATTGAAGGAACCTGGTCTTTTATATTGATGCTGTACAACATCAGGTGGATGAGCACAAAGACAGGAAGACAGACAGACAGACAGACAGGGAGACAGGGAGACAAGCATTTGCTGATCAGGAAGACAGGTCATGCGTGCAGTGAGGGGATGCGCCTGCTTGTGGAGCTGACATGTACATGCTGTCCCAGAGCTACCGGCCCACACTGGAGAGCTGTCCTTTCAATGACACACATTTATCCACTCAACATGTGGACAATTGTCTGGAGATTTACGCCAGACATCGACTCAGATGCCGACTGAAACATTGCCAAGTTTAGAAACAAATAAGATAAACGCTGTGTTCCTTCAATGGATCAAGATTTGGTGTTTTTCCCATTGGTTTGCAACCAATTTGCTCTCAGGATTTATTTTCTGTGGATGTAGCAAAGAGATTAGATGTAAGCACGGTAGCAAGCTCGAGGAGGGACATCTTTTTCGATGGAAGAAGAAGCCTAATTTTTTCTAAGAAGCCATTAAAACAAGTCAGTCAAGCGTGGACATTGGACGGACGATGGGATGCGGAAATGTGACAGGCCACATTCAGCATCCCAATGTCCTCTGTTGGAAAGCAAATTGTTTTGTCCCATGTCTGTGAGGCTTGGAAAACATACAGGAAAGCAACCGATTATTAAATCCGCCGGCTGAGGCTCGGAGAGCGTTCTCTGATCCTATTTCCCTCTGGAGATTGATGAGTGCAGAGCAAGGGCTGCCTTACCATGCTGGCAAGATTTACAGATTTTTTGCAGTAATAAAAAACATCTTCAGTATGGCTTTGCCCTAAAGTTATTATGCACACCAGTAAGCCAATCACAAAGGCTGCAGGATGCACATATAAATGTCAGAGCTGGGAATTAGGTTTTGGACACACCTCTGTGCTGTACAACAGAACTTATTAGAAAGGTCAAGACCAAAAGACCTTTTATGAGCAATTCAATCAGAATTTCAGATGAGTAATTACAGAGTTTGGAAGATATATCTGGCGAATAGCAAAAGCAGAAGTGTTAGAAGTGCAGCATGGGTCCTGCATCTTTCCTCTGGTCTCAAACACAGGCCTTGTCTGACGTGGAGACCGGTTCTTGGAAAGGAGGACAAAGGAGAGAGGAATGGGAGTTTGGACAGAAGAAAGGTGGCAGAATGACGGCGGCTACTTTCAATCTCCATAATCTCTTTGTGTTTACCTCCAACTCCTTCTTTCCCTCCTTCTAGCTTGCCTGTCCACCCCTATGCCTGACTCTTTCCCCCCACTCGCAGTGGGTGTGATGTCTGGAGCTCATCGACCGTTGCTGATGATTTACGCTGTGACACGCTGCCGCTGACGGATCGCCGCGTTACTGCCAGACGTGTCACACAAGACGAACAGCGGTGGCGGCCGTTAACGAATGGGGTTCGGGCGTAGTGGGGTGTGGAGAGGTGGGGAGTTGTCTTTCAGAGCAGATGGTTATAATGTGTGCGGGGGCTGGAGATGGCATCTATACTTAGAGTTTTCGCGGGCTAAATCTGGAAGGAGGCCTGTCGTCTCTTCCACAGCGTCACTCAGTCCAGTTGAGCACTGGTTAGGCTTTTTAATATAAGTGATTCGATTTGAAACCAGTGGGGGAGACGCCACACTGGGTGCAGGCAACATTTCTTGATGATGCAGTCATCAGTGCATGTTGAAATAACCTGCTTAGATGGTGGCTCCAACCCTTGCCTTGTCACAGAGAATTATCATCATCAGAAACCCCCCCCCCCCCAAGGACTGTCTTCCGTGTGTGATGAATGTGCACAATCATTCATCCCATGAGAACATTAGGTATGGGTTCTGATGTATCGTAGAATTGGCTTCCTGGCTGCGCTTGGGAATCGCAGCTGCAATGTTCACAAGCAGAATTTGCAACGGCCCCCTGCACCGGATCACAACTCTATGCTAATTTGTCAATATTTATCCCGGGAAGGTCATTAAACTGAATAAGTCAAATGCAAATAAGCCCTGATGAAAATGCTGGATCTTTTTTGGTGAAGCGCCACTGATTAGTGTTTGCAGGAATTCAAATCTTCTGCTGCCGTCATCCTCGGGTGCACTGAGAGAAACAGGATTGTTTTTGGAGGGCAAGTGTCCTGCTCCACGAGGCATCAGCCAGGCTGACGGCTGCTGCCACCGGGGTTTGAACCTGCGCTTTCACATGAAGGACAGTAACTGCAATTGTCGCGCCCCCCTGCCGTGTCCGCTTTTAAAATCACAAGGTGCTTCTACCAGACACCACAGGCAGCTCCTCTGGGGACTCTATTGACCTCTGACCCTTCGACTCACAGCTTGCATATTCGTGTCTGATACACCTGCGAGGTCACCGATTGCCGTGTCACAGGTCATTTATCCCCGAGGGAGGGTAAAGAGCTTACTCCCCCCCCCGATCCCCTGCAGGATCATCAGTTGGACTCCTGTTGAGAGCGTGGCTGGAATTAGCATTGATCCGACTCGCTCATGAGCTCGCATGTATTTATGGACATGAATGTGTTTCATGTTACCCTCAGTATGGCCTGATAGATTGGACCAGTGAGGGCAATGAGATCAGAAGGCAGATGGAGGTTATTTTGGGCAGCATGATGCTCAGTGGCTGAAAGCAAATTGTTGACGCTGGTCAACTCCTGCTTTTTCTTTTGTTCAGCTTTGTGCAGATTTTTGATTGACTTGCTAATTGGTGGGGTTGAGGATTTCGGGGGGTTGTGCAGCTCTGACATGGTACTGAATGGCACCACTTTCACCACTGGTAGCTGATTTGAGCGAAAAAATGGGAGGGTCCTTGCAAATAGTATAACACCAAAGTCAAAAGGTGTGAAATTGATAGGTGAAGAAGGGATAATAGAGCTCGAAAGAGTGACTGTTTGTTCCATGATTGACTGGTCTGTGTCGGAGGATTTTCTAACCGTCTCCATGCCCCTCTTTCCTGTAAAGTCGGCCTGATGCAGATGTCCCGACAGCTCACACAGAGATTTGATTCTTCTGTAAACAAACAGCGGAGATAAGACACTGGTCCTGCTATGGTTTTGTTGACAGATATACTCAGTTTGCGGATGGTTGAAGAATTGTTGTATATACAAGAGATAAGAGAGAGGGAGAGCAGGCTTTGTCTCAACGCGTTTTTCAGATTTCGCTGAGCAGTAGCTTAACTTCTTATTTTAACAAAGTAAAAAGTGAATGATACTTCCTTGTCTGGCACACAGTATACTGACAGATGTATAGTTAATAGCTTGATGCCTATTTGTACCCAACAAAGCTCCTTTATGGATAAGACAACACCTTGGCAGTCTGACAAACCTCCCGGGGATTTCTCGTGATTAAACACACTCCGAGTGGTTGATTATTTGATAAAGCATCAAAATCATGGCTCATCCGGCTCTGCGTGTTCTGTCGGGGCTTGGCTCTATCAGTATTTTGGTCGGAGTCCCTTTCCGACCACTGTGAGCGTGGCTGGAGCCTTGCCAGGGAACTTCGATACCACACTGGCACGTTCATAGATTGGTCTCATTGCCCTGGAACTCTCTGGAAAACTGGTGATTACAGTAGCTCCACAGACATCACGCTCCTGCCGGCGTGCACAGATGAATGTCATCATGTGAAAGTACAGCTCTCGGCTGAAAACAGGCGGGAGAAGATGTTGAGATCCGCTAAGTTTGGCTTGTGTCGTTGTGTGAGTATGTCGGTTTAAAGAGATAATGCTGGGGCCCGCGGGGCAAAGCTTTTTGTGGATGATCGCAGTCACTGGAGTTTAGATTCACCAATTGTGCTTGTGCAGCAATGGCTTTTACTCACTGCTGTTCTGAATGATGAGGGTTTACTGTCTCTCTCTAGGTCTCATGGGGGAACAAACACTGACTATAGTGCACATCGAACTGCAAACTGTGCACCTCACAATTTACAATGTTCAGTTTTCCTCATGAAATGACTTATTTTGGTTATTTTTGTAGGGAGGCAGAACATGAGGGTCAGGAGGCCTCTAAGGTTCAGTGTGTAAGGTTTCGGTTTAAAGGGATTTATTGGCAGAAATGTTATATAAAAGGATCTTACTGATGTTTTTATTCGTGTTTTTTTTATCTAAATTGTACAAATGACTATTTTACTTACCCTAGAATTGACCTCTATATTTGAATACTTTATATTTACATCAGGAGTGGGTCCTCTCTACGGAGGCAGCCATATTTTTACAGTCTTTCAAACTGGACAAACCAAACACCTTTTGAGTTTTTAGGACAACTGAAGGCTACCACAGGTTCTCTTTCAAGTTTCGAAGGGGAGGGTGAGGTGAGGGGTATTCAGCTGCATTACGCAACTTCACCACTAGATGTCACTAAATTCTACACACTGAACCTTTAAGGGATTTTTAAGCAGAGAGTTTCCTTTCTAACACTGACTTGACTTATCCGCTGCATGTTCTCGCTCCTCAGCCCCGCTGACCTGCGCTCACTATACACGTTCACAATGAAACCATCACTAATCAGAAGTTATAAGACAGGGACAATATTTTGTTTATTTGATTCGGTCTATAGTTTAGAAGTTGTCCTTTCTCATAATCATGCCTTTAAATAGCTGTGTTAAACCTGAGGTACCACATCAAATTTGGGTCATTGAAAGAACTGAAATGGTTGTAGTCCATCCTGGTGTCAACAAAGTGTATTGCGACACTCTCTGCTGAATGATTCCTATTTTCAAACTTGCAATGGAATGATGGGATATTTGCCAGAACTGTCACAATTTTCTGACCCTTAAGAATTGATTTTCCATATCTCCATCTGTGCCTCGCCTCATTCCTTTACTGCGCCCACAGAGGGAGCGGACTTGATTGGACCTATAACAGTGATTTATCCCCAACATGCATTTAAATTGTCAGCCTCAGCTGTCACCAGGCTATATGTCTAACACAGAAATGTCAAGGCTCTGTCATAGAACCCTCTTCAATTTCCTCTCTCAGGTTTGTCACTGAATGAATGGCTGTGAATCGTTTCAAATGGAGCTGTAATTGGATTGTCATATTTTCACATGAGAATACAAAAGGACAAAGAAAAGGGCTTCACAAGGTGACTCCCTTTTTTTCCTCACCAACAATCCCCTTCTTTGCCAGATGTTTTTTTTTTTACCATGCAACAAGCTGGAGCTTAAACCCAAATCTCCTCAGCAGTACATGAAAAGAAACTGGCTATCGTTCCTTTGGTTTCCTTCCCCCCTCCACTTCCTTGCAGATCAATTTGCTCCCTCATCCTAACATCGAACCCCCTCTGCTCTGCACTGGCGGGAGAAGCTACTGTTGCATCTGGAGCACCGCGGCTCCATAAGTCATCTTTTACAGCTGCCTGGAGGGTCATATAATCCCCGCCACCGCCCTTCTCTCACAAACACACACACATAGACGAATGGACAGTGGAAGGTCAGGTCAGCAAAGCAAGAGCAAAAGAAAGAGAGAGGGGGGGGGGGGCTGCCGTGATAACAAACATCTGAGTCCCCAGGGACACGGCCCAGCGATGGTGTAAATGCTCTGTTAAAGGGACAGAAAGACTCAAGAGAGGAGTGAAAGTGGCTGCGTGGTGAAGACGTTGCTTTCGCTGTAGAGGTCTTCATCAGCCGTTGGGATACAAAACCAAACCAGGGCCTACATTCATCAATTAATACAAAATTTAAGGGCACCTGAGATCATCCCCTCAAAAACAAATAGTCCCAGTTCAAATTCCTTTACTCATAATAATGTCCACAAAATGGGCCTTAACCCAAAACACACATTTGAAAAAATCGGTGCATTTCCTAAACACATATGATTTAGCTCAATTTAAGAAGTGATCATGCATTGTCCCAACAAAAAGACCATGTCAATAAATTGATTGCTTAACAGTGCTTTTCTAGTCTAGCGATAATGAAACTAAGGAAAAATTTGTATAGTTTACTGTGAATTTAAAATGAATTGATGATGTATTGTGATCTTATCCGTTTGTGAATAACTGACAGGGCCGCCGTCTTGATGAGACATCGGAGGTTGTTTCAATTGCATGAAAAAGCGGAAGCACCCGAATTCCCCATCAAGGCTCATTGGTTGGACCGTATCACCATAGCCAATGAGGTTATGTTTTCATTGCTGTTTTCTGGTTTATGCAAAAACTACTTAACTGGTTTTCTTAAAACTTGGATGCTGCTTGGATGAACTTGGCTCTAAAGAAATAATAGTGTGATTTTTCTAGAAAAAAACATCAGGCATATATATGAGTGTCGGCATTGTGGTGAGGATTGATTTAAGGGGTCTGTGGGGCATTGGCAGACCTCTGCGCTCTCTGAGTGCTCGTTAAAATGTGCTTTCAGGGTTAAAAGGAGATGCTCTTTTTGTATACAGCTGAGGTCACGGATAACCAACGTGTTGAGCAGGCGGAGGCAGGGAGCACCTATGAGGTTACAGTGTTGCTCACTGGGTAGGTCCCGGCCACATATTGTGCCTTTTACCTTTTGAGGATTATCAGGGATCCCCCTCCCAGCAGCAGCACTGCAGGTGGGAGTGTGGTGAGAGGACACAGCATTAGAGGGGAGACAGCCGGGGTGAGTTTCGTCCTGTGTCAGCGAAATGGAGTCCTGGTAAGCCGGACCTGACAGTGACTGCCAGAGGAGGTTCATGGTGGGGGTGGGCGAGCAAATATGGAGCGATTACGAGTTCTGGAGTGGGAGAAGGTTAGGGGGGGGGGTGGGGTGGGGGCTGTTATGCCTGCCTCTCCACAGGAGCTGTTATCAGACAGGAACACGACCTGCTGGGAGATTAAGATTAGGACCTATAAGTGCAAGGACCACTGTTTGGGGTGGGAGAAGTCTGTCCTCTTGGTGTGTCCTTGAGCACAACCACAAATCATCTTCACTGCCAGAATATCATTGATCGGACATTGACCTCTGACCTCCATCGAGAATGACACAAAAACTTGATCATCAGAAAATGTTTGAACCAGAGAGAAAGCATGAAGGACAAACCTCCCTAAGAGCTGCACAGACATCTTTCATTTGTTGTGATTAACAGATGTTGTTGAGAATGCCTTAGAAATAATTAACCGTGGTGGTGAGCGTGCGTAACCGCCGCTGGCCAGAATCCTTGGGGAAATATGGCATGGCCTCTCTTGAACTGGAAATGTGGTGCATTGTTTATATGGGGAGCA
Organism: Pleuronectes platessa; assembly: GCF_947347685.1. Taxonomy (NCBI): domain Eukaryota; kingdom Metazoa; phylum Chordata; class Actinopteri; order Pleuronectiformes; family Pleuronectidae; genus Pleuronectes; species Pleuronectes platessa. The sequence goes on from NC_070647.1 coordinate 5,708,756, forward strand.
TTGAGCATGTGCTTGCACTAATGGCCACATGGTCGCAATGTGTGAACCTAATGCTCGCAACGCTGTAACGATTGGTTGAGTCTGGAGCAGATTCCCTTTCAGTCACAAAGATCACAACCACCTGAGAGATGCATGGGTTTGTGTCCACATGCTGCTTGTTGATTTATAAAAAATTAAATTGACTTAAATGTACAACTACACCTTCCACTCTCATTTCTCGACTGGTAACCATGAATATGCTAATATCACTTGCACTTAATGAGCCTTCCAGCTACTGAGCCCCACCCACAAGTTGAGCCCCACCCACAAGTTTACAGGATCGTATTCTTAGGTTTGTGACATCACAAAACCTGGCTCTGTTGCTGCGTTCCAGACAGACTCGGATGTCTGATATTCCGACTTTAAATTTCCGACTTGAGAGTTCCGACGTTCCAAGTTGTCTAGAGCGTAGCATAAGCATCTTATTTTGCAGGCTGACGCTTGTTTACTGCAGGTTTAAGATGCAGGTACTTCATGTTTAAAACTTGATTTTCTCTTGATGAGGGCTTAAACATTGTGGGTCCAGTGAGTTGGGGAAATTATGTTGGGAACAGAAATAAGTTTATTTACTTTTTCTTATTTAACCTGTTTTAATGAAAGAGGAAAAGCACTTAAGAGTCACACAACTGCAAAATTACTTCTTTGAGGCCATTGAGAGTCAATAGCTCGAGCCAATGCAAAGCACGAGTTGAGCACAACTTGAAAATTAAAGGTAGGTGAAGTGAGCTGAGGCTTCATCGTTTCGTGGGCGAATTAGGAAGACCAATTTCCGCAGGCACAAATGAGTCCCAGTTCTTCCTTAAAGTTTAGGGTACACTTTGGAGCAGCACTGAAAAAGACGATAAAATTATATCTCATGTCACACACACACACACACACACACACACACACACACATGTCTGCAGGTTTTGCACAGACTTCATGTTTCTCTTTATGGCAACATATGTTTTGATAATTTTTTCATGCACACTGCGTCCTCTTATGTTTTATGTCTTTTATCATTACAGGTGGTGATGTCAAACGTTGCCGTGAGTTTAGATAGGTTAAGGATTCCATTTTACAGTCACAGAATGTTTATATGACAATAAAGTGTGAAATTATGACAACAAAATAAGAACTACACGTTTTTTTGCTTGGATCAATCCCCTGACAGTGTCATTGCGCTAATATCTGATAATATATCCATAACATACTGTAGATGTAAATATGGATTGTGTGTGTGCGTCCACGGGGATAAATCAGGTGAACATGCTGTATTGGCAGTTCAGTGTAAGAGAGACAGCGGTTCTCTAATGTCCACAGGCCACAGACATGGGCCCTGGCGCTGTGCACAGACCTAATCAATGTGCTCATGGCTCCCTGCCTGCTGGCTAATGAACAGCTAATGCTCTCCTCTCCCGCCGTTCGGAAAAAAGAACCCACTTTGAAATTGCCACAGCGATGATTAACTCCTCCATATTGCATGAGTTTGGATTTGAACGAATGTGCTCCACCCCTCGTGCGCTCCCTGCTCCCCATGTGCCAATGCATATCATTTTTTTCACGCATTCTTGATTCTTTGAGTAGCTGATTTCATCTTTATGCTTCGGTAGCAGCCTCTCAGTTTCTCTTTGGAGGACGCCGGGCCGGAGTCGGAGCCCCCCCCCGCGTACAAATTCCTCGAAACAAGCTCTTTGGCTGTTTTGACACATAGATCAGTGCTGTTTTCCAGCAGCTGCACTGCAACAGACTTAACACTGACTCAGCACAGCATCAGTGCCCTGCTTTGGAATATCTTCGCCTCCAAACAGGCCCCTGAATAAACATGCAACCGCATTGTTTATCCAGTAGGCTAATTAGCTGATTATTTAACCCCATGCAACTCCGACTGGTGTACTCAGCGCTTCCAGTCGTTCATTAATTCTGCTTTTGTGCCTCACCCCCCACCCCCCCCCCACCTCTGTAATCCCCATTTCTGTGTGACTGCCAGCGCTGCGATAATTGTAGGGCGACATAATTGTTTACATACTGCAGGACACACGAACTGACAATAGAGCGGGGGGCGTCACGGAGGAGGCCAGGTCCTCAGGCGACCTTTGAGGGAAGCAGAGAGTTCATGGAGCCACACAGCTTATTGGATTGATGGCAGATGATGCATTAATGACCGCAGCATGTGATCTTCTCTCTCTCTGTCTCTCTGTCTGTCTGTCTGTGTGCTCGAGGTTTACGTAACAGCCCCAGACAATAAAGGCCAAGTCACAAGTTTTGCTTTCTGAAGATAGCGTCACAGTGGCCGCGGTGCTGTTGTGTTTGTATATCAGGGTTGAGTCATGACGGCTGTGTTTCCACTAGCTTATATTCTGTAGAAAAGCAGAGTGAGCGCTTTCTCAGGCTGGGGCTTTCATTGTCAATTCATCACATTGGTAAAGTTTACACAGTTTCCTCAAGTTAGAAATATTTTTCGGAGATAGATCTATGAAATGAGATGGACGACCCTCAAAGTGAAGCTCAAGCGTCTTGATTGCCACCTGGTGGCTGGTTGCAGTATAGGACATAAATCCCAGCCACTTTATGTTAGTGGATGGGACATGGACAAAACTAATAATTCAAACTACACATCGAAAATAGCGTATTTGTCGAAATTTGTGCCGTCTCCATCTCCCGAAGAAATTCCAGTACTTTTTTCACGGAAAACCTTTACATTACATTACAACCAGCTATATTGTCATATTTGGCTCCGTCAGTATTTACTCGTCCTCTCTGTGTCTCAATTATTTGCACGATTATAAGAGCGCGCCCTGAAAAAGACAGCGTGTGCTTGCATGCGGGCATACCCCGAGTGCACAATGTGATATCGCCATACCTTAACCCCACCCCCTGTTTGAAGGCTCAGTACCACCCCTGCCTAATTGGTCCAGCGCATGTATCAATGGGAGCTCGCTACTGCAGCTTCATCCCTTGATTGCTACTGTGCACACTCTCTAAATGCGAAAGATGGAGGCCTTTGTATCTATTGCAATATTATAGCTTCATTTTTGGATAGTGGGAGGATAAGAAAATCTGTGTTTCAGACTTAATCTACCTACCAGTACCCCTGAAGCGTAATCATTACCAGTGGCATTGATCTTTTAGAAACAAAGAAAGAGGGGAAATGAAACACATTTCTCAAAATGGTACAATATCCCTTTGAGTCGGGAGGATTGTGAGTGTGGATGAATTGTTGAACATTTGGCCGGCGGTCTAAATGAAAGATGAGAGGGATGGTCATTTGTAGCTGATGCCTCTTTGAAAGTTCATTTTAATTGTACAAATCTTTTAAAATACTTCACTACACATTTTTGACTGCGTCTGCACAATAGATGCTCGTTCATGCATAATCCGCAGTAATTTGTTGTGCTAACTGAAACCACCGTGCGGGCCAACAAGAGTGATAGCGCTGCCCACTTCACTATAATGATCCTACTAATTAACATAGCATCATGCTGAGTGTTTATTACCGAGTGTGATTATGTCTTTTGTCAGCACTCGTAACCAAACCTGAGGATGGAGCAGTGTGAGTTTGTGTAAATGAGGCCGGAGGCAGGCAGCCCGTGCGCCTCGGATCGGGGGCTTCCCAAATGATGTTTCCATAGCAACATTGATTTCCCCTCACTGCAGGTGATTATTCTCCGGTGGTCCACTCGGCCGTGGCCTACCTGTGGTGGGAGGCGGAGGAGGGATGGGGAAGAATGTCTGTAGTCGTTCCTTCTGTCATTAACCCTTGTTTACACAGACACATTTACACATAGCAATTAAAATTGAAACAACACAAGAGAAGATGTTGTAGAGCTGTAATGGTGCTTCGTATGAAAAATAGACCAATATAATGAACTCCACAAGCTGAGACAGTATTATTACATTGTGGTCGAGCTTAATTTAAAGTGCTTTACCCAGGAACAGAAATCAGATGGTCTCATTTCCAATTCCACGGCAGCTCCAGCTGGACCAGCATCGTTTAAGGCTTTTTAGTCTCAATTAATGGAAATGTGTGAATCGGTGATCTGTGAATAAAGTGCTGGAGGTGGGACCTGATTTTACCCAAGCAGCTGGGACACCTCTTTTGTTTTATTGACCTGATAGTGGGAAGCGGCGTATCTATGGATTGGTGTGTTCATTATGCTTTGGCTCAGAGCCACAACAGATAAATTACTCACCAACAAGGACGTTTAAAGGACCAGATTTGGATTTGATTGGAGGAAGTGAACTAGATACCCGAAAATACTTCACACAGCGGGTGGTTATTAGACTGCCAATGGCTGTCAGGGGCCGCTGAGGGATTGGCCCTGGTTGCTTGTAAACAACACGGTAGACTGCAGACCAGTGGGAGCGCAGGCAGGAGCCAATGCTTTTCCTTCATCCCACTGGACATCTCACCTCTCTGGGTTTAATTCAAACAGGCAAATGAACAACATGTTAGTGCTAACTGAGATTTATAAGCAGAATGTGGACATTCATTTGGTCTTAGTGCTTCCATCTCTCACCGTACACACAACCAGTGCACTGGCATGTGGAGTAGAAGATCTATGTAGCATAAATAATACAGCTAGACATTATACTATTACAATCTACCCTGTCCCCTAATACATGTTAGGACCCACAATCAAATGGAGCTTGTAAAAAGATATAAACAGTTCATCAGGTGGGGAATTAACATGAAAACACAGATTAGGGACTCAAAAATGACGGTAGAGTTGAGTGATCGTTATCAGATGATAAAGATTGTATATATAGATCAGGGGTGTCCAAACTACGGCCCGCGGGCCATCTGCGGCCCGCCATCCATTTTAAATTGGCCCGCCTCCAAAAATTTAAATTAAAAAAACTTTTTAAACTGACAGTTTAGTAGCACTTAAATGGCACTTACTTATAGCACTTTGTAGTTTTGCTCTATTTTTGAAGAAATTGTACTTTCTTGATTCTAGTTGTTCGGGGTTTGTACCCTCGGGTACCCTTGAATACATTGATTGATAATCGCTTTGGATTAAAGCGTCAGCTAAATGAATTGTAACGTAATGGACTATGGCCCACTGTATTGTACTTCTCAGTTTATACACTAGGTGGCGCCCAACTCACCCCTGACCTGGCAGCTGTCCCTCAGAACGCCGCCACGCCCCCCGCCCTGAGCAACACAATTGAGGCGCACTGTCAACGGTCCGCTCCAGGGCAGGGGGGCATGGCGGCGTTCTGAGGGACAGCTGGCAGGACACCCCTGATATAGATGGATTGAAGCGTGTGCCCTTCCTCCCAGTATCCAGATATGAAACCCCAATTTTGTGGAGTCTCCACCGTAGCGATGGCCGGATGCAGCCGCGAGGTCCCCTCATGACGTTTCACTCCGTTTTCATAGCCATGTTCAGATGAGTGTTTGAATATAATAAAAGCCCACTCATGTAACAGTCCTTAGCATGCGCAGTGGTCCTAGTTATTACTCACCCTGGTTGTAGAACAAAACATGTACATATTCTTGTACCATTCAATCATTCTACAGGTTAGTGATCATATGTGAAGGAATTACAGACTCTACATTACAGTCTGTCATTGCTACACTGAGCCGGGGGTATTAACAGACTTTCACCTATGGTTGAATAATGGGGCAATTTCTATATTCTAGTTCTAATTCTGTCTGCTTTCATTATACAATTTAAAATTGCTTTAAATTAGGTTTAGACACAGTGGGTTGTGGAGCTGAATAGCTCTTCACTGTGAGAAGGAGGATTTTTACTGTAGTATTTGTTCATTTGTTACACTAGGCATGAGAAAAATACTCAATCTTTCTTTCTCTCTGTCTTCCTTCCCTTTCTTCACTGCGGCCCCCTGTCATGTAATTAACTGAAACTGGCAGCTCTTTTTCTCTCTATATTTTGTGGCTCAGCACTTCGCCTGCTCACAGCGCTGCACAGACAGTTTTAATGGGGGGGCAGCTGTTGATCCATGAGCTAACATCTGGAATCATAGCCAATAACTATTCAGCAAAATTCTCATTTTAGATTTATCCTGATTGGGTCAGGACATCAATTGCTTTAATCGCAGATCATTTCTCATTTTAGGCCACTGACTGAAGATAAACATGTAAACACCCTGTTCCAGTTATGAGCTTGATCCCAGTGCAGATCATACAGGGATGTTTTAATGGAACAGACGTAAACTGACCTGGGCTGCATTCAGCCTGCACCAAACGTTTATGTCAATATTGATGGTGGTTCTATTAACGCCCTGTTGTACTTTGCACTCTGTTTGCAACTATGGCAGCTGGGAAGGGCCATCTTTGGCAGTCTCATGGAAGAAATCTTGTTGATGTCTTTTACCATAAATTGAGTAAAGATGAACTTGAAACTTAACAAAAAACAAGTGATACAACATGGCCTGTGTGGTTGTCAAGGACCAAGCAGGTAAAGCACCGGATGACTTTACAAAATGTTTTTAACTAAATTCATTCAGCTCATGTAAAAAAATTTAAATTTATGAAAAATGAGAGGTGGACATAAACATACACACACTGGCTGATCCCACCACTTAAAAAGAAAAGGGTTAGGGTTAGGGTTACTTCCTTATTGATGCAGCACTTGGTTTGGTCCATTTATTTGGAGTCTGTATTCAAGCAGGCTCCTCCTCCTTTGGCCGAACCAGGAAAGAGGACAGGTAGAGCACACATGGTCAATCAAAGATAATTTCAATATTGCAACTGACAGTGACAACAGTGTAAACCAAATGTCTGCACCTTATTAAGAACAGGGTAGCAACCACCTATTCAACCATGGCCATGTTTATTTATTTAAAGTTACAGTAAAGAAAACATAATGATACGACACAGGAATAATCTTATTATATTTCTATTTTTATATATTTTTCTATATCAGGCATTGCCGTGGTCAACCTCAATAATCTGCTGTAGCACATAAAGTGATCCTCACGTTTGTTTTTCACTGTCGTACTCCTGCAGACAACCTTTTCTGAATCACTACACAGTCGAACTACACAAATCCATAGTATAGTGCGTTGAAGCCAGTTTTCCTGAGCCAGCTCCTTTGTGCAGCCCATCCCTCACACTGTCAGACACAAGAGAAGAGGACTTAATTAGATGCCTCCCATCCATTTCCCTCTTGAGAATGGAGTTCAGCTCTTTCCAGTAAATAGACATCTACAGTATATATTTGAGGTAGGACTCCTCTACATCTGTAGCCGCATGTTCCGAACTGTAAGCTCCCGGGCGCTGTATTTAAAGTTCACGTGCTGCCTTTAGGAGTCGCCGCGGGGTTCTGCTCGTGGATATCCATTCATCATGTTTGCTGTGTCTGTCGCTGCACGTTTGTTATTGGAGCTCTCTACAAGCGTTTCGGGGGGAGAGCTCGGCTGCTTCCACTCTCCCTGCACCGCAGACTCATTCATCACAGAGCTTTTTTTGCATCTCTGGCGACCAGGTGAACTTTTTCAGAAGAGAAGGCCCGAGGAAATGGTGTTGGTGTTGGTTTTATTCTGACAGGTGGCTGCATGGTATGATAGTAGATGATGGTATAGTGTTGAGTATTTTTGTGCTCTCTTAAGTGGGTCGGCCCTCCGTTTAATTAATGGACTGACCCCTTTTCTTGTGGTAACAAGAAAACAGCCGAAAGGTGCAGAAGTTCATATTACCAGGAACGTGAGGATCTCTTATTCAGGGGATCTCATTAGGGATAAATTCTTTATATTTTTATTATTAGTTATCTTCCCCACTAATTATTTTAGTCCTGTGATACGCTGGCAACCTCTTGGCAAACATCATATGGGATTGACCATCAAAGGATAAGTACTATAGAAAATAGATGGAGGGGTATGAGGGACAAAAAAATTCAATAAGTATCCGTAAATAAATGCATACATAAAAAATCAAATTAATAAATGGAGGGAAAAGACAGTTTTCAATCAAAAAGTGATATTTCTGTGTTCATAAAATGATGTATGCTTGTAAAGGAAACCTTAAAGGGGATTAAAACATTATCAGCTTATTTAAGAAGCTCCACAGACGAGCAGTGGTCAAGAGCTTAGGTTACGTCCAACCTGCCTCCATGACGGAAGTCAGTAACAGTAACAATCTCTCATCGCCTGCCCATCAAAGCAGCTCACTTCCTCTCCACTCCTCCGCTTGATTGGCTGTTCAGGCAGAGCGATGACGGCTCTCCGCCTGCTAATTGGTCGTTTTCCTGCCGGGCCTCCTGATATGGTTGACTTCATCGCTTGCCGTGCCTCGATGTGACTTCTCCTATTCTACTTGTGGTCAGTTCTGAGATGGACCAGTTTGATCTTTTTACTTTTTTATATATTATGGGTTTTGTGTAAACAGAAGCTCTTCTCCTCTTTGATTTGCTTTGTGAGAAAGTTCAACAGGTCCCATATTTCTTCCTGTGCAAACCAGGCAGCTGGAGATGAATGAACGGTTCCTGTCATTATACTTTTATGCTGTTTGCCCGGGGATTGTCAGGATGGAATTGTTTGAACGTTCCACCTCTTTGCCAAGAGTCATTGTCACTGATTAAACTGTGAAGTTTACAAAAGCTCTGCGAGGTTTCAGTTTGAATTTACGTCCAGTTGAAGATCAGTTTGGCGGCTCACTTTTACCGCCCCACTTTGTTCGGAGCAGCTGTACTCATCGCTTTGCTCAGCCTGTAAACCCGGGGCGAAGATGCCTCGGCAGTTTGGTGAGATGGGGATTGTGTGGTTGATTTACAAAGAAACGTCAAGACACCTTTGCTCCTTATTGCACGTAATTTAATGAAAACGCATAAAGTGAATAAATCAAGTTTTATATTGTGTGTGTGAGTGTGTGCTTGGGTGTATTAGTGTGTGTGCACATTTGCAGAGAATCAAATGCCTTACGTTTGTGCATGGGGCTGTGAGTGCTCTTAAAGCTCTCTTGCTTTTTTACTTCCTTTATGACATTTTTCAGTTTTTATTAAAAGACAAGGAATGAAACTAAATCAACCACTTTCCCAGATTGACACTGCTTCACAGACACATTTTGACTTTGCAACAATGTGCTCCGTCAAGCTGAATAAGTGTCAAATCAACTTTGCTGCAGACTGAGAATAATCCAAAGCAACTGGGGTTTATTATTCACTTATTTCTAAAATTCTTTTTAATTTCACAGGTAGTCCAGGGTCACTTCTCCAAACAGCCGGCCGTCCATCGTCCTTTTCTTGGAGTCTCTACAGATGATGAAGATGTTTTCACTTCAGCCTCGTCTCTTCAGGTCAGTGTTGGTATCAATAAGCGGTGCTGTGCTCTGTGACTTGCTGCTGCTGCGCCAGGCTCTGTATTCACTGTATTCACTGTGATGCCATGCACTGTACTGGGACGTCGCTCTCTGGACGATTCTGTCTGTTCCTTTGTTGGTGGCGGCTCGTGAGCCTCCGAAGGGCAAAGGGCGGAAACGGGCACATGCAATATGCATGAAGGTGATGGACAATACCGGAGGAAGTGAACACACGCGTGTCGTGCATTCTGAGTAGAAATGCAAAGGGAGAGTATTGGCTGGATGTGGAGCACTTAGCAGACCACCCGAGGCTACCGGAGGTGTTTGCCGCTGACCAGCTGATTGGGCTAAATGATTTTCCCGATGATTCCCAGGTCCAGCAGAGCTAATGAAGCAGATGATAGATACCGGGCATTTAAATGTCAGTTTCTATTAGAAGGAACTTCTTTAATAAGCTAAAGGGATTGCTGTATGTGGCATTTAACACCAGTAATTCATTACGTGATTCACCTAGACAGGTTATAAAAGTCTGCTTTTCGATTTTTCAGTTTTTTTGCTGATGACAATTTACATATTTTAATTGGAATTTTTATTTTCAAACTGCTCATATTACACAAGTATGATTAAGGTTAGTAAATCTTACATTTAGGCATCATAATTCAATTTATTGGTCCTGCATTGATGTTGAAATTGGTACATTACACCAGAAAAGGACTTTGGAATATTAATCTGAGATACATGTGGAGGGCTGACAGTTATATATGCCTCCATGATGTTCTGGTTGTCTTTCCGTCCATCAGTCGAGGGAATTTCCTCAAACGTTCAGTTGGAATCGAGGATGAATTCATTAGATTATGGTGGTCAAAGGTCAAAGGTCAAAGCTGGCTGTGGCCTCACTGAACACAATCTTTGCATTATGAATGTGATGTATCAGAACCACCTCCAAGAAATCGATTAAAATCTTGTAAAAAAAACATTCATTTGGATTCAAACATGAAGTGATTACATTTTTGTAGTCGGAGTTCAAAGGTCAAACTCATGGTGAACTCACAAACCCCCTTTTTTGCTTTGTGAATGTGTTATCCTGAAAATCCTTTCAAATTTGGCACAAATATTCAACTGGATTCACGGATTAACTGGTATCATATTGAAAGGTCACATCTACAAAACTTCATGTCATGATCTCAGTGGTCAGAGGTTAAAGGTCATAGGCGACCTTATATGAGTTTGGGGGAAAAAGTAGACTGTAAAAGCATTGGTTGGTGGGAGCACAAGACCAGGGAGGCAGTTCTAGTTTGAAATTAATGTAAATCAAACCAATGAAAACTGATTTATAAAAATAGCGTTGTTCCATGCATTTGTGTTGTCAGGCAATATTACAGTAAAGCTCCACCCTGGATGGTGATTCTTATTAAATTGGTTTATATTCTGCTTTGAGTCTGCTTGCTGCTGGCCGTTCACAGTCGAGTTCACATGCGTCCACACGGAAACGCACGTTTGCCCTCTGATGACAAAATATATGTCACCCGAGCGGACCCTCACATACTGGAGGATGCAGAAAGTTTAACAGCCGCCTGAGGCAGTTAAATTTAACAATGCCAACCTTCAGCCAAGTCTCCTTTTCCTACATTTCTCCCTTCAGCGGTGATGAATCCAAAAAAATGCTTCCTCACATTACCGCTCAGATGGTTTTCATGCGGTGATCAGTCAGCATGGTGGCCAGCAGGGCTTCACCAGCCGGTCGCTTGTGCACATACACTGTGAATTTAGATTTTGTACACATCATTACGGATCGATTCTTCCATTTTCTCCAGCGTCGTTCAAATTCTGGAGGAACCTTTGAATAAAAATAACAACAGCCATCCACTGGCTATACAGATCCACTTACTGCAAGTGCTCCAGTGTGTGTGTGTGGGCCAGAACCTTCCTTTTAATTCTCCTCCTTTTCCGTCTCTATATTTTCCCTCATGGAGCACTGCTGAGAACATCTCTCGACCCCTGCGCTCCATATTAAAGCCCCGTTCATTTCCTCGGCCTGCCAAGGTCCACAGGCACTGAAGGACTGTGCACACTGCATTGCACTGTGCCTCTGGGCCGGTGGAGGCTGCACAATATTTGACTACAAGGCTGTTTACGCTCAACCACCTGCATGTGTGCACGATAAACAACAATCTATAGCATGTCAATGATGTGAGTGTTAATACTCTTCACTGGGATTCGATTGTAATTTGTGTTTTCGGACAAGACATTCGTTGAATTCAAGGTTCATTTATATGTTTTATGGTATGGTGGGATTTCTGGGTTCCTGTCAAACCACCTAGCTGCAGCTCCTCAGCAGCACTTTGCTTACCGCTGCACTGTGTGATCTAATTGGACATGAGGCCTCCAGGGCGAGTGCAAAGTGAGTAGCACCCAGACAGGGAGACGTGACCCAGAACGAGAGGGGAAACCAGTGATAGACACGTTTGTGAGTCCGTGTGTGAGTTCCTGGCAAAAGGTTGCAGCGTCTGGATTTTTTTTTCCCCATTTGTGCCTCAACTCTTTCCGCCGCCCCGATCCTGATATTCCGGAGGGGCCGTCGCTCTTTTTTTCCCCATTTCCCCGCTCATTCCTTCTCGTGCCACTGCCGCCGCCGTCAACCGTTCGATTTATTGCATCGTCTGCTCGGGGGAATCTCGGTCTGCCTACCCCCCCCCCCCAACAAATCAAGCAGGCGTCCGCCCTCCAGAAAGGTGCAGGGGTCAAACATTGCGCGGCTTCATGTGTTTTATGAGGGAGGTGGAGGGACACTGGACCCTGTGGCAGGGAGCGGGATGTGATAATGTCTGCCCGAGCCGCCTCTGGGCATATTTGATGGTGCAGAGCAACACTAGTGGGATGAGAAAGTTCACAGGACGAGATAAGATGAACTTTATTGATCCCTGAAGGGAGACCAGGTCATTTGAGCTGCAAATGACAGAGGGTGGGCTAGAGAGTACGGGAAATAATGATGGTAAAAGCTAATTTTGCAAAATTAGACTGCCTTACTTTTACTTACAATGTTAACAAGGAATGACAAAGGAGAACTAAGGAATCAGCTACATGCCACTGATGGTGTCAAACACCAGCAGAAAGAACATCCATTTGTGAAAAGTCACAAAACATTGTGAAAAAAATCTATAAATCTATTTAATAAAAACAGATAAACATTTGTATTTACATCTAAAGATAAGACAGGATAAGATAAGATAAGATAAGATGTACCTTTATTGATCCTCCGTAGGATACCTTCACAAATGACACAGCAGCACAAGGAAGTAGCATTGCAAGGGTAAAATAAAGTAGGAATGAAAATATGATTTAAAATAGTACTTGTAATAGTATATAGTAAAAAGTACTTCACATACAAGGCTGTTTTGTTTTTTCAACAGTCCTGTTCAAAATTGGTCCTGTTAAAAAGGAGTTATTTTTGTATAGGTTGTTTTCTTGCAATCATTTTTTGTATTTTGTAGATATTTATACTTTGTGTCCATACTCTTTGTGTCAAGAGATTTGGCTTCATGGAGGACTGCCCAGTTCTTACAGAAATACAGCTTTTCTTTTTATTGAGCAGGCTCCAACACACACAGGGTTCTGCCTGTTGTTTTCCTCTCCTCCTCACAAGCTCCTGCATCCATGTCTTGTCACTCTGTGGTGGTGGTGCAGAGGGGGGAGTTCAGCCTGAATCGGACACAAACAGCTCCAGTGTGCTCATGTTGGCAGACTGGGCAGAAAGTGTGGCCTTTGTCCCCCCTAATTCCCTTATCTCCAGGGCAAGGTGCTGGTGCCGTGGCTCTCAGTGAAGCTGGCAGCAGCATCTGTAGCAGTGATCTCTGCTCATGGGAGCTGGGAGTTAATAAGTCAGCAGCTCTGTTGTCAGTCTCCTCATGAGGACCACGCTATTTTAGGAGCACAGCGATGATTCACCATCTTTAACATGTTGCATCGAGACACCTACAGACATACAGTACCCTACTGTGTGCTTTTACTGTAGAACTGGAGTTGGGCAAAATAAAAGATACACTTCACGGTACAACACAAAAGCATTTTGACAGGAAGTGATTCTCTGGCACCGGCTCTTCTGAAATAATAAACAATGGGAAATTTCATCATCAGAAAAAAAACCTGTTGTCCCATTGTCCTTTACTAATTGCATTGGACTTTACTGGTGCAGTGCATGTTATCAAAACCTTTCAAAATAAAAGGACTCTAAGTCTGCTCAGTATAATGCATTGCAGAAACAAAGCCAACATTGTGAGTTTACTTTGAAGACGATTTGCTGAAGAGGAAGTGATTCTGTGAATGCTGTTGCCGTGTTGGGGATCAGCATCTGTCGTGGGTCAGTAAGTCTGTGTCTGGGTGAGTTAGATATAGTAACATATTACGATATACAGCATACACTTGTGACATTTGTAGCAAATGTAATCTTATGTTTCTATGACATCATGCCTGTAAAAATAACAAGCAAAAGCACCAGCTGCACCAGTAACACAGACTGTAAGACAGTAACTGGGATGAATGATGGAAGGTGTGTGCTTCTCTCGCTCGCTGCTAAGCTCCCCGGACATTATTCTGAAGCCAACTCTACCTCTGGGACGTGATTGGAAGAACAAATTTTGTCCTGCAGAGATTAGGACCCGCATTTATCTGGCGTCTCAGATTAGGAAAACCACTTCCAGCGGGCAGAAACCTCTCATTGACAACCTACCTTTAGGATGAGGAGTAAAAAGCAGTTTATCAATATTCTCAACTCAAGAAAATCATTCTCACTTCATCTCTGCCGCTCAAGAGGATTCCCGTGAGCAGATGGTGTTGAGGCAAGGAATCAAAGTTTGACCCGGATTATAGATTATAGTAACTCGTAAAAGAAAATGCTCTGATCAAAGATCTGATGGTGTGACGATACATAAATCTGCACTCACCAGGGCACTGTAAGTAAACTATGCCCCTGGATAAGTCATTATGTCTCTATATGCATTTTGTCCATATGTGAACAATAATAAATTTGCAATACTCTCATATAATGTGTGAGGTTTATCTTCTGCTTTCACTTCTAACCTCCCAAAACATTGTAAAATTACAGCAAAATTCAAAATCTAATTTGATGTATTAACTGCCCAGTAATTAATTAATAAAATGTTGATATATATATATGTTTGCAGGTTGTGTGAGTCCTTGGCCATTTAGCCAGACCTATATACACATAAACTATCCAATAGTATTGCAAGGCTGGACAATAGGACCTATTAATAGGGTTCACTTACAGTGTGTGCAGCAGAAAGGACAAAAGAGACAGATCATGTTAATCATGCATGTCAGTGGATTATTAAAATTGTTGCGTTACATTCATTTTAACATCATATTATTCATATATGATCTAAATATCAGTTATTATGGGTGCCGCCTAGTGGCTGGCACCACTAGGCAACTCTTTGCAGGGCAAAGCCCTGTCAAAATGTTTTCATTTTCCAGATAGGACTTATAGGTTTTGAGTAACAAGTATTTGTTTGAGCAGAGAGCTAGAGTGTGAAAAAATGTCTCTTCTATTAAAACTACTGAAAATCTTAGGAGGAGAATTTATGAAATGAGAAGTACGTTTGTAAACTGCTCACACGGCCTCATTTTTGTACCATATCTATATTTTTGTAAACAATAATATAGATATGTACTTGTTCGACCAAGCCTTGTGATTCTCATGGTATTTTCATTTCTCGGATAGGAGTTATAGATTTTGAATTAGAGCATTTTGTTCGGGACGTTCTCCCGAGCTATAATGTCTCCCTCTCTCATGTCGCACCTGTCATAATCAGTGACTCACACACGCAGAGGGAGGGGGGCCAAAGGGGACAGTCAGATCTTTTTTTAGACTTCACAGGTGGTAATCAGCACTGATGGTAGTTCAGTTAGTAGAGCAGAGGGACAGTAACATAAAATGGCATGTTGAAGTCCAAGTGTGGGTAAGACACAAACATTGAATTTTTTCTTTGTCTTTCAGGGTGAAACTGTTGAATTCTTTAAATAATCAACTGTCAATGATATCTAAAGTCAATGTGATTGGATTAGTGGGTCTGCCGCTGACTCAGTGATCCAATGGTTGTGACTTCAAAACCAACAGAAGCCAAAAATTACTTTTGAACAAATATATTAATATCTGGTTGTAGTGTCAAGCCTTGTGGTTCTCAAATATGTTCATTTTCCAGATAGGACTTATAGTTTTTGAGTAACAAGTATTTGTTTGATGACGGTGTTAGAGTGAAATGAGAAGTAGATTTCTAAACTGTTCGTACAGCCTCATTTTTTGGCTCTAAATAATGATATAGATATGTCCTCGTTCGTCCAAGCCTTGTGTTTCGCACGGTGTTTTAATTTCTCGGATAGGAGTTATAGATTTTGAATTAGAGCATTTTGTTCGGGACCTTCTCCTGATGTCTGATGTCTGCCTCTCTCACGACACACCTGCTGTAATCAGGGAGTCACACACGCAGAGGGAGGGGCCAAAAGGGATACTGAGATCTATTTTTAGACTTCACAGGTGGTAATCAGCACTGCAGGTAGTTCAGTTAGTAGAGCAGAGGGACAGTAACCCAAAATGGCGTTTTGAAGTCCAAGTGTGGGTAAGACACAAACATTGAATTTTTTCGTTGTCTTTCAGGGGGGAACTGTTGAATTCTTTAAATAATCAACTGTCAATGATTTCTAAAGTCAATGTGATTGGATTAGTGGGTCTGCCGCTGACTCCGTGATCCAATGGTTGTGACTTCAAAAACAATAGAGGCCAAAAATTGTTCATCCAAGCCTTGTGTTTCTCACGGTGTTTTCATTTCATGGACTGGAATCATAGATTTTGAATTAGAGCATTTAGTTCCGGACCTTCTCCTCAGGTCCTCTGTGTCACAGGTGCGTCGTTATTGAAGATACACACGCTGAGGAGGGGGGCCAGAGGGGGAGAGGGGGACAGTGAGATCTTTATAGTAGCCATTTCAAAGGTGTTGTTCAACAGCATAGGTACTCTAGTGGTTACAGAAGATAGATAGTAACTCAGAGGTTGAGGGTTCAAGTCCAACTGTTGGCAGAAGTTTAAAATTGTCATTTTCTGTGTCTTTCAGAAGAGGAACTTTAAAACTCTTTAAATACACAACTGTCATTAATGTTTAAGGTCAATTCAATTGGATCAGTGGGTTGAGCTGCAGACTCAATGATCCACTGGTTGTGACTTCAAAACCATTAGCAACCAAAAATTACTTTTGAACAAATATATTAGGGTGTGTTCATTGATAGGGATAGCGCCACCTAGTGGTCAGTGTGAAAATTAAGTTTTAGCAATCAACCCCAAAATTCTGTCACATGATCAGAGTCAAGTCCTGATGAAGTCAAGACTATTACTTTATACACAGTGATAGTGATAGCACCACCTAGTGGTCGGTCTGAAAATGAAGTTTGTGCAATCGGTCCCCAAATCCTGTCACATGATCAGAGCCCTGTCCTGAAGAGACCTACGTGTGAATGCAGTGATTGTGATCAAGTCTCGCTCTCTCTCTCTCTCTCTTTCTTAAAGCAGGCAGTCTGTCTCTCTTCCCCAAAAAAACAAAAGTCTCTTTTCGACCCGGACGCAGAAGGCACCCATTCGAAATTTCTCGGCAGGAGGAATTTTCTAGTTACCTGTTATAACCAGTTATTACCCTTACCTTATTACATATGCACTTATAAAGCCTATAAGTATGGTACTATTTTATTTCTAAAGTGTGACTGTCACAAATCCACATCATCATCATCTTCATCAGCCTCATTATCTTACTTTCTCAAGATGTAATCAACCCCCTCCTTGCTGAGAGTATGTTAGGGAGGTTTCATGAATGGATCTCAGGAGAGAGGTATCTTAAATCCAGGCACAGGAGACGAGGAAATCATTAAAACCAAAACATCGCCCGTGAGGAGTGTATTCGTTTTTTTGCTGCGTTTGAAGAAAGACTCACTTTTATGAAATGGATAATATGAGAGAATGAGCTGTGAGACGTGTATATATGGGAGAGACACAACCAGAAATGAAGTCATCCTACTTGATGTGAAAGTGAAGTCACTTTCCTGCACATGGAAGTCTGTGAGGCACCGCCGCTACATGTGTGTATTTGTGTGTGTGTGGGTGTGGGTGTGTGTGTAGGTGCTCGCCTGTGTGCACGCACCGAGTGGGGAAACGTGAGGAAACGGTGAAGTCATCCAGCTTCTCCAGTCAGGCATGAACACTGCTCGCCTGCAGATGCAGTGCACCAACTGAACCCGCACCTCCTCCTCCTCCTCCTCCCACCTCCTCCGCTGAAACACAACGGTGTCTTATCTCAATGGCCACGTGGATCCGCCCAGTTCCTCTCCTGCATCTCTAACTTCAGCTTTTGTTCTGTTCCGAGAGGTGCAGCATTTCCACATCGACTGTACATCCCTACTTGTAAAGGAGCCAATGCGGATATTTACATTTTATTACATATTATGAAGTGTTGTAATAATAATTGTAAAGTGATATTTGTTTTGTCTAAATATCAGCAGAGTTATGCAAAAACTTAGATTTCATTCAATTTTGATGTGGAGGGGAGGTGCATCCAGGAATTCTTTCTATCATTGCGAGATAAATCTTTTATAGACAATTTGACTAATTTGATGGATTTTTCATTGATTGAGATGAAAGCCATGCAGGCACGTTTAGAGGACCGAACCCGAATTTGAGGAATTTATAATTGTTCCATTATCGATCTGTGTAAAAGAGGCGTAGAATGCAAGAACTAGATTGATGTTGTTTGGTGGATTCTCCTCAGTTGCATGCAGTTAGAGTTGGCCTGTAACATTCTGTGTTAGTTTCAATGAATTATGGAGGACACACTCCATTCAAATCCTTTCAATGCTTGTGAATACACTTTTCCTCTTCTGTTCGTGTGAATTATAAAGACCATCTTTTGAACACCTTTTCCATGCTATTCTAAAGTAACACCTCATGTTGGTGCCTGTTAATTAACCTGAGCTGGCTGCCGAAGCACGAGAATAGCGTCAAAACAGCCGGAGGCTCCAACCACCGTCTCCTGCTATCGAGGAGAGCGTGAATGGCCGTCTCAGTGTAGATAATAAACGATGTGGCTGTGCTGCTCGTTTTCTTGTTCCCCCCCCCACACATCTGGTTGCCAAGGCGGTTCTGCTCCTGTTTGAGCGTTGGCTGGACAATTCTGACCCCGCAGCCTTTTCTTCCTGTCCTCTCCTCCTCCTCCTCCTCCCATCATCGTCTGGCCGGGCTGTCTGGGCCAGAGGAGATGAGAGTCGTCTCATTATTTCCCCAGTGTCCTCCTGGTTGTCTTTCAAGCGGAAGCCGGTCTGGTTCTTCTGGACGCGAGCTGGAAGCAGTCAGCCGTCACCTCTCCAGTGCATATGGCTTTCTCTGGCACCCTGCTTTAACACCCTTTTTTTTTTAGTCATATTCCCCTTTCACTGTGCATCCTCTGCCATTGTTCACTCCTCATTCTTCATACAGAGATGCCCTACTTCACATTCAAATTGTGTTACACATTCACACTGGGAGCTGCCCAGTATAATCACATTCTTCTACTGCTGGCCACTGGGAGCTGCCCAGTGCCGTCCAGTTGGAGTGTTAGTGCCAGCTCTGTGGTCATAAGGCCACCACAAGTGTTCATGGGTCTGCCTGATTCGCTCACCTCTCTCTGATTGCTTTCTACCGCTCAATGTCTATCCAATGCAACCTTCTGTTTGGTTTGCTGCTTCTTTTCCCCCGGCAGTTCCTCTCCGTCTCTATCTCCCCTATGATGCTTTCTATAACCTTCTCTTCTCTCCTCTACTTTTCTGTCTCAGACACCTTGCTTTTTAATTGGTTCAGCTCTTCTATTGGTCTCTCTGGCCTTTTCTGTCGCCCCCGAAACCATCTGTCTAGGTTTTCGTCTGTGCCACAGTCTCTCTATCTCTGCAAGGCTGTTGGGTCAGATACCTTCTATGTTATCCCTGTACCCATGTGCCCCACGTCTGAGATGTCTCCTGTCTCCTTGATCCTGGATTCAAAGCATTGAAAGCTAGGATCAATAGCTGTACAATGGCATTTGGTACTTTACTGCAAAGAAAACGGTATCTTTTAATTTAATGATTTGCACTGGAAGAATGATTTGATGAGTCATTTTTCTAACCAATATAAAATTGCAGTAGTTACCTGGGAATGAATTGTGAGGCTAAAGAGACTAAGTTTTACCCAAGAAAATACCAATAATATTATACTCTTAAAATAAATAAATGTATTTACCTAAAAAAAACATAAACAATTAGGCAGTTTTACTTTTAGCGAAAATGTGATGATAATGGTTTCATATTATTTCACAATTGTCGATTAGAATAAGTGACAAATTATTTAATCAATTTCCTCGTTAGGTAGGTAACATTTTGTAGGACGTATTTGTGCTATTACTCTTAGTGTACATTGGTCATGGCATGAATCGCAACATTTAGAAGTGGCATGGCATACATAGATGCTATAGGCGGCTTTTGGCTTTAGCTCTTTCAGTTAATATTTGCTCAGATTTTCAAAGGCCCTGTATTAAGACATTTTCAGGATATATGGACTTCAAGATATTGAGCTAAAAAAGGGAAACTGGTTGATTGGATTACTACAACTTGTCTGAAATCAAAATGACGCAAACTGCATTTGACTCCCTAAGAGTGAAGCCAAAGCTGGTGGCTGCTTACGGTGTAGGTCCTAAATCCCACCTGCCCATGTTAGTGGATGGCACATTGGCCAAAATAAAATATCAAAGTACACTTCAAATACATTTTTATCAAAGATGGTGTCTGTCACTTTAGTTATTTTCTTTTATACCACTGATGTTTGTGTTGAGTTTTATTTTTGTTAGAAAGTTTGGTTTTACTCTGCTATTTGATGTTGTAAAACTGGGGTGAAGTGTCATGATTTACGGCTGAGACTGACTCAGAATCACTCAGGTGCACTTATCGGTGGGACTTTGACACCACGGCTCCATCCTGTGACTCTTTCTCCAAATGTGGGATATTTGGGCTTAATTTCTTGATAGCTGGAGGAAGGTGAGTCATCAATCTTTCTACACAGTCTAGGGTCTGTCTGTCATATCCTCGTAAATATGATATGCAGCTTACTCTGTGTAGAGCAGTGTAGAATTATTCAGAAAGAAAAGTCTCTTTGGCCCAGCTTAGCATGCTAGGAGCATGCTAATCAGGCAGAAGCCTCAGGTTTCAGTTTGTAGTTTAATAGCTCATGGAATTAAAGTCAATCAGCCTTTTATAGCTTTGCCATTATACGCTATTTATCAAAAGTTTATTGAAAAAGGTTTACATGGAGTCTAAAAACATTGTTCCACTGCAACTTATTACTTAAATTTCTAGGTATTAGATCATTACAGTCTGTTGTTGTTCACATGATGGTTGTGTGGTTTATTTTAACTATATTTATCAAAGACTCTCCTCTGCGAGAAGCTTGTTACGTGAAATAGCTGGAAACCAGACTCGCACCCTTCCCTTTGTGGCCTGTAGGGGGCACCAAGCAAGGCACCGAACCTTGAACCTCAATCGAGCTGTATCGTATCATGAAGCCCTTTAAAATGGGAGTAACTGTATGAATATAAATCCGACCAGTACAGGTATATGCGCTGGGTCGATTATTGGCTGAACGAACTCCGACTAAACAGACAGGTCTGATCTGCTCTTTGCAGACGGCAGCTGATTAATTGAGGCGTTGGCTCGTGTTGGTGAATAGTAAATAAAGCCCCACTGCTGTCTGCTGGGACCGTACTTGGCTGCGAACAGGACCTGTTGATTTATTCAATAAATTTGACCGAGGGTTCCTTCAAATGCTGCTCTCTGGAGTCAAAGGCAATTACTCAGAGAAGTGCATCAGCCCGTCCTCTATTATCACAAGCTGTGAGGTGTGGTAACAAAGACGGGATCCTGCACGTTTCTCCTCAACTTTAGCCTCCTCAGTCTCGTCCCTTCATGCCTCTATAGATAGGATCCATCCCCCTTTTGTCACACTTTCATCATCTCTCATTGTCTCTTTCTGTCTCTGATACACACTCCCACTCTCTTATTCATCCTCCGACTCCCTCCCTCAGGGCCAGAGACCGTGTTGCTAGCTGCGTTTCATGAAGACAAAGCGTGTGCTGCATCCCCGGCTGCGGCCGACAGCCACCTCGCACCAGAAGCTTATCTGCTTCTCTGGCCGTCCTTGGAGAATAAGTGAATAGACGTTTATATTTTGCCTAGGATAGTATTTTTTTCTCTTCTTCTTCCCTCTCCTGTATCAGGGCAGTTGAGCTGGAGATCGTCCTCCGTGATTTGCTGCCTGTGAAGAATGGAGATGTGCGAGGTCAGACGTGGTCAAGGACGATGCTGGACTCCAGCTGCTGTTAGCCTAGAAGGACTGTAAACACAATTGTGTGAAATGAAAAGAAATACAAATCAAACTAAAGCATGTATGGACAACAAATCGAAAGGCTTCATATCAAAATAAGAATAAAAATCCTTCAAAATTCAAAGAAGTGCACAACGAATACATTTTATATGAGCTATATAAAGCCAGTATTTGAGAAATTAGAAAACTGAATTAATAAGCCAAAATTGACTTACTGTAATACTCTGATTGCACAAATGAACATGCCCTGAGTGAAGAGGTACATCGCGCTCCTCCAACAGGTTTGAATAGAGGCTTCAAAAAAATAAAGTAGATCTGTGAGCGAGTGAATGGAGGTGGGTACAGCAGTACATCACAGCCTGGCTAATGGAACACTATACTCCTGAAGGGTCCTCAGCTCTGTCTCGTCCATCAAGGCTGCCTCATCCCCCCCCCACAGAGGATTGTGGGTAGACTGTGACCTGACCGAGCACACGTGCAGGGCTTAAGTCAGCGTCCGTGCCTGTGAAGTGCTTCGGCTCTTGTACCTGATCTAAGGATTGTGTTTTGACGGAGATTGAAGTTTTCTCAGGATCAAACTATAACATTAAATATTGATGAGTAAATGAGCAAGAAAGAGGCGGTAAAAGTTTTGGGTCAAAACACCCTGGATTATTGATTATTGATTGATTATGTATCTTTGCACACGCAAGTCCTAGGTGGTGTTGGCTGTGTGAAGGTCAAGGCTTTTCCACGGGAAACTGGTTTGCATCAGGACTGACGTGGTTGGATTTAGGCAACAACCGGACGTGTGTGTGCTTCACGGAGCATATTGCTTTTCATTTCAGCGCCATTGTTATCACTCGGCCTGTGTGAGCCGCGCTGTTCTAATAGAGATTCAGCGGTCTCGCCCATCTTCTCCATGTGCTGTATGCAGTTCATAGCCAAACAAACACAACCACAGTTTCAATCTCTTTGCGACATTTGCAACACTTCCTGAACCTGTTTCAAAGTGAAAAGCACTCTACGATTTCTGTTCACTGCCTCCATTCTTTATTTTTAGGGTTATATCTGGTGCACACTAGAGGATTTTCAACTCTTAACCGATTTTTTAAATGTGGGAGACCATAAATCATAATCGTAAGAATATACACTTGCCATTTGCAGGAAACAATTTCAAAGAAACTCGCATTATTTTGTGTCTACTTCTGTATTTTCTATGGTAGTTGTGTTTTAGTAGCATTACCTCAACCTTCTGAACTTGAGTGATTCCACGTGACTTCAGATGAAAAAAGAACATGGAGGAGGATCAATGTTCGCAGATAACTGCACTTGCTTCTCTTTTTGCATAGATTAAACTAGAGTATCCTCCTTTCACAGAAATGTATCACTGTTGTTTGCCAACAACTAACATGAATTTGCCGCACGGGGTTGCAAAAATAATGGGCACCGACAAGGCATAAAGTCGGAAACGCAAGGTTTCTGTCAAAACAAAATGTAGAGTCAACAAATAAAGAAATTATATATAAATACATTTTATTAAGGTTAATTTTCAAAGGCAAACTCTATGTCAAACAAAGGGCTTTTTAATGCAGCTCCCCAGCAGACACGCTTCCTGGGAGAACAACAGATACAGCAGATCAGTGATGCAGTTGTCAAGCGCTGCACCCAGAGTGGCCCCGGCGTAATTAGCGGTGTTTTCTCATACTGTTGACAAAAACGCTTAAATCAGGCAGGATTATGTCCCTTTAATCATATTTACTGATGTAAATTATTAGCATATAGACATAATTTCAAAGGCACGGGGTTATTTTGTGGGTTTGATTTAATTCGATGCGACTGACACCGCCAGCGAAACAAACAACTGCAAGTGTCATCACTAAAACTGCGAGTGCTGCAATTGCACAAACTAATGTGACGCCACTTTTTTCCAAATGAGCAGAACGCAATACAATGGAATAATTTTCTCGGGAAAGAAATGAAACTGTTCCTCACAGGTAACGTTTGTCAAGGGCCTCTTTGCTCACAGTAAGAAGCTGAGTGAGGAAATTGGATTCAAACCAGACAAAATTACAGTTTTGTTTAAGAAATGGCCTCCGATGCTTCTTAATTCCACTCAAACCAATCCCCGCTGAGACAAGTCACTATCGATCACCCCGGGTCACCTCTGTGTTGTTGACTAGAGCCGCTGAGCCATGTGGCACACACGCATGTCTAGCGGCTTTAGATTATTGTGAGCACGTGATGAGGACATCTGCATGGCGATCAGTACATGCCCCTGAGCCTCCATTGATTACCAATGGAGCGCTGCGGCGTAGCAGGTTTTGAAAATCTGATCGCTGGCGCCTGATACTGTTTGTTCATGGGATTGTCTCTGTTTGCTGTAATTGCCAATTATGGAGGGAAAATGACAATAATGTTAAATGATTGTGAGAGATTTCAGCATCAGTGCAGCAGGTGGATCCAGATAATGTGTTCACCCATAGGACTTGAACGTATTGACGCTTAGTGATCTGTTCTCTGTGGATGTAAACCACGCAGTTCAAGGTTTACCCAGTAAAGACTGACACCAGCCAAGTAGGCCTTGCAGTAGATTTCCAGTGAGACTAAGTAATAATGTAGATCTGCTGCTGGTATTTTCATCTTTAATGGTCTAAATGATAAATAGTCTGCATGTACAGGTATATGGTGCGTTTCTAATCTTGATGACCTCTCAAAGCACTTTACAGAACAGTTGCTGGAGCGATTCATTCATTCCCAGGGCAATTTGGGGGTTCAGTATCCTGCACACGGAGTGAACCACCAACCACCTGGTTAGTGGACGACCCGCTCTACCTCCTGAGCTATGGAGGCCATTAGGTTCATGGCTGTCAAGTGCGTATCTTTGGGGTTTGGGACGGAGACAAAAGAAGCTGCTTTAATATGTCAACCTGGGAATTATTTTCTTGGCCTTTTTATAAGTCGATGACCTTTTCATTATTGGGGGAATAAAAACATCAGCTAAATCAAAACTTAAAGTAATAGATTGGAAGCTCGGGTGTGAGCTCGGTGCAACTGTGACATTCTGAAATACCTCTACAGATGTCTATTGCATCCCGTGCTGCAAATTATGGTTAGTTATTGACCAACAACACTGATAAATATCTGTGAAAGGAGGATACTATCATGTAATATATGTCAAAATAATAATATTCTTGGCAGGGCAAAAAAAGTCAAACAAATTATTTAAAGATTCCCAGAACCCAAGGTCAAATCCTTTAGTAGTTTTATTTCCAAATCTGTACAAGAAAATATGAAACAGATAATGTTATTACCAATCAGCCTTTACAACTTTCTGCAACCGTTAATGTAGGCTATATTTTCAACCAATTAGCTAACTGATATTCAACCAGTCTTTTTATCAGTCACTGTAAATTTAAAAACTCATCCAACAAATCCATTCGCCAATATGTCAATGGAGGTTACATGATGACCAGTTGACAATATGTGCACAAAAAAAATTTAAGTAGTTTTAGAATCAATTTGTGAAACGATTGCAGGTAAACCTGTGCAACACCACTTTTCCCCCCAAAAGATCCATTGAAAAATAGTGAATGTGTATAGATGCACTCGTTCACTAAGTGCAACCAGAGAGAAGGGATGACATCTCCAACCGCTGCTACATCAGAACATCCATCGCCCTCTGCTGCGATGGCGTCCAGACCTGTCAGCTAATCCCGACGGGTCATATTTGGGCACGGAGTGAAAGCTAACCAGGCGGAGCTGGTACACTTCCAATCTGCACCTTCTTCTCTCTGTAGCGGCGGAGAGCGACAGGTGAAAGATCCCGCTCAAAGTCAACAGATTGCAGCAGGTGTGAGGCTGCGGATGGATGAGTGTTTATGGGCTCATAGCTGATTACCCAGGAGAGCCGGGGAGAGGAGCAGACAGACGGCGGTGGTGGTGGGAGGCGTGCTAATGTCCTGTAGTGTGTGTGTGTGTGTGTGTGTGTGTGTTCGAGAGGGAAAGAGGTGAAGAACACAGAAGAAAAAGCATTTTGAGTGTCTGAGCGAATGTGCTCACAAATTTAAGCTAATGAATTCATTTGAATCAATCTTTGTATTGTGCGTCGCTTGTGTCTTTTTTACCCATTTATTTATTTATTTGTATCTTTTCATTCTGGCTTTGACATCTTTGACTCAAGGTCCTTTCAGATGGGATTCAACAGCGGCACCACTGCACTATTGAGCTTTGACCACTGCGCACAATGAAGAAGGCTTGTGCGTCCAATAAAAACAAGGCATCCGGCCAGTATGTCTCACCCAGTCCCTGACACTCACTGTTATTGCTCGATTTCCCAGATAACATCTGCAGGCCATGTTTCAAAACCAGTAACCTTCACTATGCAGCTTTTGTCGGTCTAAACAAACACTCCTCTCCTTGATTGGCCTACAGAGGCAGAACCCTCACTTTGCTGTCTCTAGGCGACCGCAGCTTAACTTCATTTGCATAGGTAATGACATCAGCTAACACTGCAGCAGTAATTAATGAATAAACTCTTTTGGAGTTGTAACACAGCGAGCGAGCTGCATGGAAATACACAATGAGTCATTTGAACTGTAGCAACGGGCAACAAAAACAAAAGCTCTTCCTTGAACGTCTGTGTTGTCCAGAGGATGGTGCACCTTGTTGAGCCCTGTGAGACAAATTGTGATTCGTGAAAATGGGCTATACAAACAAAATTGTATTGATTTATTTATCTTTGCGAGTGGAGATGATGTACGTATAATGGCGGGGGATCCGATCACGAGACGCATGTGGACTCCAAAAGTGGACACATGTTGATACCTGGTGTGTACTGGGCCTAATATGATACAGGGACCTCTCTCGTTTTTCTGGCCTTAACTCAACAGCTCAGGTGCCGGTTTCAAAAGAGCTGTGGATTCCTGATGGTAAACACTGGATCTGTTGTTTACACGCCTCACGGTGCGAGACAGCTTTGTCAGCCAATTCCGTACCTCTCCACTGATCTGTGACCAGCAGCAGCGTCGGCTCCTTCTCACCTTATGTAAAACACCTCTATGTATGATTGGTCTCCCGCCGCTTCTTTATGCTACCTGTTCATCATTCACCTTATTCCATTTATTCCGTGTTGTCTGACAGCTTATTATCACTCGGTGTCCGTGTAAACTGCAGAGTTATCCCATTAGGTTCTTTCATTCTGTCCTGAAAGCCATTTCCCTCGTCGCGTTGAGGAGATTGTGTTCCGCTCTGTTCCTCGGCAGACGTATTTTGGGCTTTGTTGGCGTGACAAAATGATGTGCAGGATAAAAATCAATTGTCTGTCTTTTCTACAACTCGCTATTCAGCTGTGGATGTTTGCTTTCATTCCCGGCTGACTCATACACTCTCAGGCTGTGTGTACTGTTTGTGTGTGTACGGGGACTATTGACAACATCCTGATGTCAGTCAAAAGTTCTAATGACATAGTTAAGTGTGTTACATATGAGGGAACTTTAACAAAGCTCTTATTGCAAGTAGGAGGGTTCGTTCGTTGGTGCTGGTGTTAGTAATTTACAGACAGGGATGTAAGAAATGGAGATATATAATGGCGGTTTTCAAGATAAGGGTGATTTAATAATCTCCAACACACAAACAGACACACACACACACACACCGACACAGACTCAGCTGTCCTCTCTCTGACAGAAACGGTAAAAGCTGTAAAAGAAACACGACTCTAGTGCCGAAATTATTTACGTTTTTTTCCTCTTTAAATATCTATTTGAAGTCAATCTATGCCCTTATGGGATTGGCAAATTAATTAATAATGGCAAATCAAAGGTTACATGAAGCGAAGCAATGTTTCAGATTGCATCATATCGCAATGAACTGCACCAAATCATTGTATATTGAAAAGGACATTCTTCTCTGAATCATGTGTAACTGTAGATGTGTGAAGGATTTTCTGGAAATTGAGAAATCCAGACCCCTGATTGGGGGTTTTGGTCTTTTTATGGTATTTCCTAATAATTTAATTGAAAAGTAATGCATATTTCCAGCCATAACTTTCTAAAGTAAATAATAAAGAGATGTTTTCCTTGTTAAAAGGTCTGGGTTAGGCAAAGTACCCTGA
This sequence comes from Pleuronectes platessa, assembly GCF_947347685.1. Lineage (NCBI taxonomy): Eukaryota > Metazoa > Chordata > Actinopteri > Pleuronectiformes > Pleuronectidae > Pleuronectes > Pleuronectes platessa. The sequence continues at coordinate 5,736,566 of NC_070647.1, forward strand.
GTTGGGATGGAATTGCAGGTGCCTGAGCATTGTTACTGTGTGTATTTGTGGGTGGCGGGTTTGATTGTGTGCACTGGCTGATCTAGAGTCAGTTCGACAGAATTTGGGATCTAAATAAATAATGGATTTATGGATGTTAGTTTTAGATATCAATCATGTCATCTGTATGCAGAGTAAGTCCCCCCCCCCCCCCCCCCCCAAGAAAACAGTCTACCTGCGGCCACACAATTCTGCAGGAAAACCACAGACCTGGCAACCCTGAGAGTCCCTGTCGCTTGTCATCTGTGAGCCGTCTGAGGAGGTGACTCAGACACGCAGATACTCCCGAGACACCTTTGTTGATTACAGATGTCACTTCTGCTCTTCACCACATTGTTTTCTCTTGGCCGACGCGCTCCCTCGTCCCTGCCAGCCGGTAATGCGGTGTCGGAGTGAATTGATCAGAACCGATTCAGAGAGTCACAATTATTTCCCCATTTTGCTGCAGCTATTGATCTTTTCCCTTGGTACGGCAGAGTCCGGGGCAAAATGGATTAGCCATCAGATTAAGCCCCGAAGTCTGTGGGAGGGTCATTCAAACAGATGAAGGCTGCGCATCCCTCGTTCCTCCACACTTCCTTTATTTGATCTTCTCCTCCCCCCACGAGAGCGTAGAGTCTCAGATAATTTCACGTTGCAGTCTGGCAGCTCTTCGATACATCATAGCATCTATCACGATCTAATCACCACCAGTAGTTTGCTGTCAGTCAACAGGGGGCTCAGTGGGAGGGGGGGGTAGCAAAGAAACTGCCTGAGGTGAAGCTCAAACATAAAAGCCTAATCCAGAGGTTTCTCTTCTCGGAGAATATTATTAAGTATCTTTGACAGAATCAAGGATTATCAGCTGGGGAATCCGTGCATACGGGATGTATACGGCCCCTTTGATTCTTGGAAAGCTATATTGGAGGTTGAGATAAAAAATGAATTCTAGAAAGTTCCAAATAAAGGAAAATTCTTATGTTTCTTTCTCATACTCCGTTTTCTGCACTTCCAAGGTGCAGTTAAATCCATTTATCGTGGTCACATCTGTTGGGGTCAAGTTGATCACTGGAAGAATTTGTGCACCTGCACGGAAACTCATTTTGGAGACGATGGAAATTAATGACGCCGATGTTGTGAATTTAAGCCACATTGTAGAAATTAGATGTGAGAGGAACTGCTACAAATAGCTCTATGTTTTTCACTTCATATCACTCATTAGATCCACTCAGCCTTGAGCTCTGTGTAGTTGTACAACAAATACACAACACAAATCAGTCCCAGTTATTATTGGATCAGCAGCTATTCAGCATCACATTTTACACCCCCCCAAACTGCAGTTGAGACAAACTGTATGTAAAGATGGAAGACAAGGCTGCTCCCTAAAAGTGAAGCCACAGTGTCATGATCGCCACCTGGTGGCTGGCAGCAATATTGGCCATAAATTCCACCTTCCTGCGGGATATTGAACAAAATAAAAAATCTAAGTCATCTCAAATACGTTTTTCTCAAATGTGATTTCTGCTCACACTCTATGTTCAAGTGTTCATGTTGCAGGGGAGTTAGATTTTGATTAGATATTGGATGTGATGAAAACAAGGTGAAACACCATGATTGACAGATGAGACTCTCAACAAGATGAGCACATGTACAGGTTTGATCTCGTTCCTGAAGCTCAACTCCCTAATTGCTACTGCTCAGAATAATTTTGCATCAGGCATAACTTTGCTTTATTTCTTGATAGTCGGCAAACAAGGAGACGTATCATCCATCTTTAAATACAGTCGGGGGCAGGACTGAGACTTGCTGTTGAAATGTGAACATGATGCAGTCTGGCAGCACGATTCCTTTACACTCCTTCTTCTTTTCACGCCAACTAGGATCCTGATCTTCATCAATTGCAGAAATCCAAAAATCTGAGCTGATATCACCAAACACGGGTTTAGTGCTCCTGTAGTTGTGTGTAGAATCTCTTTTGTAACACGACCATGCACTGCAGACACCACACACATACACACACACACACACACACACACACCTTCTCCAGGCACATCATCACTACATGCACCTATAGATTGCTCCACAAGTCGGGAAGTAAAACCAGTGATGCCTCTCGCCCAATCAGAAACATTGATTTCTTAGTCACGATTCACCATAAAGTAGCATTGATCAGCAGGCTTGTTTTGTGTGAATGTGGGCGTGTAGAGGGCGTAATATGAAGCCGATCCACCTGCACACATTTCCACATGGACTGTGATTCATGAAGGGAGCAACTGCCTGCAGGTGTGCATGTGCACAGTTTTATTAATCGGATTATTTGTTGGCGCACACAATTTCCGTCTGTTTTATAAATGAGGCGTCTGGTATAATTCCTGATTAAGCACGAAACCGCCCGAATGACCTGATTTGTTTGTCAGCTGCAGCCGGCACAGCTGTCCTCGTGCTTTAGCTTACTCTGCAGACTCTGCTGCTGAATGAGCTCTGCTGTCTCCCTCCATCCCTTCATCCCATTTCCTCCCGGGCACGTCTGAAGCACCATGGGACCTAGCACCATTCACCTCTACATGATAGTCAACACATATGTTGGGAAAAAGTGGAATCGAGTGCAACTTGTGAAGCTCTGGAGGCTAATTGACCCCAGGTCCTTGTAGGGGAGTCTTGTCACTCAGCAGCCATCTTTGCAAAACCCTGAGTAGAATAATAAGACCTGGCTCATATCATATTGTGTCAGAACCAACTACCATCTCTGGGGTTATGGACATTTCTAGTGAAAGATTCCTAAATGGTTTGTCGGTGGTGCTCCAGCCCGTGGAGGCCAGACTCTGTGGGGGGGCTCCATGCCCTGGAGGGAGTTGTTGACCTGGATGAAAATAGGAATGGACATAAACACTACACAACACCTTACACTGAGCTCCCAGTTCCAATAATAGCCTCTGGTTTACCTCGCGAGGAAAAAGATTGAGCTGTACAGAGACAACTCCATTCACAGCCACCACCACACTGGTGCTTGGATCAATGGCTGTCAGTCTGGATGTTAATCCTCTATTGATGATGTTAGCTTCCTCAGCATGAATACAATGGGTGTTACTGTGTAACCTCAGCAGTATTTGTACGGTACAGTAGTGAACGTCTATAATGGCTTTGAGGAGTTCTTGTTTGCTGGAACCAGCTGTACAAATTGTTAATTACCATTAAGGCTGTCCCCGTTCAATTGATGTGTAAGATTAAATTAATGAGATTAGTGTAAATCCTCTTAATAGACTCCCTTGTGTAACCTTGTCTTCTCCCTGCTTGTGAATATTAATACAAGAAAGGGAATCTGAATGGGACAGAGAGAAATGTTAAGACTGCATGATGTGTTAGTTTTCATGTTTTTCTAATTTTAAGAATAAATCCACTTTATTGTTGATCAAATAAATAATTTGTCCCTTTAATTAATCCGATTTTATTCTATAAAGATTGTAATAGTTAATAATCTATGACTTTTGTTCACGTAACAAAGCAAAAGCTAAATGAAAAACAACATATGGGACCAACAATTGTAAAAACATATATTTCAGTGTCTATAGTAATTGTAAATTAAAAAAGAAAGTGGTTGCATCGTTTATTTAAACAACCAGCCCATAGACATCTGAATCAAATATTATATATACATGTAATATGTCTTTTGTCCAGGTTTTTAGGTCAGTTTGCAGGAATATGTTGTTAACAGTGTTCACTGGGACTATTTTTGCAGTTGAAGAAAGTACAAACTGTTAGTGAGTCCCAGGATATAGTTTTTTATTGTAAAGCCATAAAAGGATATTCTTTTTTATGTCTCTGCTGTGGGCCCCATGAACAAAATCCAGTTGACCTCCATTAAATTGGGGTCCAGGCAGCATTATGTACTTTAAACCCAAAGCAGCCTGGATAAAGGATGACAGGTCTTGGACACTCGTACAGAAGATATTTGTTATGTCCACAATCGGTTCTGTACAGTTAGTGCTGAGGGACGTCCTCCCTAATAACCAGGCCATCCGCACTTGTCTACAATTGATGGTGACGTTGTTTTATTCGGTGGCCACAGGATATTTGTTCATGGATTTATCAAATAACGCAGCCGCGGGGTTATGTCAATTAGGACGAAGCCACCTGGGCCTCTAATGAAGGACCTGATAGAAGAGGCGGCGGGTCCTAATGTGCCTGTATAGAAATAACAAGCATCAAATAAGGAGCTTAATGTGATTGACTGGAAGAAGGAGCAGTGGATAGAACCTAACCTAGAAAGAGATTTCAGCTTTCTAATAAACTGGCCCTAATGAAATATTATTCCAGCACCAGTTACCTTCAAATAGTTGAATGAATAGATATTTTGTTTGGTATTATTGTCTCACAATCACTGGTGGTTTGAAGAAGAAGTATCACAGTAAACATTTCTTCCATATATCGTCCGTGACATTTCTCCGGCGCTTGTATTGATGCTCGTGTCCATTAATTTGCTCGTTTGGAGGCAATTACGCGTCTCGCCATTTGTCAGAATGCAGACGTGTGCATTTCGGGCAGAGCGCTGCTGATTTGCACTCTGCTGTCTGTCAGAGTAATTAAAACCACGGCGAGGGGTTGAGCACCTGATTGATTCCTCTGACCTCTTTTGTGTGGAAAATTGCTCAAATGGAATCCACTGTGACATCGGTAATGCTCACATATGGGCACACACACACAAACACGAACACACACACAGACACACACACACACACACACACACACATACCATCATTATTGTACTTCTTGTACTATACATATACAACTAAATGCCTAACTTTTACCCTAATCCTACCTTATACCTAATTCCATCCCTAAAACCGAGTCTTTTCATGTGCAAAAAAACTATATCTAATTCTATTGTTTTATTGTTTAATTTCATTGTATTTATTTGCTGCTTCTGCCTAGTTTTTAGATTCTAGCGTTCTGTTTCCTTGCTGGTTACTGGGACCTCAGTACTTAGTCTCGCTCCCTCTCATGTACCTCGTGAGTTGGAATGACAATTAATCTTCTTTGTCTTGAATCTTGAAAAACGGTCCGTTGAAGAAGTGAGGACCATGCAGGCAAACATTTCCTCACTATCACTCCGTAAGATCTAGGCTTAAAATTGTCCTAACAAAGGTATATGTACACACACACACCAGACGATATACACAAACCAGCTGCAGTCTGACCAGTGGGTTGTCATATGCTGTCAAACCATTAGCAGCTATTGACCATCTGTTGAAATATCACACAAAGACAGGAAAATGAGCTCCTAGGCTCTTAAAAAATAAAAAAAATAGAGGCGCCACCTTTTAAACAAGCTACTTCCTCTCTGCAGCTTAGGCACGGATTTATTTTGCGAGCACCTATGCGTGCACATGCGTCCACCATCCCATTCTTTCGTCGTCCCACCAGCATCGCGTGGCGTCTGCCTGGCTTCTGTTCTGGCGGAATATGAAGCGGTGCAAGGCAGCCACCAGGGAACCAATTACTCTTTCAAAGATCGCCGGCTTTTATCTATTTTTTATGGGAGGTACGGCATTGGAGGGCCGCTCCCATACCAATGCCACCCCCACCTTCCCTCCCTCCCTCCTCTTGTTCTCTCAGACCAGCCATGCAGAGGCTGCCTGGCTCAGTGTCATCAGTTCCACTCCGCATGACTCTGGTAGTGATTAGGTTAACACGAGGCGGATATTAGCAAGCCTCATGAATCTATTTAGATTTTTCTATATTCACTTCATGATCCCTGTAAGTGTTTTTTGGCTCTGCTGGCTGTTTGTTGTTGCAGTTTTGAGCCTGATCTGAACAGATAATCAGGCCAAATGATCCTGTAGAGTGACTTATTTACAGATATAACCTTAATGTCACCTTCTCAGTCCGGACCTTCTCGATTTAGATTTGTAAATATCAATATTTTGATTCCATGGAGACTTGTGTAGTATGAAAGGAACAGGGATTGGGCGAGTGAGCAGGTACCAATAATTATTTGGAATAATTGGCTAAAACGCCAAATGTACTTTCCTGGATCGTCCAGAGTGTGTTCTCACCATTAAAAGATTTAAAAACCAGTTCCATCTGTCGTGATCCTGGCTCTTTCCTATAGGTACAGGGATGATGGATGGATGGATCGATGAGGCAACAGGTAAATAATGGAAGTGCAAATCCCTTTAAAGATATTCTTAATTCATGTGGGGTTTGCCAGAGACAGTTAAAAAAGCAATACACTATATTAAAGATAGCCTGACACTTAGTTCCTTGTATGGATAAATTCCGCAACCCTTTCTAACCATGCAGTTGATGTAGCAACCTTTTTTCTGTTGTTAAAATATGTTTGTATGTGTTTTTATATATATCTGAAACCTTAATCTTTTCCTTACCTGAACCAAAGTGCTTTTGGACTGTGGATGCAAACCCCAGTCTCCTATAAATCATGTTTGCTGTTGCAGAGTCATTGTATCTAAAAAAGTTTCTAGGTGTGATTTGTAGATTGATTGTGGCAACATCTGGAATTGCGGCAATATGCAAACAAAATTATGCTTGATAAAAACATGGGTATTAAGAATGAAGGTTTCAGATTCTTCCAAACATCAGTGAAGAATCAGTGCATTTAAACCTGTTAGTTAAAAAAACAAAGTCCCAGCCACAGAGTATCTTTGATTCGCTCCTCAGTAGTTTCTCAGATAAAGAAAAGACCATTCAACCGATCTTTCCATCACACTAACTTAATATAAATGTTACTTTGATAAGCAGCAACATAATTTTGATATAACCAGTTTTTTATTGTTAAGGATTAAAGATTACCAGCTAGTTGTGTGTAAAGTTTTGGTTAATAAAATAAGTTCTCATCTTTAAACGGAAACATGGTGTAAACCTGTATTTATCAGATCGTTTTTTGTTGTTGTTCATAATGATACTAGCAGGAGTATTCTCCTCGAAGCACTTAGTACTTCTAGTACGGTGAAATGCAGCCCGCCAGTCGCACCACGCTGTAGTCTGGATTCTAATGCCCAACGAGGGAGGGGGAAGAAACACGTGTCAGCAAAATGTTAATGTTGCTCCTCATTACTGCTGCGCTGTTGGAAATGGCACATGAAATAAACCACCGGCTTCTATTGTCACCACATTAGGGCTGAGGCACTATGTTGCAGAGCATGCAGGGGAGGATGATGGGGAAATGGGTGGGGTGTTGAATTATGGGAAATGATCCGCCGGTACCATAGGTGTGCTCAAGGCTCATGTCACCACGCTGTGTATATATATATATTTCTGGCTCTTTCATCACGGCTGTGTTGTGTGCACCTCATACATGTAAAGCAGCCTTTTGATTGAGGGAGGGTCCAAGAGGAAACTGTCGGAATGGAAGAACGGAGGTAAACAGGGATGTTGGAAGGGGGCACTGAAATGGAAAGATTGTTTTCATTCATCTTTATTTATTCAGAGAACACTGAGTGAGTGCATATGCTCTTTCTCCGCGGCGGCCTGTTTTATATTCACACTTGCACCCATTTACACTTGGGAGCTGCCTACTTTTTTTTACTGTTGCACCGCTGTGCAGCTCACTGGAGACCTTGTGGGTTAAGTGCTTTGCACAGGGGCACCTTGTCAACAGTAATTAAGCAAGTATTTTATTATTTACATCCCAGATTTCCCGTCACACAACAGCGTGTCTAAGATGTAGGCTTGTACCTCATTAGGAGTCACAATGTGTTTGTGTTAAACACCACGCAGAACAGTTAGGCGAAGAAAATCCAGTGTTAAAAGCCTTGTTTCGTTATTCAAGGGATAGTTCACCAGAAAAATGAAAATCAACTCATTATCTACGCACCACTATGCCGATGGAGGGGTGTGTGAAGGCTTTGAGTCCACAAAACACTTAAGACCACGAAAACAAGCGAAGTAACTGGTGACCACTTCTTCAAACGTAAAAAAAAACAAGAAAAAAAACATAAATGACTCCATACTGCTCCTGTGGTGTCATCCAGGTGTCCGTAAGGCCCCTGCATTTAGTTTAAATTGAAACAGCATCTTTATTGGGTGAACTATCCCTTTAAAGGCCCCTAAAGCATTGTTGATAACATTGGGCTTCCCTGACAGTGACCCTGTTGTCCACTGCTGGAAACATACGCCAATTTCAGACATGTTCTCCGGAGGATATCCGACCACTTGGGTTTGGACTTTCTCTGGAGTTTGTCTTTCTCATTAGCATAATAGTGTTCTAGATCATTCAGGTGGGGGGTGGCGCAGCATGCAGAGGCAGTACCTGACATATAGACTCACATGTTATTTGTTTTACAGCACATTAACACAAGCATGGGCCCTTATCAGCAAAAGCTCTCTTCTATGTGTCAGTGTCTAAGGTTTAGAAAATAGTTATTTTCAGAGTCACTTTAAGTTCTTTTTTTCCTCATAAAAGCATAAACACATACATACAGAACATTCAATATATAGATATAATTTTCTCTTGAATTTGGCTTCAGAATATTCAACAAACTTTGACCACAAGTAAATCACAAAAACCTCTTTTAGCACTGGACAGCGCCCATGAACACACACTTCCTAACAAACACGTCCAAAAGCACAAAAAGAAGTGCATTTATGCCATATTCATAACAAGACAACTGTGCAAATGTAGAAATGTTTAAGGAAAAAAGGCTTCTGAAATTAAATCAGGATTATACAAAATGCGGAAAATGTCTGGAGAGTTTCAGTGCATGTCGGAAAGTAGCTATATAGTCGCCCCCCCCCCACACTCACTTCCTAACTTCTGTTTCTACAGAAAACCTTCATCCAGTGGTGGTCAGTAAATTCTACTTTCACTTAAAACTAACATGTTTCCAAAGAAGGTTGCAGGAAACCCTGTTATGGAAATCTGGGCGCAGTGTAGGACCCACTTTAGGCTAAAACAAGCATTCTCCTTTATGCCACTCACCATAACCCACAGTTTACACCCTCAATGTCGGCCACAGGGCTGCAGCAGTGGTTTAGAAGTGACCTGGACATAGTGTCAAACCTGTTCAAAGACCAGGTTTTCATTTCTTTTTATCATCCAAATCTGAGACTCCCAATTGATTAATTGATTGGAGTTAAAGCCCCAACCTTCCCAGACCATCTGGGTAGAGTGGGAGGTAGAATGTGGTGAGGGGATGAAATGTGGAAATCCTCTATAAGGCCTCAGACATATGTCAGACGCAGTTTGATTCAAGTATAAAATATTATATAGACTCCAGCTGTCTGGGAGTGCGGCTCGCCCAATTTCTTCCAGAATTTGATCCAAACTGTCAACAGTGCAGTCGAGGCTCATCAATCCTTTCCCACCCTTTTTAGAGCTTGACTTGGAATAAGACACAATTGGGCTGAGGTCTGTGAAATGCTCTCTGACGTGTTGTAATGCCATTGACCCAGAGCCGAGTTTGGCAGTAATCGGTTAAAAAGTCTGTCTCAAGCCTTGGACCGTGCTCTTGCTTTCCTGGTAGCTGTTGGCAAGATGTCCCATTCTATATGTTTGGAAATCTACCCCCCCCCTGATAGCCGAGGGGAAGTTAGGGAAGCTGACATAGCTCTCAGGCCTCGGTTAGTTAATTCCATAAGGTATAGTAACCATTACTGGGCTACTATATTAATGTCTACACTACGAGAAATACATCATAGCGCTTGTAAGTCAATACAAAGCTTTATCTTGTCATACATTTTATTTTCAAATATATTTTGCATTAATTTTGACATTCTTTTACAGTAAATTAGAGATTTACATTTGTCCTTATTATTATTATTATTATTGATATTTTCATATATTTTTTTTTACAGTCTTAGTGTGTTGGGCAGCCTCCAGGGGGGGAGGGGAGGGGTTGCTTTTTCCATGATGGAAGGTTTTTATAATTTAAATGTTTAAGCCAATAAAAACAATTAGATTATAACACATATTCAAATTGGGGATTTGTCTGCTTTTCTATTCGATCCGACAACCAAAAAAAGGAGTATATAAATCAGTTTAATGATCAGTTTTGAGGTTGGGAACTGATTCTGAAGCAAAATAACCACAAAGAATCGTAATCAAATTGTGAGATTCTCATAGATTATCAATTTTTGGGAAATTTATAGACGAACATAAAAACTCTAAATAATTAGTTTGGTCCATTTTACCCCTGTTAAATCCGGTAAGGGGCGCCTGGGAGAGCAGAGCACAGGAGCAGCTGATGAATTTTGAATGATATTTTGACTAGTGCGACAGCCAGGAAGGTACACCCACCCAATGTTCCCGTTCAACAGCTCTTTATCTAGGTTGCCTATAGTGTTAATAGACAGCCAGTGAGGGTTGGGGGAAGAGCGGGCGATGGAGGAGGGGTGGAAAATGGTTAGCACGGGGAGAACGAGAGCGTCGGGGTTCAAGGTCACGGATCTGAATCACAGCGCGGGAGCCGGACGGTGGTTAGAGCGCTGCCTCAGACAAAGGTCAGACACCGCTCTGCCTGCTCTTCACGTGTGTAATTGAGATGTTAATGGAAAGCATAATGATCCGGCGTGACCCCTGTTGTCAGCGCGGGGGCCCCTCCACCGTACGCCGGTGCTCCCCCCCCCCCCCCCCCCGCCTCCACCCTTTCTGTTAACAGACGCAGAAAAGCGAGACCATTATTACATGCAGAGTTAAGAGGACCCCAAGCATATCATTATGGTGTGATTGTAGAGAGTTATTACTGTTTGCAGGAGTGTAGCTGACAAGGCTTCTGGCCCGTGTTTTGAGACCGCCAATTTACATTTCTGGTCGGCGCTGGCCGGCCCGCTCCCACTGGCACTGCTCTCAATCCCTTGCTCTGTTGCACATGGTTTTCCAGAAAAGAAGTGACAAATGAAGGCTTTCTTGCCAAAATGCAATGTATCCACTTTGGAAAATGATGATCACTTGCTCAATATTTGAAGAGCACAGTGGATCGCCTCCTTTGAAATTTCTATATCGTTTTTTTTTTCAAGAAAGGGTTTGACGTTAACGACACTTAAGCCAGTAATCATCCTCTCTTTGAATAGTCCCATTTTTCAAACAGTAAATGTTATTTTGGGAATTCGACCTGTTATACTGATCATTGTATTTCCACTCTATATATTTTGTTTTCAGGTCGTCCTTCTGTCAGTTTCATTCTTGAGACGATATCAAAGGAACGCTTTTAAGGGGATTTCTTTAGATTTGGCACAAACGTTCTAAAGGCTGGACGGATTCAATTTCGGCTGCTAAAGGTCCCTCTCACAACAGACCTCTTAGCCGTACCTCAAGAATCCATACGGCAAATAGAGCGGTGCTCTGAGACCTCATTCCTCTGCCAAGACTAACCCCCTATCTCGCCATTTTAAAGAAATTGGGAAAGAAAGATCCTGGATTGGCTCTTCAAACCAGATCCCCTGCTAAATGGAATGGTTCTTTTCTTGGATCATGCCCCCACCCCTGCAGACGGACAGACAGATGGACAGCAATGAAAACTCAACATAAAATAATTATGACAACCTTTTACACAGATGTCTAATCGGTTAAAATGAGGAAACAATGTCATTTTATACCTAAAAGACCAAAGGTCAAACTCAATGTGACATAACAATGTGCTGGAAATTTACTTTACCACTCAACATCCTAACTCAGGAAGAGACAAGGAGATTGTGACCATATTTCACGTTTGGTCAGACGCTGTGCAAGTGACACTTCTCTTGAGTGCCAACCTTGAAATGTTGGTGATCGTATAAATCTTCCGTGCTGCTGTTGTCTGAAATATCAAAACCTCAAGATAGTAACTGTGGTGGTAGATGGATCTGTGATTAAGACTGACAGATTCTGTTTTCCATTCCAACAACTTAAGCCAGACATCTAATCAAACATTTTTATTGTCTACCTAAAGCCAAGTGCATTTTTATACTTGAAGACTCTGTGTTTTAGTCTTTAAAATCTGAATAGCCATAGCAGGATAGGTTTGGTTTATTATTTGGCGCATGGTGGCAGCGGAGGATCCATAAATACTTCACTGAGTCAACGTGGCCTTCGGTTTCCTGGCGCCCTATTGCTCTAGTGATCAGAGCTTGGCTAACACAGGGTTTCTCAATTTCTCCTTTGGATGGTTGTTGAGTTTGTGCAAGTTCAGAGTGATGGTGTGTTCACATGTTCACACGGACATGTTTGGAGCAGGTTACTGGCCTGGTGAGATCTACAGTGAATATATGACTTACTTTTGATTGCAAAGCTTTTTCAAGGAGACTGCAGTTTAACTTAGGAGTAAAGGATTAGGTATACTTTACATGAGCTAACATTTTAACCATTTTGAAACATCTGAAGGAGATATTAAAAGCATCCGACCCTCAAGATCTCCAATGAACGACTCACAGTCTCTTCTTGAATGCATTCAGGGTGTTGTGCTTGATGGTACCCACAAGAAGTAATGGAATTTAGGAATTTAGGGTTGTTGAACTTAAATTAACTCATTTATTCTTGCCGGTAATGTTATTATGCTTTATGCATCTGCGTGAAATAGTTTTGGGGGTTTTTCATTTACAGCCGGTCTGATGATTGTGCTTCTTGAAGACACAGCTGCCGGTGCTGCGGGTGTGAAGGAGTCTGGTCGCCCGCTGAAATTGTAAGCGTTGTTTAATCAAACGTTTTCCATTTTCTCTGATCGTGGCAATTAACTGGGCATGTTGTGTTGTTTTTTTTGCTGATACGTTACTCTTTCACAAAACCAAATGTGCGATTCTCTCCTCTCATATAAAACGCTACACATCAGACTAATTGGGAACACAAAACTCCATCATCAGCTTGATTCCAACCCCCCCCCCCCCGCGGCAGCAGTGCAGGCGGACCACCGCAGTCGTGAAGACATGACAGACGACGAGGAGCTTTGACAGCCCCCCCCCCCCTCCCGTCAGCAGTGATCTCATTCTTTACTGGGAGCACTGGTACCTTGATTCACAACATGAGAGCGAGAGAGTGGGAGAGTACACCACACACTGCTGCTCGATTCACCCCCTCCCGAGACCCGCTGTGTATGACGGTATGCCACTATTTTTAAACATGTCGTCATCGGGATCACTCATGTGAACACGACCCCCCCCCCACCCCCCCATCCCCACCCCCACCCCACACACACACACCCTCAGCTAGCGGTACTGTGAATCCCAGCCCCACCCAGCTATACCCAGCGGGGAGTCTCTCTCAACGCTCGCATCGGTAAAAAAACAACTCTCCATGAATATTGAAAAGGTTTTTCGGCATGCAGCGTGTGTGTCGTGGTTTAGTTGAGAGCAATGGCCTCCATCCTGCTGCTGGAGCAGTTAGACATGACAAGATGCACCTGACCAGCCGCCGAAACTGCTAAATCTGGTCTTATGAGCGTTAAACACAGGTGAAAGGAAATGAGTGGGTGTTATATGTGCCACTCAAAAGGCTTTGGCATATGTTGCCTGCATCAGTGCATGCGTGAAGTATAACAATGAGCAGAATTCTGTGAATGAACGGTTTCACATCAGGAAGTATGTTAATCAGACTTTCTGCTCTGGCAGGGTTTTGTCTCAGGGGTTACTCCTCTTAGCTGTCACCGGCCTATTTAAATAATCACATCAACCTGACGTCTTGATATCTACTGCTTCAAAAAAAAATGTTAATCCACAAGCCCAAATGTTCAGAAGCAATCATAATGGGATCTTGTTTCAAGCGATGAAAGTTACAGAAATTATCGAATATCTGTAGCTTAATTGACTTTCCTATTTGCAGGATGAACGCACAGAGCTAATGCGATGAATCGGGGATGTAACTCCAAATTAAAAGTGAACACCAGCAGCCATTCTAAATGCAAATAATGTGTTGCCGCGGCAGAAGGTTTGGTGGAGATCTGTGGCAGGTAAACAAATTTTTTTTGGCTTCATTCTTGTCACACTTCCAGTCTCAAAGGAAAGATGGCAGAGGCGTTTTTTAGGAAAGTTATACAACTAAATTTTTTGGATTGATATAAGCAGAGTTACTTATTGCGGTCAATTGAGTTGTTGTTTGTGAAAACCTTTTGCTAAGGTACAGGTGCCTGGAGCGTCCAAAAGCAAAACAGCACTTGTATCATAACACCCCAAATAGAGAATCATCACATTTTTATTCAGTGGCTTGTCCACAGTCAGTAAAATTGTGTTTGTGTTCCCATTGTGTGGCCTTTTTTGTCATATTTTTGTCAATGGTCTCGTGTGAAGTGTCTCAGCCAGCGTACAGCGCCCCCCCCCCCATCTGCAGAAACATTGATTCCCGCCCCTGCTAACAAGCTACATGCATTAAACAGACTTACCAAGTTTGTTTTACATTATATGTTGAGAACTGCTATAGAAGTTTTTAAGAGTTTCTACCTATGAGAAGAAATAACATCGTTGCGGTTCTGAAGTATTTATTTTCCGGGTTTCACTGTTTTTCCCGCACGAATCAGGTTTTACGGAGATAAATTGTTCAACGTTCAATAAATAAGCATTTTGTTTCGTAAAATAAATTCATTTTAATGGCAGCTCTCATTTTTAGAAGTCAATATTTGCAAATATTAAAGCTGCACTGCTGAGCATGCGGATCAGACTGTTACTGGTCCATGTCCCATAAACTGTTTAATATACAATGCATATGTATATATAGATTAAAGTTATGAATGAAACCACCTTTGAGCAAAAATGTATTTCACACGTACCTTTCACTTTGTCCCAGACACTAACCTGGAGGTTAACAAGGCAGTTACAGTTAATCTGCTTAATAAAGATTTGATTAGAATCGGTTTAAATTGGCTTCACTTTTGGGGGGGCAGTTGTTTCGTCCATCTTTATATACAGTCTATGGTTGGTGGGCGTTTTTGTAATTTAGAGAGAAGTAGGTTTCCTGTTTCCACGGTGCCATATCCGTATGCTAGCCAATCAACTCCTGGCATTTGCTCTGTATTGAGCGTGGTATCATATATCCAAAATTATCAAAATAACACAGTGAAAAAGCAACAGTTGTAGCGTGTTGCTCTTTGGATAGCACTGCAGAAAACCCTGTCAGGACCTGGGATGAACCTAATACTGCAGCAGAGGTTTGGTGTGTTATTTCAGAGTTAATAGAAGTGAGAAAATAGAGAACAGACACAATTTGCCTTCTGGTGCAGCATTAGTGTGTCTTTATTACAGAATAAAGGGCTTCCAGTCATAAAAAGTGATATAATTATTGGTCCTATCGCTGCTGATTCATGCTCTATCACCCATTCAGCCCCGGAGGTTTATCATCTGAGAGCGTCTGTTTGTTTTGATGCTCAGTTCGTGGGACTCCACAAACACAGGACTGGATATCCACTGGTCTGTGCACTTTCCTTCAATTGTTAGTTTATTTAAAGTCATCAAAGCTCGAAATGTTTAATCAAAGCTGGAAGAGAAGTCGTGAAATTCCTGGAGCACAGGTTGTTAAACCTCCGAATGTAAACTCACATCTGTGCCATGCAGCCTTGTCTCGGATACAACACACAAACGCACACGTGCGCACACACTTCCCGAAAGCTGGTGCTCCCTCCGTGCATGGCAGGTGTGTGGGAGCTTGTAATGATGCCCTGGGAGGCTGGCTGGGTTTTACGAGTGATCCCTGGCACGGAGTGCGCACCAAGCCAGGAAACACACCTCTGTCTCCGACTGGTCCTTATTAACAGCCCCGTGACTCTTTTCCCTTTTCTTTCAGCCGTCTAATAGACCTGCCACAGCTGGTTTGCAGTCTGATACGCCACACAGGAGGCGCACCGTATGATGCTGCATGCTAACTCCCAGAGCAGATGGAAAGTGAGCAGGGGGAACTTCTTTCTGTCAACGCAAATTCACTTTTAACCAACCAACTTTATGGTGTCAGCAACCGGATGAGATTCTACTATCATGCTTTGTGACGCCAAGATACACTCAAAAGTAAAGATGAGTTAAATTGTCGTGTGGATGAGTTTGAATGAAACCTGTTCTGTGTCACTGTTAATGACACTGTTACCTTTCTTCCTGAGAGCTGTATGAGAATACACACTTCTCATGTTTGTGCACCCACTAGGTAGCTAAAAGGCCTAGGGGTGATTAGCTTAGCTTAGCATAAAGATGAATTGGTGAATCATACCAAAGCAGAGCCACTTCGAGTGTTCAACCTCCTCGGACTGAATGTTTGGTGAACTGGGTACTCAGAAATGTTTGGAAGAATGGCGTACAATGCTCAATTTGTTCGAATTTGGGCAAAAGTGAAAACATTAAGTCCTATTCTTTTTGGCATCTGCAAAACAAACTGTGGAGTTCTTCTCCCTGTTCCGCCGTTCATGAGAGTATGCCACCAAGAGGGCTGGAGGTGTGAGTCATTCAACAGTAATGAGCAGCAGTTTGTTTAAAAAACCACTTCAGAAATGACACCAAGTGGGCGGTGGTTTACAACGACTGGTTTGCTTTCACCACGATGTGAATCTCAAGCTGCATTCAGACATATACACACTGAACACGGAATCTCCTGAAATGCAAATGCTTGAGACAGTGGCTGGGGACATTCTCTGCCCCTGGTAGAAACCCTGGATAATGTCCGAGTGAGCTCATGTGAGAAAACAGAGATTACCCCTCACCTGAATGTTCCAGGGATTTATTTGTGGACACCATTCATGTCTGAAGATGGCTTAAGTAAACCAGTTATTAAATGTCAAAATGGTTCTCAAACCCACTGATAGACTCTTGGGTTGCTGCCTTCTGTCCACACACCTATTTTGTCTCTTTCAATCTCCTCCTGTGAATCAGATTCCCCCCCCCCCCCCCCCCCCCCCCCCCCCCCAGACCTCAACACGATGGCTCTCCTCCCTTGTTCGTCCTTCCTCACCTTCACCCTGCCGCCTCCCCCGACATCACAGCTTTGTGCACAGGGCGGGTCCCTCGTAATACAATTCGACCTAACCCCCCGATCCGGCACATCAACAAGTCCACGACGTCTGAATGAAACGCTCCTCTCCCCTCCTCTCCCCTCCTCTGTCCTCTCTCCTCTCTCCTCTCTCCTCCTCTCTTCCGGAGTGGAGGGGGGGAATTTGATCCCTCTCCTTGTGTTGTACAGAAACCACGAGGTTTGATGCAGAAACAGCCAGAAAATTTGATTTAGTATTGTATCATCTGGGCAGGTAGAGGGGTTTGGGGGTGTGACAATACAATACATAGAAAAAAGTATAAACCTATTTCAATCAAAGGCAAAGCTGTGAAAATGAAATTACCTCCTTGGATTTCTTTTGCTTTAATCTCATACAGATAAACAGGTTCGCGGGGTGTTGGCTCATCACATTCCCGTCTCTCTCAAACGCCCCGTGTGCTTGAAGTCTGCGCCTCAGCCTGGTTCCCCCCCCCCGCATTTGCATGGTGCTGGCATGTAATTTAAGATACATGACCGCGCACGGCACTTTAATTATATTGCTTTCCTTAAATGTAAATTCAACCCCTCGTTGGAATTTAATTTGCACCAAACAACCTCTGGGCTGTTCATTCTGTGTGACAGGCGGTCTGACACACATTAGGTGCTTTCCCGTGTAATGCGGAGAAACATGCCTGGCGTCACCCATTTTGCTGCGGCATCCTGATTTTTATTTACTGCCTAGAGTTGCCTTTTTCTTAATGGGAGCGGTAAATTCCCATTTTTCAGCACCGCCCGCCGCCACCGAGCTGCTGAGGCTATTGTTTACAGCCCGGACTGATGTCTGTCCCAGGCTATTGTTCTCACGTCCACTCACTGCTTCGTTATACCAAGCAGAGCTAAAGCAGCATTTGATGAGGATGAATAGATAAAACAGCTGCTTCTTTAATGTCACCCACAGATATTTTTGGCTTATTGACCGGGGGCTTCCCATGGGGGCCGTAGATGTTTCGCTGAGGGGATATTGATTTCTCTCTGGTAGGTCAGGCTCATCTGTCCTGCCCCCTGCCTCGTTGTGGGTGTCGATCCCACATGGAAAACATCAGAATCTGTCTGGTTTCACGTCAGCAGCGTGGGCTCTCTGCTCCACTGACTTGATAATTGAATGATTTCCCTCACTGAAGCCCTTCATCCGTTTTATAGTGGAATTCCTCCTTGAGAGTCAAAACAGAATTGCGACCCAAATTAAAGCAAATAAAACATTCCGCGTCTTAAAAGATGTTCTCCAAACAATTGATTACAGCAATAAAGTTGGAGATCTCACAAAGGACAAATTTGAGAAAGAATAGTCACAATCAAAACCAGATGAGTCCGAGAGACATCTTGAATTCGAGGCTCCCGTGTGGGTGAAGTGCGGTGTTATATCCTCCAATTCCCGTCGCACAAATTGACAATGAACATCTTAAATTATTCAAACATGCCTAAAACGCCAATTCCTCAAAACTGCCAGTGTTAAACAGAGGCTTTCCGGTGAAAATCCCGGGTTTCAAGCACAAGTCTAGATAACTGACATCAATAGGTTTAACATAATTCACTAGTGGCAGAAAAATTGGACTATGGGCAGAAAGTTACGGACATCGGATTGGTTCGACTCCTCGCAGTGACAATAAAACATACCTGGATGGACAACGCCTGGATCTGTTCCGAAGACCAAAGAACAATCTCCCTACCCCCACTGTCTAAGTGCCCCTGAGCAAGGCACCTTACTCCCCCAACATCTGCTCCCCGGGCCCACTGCTGTTTGTGTCCTGCGATGTTCACCAGATGGGTCAAAAGCAGAGGACAAATTTCCCTCATCTGCATGTAGTGTAACTGTGCATGTGTTTTGGATCAATAAATGTATCTTATCTTATTCTTTGAATGTATTTGTTGGGCTGAGCTCACGAACATGGCATCTTCAGCCTCGATCACCAATTTTGTAACATCCTGTCTGGCTCTCGTGAAAGATATCCAACTCCCGCATCTCCTGTAGTGATTGGCTGTCTGGTTTGAGTGACAGCCAGTGTAGTAAGGCTCCCCCTATCTCCCAAGACAAGTGTCACTCCGTGTTGACGATGAAGGATGTCAAGGGGCCTTGAGGCCTTAACTGAAATGGATACATGTATCGTGCACATGGAAAAATAATGCTTTTTACGTGACTGAGCAGTTTAATGCTCACCGCTGCTTCAAGCCGAGCTGTACAGACAAATCCAAGCGTTGGGTTTCACGCGTTTATGCTATGAAGTGAAACTCGCCTGTAGTGCTGCTGCATTGTGTAGGGTAAATACCAGGATTACTACAGTAGCCTCCTCCGTGTGTAAGCTCTCAGTGTAATTGTGATAACAAAGACATTCTGTAAGCTGGTTATTGTAGCCCAATGAGCCTCTGGCGGGCTGATTGATTACTTTGAAGAGGCTCATTTTGCAGCCACGGCAACCTCGCATCACACAGCGGAGACATTCAACATCATCTGACAGGAAATAGCCTATGGGTTGAGTGGTTTTGGAAGGTGGGTGGGTGGGGGGGAGGGTTTCTGTCAACACAGAACATTACCTATACATATCGGGAGTGGTGGTTTTTCTGTTCACGCCAAGTGGTACTGAACATTTTACAGTTATCGTACATCTTTTTTTGTTGTACTTTATCCGTTCTCTGCAGCTGTTGAGCTCGATCATGACCTGAGTGCCACGGGATTGTGTGGAGTGGAATTAATGACGTGCCTACACTAATGTGGATTTTTTTTTAAAGGGTAATTCCCCCTCCATTACCAAAAAAAACCCCATCTCCTCCCATACAAACTACATTTTTCAAAATATCTCCATGCCAGTGATGTGGTGCTAAAGTGCAAACCAGATGTGGAGAAACCGGCAAATTGCATTTTTGTTTCTGGGGCATCCTTATTACACAAAGCACCAGTGGGCACAGTGGGCACAGTGGGCACAGTGGGCACAGTGGGCGTGTGTGAAGTAGGCTGCCATGTCATCGTTTCCCATAGTTCTGTTTTTCCAGCTGGATAAATAAAACACACAATCTACAAATAATATCAACAGTTTTTATACCTAAATAGATGTAAGCCCAGGCCAGGGGTCAAGATCGGTTCCTCGGGGCTTTTTTACATCTCGTTGACTTTGCAAATACACTGAGGCGGCAAATTAATGTTTTAATGGTGCTGTTTGCTCTGAGGGAGGGTCACGTGATCCTGAATGTCTCCGAGAGAGGGGCCAGTGAGATTCCCCCCCCCCCCCCTCCAAGAGGTATTTAAGCTGCGTCTTCAATTATTCATAATAGCACTAATCCTCTTGATGTTGCCTTTATTAGCTTGTCTTATTTATTGTTGTTTCTCCCCGACTCTGGGGGGGAGGAACTAGAAAGCGGCCCCTCTGCATTAAGCCCATGATATGATTCGATTTGTGTCAACATTTTGTCATTTCTGACTTTATTCAATGTTCCACCATTAAGCAGCAGCTCCATTCCGTGCTGTCATTACAGACGTTT
Source organism: Pleuronectes platessa (assembly GCF_947347685.1). NCBI lineage: Eukaryota > Metazoa > Chordata > Actinopteri > Pleuronectiformes > Pleuronectidae > Pleuronectes > Pleuronectes platessa. The sequence continues at coordinate 5,756,976 of NC_070647.1, forward strand.
GCAGATACATGACTTAATTTGGTCTTGCAAGAAATTGCCTGTTTCTTTCCCCTCTATTTCATTCTGATGCATTCACCAAAGCAACCCCGGTATGCAACCAACCAACCAACCCCGGCTTTCATTACCAGTTAACTGTAAAATAAAACGATCTCTTTAACGCAAAAGGCAGTTTCCCATTTTCCTCTTCATTAGCTGAGGGGAGTGCATAATCTGGCTCATAATTCAACATCTTTGCTAATGTTTCACACGCCGAAGGAATGAGCACCGATACCAGGACTCCTACTTCCTCGCTGTTGCATCATGTTAACCTTGCATTCGATTGAACAATTGCTCACCAGGGGAGCCAATTTATCTAATGTGTGTGTCTGTGTGTGTGTGTGTGTGTTAATGCTCAGGGATACTTGCCAAACGTTCTACATGCATAATGGTGGCATTAGTTTTTTTTTTGGAGAGGGAAGGTATAGGGATGAGGGTCTCTCTGGGAATTCTCTGCGTGGAAGGCTCGCCAATCAACCATTTAAGATGTACTTCTACTGAGCATCCCCCCCTCCCCCACGAGTCACACCTCTCCATCCCCATATCTCCAGCAAATATACCACCGTGTTGAAAAAAGAACAAGAGAAGGCAAATCATCCCCTTTTTCCTTCATTGCATTCTGCTTTTTTAATCCCATTCCTTTACACTCTTTCTCCCGCTTATCCCTATTCTTTATTCTTTAATCCGATCTGTGCCCATATTGTCAGCACACAATGCTCTTGATTCTTGTCCCCCCCCCCCCCCCCCCCCCCCGCTCGCTGCTTTCATTGAAGCGTAGCCGAGCCGTGCTCGCTGTCAGAAAATAAACGGCGAGGACTAAAGTGTAAGCCAGTTTAATATATTTCATCTCGCGGTGTAACATTGTATCTCCAACACAGACAATACAAAAGCAAGGCATTCCAGCTCGGTCGCCTAGCAGCTCCAGCTCACACCGCATCTGCCAACAGCCTGTGGAAACCCTCAATGCAGTCACTTAGCTGCCAGGCACATGTGTAAATGTGCATCAAGGGCTTTGTATAATTCATTTTCTCTACATTAATGTTAAAATATATTGCCGCATGAACAGGATTTAACACAAAACCCAACCCAGATTTTCTCAAACTAAATGAGTCAGTCTTGTTCAGATGTTGCATAGTGGTCTAAATAGATAGATTTCCCCTAACCAATAGCTTTGATGCTTATACAGATACATAGTTTGATTAAACAATTGTCCTGTTTAGATTCCTCCATTTATCCTTCATTTTAGTTGAAGTCTCCACTAATAAACATGTGTTTCTTGTTGTTGTGCGAACTGCAGCCAGTTCTGTTGGATCATCAACCCTGTTTAGCACATAATTACACCAGCAGACTATGAACACACGCTATGGTCTGAGACAGGGTTTTCAATTTGCATTCTTCTCCACAGTCCGCTTTTCATTTAAACTAACAGGATGCACCTTTATTTAAAATCTTCAATTGGACTCCTTTTAGCAGTGTCAGTGTTCCCATCAAATGATCAGCTTCACATTTCATTCACACACTTTCATTCTGTAGTTAATGGTCCCCACGGTTCGTCCTGTGAGAGACAAGAATATCTGAACCTAATTTCACGACAATCCACCCAATAGCTGTTGAGTCACACAAAACCACAAATGTCAAACTCGCGATTGAGGAAAGACAAATCAATTAGGAACATTTGGAATCAAGAAACGTTTGTAGCCCATTCATGTCAATTTTATCTTTTTTATATTTTTTTATATTTAACAGAAAACTAGATAAAATGAGGATAATCTTCTCAAGACCATGAACATCTGTACAAATAATTTTGTTGAGATAATTTAGCCTGGTAAAGTGATGGGCAGACCTGGAAGCCTGCATGTATATTCTAGGCTTACCATTTGAACAATGTCAACATTTCTTGATTTATTTAATAGGTCCCCCCTTTATGTGAATCAATAACCTGCTAACCAACCCTCCGCCCCCAGCACTGTTGACAGTCAGAGGAGCAATCCATCGTCCTCAAGACGCTAATTCCATCGCGCGGCCCTGACCTCAACCTTAGCGTATGCTCGCCAGTGTCGCTAAAATGGATCGGGGGGGAAATGAGATGTAACAATACAGCAGAGAGGAAGGGAGGGGTGATGAAGGGCATGGGAGCTGGGTGGGGGTGTTGGGCTGGGGCGTCGTCAGCCTCCCTCTCCCAGATTGCTGCTCGTGCCTGCCCATTATCACGGTGCCTGGCCCTCATCATGAAATCTGGACATGATGTGGTTATTAATGCGCTCGGTCATCCTGCCGCTCCTCCCGTCTGCAGCCCCTCGTCTTCACGGCAGATCTGGAGAGTCATATGTAACAGAATGGAAAATGAATTTGAACATTTGCATTTGTTGAAAACATCTCTTGAATATTCTTATCTCAACATTTTGTGAGTGTGCTGGTGCATGGGGGAAATACACACCCCTGGTGCACAGAGGACAATACAAGATGTTGATCAAAACCTCAATTCTAAACAGATTAGGAACCACGAGTTGCCACGACGGCACAGAGGAAATCCACTCAGCCAATCAGGATGTTGGGGACAAGCTGTCGCTCTCAGCTCCACCCCCCCCCCCCCCCCCCAGAGAGCTTTGCTGGATGTTCATACTCGCCCAGAAACAGCTGGGACATTCCGTGCAGCATGTGCATGGTGGGTAATTAACAACACCAGAGGTTAGCCATGTCCCGAGCATGTTCTCATTCAGAAAGGATGAATGGACAACACCAGAGGGTGATGAATAGTCTCTGTGTCCCTCTGCTCCACAGAAACAACAACTCCCAAGAGGCCGTTCTGTACTATCATAATAAGTCTGATGAAGAAAGAGCACCTTCAGTTACGGAGGGAATACTTGTTTTTTGTGTATCAGTGCGGATCAAGCGTGGGGAACGTAGATAAATAAACAATCTCTGTGTTTTCTTTAAAAGAAGACGACCGCGCTATGAATGAAATCACGGATGTAATTTCATGTCACGGTGAAAAATGGATAAAAGGCGAATTTCAAAGGATTGTGTTGTCATCTCTGGAGTTGCTCCAGTTTCAGTCTTCCCGTCCTCCTGAGAGATCCCCGCGACAAGCCTGCGGTGTGCGTGTAGGGATCCAGTTTTGAATACTAAATGACACAAACACACACGCGCTCCTTGTTGCCTGGCATCTGTCGGATTGGTGAAATCCGATACCGTCATTAACCTGGAGACTGTTGGAGGGTGAAATGTGTCCCTTTTCCCACCCAGATGAGTGTTAATGGGAGGCTGTGAGGATACCAGCACCTGTTGTTATCCAGGCTGTGCCCTGTTAATCTGGTGTGATGATGCATTTAGTTTTATGCCACGACTATATGGGGCATCCCGGCTCTGCTAATATAGCACATATTCACAACGATAAAGAGCCCTGTGCAAATGTGCCGTGTATAAACCAAGTTGTTAAACTGCTGATAGGTTTTGTGTTTAACACGGCTTCCTCTTTCTGCTGTAGACAAGGTTAAAGTGTAACTTCACCCCCAAATGTTGTTTTGTTCTTATAAGCCATCTAGACTCTCTAACTTTGATAAGTTCATGACAGACAAGACCACAGACGTCCTGAGCTATCTGAACCTCCAGAACAGGCTGCCGGTGCTTAGACCATGTGTGACATAGGTGTGTGTGTGTGTGTGTGTGTGTGTGTGTGTGTGCGTGTGTGTGTGTGTGTGTGCGTGTGTGTGTGTGCGTGTGTGTGTGTGTGTGTGTGTGTGTGTGAGAGAGCGAGAGAAGGGAATGTGGTGAATGAGGGGTTTAGTGTGAAAGCACCTTTCCAGATTCCCACCTTTGATAAAAGGGTGTTAACCTTTTCATATATATATATATATATATATATATATATATATATATATGTATATGTAAATGTCATTATATAGAGATTTTTGAAATGGTTTATTTTACATAAGCATAGGCCCTACAATGTCCGAGAAGGTTTGAAACACCTGGCGTAAAGAGCCCTAAATGTAGAGTTTTTAAAATAAATTTGGTAATACATGTGATTATTAAAACCACCATTAATGTGTTTTATAGTGATTTTATTTAGTGTACACCTCCAAAACGCATTTTTGATTTTTCTTCATTTGATTTTATCGTGAATCAGATGGCAGATTATAATTGGGTTTTGTGATTATTAAAATGATTAAATAAGTATCTAAGTCGATATATGCTATCAATATTTTTGCATTACTGGATAATGCTGCAAGGTTTTTAGCGTCAGTATAATGTAACGTTGCGTGTCTGTATTCAATTTGCTGTATACGCCTCAAACAGTCGCCTCTTTATCCATTCAAACGTTTGAAATTGGTTTTCTAGTACATTTACCCCATTATAATACATATGAATATCACAATATTAAAACAAGAAATAACATAAAAGAGCGTTTTCTCCGTATCGCTTACCCAACTCGCAAATAAATTAAATAGTGATGGACTAAACCTTCCAAGAAATTAGCCTTTTTTTGGGGGGGCATCCAGGAAATCATATCCAGTGTCCCTCCTCTGAGGGCTGTATATAAAACGAGTTGTTGGCCCTCTTATTGGCCGCATGCCCAGGAAGCCTTTACATTTAATTGGCCCCCAGTTTGTTTGGAGCTGCACCCACCCATTACGCTCCCTCATAAACGTGGAGGAGTAAAAACCAAACTGCACCTGGGCGTCAAGAGAGAGAGAGAGAAAGAGAGAGGGAGTGAGGTGGAGTGAGGAGGAAGTGCTGTGCTGCTAATGTCATTAATCGCCCTGCAGGAAGGGGGTCCCACATATTTCTCTTAGTTATTGAAACCCTTATCTCCGAGCACACACCCGAGCTCACGCCTGACTGCTCCCAATTTGGCAACTCTTCATCACGGCCACTGAACCTGGAAGCCGGGCGCTGGCCAATAAAGTTGATTATGAAGGAAAAGGTCACTTCCAGCAACAACCTGTTAATTGGATTTGGCTTTTTTTTTTTTTAAGTTGGACCAAACAAACCCTGTCACCTTTTTGAAGAACTACATTTGTGTCTACATTTGAAAATTCATGAACTACAGTTGGTATCTATTTAATTCCAGAAGTCTATTGCTGTCTGTGTGTGGCTCCTTTATCTCAAGCCTCCTAATTGGCATGTGTATTTAGGACATGCGATACCTTCAATATTAACAAACCTTTAATAAACAGGTGACCAGCGCTCCGTGGCAGCAGCGACTTGGACTCTTCTTATGTTGTTGTTTCCAATGATGGCCACGAGCTTCACCTAATTTTGAATTAACAGGTGAGCAGCTCTTTCTAGAGCAGCGGTAGGGCGGCCTCAGGTTTACGTGGACTGAATCTTTACTAGTCAATTACTGCAGGTCACGTTTTTGCGGTTTCAGGAAAAAAAAGTGGTGATCCACACAGCCATGATTAGGACGGGCACAGTGCTGGTTCACTTGAATTTTTCAAAGCATACGACTGGCTTATAGATCTGTGTCTTACCCCCCAGGCAGGTTTTTATTTCAGTATGCTGCGAAAGTAACATTTCTGAGAGACTTCATTCAAACAGCAACTTGTTTCATCCAAGAAATTCCCCAATTTTCCGATAATTTTTTCTCGACCTTCTTTCCTTCTCATGTGACGATAGTTTACGAATTTAAACCTCTGTTTGACATTTGTGCGAAACATCCGTCTACGAGACTATTACCTGTTGTTTACGATCAGTGTAGTACCTGAATGCGACACATGTTCCTCTCTCCAGACAGCCTTCACCCCACTAAACCACTGTTTTTGTTTTTGTGTCCCTCGGAAGGAACACTGGCGCTTCCATGTCATACAGTACACACCACCAATGTTCCCATCAAACCTCGGCTTAACATGCCTCCGCCCCTTAATGTGCCCTGTCGTTGCTAATAATACACCGGTGCCGGTTCTTTTTCAGATATCGTAAATCTTGCGTCTCCAGACAGCTTTAACCTTGTAAGTTGTTGTTTTTCCATCCCCGGATAGAGGATGACTCACATGTCACACATCACCACTATTCCCCTCAAACCCCTGCTTGACAGTTAAGTGCCTTTCAAGCGGCGTCTCCGCGGCATTCCCATCATTACTGACACAACTCCAACAGACTCCACTGGCTTGTTTTCTCCTGGATTCTCAAGTGTTTTGTTCTTCCAGTAGAGGAAACTTTAAAGTGGCATCGCCTTGTCTCCCCGACATTGACTGTAAATCCCGCTGTGGCTTCTTGAGAATCACCGTTGGAATGAAAGTGGCCTTAGAAGTGGAGATTGAAATTATGATTCTCCTTTTTGTTTGCCGCTGATTTTTTGGGGGGACCTTGGCAGAGGTGGGATAAAGCACCTCGGTGGGCAACCTGAGGGATGAGAACAATTTCCACAGCCAACAAGAGTTGACTCAGAGTTTATTGCTTCTCCGGCAAACTGCTTTTGTGCTCAAAGCCGCTTTAATGTCCTGATACGTGGAGTAAACTTTCGGTCACGCCGTGTTACAGTTCTGGTGGGATTTTCCTAAAGCTGCAGGGGGTAGCAGTCGGCTTGAAGGTGACTGTGGCTGAACACGACACTTGCAGGATCTGCAGTATAAGACATTTAAAGCTGAATGAGGAATGAAAACCACTGTCTACCGCTCTGTTTTTAAGTCTATCCAGATTGACAGAATGTGAGCAGAGAGAGAAAAAGAAAAAAAAACATTTAAGGAAAGAAATTAACTGAACAAGACGATCATCATGTTTGTGTCTTTGAGCTTTTTTCAATTGTAACCAAATCTCTTTTGTCTTTACAGGATTTATTTAGCACTGCCGTCTGCTGTTATGACCTCTGATCTGTGGTTTGAGGAGCAAGAGGAATCCCGGGTCTGACGTAGGTTCAATCCTCTTTTACCCACTATCTATCTATCTGACCTCATGATCTCTCTCGTTTCACTCTCTTGATGTTTGACCTTTGTCCTGTCATAGCAGGTTTTCACTTTTTTAACACAGTGTTGAAGCCTCTAAAAGGGAGAAGTTTGGAAATGCTGCTGGCCCTGTTTCAGTTTGAAAACTCTGACGGCGCCCTCTTTGTCTGGATGGGCAAAAACTGAGATGTTTTGAAATGATGATATAGACACCTGCTGTTTGGTCTTTTCGGTCTCGACGTAGCCTGGGCTGATTCTTCCTCCTGTCACATGACCTCCTTCAGGAAGACAACAACCGGCATTAGCCTTGAGTACCAGTGTAGATGCGTTTCCAGGCATGTTAGTGTGGAAAAGGATTGAAACTCCCATGGAGCCAAAGAGCCTCTGTGGACAGAGATTGTGGAGATAAAACAAAACATGGTATTATGGCTGTAGCCTAAGGTACAGAGAAGGTAGAAGCTGGATGGTTATGTAATTTGAATGATCACAACGTACTTCTTGGGCTGTGTGGTCCTGCAGTACGTTCTGTTAAAGTCAGAATTGTGAGGTGCTGTGCTGTTTGAGTGGGGCTGGGTGGGGCTCAGCTGCAGAAACAGGATGCCACACACTCTCATCACATTCAAATCAGAATGTGATGAGAGTTGGTGGCTTGTTATGTGATCTGATCACAACACGGCCACTTAGCTGTTAAAACATAATGGCTAAGATCTAAAAGTAATTTTACCTTTTAGAAAAAAAACTATTTAAACAAATGTACATACACAAAACATATAAAATATACCAAAAATTTGAAATGATAAAAACTCACAAATGAAAAAAGGGGAACCCCACCCAACCCATCCCCTGGATCAAGGCCACTGGTCCCTACAAATCTAAACTGCAAAAGATACTTGGCGTTAATGTAAAGTGAAAATCGAGAAGTTTGATAGGTCATTAAGAATTAGTGTAATTACATATCATATTTTTCACAAATATTTAGTATTCCTAAGGAAAAATCATACTTTTGGTGCATTAATGCCCTTTTTAAGTTGGTAGATACATTTTAGCCTTAATCTCACCAGTCAGTTTCTGCTTATCTCAGGTGAGGACAGCACCACAGGTGGGCTGCAGCTTCAGAGACTCAGCTGTGAGCTGTGAAACGACTGTATTATATGTCCTATATATATGTGCTGAGATAAGAAGAGGAAGAGGAAGGCTGGTTTACGGTTGTTGAGGAAGGCAAACTGCAGCTGATTAAAAAGTAACACACTGCAGAGCTAAACAGTACAAAGCAATTAAATCAGGTTTCATATAGAGAGTAATATAATTATAATAATAAATACAAGATTGGATTCTGTTGCCTGTCCCATCATGGTTGAGTCTTATGATTAGAGCTGAAACAATAACTCAGTTACTATGAGGCTGATTAGTCAAACAGCAATATTAATCAGAAACTAATTTACGAGAGATTAAATAATGAAATCTTGTTTTTGGGGAATTAAGCCTTGACTCTGATCCAAGCTCTTCTGGAACAATTTGCTGCTCTTTGTTTTCTGTCGTTAAAAACTGAAAGTCGATTGATTTCCACAACATGAAATTTGACATTGATGAGTCACCTTTTGCTGGAGATGGATTTTTTTGTATTATTTTCTGGCATTTTATAGAGTAAATAAATAATAATTAATAGGGAAAATAATTTGCAGATTGTAAAAGATCAGTGATGGGTTTAAAAAGGCTTATAATGTATTTCAATAAGTTTTCAACAGAGGTAACAGATCTTTTTTTTACATATATCAGCAATGTTAA